>NC_060209.1:143310000-144687500 GCF_021130785.1 Homalodisca vitripennis | reverse complement strand
ATTTAAAGTTTTAAAAGACAATACAAAAATATTTTTGTATTTGAGATTTTTCCCTTTTTAAAAATTTTAAATTTTTTTTTTATTTTTGTCTTTCTGTTATATGTTAGTAAGTAGTATCAGCGATTTAGGGTTTTTTTTACTTAAGAGCCCTAAAACCCTTTTTGAAAAGAAAAAGTTTTAATTTTTTAAAGTTCCCCCTCAAAGGGGTTTGTTTTAGGATATAGTGGTCTCAGCAAATTTTTTTGATTGCATTAAAGTAAAAACAAATTTAAAAAAAAAACGCTGTCAGCATTTGGGAAGGTTGATGATGTTTTTTAGGGGAGCGAAATAAGAGGGAGGATGATAAAAACAGTGGTCACCAAGCACAAAAAATTGTTTGGAAACAATTAAAAATAAACCTAACAGCCCAGTTTTCCCCAAAAATTTTATTAGAACTAAATTCCCCAAAAAAAATTAATGCTAAAATGTATTCAGACCTCACCCGACAAAATTTCCCCGGGTTCCCCAAAAAAAACCCAATTTTGCAAGGGGGTTTTTATATTTTTTAAATTTTTTAAAGAGTGGGTTTTTCCGGGAGTGAGAATTGGACAATGAGTTGGATAGAATGACGGGTTGGAAAAGATTTGGGAAAAATTAGAAAAAAGGGAATATTCATTTTAGGAAAACTGTAGAAAACCCTTAGAAACCAATCCCTTCCCCTGAACTGTCTACCGCCGTTTTTTTCTGTCAAACATCTCCTACTTAATGGTATTGTGGAAAGAAATTTGGCACCAAATCTACATAAAAAATTTTACCTGGAAAAAAAAAGGTGTTACAAGAAAATTTTTAAGCATATCTGGAAAATTCAAAACAAAGGGGGTTCTTCACCAGGCGGGTACTGTCAATAGTTTTTAGTTTTTTGGTATTTATAAAGTTTCAAATGCGCTTTTTTAAATTTAACTTCCGGGAAATAAAAATAATGAAAAACAAAATTTTGCAAAAAACCAAAAATAGGAACTTTTAAAAAAGGTAAAAACACAATTTTTTAACCTTTAAAAAAAGCCCAAGTACCCCGGGAAAATGGAAATTTTCCAACTTTTCCCCCTAAATTTTAAAATTTTACTAAAAAAAGTTTTAAAAAACCCAAAATTTTAAATTTTAAAAAAAATTTTTTCCCCCTTTTTTATTCATGTCTTTATAGTTTAACCCAATCAATAATAGAGGTTAAAGTAATAGTGATTGAAAAATTTTTCCCATGACTTTCCCCCCGTTTTTGTTTGCCAAAGTTTTTAAAAAAAATTTGTTTTAAAAAAAAACCCAAAATTTCTACCTAATGTTTCCCCTTCCTCCCATCAAAAATTTTTCCCAAAAATGTTATGTCTTGAAATTTATAGAAAAGTTAAAAAAAATGGTAGTAACTTTGTCTTTTAAATATGCACTAAAAGTACTGAAAAAATATTGCATATTAAAATTTACAAAAATTTTTCAGTTAAAAGTGCTTTTTTTTTACTAAAAACATAATTTTCTTTCTGGATTTTTTCCCTTAAAATATGTGTTCAGCATGGGTTTTGCAAAAAAATTTGGGAAAATAGGAATTTGGACGTTTTCTCCCCAAGCTTACTCTAGGTTTTCAGTATATAAATGTAATAAAATTTGAAAATTTTTTCTTAAAAAATTAAACATATGGTTTTTGTTTTATAATTTTTTGGGACCAAAACATTTGATTCCTTTTAAACAGGCCCCTTTTAAAATGTTTTTAATTTTTTTTTGCTATAATGAAACTTGAACCCAAAGTGGGGCATAGACATAAAAATTTCTGACAAACTGAATTTTTTAAACCCACATTCAATTTTATTTTCGGTATATGTTGAAACTGGAGATTGTTTTGGGGCTACTTTTTAACTTAATCACTATTTTTTTAAGAACACATTAACCAATATTTTATTTTTTGGGGGGCCTTTTGATAATGTTAAAAAAAATTTACTTTTTGGGTTTTTACTTTTGTGTTTGAATCTGAGAAGATGGGCCTTGCTATGGGAAAGGTCTCCCCCAAAAATTTAAATAGTTTTAAGTTTTGGGAAATAAAGTGTTCTAAATGTAGTGATTAAGTTTTTGGATATGTTTTGTCTTTTTGCCTTTTGTTTCTTCTAAAAAGTCTGTAATTGATTTTCACTTAAAAAAAAAGCAATATAGGCTACCAAACGGTTAAAAAATTATGACTGTGTTATACAGTTTTTTTTCAAACTAACTTCACAATTTATGTTCTGCTTAAATGTTCAAAAATGTATTAGGGTATAAAAAAAGACAAAAAAAAAACCCCAGATATGGGTTTTTAAAAAACAATAACCCTTTTCGTTTCAAATTTGTAAAAAGGGCACCCTTACTAAAAAACAAGAATAAAATTTGTACAGAAATTTGTCTCAACAAAAATTTTGTATTTTTTTGTAAATAATACACCTAAAAACCAAATAGTACATTTTTTAAAACAATTTTTTTTTTCAACACCCCAAAGGAAAATAAAAAAAAAATTTTTTTAGAAAAGATTTTAAAGTATATTGTTGAAAAGTATTATATTCCTTAAAGGAATTTTTGCTGTAAGTAGTATTTTAGGTCCCTTTGGGATTAAACGACCACCCCCAGACGGGAATCTTTATTTGACTTTTCCCTTTATGATTAAAAAGTTTAAGCTTTGGAAAAAAAAATTTCGTCAATATAAAAAGGGAATTGTCTTTTTCGAAAACCCCCCCCCCCTACCCTCAACAGGGGTCAAAGTCGAGCTGTCTTTAAAATAGCTGATTGCAGGTCTCGCCGCCCTTTTCAGCGGGGGCCGCGCTTTTTTTATACTTTGTGTTTTCCCCTTCTACATTTTCCCCAAACACAAAATTTCAAAAAAAAAAACAAAAAATTACCGAACAAAAAATTTAAATTTTTTATTAAAAAAAAACACTCCAAAACTTTTTTTTAATTCTTGATCACACTCCGCCCCCCCCAAAATGCGGGGTCCCTCCGGCCATCTGGGGTGCTGCCGCGCTAAAGTCGCCCGAAAAAAAAACATCCCTGGGAATATTTCCCTATCAGTAAAATATAAAAATTCGAGGGGGGCTTATCAAAAAATATAAATTAAAAGGAAATTGGAAAAGGCAATTAGGAAAGGGTGCAAACCCTTTGGAGGGCCGCGCCCTCCCCTTTTAAATGGGGATTCTCGGGGGAAAGATAAGATAACAGCGAAACAAAAAACCCGATCACAATCCCTGGAAATTTTTTGAAATTTTTGTAATTAAACCAGTTTTTTTTTCGTTCAAATCATGTTTGTTTTCTAAAAATTTTATATTTTTTGTTCTTAATACTGGTGTGGTCAGTAAAATTTCCTTTAAAAAAAACCGTTTTTTTAATATGTTGCCCTTTTTTTTTAATTTACTTTTAAAACTATTTTCAAAAGTAAATTTAAATTGGGGTCAAATTTTAAAAAAGATGAAAAAATTGGGGGAAATTTAAAAAATTTTAACACAAATCTTAAATTTCATTTTACTGTAGCTAAAAATTTTTGATTTTTTCTCTAAAAAGATTTATGCCTACAAAATAAATCAGTATAAAGCTGTTTTTGCCCATTTGCATTTTAAGGTTGTCATAAATCTATTAATTGTATAACACCAAAACTTTTAACATGGATTTTAGTACTCTTCTGCCTTTTTTAAAATTCAGAGGACAATTTTTTTGGGGGGTTTTACCATGGTGGCAAATAAAAAAAATCACATTTAAACAAATTTTTCCTAAAAAAAAACTGAGTAAAAACATAGGGGTATCCAGGGGGGGTTTTGGGGGGTTGTAATTTCCCCTCGTTGATATAAATTTTTCTAGGTATTTTTTAAAACCTGTTTTAAACTAAAATTAACTCATAATCATAGTTCATTTCGTTTTTAATTTTTTTTTTGATTTTTTTACTATAACAGTAAAGGGACATTTCCAACACAAAACTTGGCTTATTTATTTTTTTGGGAGTAAAGAATCCATGGTGGCCCTTAGGCTTGAGAAAGACAATAAAGCCACCCTCTTTTTGCCCCACTTCCCATGTTTTCGAGTGAGAACCCCCGGGGGGCAAAATGATAAAAGGGTTGAGTCGTTGTGCTACAACTAGTTTTTTAAAGCAAAGTTTAGTGAAACCAAATTTTAAAGTCCCCCCCAGGGCGAATCGTTTTTTATTTCCGGATAAAAAATGTACAGATCCCCGGGGTTTGAACTCATTGAAATTTTAAAAAAGTCCTAAAAGGATCTTTGCCCCTTTTTTCTGTAGTGACGGGAATTTGGGAGGGGGTAAGTTGAGGTCAATTGTACCAGCCTTTTTACGGGAAAATTTGGACAAAAGGGAAAGCACCCCCTTTTTATGCCCAAAGGTGGGGGGCGGGTAAATTTCCCCTTTAAACACTCGGGGAACCCTACAGTCATCCCCCGGCATTGGGATAAAAATCGTCGATCTTCTCTTGCTCCCCCAATATGTTGACATTTAGGGTTTTAATGATGACCCCGTTTCCTGGACATCCAGTTGTCCTTATTTTTGTGAAAACAAATTTGGTTGCCCCCAGGGGGTTTTACATTAAAAAGTATAACCAAACCCCATAAGTGAACCCTTCTGGGGGACTGTACTTTTGAATATATTGTATATTTTTTATTGCAGCAAAATATTTGGGTTGGGGGCCCCCCAAAAACACTCGGGGGCGGGAAAAATTTTGTAATTTATTTTTTTTTCCTGTCTGTCTATTGTCCCCCACAATGTTTTGGGAAAACAAAACTTACCTAAAATACTTGAAATATTACTTTAAGTATAAATTTTTAATTTAGAACATGGGCAACCATTAGGGCCCAAACAAAAAAATAAAAGAACAAAAAAAATTTGAAAACAAAAAGTGTAAAATGATATTTTGAAAAAAAAAAGAAAATAGCCCTGGGTCAAATATAAAAAAAATAAGGGGACAATATTCAAAGCAAAAAAAATTTAGGATCAAATTTTTTAAATAGAAATTATCCCCCCAGTGCCCAAAATTTTAAACTATCTAGAGTATACAAAAACTTTTTAAAACACTATTATAAAAACTCACGAAAATTGAACAAGGTTTAACGAATGTTTGCATGTTAGGTACACAAAACGGTTTTTCCCTTTGACAGTGTATGACTTTTTTTATGGGGCATAAAGGAAAAAATTGGGGGAAAATGGCAAAATAAAGCCTACTTAAAACGACCCTTTCTTTTTCTAGGGGTATAGCCCAAAAAAAACAAGAAAAACCGAAAAAATGAACTTTAAATGATTATTTAAAATTTTTTGGAATGGACATAATTACAATAATTTTGAACTCTAATCCTTATACGGGAAGAAAAAACCCACAAATGACCAAAGTAGTTTTTTTTAAGCTTTGGTATGCAATTTTTTTCTTGTTTGGGGGAAAAAAATTCAAAACAAGTACCCATTTATCTTCAAAAATATGAAGATCAAAAATAAACGCTTTCACATATAAGTTAGATTCCGAAACCTTCATATTTATACTTTTCCCCTTGATGGGTTGCAGCAAATAAATCTCACTGTAAAAACCCATAAAAAAAAAAACTAGACAAAAGTAAAAAAAAAAAAAAACAGTTTAAAATAAAATTTTCCAGAACAGTAACTTTTCACCCCTTCCCGAAGTATTTTATATTTTCTTCATTTTTAATAAAAAGGAAAAACCCAACTAGGCAGTTGAAGTTTTTTAGCCCGAAGTACAAGGGCTGGTCGGTATTAGACTTTTTGGTGACAAAGTGGGGTTTAAAAACCCCCCAACCCAACCCTCCAAATAGTCAGATCTCGCAGAAGACTAGATTATCGACTACACGGGCATCCCCAATTTTACAACAGTTGCTGTTGAATGTACTGCCCTGGATATCTTTTTGGGTTGCAAGTGACACATCGTTTTTTGTTTGAAAACCCGTGAAAGTTTTTAAAATTTTGGGATTGTTTTTAAAACCGGGTCCGAAGTGTACCTTACTGGGGGTTTTTTTTAGCTACCAATAATCCCTTTACACAAAAGGGAAAAATTAAAAAATTTATACTACTTACTTTTTGTTATTAAACTTTATTTTAATTTTTATTATTGATTATGTTTTAAAAAAACCTTCAATATATATATGCCTATTTTTGTTTTAAAAAAGGAATAAGATTCCATCTTTTTACATCAAAAATGTTTTTAACTAAGAAGGACCCCCTCTTAAAATCTGGAAAATGTTTGTGAAGATGTAGATGCTAGTAAGAATAAAATTTAATAATTAAAAAAAACAAAATTTTTTTTACATGCGGATTTAGAAGCAGCATATAAGTAAATTTGCTACGGGTGAGAAATTGAAAAAAGGTGGAAAATTTTGGGGCTGGAAAACAAAAGTAGTTCGGCTTGGTAATGAATGTCTACTGATCATAAACTGAAAGGTATTTGTAATAGTTTTAAAAACCATTCTTATCTCAATTGTTGTTGAAAATTTAGTTTTTATATTAGGGGACTTTTTTTTATTAAAAAGTGCAAACATTTATTAGTAGCAAATAAATAAAAGTACTCGTACAAGTTTTTTAAATTTTTGGTGATTGTACTTTTTAAAAAATTTTTTTAATTTTATTCCTGTTTTTGTTTATACTTCTCGAATAAGTTTGTATTTAAATTTTTAAATTCGGGGCAAAAATCTAAAGTAAGACATAAAAAATTATAAAAAACGTTTTTTTTGTAATTACCTCCCATAAAATTTTAAATTAAATTTTGATAGTGGGAAAGTTATGAAAATTTTATTTTGGGAATTTAATTTCATATAGAATGATAATAAAAACGTTCCCCAAAAACCCTTTATGTCCCCAACCAAAGGAAAGGGAAATATCGTGGTTTTTTTAAATAAAAAATGACTTGAGGTTGTACTTTTAAAAAAACCCTTTTTTATATTACACAAGAGAATATTAATTTTTTATTTTATTTTAAATTTTCCAAAAATTAAAAAAGTTATTATTTTTTAAGTTTTATTAATACAAAAAAAATATTAATTAAAAAAAAAACCTTCTATTAGCAAGTAAATGTCAAGCTCATATTAAAAATAATCTCAAGAAATCATAAAATTTGTAAATACCTGTCCCTACCTACAGATAACGCCCAAAAATGATGTGAGGGATAAATAATATTAAACTTGAAGCTTTTTTTAATTTTGAGGCAGATTTGGGAAAATTTTTAGGACTAAAGAAAGGGGAAAAAGGGAAGGGGGCCCCCACTGTGTTTTAGCGAATAGACTTTGCAAGGGGGCCCAAGGGCAAGTTTTTCAAGTCTTTAGCTCATTTTCGTTATTGAAAAAATTAATTTGAACGACAGTAAAATTCATACGGAAAATTTTTTTTTTAAATTTACCCCCGGCACACAAAGAAAAAATTGGTGGTACAATGCTCAGAAAAATTTCATGATTGGACAGCCCCATCTTTCAAACTCATTTTTTGTCTTTGTGGGAAATTTAAAGTTTTAAAAATTTTAAAAGGGTCTATAGTACAGTTTTAAACCTTTCTAAAGAATCGTGCCAATGATTTTATTCCTTTTTTTTGTTCTTTCCCAATTGAATTTATTTCATGAAAAAAATTAATAAAAGTCTACATCCCAAAAGCCACCAAAAAAAAGATTTTTTTTGGGGTGTAAAATGTAATAATAGGGTACTTTTTAAAAAAATAAATTTGGATTTTTTTAAAATTCAAATGGTGTATTAAAATTTTTTTTATAAATTTATTCGGGAAATTTTTTCCCCGGGGTTTTGGAGATTGTAGTTCCCCCAAAAAGGCAAATGAAAAATAGACTCGGTTTTAATGCTCAACCAAACCCAAGGGAAAAGGGACCATTATAAAAATCAGGGGTTTAAATCAAATAGAAATACAAAAATCATGCACTTTTGCAAGTCTTTTGGGTTTTGGGGGTTTCCTTTAAGAGAATCGTGCAGAAGACAGAAGACAGAAAAAAAATTTTGGGGTCCAGCCCCTCGAGTGATAGGTTTTTTGCTAAGCTCAGAACTAGAAAATTTTGCATTGTGCAGGGATTTTAATTTTTGGGAAAAAAAAAGAAAAAGGGCTTCCCATGATTTTTTTCCCCCCCCAAAAATTTTCCAAACCGAAATTTACAATTATTTTTAAATTTGGACTAGGGTGTTAATGTGACGAGGGGGTTTCAAGGGGGAAATTTAGATAACTAACTTGGGAAAAAAGGGTTGAGCATTGAAATAGACTCACTTTTATTTAAGAAAAATTAACATATATTTTCCCAAAAATTAAAAATTGTTTTTTTAAAAGGTTTTTCAATTATTCCTCTTTTAATTTGTTTTATATTGTATGGCCCAAAATTTACTTTTAAAGACAGTATTTTTTTTCATTTTAAAAGTTCCCCCCCTGAGATAACCCCAAAATTTCAAAAAATGTTTGGGAAATTTTAATTTTTGACCCTTGTTAACGGTTAGGGGGGGGGGTGGGGGGTAAACAAAGGGCATTTTTTTTAGAAATTTTCCCAAATGAACTTAAAAAAGTATCACACTTGGGTTTCCCCCAAAAAAACATAAAAATTTAAAAATTTTAAACCTATTTAGTTTGATTTGCACTCAATATCTTAAGAAACCACCTCCCCTTTTAAAAATATGCTACAAAGATTTTTGTGTAACATTTTGATTTAAAAAAAGTTGAAATAGGGTTTACATGATGAATATTCTTGAAGGTTTTTTTCCCCCAGCATGTTTACATTTACCTTTTTTTAAATTTTTTAAAGGGAAAAAAAAAACTCAACATAATTGATTTTCTATTTTTCTAAAAAAACACTGTATATGGTTTAAAAACTAACCCAATTTTTTATTTTTTTCACTTTGTTTTTATACAAATTTGGGAAAAAAATAATAGATGCCTCTTTAAGAAATTTTTTTTTTTTTTTTAGTTGGGTTTCCATACTGGAAAAAAGGCGGGAAAAAAGTTTGAAATTTTTTGAATCATTTTGTTTAATTTTTTACTAAAGTAGGTTGTCCCCCCATTTAAAAATTCCTGTAAATTTTTTTTGGTGTTTTTTTTTTAAAAAAAAAAAAATTTTCCCAAAGATTTGTAAAGATAATTTTGGGGGCACATTTATGCAAAAAGAAA
This sequence comes from Homalodisca vitripennis, assembly GCF_021130785.1. NCBI lineage: Eukaryota > Metazoa > Arthropoda > Insecta > Hemiptera > Cicadellidae > Homalodisca > Homalodisca vitripennis. The sequence goes on along the minus strand of NC_060209.1, from coordinate 144,678,376 downwards.
TTGCATGCTTTTTAAATTTAAATTTTTTCTTTTATACTAAATTAAAATTTTATATAAACGTCTTTTCAAAACGGCAGGCACGGGGGGCTAGGCTACAAAACCTCTGATATTGGAAAGAACCCTGCCAACCCAACAGTTTTATTTTACCGCAGTAGGCAAGGGCCTATAAATTACCCTTACCCCCACAATATCAAACTCGGGCGGTTTTGATGTCGCTCCTGGACATCCAAAGGTTGCCCCGTTTTTAAGGGGAGACATGGTTTTTGCTGTAAAACCCGTGGTAGGTTAAAATGGGAAAGGTATTAAACCATAAGTGATCCCTGCTTGGTGTCCCCTAATGCTTTGGTATAAGGCTGCGCTAAAGGGGGTTCTAAACCGGAAAATTTAAAGATAATCAAACGGATAGTTCAGGACAGTGGGAAAATAATAAGTATTTTAATTTTTTCTGGTTCGGCACGAGGGGTTATTGTTTTTTTTTATACCCCTTTTTAAGGGCATGTTACAGATTCCCGTGACAAGAGATTCTTGGGGGTTTTTCCCCTAGATCAAAATTTCTTTCTTTTACTTATTTAAATTCTTTGTTTTTTTTCTTAATTTAGTAATTTTAAGAAAAAGGGTTAAAATATCTTGTTTCGGGGTCAAAAAGTACACAAAAAAAAAAACAAAATGTAAAATTAAAACTGTTTTTTGATGGGGAAATGGGTCGTAGAGGGAACTAATAGAACTAATTCTTTTTTAAACTCAAACAAATTTAAGTGAAAATGATCAATTTTATTTACTTCAAGGCGAATTTTTTAAAATCCCTTTGGGGAGGTTCTTGCTTTTTTTTTGAGAACCAAACAAAAAATTAATAAACCTGATGTTCACTTTTTTATTTAAATTTTTAAACGAATTGGGTACTTGTGAATTGGAAACGTTTTTTAAAAACAAGGGTTTTACTTTCCCCTTAAAATAACAATGTTTTTTTCATAATTCAAATTATAGTCTTTAAAAACTGTGTGAGCTTTTATATCACAGCCCAAGGGAAAAATGAGATTTGTTTTTTATAAGGGGATAAAAAAAAAAATTAAAAAGAACCCCGTTGTTTTTTTTTATAGTTTCATTTTCATTCAGGCTTTCTTGATATTAAACTTTTTGGGCCCCGTCGAAAGTCTTCCCCTCTGAAAGGGGACAAAATTCCCGCAGGCTTATGTCAGGCCCTTTAGTGATACGTGAAAGAAAGTTTTTGAATTTAGTTGAAGTTAATAGCCTTAAATTAGAGTTTTTTTGTTTATTTGAGGAAATCTAAACATTGTAAGTACTTATATTTAAAAATTAAAATAGGGTTGATGTTTAACTTAATTTTTCGAAAACTAATCGTTAAAATTATAGGATGTGCCTGTCAGTGCGAATTTTTACTAAGCCAAATTTCCCTTTAAATTGGAAAAACTTTGTTTTTTAGAAGTTGTTCCATTTTTGATTAGATAATGTGTTCTTTTTAACCCAATCACCTGTAATTTTTTTGTACCCTCCTTTAAAGCTGTTTTCAAAATTTTGTTAAAAACCCGAAAAATTAAACTAGGTCAAAAACTAGGGCTAGGTCGCCTTGATAGAAATTTTAATTTTGGATGTCAGCCATTCAAAAAGTTGGCTTTAAACAGCTAGCCCTTTGGGGTAATCTAATAAATTTGGACAAAATATATATTGAAAAGGGATTAGGGGATATTTTTTTAAAATGTATAATTTTTTTATTTTATGTGACATTTATCATATCTTGTTTTTGGGTTTTGTGCCAAAATTCTAAATATCTCAGTTTTAGAAAAATTATTTCCTTAATTAGTTAGGCCTTTGCCCTTAATTAGTGAATTTAGATCCAAAAGATTTTTTTTTAGATGATTCAAAAAACTGGTTTTTTTTTTAAAGAGTTTAAAAAAAGGGCCCCTAAAAATTTTTTCAGTTTTTTGTAATTTGAGGGGAGTAGACTAGGAATTTAAAAAGACCCCCCTATTAAACAAAAAGGAAAAAACTGGTTTAAAAAGACCTACTTAAAATAAAATTTTAAAAAAAAATTTTATTAGTCCTAATTTAAATTATCTTTAAAAATATACCTTGGCACCTTTGCAAAGTAATCTAGAAAAAAAGTCTGGGGAAAAAAAAAGGGGTTTAGGGGGTAAAGAAATAAGGGGACTTTTGTATTGTGTTAAGGGAATTTTTCTCCCCAAAAAATATCCTTACAAACTTGGGTGAAGGGAAAGAGGGGTTTTTTTTGGGGGGAGAACCAATTAGGTAAACCCAAATTTTTTTCTGCGTGTTTTTGGGAAGGTTTTTTTCAGTTTATTTTTTTGTATTAAAAAAAAAACAAAATTTAATTTTGATTCTCTTATAGGTGGGTATGGAAATTTCAAAATGTAAATTTAAAATTGCACCCTGTGTATTTTCTTTTTTTTAACTTTTTTTATTAATTGATGTAAATTTATTTTTGGGGGGGCCGTGAGTTCAAACGTTTGTTTCTGTGCAACCTAATTTTTCAAATACAATTTTTCTATTGGTTCATTAGATTTATTTTTTTTCCCTTTTTTCCCCAAAAAGAAACCGTTTTTTTGGGGTTAGGAGATGAAGGGAAAGTAGTCGGTTTGTTTATTTTTTTTATTAGGGTTTTCATAGTTTTTCGTTAGTATTAAAGAATTTTTTTAGAACGGAAAATATTGGGAAAATCGTTGTTTTCAGTTTTTTAAAAAGGGGCTTTTACGCCCCAAAAGGTTTCTATTTGCAACAAATGTGCAGGTTGAGTATGATAAGTGAACCCGATTTTTAATATAAAAAATTTTCAAAAATATAATTTTTATTTAAAATTGACATAATAACCCATAAATAAATTTAAACCCGAACAATTAAAAGGGTAGGTTTCGTAAGGGAAAACCCTTTTTTTTTTTTATCGAAATTGGGAAAAGATATTACTTAATCTAACCCAATCGATACTGATTAAATTTTTTTTGAGCAATTAACTAAATCTGTATCAAAAACTGTAAAAAACTTTCCAAAAAATACCCGGGAAATTTTATTATTAATTTTAATATACGATTTTTGTGTATATATAACAATTAAAATTTTAAAAAGTTCAAAAATTAAAGACATAAACCCCCTAAAGAGTTGTGACCCCATAATTAATTTTTGAGTTTTTCCTGTTTGATCGATCTAGTTCTGGTTTGTTTAATTTTTTTTATTAAATTTCTTAATTGTTTAGAGTTTTTTTTTCCCCTAAAAACCCATTTTAAAATCAAAATTTTTTAAATTTTAAAAAATATGGGTTGGGTTCTTTGGGGTTATACCCCCCAAACCACCCCCCGTAGGAAGAACACAAAAAAAATAAATTTAAAAGAAAAAAAAACATGAAAAAACCCAAAAAACAACTCTTTAATTACAAAAATTACAACGATTATCTATTGTTAATGGGGTCAGAAATTTTTAAACTTTTTTCAATGAAAATTAGAAGTTATAAAACGTAGTTGGAGTAACAGAACTTAAAAATTCTAACAACCAAAAAACATTTCCAGGTTTTGTGATCGGTATGTTGCCCCTGTTATTTATCTTTCTTGAGAATCCCCCAAATTTCGGCAGGGCCGCGCGGCATCACCTGATTTTTTAAGTTTTTTTTCACGGTACATAATTTGCCTTTCCCCTTACAATTCAAATTTTTATTTCTGATTTTGCCTCTCTAGAATTTTTATATTTTACTGATAGGTACTATCTCGAGGGGTGGTTTTTTTTTTCGGGTTTACCCTCACCCCGGGGCAGCCGGGAAACCCGCGCTGGGTGGCCCCAGGGACTCGCAAAATTTGGGGTGGCGGAGTGTGAAAAGAAAAAAAAACAAAGTTTTTTGGTTTTTTTTTTTCAATAAAGAGTTTAGTTTTTGGGTTGGTAATGTTTTTTTTTTGTTAAAATTTTTGTGTTTGGAGACATGTGGGGTTTTTTAAAAAACGGAAGTACAACAAAGCGGTACCCGTGAACGGGGGGCGGGGCACTGCAATCACGTTATCTTTCTAGACGGGTCGAAATTTGGGAAAATTGTCTGAGGATGGGGAGGGGTTTTCGGAAAAAGATAATTCCTGTTTTATTTTGACGAAATATTTTTCTACGCTAATTAGTAATCAGTAGAAAACAAAAAATTTAAATAACGATTCATGATGGGGGGTTTTGGTCGGTATAATCCCAAAGTACCTTGATTGTTAAATTTAGAAATATAATAATTTTTATCAAATTTATATCTAGGGTTCGAGATGCGAAATTAGGTATCGATGTTTTATTTTTTTGATATAAAAAAAAAAAAGGGGCCGCTTATTGTTTCCCTTTAACCCCAAAAAATAAATTATTTGTAACTTTTTTATATTTTAAAAACACAAAAATTTTTTTTTTAAAAAACTTCTTTTAAATGAAAAAAGATTTTTAAAATTTAGAAAACTAAACAAAATTTCCCTTAAAAAATAATTTACGTGGGCTTTCTCAGTTTCAAGGGGGTGTTTGTTTTCCCTTGGGTTTTTTTTTTTTATTTTTTTAAATGTTTTTTTTTTCCTGTACCTGTCTTTAAATTTTTTTCGTTTAATTTTAAAGGTTTCTTTATTTTTTATGAGAAATTTCGTAATTTTTTTAAAAATTTAAAATTACCCCCCCCCCCCCCCCCCCCCATACTTGAAACCCCCTGGAAATTTAAAAGTTTTTGTTTTTAAAATACCCTTGGGTTTTTTTTTGATAGATTTTGTTTATTGATTTTAGAAAAGTATTGATGATTGTAAAAGCAAGATAAAAAAACCCGGTCGCTTTTTCGTTTCTTTTTTTCCCCCCGGTTCCCCCCTTGTTTCTGGGGGAGAAAACCCTTTTGGTGTTATAATAATTTTCTAAGAGGAAAAATAAAAGTGCCCGGGCCTTTTTTTAAAATTCGGGCGTGGGGGGCTCTTTTTATGTAACAACACCTTATAACTTGTATGATGTATTTATTTTTAATGTTTGTTTTTTTTGTTTTGTTAGCCACCAAAAACAGGGGGTTTCATTTTCAGTTTGAAATTTAAAACCCACCCGCCCCTTTAAATTTCTTTATTCCTAATTAATCAAATTGGGTAATGCATTTATTTACCAAAATAATTTTTATTGGTTTAAAATTAATTTAATTTGGGTAAAATAAAAATTTTTTACCCTACGGGGTAGGCTCGGACCTCAGCAAAAACCCAAAGGTGTTTAATATTTCCCCATTTTGTTTCAAAATTTTTATGTTTAAAACATTTTAAAATGTTTAAATTGGTTTACAAGGGTAAGGCCCTTTAAGGGAAGATCCATTGAAGCCCTTTTAGACAATGCTGCCTTTTACATGCTTACCCTGTAAAAATAATCTTGAGTAATGCACCCCCGCTCCAAATAAAGTTTTGTCTATATAATTTTAAAAAAGAAAATGGTTTTGGTGTAACAGCCAATTCCCCTCCAACCCCCCCCCCCGGGTGGACGGGTTTTTCCTAATTTTTTTTTTTAAATTTTTTCGTCTTGATCTGTTGAAGGTTATAGGATAAATTTTTTAACCCCTTTCTTTCCCATTTCAGGATTCCCGCCCCACCCGGTTTAAAAGAAATACCCGTAAGAAATGCCCTTGCAAAACAAACATATGTTTTTTTAATTTAAATGAAAAAGGCCTTTTTTAAATTTTTAATCAGCCCGTTCTTTGTTTAAAAAATATATAATGCGACAAAAAATATATTTAAATTAAAAATTTTTTTACACTTTTTTATTTTTTAAAACCAAAAGAGTTTTGGCTTTTAAGGGGAAACAAAAAATTTTGTTTAAAAAAATTTTTTGCAATCCCCAAATATAAAAAATGAATGTTTGGGTGTTTTGTCCTTTATAGCCCCCAGAAACTATTGGACCCCCCACCCCCCCCCATAGGAAATTTTATTTTTTTATGTAGAAGGTTTATACGCAAATTTCCCCCTTGAGTAAACTAACCCACCAGGCTTTTACCCGCAAAAAAATAAAAGTTAAACAAAGCGCCCCTTTCCCATTATTTAACTTGCCAATTTCAACCTTTGTTTTTATCTTTTAAAAATCCCAAAAACTATTTGAAAGGGAAAGAAATTACCCGGGCCAAAAACCCAAGAGACGCCCTGCGAACCGCGGGAAACAGTAGTTATTTTATATTTTTTAATTAAAAATTTCCTTTTTTTCTTTTACAAACAAAAATATTAGCCTTTACTATGAATAATTTTTAAAAGCCCTTTTGGGTTTAATTTAATTCCGTTCAAACAAATTTTTCTTCCAAATTAAATTTTTAAAAGGGGGGGTTTAAAGAACCCGGGGGGGTACCCAAAAAAAAAAAAACCCGGAATTAGTTTTTAAAAATTATTTTTTGATCAATTTTTTAAATACGGGAAATTATCTCCTTTAAAAATTTAAACCCCCCCCATTACAAAATAATTTTTCCAATTGTCCCCAACCCCGGTTTTTTTCCATTGATCCAAAAATTTTTTGTAGTCCATTTTAGAAAGGGGTGCAAGCCCGGGCTTTGTTTTTTTCTTCCCCTTTTCTTAAAAACAAAATTCAAAAAACCCGGGGTTCCAAAAAAAACCGTTCCCCTTTTGGACCTTTCCAAGCCCCCTTTTCATGTGTGGGAAAAAAAAAAAAAGCCAAGGAGCGAAGGTCCCCGGGGCGGTTTTTAAAGGTGCGTTTTGGGGCCCGGGAACCAGCCCGTTTTTGGCCTTAAAAAAAACCCCCTTTTGGGATGGCTGTGTGTGCCCCGGGTGTTGTCGTTGGGGGAAGAAAAACCCCGGGCTCCAGTCTGGGAAAAAATGGGGCTTTTTCTGGCCCCAAAAAACCGTTGCCCCCAAACTTTCTAAAATTTACCAAATAAAAAAGTTTGGTTTACAGTTGAAAACCCGGGGAACAAATCAGAATGAACAATGCCTTTAACATCAAAAAAGCAAATCCAAAAATGGTTTTTGATGTTTTGATTTTTATTTGCCGACTTTTTTTGGACGAGGTGAAGATGGGGCCTTCCCCCTTGGCTTTTACTGGTTTCTTCTTTTTTTCTGGGGTCAAAAACCAATTTGCCCCAAAACCCCCCTTTTTCCCATCACCCGAAATTACCTTTTCCCCGAAAAAGGGGATCATTTTTCCCCAGAAAGTTTTTCAGAAGGCCGCCCAAATTTTAAAATCCCATGTGCCTTTTGATGGGGCAGTCAGAAGTTGAGGAAAAAAAAATTTGGCAAACAACCCTTTTTTAGTCCTTTAATATTTTCCCCGTTAAAAATTTGCCCGAAAACCCCACTCCCCAATTTAACCAATTAAATCTCTGATAGTTCCTCAAATTTTGTCTGGGCGACCCCCCGGTCTGGTGAGGCCCCCCAAGTTCCGAATTTTCTCCAACTTTTTTCGTCCCCCTTTGAGAAGGGTTGATGGACGTCCCAGAAAAGAGGGTTTTTCCTTTAATCGGGCAGGGGCCTTTTTTAAATCGGCGAACCACTCGTAGACCTAGGGTTTTCCCCATAGCCCTCATCCCCTTTGGGAACGTATTTTAAAATTTAAAATAGTTTAGGGGGATTTTACCAAGTAAAAAACAAAAATTTTTCAGCTGCCGTTGTTCACTTAAAATTGCCCCTGACAAAAAAAGAAACAAGAAAAAAAACGGGGTTTGCGAAAACAGTCCACCCTAACGAAAAGAATGCACTAGGACAACGGAACTGGGGTTTTAAATGAGGCCCCAATGGTTTGCCCCCCAAACCCCCACGCCTAGCGGCCGGAATGTGTACTTCACCGGGCCCCCCTGCCAAACAATACAATTCCGGTTTTTCTTTTGGGTACCCCCCCCGCTAATCCGGGGGTTTGGGTTTTTGAGTAATGGTTTCAAGTACAAAGGCGAAGGGTTTTTTTGAAATACCTTATTAACCGGGAATTTTTGGTTCAACATTTGTGGGTTTTTATTTTCTTTATAAGTTAAGGGAAAAAGAGGGCCCCCCGGGGAACAATTTGTGTTAGGTAAGTTTTTTTTAGCTACTCCGTTTAATTAAAAATTTAAAAAACTTGGGGATGCCCTCTTTTAGTGAGTGTGTAGGTCCATTGAGTTTGGTTTAGTTGGCCCCAATGATTTTCAAATTTTTAACAATATTCCTTTACCCTCTAAAAAAATTTCTGTAAACAAAAAACAAGATGTCCGGGCCAAAATTTTAAAATTTTAAAATATTTCAAAACCAAATGTAGTTTTGCTGGTTTCTTTAAAATTTTAAAAAATTAATATATTAAAACCCCTATATGAAAAAAACTGCTATCTTTGCTTTCAATATTTATATAAATTAAATGACAAACAATACCCAATTTAAAAAAATTTTAAATTACCCTTTAACCAATTTTTAAAAGGTTTAAAAATTTTCTGCCCCCTTGTGAAAACAAAGAAAAACCCCCGTACATTTTTTACTGTTCTTTCCCCCCAATTAAATTAATAACCAAAGTAAAGATTTCACCCTTGAATTTATTTCAAAATACCCCATTGTTCTTAAATTAAATTTTTTAAAATTTTAAATTTTCAAAGTGAATTAAATTTTCTTTTAAAAATTTGGAAAAAGCTTTAAAATTTTTATAATATAAAAGAAATGTAAATTTTTTTTTAAATTATTTTAGAATAACTAAACTTTATTTAAATGCTTGGGGGCCAAACCCAGTACTTTCGATTACCCTTTAAAAAGGTAAACATTAGGTGATTGCAATTTAACAAATGCCCCGAAAGGGGCACCACCCAATTTAACCCTTTTTTTCTCATTTGATTCCCCTATAAATTTTGCCAAAAAGAACAGCAATGCAGTCACTCCCGAGGGCAAGTTTTTAAGGATTTTTTTGTAGCTTAAAAAGGATTATTGTTTGGGTTTAAATAATTGTGGATGACAAGTTTTGTACTTTGGTTTAAAATTAAAAATTGGGGATAACCTTTTTGGGTTTTTGGCCAAAAAATTTTACTTTCCAAAAAACCCGTAATATGTTTCCCTTTATTTCCCCGTTTCACAATTAATGGGATAAGTGAATCGGGATTTAGTTTTTTTCCCGGACAAATTAACCCCCTGAAACCCACCACCCCCTTCCTCCAAATTTTTTAATTTGTTACAAATTTTGTTTTTTTCCTATGTAGCCCAAACTTTTTTTGTCTTTCAACCCTTTAAAAAAATTTCTCAGTGTCTAAAAAAAACATTTGAGCCAATATGGGGCATGCAGCATTTTATTTCTACTGTAATTAGCTGCGATTAAGATAATGTAAGCATCAAACCCTGGTGAATGTGCATCTTATTATGTCAGAACTATTTACTTTCTGAAGATAGCTTTTTGTCTCGAAGTATAGCCATTGTATGTGCATTTAATGCGCCTTTTTAGATTGACCGAAAAATTGTTATGATCAGCTGAAATTTGTACAGAGCAGAGATTTGTCTTGTTATCAGATAAGGCTAGTTCTACTTGAATTTCTGTCAGAGGAAAGGGTTTGTCAAATGCAGTGAATAGACCTGTCTTGTATCCTCGAAGGGCCCTGGTTACAGGTTTATGGACAAGCCATTAAAATATCATGTAGAGCCAAGAATGTCTTCTAGTCTGTTCGTCTGTCATTTTCAATAGATTTGTTCTTATAATATCAGTTTAATGTCACCAAAAAGAAGGATCTTATCAGTTAATGTCACCAATAAGAAGGATCTTGCTTCTATGAAGCTTTGAATATTTTTCCATATACCACAGATGATTTGTATAACCATCATGTAAATAGTTCCTGTGGTGTCAATTATACACCTACTATGTAATGCTGGGACTTATTGATTTTGAACTTGCCCTTTAGAGCTACCACGAGCAGTTCTTCAAATTTTTTCTAAAGGATTTGTAGGTCACTAATCTAGAACTAGCTCTTCTTTCAGAAAATACAGCAACAACCCACACCCCCCCATAGTAATTTGGGTTTTCTCTATGGGTTTCTTCTACAGAAATCCAGCCAACGAGATTGTATCCCCAGGAAAAGAATGGTGTCTTTGAAACTTCGCTTTTTTAGACCATGTTCCTGTTAACAATTAGGAACTTAGAGAAATTGTGATTTCAGAAAGGTAATTTAGTCCTGTCTCACTTCTTATCTGATATTTTAGTGAAGTGAGGTGGGTTAATTTTGAAGATTTTAATAACGGGTACTTTGGGATTATACCGACCCACACCCAGACATGAATCGTTATTTCACAGTTCGATTATCCAAACTTGATTACTAGATTCCGCGTATGAACAATATTTTCGTCAATATAAAACAGGAATTGTCTTATCCGCCAACCCCTCCCCAATCCTCAGAACAGAGTCAGAAGTCGAGCGTCTATAGATAACGTGATTGCAGAGTCTCGTCCGCCGCCCGGTCAGCTGGTGCATTCGCTTTGTTGTACTTCCAGTGTTCTTACCTCTACAATTCTCCAAACCACAAAAATTCAACAAAAACAGAACATTTACCCAAACTAAACCTCTTTATTAAAAAAACACTAAAAACTTGTTTTAATTCTTGATCACCTTACGCCACCCAAAATGCGAGTGCCTCCGCCCATCAGGTTGCTCGCCCCGCGCTATCGTTCGACGAAAGAAAAACATCCCTCAAAAGTTGAATAGTAAACCTATCAGTAAAAATATCAAATTCTAGAGGGGCTAATAATCAAAATATAAATTGAATTGTAATGGAAAGGCAATTATGTACCGTGCAAATCACGTGATTCCAGCGCGTCTGGCCGTAGATCAGGATTCTCGAGACAGATAAGATAACACGACACAATAACGAATCACAATACCTGGAAATGCTGTGTAAGTTTGTAATTTTTGTAATTGAAAGAGTTGTTTTTCGTTCTATCAGTTTGTTTTCTATAAATTTCTTTTCTATTTTTGTTGTTCTTCATACTAGTGGTGGTCGGTATAATCCCAAAAGTACCCGATTTTAACGTTATAAATTTATTTTACAAATAAAAACTAGAATTAACAAAAATATCTTGTTATACCATTACCTTGGTTTCAAGAAATTTAAAGTGAAAATATATATTGTAAATTGCTGTTTAATGCATTATAAAATCAAAAAATCTATTTTCCTGGGAAAATTTTAACAAAAACACCATTGACTACCAATTAAAATACAAATATTTAACCCGCAGGTATCAAATTAATTTTTCATTTGCAATGAAAATCATTGACTGGGGTGCTGAAGGTAAACTACTTATATGTTCGCCAAAAAGTACTAAAACTCTCAGAAAAGAACACGTTCTTGCAGAGCAACAAAATCAAAACAAACAATCAACACAACAGATGAATCAGTAAACACAATTAATGATTAAAGAGAGTCGACCAGTTCAAAATCGATCATGTTATATTAAAACAGACCATTTAATTAATAATAGTACTCGAAAAATGTCAAACAGTATATCAGTCGAATATTTTATTGAGACTCCAAAATTACAAACTATATGTGTAATGTCTGTGCCCATCCATTGTTGTTATGCTGATGCTAGCGATGACTGGTCAATAATGACATTAGTAGTCAATAGTTTTCTCTTCCCAATATGGTCTGTTATACTTCTTTAGCGTTAAGAGCTTCCTTGCTTGGGTAAATTAAACCCTGTACAGGTTTCAAATTAACACCTGCCCTAAAACAACCACCATCAAATTGGATTCTAGAAGAAATTAAGTTGAGCATATCACGCATTTCGTCTTTCACACTCAGTGTCCATCTGTAGTATTTGGACTTATCTTGTTTTTTATTGTTTCGTCATAAAGAAACTCATTTCTCCAGTCATCCAATGTTCAGGTGACCTCTACTTGCAAAAACCTTAGGCCGAGCTACCCGAGTTCCCTGTTAGCATGATCCTGTCACGGTATGTCTGCTTCGTAAATTAGACTTCCCGAAATGCCTTTGTAAAATGGTTTCATTTGAAACCTGCATAGTTCATACACTTGCTTATATAAACTTTGCACCTCAATTGCTGATCTCTCCTCCTGAGAGATATACGATCAGTATAAAAAAAAATGGAAAAAAAACATTCCTCTGACGTTACTCCCCTCCAACCAAATCTAGCCTTCTTCTATCATCACCACCCACCATTTTTTTTTTCCAAGAATCGCTTAATCACAAATCAAGAATAATAAGGTTTGTGGAACTTTGACTGAACCTTTCCAAAATAAGAAGAGAAGAAGTGAAAATAATTAGATCAAACATGATTATAACCTCTCAAATTGTTTAGTATAATGCTGTTTTTTTATAGAACAATATAACTTTCAACTTCAAACAGCGAATATAAAAACAAAATATTTCAAATTAATATAAGTGGTTGTGGACTTTTATTTTGTTCAGGAATATATTATGAAAAATATGAAGTGCTGTTTCAATGTTAGCTGTTAATGTTATACCATTCTAAAACAAAAAATAAACTTTTGATTAACTTTTGAATAGAATAATTTGGTGAATAAGATTTGTTAAATTTTAGATCTGGTTGAACAAAGTTCTGTATGGTAATAAAAAAAAAGAACTATTACACTGATGAATGAATACAGAAACTTTTCAATAATTGTATTCAGTCACTTTAATTTTTTAACTGTCTATCACATAGTTAATGAAGTGTTCTTGAAACACAACAATTACATTGTTACAAATTTAAATTTGAAATTTTCTATATGAACAACATTGAATGGTCTACAGCTAAAAACGAATTCTATAAATTCACTAATGGGACCCCTTCAAGTAGTTATCCTGGTAAGTAATCTATAGATCTTAACTTTTTAAATCAATCGTACTTAATACTTGAGCACTATAACAATCCATTATGGCTAGATAAAAACATTAACATTTTATTTATTTTACATGTAAGATTTAAATTAAGATTGATATAATTAGCTTATATAACATTAATGCGACAATGTGCATTTGTAAATGTCCCCAAGATATATATTAAACTTATATATTCCTATATTATATTGAATCTTTTCAATAGCGTCCTATTTAACCCAAAAATAATAGAAAAATAGATTTGGGGTTTTAGAAAAATTTTTTTTATTTTAAAAGATTACAAAAAGGTAGGCCAAATATTTGTTTTTCGTGGTACTTCAACTCTTTAAGAACTAAAGGAAAATCTGTCATCTTAGCATATTTCTCTCATCCCGAAAAATTGTTGGACCGATCAGTTGGCCTTGAAGATTTTTGCAATTATACCATGTCAAACCGCCAGCATTTTTCATGAGTCCTGTGATCCTTAAATTTCTAGAAAATATTTTACAAAATAATGAATAATAAATAATATAACTGTAATACATTTAAAGACGGACTATAAATTCCAGTAATATAAAAATAAAATTCATGTCAAAAATAGTATAAAAACTTTGTTACTGTTTAGTTTAGAGTTAGTCATGTGTATACGTAACTTTTTATTTCTAACATGGAAGCTAAAATTATTATCCTAGGTCACTATTTAACAGGGAGTTGGTGATGTATTTGTATGATTATTGATTCACATATTGGTGAATCTTCTGGTGATTTTAAAGACAATATAATGATCCCTTTTTTTGGGCCTTTTCAACATCTTAAAACAGGTTTTTATTTAAAAGGATAGCCTAGCAAGGACAAGTATTTTTTGTTCAAAAACATCCGGCATTAATGAAACCAGCCAATCTTCAAGAGTTTAAATTTATTCTTTATGGTCTTACAAAATATGTTAAAAAAGTACATAACAAAAAAGTAAATAGTCGAAAGAACTATAATGAAGTAAATAGCATTTTTCATGAAATAAAATAATGAAACAATTACTTCTACTAGATAATAACATCTTTCCAGAGAACAGATGATAGATTTTACTTCTATTACAGTCTCTATACATTAATAGTAATAACTCTACCTTTTAGTGGGATTCCTAAATCACACCCTGAACCATCTAACATGATAAAATATGCATGTGCAGTTCACCGTGCTGTATACTGTTTACCGAGACTCACTGCTCGAATCACTCAATCAACCTCAAGACAATGGTTTTCCATTGATGAGGCTTGGGAGGTCCTAATTGTATTCTGGAAAAAAGCATATAAAGCCCTCAGTAAAGACATCCCAATGGGAAACATCATCCAGTCAGTGGAGCACACCAAGTTTGGTGTGGATGTGTAAAAAGGTTGTTTCATCATTTTCACCTTTTAAATACTCATCCTTTGTAAAGTTTCTAAATACATCATAGAGATGGTGGCCCCCCCTTTTACTAACCCTTTTGTTAGTCTTATAACTCACCAACACCTTTCATTTTTGGTTGCAGCTGTTTTTTGTCATCAAAACACCCATGGGTTCATCTATAGGACCCCTCACCAGCAATCTCTGTCCATTGAAGCCTCCCATGAAGCAACATACAACCATGTTATCAGTGCCAGGCCAACCCAAATTGGCCCAAGGATAAGCCGAATGCCTTGCCGAGTAGCATGCCGGATCCTGCCATCAGCCGGGCCAGGACCCGCAACTCCATCGTAGCAACCACCTCTCTCTAGTCCTATTCCGACCCCTCAGCCCCTATCTACTTTGCACCTAGTAGAGGTTACAGCAAAAACTAACCAAATCAATGGCTTAAATTGCTGATAATTTCTTCGTCAAAAAGTATTGATGACCCTAGCAGAAGTCACACCAAGTTCTGAAGGGGTGTAATATATAAAAAATACCCATTGGGTATATCCAATAATTGTTTTTCCTGAAATGTCCTGTTGGAGTTGGACTAATTTTATTAAAAATAAATTCTTCAATTTCTAAATTTAAATCAACATTTTAATTTTCCCTTAACATAAATTTTAAGCCTCTTTTATACTGTTTTAACTGGAAATTCAAATATTAAAAATTTTCAAATACAATTTTTATAATGTTTTCAATATAGATAAGATTTGGGAATGCACACTTAATCTTTTCCCATGTTTTGGGCCTTTGGATTTTTTTTTAATGAAATAGCGTTTAGGCTCTTAAACAACTTCAATTATAATTTTTGATTTACAAAAATCTATATTTTTTTACCAAGTAAGTATATGACAGATGTAAATTCAAAAATTTTTTGTTTAGGCACATATCTACTTTTACGTTTTGTAAATTATTGTAACCATTTTAAAAATAACTAATAGATATCAATATATATAAATTTTGTGTTAATAAAACACCCACAAGGTTTCCTTTTTTTTAAATTATTTTGGTTTGTATTTGCGTCTGTCCGTGTGTCCCAGTACGAATAACTTTTTCTATCCCGTGTGTCCTGTCTGTCTGTACAAAGCTCTTGATAGAAAGATCAAGCAGACTTTGAAACGTTGATGCATAGGTTCATATTGGGTTCAAAGGAAAGATCCTATTGATTATTGAATCAAACGTCTAAAAAGGGGCAGCAAAGTATATAGACAGATTGTAAAAGACTTGTTACATTTTCCTGCCAGAGTCCCTTTGAGTATTTGTTTATTTTAAGAAGGAAAAAATTATGTTTCAGTTGTAATATATAAAAAATTATAGACAGTAAGAGCATAAAACCCAAAAAAATTAATAATAATTGTAATTTAAAGTTTCCTAACAATGATAACATGGTTAATCACAACTAATTATTTTATTTGCTATCACATTTATAAAAAATTTATGGTAACCTTCTACAAAACTCAAAGTAAAGCGAAAAAAAAAAGTAAATTTTAGTTTAAATATTTTAAATCACCAAAAATAATTTTAACCCGTTGAGTTTGCCACGGGGGTTACTTTTTTCCCGAAAAGGCCCTTTAAGCCAAATTAAAGTGCCACGGGCTGGTTTTTTCTTTCGCAATTTTGTGAAAGCTTTTAGGGAAAAAAAAGCTTTGTTTTGGGAAAAAAATTAACTTTTTACCAAACAGGATTTCCCAAATCACTTTAAAATTGTTTTGGTTTTTTTTTCTTAAATTTAAATTTTTTCCAAGAATATGATACATATTTCCGGTTTACAAATTTTAAAAAATTTGTTTTAAAAAAAAAATTATAAAAATTTTTCCTGTAAAAAATTTTAAAAAGAAAAAGTTTTTTAAAACCTTTTGTATAAGAAATATTAAGTTGTCTGACCTTTTAATTGTTGGTATAATTACGGTTATTTTTAAGAAAAATTTTTTTTTTCCTTTATTTTAACCAAAAATTGATAAAGGCCCCAAAAATTAAAATTTATAAATTTTTAAAACCCAAAATTTGTGGTATTTTTTATCTTATTCAAGAATATTAATTAACATGGCAAATTAATGGTTTTAAACAAATGCTTTTTGCCCCCCCGGGTTTTAACCGGAACCAATTTTTTATAAACTGTAAACTTCATTATGTGCCCCCCCCAAGGACGTTTAGAAATTACCCTAGGGGTTAATGGAAGGTTTGGGGGAAGAGTTTTCCCCCCATAAATCCCTTTAAATAAAACCCCAAAATATTTAAAATTTTCTTGCAAACTAATAATTTATAAAATAAAAAGTTTACAATTTTAAAACCCTAAATTAAATAACCCTAATAATAATTACCACTGAAAATTTCACGGTTTTTATTTTTTTCTCGCTGGCAAAAAAACCCACAAACCCCACAAAATTCATTAGATTTAAAAATTTTTTTAGTAAAGGGAAAAAATTTACAGTAAAATTTTTTAATATATTTTAAGGGGTTTTAAACTATTTTAAAATTTTGGGTATTCCCCCCTTCAATTGCCCTTGGTTAATCGGCATAAACCTTTTTTTAAAATTCAAACAAGAAAGGGGCCCCCCGTTACCGCAACACGGTACTTAACCCCGGTCCCGGCTTACCCGTCGCGTCACTGTTAAAAGACAGAATCTTCGGGTTTAACAGGACCTTATCACCCCAAGCCCCAACCTTTAATTTTTTTGGGGAACGAAAGTTTCCTATTTCAGAGAGCAAAATAAACTTCCAATTATACACAATCCCCTTCTTCCATTAATGAACCAAAAAAGGATACTCGATGAGTCCATACTGTTCTTTAAATCTCCTAATTCGGGTCTTCCAAAAAGACACACTAAGACCTGACATATTTTTTCCAGAATTTTTAAAATGAAACTTTTGTTACTTAAAATAGTTTTTTATTTAATTGATTGTCGTAATAACTTGTACAAAAATTTCCAAAAAATTTAGGTAAAATATAAGTCAGTTGTTTTAACAAGGTTTTAATTTATTTTGTTGTCCCCATAAGGAAAACTGCGACCAAAAAAAGTGGCCTTCTTGATAAGTCCCACAAACAACAAAAATTCAAACAATTAAAAAAATAAGTGAGGAAACAAACTTTAAAAACTCGTATTTATTGATCGTTTTGGGAACCTTATTTAAAATACAGCCGTTCCTGATTATTGGCCAAAATAATCTTTACTAAAATTTAAAGAAACTAATTTTCAGAAATACAAAACGTCCCAAAAAATTGGCGACGCCTTTGGGCGAACTATATTCACTATTCGTAGCGTCACAAAAAATAAATTTTAGCGACGCTGTGCAACTCAAAAAGGGTTAAACAGTAATGATTATGTAAAGATAAATTAAATTTATAAGTAACTTAACGCATTTAATATTAAAAAATGTTATTCAATAAAACATTAACAATTATAAAATTTGATAAACTCTGTGAAATGTTGTAATCAAAATTTCTGAGTATTCTGTCCACAGCCAAATCTTCAAAGTTTCCAGACCACTACAACACAACCCTGAGGAGGACTCCTACCCGCTCATCCCAAAAGACCTTTGCTCTCTAAACCATCCAGAGCCAAGCCCCCCAAATCCCTCTAAGAGTCAGTCTTTGTACAAGACAACCTCCCCCTAAACCGTCCCTAATCACATCCCTTTTCCACCCAACTTCCACAACTGCAAGTCAATACCTTCCGTCCCCCCTGGCCAACCATCTTCCCTCAACCCAAACAGCATACCTAATCACTTTCCCACTCCGCAAGACCTCCTAACTATTCAATCTAACTCAAACCAATTCAACCTCTTGAAACCACCTAGATCTACCCCAAAGTTCCATTGCAAAACAGTCTTTAAAAAGCCAGTTTCGAAAACACAATCTCCCGTACCTTCTTCCAATAACCATTGTACGCAACATGCCAATCAGTTTAAACCTCCCACACCACTCCAGCAATGTGTCAAGTCAGGGCCCCAAAGATTACCCATTCAGACTATTCGACCTCCTTATCAGTTTCCCCCTCCCTCCCCAATTGCCTAAGCCAAAATATCTCAAAGGGTTCAGAACAAATTTTCCTCCCATCGTTCAAACAAGCTTCCCTCCACTCCTGACAAACTCTTCCAAATCATACAATGCCCCTCAGCCTCAACATCAATTCCACCTCAATCTTTCATACCAAGTATACTCCCCACCTCAAAATCAATTCCTCTCAGCCTCAAAAAACCAGGATCAATCAACCACCAAGTCATTTTTTCAAACCTCCAAAATCAAATGCCCCAATCCCAAAAATCAATTTGCCCCAAACCCAAACCAGGTCAGTACCCCTCATATCAGAGACTGCCAGGTCCCACCTCCACATTTGCAGACACACGTACCCTAACTCCACCAGCACCCCTACCCTGGCTATCCAAGCAAACCACCCAAATGCAAGCAAATACCTAATCAATTCAAATAAAGAAGATAATTCCTCAAAAGGGTGATTGCACCCATAATTAAATAATGCAAAAATCAATGTTTAAAATTTTGAAGTTTATTTTTATATTTATGATTAAATTTTTTATGTACACATTATTTATTTATACATCCCATTTATAACAAAATAAAATATAACCCGTAATAATGGGTTTTAAGCCTTCGACCAACCACTTGAACCCCTTAACTAGTTAGTAGCCCTTTACAGATAATTGTGTGATAACATACAATTGTGAGGATTGATAAAAGTAATTATGTAGACATTGTATTAGTGAAATAATCCTAGGCCCACCTGTATTTTATGCTATTGGGTATAAATATGAACTACATCTGACTCGTTAAATAACAAGACCCTGAATTGAAATAAAACTAAAATAGCTCATATAAATTTCTATATGATGATTTCATTTGCTTATGCAATTCAAATATAACTTTTTTTTTCATAATTAGTTCATTATCCAACACTTGTACAAGTAAAGAGTAATAGCTCATTAAATCAACCTGAGAAATAAATTAATCCAATATGGATTAATTATAGCTACCCAAATATTTATGTTTTTAATTTTTAAAAATTGACTAATTTTATTGAAAATATATAAATTTTTGAAAATTATTCATTCTATAAATTCCTAGAAATTTATCAAATGGGTATACAGCTTTTCCAGTTAGGGTAATTGTTTGAAAAATGTTTTTTAAACATTTTAAAAATTTTCAATTCAGAGGCTTTCCATTACTAGAATTGTATACATGCTGAGGATGGTTTTTTGTTGTAAAAGCCAAAGACAGAGAATTTTTTTTATATCTTGTAAAATAACATAATGATTAGTCCTTATGTTGGCTGCTGCCTGTCACCAACTAACTTTTTATATTACAAATAATAATACTAAATTATAATTGATCAAAACATAAATGCACATATGTTATTTCTTTTTTTATGTCTTACGAGCATTGAATATAAGAAATATATTGACAATATGGTGCGTTAAAAAATTATTTATATTAACCTCTTAAATGAAACAGTAAAATGTTTATTAGATGGTAAAATAAAAACCATTGGGCAGAAATGTATCTTAAATAGAGGCCACCTAAATCAAAATTCATGTATATAAATAATAATAAAAAAACCCAAAAATTCATTAAAATTTAAAAAACTCCTAAAATACTGAGTTACCATATTTTTCTTTATAAGAGTCTATTTCAGATCAACCTAAACTAAAGAACTAGTAAAGATGTTTTTACAATAATATGTATGAAGCTAAAATTTTAGCTCTTTAACTTATGAGCCATTATACCTACGAGAGGTTTGTGTTTATCCCCCCCATTACTCCCTTTATGTCAAATGTGTGCAGTATGGATCATCTAACTTTTTCGTATTCACTTTTCTTTTAACTTGAATTAAACAAGAAAATTCAAAACAATGGGGGAAACAGTCCATCTAAACACAATGTTCAATACTAAAACAAATACAAAGTTTAGTTCTATGCAAATGACATTTCACGAAGTTACTATGAAATGCCGTTTGGGGGAGGAGGAAAGGGATAAAATGTAGACATGTGGCAGACCAGTACACCAAAACCATCTTGGCCCCCACACTGTTATATAAGGCTATCTTTTTTTCTACATTAGGTCTCGCACCCCACTGTCCTCCTTAAAGTTGTGAAAAATTCCCATAAGAAATGTATTTCTGCAAACACATCTTATTAAATTTTGAATGAACCCTTTGTTTTAGATGATATCAAACTGTTGTATGTAAACATTTGTAATTAAGACCCACACAACTTTTTAATTTGTTTACATTTTATAGTCCTTATGAAGCAAATAGAGAGCCTTGATAGTAACAACACTTTCTATTTTCAACCCTTTTTATGTAACCCAAACTGTTTTAAGCACAAAGTTTATTCGATAATAAAAATAGAAGTTTTAAGTAAAAATTATTACAATTTTTACCCATCTCGACTAAATTTAATGAGTTAGCAGTAGGTATGATAAAGTAGTGTTTAATTAACAGATATAAAAGATCAAAATTTTAATATCTAACTTTTTGCTATAGATTTAAACACTGTTTATAAAACCCACCTTAGACTGTTTTTAGACAGAAAAATTAGTATTTCATTAAGAACTGCACATGTATATAATTTTCTTGATCGGGCAAAACAAAGCAAACTTTAAAACTGTGTGCAAACCCAAGGAAATATCTTAAACTGGAACTAAATTACAATAGGGCCCCGAAAGTAGAAGTTTAGAATGACCAAAGTAGGCTACTCAGGCATGTGTTTTGTATTAGGCCTATATATATTTTTCTTGATCAGGGAAAACACGGCAAACTCAACTTTGGGTGTCAAATTATAATTTATATTCGAACCAGAAAGTGTTTATAAACATACGAAAACCTAAAATAAGAGCCACTTAGAATTTTTTTTTATAAATTTCAATTTTTAAAAAACCATGAACACTTTTCATAAATGAACCTAAAATATGCCTTCTTCCTTTTCTGTACGACAAAGAGTAACAATCATTTATTTTACGACAAGCTAAAGGACTTTTCGATATTTTGAACTTCTCCACATTGGTCTAAAATAGTTTAAATTTTATTTACATCATTGGAGCTTATTCAATCAAATATCATGGAATATTGGAGAAAATTTTTGACAGTTATTTTCAAATTTTACTTTAGAATGGACTTCTTTTCTGATTTTCCAAGGTACCAAAGCACTGTTCTTTAAACTTAAGATCTCTTTAATTGAGCTATGCCTTATCAGGAGTGATTAGAATGAAATTTGTGAAGATTATGCCCGCTAATAATATTAAAAAATTAATCTTACCATCAAATATGTGTCCCTTTATTCTAAAGTTTTCAGAGAATAAATTTGAGAAAGCTCACATTTAAGCATGTATTAGTTTTTTTATCCTTAAACACAATATCATTTTCAAATAATCATATGCTTGAAATTGTATGTAGATTTAGTATGTACATACTTTTAAACCCTTTCACGCGTTATAATTTATTGACTTTTTCATGGTCATAACTCCCTCCTGCGTTGATTATCTAGCGGATTGTTAGGAGAGATTTTGTGTTTTGGAAATAAATAATATAAGCATATTAAACCAAGTTTATAATTATTTATATATACATCTATGTTGTTAGTGTATAAAATTAGCCAAATTTAAACAAAGGATTAACCTACTTTAGGTTAATTTCCTCCCCCTAAATAGCTAGCCTAACCTACAAACCATCCCCACTCATGTTTTATAAAACACAACAAATTGTTCCTGTCAAAACGGGCATTTCCAACTTCAAAACAATATAGTTACTCTGTAAAACTAATAATAATAACTAAACAAAGAACGTGTAAAACACAATTGTGAGTACAAAACAAAACAAAGTGGATGTCGATTTGATACATAACCATCACCTACTAACAATGACTAAAACAACAACAAAGCGTAATCTGACAAACGATCGGGCTGCACGGCAATGACGTCGTCTGAAAGCAGCCTGATTTTTCTCAATATTTTTTCTACAGGATCCGATTTTTCGAGATATCGACTGCAATTAAATCGAAAGTTTGAATCTTCTCCTATCGATTGGTATACATTTTTCATTGAAAAACATATATTCGATATTCATCTGTTACAACAGCTACAAAAATAACTCCGACTACTCCCATGACTTACTCAGTACGGCAAAACGCAATCTCAAGTAAAAGTTCAAGACGTACCTGGTACGTGCAAAACTCTTTAAGGGTTAATCTAGAAAAAAAAGTTTCTGTGAAAAAATTTAAATATTTCTAAATACAACATTTAAAATACTATGGTTTTTCTTGCTGAACGAACAATATACCAAACGTAAAACTTAAATTAATTTTATGAAAGTTGTAACAATACAATAACAAGTTGTGCAGCACAACTTCACATTGCACACTTAGTTTCCCAGTAGGACCAAAGTACATTTTAAATTTGTAAACCACAAGCCTTATGGCCCAATGTCTCTTGGCTGGTTTTTATTCAGCAAAGCAATAGACATTGTCAGTGTTAAATATAAGTCTTGAATCGTGAATATCTTATCATTAGTCAAAAACGTGTTATTTTTTCAGCCCTACAAACTCCTGGTTCATCAACAACAGCCTGAATCCCATAGATGGCTTAACACCTCAGTTGGCTGGAATGAACGGTGCAGCAAGGTTTCAACAAACTATGGGGTACAGGTACAAGTCCATTAAAATGTCGATAGAATTACATGATTTTCTTACATACAAAGCACATAAAAATATTTAAAAATGCAAAGAATCCATTTGTGCCCGTTTTAAAAATTTCCAGTGAACAGATGACTATGAAATAAAATTTTTTTTTTGCATAACTTGGTCCAATACATTAATTTTCCCCCAATCCAATACTACCGACTTATAAAAAGTCATAGTATTTGTTTTTTTGGGAAATTTTTATTGCTGAGACATCTTATCCTTTGTGTTTATTGCACTCTACATAATGCAATAAAATAATCCACTAACTTTCCCAAGAATGATGTTTTTAGAATTCAGGAAAAGAATAAAATTTGTAAGAATAGAACGCATAATGCATAAATCCGTGCATTGCCCTTTTAAATAGCTGGTTGTAGTAAACCCTTGGACGTTACCACATGAAGCAATTTTTAAATTTTCAAACAGTTCATATCCTTTAGTTTTTAAAATCATAGAATTAAGGGAAATGTTTATAGAATGATTAAAATACATCTGGAAATTCTATATGCTTTAAACTTGTGATGTTTACTTTTAAAATATTTAAGAGGTTTAAAAGTATAAAAATGTTTGGGGATATTTTCTGAATTAATAATAAAAAATAGACGAAAAATATGAAAACCATTTAGGATGGTTACTAATTATTCTTTAAATAACAACCCTCATAATAATTTTCCTACAACTGAAAATAAAATTGTAAAAGTGTTTCAATTATATATTAATAACTACTTATATATATTGGGAACGACCTGTCAAGACTGGACACATGCAACTCCTCAGACAGCTCAAATAATTACAACATGATTGTTCCATTCGCCGCTCGGATGCCCAGTGTCCCATTGTCTAACGCCAATCTCGGGACGTCAGAACTCATTCATCATGGTGGCCTTTCCCCCCCACCAACATGAAATTACTTTTATTACAACCTGCAATGTATACAAGAGAGGATTGTAATTGAAATTTAATTACAAGCCAATTATTTTTTAAAAACAATTTTTTATAATAATATATATACAGACACTAAATGGAAAATTTTAATATACTATTGGGTTTATAATTTGAAAGTGGAACTAGACTACTTATACTGAATAATTAAATAAACTTACCCCATTTTAAATATTGTAACTATTAATGCAATCACTTGTCAGACTTTGGTTTTATATTGTTATTTTTTAACTCTTAGCTTGAGTGGTAAATTTCTCAAAACACCTGTTTATTTCTAGTATTCGTTTTAAGTCAGACGGTAAAATGTAAAGAAATTTATTTTTCATTTAGTTCAATGTTTATTCATAGGTTTCAGCTACTTTACAGCCATCCCAACAAATAAAATCTTTCAAAATGGCAGAACATACTTCTTGCCATGGACACAACCATCCTTAATCGTTGAAGGGAAATTCCTAAATGTTGGACTGTCTACTTGCCCATCTGAGCAATCCAAGGACAACACAAGTGGAAAAACTAATAACATATAATATGCAGATTGACTTTTGCCCTCCGACTGGCCACACAATCGAAGATGATATACTATAAAATACTGTATCCAAATTTGGGCTGAGGGTTTTAAGGGGGGATGGTTTAAACAGTCAATTCCTACCTTTGGCAACAAATTTTTGACAAACTCAAATCCTTTAAACCCAGTATGTTTTGATAATGTAAAGAATGGCCTGATTTTCAAATGTTTTAAAAAACATTTCATTATCAACCCACAAACCCACTACAAACACTCAGTTTTTTGCAATCCACCCAAACTGCAAGCAACTCAAAATGGGATCTTAATATAATTGTAGATTGTTTAATTAACACTCATTCAGTTGCTAAAGGCAGCGGGCGGGAACCATTCCCGGTCCCAGGCCCGAGCGTCTCGGGCACCATTTCACAAGGTTCGCGCGGGACCTTCGGTCCCCGCTGGGCATTGTTTAGCTCCCGGGCACTGTTTAGTGCAGCACTCAAAGATACCCTTTCTGATAAGCGTTGAGCGTGTGGGGGGCGCCCCCGTTTTCCCGTTCTTTTGTTCTAGTGTGCAAAGTTTCTCAGGGTTTCACAGCTAACTATATTGATTTTCCAATCTAGTGGCTGTGTTTGATATTATTTTCGTGATGCCTTGGGTTAGCGAAATAAACAATGGCTGGGACATCTAGAGACCCAAAAAGTATCTTTATAATACATTAAACCATAAGATTTGGTGATGATAATAACAAGTGCCATAACAAAAGATGCAACAATAACAAAAAGTGATTTGGGTATGAATGTACATAATGTAAATATGACATGTTTAAAAACTACAAAGAAAGGGAGGGTATGGTTGTAAAATAATAAAATGATATACTAATGTGTCCCCTTTCCCATTGAAAAAATTATCTTGTCTTTAGAGAGTGCACACTTCATGTAAAAAACAACTAAGACCTGTAGCCAGGACAACACCGGGACCCATCCGGTCCCACAACATAATATCATAATTTTTAGGGGAGTCCTTGGGAACAAATGCGTAATTTTCATGTCTTTACTCATACTACCATCCAACATCAGAAGGTTACCTGGGTACACCCCTAAATATACAATAGTTTCTTGTAATAAATGTTCATTTTCAGGTTCAAGGGCATTGGTCCATGGCTGACGGGACCCATCCGGTCCCCGCATATAATGATGGTCCATAAAAAAAGTAAAATATAGGTCAAAAATAATCTTTTATGCTTTTTATTTCCTTTTCTGCAATTTATATCTTCTAATTTTAAACAAATTTAAAAAAAATTAGCACTGGGGTTTTCGCTAATACTCAAATGCTTAGGCATGGAATGTGTTAAAGTAGTTTTTTAGCCAGACTCAGCTAAAAATCTTACTAGGTTTAAGGGTACACTGTATAGTTTTAATGTTGATTTTCAATTTTCCCTTCTTCTGTTTAAACATTAATCTAATTTTTTATTTACCAAATAATTTAATTTCCACAAGCGTTTATCTTGGGAAAATTTAATAACCAGGTCTCCTCTGAGACTCAAAGTTGATATTTCCACTGCAGTAACAAACCATGAACGTGGTGTGTGACGCCTTGATATGTAATCATGTATTTTACATTTTATGTAGATACATGTAAATATTAATTGCACGATTCTTGCTCTTCTTTGGGGTTGGTTGGATCCTCGTTCCTGATTCAAATAATAAAAGCACTAATTTTTGTGATTTTGGAGGTTGATATTTAATTGATTTCTCTCATTTTAATATACAATTTTAAGGTAACACCTGTTCCATTTTGATTTCAGTTTAAAAACCTAACATAACATCTTTCCCCCAAATTAATTATAAAAGTATAATTTTTTGGTGTTAAACAACTAAATAGTAGTATTTAACTCGTTTGTGTGATATTAAGTGTTGCTATGGGTAATCCTACAGTTACAGGGATGGACACTGTAGACTTACTCAAGATATGGGAGGTGCTAACCCAAAAGGAGAAGGGTTGAACCCGCCACAGTTCGACTGCAGCAAATAACTTTACGAGGCAGGCCAAACTGTAGCCCAGAATAAGTTGGTCAACCCAACTTCAATAGTATATTTATCATGGAACCCTCAGAGCATTTGAACTGCAGCATGAACTTAAAAAACAAAACAAAAAATAAAAATAAAAAAACAAAATCAAATAAACAGTAAATTTTGCAATAAAATATCCTTTCAAAAGCTTATTGGATATTTTATTAAAAGAAACTGGAGCCCCCACCCCCCCAAAAATAATTTGCTCCCTCCCTTTTTTTTATGTATAGGTTAAGTGGTAGAAATAGTACTTGTTGGTAACTAACATAGCCTTGTAAATAAAAATTCACTTCTCAACAAGAATAGAGTGTCAATATTAACTTCAGTACATATAGCTTAGTTATATAATGTATCTTTACCATAAAGAATTGTTTTTTGTATTTTTTCATATTATGCTTGAGGTTTTTGAGTGAAGAGAGGAGCTAAGACAGACATAATGCATTTCATAGTTTTTAATTGAGATTGTGAAGTAATCTACAAATATATTGGGTACCAGTTAAAGTTTAAGCTATAAATTCTATACGGGAAAATTCATGACTAATTAATTCTAGTTTTTGTTTTGTAAAGAGAATTTTTATCGGGTCTTTGCTAATATTTTAAAAAATTTGTTATGTTTCAAATTTTTCAGATGTACGCTAACCAAAGATACCAGAGACCAAAATCATTGTTTAGATAAATCAAGACTGCCAAATTAGGTGTCCTTTTATTACCACACCCATTAAGGATTTAAATAGTAAGTTCTAAAAAACCCTTTTATATTAGTTTTGAGAATACTTACATCGAACAAATTGGTATTCCCTGGTGGAGATCAATAAAATTTATTATGTTGGGATTTTATGAGTTCTGAATAGATAATGAAAATGAAATCCTAAAAATTTTGGATATTTATGCTATCAGCATTATCAATAGAAAAGTAAAGTGTTTTTAATGTTTTCCAGTTAAAATTGAGAATAAAAGGGTTATGTTAACTCCAGACACCTAGCTAAAACTGATTTGTAGGTACTCTTTGCAATGAGGTACAGTGGAAAATGAAACCGAAACAAAAAAATGCACACAATTTTCCTTAATTTTTTCCTGGTTTTATACATTCCCACATCAAAGTTAAATGCAATTTTTTTCCCTTTGCCAGGGTTTAAAATTTAAAACTTAAAGTAAAATTTATAACCAAAAAAGACCACATTTCCTTAAAATTTTGCAAAAATTTGAAAAATTTTTGCTAACCAATTCAACAAATAATCCACACAATAAAAATCACATTTGGCTCAGCTTCATTGTTACCCAAAAGAATATTTTAGTAAACAAAGAAAATTTTCCTAGATAATTTTTTTCACATTCATAAAGACATTTAATGAAAAGAAAACAATTTAAAATGAAAGCACCAACATTATTGATATGATCTAGTTTGTGTTCAATTGTTAATTTTTTTAATTTGAATCGCAAGTGTTATGTATGGGTTTATATAGAAAATCATTTTTCCATATAATTATTTTAGCAAGTTCATTTATTCAGCTTTTAAGTTTAAACACAATAAAATACACAAGGTAATTTTCAATAAAAAAAATCAAGAAGTTATTTAAAGAAAATTCACAAAGCAAAAACTTATTTTTATTTTCAATGGTAAACACACATAAAATCAATTTGGACTTCCAAAATAACCTAAAACCCAGTTGAACTTCATCTTTATTTTTAATTTAACTATAAAACCTGGAATTTTAGTGTTAAAAAAAAAATTTTGTTTTAATTATAAGAATTTTGGTTTGATATTATGGGTGACTTCTCAAATTATAGAAGAAAGGTCTAACCTGCGAAGGACTTGTGGGGAGCAGCAGAACCAAAAAACCCTAAGGTTTTGTTTTTATGTTTTTTATTTAATTTTTATAAGGCATTCTACTTTGAAATCCCAACATTAAATTTTATAAAATTTTGTTCACTCACATTGAATTATCCGCTTACTTTTAATGTTTGAACATTTAAATGTACAATGTCAGCAATAACATAAAAATGTGTTTTTTAAACTATACACAATCTATTATGAATTAACACACATTCGCAGCTGAAAAAAATTTTTTGACCGGTCGTGAAAAAGCTAGAATTTTTTTTTTTAATTTACACCAAAATGAAGTCGAGGAGGCAAGCCAAAAAAATGTGAACAAAGGTTGTCCTGGGTAACTCCACTGCCAGATTTGGTGGACGTCATAACTGTGATAACAGTTATTGTCAGCCTGCACACTGGTGCCGTTCCCCGCTTAAAATCAGTACCGAAGAGACACTGGGTCTATTAAACCTCTGAATGGCACTGTCCACTTGGGAAGACATTGTCACTTGCAAAAATAGTGAAAAAAGCGATATGTTAAAAAAACATTTAAAGACATCCCATAAACATAAACCCCATCTTCATCAGCAGAACTCTCTGAACTTGAATCAGGAATTTCGTCCCCGGTTTATTCATAAAGTCTTCTACTAGCACACTTACATCCTCCAATTGCCTACAATTTAACAATAATAAAATATACTACAAAGTCACTTTAACCCCAAACACCATACAAACTACAAAAATAAACAATTATACAGGGCACAAACCAGCGAAACAAAAATTGCGAACCACAATAAAGGATTGCGAATAAGCAACATATAGAAACAGGCACAACCACGCGGCAAAATGGCACAATGTACCACAGCAACTGCCTAGGCTCACACTGAGGCAAAGGCGGCCAAGTCGATCAGTTTTTTTTCATTGTTTCATCCGCATGGGCGAAACCCCGTATTGCATGACAACAATTGTCCCGTCACCTGCAGCGAGTGTGTTAAGAAAAATCAACAATAAAACCAAAACCCAAAAAAAACCGTTTTAAAAAGGGGTGCCTTCCAAAAGGTACTGCCACAAAAAAAAAAGAAAATTAACATTTAATTCTTTAAATTTTTGCCCCAATTTAAAAAAGGTAGAAATAAAATTTTTTGTGGGTTATTAATTTTTTTGAAAGGTTGGTAATTTTTTATTTTAGCCTTTAACCAATAGTTTAAAAAATTTCCCCTTGCTGGGAAAAAGGGAAAAAAAAGTAGTTTTTTTAAATGATAGGCTGCCCTATAAAAAAAACGTTTTTTATAAATAATTTTTTTCATAAACGATAAAAAAAAAACCATTAAATAAAAGTAAAAGCTTTTTTGGAAAAAATTTTTGTTTCCCCTTCTTACCAAAATTTTTAAACCATTTAATATTTTAAAAACCTTCTGGAAAAGGCAGGGCAAATCCAGTTTTAACCGGGAAAATTTTTTTTCAAAACTGTGGTTTTTTTTGCTGGAAAAAAATCAAATTTACTGGAAATTTTTGGGGGGGGCCTTTCAAAAAAAAAAGGTTTTTCCAAGTTTATAAAGGGGCACCCCAAAAAATTATTTCTTGTTTGTTTTCCATTGTTTTTTTTTTGCTTTTTTAAAGCCTAATGTTTTTTTGCACTGTGGTGGTAAAATTCTGTAAAAAAGCTAAAAAAAATTTTTGTGGTAATAAAAATTTTTGAAAAAAAAAAAGGGAAAACAATAAAATAAAAAGGATCATCCGGCCTGTGAAAAAAATGCTTTGTAAAAACCACTGTGAAATTTTTTGACCAAAACACTAGTTTAAATTTTTAATTTCCTGTTTAAATTCATTTTAAAATAGTGTTTTTTTTTTAACATAGCAACCCACCCCAAATATTTTTTTTTTTTTTTTAATTATAAATTTTAAAAAGGAAAATATAACAAAAAATTTTTCTGTTTTACTGTTTTTAAATGAAAATTTTTAATTTTAATTTTTTTTATTGTTAATAAAGGTTAATCCCCCCCGGGAAAAAAAATTTATAAAAATTTTTAATTTTGAATTTCCCAAAAAAAATATAATTTCTCATTCCATTTGTACCCGTTATTGGGCGAATTTGGAAAACTTTAAACCAAAAGTGGGGGCCAAAAAATTTTGGTAGCATTTTAAATTAACCTTAATGTGGAAAAAAATTAAAATTTTTTTTATACTGCAATATTTTCCAAATTTTAAAAACAGTCCCCGGCAGAACAACCAAATGAGTGTTTTTTTTTGGGTTGGGTTTTGGGATAAATTGCCGCCATTTTTGGGGGGCCAGATAGCAAAACCCCGGGATGTGCTGAAATTAAGAATTAATTACTGACCCTTGCTGTATTGGGGTATTTAAGAGGGCCCTTGAGGCCCCGTTTACTTTATAAACCCTGAGGATTCTTTCATGGAAACACTTAACAAGGTTAAAAAAACAAAAACCCAAAGAAAATTATAAAACCCCCTTTTCTTTGGCCTTTAAAAAAAAAGGAAAGGCTGTTTTTTTGGTTTTAAAAAAACATAAATAAAATAAAAAAACCTTTCCAAAAAAACCTAAATTATTTTTTGAAAAACAAACAAAAATGCTAAACAAAAATTTTGTGTTTTTTTTTTGTGTTTGTGGCTTATTCCCCAACACACAATTGGAATTTTTTTACTTTTACCTTTTTTTTTAATTTTTTTTTAAAATTTAAATAATTTAAATTTACTTTCTTTTTATTTTATTTTTTTAAAATTTGGATAACCTTCCCCTTAACTTCCCCAAGTTACTAAAAAATGTACTTTAACTTACCCTTGGGATAATTTTTTTTGGGTAGGGCCTCCGTCCGATTTTTTGACCGGGTTTTTTTTTAAAAAACCGATTGGGTTTCAGCCCCGGTCATTTTAAAACAAAAAAACGGATTATAACAAAAATAAATTTATTTTTCAAAAATACTTTTGTTCTCGGGTTAAAAACCCAACATAAAAATTTTTAAATTTTAAAATATTATAAGTTTAAATAAAAATAAAAGAACAAAGGTTTTTGCCCCTTCCCTTAAATGTTAAAAAAATTTGGTTTGAAATAATTGGAAAACTTTAAAACACTTTTTTTAAAAACACCCATGTTAATTGGCCCCCAATTTTAAATTTGAAAGCCCAACAAATTTGTTAAGTAAATTTCCCAAAATTTTTATGAAACCATTTTTGGTTTATAAAACCCTTTAATTTAAACATTTTTTAACTTCATAAAAAAGTAAAATTATTTTTTGTTCATTTTTATGGGTTTGATTTTTTTAGAAATCAAATTTAGTTTTGTTTCCCCCAAATTTTTTTTTTTGGACTTTTCCCGGCTTGAAATTATAATAAATTTTTTCCCTTTTTGTCCAAAAATTTTTGGTTACCCTGAGGTTAAAACAGTCTCTTCCGGGAATTTTGATTTCCCCCGTCTCTTTCCAAAAGATTTTTTTCCCCTTAAATAATTAAAAAAGGTTTACATTAATTGTCAAATTTCTTAACAATTTTTCGATTGGGTCCCTTAACCTTCTTGACTTTTTGCAAAAAAAGGATTTTCTTTTTTTTTCCTCAAAAAAAAAACCCTTTAAAACTTTATTTTTCCTTTTAAAACCAACCTTCCTTCCCTTTTACCCCCTTTTCCGTGCTTTTTGGGGGGTTTTCCCTTTGTTTTTGATTTTTTTCCAAGTTATTAAATTAGGGAACCTTGGGGGTTCCCCCAAGATTAAAAAGGGTTTAAGAACCCATGTTCATTTTCCTGGAAAACTTTTCCAAACAATAAATTTTTTCTTCTTTTTTACTGGTAAGGAAAGGGCCCACTGAAAAAACCCCCAAATCTGCCCTGCCCGGCTTCCCCAAGTTTCCCTTTTTCTGGGACAATTTTTTTTTTGAAAAATGATTTTTTTCCCCGGTTGAAAATTTTGTTTTGAAATTTTCATAACAAAAATTAAATTTTGTTTTTAAAAGGGGATAACTGAAAAAAGTCCTTTCTTTAATTGGAAATTTTTGGCAAAAGACAAAGGAACCCAACTCGGGCTTTTTTTTTTTGGGGGAAAAGGAAAAAAAAACACTGAAAACCCTAAAGTCCCAAAATCAGTACTTGAACCCCTTTCCCTTTAAATTGCCTTTTTAGCAATTTAAACCAAGGTCAATTTTTCTGCATAAGTTCCTTTTTTTGTAAATAATTAAATCAAAAATCCTTTTTTTTCCTACTTTAACCACTCCTGTATGTCCTTTTCTTTCCATTAGTTTGAAGGACTTGTCAATTTGTTGCAAAGTGGTTTAAGCAAGTGTTCGATAGACCGATTTAAAACCACATTCTTTCCAGGCCCAGGTAGAAGACATCTACACATAACCATCTTTAAATGACCCTTCATGATACAATGATTCAAATTTTCAGAAATAATAGTCTGTACTAGCAGCCCCCTAGGGTCAAAAACCCCATTACACCATGTATAAATCCCTTTGCATTATCTATCGGGTTTGACCCATTTATTAATTTAACCTACCACCTTCAGTACTTCAAACCTTCCCACTTTTGTCAGAAAACTGTTCAGAATGTTTATATGTCAATTTGCTTTACACCCATCATTTTTTTCATATAGATAAATCCCGCGATCAAAACGATTTCCATCCCTTTACAGATTTTAATCTTTACTTAAAAATTTGGTGGGTATCAACTAAGACACCTATTCCCTTTTCCATAAAAAATGTATTGACCAAATTGGGGTTTAGCTATTTTTTAAACTTAAATCCCCACAGTGTACAACATCTTCCTAGTCTTGAATCCAATTACTTTTATTGTAATTTCCCAATTTTTCCCTGAAGTGTTCAATCTTTATTTTTCCCAAGTGTTGAACCTGGCCATAAAATTTTCCCAAAAACTTGTACATCGGGAACCACATCACAATCAAAGTCATCAAAACAGTCAGTTCTTTCTCTTGTGAATATGGTTTTTTGGGGGTTGAGAAATTTCACAATGGTTGGTGACAATTTTTGTTCCTGGGACACACCCTTTTGAATGAAAAAACCCGGAAAAAACTTAACCCAATTGCCGATCGATTTGTTGTTTTGGCGCGCGGTCGCTGGGCAACAATTAATTTAAACGGTCAGAGCGGCCAAACAACACCCCAAAGGGTGCCGCACATAACGGTTTTATCGCCTCTGCTCTTAGTAATACCCTAGAAAAATTCAGCTGTGATTAGGTATTCCGTTCAGATGGAACATGGGCCCTCTTGAGGTATTCCCGTGATGTAGGAACGATAACACACGAGCAAGGATTTCCGGGTGGCAGGAGAATGCACGCACAAATCATAGTCCTAATAAACTGCTCGGCACCCGAAGCTATACAGCATTCCCGGGCCCATTGTTTTCCCTAGACAAACCCGCTAACATGTACTTCCCCTGTGTGCATTTAGTTTCCTGTGTCACTAGCCTCAAAAGTATTATAAAACAACTGAGGAAAACCACCCAATCAGAAGGCGCTAAAAAGCAATAGTTAAATCATATGAATGATTTTTCAAAACTGTCGACATACAACTGGACGATCTGTAGGATATTTTTATAGACCTTTTTGAAACTCTATAACGGGTAGACCGTTGTTTAACCCTTTCAACGCGTTTTGCCGTTTACTAGGTACGTCAAGGGAGTTAGTCCGTTTATTTTTGTAGCTGTAAACAGACCGACTATCGAATGTTTTCAATAAAAATGTATACCAATCGAAAGGAACGATACAAACTTAATGATTAATTAGGAGTCCCGATATCCTCGAAAAAATCGTTCTTATAGAAAAAATATCTGAGAAATCAGTCTCATTCAAGAACACGTCATTGCCGTGCAGCCGATCGTTTGTCAGCTTTACGTATGATGTTTACAGTCAATTGTTAGTGTGATGGATAATGTTCACCTGACACTATATATTTGTGTTGAATAACGTTCCCTTGGGGTTTAGTTTTTTTTAAATATTACTTAGTTTTTAATACAAAGCTTAACTATCTCCTTTTTGTTTTTGAAAAGAAATCCCCCGGGGGTTTTTGACAGGAACAATTTGGGTTGTAGGGTTTTTAAATAAACATTAGGGGTTGGGGAATGGTTTTGGTAAAGTTAGCTAATTTTTTAGGTGAAATTAACCTAAAGTAGGTTAAATTTTTGTTTAATTTGGTAAATTTTAAACCCACTAAAACACATAGAAAGTATAATAAATTAAATAAATATATAAACTTGGGTATTATCTTGCTATAAATTTTTTTAAAAACACAAAATCTTTGAAAAAACCGCCCCAAAAAATCAACGCAGGAGGGAGTTTGAACATAAAAAAAATAACGCGTTGAAGGGTTAAACATTCTTAGTTGGCAAATGAAGACGATCGCCCAATCTATCAGACATTAATAAAACTATTTGGAGGGAAATTTAAAAGCAGACCGCTTTTGCAACCTAAGCTCGTCATCGTGCCGTTAGGCCCGGCCGCTGCGTGACGAGCTGGGCTCGTCAGTGATCCACAATGGGTTAAGCCACACACTTTTGATGTAAGTTCTAGACTTTTCTTGAAGTTAATTGTTTCAGGAACACCAGAATCAGCTAAAGCTTTGAGAAAATTCAGAACGTTAATCACAATACATTAAATTTAGTTTGACTACTTAAAACTCTTATCATACCCTCTAATTCCTTCTTTTCACAATTTTTTTTTTAATTTTCATGTGAACTTCCAGCTTCATCCATTTTTACTATGTAACTAAACTCACTTGTTTAGAAATTACTCATCAGGCGGTAGAATACGACTGACAGGGTGGCGTGTGCACTCAGTGTTGCCAATTTGTGCCTAAGAGGGAGTAATTTTCAACCTTCCTCTGCTTAAAACAGTTCCATATGTAACAACAGCGCAGATCCACACACCCGCCTAATTAAATTGCTTAATGTTATTTTATATCTTAGAATCTAAAATTTTGATTGATATACTTGTGGAGTGTTTTCATTTTAACCAAGGTTGAAATAATGATATGGCAGTCAGCACCAACCACTTATTAACTTATCATTTATTAAAATTGTCCAGCATCATTCCCTTGTATTATAAGTACCTTTTTTCTGATTGTTTTATTCATTAGGGACACATTAATTATTAGTATTAGGTTCATGCTTCAATAAAATCAAACAAAACACTTCAACTAAATTCTCTTTGATGACCAGTCAGTGGATTAGTATCATACTTAATAATAATTACTAAAATAAATAAATTAAATCAATAAGACTGGATCACTAACCTCTGCAAGTTCCCCTTTTTGTATCCCATTCTAGTTGCTGATCTATCTACTTATGTGCACTTTTCTCTTGTTCCAGCAACTCTCTGTGATCCAGTGTACAGTCATAGTGAGGTGTCGCATGTGCCGCACTTACATTAACCCATTTGTTTACTTTGTGGACAATAAAAGATGGAAGTGTAACCTCTGTTTTAGAGTTAACGAATGTGAGTAACTAGATACTTTAAAATTATTTATTCACTTAACTAACTTTTAAGTAATTTTAAAGCGTTTCTACCATTTTTAGATTTTTTAGAGCAGTTACATTAAATTTTTGTAGTGAAATGTTTTAAATAAAAGGTTATTTTGTGATAAGTGACTGATTTTAAAAATTTCATTTTAGTACCAGATGAGTTCCAGTTTGACCCAATGACAAAAACTTATGGGGACCCTTCAAGAAGACCAGAGATTAAATCAGCTACAATAGAGTTTATTGCTCCTTCCGAATACATGGTAAGTTATTATGATATTAAAAAGAAAAATAACATAAGATCATTTATACTACCTGCCTTTCAGATGATTCTGCCCGTTGGTCTATCATAATAAGCTATATAGATTGAATTACAATCTGTGTTGTCAGATATCTCTTTTAATCAAGAGGCCACTTATAAAATAGATTTATATAAATCTATCTTATACCCAGACAATTGTATAAATATATAAGTTATATTCACCATTTATTTAGGACTTCTTTGTTTTTATAGTTTTGTTTTTTTGTGGTTGCGTTTGACACTGATTATTTTTAGATATAACCACTATGTTAGATACTTACTCTTGACTGAAAAAGCTAATTATGTTGTTAAAAGTGAAAGTTCTGCGTGTTGGTAGGTGAGACCACCACAACCGGCCATCTATGTGTTTGTGTTGGATGTGTCACGGCTAGCTTGCGAGAGTGGCTACCTGGACGTTGTGTGTCGCACTTTGCTAGCTGAGCTAGACAATGTGCCGGGCGATGCTAGGACCTCTGTGGCCTTTATTACCTTTGACTCTGCCGTCCACTTCTACAGCCTTACCGAGGGCCAGGGTCAGCCCCACCAGCTGATAGTGGTGGACATTGACGGTGAGTGGTTGTAGTGAACTATTATTATTATTATATAATAATAAATTGAACCATTACATGATTGAGTGTATCAGTATAAATATGATCTTTTATTCCCTATGAAATTTCTTACATCCTAAATCTTAAAATTCATTAACAATATGTTTTGAGATGTGCTTGCAGTCAGATCTCTTTCTGAAATGGACTAACATAACACATAACTACAGTACAACAAACATGTCTGTCACAATAATATTAACACTAGTTATTTGTAAACTGAACTAATAAGTATAGATCACACTAGATCTGGTCTGTTTGCAATAACTGATCATTGACAACTTGACTAGAAGCCAATAGTAGATGAGAACCGTTACAGCAGAAACAAGGTAGAGACAAATAGGGAATGGGTGGGTTTTTTTTTATTGGTTAAAGTCACTCCACAAAGCATGGAGCTTGTGTGTCAGTGTATGTTAGCTATGTTTGAAAAGATAGCTTCTTTGCTTATTAAATGAGACCGCAGGGCCACAGCAACATGCCATGCCTCATGCCTGGACACTCGGGCCATGCATGGCTACCATTTGCTCATGGAACATGGCAGACATGTTCCAATTCACTTATGCGCAAGCGAACACATCCAATCCAAACTACAAGAACCCAACACTATAGTATAACTGATATTGTTGTTTTGAGTTCTCAAATGGGTGGTAATTTGCAACTCTTTATTTATTGATTGGATGCTCCCACTTGTTTCTTGGTATTGAATAATAAAACAACTAGTTCATCATCAAATTAAGATAAGCATACAAAAATTTAGTTTCAAACAACGAGACTACTAGAGCTGACATCTTTTCCAATAATGTAGCCGGTATATTATTGTAACAATTGGGCCCGCGTGAATTGGCACATGGCTAGCGTGGCAGGCATAGTGTACATCCAGACATGTGCAATGTGGAGTGGCTTTTTATTTTAGATGAACCTTCAAACTCACTGTGTAACTGTGCATTGATTTCTATGAACTCTACTCTGTGTAATTCTTTAGGTATCATTCTTAGTTTCATTTTCAGTATTGACAGCTTAAGCAGATTCTCTATCCATCCAGTTCTGTCCCTCATTGTCCAGTTGGTCTATTATTTAAGTTTACAATGCCTCAATTGAAAGAAAATATTCCAATATATGATGTTATCATCTTGATTCATCCATGATGATGAGGTGATCTATTTAATTTGTATAATACTAGCAGTTACCCTTGCATGCAATTTCATATTGTAAAACAGGGACACCATGGGCACATTCTTTTTAAATGACATTATAAACAATTCTGATTCAAGTGAATTATATTCCCGATGCCAATGTTGAGTCTACCTTGTTGCTAATAAAGCGTCTACTTTCGGCCTTTGTTATTTATTTCCATTCTAAGATATTTCTGATGCCACAGTTGAGTTTCCTTTATTGCCCTGATCAAGAATACATATACAAAAGCAAGCCTGAGATGCTTAATTCTGCCAAAAGACTACTAAGATGGGTTTTATAACAGTCTTTAAATTTATAGTAAAAGTTAAATAATAACTATGTCTTTGATATCTACATTTGGTACTTACCAAGCACAGCATACTTAATATTTGCTAAAACGTACATTTAATTATATATTTTTCCTAAAACAAATAATTTTAGAACAAAGTTAATTAAGAAGTTTTGTTACTAACAAGCTTATTCTTTCCTTTCAAGACTATTAATGTAAATAGATTTATAACAATAGTTAAATTAATTACACATATGGTTGTGTTGTAATAAAACAACATTTACACGGAATAGTTGATTACATATTTAACAGGCTCTTTAAATTAATAACATTTGCATGCTGTAATGCATTTCTTTTTAGATTTTCGCTACTTTGCAGACCAGTGGGGGGTAGCCCGGAGGTATTTTCAAAACAGGAATAGGCCTTTATGTTAACCAGAGACCCGAAGAATGTCCATGTATAATTTCAATACAATCGGGTCTAGTAGCTTTTATCTGATTGAGTAACACACACATGACCACTATTAGATTTTTTATATAATAGTATATACTTATGTGGTTACAGACATGTTTCTTCCAACACCTGATAACTTGCTGGTGAGTCTGAACGAATGTAGGGACCTGATTAGAGACCTGCTAACACAGTTGCCCAACAAGTACAGGGAGTCATATGACACCCACTCTGCTTTGGGTGCAGCGCTACAGGCAGCCTACAAACTTCTGGTATGTACTCAGCCTTCATAAATCTTAACATGATAGACCAGGTACACATTGTTGTCAACACGTTACAGTACGAGCGTATCAATGCAAGCCTGGTGTTGCCAGCCATAATGGAGGAATAACTATTGCTGGGATAATCGATGGAATAAAAAAATCAAGCAATCATTACTGCTCCTCTTTACTTCTTATCTATCTTCCTGAATCCTTTACCTTAACAATTTTAATAAACATGTTTACAATATGACACAAAACGTGAGGAAAAATAGTATTAAAATAAAAACTTGCAGAATAATTGAATGTCAAAGAACAAAACTTGTGTAAAAAATTAACAAAGCAAGACGTCGTCGCATCACCTTATACTGAGAATCAGCTGATATAACAATGTGGCGTTACCGCAAGGTGAGGGAGAGAGTGGGGTGTAGTAACTGCCCATACGGCCAGGCTTGCAATGATGTGTCCCATTTTATAGTTAATTTTACCTGAAAGCATATGAAGCTAACAAGTAGAAATCAGTGCAGATAACTGGCATTAAACTTTCATTTTCATTCAAAAAAAGTATATTGATCAAGTCTTTATACAATTTCCTATCTTATAGTCAAGAGCCGATTTGCACTGTATAAGAACAAACTTGAAATCTATATATAGGATTTTTTTTCCTAAAAAGGAAATCTTATTGTCAAGACACGTTAATTTTGGTGGTCAAAATGAAAGGGTGTAAAAATGTGAAATAATAGTTTTTTCACAGATTATATTTTTTCTTGCTGGATATACTTAAACCAACCACCAGATATATAAATAGTATTTATCATCATCATCAAACAATGAGACTGTAAGTTGCTATTTTTAGAGTATATATGGTTAGCTAATCCTTACTTAAGACTAATTTTTTGTCTGATGTAGGTTTTAAGTTGAAGGGCTACAACATAAACACTTTAAACCTAGATCTACAAAGCAACCGCTTATTGTTCACAACCCAAAATAATAGTTTTAGTACATACAATTTATTGGAATCTAAAAACTATTTATACAACTGTAGATATAGATTAAAGTTTTTATAATTAATATTTCATGAAAAATTATGCAATATACATTTAGAGAAATATAAAAAAGTTGCTCAATTTTGCACTGTCTTGTGCGTCTAAGAACAGTTTTCAACATTTATTTTTTCTATAATATTCTTTGACAAATATACAGCACCAAGGTTGACTTCTGTTCTTTCATTTAGTATTTCATTTAAGTTTTTTTAATTTTAAAATAATCAAATTATAATTCAATTGCAAGCCATTTGTGTTTTAGATGAATGTGTAATAACTTGTTTAGGTTACCGCACATATTCTAGTGTTTCATGGATTTCAACTGTATACTACACTGAATCTAGTAGTACTGTCCGCATCTGACTTGTTTGCGCGCGCGGGTGAGGGGGGCGAGGGTGAGGACTCCCCTCCACAGACAATACGTCACCGTTGTCCCCGGCAACGGCGCTACTAGTCACCTTCGCACATTCGCCCGCGAATACCTGCGGAGTAGAGAGTTGTGATTTCACCAGTGCACCTCAAAATTTGTATTACTACGTTTTAATGTATAACATAGTGTAAATTCATTAGGTGAAAGGAAGTTTAATTTAATATAGTGTATATTTGTGAGTTTTTTAGCTTTTCAAAATGGCTCCGGTTCGCAAGAAGGGACAGACAATTCACAGTGAGGCAAGGGATGTTATAAGGCGAGTTATTCAAAAGTGTGATGAAGAATCAAATACAGGGTACTCTCCAACATAGACTGAAGCAGAGTAATATCCGGGTAGCTAATTACGTATATCAGTGCGAAGTGTAACATCTATAAGGAAAGAAGGTTTCGAAGCCGGTAATGAAGCCTTAAGTACTCCTGGGAAAAAAAAAGACCATATTCAGAGGAAAAAAAAATTTCACATCGATGAATTTGACCAAGAGAGTGATTCGTGATACCATTAATGATTTTTACATTGTGCAAAAGAAAGTGCCAACGGTACATAAATTATTAACGGCAATTAAAGAAAAGATTAACTTTCCCTTGGGGAGTACACACTTTACGACGCTTACTTCATACCATGGGGTTTAAGTGGAAGAGATGTGGAAAAATCAGGAACGTTTTAATAGAACGGCCTGATATAGTAAACTGGCGTGGCTCGTTATTTGCGAGAGATACAAAAGTGTAGACACGAGGGTAAAGTTATTGTGTACCTAGACGAGACGTGGGGTGGACAACAATTTAACTTTTGGAAAATGTTGGAGTGGTCCTGGTGTTCCTGGCGTCTTGACAAACACGAGTTCATCTAATAGACTAATAGTGGTTAGTGCCGGCACGAAAGATGGATTTCTTCATGACTGCAATTTAATTTTCAAAGCTGGCAGAGCTACCGGTGATTTACCATGGTCAAATGAATGGCGTTAATTTTGAACGATGGGTTCACGGAAAAACTATTGCCACATCTTCCAAAAAAAACAGCGTAGTTGTCCTTGATAATGCACCATATCACTGCCTTCAAGACAATAAAACCTCCTTCTAAATATGCAGTTAAAAATGACATGGTTGAATAGTTAATTAAAATAATATAGCTTGTTCCAACGACTATGAAAAAATTTGAACTGTACGATTTAATAGTGCAACACAAACCTCCACAAAAGATTTTCCGTGTAGATTCTTTACTAAAGGCACATGGACATTTAGTAATCCGTTTACCACCTTATATGTGCGACCTAAATCCTATAGAGTTAGCCTGGGCTACCATGAAACGGGAAATTAAAAATCACAATATCAAAGGTGATTTATGTTTAACAAAACTTGAGGAAGTGACAACACATGCTATGAACTCTGTTACCAAAACAGACTGGGAAGGTTTTACAAATCACAACCCTAAAACTAGAGCAGGACTTCTGGATAAAGGATGGATTAATAGAAGACGTCATTGACCACTTCGTTATTGAACTTGGTGGCGTGGACTCCAGTGAAAGTGACGACCCTGATGACGACGACCAGAGTTCTTCTGAATCAGATCTCGCATGTCCACTTTACTAAGGTTAGAAAACAAAACGTATTTTGTGTCATATTTTTAAAAATATACGGACTTTTTATTATAATACGTATGGTTTTCAAAGTCCCAACATTTTTCAAGATAATAAGTAAAAACAACTTCATGTTGCTATGGTTTGAATAATAATTTATAATTTAAATAACTTTACAGTTTTAGGATAAGAGTAAACAATGTTATAGCTCATGTAAAAAATGTCATTATACCATAAATATAGAATTACTAAGACCTAATATATACTAAGACCTATATAGAATTATTTAGACCTAGTTAGCTTTAAGCTGTGTTAAGTGCATGTTCATTGTATTATATGTTGTATTTATTGAATTTCTACTGTTATTTGTTAAATGTTATATATTATACTTTAATTTATTAGCACTATTTATTTATGTTCGCTCTTATCAATCTTATACTTTCGTTAGCTAGTTGATTGCTTGTTCCTGTTGCACAAAAAGTTTTTATAAATGTTTTTTTCCCTTTACGTAATTATTTATTATTCTACGTTTGTTGATATCTACCTATACTTTAGTTGTTTCTTATTGTTTTTTATGTAAAGTACAATTTATTTAAATCAATTTTCTGAGTTGCTTCCATACTTGAGTAATTATTGTTGTTTGTTAATCTTTATTTTTATTTTTTGTTATGTTTTGGATATTTATAACTTGTTATATCTTTGGATACTTATTATTTATTATGAAAATTTTTGTATACCTATTTTGTTACTTTATGTAGATTTTTCATCTGATTGTATTAATTTTATTTTTCCGCTGTATTCTACCATCTATGCTTGTCTTTGTAAATTGGCTGCTGCCGTTGGAAATAAATAAATTACTTAAATACACCAATTTCCTGGCGTTATAATGTGACAAGGCAAATAACTAATAGTTTTAGGCCGGGTAGTAGTGCGGGAAGTGAAAGCTGGTCGACAGCCTCAGCCAATGGCAGGTGCATTCCTTAAGCTCGCAAACAAGTCAGATGCGGACAGTACTAGAAATATTTCTTTATTTCTATGGCAATGAAGCTTTGAATGGCATTGGTGGAAATTGATGTGTTGATGTACTGTTTCAGTCTCGAAAACAACAAATAAGTATTCTATGATATTCAGTTTAAATCTTTTAGTCAAAATGCAGGAATGAGTGTATTACTTCTATGTTGTATTTAGAAATTAAAAATATCTTCTTTCATTATTTTTGTATAGTTATTAGTTTTCTTACCTGTTGGTACATTTTGTGTACTAGTTATGTAAAAAAACATATCAGTGATATTTATATTTTACAATAAAATATTCAATAAATTTGCTTCTTGGTGCAGATATAAAATACTAACTATATATTCTTGGTTATAAAAAATACATATTAATTTTGAAAGGTCCACATTCAGAATATTGCCAGCTTTTGACAACTGTGTTCTAGTTTATATTTTGATGTTTTACTATTTAATTAGTGTCTATTTTATAACCCCTAATTAGTGTTTATATTTGTGTGGGAAAAAGTAGAAGAATTACAGTTGGACTAAAACGTTTTAGGTTGGAACTTAATCATTTTAAAGGTATATTATTAAATGAGAAATTTGGTTTTGCAGGCCCCAACAGGAGGACGAGTGACGATATTCCAAGCTTGTCTGCCCAACGTAGGGCCTGGGGCCCTGACAGCAAGAGAAGACCCAGCCCAGCGCGCTGGAGACAACCCTCCCCACCTCAACCCCTCAACAGACTTCTACAAAAAATTGGCTCTGGATTGCTCTGGCCAACAGATCGCTGTGGATCTGTTCTTAGTCAACAGTCAATACTTGGACCTAGCAACTCTCTGTAAGTTTTACTAGTTTTGATTGCCTTATTATTGTTACATTTGTTTTTAGCTCACTGAAACATATTGGGAAAAAGTACATACGTAGACATGCCCGTCTATGGATACAATTCCTCAAAAATACAAAAACCAGAATTGTGGATAAGACTTAATCATATGTTGATTAAAATATATAGCATACACATACATTACATGCATGTATGTATATATATAAGATTCTACTCTTTGTTAAGTAAAGGGCCTGGATGATATAAGAGATAAGTTCTTTAAGTGAAACTCCTGTCTGTTAGTGGATGCAATAATACTCTCTGTTGCCTTTCCTCCCAATTCCGTAAGCCAGTTCTTAAGAAGTTTCTTATAAATTCTAATTTTTATATTCTGAAAATCAGTGTAATTATCTGGGTAAATGTCCAGTCAGAATTTACATTATATAATGAGAATTAGTTAATGTGAAGCTTTTTGTTAATTTGTCTGTTAAAATATTTACAGAAACCAAGCTTTGAATTCCATACCTATGATTAGTTTGTTTAAAAATTGTGTTATTGTTCTTGTACTTATAAAAAACCAAAGTTTTTACATAAAGCTGTCTGACACCCAAAACTGTCATATCATAAAAAAAGTGCAGATGATGCATAACGGTTTCCTTTACATTAGACAGACTTAATGTCGGAACACACACATCACTGCACCGTGCCCGACACATGAGTCGGCCGAGTGTCGGTGCAGGCTCGACTCGGTTACTGTGAGGCCATACATGTCCGTACGCAGTCCGAGCGCAA
This sequence comes from Homalodisca vitripennis, assembly GCF_021130785.1. Taxonomy (NCBI): domain Eukaryota; kingdom Metazoa; phylum Arthropoda; class Insecta; order Hemiptera; family Cicadellidae; genus Homalodisca; species Homalodisca vitripennis. Next base: position 144,633,972 of record NC_060209.1, on the reverse strand, counting down.
CAATCTTACTGTTTAGACAAGCATATTTCTTTTGGATTTCGAAGTGACAAATACTTTAAAAATATTCAGAAGATTAAGTATTGCTTGGGATAAAGAATGTTAATTCTATTGTTGTTAGTTTTATTAATCGCTGTGGTGAATGAAACATTGCAATGCTGCAGTAAAGCTTGGTAAAATAAGCTAGTATGTAAGATTTGTGAATAACATTATCTGGATTATATTTTTTATCCCTATTATTCTTTATCATAGTGTTTTCATTGCAGCGAATTTCGGTCAAATACACTATATAAACAGTATATTTGGTATTTTTTGTATTAAACCCAAGAGCTTATAGTGTGAGGCAAGAGTTTGCCATGTTACAATCCTTTTTATAATAATTTGTAAAACATAATAAATATTTTTAAATATATACTGGAGAATGTGGTCTTTTTCTTGTATGAAGATTATTAATAAAATATTTTTATTTCTACTTTATTGAAATGAAAAGAATAAAAAATAAAAATGTCATAGAAACATTCTAAATATGACCCATCCAAAATATCGGAATAAATTTATCAAGTAACTTCAGTACATCCAAGATAAATAGAATTTTGCTCAAATAAGTGCATGCTTGTTATTTTTTAATTAATGAAAACTTTTTATAGATTTTACATAATTTTAATTTAGTTTTTTAAAATCACTAAATTCAAATTTGTTATAATTTTAGCACAATAAGAAAATATGATAGTTTACTCTAAATGTAAAATATGTAATATATTTATCAATAAATATGGTTTTGTACGTAAATGCAGGATGTAGAGTTAGTAGGCCATACTAAATAATTCAATAAAATAGAATGTTTAGACTACTTAAATAATTTTAAAAAGAAGAATGCATTAGTAACCAACATAGAATTATATTTCAAAACTCTATTCAAATTTATACTTTTCCAACTCCTCATTTTCCGTACTCTTCATCCAAACATTCTCATTATACTCGGCATTCCGATATTTTACACTTGATTGATTATAAAAAACAGGGAACGTCCTTATTTCTTCAATAAGTGTTCTATATAAATGACCGATGCCGCTCGTAGACCGCACCGTGCCCGTCAAAATTCAAACTTCAACTATCGGTGGCGGTGCGGCCACGGCAGTCTGGTGTCGGTGTATTTCGCTGTATGGCGGCCGACTCACGTGTCGGGCGCGATGCGGACATGTGTGTCCCGGCCTTTAAGAATGGCTCTTTAGGCAACATTTATACCTATAAATGGTGTATGTGTGTGTGTGTGTGTGTGTGTGTGTGCGTGTGTGTGTGTGTGTGTGTGTGTGTGTGTGTGTGTGTGTGTGTGATGTTGTTGTTATGTTGTGGTTCGTGCTCTAGAACCTTTTAGAGCACGATTTCATCACTATGGATTCCTTCTTAATTTTCAATATTTATAATATGAATTTTTAGTTTGGTATCTGTAGTTTGTTTGCCCTTGTAGCAGTGTTTTGTAAAATTAAGCTACACTGAGGAAATTGCTGAAATAATAATGTGTAAATGTTTAATGTCAAGTTTTATAGTATAAATGATACCAATACACTATTATCCAACCATTGTATAAGTAAACTTGTTGAACCTTCAGGTATATGGCTCAAGTAACCGTTGTTGATATTTTTCTAGCCGGAGTGTCCAGGTTCTCGGGTGGCTGCATGCATCATGTACCTCTGTTCCGTTCAGACAAACCCTTCCTTGTAGACACATTGGAAAGAATGTTCCAGAGATATCTTACCAGGAAGATTGGCTTTGAATCAGTCATAAGGCTACGCTGTACCAGGTGCATAGCATAGCAATTTCATTTGTGTGGTAAATAAATGGGAATCACAGTAATGGGTGGGAAGATTTTAATTTTGAAATCAACTGGGTTTTGTGAAATTATCTGCATTCTCATTTCTTTGGATCCATGTTTTGTCTGTCTAATTTACAATTTATTTATAATTGATATATTAACAGATTTCAACATACCTTTGAGTATATTTTTCACAAGTGGGAAGAACAGAAGTAACAGTGAGATTATTCAACATTTTAGTTATAATAGTTATAAATTTAAAATGTTGTTATACTAAAAACCAGTAGAATAAAAAAAATGTAAAAATACAGGTATAAGTAATTCATTATATTTGTTTTGTCCAGAATAGACAAAAAATGCCACTATGCTAAACTTTATGTTCCCACATCAAGTTTGGTGAAGAAAAACATGTTTCTCCTACTCTATTAAAACTCTTGTTAAAGCAATATCATGGCATGTTACTGTTGTAATTGTTTGACCAAAACACACAATCCAATGTGGACAAAACAGATATATCTCAAGTTCGTGGAAACAGTCATATCAATAATCTGATGTACTTGATTTAATATGACAAATCTAAACACAATCTGTTCATTTCACTGTGGTAACATTGTTAGAATCGCATTACTTTTCCTGGAACTGAGGTTTTTGTAAGGAGGAACTTAATTAATCTATATTGTCTAATCTTAGTGTTTAGTGTTTCAAGTGTGTGTATTACGTTGTAAAGAGGTGTATTACATCCTACAACTGAGGACTTGTTTTGAGGGATATAATCGCAAGCAAAGCATTAGTGGTCCAGTTGGTGTCATCTTTATTATCTGATCTTGGCGTTTCTATTTGTGGGTTACTTTGTCAAAAATCACATCCTACAATAAGGACATTTTAGAGAGATATAATCACAAACAAGGTATTAGTTGTTGTCTTGTTGATGTCATCTTTATTGTCTATTAAAGTATCTGTATTGTCGTTTAAGCGTATTAGTAGTATTCTCAAGACTTTAGGATTTCACAAATGCATAGTTATAATACTAGAAAGAAGATAATTTTGGTTTTATTCACTTAACAACAAATGTAAAAGGTATTAAAGAATTTTTGTATAATTTACTTTGACAAAACCCTTGTATTCTTTAATGGAATCGTTTAATGATACCTACTTTTCATAGAAATATGGTAATGATTTCTACTACTTTTTTATTAACCCTCCGAGCGCTTTTCGTCGCGGCCGCGACTATTTAATGCCTATTATGACGACCAAAGTCGCGGGCCGCAACTATATAACAGCACTTTGTATTATATTCATATTAAAATGGCAGCAAAAGTAGTCAAATTTGGTATCATTTGAAATATAAAGATTTGTTATAGTATTATAATCGCAACAATGCATGATGTGGAGGCAGTGCATTACGTCATACTTCTTTTTGACGATACGTTACAACTGCTTACTGTTGACGGCTGACTGCGGTGTTGCTTGATTTTACAAACATGGATCGTGATACTTTGGAACATTCTAGTGAAATTTGGGATGTTTTAGATGAATATATATATATATATATATATATATAGTGAAAACGATACAAGTGACATTGAAGCTCCTGATATACCTTCAAACATTTCACTTAGTGATTTTTCAAGTGACAGTGGTGAAGAGTACGAACCGGACCCTAGTGAACTTTCAAGCTAGGTTCAAATTACGCCAGTGCACAGTGTGCTAAAGCAAAAAAAGGCCGAACCAGATTTTTGTGCCCTGCTGGCTGTAATACAGGTGTGCACTGGGAATGTTTCCACTTATTAGAACATTTCTGGAGAAACCCTTAGGCCTGAGAGAAAAAGAAAGGCATCACAAAGCAGTGACTCTGAGTAAACACGGAAAAAAACATTGGGTATATACTTGTGATTTTTTCATTTTATAGTTTGGTTTTTAGTTTATATAAACAATGTGTATATATTTGTAAAACTTATTTAAATTTGGAATAATATAGCTATTTTGAAATTGTGTTTTTGTGTACATAGTGAAATTTTGAGTAGTGGATGTTAGGACATGACAAAATTTTGAAACTTTTTTTACTTCGGAGGGCTACATACCTTAACAGACAGAGGGTAAATACATACTGTTATACTTCTTTTATTCCTTATCGTTTTGTGAATGAATACATTAATATACCTGTATAACACGAACAATTTAATTACAAAATTATATTTTATACGGTTTTTTATAAAGTGAACTGTAAAATTGCCAAAAAAGCTGTGGCACTAAGGGAGTGGGTATGTGGCACTCGGAGGGTTAATAGTGTAGAATTTCGTAATGTTATTTTTGTAGTAATGTTGTTGATGCTATTATGTACTTTATGTATTTTTTTTATAAAGATATTATTAAATAATTGATATTGAAAGGTTAACATAATTTTATTAGTAAAATTACTTGTTTTATATTTGAACCTTAAATGAGATATGTTTGAATCATTTTCACTGATTTTACAGTTTGACTTAAATACTTTATGTTACATACTGTATTGTCTCTGAATTAATTTAGGAGCTGGTTTTACATTTTAAATTCTGCTTCATAGCTTTTGTTTTAATTCGTATTCTCTTTGAAGAAGCATCTTTCATTTCTTTAATTTGGTTTACTTTTTAGTCTAAAAATAGTTGTTCACAAGCTTTAAGTAACGAAATTGTGAAAATTGTTCTATAATTTAAATAAATTCCTCTCATAGTTTAATTAAATTTTAATTATTCTAAATATCAGTGTGATATACATTTATTTCAACAATATGTTGCAAGAAATCAGTTGAAATTTAAACCACAGAATAAAATATAACTATTTGCTTTACCAGAGGGCTGTCGATACACACATTCCACGGTAACTTCTTTGTGCGATCTACGGATCTTCTGTCTCTGCCCAACGCGAACCCTGACGCTGGATTTGGAATGCAGATCACAATAGATGAGAATCTCTCAGATGTACAGAATGTTTGCTTCCAAGCTGCTTTGCTATACACATCAAGTAAAGGTAAGGTAATTAATATCAACAAATAATTCTCCTCTTAAAAATTCATAGTGTTCTTCTATATTTTGTGATTTTAACTTTGTAAACTATTATTTGATTGATAGGAGAGAGGAGGATACGAGTGCACACATTGTGCCTTCCTGTGGCTTCCAACCTAGCTGATATACTGCACGGGGCGGACCAACAGTGCATCGTAGGCCTCCTCGCCAAGATGGGTGAGTTACAATTACATCAAAATTCAGTATTTTATTTTATTCTACATTTGAATAAATAAAATTGAAAATATAAGTTTAATCAATGTAGTTAAATTGACACAGATAGAGAATAACTAAACTGTTATTGTAAACAACGGACACAATAAAGCTAACACACACAAAAGAATATTGTAACACAATATATTAAGTATTTACATATAATTCTTTTCAGTAAAGTATGAGTAATAATTATATGTATATGCTTACACAGCATACATTTACATGTTGCGTACACAGTTTTTGAGGTTGAAGAATTTACAGATGGTTGAAAGACATTGTTGATGGCTTACTGATACTAACACTAATAACATAGTTACATCACTAGTGGATCCTTTGTTAGGGCAACAGTTTAGTATACAGTGCTTTATATTTTTGCATAAGCATCAATAAATAACATACATCTCAACTGTGACATGTTTGGTGTTCCAGGCTTGTGCAAGCGTATTTTAAAAGTGACTGTGCTTGCTTACGTGTTGACAGATTTTACTAAAAGAAGTACCGTTTGAATTTTTATAAAAATTGCAAAATATTTAGTATCTTGTAAAGTTGTATAACCTATGTAAAACAGCTGATGCCTATATAAAAAAAAATATTTGCTGCTCCCGGTTTGTGTAAGCGTACCTTTAAAGTGGTCATGCTCGCTTATGGATTGACAGATTTCATTGATACAAGTACAGTTGGATTTTAATAAAACTGTTCAAATAGTTGATGTCCAGTAAAGTTTTTATAACTATACTGGTTATTTTGTTATTTTACTTTAAAAATTTTCAAGAGACGCCATTTTGTTACTATAAAAAATATAATACTATTATTTTATTGAAGTTTCCTTTAAACTATTCAAACCTGTGTTCTAAAATTTGGTTTCTTTAACTTTACTAGTTTTAGATATTATTTTTTGATAAAATATACAATATGACGGCTAGCGGCTAAATGAGACATTTCTCTACCTATGTTTATATGAAATTTTTTGTTTGAAATAATGAGTACTCTAAGCCACAGAAGTTTGTGAACACTCAGTATATACATGATTCAGGTACCATTGGAAACAATAGTTTCTGATCTGACCCTTTTGTGAACACTCAGTATATACATGATTCAGGTACCATTGGAAACAATAGTTTCTGATCTGTTTACTGACATAAATTTTGCTATACTCAAAAAGGACAAATAATGATTCAATCAGTTGTTTATAAAATTGCATTTATTTTGAACTTTGTCCAATCTGCCGTTTCTACTAGGTATTGATGCTCAGTACTTATATATATATATATATATATAATATAAAACATATATTAGTTGTAACCAATACAACTAATATATTGTTCTAGGCTACCAAACATGTAATGAAAAGCTTTGTTTTATTTCATAGTATTTCTGCCTGTTTCTAAACAATTTTCATCACATAGTCAACAATCAAATAAGTAATATTATTATTTATAAACACTAAATAACTGCAGTCTGTCATTTAAAATTAAAATGACTTTCTCTACTAGCTGATAAGGTCAAAACCAGCATAAGAGTTCACAGTGATTTTCCTAGCACTCTGTACTTGTGTCTTTACATATTGTACCCAATTATGAAAAAGGCTACTATTATATACTAACTTGTATGTTATAGCGGTGGACAGGTCCGTCCAAAGCTCACTTTCTGACGCCAGAGAAGCATTTGTCAACGTTGTGGCGGATATTCTCTCTGCATACAAACTCACTCAGTCCGGCAACACTACAGGCTGTATGCTAGCACCTGCTAGTCTCCGGCTGTTACCTCTCTACATCCTTGCTTTGCTCAAACATGTAGGTATTCTCTCCAGCTTTCATTTTACAATCAGAGTTGGTGCAGTCACATTTTTACAAGAAATCAGCATCGATGACTAAATAGAATAGAATAAATATATCTTTATTACACATAATCTTGGAGAACAAAGCAAAGGTCATGTTTCAATTTGTGTATATGTCAGTGTTTGTCAAAAGTCGTTTGTCTTCCATTCAAAAAACAGTTCTGTAGATTAGTTTGGATGGCGCAGAAGCCAATTTCTCAAGAAAGTTTTGAAGGTCTTTTCAGGTAGGGATACAGGTAAAATGTTGAAGATATGAAGGTTTCTACTTGAATAGGCTGAGATGTAGGAGGAACTTGTTCCTGTGTCTTGTATAGTAAATGTGATTATTACCAGTACTTGCTTGCACTTTTCTATTGTAAAGAGGATTGTCCTTTGAAGGCTGCTCGACATGTGTCCAGTGGTCTAGTCCTTTTAAAGCTCTAATTGTCCTCATATGCAAACAAGCACCCTTTGAAGATTTGAGATTGTCGACCTTCCCCAGACAATTAGGCCATATCTCAAGTGGGGCTCAACAAAGAGTAGTATGCTGTCATAGATTCTTCAGTGCTACTAATTTGTGTCATTATTTTACTGCTTAAAGGTTGCTGTTTAGTTTACAACAAATATACCTTTTATATCAGGGCAATGGGATTTGACAGTGACACGGCAGTAGTTGATAATGTGGGAGATGGTAATATACTGGACAGAAGTCTCATGTCTGTGCTGTAATTGTGATGTGCAGTACTATCTCTTTTAAACTTAGAATTGATGTGTGTATGTTCCTGTACCGACATGGAATTGTTTGTCTACTATCAGCATTTTATAAATAATGATTTTTACCTTAACCCTCCCATCGTCAATATTTTTGACGACTCGGACTTTCCACGACTGGCAATGTGGGCCATAATTTAGTATGTTTATAGAATTAGGATGTTTACACAATATTATTATTATTTTTCTTATGTAATAAAATCAACAACAATGAGCTAGTAATTTCATCTGTTAAACCAGATATTATTAAACAGCAGTTAAACAACATTAATAGCTTGATTTGTGTATTTAAACGAGGGATGATGCCAGTAAAACCTTATGGTATAACTTTAATATTAATAAACAATTACGTTGTTATTGTTTATCATAGCAAAATAAACTTCATGTATAAATGTTCATCTTAAAGTAACCTGTTTTATTATTCTTATAAATTTCCATAAAACCTTTTGTTTTTGAGTTATTACAGCTTTAACATTTTATATGGCTGCCATTTTAAAATCTGATGATATTTTTCTGAAACCCTTTTCTAAAGCTTGTTTGTTGAAGTAAAGTAACAGTCAAGACTGATGGTATTATTTTTTTATTGTTATAAAGATTTATGCAACATTTAGTGGGAGCTCTCCATATCGTGCAATAGAGTTGTTACTTTAGTGGTGTCATTAAAGTAATATTAAATGTCTTTTTTATCCTGATTTAGCTGTTTATTTCTCTCATTTTGTGCTAGATGGCATTCCGAGTGGGCCAAAGCACACGGCTTGATGACCGGGTCTTCGCCATGTGTCAGATGAAGAGTTTGCCACTCTCATTCCTAATACAAGCTATCTACCCTGATCTCTATCCTTTACTCAATATTGAGCAACAGGTTAGTTAATGGTGCATTGTTATTATTGTATCAATTAGACTAAATTTGTAGTAGTTTAAGAATTAATCATTTCTTGTATTTGTAACATTTTATGTTTGGAAAAAAAGTGTGAATTCTGAAAAAATCCTACCCAGATTCAGATTGATCTAATTGTTTTAGATTTTGTGGATCTAAAACAATTATGTGGATCAAAAATTGTTTTAGATCCACATAATTAGAAGCTTTGATAGCATTTATTTCAATAATAAGTATTTGCTTGTTAAGATTCAAGATTCTTTATTTGTCTTTAAACATATATAAATGCAATTGACATCGTCAGAATATTCATATAACTAGCCAATACCAAATTCCTTAATTTCTTGTATACAAAATTGTTCAATAAGCCTATAATAAAACAAATAAATAATTAAAAACTAATGTACAACTACAATAAATAAGTTCATAACATAACAACAATAAATAGAATATATAAGAAGTAATAACAGAGAATAAAACAAATAACAACTCAACAAATTTGTAACGGTGGTGTCAAAATTGAAACAGGACAAATGCTCATCAAAAGGCTTTGTCCAATGAGAAATAATAAATAAACTTTAAAAGAAACAAGAAAGATAGAAAAAGTAGACTAAAATTTTATTTCACTAGTGTCACAGGACAAATACTCGTCAATTGAATAAAAGGCTTTGTCCTTCAACCAACTACTAATAGAAGTTTTAAACTTGACAATACAAACTCTCCATGCGTTATCAGGCAAGTTGTTGTAAAGTTTAATTTCCATGCATAAATGACTTTTCTTAGTTTTTTCCAGCCTAAAATTTACCATATCTAGCTTGCCTTTGTTCCTTGTATTATAATTATGTATATTTTGTCTGAGCTGATATGTTTCTAAATTTTCTTTACATTTTAATAAACATGAATATATATACATACTTGGCAGAGTCATAATTTGCAATTCTTTGAAAAGGAGCTTGCAAGAAGTTCTGTCAGGTAAACCTTTAATAACTCTTAGCGCCTTTTTTGCCATATAAAAGCTTTTTGAGCAGCGCTACTATTTCCCCATAACAAAGTTCCATACATTAAAAGTGAATTAAAGAAGGCATAATAGGCTGTCATGAGCATATCCATGCTAACACAGAATCTTAATTTTCTAAGTAAGTAGATGACTCTTGCCAATTTTTTACACATCATTTGCACATGTACATCCCAGCTTAGCTTACTATCCAAATATATTCCTAAAAGTTTTACAGGGTTAAAATTTAAATCATCATAATTATTATTATCAAGAGAGAAACATATATTCTCTGTTTTATCACGGTTTACAACTAGAGAATTAGATCTGAACCATTCATTTGCATCATCTAGCAGCCTCCTACGATTTATCAATAACTGGTCTATTTTTTCATTGCTACTCACTAGGGTGGTGTCATCAGCATATAGTACAGAAAAACATGGTATATTGTGTGCAAAGTCATTCACAGCCACTACAAACAGAAAAGGCCCTAACACTGAACCTTGTGGTACCCCTATTGTAACATTTCTAAGATCCGATTTGTCTCTACCTTGTACTACCATTTGTTTTCTACCATTGAGATATGATGAAAAGAGCTTCAATTCCTCACCTTTTACACCGTAACCTTCTAGTTTTTTTAAGAGTAATTTTTGTGGAATACAATCAAAAGCTTTAGATAAATCTATCAAGGTAGCTGAACAAATCATTTTATTTTCAAAGCCATCTAAAACATTCGAAACCACTGACTCCACAGCTTGAATTGTATTACATCTAGGTATAAAACCAAACTGTTCTTTACAAATGTACCCCTTGTTTGGCATATAAAAATATAATTGATTCTTAATGCAGTACTCAAATACCTTGCTAAAAATTGGAACCAATGATATAGGACGATAACTAGCAGGATTAGACTTGTCACCCTTCTTATAGATAGGGGTGACTTTAACAACTTTCAAAACTCTTGGAAAAATACCTTGCTGAAGCATAATATTGTATAAGTATACTAAGGGTTTCAATATAAATAGAATTACTTCCTTTAAGATCTTATTGGAAAATCCATATATGTCTTCACAAGAAGAAGAACTCAACTCTTTTACACATTTTAAGACATCATATTCTGTAATATTGCGCCATCTAAAATTACAAGATATGTTATTATGACTAGATATAAGGTACTGATTTAAAAAATTTAAAGCTCTGGTCTCATCATTTATGACATTATTATTCAAAAGATAAGCAGCATTGGTAAAATACTCATTAAGTTGTTTTGATTCAATATTATTTGTTTCACCTCCTTTACCATTTTGACAAGTTTCAGCTTTAATAATGTTCCATGCTGCTTTACACTTGTTATTAGACTTTTCAATGTAGTTATTGTTTGCTGCTATTTTTGCCTGCTTTATTTTAAATCTATATGATCTTTTTGCCACCATATAGTCATTCTTAAACCTATTTTTCTCTAAATCACTATTGCATTTCTGAAACCTATCATACAACAACAACATCTCTCTTGATTTTTTAAGTTCAGGAGTAAACCATTTGACTTTTTGTTCTCTTTTTAAGGATGTAGACTTAATTTCTCTAACATTACAACAATAATTATAAGTATCTGATACTATTTTTATAAAATAACTAAACGCTTCATCTACATTACTAAAAGAACTTAGCTCTAACCAATCCAATAATTCAAGATGATTTTTAAATACAGCAATTGCACATGGTTTTACATTCCTAATACTACGATAAGTATCCATTTTTTTAAATATTATTATTATTGTTGGAGTAATTCAGATAGATATGTGACTGTGAAATATTTTCCTCTTGAATATATTCCTCTTACACGTGTTTCAACAATCATTACATCACCATGGCATGATTTCTGAAACACGTGTAAAAAATAAAAATTATGAAAGGGTGGTGTGTTACTTATTTCTTTAATGTATATAAAGTAAATATATAACATACATATATAAGTGAGGATTTATCATATAACAAACACATGTTTCAACGTTAATGTGTAAACACAATGACATAATTGCCATGGTCACAGCCAAGTAAACCTCAACACAATTTAACTATAAATAAATAACAATCATAACAACACATAATATGGAATGAACTGAAAATCTTTTTTGTTGAAGTCTGTTTCATTTGAGATCACTTTCTTAATTTTGAAATTAACCAAAGTATTGAAGTTTCTTATTTATGTGCGTAGTGTTTTATATATTATTAATTTTAAATATTTTATAATTTTAATAAATGTACCCTTTTTTGAAATATAATCTTTCACCTATTTTCAAAATCAGTGATTTTTGTTTTTTTTTATTTGTAATTGTGAATTTTTTAGAATATCTCAATAGTTTCAAAACGTTTTCTGAAAAAATAAATGTCTTACTTGTTTGATTATAAGGAATGTATATATGTATTTGTAAACTGAAATTTTAATTTCTCTGTTCAATGTAATTATTTTTATAACTGGAACTAATTTTATGAATCCCTATGTGTAGGGGATATACTATACTACAAGTTAATAAAATAGTCCTTGCAACACTGTTTTCTGAATGTACCTACAGAAAATTAATTATAAAACATACTGAAATATCACTTTAGCACTTATTCACACTAATTATTACCACTTAAGCATCAAGTTCAAAATTAGCATTTTGAGTGCTGGCCCCGAATGTCATTACATACCAAATTAAAACCATCAGACACATAAATAAATGTTAAATCAGCATCAGCTAACCACAAACAGACCTTTGAAGTGGTGACTTCAGTTTATATACAGTAACTGTCATTCATGTGTCTAACTGTCGGTTTGAAATGTATCAAGCTGAAAAAAATAAAATCTGAGAAAAATGTTTCTTATTTTTGACCCCTTTAATACCTTTCCATTTCATTTACCAAAATTAGCACGGCTGACAGACAATTGATGCTTTTCTTTGAAAAAATGCTTCAGACGATTTCAAGACAATCTATGCTATGTGCTTGTACATTGCAAATTGGCTCTCAGAAGCAAAGTTAAAAAATACTTGCTGATGTATAAGTGTGTATTGTGTAGCCAGAAGTGGAGGTAGGGGAACACGTGGTACCGCAGCCTCCCAGACTGCAACTGTCTGCAGAAAGGATAGACTCCCACGGGATCTTCCTCCTGGATGACGGTTCCAGTCTTCTGGTATACGTTGGCCACAATCTGGATCCTGTCGTCTGTCAGGCTGTCTTTGATGTGCCTCACTTCTCTGCCATCCCCCAAGAATTAGTAAGTGTATCTAATTATAAGCTCTTGACATATTAACAATAATCTTGTTAATATTTCATAGTACATGACATACTTTTATAAATTATATCATTATAACACAAAATTGTGAAATGGAATCTAAATTAGTATTGGAAACATACATAGGTGAAATCTTAGAAATTTATTTAAATTTTAAAATTGAAAAGTACTAAATAAACTTACCTGATACAAAAATACTTACTTTGAGTACTAAAATACAATAAAACTGCAAACAAAAAATGTAACCTAAAGAAATGTTTTAGATAATTTAATTCTTTTGACATATATCTTTTAATATGTCCCATTTGGTATAAAAATAAACTAAGCTTAATCAATTTACCTGTTTGCGCTGTTTCACATATGTATGTAACTGATGATAAATTTAAGTTTTTTGTAAATTTTGTCAAAAACACAAAAAAATTAGAATGGTTAAAAACAAAGAATAGAAAGAATTCTCTAAAACACTGATGGTAAATGTATGTTCGCCCCTAACACAAGGTGGCATAAGTGCAGAAACACAGTTTTGTAGAAGAGTAAAAACAAAATTATGCTTAATTGAGAACTTTATTTATGAGCAGCAGTTGTAGTCTTAGATAATGATACATGAACATACTTCTATTAATAAAGAATCATTACATCTTGTGGTTATTCTATTTGCAGAGGGTTTTAAGTTAATGCCTGGAAAAAAATTATTTTTAAAGTAAGGCAGTTATGCCATTTCGTATTTAGTAAAATAATTGGACAAGGCACTAGTTTATATTGTAAGCAGGGCATAATAAACCAACCACATATTCATTCCTATCCTTCTGGGAGTAAAAGTCATTATTAATTGCATTGTATTTTTTATTTTATCTTTGACTATGAAATATTCTATGAGAAGATATGTCATGCAATGTTATTGTTTGCTACTCTGAAACATTTTGGCTGCAAAAAAGGTCTAGTGGCAAACAACAGGAGCAATCAAGTATATTACAAAACAGTAATAAATATGTTTATTGATTAAACTCAGATAGAAATAAAAATTACATTGTAAGTGGATTGAATTTTTCAAAATAAGGACATTTAAGTTTAAACATTCAATTTACAACTTATTTTTCATTGTAGTTTACTCATTGCCGGACATAATTGCTTCTCACACAGTATTACTAACACAATCCTCATTTTGATGTTAGGCTTTAATTGATGTTGCCAATAATGAAATGATTCAAAATTGTACTAAACTGTTTATTGATAATTTTGTTTCAGTACTCGTTACCTGAACTGGAAAATTCAACATCTGAAGCAATTAGGTCGTTTGTCACATATCTCCAAAATGAAAAGCCTTACCCCATTCCGCTACAAGTAATAAGGTAATTTTTAAATCTGTATTTTTTTGTATTTATAAAAAGTCATGGAATTGTTAGACAATATATAATAACGATAGAGCTGCTATACTTTTGAGTTACAAGGTATTCAGCATGCGGGAAGTGCAGGAATTCTACTTAACCCTCAGACTGCCCATAGTATTTTCCTTAAACACAAAGCCGTTTTTCCAGTTTTGAAAGTTTTCTTTCTAAAATCTCAAAATAATAGTTTTTTATTGCAAACTTAACTGTATTCAGTATCATTTTGTTCACAATGAATCATGTAATACAATGATAATAAGTAACTAGAGTAAATATTTTCATTTGAATTTTTTACGATTAGTGAGGATTTCTTTTTTTCTTGTAAACGGGGGAAAGGTGTGTCTGGAAAATAGAGTTGACCCATTGCGGATCACTGACGAGCTGCGCTCATCACGCAGCTTCCGGGCCTATCGGCACTAGCTAGGCCTATCGATGACTAGCTCAGGTCGCAAAAGTGGTCTACTTTTAAGTTTCCCTCCAAATAGTTCTTTTAATGTCTGATAGATTGGGCGATCGTCTTCACTTGTCAACTAAGAATGTTTAACAACGGTCTACGTTTAGAGTTTTCAAAAGTTTTATAAATATCCTACAGATCGCAGTTGTATGTCGAAGTTGAAAAATCATTCATATGAGTTTAACTCTCTGCTTTTTAGCGCTTCTGATTGATTGTTTTCCTCAGCTGTTATTATAATAGTAAGTAGTATCGCATTTTATGGTATAATTTGCGTTTCATAATATGAGCTGATCGATATTTATTAGAGATATTTTTACAATAGTTCATAAACAATATATTGTATTTAATTATTTTGTTTTTAAGAATATAGATGGAGATATTTTTATAAACCGGAATCCAGTTCAACGTAGATATGAAGTGAGTATACAGTAGCGAGCGATACAATGTGGCGCACCATTGCTGTTCGTTCGGCCGCTGACCGTAAATTAATTTGTGCCCGCGCGTCAAAACAATACGATCCGCAATGGGTTAAGTAATTATATTTCAAATTCCAAGATAGCCTAAAGGTCACAAATTTAGTTTAGTTTCAGAAAATGTACAGTTTGGTATGAGTCCTTGGGTAAATAAATTATTTTTAGCACAAAAACTGAAAGTATTATAAGAAGCGTATGTTTTGTGATCAAAAACACATAAATTTGTAAAACTACAGGATTAGTTGTTTCATAAGTATCATTGGGATTGAAAATCTACAACAGTCTTTCATGAGCACTTAAAATTAAGGATGCAAGTTGATAAAATCCCTTGTAATATTGTTTTATTTATACATATATATTGTTTCTAAATGTAAAAATGTCTTGTTTTACAATTAAGTGTATATGAAAGTATTATTAACCTCATGTACTGAAGTACTCAAAAGTTTTAAGACAAGTGAATGTGGTAAAAACAAGTTTTACATCACATGAAATATAAGTGCCCTGCAATATTTAATTATATTTATGAGTTTCGTTTAGCCTTACTTATAAACAGTGATTTTACACCAAAACACCCTTTTATTCCTACTAGCGAAATAGTATATTTCATAACTAGTACTGAAAGTGATCTTTTCTAGAATACAATCACGTATTACATATGAGGCTTAAGCTGAGCCTAGAAATGCGATCAATGACTGCACAGTGCAAATAATAATAATAAAACAGTATAATCTATGAACGTAATGTAATGACTCAAAAGAAATACTGCTATGATTTTACAGAAGTAGTTGATCATTAGTTTTGATTATGACTTAAATAACTATTTATAATTGTTTGAGTGTGACATTTAAATCTTCATCGTATATTTGATAATATTTCACATTAATACTTGTCACTTAACAATGTCAGAAATGATGCCTACGTTTTTACGCTTAGACTGCTAACTAAATAAGTCAGAACAGCTGATTTCAAATATATAACTACAACTGTTATAAGCCATACACTATTAATAGTCAGTACTCACAGTCACTACACAAAATATTTGGTTTGGGTACAGTGTGATAGAAACTATTATTATCAAGCAGTGTTTAAATTGAGAAGTATATTCATGAAGTGATTTATTCAAAGTAAGGTAGAGTATCAAATTTTTGAAACATCATAATAGTGCTGATTAGTTGTAATGGTTTGATTAGAATATTGTTTTGTTCTGGTAAATAAAAATGTATATAAAAGATAGTATTATTCTGTGTAATGTACAGTTTTGTTAACCTGCGTGATCTTTTTACTTGAAACTTTTTTCAGGGACGACAGTCACCAGAGGATGAGGTTTTTGGAAAAATTAATTGAAGATAAGAACGAGTCCGGAACATCCTACTATGAGTTTTTACAACGAGTCAAGACTCTCATAAAGTAATTATTTCGGAACTCTGTGATCTGAAGATAACGTCTCATTTGTGTCAAGTTCCTTTTATAGTCAATGCAGTTTTATTTGTTGCCAATATTTTTATTGTACATACAAATAGTATGTTGCCAGTTTTGATAAAAATCCCTTGTAATATTGTTTTTATTTATACATGAATATTGTTGTTATATATAAATCTTATTGTATGATAAAGTGTATATAAAAGTATTGGTGACATCACGTACCGGACTGCTCAGTGTTTTAAGCAGCTCTTAGCTCAAAGTGTTGAAATTGGAATGAAACAGATTTATTGAGACTTATAGAATTAGTTATAATCTGACCATTTGGGCGCTGTATATTTAAACTTGTACAAAGGTATTCTGATTATTGTTTTAAATATTGTATCAATACATCTTGTACACTAAATAGATTATATAAAATATAGGCCAATTTATAAGTAGTTTTATTTTTCCTTTCAAACCTACTTTAACAAATTACTCATCTTGGTTGTTGTTTTGGAATTGTCCACTTATGTAGTGAATGTGATTAGTCAGAACTGTCGTATAAAACCCTAGCTTAATCAATAAAACCTTAGTAGATGTAGTAGTGAAGTATGGCTTCTATACACACGCCACTGAAAACCTGCTCTACTTAGTATGATAAGACTGACTACAGACAACTTGTGCATGCACATGAATGGGTACAGACACAATATTACTTCCATCAATGACTGTCTCACAACAAAATAAATGAAATACTACACAGTCTGACTTATCAATCCCAATTGAGGTGATAGAAGTTAAGTATATCAGTGGATACAGTCTTCTTAAATAAGGACCTACCCTAATATCCAAAAAAAAGGTATTTGGCAAATTGTTCTATATCCTCCTAGCAAAAGTTTTGTGACTTAGTATCCGGTTTTTGTCAAAGAGAGTGAAAATAGGATAAATTGGTACATGTTTACAGTTTGTTCAAATACTATATTAATTATGAGGTAGGTCAGGCGTACAAAATAAAATACATTAAATTTAGAACAAAAAGTCTAATGCAGTTTTGCGCTGCAGCCAAAATGTTATTATTTTCACTTAGTAAAGTTTTCATTCAAATAATGACTAAGCAACATCGTTAAATATTTACAGTGTCACAGTTGGTAGAAGCGAGGATTATAAGCAGTCACTAGACTCTCTCCTGACCAATATTTGCACTTTAAGGATTAAAATTATATATTTTCAAGTGAATAGTCAATAGTCAAAAGTTCTTTATTTACATCAGCATAAAGAAGTGTAATGGCGTCAAAATTTACAATGAATTAAAATCCAGGTCTCTTGCTTTACAATGTACTGTTTACAGAGTCAAAAAATTCTGTCATGGTGTAAAAGGGTCTCTCCATGAGCCAGTCTTGAAGGCTTTTCTTCAACTCATTCCCTCCAAGATTTTTCAGGTTGAGAGGTAGGGTGTTGAAGATTTTTCTTCCCATGTAGGATGGTTTCCTGCTGTACCGTGTAGTATGGTGTCCAGGAAGGAGGTAGTCAGTTGCTCTCCGGGTGTTGTGGGAGTGAGTATCCTTAGCTCTTGGTAACTCCATTTCAACTGTCTGGACAACTACAGAGTAGATGTACAGTGCTATGACAGTCATGAGTTTTAAAGCCTTAAAAGCTTCTCTGCAGCTTTCAAGTGGTCCCAGATCTGCCAATGTCCTTATTGCCTTTTTTTGGAAGAGTAAGATCTTGCTAGGATTATGGGCAGATGTTCCTCCCCATACTGATATACCATACCTTATATGGGATTCAAAAACAGCATGGTAAGTTGTCTTTGCCACTTGCAGTCCTCCTATCCACTTAATTCTTCTTACTGCGTAGATTCCAGATCCAAGCTTTTTGGTCAAACTGTTAATATGATCAGTCCAGGTAAGATCACCATCAATCACTATGCCTAATAGTTTTGATTGTTTTTCTATTGTGATGTTTTGGACGTTAGGCACTTGATCTTGTTTTCTGCTAAAATTAATTTGGGTGGTCTTTGTTGGGTTAATTGCCAGGTCATTTTTCAGGCAGTACTGCAGAGTTTTGTTTGTTGATGTGACAATGTCTGCATGCAGGCCCAGTGTGGAGTCATTTTTTATAAGAAGGGTTGTATCATCTGCATACATAATAGTTTTTACATTGTCAGTGTTGATATAATGTGAAAAATCATTAGTAAAAAGTACAAACAAAAATGGACCTAATACTGAGCCCTGTGGGACTCCTCTATTCACTGGAGCCGTTTTGGATCTGTAAGTACAGCTTTGTCCATTTGCAGTTTTCTTTACTTCAACAATATGCTTGCGTCCCTCGAGATAGCTAGCCACCCAGTCACTTGCTCTGCCTTGAATTCCTAGTGCGGACAGTTTCTTAAGAATCAGCTCATGCCCCAAGCAGTCAAAAGCCTTACTGTAGTCTAATAGGACTGCTGATACATAATTATTGTCTTCAAGTTGGTCGATGACGTATTCAGTAAGGCTTGTGATGGCACTGATTGTAGATTTTCTTCTGAGGAAGCCGTGCTGACTTTTTGTTATTAGGTCAAAGTGTTCAAGGTGGACCAGCATTCTCGAAAGTGCAATCTTCTCTATAATCTTTGAAAAGGTGGAGATCAGTGAAATTGGGCGATAGTTTTCTGCTTTGGTTGTGGAGCCTTTTTTGTGTTTAGGTTAAATTTTGGAGAGTTTCAAACCAGATGGAAATTGGCCAAGATTAAATGATTTATTTATTATGCTTACAAGTGGGGCTGCTAAATGTGTTGCACAGTGTTTTACTACTTTCGATGGAATTTCATCAACACCACAAGAGAGTTTGAATTTCAGTGACTGAATAACTCTTAATACTTCACTGGATTCAGTAGGAGTTAGATTTAGTGGTTCACCTTGATATAAGGTGAAGGCATTTCCAGTTAGGGGGAGTATGTTATTGTTGTGAATCTCGTTATGGGATTTTTCAAGTGTTGTGTCTGCAATCTGTGAGAAGTAGAGGTTTAGATGTTCGGCTATAAGATATGGATTGTTTTCTATCTTGCCATCTATTTCTAAACTCGATAAAGAACTGCATGATAGTTTGTTTGGTTTTTCTGAATTGATAATCTCCCAAAGAGCTTTGGACTTGTTGTTTGATTGAGCTATATGTTCAGCGGCACTGTTGCGTTTAAGGGTTCTAAGTTTAATGTCATACGCTGTCTTTTTTGTAATCATTGTTATCCTGTCGCTTTCATTCCCCGTCATTTCATACTTATAGTGTGCTCTAAGGAAGTCATCTTTCATCATCATAACTCCTTCATCATAGTAGATCTTAAGCTTAGATTTACGTTTTGTTCTAGTTCTTTTCTTTGGGCAAGCATGATCCAGTGTTCTAGCCATTATGGTTTGAAATGATTTGAAGGCTTCTTCTGCATCAAGGGCATTGTGAACGGAATCCCAGTTTTCTAATGCAAGTGTGGCTTTCAAGGTTTCTCCTACTGTAGATTCTTTTGAATGAGCTTCTATTTTCATGAGTACGTTTTAATCCTAGATGGAAGCTACATGATTGTCCTAAATGGTCAGATATTCCTGTTTCAGTAATTGAAAAGCTTATTTTATCCTCTGATAGGTTTGTACATATACAGTCAATGGATGATCTTGAGTTGTGAGTTATTCGAGTTGCCGGCAGTGGAAGACGTCGGATTCCGTAAGTCAGTAAATCCTCTTCAGTGTGTTGTCAGTATTTTCAGTAAGTCTGTCAAAGTTAACATCACCCATTAAGACTAGGGATTTATTTTCAGCTTGAATGGATGAGAGAACAGAAGAGATGGTGTTCATTGCCAATCTTGCTTGCCCTCCTGGTGGTCGGTAGATTCCAAGCACATATATTGTGTGTAATTTAATAATAAATTTTGCTAATGCAGCTTCACATACAAGTTCTAGACAGTGTTCTGATATGTTAATCTCTTCCGCCTCAATGTTTGCTGTATCTTTGATGTAAATGGCCACTCCACCTAATTTGTGATATTCCCGACAGAACTTTGTAACCAATGAATAACCATCAAATTTTGTTAGGTTGTTAGTATTTAATCCATGTTCAGTTATTATTAAAATGGTTGGGTTATCAGTATTTAAAATGTGGTTAAGCCTATCTACTTTCTTAGATAGTCCTCTTACATTTTGATGGTAAATTATGAAGTCGTTTTGTACTGTTTTTTAGTAGGTTGGAGTTCAGAAAAATTCGGGGATTGTGCCTGGTCTGGTTTATTTTCTTCTTGGTGTGAGTGTTGTCTAAAAAAAGAGAGGGATGTTTGGTTTGATGGCTGTTGATATTTCTAACGAAAAACTGTTCATAAGTTTCATTTTCTCCTAGCTTTTGGGATGTCACTGGTGGGCACCTCTTCACTTTTAAATAAGAACCGGTCATGGGGCTAGTTTTCTGTGGCAGTGTTTCAATCAGTTTTTATGTCGGGGTTTGGCTGATTCCCCCAGTTAATCCAATTGCCTGAGAAGTTGTCGGATGGCTGGAATCCTCTGTCAGTGTCGGATGGCTTGATTCCTCTGTCAGTGTCGGATGGCTGGATTCCTCTGTCAGCGTTGTTGTAGACAGTTTTTCTGTCGGGGTTTCACTGATTCCCCCAGTCAATCCAGTTGTCAAGTGGTAGAGATCCTCTGTCAATGGTTTTGGTTTACTTTTTGCTACCTGTTGGGAAACATTAAACAAATTTTCTTTTTTACCAAAATGTTTAGGTTTTTTAATGCTAGTATAAGATTGGCTCTTTGGTTTTTGCTTGTCTTTATTTGTTTTACTGCAGACAGGGCAAGGGACCATTTTAATCTTGTGCTGTTCCGGGTTGGGATTGTTTTTGAGCTTATCAGCTAGTTCCCTTACTGTGTGTTCCATTTCTTCTTGCCTCTTTCTTAGCTGTGTTACTGTTACTTCCAAGAGGAGTGGATTGTGGATTGAATCTCACATTGGAAGAAAAGCTAAGATTAATAAAATACAGTTATTCCTATTTCTTCTTCTATAGCAGGGAAGGAATCTTTAAGCATCTCATGTTGAAGGTTATTGTTGTGGATATCGCTAAGAATAATAAATAGTGGACTCATACTCTACTGCCCACTCCAAAAATGTCTATTTTGTCACAATTCAACTCTCTACCTGCTTGAATGTTGCAGATTGACTTTTCTCAATAAAACTTTTTTTCTTGATTAGTTCTCCAGAATTAAAGACATTTTCATACACGTGATATCACATGGTACATAAATATTAGAATCCAAGTGAAAATAATATACTTTTGAAAGAACATGGTGAACCTTGTACTATAATAATCCTACAGTATGTTTTTCTCACTATTTAAATGCACTTTGTGGAAAACACTACCCTTAAAATTATTTTTAACTCCTGTTGAATATCACTGTATCAATTTGAGTTAGATCTATGAGGTCACGTAAGGGACTGGTAATATTTCTTTTCTCTCTGTCTGTCCACATGATATCTTAAAAGTGAATTGGCGTACATCAAATTCTTATGGATAACCATGATGAGAATCTGTCGCCTTTATGAAGCCTAACTATTCACAGAATAACTCAAGAATGATACCTTTACAATCTTTCCAAAAATATAAACTTTTCTGCAGTTTTACCCTTCACTCCATGACTCACTGGCTGGTACGATGGTGATATAATGAGGTAACACTTGTTGAATAGATGATTCCACACTAATGACATTTAACCCATTGATATACTAGTTTTCACAGCATCTAAACAGCACAGTGAATCCAATTGATTTGTTTCACAATTGAACTTTAGTCATGCTTTTTAAGTTTTAATGAAACTTGAAAGATGTAATAAAACCATTAAATATTTATATAAATTTATTGGATTAATACAGTGTTCATGTTAATTTTGTTAATTTATATTAATTACAAAATAATAAAAAAATGGCAAGTTTTGGTCAATGTTATTGAAAAAAAAATAAAAATCTGGTTTTTGGTCAAAACTTTTTGTTTTTTTGTGTGTTAAATATATAATGTATAAACAAAATACATCTTTTCTGTTGAAACCCCTTACTTTCGCAGCAGTTGTGAATATGGGGAAAATTCAAGGTCATTAACCAGCTTTAAGAGATAACTGCATAATATGACTGAATGATAATTTTCTTTAAAGACTAGAAAATGAAAAATTCCTAAATTTCATTATTTTTCCTACAGTTACAAGATGTAGGATACAGTTGTGCCAATTTAGCAATGGACTCCATGAGTTGGGCGTTTGCTAAATTCAGAAGTAGGATACAAGAGATGATTAGTTGAAGCTGGGGTTACGTTTGTCAAGAAATACAGCCAACCAGAGCGTACATTTAACAGATAGTTGAGCGTTGACGTTCAGTACAACATATGTTTTGACCATTGATACTGTTTACAAGTATCTGTATTAAGTTTTGCGAAATGTAAAATATATATTTATGTTTATTTTTAGATGGTTATAATACTAGTATATATCAAATTTCACTGGTTATAAGGGTATAACAACAAATTTACACATGTGGAATAATATATTTTTCTTCAAATATTGTAATGTTTGAATTTGTTTAAACTTAACAACACAGTTAAGAAATTAAGGCCAATTTTATTTTATTTAGAATGTTTAAAATATATTGATAAAAAAAACTCAAGGAGTTTAAATTTAAAGTATTTTTGTTATAATATTTGAAGAATATTAGTAGGAAAGATACTTGAAAATCCATATATTGTGCAGTTCAGGAATATATATATCAGAGATGTTAAAAAAAATCTGATGTGAGATGACATTTATCGCTTTATAATTTTAACCCTTCCATTTTAACCACTACCAAAACCAGTTAGTGCAGCTTATAATCAATTTCATCCTTAGGAGATTCATCTATCAATTTAATGAAAAACTAGGTTGTGTCCTGTTATAATGGACATTGCCACCAAAATATATACAATAATAAATGCCCACGCCCCCACTAATGACAAAAACCGTTTGACAAGGACTATGCAAGAGGTGGAAGATTTCTGGGACCTCCTGGATCAAACTATAAGTCAGACTGATAAGAAGCATGTAAAGATTTTAATAGGGGATTTTAATGCCCAGTTAGGACAAGAAAAGAAATATCGAGATGTAATTGGAAAATGGGCTGCCCATAAACATACAAATAGAAACGGACAAAGATTAATAGAAATCTGCAGAACCCATGGATTTATCTCTAAATCAACATACTTTAAGAGAAAGCCAAACAAACTTAAGACATGGAAACATCCAGACTGGATAAAGGGGGAATGGCAATTAGACCACGTATGCATGGATAAATTCTTCCACAAGGAGATCTACAATGTCAAAGTGCTGAGAGGAACTGATACAGGTTCAGACCATTACTTAATAAAAATTAAAATCAAGTTGACTCCACTAAGAAGAAAGAGACAACAAACAGATGTGAAGAAGAAAAGAACATTTGACCCTCATCAACTAATTCAAAATGAACAATATAGAAAAGTTACAGAAGGTATAAAGTTGACTGAAAATTTGGAGGAAATAAAACAAATTCTCAAAGAACACGCAACAAATTTGGCACCACTAAATCCAAGGAAAAAACATGCTTGGTGGAACCACGACTGTGACGAAGTGCATGAAAGAAGGCATCAGGCTTGGTTGAAATTTCAATCTCATAAAACCGAGGAAAATGCCAATAACCTCAAGAACACAAGGAAACTATTCTCCAAAATTATTAGAAAATGTAAGAGACAATATGAAACACAGTTAATTAACTCTATAGAGAAGAATTACTATAGAACCAACTCTAGAGACTATTACAAAGCCTTTCATACACAATTACAAAAGTACAGCCCTCCAACATTATTGTTGAAAAACAAAAATGGAAAAACTGCACATAACAATAAGGAGAATGCTGAAATAATGGCAGAAGCATTTAGGAACTCCTGAATTGTAAGGAACCGGAGGAAATTTTGGAAATCAACACTAATACTCCAATAAAAACCAAACCTGTAAATATTGACCCCCCTACAGTAAAAGAAGTGGAAACTGTACTTAAAGAATTGAAGAACTACAAAGCAGGTGGTGAAGACCAAATGTTTGCAGAGGTGTGGAAGTATGCTGGAGTATCTAGTCATACCTCTCTTCATATGATACTACAGAAAATTTGGATTACTGAGACATTTCCCGATCAATGGACTATAGCTATAATTCACCCTTTGCACAAGAAAGGTGACAGATGTAATCCAGATAACTATAGAGGTATATCACTCCTCGATTGTACTTATAAGATTTTTTCAAAGATTCTCTACAACAGGATTAAGGACCAACTAGATCAAGAACTTGGAGAATACCAAGGAGGATTCAGGCCTTGGAGAAGTTGTACAGAGCAAATAATTACACTAAAGTTAATTATGGCATATTATAGAAAACAAAATAAACAACTCTCGATAACATTTGTTGATTTCAAGAAAGCCTATGATTCCATTCATAGAATATCACTATTAAAAATACTGAGACATTTTGGACTTCACCCCAAATTAATTAAATTAATAGAACTAACATTAACTAATACAAAGTATAAAATAAAGTTTAGAGGAGAACTTTCAGAACCATTTCAGATAAAGACTGGCTTAAGACAAGGTGATGGATTATCACCGCTTCTTTTTAACTGTGCATTAGAGTACGTCATGAGGGAATGGGAAAGAAATAACCAAAAAAACATAAAGATTGGATATCAAAGGGACAACATTAATCTGAACTGTCTGGGGTTTGCTGATGACTTAGCTCTTTTGGCCAATGACATTCAGGAAACAAAACAGCAAATTAAATCTTTACAAGATATAGCTCAGAAAATTGGTTTAAAGATATCGTTTGAAAAAACAGAAGTTTTATTAACGCAGCCTCCACTTGCAAATAAAATAAGGTTGAACAACCACAATATAAAAATTGTGCAGAAATTTAAATACTTAGGAGAAGTAATCACTTATAACCTGAATGAAAAACCATCTTGGCAAAGTAAAATAGACAAACTAACTAAGATTAAACATGCTACTAAGAATACGTATAATAAAAAATGTCTTTCAATAAATACAAAATTAAGACACTACAAAACAGTTGCTCTGCCACAAATTACATATGCAAGTGAAACAATATTTAAAACAACAAATACTATTGCAATAGATAAGGTTCTTAAGATGGAGAGAAGAATAGTCAGAACTTGCTTAAACAAAAACTATCAAGTAGACGGAGTTTGGAGACTAGCTTCCAATGAAACAGTCTATAAAAATATAGAACCCATTACAAGTATAATTAAAAAGAAACGAATATCATTCCTGGGGCATTTGTTAAGAACACCTGAAAATAGAATTAGCAGGAAAATAGTAGAAAAACTGTGGTATAGTAAAAGTGACATTAAATGGATCACAGAATTAAAAGAAGATATGAGAGAGTTACAAATTACAGTAGAGGATTTAAAACACAAGACAAACACATTGAAGATATTGAATGACAAATACTCTACACTACAGCTGAAAAGAAACAAACAACGAATAGTAAGAGTGGTTCCGGAGGAGGAAAGGAAATTACGCTCGGAAAGGATGAAGAAATATTGGGTGGATAAAAGAAGAAAGACTAGAAAATATAAAGTGACTAAAGTGGTCCAATGTAGGCCATAAAATTATAAATAAATAAATAAATAAATATAGTACAAATTGGCTATCGGCTCCAGGACCAATAGAAGACTAGACACTCAGGAGTAATAACACCACAAATTGTAAGGTTTGATAAATGTATTTCATCAAAAGTGAAAAACATTAATAAACGACTGCAAGAAGTAATATACAGATTATTGCCTGATGTATTTTTACGAAGCAGTTAAATACTTTTAGTAATTAAATGATAAAACTATATACTAAATAATATGCTTGTATAATGCATAGTAGCAAAATCAGAAATTAATTTAAAATAATAATTCTTAAACTAACATACATGAATAATAAAGTCATACAAAATTTAAAACAACAATATGATACACAAAGGTATCCTAAAGAGGGAATGTTAGAAGAATATTAAAACTGTCATGGCTCTCAATAAATACTAAATAGTTTTATAAAAATCAGAAATCTTGCATTTAACCATCCTAAAATCCCTCATTATGTTACCACTAGCACAAAATTATTAATTTAATAATAGATTTAGAAATATTCTTGAAAACTTATTTGAACGTAAGCATATTATAACAAACTATAAAAACCTTGAAAACATGTCAACTGCGGCAGACACCATGTTGCGTGTTAAGTACTAAAGATCACACAATATAGAACCACAGTGTTGATGTTAAATGTAAATATCTCCAACAATTTGTAAAGTTGCAGTTAGCTTCTTGTATAATTGAATTGTTAGTACTAATTTGGAGTAGAAAGCTTTCATTCTTTATAATATCAGGTGTCTGAAATAAAACTCTCTAATTTAAAAATTAATAAACAAAACTAGTCTATAAAATTAGTGAACTAGAAGTTCAAATTTGTTTTATATCCATACAAAATTGCAGGAGCCCTCATTTTTTAGTTTGAATTATTTTGTACCTCGCTATATCTGTAAACAGTGTTTACATAACCTAAGCAACATGTGACAAGAAGACCATAGAGCTAGCAAATGATAATATTCCTTAAATTTGTGTAAATGGCTTACATTAATTTCTATTAAATAAGTCATCCAGGTTCGAATCAGCAGAGCAAGTACTTTTTGTGAATCAATCTTAATTAAAATTAAATTAGGTTATAACATGTATACAAATGTAAGAAATACAAAGAAATTTTTTAGATTTATTTCTATCGATCGGTACTGTGTTTAGTACAACTATTTGATTTTGTGTAAATTCTAAAATAAAACACTGCCAGTCAAAAGTGTCAGTTCATTGTTGATATTTTAATTCAGAGTAGAAAGCTGAAAGTGTTATTTGGATTGTCGACACTTGTCCTACTACTGTTGTGGATTGAAAATACAGATGTGGGTTTAGTTAGTGATGATATACCTAATCCTAAGATGGCTAATGGTTGAGTAACAAGATTTAATGGAAGTGACAGTTTGTAGTTGCAGCTCTAAAAGTTATAGCACAACATAGCCAATAACTGTAGTTAATAAGATGATTTTTATTATGTTGTAAATAAAAGGCTAGAGTTGTATAAGATCCAGTTGGCGAATGAAATAAAACCAAACCATATATCAAAGCTAAAAACCATCAATTTCCAAATAAAATTCCTGGTTGTAACTGATATCAACTACGATGTTAAACATTTAAAATAAAGAAGCACACCAATTTGACTCCTTTTTATAAAAATTTTAGAAAACTGCATTTAGTTTTTAAGATTTAGATAAAGATAATTTAACAATACCAGTTTTGTATCTCTGCTATACATGTAAGACTGAAATGTGACAATGAAGAAGTTTTATTTTTAATTTGAACAATGTCGCATTTACATTAGATTTCCAGGTAAATGGAATTTTAAACTGGTGAGTTTTCAGCAAGGAGAGTTTTTTCAGACACCTGACATTAAAAGACAAACATTTTACTGTACGTGTACAGTAATTATGTAATGTTACAACATGAGATTTTTTAATCTAAAAGGTCTGTCCAATAAAAGAAACGTAATCTAATAAACAGTTATGTTAAATGTCAAACTGAGTCAGATTTGTAAAATTTTAACTGCCTTCCCATAATGTACCACTCCTTACAATCGCAGGCTACTTCAGACTACCTACCTACTATACCAGCTCCTCTACTCTTTTCAACAATAACCTCCAGCAAAGGCTGTTGAAAGCTGTAAAACTATATATTTTAATTAAAAATATATAAATATACAATTCAAACAACTAACGACTAAAATTACAAGTCCGTAAGTATATTGACTAGAAACCTTGGGTCACTTGCAGGATTCAAACATGTATATTAGTCTTGAGAATATGACCCAACGGTGGAAGAGAGATTAGTGGAAATGTAAGCTATATGTTGGATACTGCAAGGACTATCTATAGGCACATTTCTGTTTGATTTGCCATCCATCAACACTAAAATTTTAATACTCCATTTACAAAACTCTAAGGAGTAACCATCAATAACTCTGTACAATATCTTTAACAACAACCATACATTTTGAGTTTACAAGATTAAAAGCACTAAACTTATGCCTCTGTTAATAATTTAATTAACGTTTATATAAAAAATTTAACTTTTAATACTATATCACTTACATGTATGTTAGATAGAACTTTCATTTGATCATACCTCTTGTGATTTTTAGACACCTGAAGAAGAGGATATATTCCAATCCTCGAAATGTAGTTCTATTTTTGTAACATTAACTTTCTGTTACTTGTCTGCTTCGTAATCATGCGGTGTTTCTCCCTCCTTTACATCATTAATCAATTAACATTTCATCAGCCTAAAAGTGGTACTTAGGAAGTCAACTTTTGGTCATATTAAGGTACGCATATCAAAATTTGCACAGAAAATGACAACACTTAGACAGTCACCTGCTAAGACAATTAGTGTATTACCTTATGACCTTCTAAATGAAGAAATTTAATAGTTAATTAATTATAGTTTTTTTTTCATACTACCCTTTTTAACATTATAAGTCTAAGTTCTGAGGGCAGTGTTCTTAGTTGCATGTAATTGTGAGACCTTGCATGTAAAAGAAACCAAAGCAGTAAAAACCTGTAGGTAAAGGAAAATATTAAAAGTAATAATAGTGTTTTGAGACATAAATTAACTGTTACAGTAAAATATCCTTTTACTTATTTTTGAAAACTTTGAAGATTTTGACATATGAGATGCCATATTTAGACTAATGATTTGTCTTCGTCACATTTAAAACTTTTACACACATTTAAGCTACATTCCACAATGTAACACTCAGTTGTTACTAGTTTGCAATTTTAAGTAGGGCACAAAAATATTTGTTTTAATATATATACAAATATATATATATATATATATATATATATATATATATATATATATATATTTGTAAATACAAATAAAGACTTTTTTATTTTAAAATCAAAGTATACAATAATAAATACACATAAATTAGAGTATAATTTAAAGGAAACTTGTATGTTAAAAAATCAAAATTGTAAACATAACTTAATCCTTTTAAGTGCTAGCTTATTTCATATGTGTGCTCTGCCCTGGCTGGATTATTTGGTTGCATATGTCCTCGCAAAAGTCATACAATTTTTTTAACATATAAAGAGGCATTATATAATTATAAAATTGTCCTAAAGTTATAAAATACTATATTTTCAAGTTTTTTTTCGTGGGGGGATAAGTGTAGGAGGGGAGGTTATGGTAGGGGCGTGGGTAATACAATCTTCGGTTTTAGCAGAAAACAAGGATTATGTATAAGTCGTCAGCACTTATCCACTTCTCAGCCACAGACACACACTTACCGCACTTAAGGGAACAAGAAGAAATTTCAAATCCTTAATAATAATTCTAAAGTATCAAATGGCAAATCTTTTTGTGCCAAACCATTTAACTATATATAAAACCTTTTTCTTTTTAACAAGTAGCAGTAGTTGACAGAATTGTGCGTACTCCATTTATATTTAATCTGGCAAACTCTCTTTCCAGTTTAAAAATCTGTATTAAACAACTGGCTTAGTTGTTGTCTTAACTATTTCCTTTTTTTTTAAATTTGAAATGTTTAGACACATCCAAACTTTTGCTATAGTAAAAACGATTTCCATATTATAAAAAATATATAATTCAACGAACCTAATCTTTTCTTTGCTTTTGTTTCATACAAAATCAGTATTCAATGTTATTGTTGATTGCTCCCCTGTAAGTATTCCATATGTGAAGCACATACTATTATCTAATTAAACACTCATAACATAAAAGTCTGTACTTTGAAATCGAAAATAGAAACACTTATTGCACGATTATTTTGATTTCTCTTTGTACGCAGGTTTTATAATTATCTGCTATATAAACCAGAAGGAAATAACAGAGTAACACGTATTTCAAAATTCTTAAATAGGATAAACCTACAGACATGATGAAAATGGCTTTTAAGGAGCTAACATATCAATTCCTGACTTCAAGGGTCCAAGCAGAAATGTGACTATAACAACAACTGGCGATGGAGAAAGCAGTGACAGCCCTCAGCCAGAGTCAATCATAGAAGAGAGTCGAGCTACCTGGTCCCGCACGTCTGCATAGCTGTCGTTGCTGATGACTACTGCTGTCAGTGCCTTGGCCACACCTGTGTCATGCAGGTGTGACCTCATCTCACCTTCAATCATCACAAACAAACTTTAAGCTCCCAGAAATCTATAATTATAATAGTGTAACAGAAAAAAACAAAACATTGTATTAACTATCATATCCGGTCCTGTGAGTACCTTCTTCTTCTTCATCTCTGACCAGCAAAGCTGGATAGACTGCATCAACAATGAGTAGAACCAATATTTTATTGGTTTTAATATAACCAACACCTCGTCGAAGGAATGGGAAAAAGTATCCAAGCCTGTTTAATTTATAAATGTTAGAGCAGGCAATACCAAATACTGAGAGAGCAGCCATTCAATTATCAATATAGTGAGGTGCGTTTTAATGTTTTGAATATTGTGAAAATTGGTACTTTAATTTAAATTTCCCATCTTTTGTTCTTCGAGTGTAAAATAAAATTTATTTTTTCTACATACTCTTTTCCTAACCTATTTTCATGTTTCACCCATAATAAAAGTATAAGATTTGATTTAACAGTGTTTTAATATCAAAACTTGAAAATCAAGGTTTGTGCTATAATTTTGAGCAGGATTGTTATTGAACACACCAGAAACATCTGTCAGCTATGTACATTGAGCGTCTATTACAGTGGGGCATCACTGTACAAAGCACCTTATGCTAGAACACATGTTAGCATACACATGTATGCCCACCAGACAATGCACCTTACATTTTTTTGTCTAGCACACATCCTGTCTGACATAATTGAGATCCGTCTGGCTTTGGCTGTTATCCCTAGTCGCATGGATACTGCAATTGGAAAAACAGCCATCTAGTTTTAATGTCTGTTATCATTACTGGATGCAGACTGACATTCATAACAATGTTAATGTTAGCAGAAATCTAATAATTAATATAATATTGATTTTACATTGAAATCTGTAAGAACTGCAACGGACTATAATATTTCGCTGTGTTATTGCTAAACAACGCATCATACCTGAAGTTGACATGGTTCCGACCAGAGCCAGAACATTTTGGAAGACTTCACGTTCAACAGTGTTGGATGATACGAGAGTGACAATCTGACTGCCGACGTCAGCAGCGACCAAGGCTGGCTCAGCATCTGACATACGCATGGCCGTCAGCAGAGACAGTGCCAGCAATGCCTCTGTCTGCATCACTGCATGTTCGGCTGTCACCATAGCGACCAGCCGCGGCACCGCCTTACACTGCACCATCACTCCCATCACCTCTCTATCCCTGCAAACAGTATCAGAGTCAAAGACTACGATGTAGCTGAGCCTGCGATGGCTGTACAATCCTTATAAAACATGAGAAGGAAAGATAGAAATACTAAGAAGGAAACTTGAGGGTACAAGAGCAATAATGAATCACAAACGAAGAATATCAAAATTAATGATGAAGTAACAAGCCTTGCATCAAAATTTTAATTAATGATTTGGTAACCCATTGCAAATAACATTAAATCTCAAGTCATGTGGTGATGAGGTCAGCTAATAATAGTGAAATATTTTTAATTCTGCCTTGTTATAGTTCTAATAATAAATGTTATAGTTTTAATAATAAATATTAGATTGTATTATTGTATTTATTAGGCAACTTAATAAATTATGATTTACATTTAACCCTTAGCGAGCCACAAATAAATAACCAAATCTACTCCTAAGAGCCATATACCTTAACCCTTACCGCGCTATGCACTCAAATGCTAAATGTACACCCAAAAAGCTGAAACTTATGTAAAAAATACAAATTTTAAATTTGAAAAGTTATGTTTGGTTTTAGGTTTCTGTAATGTTAAAATAAAACAAAAAATTATATACATATTTGTAAATAAAAAAAATCAAAAATTTTACCTAAAATTTTCTTTTGTATGATATGCTTCAAAACAGTCCTTCTACATGAAGTGCTGGGGTTGATGTGCATGTTTTGCAGAAATATGGTGTGTCACGCCGTCTATGTCCGTTCTGCATAAAAACAACACACCTTCTCCTTTTTTCTGCCTTTGATGGGAAATGCCGCCCACTTAGCCGCTCGTGAAGGGGCCCAGCTGGCGCGCGCCGTCGTCTCTTCTCTCTCCGGAGACTTGCCTTCTCTGCCACAAGATCTTCAACAAAGGCTCTCCCTGAATTCCTCATGTGACATTGGTCTTCGGCCCGTGTGTAGTTTTGTATACTCTTATACAACAATAAGAGTTTACAATTGCTACTTCTAGTAGCCAGAAAAATATTTTCCTATACCACTTCTTTGTTTTGCGCGTAAATTGGTAATTGGATATGAAGTGGTCACTTCTATCAACAGCACCCATGTGCTTTGTATAATTCTAGGACGACATTAGGTTTTGGTATTGGAGGTTGATTGGGCCATTTACTTGGAACAATTGTCATTTCGTGTTTGCTCCCTTTGCTCTTAGTGCTGAGCATGGTGACAACTCTCTTGTCCCTCCAACTCACAACTAAGGTGTCTCCTTTTCGGTACGAAAATAAATCACCTTTTTTCATTTTTTTATATTTTTCTTTGAGTCCACGTGGCATTCCAACCCTATGCGTCATTACAGTGCCCGTGAGATGGCAATGAGTTTTCAATAGCTCTGCGGCTAATCCGGACTTGTATAGTAGCGGTCGGTATATACATGAAGACCGCGTTTGGGATTAGTTACATCTTTATAGATTACAGAATCACTGAGAACTTTCACAATTTGAGTGGTTTTCAATAGATTTTGAACCAGAAATCAAGGTTTCTTTTCCAAAATATGGAATGAAATTATAAACATAAACCGTTATCACAGTCTGAGACAACAAAAAGTTTCATTCCAAATTTTTACAGGTTTCTGAGGGTTATAAACCTTGAAACTAATATTTCCCTTGAAGGAAACTGTGCTTTCATCAATAGCTACGGAATTAGTTGGATTATAAAAACAATTGACACATTTTCTTTATATGATCAATAATAGGTCTCACAAGAAACCCTTTATCTCTTGGTAGTTGCGTTTCGTTGTGGTTAAAATGGATGTTCCAAATATATATGAGAAACTCGTCCTTAGAAAACACATCGCTGAAAAAATGGCATCCGCTTAACCCACTTAGTAGAGAAATAATTATTTATATTAGACATAGTTAAAAGGCCCATGTTGATGATAACTCCTAAGAAAGCTTTCAAATCTACTTCAGATATGTCTGTCCATTTTTGTAGGCGAGAATTTGGTGACAACAAACGTGTTTTTTTTTGTATTAGCAAAATAGTTAGTTCTCATCACAAATGTATTTTAACAAGTCATCATTAAAAAATAAAGCAAAATAGTCCATTGGTTTTGTCTTATGATCAAAGCTGGTGGGCAAGTTAGGCCCAGTATTTACACTATAAATCGGGAATAGTAGTAGAAGGTCCTTGATCGAAATTGGTTACATCTATCCATTCATTATCATTTGTGGGAATAGGCCTATAGTTCCTCATGAAAGTTGACATACCTGGTAATCCGTCATTATTTTGATTACCGCCACTAGTACTTGGTAATCCTTCATTTGGAACACCACTTTCACTGTCTGTGTCACTGTTAGCTATATTGTGCAAAATCACATCGTCCATATCGAAATCTTCTGGTTCATTTGGATAAAAAGCACTCGAAAAAGGATGTGTCCATTATCCCCTCAACAAAACTATCAAACTCCGGATCGTCTGGATTCGCCATATTTTCACAAAAGAAACACTAATACTAATAAAAAACTAACTGATACTAAATAAACCTGGACTAAATTTTGAAGAATTTATACACAAAATGCGCCAAATTGATAAACAAGGAAAACTATGCAAACATCTAAATCCCCCAAAATACCAATAACAAATGACAGAATAACATTAATTGGACAACACAAACAAAATTGCTCAAACAACTTGCCATCAGTGAACGAGGACAGATCTCCTAATCCGGCCCAAACTCAACTCTGTGAGCAACCTAAATCGCCTCAATTCAACCACCTGGACTATGCAGCCTGGACTTCACTACACAACTGGTCCAGAGGTGATGTCCAGCCAAGAAGCAATGAGAGATAAAAGGTCTAACATCAATCTAGATACAGAACAATCGGCAGTGGAGAGGGGCCCCAGCAAGCTTCGTGACACTGTACGGGGAGCAGCTGAGACCGCAAAATCGGACTGGTGATGTGTTTGTGGTTCGGGAGACCTCACATTTTCTGAGGCTCTAAAGCAGAGTAATAGTGGTTTTGGTGAATTATTAATTAGTCATAGTCAGGCAGTACCTGCCTCAATAGTGGGTGGCTCCTTGGTTGTAACAGCTGAAAAAAACTGCCATCCTCCTGTGTCCAGGAGTGTAACCTAGCTGATAGTGATTATAAAATCCATACTTTAAACAGTACTTCTAAAAGTCACGAAAATGTTAAATAAAAAAAATGTAGAAGTAAATAGTTCGTTGACTTTAAACAATACTTTTCTTTATGCTGAAGATATTCTAGTAAATGATGATAGTTTATATAATTGTAAGGGTATACATGAGGATAAGCATTTAAAAGAAATGTTATATGAACGTAAAACAGGTAACATTCAAAATAAATCAGATGGATTGTCTATTTTGCACCAGAATGTACAGCATCTGCCATCACGTTTTGGATATCTTGAAAATAAATCTGGAGGAAGTACATCCTGATATACTAGCATTGTCAGAACACAAAATGTCTGAGGAAAGAAATCATGGTATTGAACATTCCAAATTATAAAAAAATGCTCCTTCTTTTTCAAGATCTAATTCAATTGGTGGAGGGGTTGTCATCATGGTGAGAAAGGATATTAAAAGTAAAAACAATCTTAATTCCTGCGGTTCAGAATTTACTAAATGAAAAAGAATTTGAATGTTGCCTGTCAGAAATAACTGTTGACAAGTTTTCCTTTATTCTGGTATGTGTGTACAGGTCTCCTAAACAATGTTTTGTAGAATCTTTTTTAGAAAAATTTGACATCTTATGTACAATATTACATGACAAATTCAAAAATATTATTATAACTGGTGACTTTAATATTAACGTTTTAAACCATGGACAAAACATATTTTACATTTGTAAATATTTTAAAATCTTTATAATTTGGATTACAAAGTAAACTTCCCGACTAGAATCACTACAGAATCAGAAACTGCAATAGATAACTTTGTTACTAATATAAATAGTAAACCCTTGAAAATATGTGGAATTATATAACCCAGATCTCCGATCATGATGCTCAAATGTTGGAAGTTTTGGGATTAAATAAGTTACAAAAAAATGTATACAGAAAGTTCTCTAGAAAATATACACAAAAAAAATATAGAATTGTTTTTGAGATATTTAGGTAGTGAAAGTTGGTCTCAAGTGTACCAAGCTACTGTGGAAAGAAAATATAACATGTTTTGTAATATTTTTTCACACATTTTTTGAAATTTGCTTTCCTAAAATTATGGTAAACCGATAGAATGTTTGATTTTAATCAGTGGATTTCAGATGACATTAAAATAAAAAAACAAAAAATATTAGAATTAGAAAAAGATTTTAGAATGTTTAAAGATAAAGAGTTGAACGTAACAATTAGAAGTTTTAAAAAAAAGTCTTAGAGTTGAAATAAATAATGTTAAAAAAAAAAACTACTTTCAAGAAAAAATAACAAGTTCGGGAAATAAATCGAAAGCAATTTGGAATATTGTTAGATCTGAAATAAATAACCAAAAATAAGTCTGTTAAGAATATAAACATTGAAGACAGTGGTAAAAAAATAACCAACCCTATTGCAGTAAGCAACTGCTTAAATGATTTTTTCGTCAATGCAGTAGACAGGCTTATAGTACCAAACATACATTTTAATCACACAAATAGGGTAAACAGTGAAACCATTCCTAATATTCCTAATGGTTTTAACTTTTAGATTTGAACCAATTGATGAGCTTAAATTGGAAAAAAAATTGTAATGGCCATTGAAAACAAGTCATCTGCAGGAATTGACGAGGTTTTCCCAATAACAATAATAAAAAAGGCCTTTTATTTAATCTCAAAACCACTCACTCACCTTATTAACTCCTCATTGATTTCTGGTATATTTCCTCAAAAGCTAAAAAATCGCTAAGGTAATTCCCAATTTTTAAAAAAGGAAATCTATGTGATCCTGCATCAATATAGGCCGGTATCATTGCTCCCTGTATTTTCAAAAATTTACGAAAAAGTAGTTTTTATTCAGCTGTTAAATTATTTAGAAAGGAATCAATTATTGGATGAACAACAATATGGTTTTTAGGGTTGGTAGATCAACAATAACAGCAAGTATAAATTTTATTGAAAATATAATTGAGTCAGTGGATAAGCATGATAAAGTAATTGGCATATTTTTAGATCTAACAAGAGCTTTCGATTAGCGTTTCACATGACACCACTATTAAAATGTCTTAGCAAATTAAAAATAAAAAATAAAGAATTTAATTGGTTTGTGATTCGTATCTTAAAAACAGGCAACAATGTGTTGAAAATACAACATGTAGCTGATGATCCTTTATGCAAATACAAATATATTAAAACATATCGCTCAAAATTGCAAAACAATGCAAATATGGAGTACCCCAGGGATCGATTCTGGGTCCTCTCCTCTTTCTTTGTTATGTCAGGGGGTTGCCTGGATTGGTGCCTGGGGGTGGCTCTGTCTGTATGTATGCTGACGACGTCAGCATCACTGTCTCAGGCAAATCAAAGGAAAGTATTGAAATATCCTCATTCGTTGGTCTTTCAAGGATACAACAAATTTTTAGCAAGTAAAAATTTACTTTTAAATTCAGGAAAGTCTAATTTTTATTTCGTTTTTCCACAAAACAGGCGAGATCAAAGTTAAACCCTCATATCACTGTTTATAATGAAGAAACTGCTTCAAGTGAATAGCACAAATTTTCTTGGATTACTAATAGATAATAATCTTAGTTGGGACCAACATATTGATAAGATACTTAAAAAAATGTCATCTGGACTTTACGCATTGCGTCAAATGGCTAAGGTTTGTAGCATTGACTTTCTAAAAACAATCTATTTCTCATTAATACATTCACATTTGGGCTTATGGATTAAATATTTATGGAGCAACGACAAAAAAAATTTAGACAGAATTTTAGTTCAACAAAAAAAAGGCACTTAGAATTATATTACATTTGAAAAATACAGAAAACAGTTAAAAAATACTTTGAAGAGCTTGGAATTCTGACAGTT
The DNA here is from genome assembly GCF_021130785.1 of Homalodisca vitripennis. Classification (NCBI taxonomy): domain Eukaryota; kingdom Metazoa; phylum Arthropoda; class Insecta; order Hemiptera; family Cicadellidae; genus Homalodisca; species Homalodisca vitripennis. Next base: position 144,595,972 of record NC_060209.1, on the reverse strand, counting down.
TATAGCTTATATATTTTCCAAACCGTTCTTTATGTTAGACAATACGACAAATCAACAGACAATAACAATGAACATAAATATAACACAAGATTAAACAGAAGAGTAGAAAAAACATACATTAAACTTTTTTGAAAAGAAAACTACATTCATGGGAACAAAATTTTTATTTAATTTTTGCCAAGGGATCTGAGATTAGAACCAGATCTTGGCAAATTCAAAAGGAAATTAAAAGAACATTTGTTAAAACTTCCTTTATATTCACTTGATGAGTTCTTTTCAGGATAAATTGATTTATATTTTAATAATGGTTTTTTTTTTTGTGTGTGTTATACATGTGTGTGTGTGTGTGTGTGTGTGTGTGTGTGTGTGTGTATGTGTGTGTGTATATGTATGTATGTTTATATATATATATATATATATATATATATATATATATATATATATATATATGTTTGGATAGATAAACTTTATTGGTAAAATAGTAGTAGTCTATAATACTTTGAACAATTAATTGTAAACTGTTAATTACTAAGCATAAATTATGTTAAACTAATTAAATGTTATTTTGACCCTATTCAATGTACAGTGTGGCATTTTTACTTGAATAAAGTATTTATTGATTGAACCATTATTATAACACATAAACTACATCACACTACAAATAAACACTACTATAAAAATGTCTTTGTACACTAAAATAATATTGTAAACTGAATAAAAATAGAAAACGAGTAAGCAACGATCCGTAGTTGAAAGCGAGATACAAGTGACTGACGGGCTGGCAGTAAACGCACGCAGACCCTGAGTCAACCGCGCTGCCTGGAGTGTCGCCGTGAAGCTCCAGACACAAAAACAATAAATAATATTTTGTCTGTCGACAAGGAACGGTCCGTGTCCACGTGTTGGGTTGCCCAGGCCATAAATCAACCTTCCCCTTCGTTCTAGCACGTTTGTTGTAAACAACACGTCATTTGTAGCCATATAAACTGAATGCACTCAGCATCTGAGTTCACAGCATTTCAGTAACATGTGAACCTCACTCAGCGTTTGAGTGCATCGCGCGGTAAGGGTTAAAAATAAAAAAAATTCCCACATACCAAAACCAATTTTTTTTTATAATTCTTATAACATAAGAGGTAGAAAAACGACAAAATATATTTTTTTCACTCTTTATTGTTAATTTACAGCCAAAAAATGGTAAAATCATAATTTCACTGAAAAAATCTAATTTTGACATTCTATGTGTTCATATATAAAATTAATAATAGTTGAACACAATTATTGTAATATTTTACAAAAAAAAACAAGCACATGTAATAATTTTTATTTAGAGAAAATATAAAGAATATAGTAAAAATGTATATATATATACAAATTAAATAAAAGCAATGAAACTAAAAAAAAACTTGACAATAAAGCCCTACATCACGTTAATAATACATAAACTACACTGTACATTGATTAAAAATATTGATTAACATCAAAATTGAAAAGATAAACACGCAGATCGAAAATGGAAGGGCGAATAAACATCTAACCTCACGGAGGCTACAAGCAGACTGAGCGCGCGTCAGTAGACGTCGTTGGCTCTGCGGGAGACTATGAACATCCGGCCGCCCGCTATTTTGTCGATCGAACAAGAGCCGTGACCTTCAAAATAGACCTGAACGGTTGTCCCTTGTTTAACAGTTTTTACTAAGTTTGTTACCCAGAAATGCTTTTAAATAATATTTTTTTTTAAATTTGATTTTGCGTCAGTGGACGTCGTTGGCTTTTAGCGCTAGTTTAGGCATGACGTCTAGTAACGTCATTGGCTCGGAAAGGGTTAATTTTATATTCTGAAACTTTTATATATCTCGACCACATATCATGGTATATTAGAGTCAAACAGGCATTGTTTAGTTTATAATATTATCTGATAATACCTAAGCAGATAAATTCATAAGCATTAGTGTTATAAATTTGATATTTTCCTAATTTGTACATGATCAGACCCTAGGCATACTTACAGTACCTGCACTCTACATCTATGAAGCGATCTTACAAGTCAACAAATTACACCTGCAGACTCACATGGACGTTCACAATTACCCCACACGCCATGCCTCAAGGCTTACCATTCCGCAACACAGAACAGCCCTCTTTGAAAAAAAACCATCATACATAGGCCGAAAATTTTAAAAACATCCTTCCAGACTTCCTCCGAAACCTGACAGGTGATAGACTGAAGAACTCGCTTAGAGAATTTCTGCTTAAGAATCCTGTCTACACTATAGAAGAGTTTCTGGAATCTGCAAATCCAAGAACTACATGACCATCAACATTTAAACACCAACTTTTAATTCCCAACTATTATATTACAATTGTATTATAATAACTTTGTATTATAATCTGACAAATTACTGTTCTTAATGATCATGTAATAAAGATACTTTAACTTTGACTTTCATCATGTACTATTGCACCATTACAATTCATCCGCCACACTATGACAAAAACTATTTTGTGTGCGCTGGGAATAAAATAAAAAGCTCAATCTGCAATGTGTTAAGTACTATATCCTAAACAAAACCAGGAGTTAGTAAACAAAAAAAATCTCAAAATTGGAGTTTACAATATTTAGAAGTGGTACCTGCTGTTTTTGATTAGCCAAGCCAACAGCCTGTTAGCTTCTCCCTGTACTCCAGGATGGTCCTCAGTAGTACACCACTCCACAAGTCGGGAGATAAGGTCAGCATTACGCCCCACACTCACAGCTGCACTCTCTGTTACACACAAGTACATCATTTATTATTTACTTAACCACAATCAGTTGAAGTACAATTTGTATCACATGAGAGTCGTAAAGTTTTTTTTTTCAAAATCATTACCTACCTTGACCATCAATAACCATCCTGATAGTACCTAGCAACTTGAAGACTACAGGAAAGGTTGGGACTGACACCATTGGCAACACTGCGTCCAGCAGACCCTCAGCCAACATGATTCCCTTGTTTTGTGTGGGAATCACCAGGTTCCTGAAATATATATCAGCAGGATGTTAGGATTTTGGATATCATTCATCATATATAAGGTTTGATACTCAATAAACAATAATGTTACGCGTAGGTCATTTTTATAGTAAGAACTGATTATGCATTGTGCCCGTGCATCCTGTCATGTTATGCCCGTTGAAGGTCAGCCACTCTTGGCCAGTCCCCCACTACCAGTCCTAACCACTAAGGGTTGGTTGTGTGATTATACTGCTTTGTTTGTCACCATATCAATCACATTAATCTCGCCGATTGTGAAGTGCGCTCAGTAATTAATACAGTTTTTAAATGCAAAAATGTCCTGCTGAAATTCTCCAGCAGCTTGTTGAAGTTTATGGTGAGGGTGTAATAAACAATGGAAAAGTGTGAAAATGGTGTAGGCTTTTTTATGAAGAAAGGACAAATGTTGATGATGAAGAAGGACCTAGACGGCCTACTGTCATGAATGAAGACTTGACAAAAGAAGTCGATGAGGAAATTTGTCAAAACAAGCGCTTTACTATTGACTTGCAGTTGAACCCACACTGGACAGCAAAAAACCATTGTGTCACTCAAATCTGGCCAAACAGGAGCAGCACATCACTAACTGCAAATGTCGAGATTCTGGGGTGCAAGGGTAGTTTGATAGGAATAGACTACTGCGAGAGATGACTGTTGAAGTTGGTGGGGTTCCCTAAGAGTTAAAGGTTTTGCTAGCCTAGAACCCCTATCTGCTTTGACTGGGGAGTCTGGTTCAGAGCTGACTTCCCATTTTTCCAAGGGGACATGAATGAGATTAATGCCCTATATTCTTCCTCATATATCTCGACAGGAGATGGCCTCCACTCCCCAACCTTATCCATCCAGAATATCCTGTCACTCCAGATGCAACACAAAGGTTATTTTAGGACTAGATAAATAAGAGAACAAAAAAGACTAGTTTAACACTCAGGAGGCAGAGTTCTTTGATGATGGGATCCAAAAGCTGGTGCCACAACTTGAAAAATGTTAAAATTTCTTATGATGTCTATGTAGAGAAGTTAATAAATGATCATAATTTAGTTTGTAATACAGTTTCAGTTCATACATAAAGTTTCCCTTGATGCATTACAAAACAGTCCTTAATTAAAAATGACCTCTTGTATACTATTATCTTTTGATCTGTTTGTAATGCAAACTTAAGTGAAAAACTCACACCTGTTTTGCATGTTGCATCATTGCATTATAAAAACAAGTTCATGCTTATTATATTATGTAAAATAACACGTCATGGTTATTATAATAGTACCACTTAAACTTTAAAGAACACATACTTTATTATAATATGTAATAAAAATTTGTTTGTTGTTTAAGAAAGATAGTACTTGAATACCTAACTGAGGAAACATAAAGTTTCCTTTTTTGTTACACTTCAAATTTGTTTGATCTCTCAGTAAAATACCAATATAATGCATAAATATATACCAATCACTGCTCTGAACAAGGATTGTTGCAATGGGATATGTTAATAAATAAATAAAATATTGTTGTACTGTTTTTAGCCAGCAGTGATAAAATATTTCAGTAAAATATTAACCCTTTTAGTGTTAAGAGATAAAATCAAATCCATGTTGAAAAGTGCCGAGTTATTTTTTTGTGTGACTATGCGAGAAGTGCCAGAGGTTTTTAAAACGAAAACACAAGGTTTTAGAAAAGATTTGTATAAAATTTATTTCTGATCATAAAAAGCTCTTTTTACTTCTTTTTAAAGGTAAATGTATTTGGTTTGTTTTGCTAAAAAGCACAGGGTTTTGGAAAATATTCAATTAAAGTTTATTTTTCAACATAAAAAGCTTTTTTAAATTCTTTTTAAACTTTAATATTTTAACAATAGAAGCCATTTTAAAACAATGCAAAATCATGTGTGTAATATAACAATAATTACTAAAACGCAACTCAAAACTTAAACATAACCTTATTCAGGCAATTTTCAAACATACTCTACAACACTGTCTTCATGGGCACGGAAGTGACTGTCATCACTTTTTTTATTAATTTTAATATCTAATAGAAACATTTTAAATTAATAAAAACGCACAATTATATAACCTCAAAACTGCTCAGCTACTTGTCACGACTCAGCGATCGCGATCCAACTAAGAAAGTGTTGTATTTTAGTTAGTCGTTTACGTCACCTAACAGCATTAAAAAGTTGAAAAGGTTAGTTTAGTTCATGTATTGGCCTTTGGTATGATATCAGCCAGTATGGGATAAGCTATAGAGGTAATGAAATGAAATATTTCTTTATTTGAGGTGAAATTATGGCCTCATGGCCCTTTCTTACATTTAACCTCATATACAAACTACAAACTATAACAAAATATTTTTATTTTTAAATAATAATAAAACTAAATATTTTATTGTAAACATTTTCAATATTAACAAAAAGTACAACTTTATTTAAGAATATAAAATAAAAAATGTATAACGATAAAAAGGTATATAAACATATTTATAATCACATACTCACACGCAAAATAATAACAGGTACTTGTATATAATGAATATAAGGAATACACTATCCTTACACTCTCTACTCATGCTGGTGCAACCGCAGCGAAGAGACCTATGCCGACCCCGCCCCAACCATCCGCCCCAGATAGTGCTCCCTCAGCGACACCATGACCGAGGACGACTCTCCAAAGATTTTATACTACGAGGAAGGGAATTCCACAGACGACATGCCGTTACTACAAAAGACTTGTCATATACAGCAGTTCTGTGCAATGGCATGCGGAGCACAGACGAACCAGAGCGAGTTCTATCCACACCACTTTGAAAGACAAATTGGAAATCGTTTAAGAAATAATTTGGAAAGCCAGAATTTAAAATTGAATAGACCAATATTAAGATTTTTATTGATCTGAGGTCATTCAACTTCAAAATCTTTGAATTAATATAATAGGGTTTTATATGCTCATCTCTTCTGAGATCACATGCATATTTCATACAATAATTTTGGGTTCTCTGGAGTTTTTCACCCAAAGCCACAGTCATGTCGTTCATCACACTGTTACAGTAAGAAAAATGAGGCAGTATGAGTACTTTAACCAACAACAGTTTTATGTGAAGTGGCAAAAACCTCTGCAGTTTTTTCAGTGAATGCATTGAGGCAAAAACTTTCTTACAGGTCTCTGTCACTGCATCAGTCCAGCTAAGAGTACAGTTTATTGTCAGCCCTAAGTTCCCAACTTTATCGTAATAAGGTAGTACAGTTCCATTCACAGTAACGTTACGTATAGATATAAAATCAATAAAAGATCAAGAGCGGTAATGAGATATCACAATTGGTTTAGCTTAAGTCCATGTTTACTAGTCCAGTCCAGTACATTTTTTATGTCAGAGTTGATCATGGTAATGCCATTATCGATTTGGTGTATGTTAACATGGAGATATATCTGGAGGTCATCAGCATACATGTGGGACTTGCAGTGTACCAGTACTGTGCTCAAGTCATTAACGTACAACACAAACAAGAGAGGACCAAGTATGGAACCCTGAGCAACACCACACTCAACACTCAGCCAGTCGGATGTTACGTCACCTACCCGTACACACTGCCTTCTGCCAGACAGATAAGACCTCAGCCATTACAGGACATTTTCTGAAAAACCAATTATTCTCAATTTAGCCAATAGTAGTCTGTAGTTTACACAATCAAAAGCCTTTGAGAAATCAAAGAGTGTCAGTATTGTGCTTAGTTTTTGGTCCATTGTGAATCGTATATCGTCAGTGACTTTCACTAAAGCAGTTTCAGTACTATGTCCTGTTCAAAATCCGGATTGTAAATGATTTAGAATGTTATTTTGTGTTAAATAATCAGTAATCTGGCAGTGCACAATTTTTTAAAGGCCTTTGAATAGAGCAGGCAGAACACTAATTGGTCTGAAGTCTTGGCAAGATGTTGGAACTGAGGTCTTGTTCAATGGGTGGACAATAGCAGACTTCCAAAGTGAAGAGAAAATACCCTGTCTGTAACATGTTGAAAATGTATGTGATTATTGGGAGGGTTGCAAAAAGAATGTTTTTTATTAACCCTTTGAACCCCAGACCAAAATATTGATGGTGGAAAAAACGTACCAAAATCATTTGACCTAAGAACTACCGAGAATCCCCGGAGCAGAAACAGCTGTTTTGCATACTGTTTGTAAAAAATTAATACTTTTGCTATTTTTTATGCTATTGTCTTGTATTACACACCAAAATGTCCAGAATGAAATTGTATACACAGAAAAAGATTAGTCTGAAGTATAAAAAAATGTTTAACAGCATTAAAATAATTTTAAAATATATGTATATAGATTTTTAGGCAAAAAAATTGATTTTAAGATTTTTTAATTAAAAAATAAGAAATATTTTTACCATGGGCACCCACATTTTATTTTTCTAAATTTAGTTTTGTGTATGTACAAAAAAAATTATATTGATATCTCTAAAAATAAACTTTTTTTGAATTTTTATATAAAAGTATGCGACTTGTAAAAAACCTCTAGGCGTACAACACAAAAATCACTGATATTACCTAAATAAATAAATAGTCAAAATTGTTGGTACTTACGATTTTGTATTTTAATAAAATACATATAAATATGTATTAAAACTCATAAAATTAGTATTTTACGATTTCAAATAAATATGTATTAAACGCATATACCATGGCGACGATATTACGTCGCCCGGGGATTCTCGCAACTTCATTGGCGACGATACATCGTCGCCGCGGGGGATCTTCGCATATCTTCTCGGCGACGATATTTCGTCGCCTGGGGTTCAAAGGGTTAATTGAATTTTTAAGCCGTCAGCATTACTGCCAATACGGCGAATGGCTTTCAAAACGTCTGATTGTATTACAGGTTTGAAAGTAAATTTTTCATATTCTGAGCCGGGGCTCAGTTTAAATAGTTTTGTCTTTTTATTTTTCCCACCTCTGAAAATTTCAGGGGTCCAGAATATTATGTAAATTAGATCAATTAGGCCAGTAAGTAATTGCAATTTAAATCAATGCAATATAAGTAAGTAGTAAAAATATATTTAGATATATAATTAAGTATAAATAAACAGTAAAATTAGTACTAGCTATAACTTGTTAAATAATAAAAAAAATAAAAAATAAGATTAAGATAAATATGAATTTATAACGATATTACATTAACACCACATTACACTGACAAAAATATTACATTAAATTATAAACGTATTGTTAAAAATTTGAATCCACTCATTTAAATAGCAAATCAAGTTTATACGTTAGTAAATAATCATTTATACATCCAAAACAAGATAGTATATAATTGAAACTTATCAATCTTAAAAAAATAAATTAAACAATAAAATTTAAATCAAATATAAAATATATGTGAGTTTTTTGTATGGAGCTTCTAAGCGGAAGGAATGTCATCTACAGACGTGGCAACTCTCTTTTGTCCATCCCTGTCAACCCAGAAAACCCTGCCATCAACAGTCCAGACACTCCTAGGCCCAAATTTTTCAGTGGCTCTCTTGAGCGTCTCCATCCTGGCAGCAGTGAGGTCCTCCCGTATTGTTATTCTTATTCCTTTGAGTTTTTTCTTGTTCGAGTACACCTCCCTCCGCTGTCTGTAGCTGGTGAATCTTACTAAGATGGGATGCGGTTTCTTTTCTCCTTTGGCGCCTAACTGTTGTACACGGCCAACCCTGTGGGAACGGCAAATGTTCTGAAGTTCAATTTTGACACCCAGCTTCTCACTGAAGACATCCAGAGCCAAAGCGTCCGTATCTTCCCCCGGAGACTCAGGTACACCAAAAAGCCGGAGGCTGTTACGTCGCTGTACTGAGCAAGATCATCTAATGCTCGCTGTCTCTGTTGCGCTTCAATCTTCAATCTGCTCACCTCGGACATCAGTTGGTTGATGCGATTGTTAGCTGCGGTCAGCGCAGTTGTCAGGTTTGCGATGACGATCTCGGAGACTCTAGCCGAGATGTCAGCCACAAGTCGCTGGGATGAGATGGCTTTGTTTACTGCCAGCTCTATTGCCGCAGTAACCTGGGGCGAGATCTCATTGCCAATACTGGTATCAGATTAGGTACGCTTGAGCTCCTTATCAGTTGGTTCCTTATCCGTTGACCTTGAGCGGGTCACTGCAGGCGATGCAATAGGGGATCGACTCATTGGCATAATTACACTGGTTGAAAAATAAAAAAGGTGACAAACTGTTCTTACCCTCGTGTCCAAAAGGTACTTGAGCCACACTGTGCACAGTATTCTACACATTGTGTACACGGAGGTACTACAAATGAAATAGAAATCGTCTCGTACCGAGACTCCGGCACTCTTCACGTAGGAACGTCTCGTCTCGGAGCGAGACTCTCGGTACTCAAACGTGTGTTTACATCGTCTCATAGCGAGATCTCTGACACTCAAAGGGTTAATATAATGCATTTACCTGAGAGCACTCAGCAGAGCGTGTTGCAACCGGATATCAGCTGCACAGGTGTTGTTTTTAGCCAGCAGTGATAGGAGCTTTTTGCTCACTCCTCGCTCCACCATTTGTAAACAATGTTTATCTAGAAACAAACTTCATGTCACTATCAATTATAAATTAAGTAATTTGAAGCAAACATATCCCTAAAAAGAGAGCTCATCTAGAACAAAAGGTAAATTTATTGAGGGACTGTAATTTTAGAATTAAAATTGAAAATTTTCATGTTTAAGGTATACAGGGTGAGTCAGAAATATGGTAAAATATTTTAAGACATGATTTCAGAGCTAAAAATAAGAACAAAATTTTATATAAAGGTAGGTCCGGAAACGCTCCATTAGTGAGTAATGGCTGGCGAAAGATTTTGCTTTGTTTTCAGTTCACCTGGTGAAATTAAGTGATTCTGAAAAGTTTTGTTCTTACTTTTTAACTCAAATAAGGTGGATTTAAAAGGAAAATCACCTGAAAAATCAAATAAAACCACTCTAGAGGTTGTAGTGTGAACAGGTTTTGAGAAAAAGTAAGAAATTTGCCAAAAATCTAATAAAAAAATACGGTCTTAAATGTTTGATGTCCAATAATATTGTTAAATGACCAATAAACAAATTGTTTTTCCTTATACAGATTGTAGAGAATTTAATTCTGAAAACAACCATAATAAGCAAATTTAACTAAATGTGTAAAAAAGTTATAAAATTGACTTCTCACGTATTACACTACACAGCAAACTTTTGCTGTTTTATAATAAGTCAAAGTCAAAGTCAAAAATATCTTTATTAACATAATCTTCAAGATTAGTAACAGAGTCATTAACATTAGAATAGTGTTAGTTATCATTTTTCCAATTAAAAAATTCAGTCAAGGAGTAGAATGGTCGGTCCTGCAGCCAGTTCTTGAGTTGTCGTCCAAATTGTGAATGTTCAGTTCTCTTGAGTTCGTCCGGGAGTATATTCCATATCTTGGCACCGATATAGCTTGGTTTCTTTTCAGTGGAGGAAAGTCTGTGAGCAGGAAGATGGTAGTCGTGTGAAAATCTGGTATTGTAGTAGTGAGTTTGTGCTCGGTCTTTACTGTTTCTATTGCCCTGATATGAGTGTAGAGTACTACTTCCAGAACATATAAATCTATCACTGTCAGGATCCGGAGGTCTTTAAAGGCTTGCCCTGCAAGATTCTCTGGGCTGTAGGTTTTTTAGGAGTCTAATGGCTCTTTTTTGTAATACAAGAACACGCTGCAAGTTGCCTGCAGCTGTGCCGCCCCAAACTGCAATCCCATATTTTAAGTGAGACTCAAAAATGGCGTAATATGCTGTTTTTGAGGTTGTCAAGTCACTTATACTTTTCATCCGTCGTATCACGAACAGTCCGGTGCTAAGTTTTACTGCATAAAGTGGTCGATGTGTGATGTCCAAGAGAGTTTGTTGTCAAAAGTAATTCCAAGATACTTTGCGGATGAGGTTTCGTCTAGGCCCGGAAGTGTTTCAATGCTTTTGCCATGTCTTCCAATATCAGATGTTTTGTTTTATTTTCATTAACAACAAGTTCATGTTTGTGGCAGTATTGTATTGCCATATTTAGTGCTACAAAACTATCCACTTCTAGTTGTTCTGGTTTTTGCCCACCCAAAAGAAGGACAGTTGTCGTCGGCATACAGAAAGAGTTTTACTGTAACCTTGCATGAACTCGGGGAAGTCAATTTGTAAATAATATAAAAAGAACAGGTCCCCAGCACTGATCCTTGAGGCCACTCCTCGCGTGATTGATTTTGGATCAGAATTCACCGTGTTGATTCTTCCATGTCCTGTGTGATTGATTTCTACTATTTGACTCCTTCCAGTCAGGTAGCTGGTGAACCATGCCTTTTGCAGTTCCTCGTATTCCAAGGCTTGTTAGTTTGTTCAGAAGGTGCTTGTGATCCAGACAATCAAACGCCTTGCTGTAATCAAGAAAGATGGCTGCTGCGTTGCTTCCGCTCTCTCGTTGGTCCAACAAAAACTCAGCGAGGCTTATAAGGGCGGTTTGTTGTGGACCTTCCTGCTATAAAGCCATGCTGATGTGGTGTTAGCAGATGGTTAGAGGAAAGGTGTTCGAGAAGTCGGGCAAGTACTAGTTTTTCAATTATTTTGGATATAGTTGGAATTAGTGAAATGGGTCGGTAGTTTGCTGCATCAGTTGTTAGGCCCTGTTTAAATTTTGGATAAACCTTTGCTATCTTCAATGCTGCAGGGAATATTCCTGAACTAAGTGATTTGTTTGTAATGTCAATCAATGGTCTCTTATTTCATCTTCACACAGCTTTATTAATTTTGGATGAGATGTCATCATATCCTTTTGAGGTTTTTGTTTGTATTGACCTGATGGTTTTGGTCATTTCTTGCCTGGATGTCGGTGTTAGAACCAAATTTGGACAGTTTCTGTTGGATTCAGGCAGTGCTGGCGTAGGGTTTAAAGTTCCTATTTCCCTTATTGTTTTTTTCTGCAATGGAGGTAAAGAATTCATTCAAGTAGTCTGATATTTCTTTAGGGTTTATAAAGCTCCTGGTCTTGAATTATGAGTTTATTTAATTGAATGGTTTCTTCTTTCTTCTTCCTCTCATCGTTGATAACGTTCCAGATTGCTTTGGATTTATTGTTTGCTTTCTTGGATTTTATTTACATTAGCTTGTTTTCTTAATTGCCGGAGCTGCAGGTCGTAATCTTTTTTCAAAGATAGTGCCCTTATTTTGTGCTCTTCTTGACCGGTTGTTTGGTAGGTATTTTGGGCTTTAAGAAACTCTTGTTTTATTTGAGTTACTACAGGGTTGCATAAGACTGTGTAGTTCTTTTTCTTTCTTCGTTGTAGAAGTAATGTGAGGGCAACAGTGTGGTTGAGTGCTCGCTGTAAGGTATTGTTGAACTTGATATAGGCTTCATTAGCATTTTCAGTGTTGTAAACTTCTTCCCAGTTTTCCTGCTTGAGTAGGTCTTTTAGTTTATGTAGGTTTCTGTCATTCATGTTTCTTCTTTTAGAGGTTATACTGAAGAGTAGTGGGTCCTGTGTCTCTTTGGATTCTGCACATCTGTCCTGTATGGTCAGATATTCCTGCATCTATTAATTTCCACTTTGATCTCTTCTTCTTCCATGTTTGTACACACGCTGTCAATTGATGACATTGATGTTGGTGTTATTCGAGTTGGTGGCAGGTCTACTCTATACATGCTGTGGCAATTTAATGTATCTCGTAGTCTATAGTAGTCATTCCCCTTGTCAAGACAATCAATGTTGATATCACCCACGAGAATTGTAGGATGTTTTTCTGCACATATGTTGTCTAGTGAATCATAGATTGCTTCCAGTCCTTCTTCAAGGTTGCCATCTGTTCTGTAGACTCTCATAACAAATAGAGATGTTTTACCGGTTTTAACTTTTACTGTCGCTAGCTCACATGTCATTTCGATACTAACATCCTCACTGTCAATTGTTTCTATCTTCCCATCCATTGAATCATGAGCGTAAATGGCCACTCCACCTTTGCGATGTGACTTTCGGCAGTATGCTGTTTTAGACTATATCCAATGAGTCTAGTGTTGGCAAGGGTTTTCTTCTTTTTGTCCATGCTCTGTGATAATTACTAGGTTGGGTTTTAAGGTATCAAGAAGAAGCATTGAGTCTATCAATTTTGTTGGCTATGGTGTCTGCGTTTTGGTGAAAGATGGTTAAAGGCATTCTATTTAATGGGTTTCTGATGAGTTTCAACGTTTCCTTCGTTTTCATTTTGGTTTTGATCGTCTTGTCTTGGCGCTGTCTAAAAAATTAGTTTGCTGTAGTTGATTTGATGGCTCTGAGGTGGATTCATTGGCTGGTAAAAGCTCTCTGTTCTCCCTGAAGTTATAATGTTGCTTCATGTGTTCTATCTATAAAAGTTGATATTGTTTTAGAAAGAAGTCATCATAACTTTCATCCCCTCTCCTTTATTTTAGCATTTAGTGGTGGAGATTTTTTACTTTTCACTATCTGTGGTATAGAACTGGGGATGGTTCTCTTATATTGCCTTATTTTTGGTGGTGGTGAGTTACTTGATCGAGGTAGTTCTTGAGAACGGGGTTGCCCATTATGTATATCCCAGTTGATGTTTTCACTTTTTTCCTCAAAATGGTTATTTGGCGTGGGTTTTCCTGCTTGTTGCGCATTTGAGGGGGATTGAGATGTATTGGTTATGAACACTTTTAAAAATGCTTTAGCAGCAATTTCTTGTTCTTTTAGTTTTACTAAGGTTTTTTCGTTCTCCCACTTAGCTTTATTAGCCACTTCATTTACTCTTTCTAGTTCATTTTTCAGTTCAGCATTAGAGATAACGAGCTTTTCATTTTCGTTTTTGAGTGATTCATTTTCGTAACCCTTCTTTTTCAGAGTAGCATCAATTTGATCAAATCTGTCTCTCAGTTGTGTGTTGAGTAAATATAAGATTGTTTAGCTGGTCTGTGAAGTTTGTTTCTCTCATCTTCGGCTTGTCGAATGAAATCATCTCTTATTTTCTTCTCATTTTTCGAGCTTTTTGGTCATGAATGTAATTTCACTTTTTAGCTGATTGTTTTCCTTCAAGCTGGTCTTTAATAATGCTTTTTTGTGTTCTCCAGGGTATCTTCTAGTTCTAGTTCATGCAGTGTGATTTACTTGATTGTATGTCTTGTATTTTTTGTTTAAGTGTGTTGTTTTCAGACAGAAGGGCGGTTCCCAATTTCAGCAGCTAATGTTAAAGATGTTTCGTGGTTGAAGTTTTCTTCCAAGGACAAGTTCTGTATTTTTGTTTGTATGTCTTTCACGTTTGATGAAGTATCATCAAGTGCACAGTTACTGCATTTCCACCTTTTAATGTGTGTTCTTCTGTCAAATATTTATGATATTTGTCAGTCCAGTTTAGGCATTTTGAGTGGTACCAATATTTACAGTCTCCAGTGCAAAGTATTCCCTTATACCTTACACCCTATGCCACACACACCGCATGGGTATTTAGACATGATTTAAGTTGGTCAAGAGGTCCGATTGTTACGGTGAAAAAAAGCTAGCCAAGATATCAGTTTTTTTAAGATTTTGGCTGGTTGTCGGTCAATCTTGAGGTCTGATAAGTCAGTCAAATATAAGAATTAGATTAAGTCTGACAGTTCTTAGTGTTTGGTCATTCACTATGTCATGGATCATGAATTTCTTGTCCTTTCTTGAGTGTCCTTGTCCCTTAGCCGTGAGCAGGATTTTTATTTCCCCAGATTATTGGGGTTACCTGCTCTTCGTTCCCAGCTGCGCCTGTGTGGGAGGGGGACACCACAGAGGGACCTGTGCAGTCTTTCGGGCCGGGGTGCTGCGGAGCGCCCTGATACTCTTTATTAAACCAGGGACGCTTCCAGAGTAGTTTGCCCTAGACTATTGAGATTGCTTTTTATGAGCTTCAGATTCAGCAGAATCAGCTTTAGAAAGCACCGATATAAGCATGCACAACAATATACTACTCTGTGGCCGCAGGAATGAGTATCTGATTGGTAACAGCTGGTAATAATTAATCATTTAAACAACAGCTGTTTAAATATTTTTAAATAATAAATAATCAGCTGGGCATTTATTATTAGATGACATATGTCTCCTCATTGTTGAACTAAACAACAAACTGTAAAGATACTGTGTATTTGTGTTAAGTATTTTAACCAGTTATTTTTATCAATTTTATTAGTGATTTTGTGTTGTGTGTTTCATTTATTAAAAATGGAAGGTAATATTCATGTGTATTCACACTCTGAATTAGCAGACATGCATTTAATGTATGGTTTGGGACGCTGCAAGACGTCTGTATCAAGAGAACTTTCCTAACCGCAGGTGTCCAAGCGCAAGATTTTTTGTCACTATTCATCAATGCCTATCTGAAACAGGTTCTTTGAAGTCTTCGGAGCATAGTAATGCAGGCATCGCCCGATCATGTAGAACTTTTGGATTAGAAGAGTTGGTTCTTAATTAAATTTCTGATTATACTGAAAAGAGTACTAGAGAATTGTCACTACAGTTCAATGTCAACCAATCTAGTATTCGGAGAATACTACACAAGTACCAGTTACACCCATACCACTTCCAGCATGTCCAAACTCTTTTGCAACAAGACTACGCTCCCCGTGTTCCTTTTTGTCAATGGCTTCTGGGAAAATGTGCTGATCCAAACTTTTTAAATACAATTTTGTTTACCGATGAGGCTCACTTTACAAGAACAGCTATCATTAACTTCCATAACAACCACACTTTGGCAGACAGAAATCCTCACGCTATCTAACCTAATCGCCCACAACATCAGTTTTCAGTAAATGTTTGGGCTGGAATCTTAGCAGATCATTTAGTCGTATCCGTGCTTCCTGCTAGGATTAATGGCGTGGTGTACTTGAACTTTTTAAGAGATGAGCTACCTAACCTGCTTGATGATGTACCTCTGCATTTGCACCAAAACATGTGGTTTATGCATGACGGGGCACTTCCGCACTACTCTCTGGCTGTTCATGGACACCTAAATGAGAGTTTCACAAATCAATGGATAGGCCGAGGTGGACCAGTTTCATGGCCAGCAAGATCACCGGACTTAAATCCTTTGGACTTTTACCTTTGGGGACATTTAAAAACATTAGTTTACTCTTCCCCAATAGATACCATTGAAGAACTACGATTAAACATTTCTAATGGAATAGAAACCATTAGGCAGACACCTGGAGTTTTTGAACGGGTCCGAAACTTGAGGAGAAGACGCCTAAACACGTGCATTTTGAACAACGGAGGTCATTTTGAGGATTATCTTTAATCTTCCGGTGAGACTTAAAGCGATTGTAGATATGTTTATTGTATTTGAAAATAAAATTTTGAACTAAAAATGTTTGTTTTTCACCAGCTGTTACCAATCAGATACGCAAAAATCGTTATTATAAAACACCAAAAGTTTGCTGTGTAGTGTAATACGTGAGAAGTCAATTTTATAACTTTTTTACACATTTAGTTAAATTTGCTTATTATGGTTGTTTTTGGAATTAAATTCTCTACAATCTGCATAAGGAAAAATAATTTGTTTATTGGTCATCTTTTTAAAATATTATTGGACATCAAACATTTAAGACGATATTTTCTTTATTAGATGTTTGGAAAATTTCTTACTTTTTCTCAAAACCTGTTCACACTACAACCTCTAGAGTGGTTTTATTTGATTTTTCAGGTAATTTCCCTTATAAATCCACCTTATTTGAGTTAAATAGTAAGAACAAAACATTTCAGAATCACTTAATTTCACCAGGTGAACTGAAAACAAAGCAAAATCTTTCGCTAGCCATTACTCGCTAATGGAGCGTTTCCGGACCTACCTTTATATACAATTTTTTTCTTATTTTTAGGTCTACAATCACGTCTTAAAATATTTTACCATATTTCTGAATCACCCTGTATATTGCGTTGAAAGTTGTTTGTATAATGCCTCTTGGGTGATGTGTTTATATATATATATATATATATATATATTAATGTGTTGTTTTCAAAACTGTATAGGCTCCATTATCTCCAAATCTTAAAAAAATATATAGTTATAGGTACAAAGTGATTTGTGAAAGTGTTTTCCAAACAGCATTATTTACTTATATATGAGATGATGAGATAACTTACAAAATAATGTCTGAAATATAAAATACCACTATTTTAGATTATTCAACTGAACACACTATTTTGTACGTAACTGGAAAAAGTATTTTACAAATTTACATAAACTACCGTCATAAAAACTTTTAATTGGAATGGATATGGTTTAAGATTTTGTTCAGGGCATATTACATATTATACAACTGCACCATGTTTAGTTGGAATCATAAATTATTTTAGTGATTGTTTTCAAGCATATTTCTGGTAATTTATTGTATGCTTCTCAAAACTTTGCATGGTTAACATCTTGAAACCTTACAAAATATTGATAAAATTATAAGAACGAGAGTTGTATATAATCTGAGAATTCTTGAAGACAACAGATTTGCTCTACACAGCTTAACAGCTGAATTCATCCGATTTTGTACAAATACTATGAAAAATATGAGAAAATATTAAAAAAGTTTTCATGTTGAGCTGTTATAGCCACCTTCCTTCTCGACCTTTATGTAATTGAACTCCGACTTATCCTGCAGCTCACCTTTGAATGGAAAAAATAAAAAGACCCTGAGGCCGAATAAAATGTTGGAACATACTGTGCAGTATGCTGTAGTTACAATAAAGTTCTGCACAACTGTTAATTGGAGCCATATTGAAATGAAACTGACTAATAAACTTATTTAAGGCATGTGTGAGTACTATTGAATGGAGTCTGGTCTAAATTACTTATAAATTATGGCAGTTAAATTACAAGCATTACATGGAAAACGCTGTAACATGAGAGTTGATTTTGGAGCCTGGGCATCATGATCCATTAAGATATACAAATATTTTCGAGAAAGTCTGTCATGAAGATGATTTCAACAGGTATAATTTTATTGAATCTTGTGTTTTAATCTATATTATATGTCATGAGACATTTATAACCAATCTATATTAAATTTTGCAACAAATTTTTCAAGAAAACTTTAATAGAACACACTTCTGTCAATATAGAGCACTTAGTTTAATTTTTAAATTAAAACTAGTTTATAATAGTATTTTTATGGTCACTGTCGAGACAATAGTTACCTGTCCGAGCAAAGTTGCCCATGGCAAGAACACCAGTGATTTGCAGATCGTCATCTGTGGAGGTCAACCAGGACACCATGCCCTGGAACACCTTCCCCTTCCCGTCCCCGTACAGGAGATTCATACTTTCATCTGCACACAGCATACATAGCTTTCAAGAATCAAGATTTGTTTGTCATTAGCTATAAAGTAAATCAAATTAAATCACTCCCTACAGCTAATAGAATAGAACTTCTACAGATTCATCAGTTGACCTTAATTCAAATTGTCTCATATTTGTTTTCATGTGCCATGTTTGCCAGCAATGTAACTTTTACATTACAGCACACACTTTTATCTATTTCACTATATGTTTAGGCACTTATCATTTAGAAATATCCCATCCAGCTTAGCTTAGCCGGATGAAAGGTTGATTTGATGTGTGGCTGTCATGTAGAAATATCAAACTGAAGATGTATTATTGGTTTAGGAGGTTTATTTGTCCAGTGCTGAAAGTATGACAACTCTTCAATGGATGGCATGTTGGTGTACTCAAAATACCTTGGAAAATTCAGGAACTCCATCATCTTAAAACGTTAGAGACAAATATTGTTATTAGCATCTCAATTTATTTCTAAAAAGGACTTGGTGTAGTTTCTATCGATCAGACCAAACTTACTCCGGACTTGGTGTTCAATGTTATAAAGATTCTCGTATAAAGATTCAATGTTATTGTATACTTCTAAAAATCTTACACGGCCTTTATCTTGAAATCTTACAATAAATAATATGATTAAAAAAACCTGTGCCCTCTAAAACTCTTTTGTTTTGCTCTACCTTGCATAAAACCCTTCATAGCCACTTAGTTTCCAAATGTTAAACAGCCGCCATCTTGAAACCTTTGAAAGGTATACAAAAATATACAATAAAAGTTATTTGAAATCACGTTGTTTCTTAAGCAAAGATGTTTTTTTGTTTGCTTTTGTTATGACATACCAAAGATCCTGAGATAAATTTTGCAAAAATGCAAAAAGCTGCCATTTTGAAATTTTTGATTGGTTGAGTACTAAACTTAACCAGGTCTTGTTTATAACAAGTTTAGTTTTAATCAGCTGGAAATTACAACACTTAACGTAATCCCCACTATTTCCGCAATGTTACTGTGCATTACCCAAAAGTTTCTATGGCCACTATCTTGAAACTTCAGACATAGAAACTATAAAAAGTAAAAACAAACATTACTGTAAGTGACACCTCCGTTTTGTTAAATGTTGCTTATCAACTGAGACAAACATTTATTTCCTAAATTTTGTGAATGTCCACCATTTCGAAACCTTAAGTGATATACAAAAAATATGCAAGAATAATACTTATTTGCAATTACCTAACAGTTTTGTAAAACTTGTCATTTTGCATGTTGAAACGTAATTGAGTTAAAATGTTCCCACAAATGCAAAGAGAGACATTTTACAACATTTTATTGGATGATACTGGGTAACAAACTCATCCAAACTGTATGCATATACTTCTCTGTATCAAGTTTAATCAGAATGAAAAATTCTCTTGGAAAGAAGAGAAAACGTCCTGATGAATGTAAGGGAAGTAGAGATTATTTTGATCAAAGAATAATTTTGAATAAATTAGAGATTAGACTTAACCTCATTCTGCACCTAGATCCTATTAAAATAATTCACTGCAATACAAATGAAGAAGATCATATCTTAAAATGGTCAAATGTCTAAAAAGATTCACATGCACTATATTGTCTATTCCAGTGTGAATAACAGACAATAATAAAATTTGCACATGCTAAAATTACTACAATCGTTAAAGTATTTAAATTAATTATTGAAACATGAATATATAATGAATGCCTGTATAAATAAAATTTGTAAAATTAGTTGAACAAAATAGAGGTCTGATAAATAACAAATGATTACTAATTGATAATTATATTTACTATTTATTACAATTATTATACAATATATTTTGATTCATGGAGTTTGGTGAGTACCTGAGGTAGAACATTTATTGACAAGCCTATTCATGCTGTCAAGAGAACAATACATTGCACAATCAATACTTGTCACTGTTGGTGATACAAATATTGCCTTACAAGCATATTTAGCTGTATTCCTTGACACACAATCTAGCTATATTCATAAAAATATTATTTATAATTTTAACACTATTCTATTTAACACTCAATATATGTATTCACGCTGTTAGTATTTTTGAACAATTGTTGTAACTATTCTTTCCCAGGATAATATTTGAAGTAACATCTTGGAAATAGAGTATTCTTTATTTCTGAGATCAAATAATGCTTACTTTTCAATTACATTCAATCAAATTGTTCAAATACATTCCACCAGTAACTAAATATAAGAAATTACAGTGTATCATAAATTTATCTTTAGTTGATTATCAATAAAAATGAGCTTATTATTCAAAATAAGGTTCTGAATACAATGTGAATTGAGCAAGTTAAACTAAACCGCATTTCTAATTGTAACAAATACATTGATTATTAGACGATTTTTCACTTTCAAATGTTTGTGTACACCCCTAGAAAAATTGACAACTAGAGATCATAGGCACACTAGTATAAAAAATATGTATTGTACATTACCGCCATTAAGGATGATAATGATAAGGTCACAAGCCATCTTGAGAAGATTTCTTGTTTCATCATCCTCCACTAGAGGTCTGTGTTTCTCCAGCAACTCCACCAGCAACTCACAGAGTCCAGCCTTGGCTAGGTGTAGCCTCACACTCTCTGCAGACAACCACAACCATCTTTTATATAACTTTTGGCATAACTTTAAGCTGTACAAGGATTCAATTTTTTAACTTAAAGAATGGTAACTATCTATAGAGATCTTCTTCAAGGTCTTATGATATTTCAAGCATAAATTAGGTTAGTGTTATTTAATTTCACCTATGTCTATGTAATATGAATAGTATATTGATATTATCTAATAAGCATATTAATTTTAACTATTTATGCAGTGGTATGTTTTCTTTTCTGGTCATGTTTGAGCACAGCTAATTTCAATTAGTTAATCATTAATGTTAAAACTGGAACGTCCAAACAGGCTTATCCTTTTGAGGACCTAAATTTGTTTGTCTTTAGTCATAAAGTATTTTAAAATTGTGTTTAAACACTCTGGAATTAATTGTATAAATGTAATGGCATGTATTATGTTTCTATTGTTTAATGCTGATGATGTACAGGAAAGATTAAGCAAATATAAAAAATGTATTAGTTAAATTTAAAAAATGTAATGCATTTTATTAAACTGAGAAGTCCTTTCAACACTTTTGATACACGTTTTTAACAAAATCATAAAACAAAAGATAAAAACAGTTAAAGTTTTAAAATGCACTATCAAGAGAGTATACTAATATACTATAACAGAGCAATATCAAATCATCAATTATTCATTTTCTTACACACTTGAACATCAGGTACAACTGCAAAAATACTGTTATACATACAACTCACTACACAAGTAATTTTCAAAAAATTACTATTTATTACTTGCTAGTTTCTACTACTTAACTATTTTTAATCCTGATATTTTTGAATAATAAAATCAACAGAATCTTTTGACATGTTGCTAATAAAACTACTTAAATTAATTATTTCAGAACTCAAGTTCCCACTTTTAAAATGAACATAAACTGACCATTCTCTGCCTGTGTATGAAGAAGCTCAACACACAACTCACTGAGTTCCCCAGAAGTTGAAGTCTCTAGAGTCTTCACTGTAACATTGCATAGTTTCTCACTAAGAGTCAATGTCCCAGGAGCTGAAACATCCAGTCAAGTAATTACAATTTTATCTTTCATGCAGAAATATTTAAATAAAAGTTGTTGTTTTTGTCCTGGAAGTCTGTATTATAATACAGCAAAATTCTCAGATTCAAACTTAAATAATCTATAACTAACACCTAAGTTTTCCCGTTCAGATTGTGTTGAGACATTGAGAACCATTCGTACTTAGTTTAAAAAACACGCCTTGTATAACCTGTGTACTAGAATTGTCTTATTAGGAAAAATGTTGCTATATCTATGCTGACATTCCACAGACATTGTCTTTGAGCATATTTTCACAAAACAGAAATTTGATACACCTGAAATATAAATGTTAGTCATCTATATTACACAACTATGGAATTTTAAATACAACTAATGAAATTGATAAATCTGGTAATAATACACTGTTGAAGATATAATCCTTGTTATAATCTTTCAATAAGGAAATATTTTCACATTAATTTGGGTAAGCATACTCTAAAATGTATTTTTATAATAATTGTATTTTTTTCAGAAATATATTTGTTTTATTATTCTTGCTCGATAAATTAAGCTACTGTTACAGCAAATGGTATGCATATTGACATTGCAAAATATGTGAGTAAAACATTTCTAGATATTTTAGGGTAAAAAAACATGAAAAGTAACATTTTGCAATCAAAAAAATTCTACTTGAAACTTGTCATGTGTTACCACTTACCAGCATCAGTAAGCAGTCCCAAAATGACAAGCGTGTGGACGGCTGCCTCCTCTCCCTCCTTGGTCACACCCAGTTCCAACACAGAGTAGAGCAACTCCATGATGTCCAGCTCCAGTGCCTGCGGTGTAACATATTGCATTTATTACTAGCTAGTTTAATCCTATTGGCAGGCCAATTTTGGATATTTCAAATATCTAAATTTACTATTTAAGTAGATTACAAAATCCATTTAGGTTTAGTCAATTTTGCAGTTTTCTATTGAAAAGCAAAAAAAATTATAAAAACTCACCTAACTCATTTGATCTTATAACATTTTATATTCCATTAACTTTGCAAGTTTTGGTTTTTACCATGTATTTTCTAATACTAATTATTCATTGTATGTACTTTATCAAAGTTTCAAATGTATGAACAAATTTGAAGAGGTACAGACCATTCTTGAAAAACTAATCCTAGTAAGAAATAGAGAGAGAGGCTGACACTGCCTATATAAAAAATAGTTCCATAATTACTGGGAAATGTTATCAACACAGTACAGTAAAACATTTGGATTGTGGGAACCACTGCATAAGATCTAAAATGTATAATAAACTAAATAAACAAAAAATGTAATAGAACACTAGATTCAATAATTTTGTTTGTCATTACACATTTATCAAAAAGTTCTGTATACATTGTCAATGTTATAAACTTATGTATATTAGTAAATAAATAAGATAAAATTACTACTGTAAATGAACTAAATTAAAATAAGATTAATCGCTTGAAATTAAGTTAATTTTCCTGTTATTTGAATTGCTTCAAAACTGCTACAAGTAATATTTGAATAGTAATTTTTTAAACCCACTTACAATCATTCAATAAATGAACAACAGTACTATCTTTAATTGTTTTTAACACACAATCACTGTATTATGAATACATACATACATACTGAGGCTCTCAAAACCAGGTTTTTTTCATTATGTTGGCTACATTATCGTGTAGTCTGTCCCCCCTTCCATAATGAGAACGGTTCAAGGTCAGTACGTTGAGAACTGTCGATGTGACAATACGTTTTGTGAAAAATGTCAGTCCAATCTCCCGCCAAATGCGAAATTTGCAGCGTCATCCATTATCTTGTTTGGAACGGAAAAACCCCAGTCAAATCCAAATCCCAAGGAGTAACATGCACCACCATCGAACTCAGTTTTTGCTGTATAGAATTTCAAGTTTATTGGCCAGTTTGTTTTCCAGATATCACATGGACAGAAAAACAAACAGAAATGAAATGTTCTAACCAATTATTCAGTTAAAGGTTGCCTTTTGGGGTCCATTTGTCCCTCACTAGGCTGATTCACCAGGTCCAATTAATTTCAAGTGAATATGCCTAAATGTCAATATTCCTTATGTACATGTCACTATAAACCAATAAATTTTAATAAACTCTTGTTTTTTTTCATGGAAGAACCTCGTACCATTGTTGTAAAAAGTTAAATAATGCTATATAAAATGCATTATTGTTTTTATTTTAAATTAAAGTAAAAATATATTTTTGTTATGGATTTTTACATTTTATTTCTTTTTGAGTCAAAACTGTAAGGAAGTAACCATCATAAGTATTAGTCATATTCAAAATACCTACATTAAGTTCATGGCTTAGGAAACACGTCATTTGAAAATAAAAAATATATAGTACTATATATACAATGTATTTGATCCAGTACAATATCCACATTTTAGCTTATGAAAGTATGTAGTAATAAATTACATTGGTAAACTGTAGAAGTGGATTAGTTGGTGTGTTCTTTTGAACAAAGTAGGCTACTCGAAATATAGTTGGGCCTACATAAATTACTTGGGTTCTTTTTCATTCAAAAACTGAATGTTATATCAGTATGATACAAAAACCAAAAATAAATAATCGTTAATATAACAATGGCTTAATGAACTGTACATAAAATTTAAAATGAACAAAAAGAAAATTTATTACCCAATCCTATTTTAAATATACACAACGCCCACAGTTATGCGTAGGATTAGGTCTACTCTTTGTAGTTTTTTGTAGTATGATACTTGTCAAAACACGAGTTAGGATGGAGTCCAAGTTTTGCGTGGGCCTAGGCCTAGGCTTAACCATACCTAGTGCTGAAGGTTGTTGTTCAGCCTCGTTGTTATCTAAATCACGATCACTTACTACACTTTCATCCTCAGAAATAGCAAAATCAGGATCAATATCATCATCGTCACTATCACAATCAAACAGTACATCCTCAATGTCTTCATCATACAAAACAATTCCAAAGCGTCGCCTCGGCTTGTTGACGCCATTTAAATTGAAAATGAAAACTCACTTTACATGATTCTTGTAGACAACTAAATAATCATAATACATCTGTATCTATTCCTAAACAAATGAATTCAAAACAAATGTTTTACCCCACACCAGCCAGTACAAGTCGTTGGTCAGCTGAAAATAAACACTACGCAGGTTTTCAACTTCGCATCGTAATAATGCCGAAAGTGAAACCGTAGAAGAAGGTATTTGTGTCTGGTTATATAAAACCCTTTCACAAGATCTACAGAGACATTACATCGATCAAATATGAGTCCGAATGACTTTTTTTCTTAGATTTTCACATTGCAACTGATGTTGGACTAAGTCCAGCCTTGAACCAGAACGGCCGAGATAGTGATGTCGGACTTAGTTCACTTATGGACCCCGAGAGGTTAACAAAACATTTTACATTGGTCTAATAAGTAACCATTATGGTAACGAGAAAATCATAGAATAAACACGTTTATAACAAACTAAGTACAATCATATGAAATTTTAACATTTAACATAGAAATACATATAACCTATACATCCGCAAGATATCTCAAGAAAGATTTCATTTGAATATTCTGAAACTTCATTTTTACACAGACAAGAATAAGTTCTATGATGTTGCTTGCATGTCCATACATGCGACTACACAGAGCGTCATTGAAGCCTATCATTCTTTTGGGGATGTAAAAATTTCTTTTCTGTATGACTGTCTGCCTGTCTATCTGTAGCACATCTCAAGAATTAAATGAGCTATAGACCCGAAATACTGCATGCAACCTCAGTGAAGCCTGTTACGCAATACATGGTGAGGTCTACTCCTAATTGTAAGTAATTCAAATCTCTTTGTTACCTTAGGATACAAGTAATCCTGTCCCATAAGCAAATTGAGAAGGCAGCCAGCAGCACATGATCGCAGTTGTGTGGAATGTGGTGCCTCTGACTGTGAGACAGCTCGCTGTAACACTCGTAACACTGCCGCCAACCCATCCCCCTCTACCACCAGTTTGTTACCATCCGCTGCACACAAAGATTTATTCGTTATACATTTTTTTTTTTAATTGTTAAGACACTTTATAATATCACAGTATTAAATTATCTCAATCAGTCAATCAGAATTACTGTGATACTGCAAAAATAAATAAATACAAACTAACCGACAACGTTTCACACCCCACTTAAGTGCAGTATCTTTTCATTAGGTACGCATATTTGAACATATGACTTAGTTTCCAAGATAATTAGAATTTTACATGGATTGCTACAAGATCTTTTTTACTTTATTTTCTGCAATATCTTCAAATACTGAGATTTTTGTTACATTACCTACTAACTCTTCCATATGCCTGTGCCTTCTCCCAATAGTCAAATTACAGAAACTCAGTACCCAAGGCAGTAAAAACATTAATAATACATTAAAAACAATTCCTGATACTGTTTCAACACAAAAAATATGGTAATTAAGACCGATATAATTAAATTTATAGTTATCAATTACTAGAGTTTTAAAAAATTATATCTGAATTGAGGAAACCGTCTCTCATTCCATGATAACATAATCACAATCAATCTAATGTCATGAAGTTTATTATTAACAGTGGATGATAGCTGTTTCGATTTACAACATGTTATGTTGTTAAAATTATTTTAGTTTTAAGATTTTGGGCATGTTAAAATGTATTATTGTGTGGCGATGTATTAGGGTTTTTGTTTATACCACAGGAAGAGGGTGAATTTCAACTTGTGAAATGTGGTGTGTTCTACTTATTTTTGTAACATATAATGCAAAAGTCCAAAATTCTAATGTTACTTACTCTATTTTCTTCATTACACTCAAAACCTAATGGAAAGAACAAGAAGAACCACTCACTGTTCTCGTAGCAAATGTTGCCGAGAGCACGGCACACCTGCACCAGCAACTGGATGTCACTGTGTGACATCATCAGTCGCAGAAGTGGAGACGTTACACGAGAGCAGCAGCAAGCAGTGCGGCCACTCTCAGTCTTCGCCAGGGCTGCCACTACTGCCGCTGTCTTAACTAACACACCCACATTGTCCCACTCCAGCAGGTTTGCCAGTTGTCCCACCAACTCAGGCAAGTCCTTCCCACCTACCCCAGAAGAAGACGTGATAATTAGTCAACCTTTATAGGTATAGATTAATTATTACTAGTATTACAACAATAACAGGAAACTGACCTGTATCATTGGATTCAATCTGTGTCAAAACAGAATCCAACAGGTTTGGAACATTATCCCCTTTCTTCTCGTCAACAGCAATTTTTAAGTCTTCCACCAGTTTAATCAGGTTCTCCATAACTGTAGACAATAATGCATGGAATCAACAATACAGAGAATCAATAATAATATTATATATTACTATATTAATGTAATGAAAGTAACTAAAACCCTTTTTATTACATACACGTGTTTCGGTTTTTAACCATCATCAGTGTACATTAACCTCTAAATAAATAATAAACAATTAGATATACACATGTGGACCTACAATGGAAATTATAGATATCGAAAGGAAAGGAGAGAAATTAAATACAAAAGAAGAATTACATATTTATCTAAATTATAATAAAGACCCTCATAACATTTTAAATAGTAATCTGAAAAATAAGACAAATCCAATTTTTGAAAAAATTAAAATATTAAATACAGATTACTAATAAGAAAATTACATCTGTGTCATTTAAATTTAACATAAGTTTAAAAAGGCATGGTCACCTGAGGAAGCATCTCCACAGAGTCGGCATCCTTCAGGAGGATCCGCTCTGTGGAAGGTGTAATGAGCAGGAGGAGACTGCTGAGCACCTGCTCTTTGATTGCCCTGCAATAGCAAGAGAGCGGTATGCCATCTTTGGTAGTTTGGACAGTTGTGGTGAATTTTCCCAGGAGGACTTGATAGGTTGTTTTCGGCGGTTTGTTGATCTGCTGAAGTAGTAGACTGGTGGGCCTCATGGTGTGTTTCCGGGGTGCGCAAAAAGCCCTTGAGGCTTAAGTGCATGGCAGTAGTTAGGCCGCCCATGGCAAAAAAAAGTCCACATGTGTATATCTAATTGATTACTATTTATTTAGAAGTTAATGTACACTGATGATGATTAAAAACCGAAACACGTGTATGTAATAAAAAGATTTTTAAAAGGGTTTTAGTTACTTTCATTACATTAATATATATAGATAACCCTATAAGTTGAGTTATATATATTACTCCCTATATATATACTCGAGGGGGTACCCAAAAGGTCCTGGAATAGCTCAGCCGTAGATGGAACTTGCGTAGTACAAATTCTCACCACTTTGCTCTTGTAGCGCTGCTCTTTGCCAACTCACTGCCGCCTGTTGCGTTGATCTGACGTGTTTTGTCCCCATGCAGTAATAGTTTTTGCTAGTGCTGTTTTGTGATCATGCCGTTTTTTATGATGGCAAGTTTGAGTGAACAGCGTGCAGCTGTGAAATTTTGTTTTCTGCTTAGCAAAAACACTGCTGACACAGTTGAAATGTTGTTGAAGACAGCCTACAAAGACTACGCTATGGGGAAAACCCAAGTGTACGAATGGTTTTCTCGGTTTAAAAATGGTGATTAGTCAATTCAGAACAAACCTCGTTCTGAACGACCATCGACTTCCAGAACAGACTGTGAAAGTGAAAGAAATTGTGCTTGCAGACTATCGAGCATTAATATCAGAGGCTAGTGGGCTGTCATGGAGTTCAGTTCAACGGATTTTAACCGAAGACTTGAATATGAAAAGGGTTGCAGCCAAGTTTGTGCCTCGTGCTCTCACTACTTTCAAAAGGAACGTCGAATTGAAGCCTGCCATGATTTGAAGCAGCTTGGGTTTTCCACATAGCATCGTCTTTGTAGGCTGTCTTCAACATTTCAACTGTTTCAGCGGGTTTTTGCCAAGCAGAAAACAAAATTTCACAGCTGCACGCTATTCACTCAATTAGAATAGAATAGAATAGAATTAGAATATATCTTTATTGAACATATTCTTAGAGAATAGAACAAAGGTCAGTGTTTATGTCACAATCAGTGTATGAGTCAGTGTATGTAAATTACAAAGCGCTTGTCCTCCACTGAAGGAACTCCTGGACACTGTAGTATGAATGCTCCAGCAGCCAGCTTCTTAAGGAGGTCTTGAAGTTCTTCTCTGGAAGCTTTCTTAGGTAGTCAGGTAGATTGTTAAAGAACATGGCTCCTTTATACGATGGTTTTTTCTCGAACAGAGTCAGATGATGAGGGTCAAGGAGGAAGTTGTTTCTATGTCTGGTGTTGTAGGGGTGGATGTCACCAGTTCTTGCGTGCCCTGTTTTTGTGGCAAATAAGATCGTCTCTAGGATATAGAGTCCTATGATCGTCAGTATTCCTAGATGTCTGAAAGCTGCTCGGCATGAGTCCATTGGTCCTAATCCACTTAGAGTCCTGACAGCCCTTTTTTTTATAACGAGCACCCTTTTAAGATTTCCAATTGTCGTACCTCCCCAGGCTATCAGTCCATATCTGAGATGACATTCAAATAGGGAAAGGTATGCTGTCAAAGCTACTTGAGGGCTACTGATTTGTTTTATTCTTCTCACTGCATACAGGCTACTATTAAGTTTGTGGCAGAGTTGATTGATGTGAGGTTCCCATGAGAGGTTTTGATCAACAGTTAGACCAAGGTACTTTCCTGATTTAATTGTAGTTATTTCTGGGAGCCCGTCATATTGGTTTGGGTTAGGTGTAAAGACTAGCTGTTGGGTCTTTGAGTCATTTAAGACTAAATCATTGAGGTGGCAGTATTGCTTAGCCACATTGTATGCAACAAAAGAGTCTATATCTAGCTGAGCTTTGTTCTTATTTGCTAAAATCAAAGCTGTGTCGTCAGCATACATTACAATTTCACAGTGGTTTTGGAGATAATTTGGGAAGTCATTTGTTAGGAGAATGTACAATACGGGTCCAAGCACGGAGCCTTGAGGTACTCCTCTGCTTACTGGTAGTGGCTTGCATTTTACTTTCGTCACAGTGTTTTACTCCAAGTAAGTA
The DNA here is from genome assembly GCF_021130785.1 of Homalodisca vitripennis. Taxonomy (NCBI): domain Eukaryota; kingdom Metazoa; phylum Arthropoda; class Insecta; order Hemiptera; family Cicadellidae; genus Homalodisca; species Homalodisca vitripennis. The sequence goes on along the minus strand of NC_060209.1, from coordinate 144,565,921 downwards.
AGTTCTACTACTTGTTCCCTGTTGCTTAGTAGCTCTTAAACCAGTCAAGTTCCTTGTCAATGACTCCAAGAGAGTGTAACTTTTTCAGTATGAGTTCATGGTCAAGGCAGTCAAACGCTTTACTAAAATCCAAAAATATGCTTGTTGTAATTTGTCCTTTTTCCAGATTGTCGATGATTTCTTCAATTAGTTGAGCTATTGCTGTTGAAGTTGATCTGTCTTTTATAAAACCGTGTTGTCTAGGGGTGAGAAGATTGTGCTGCTTGAGGTGGCCCAGTAGTCTATTTAGTATTACTCGCTCCAGTATTTTAGAAAAAGTAGAGATTAGGGAAATTGGCCTGTAGCTGGTGGCTTCATTTGTTTCTCCACATTTGAATTTCGGATAGATTTTTGCGAGTTTTAGTTCATCTGGAAATATTCCTTGTGAAAGTGATTTATTAATGATGTGAGTCAGTGGGGTGATTATTTCGTGTTTGCACTGTTTGATCAATTTTGATGAGATCTCATCCTCCCCTGCTGATGTTTTTGCTTTTAAAGAGTCAATGATTTTTCCAATTTCTTGTTTGTTGGTTTCAGAGAAGGCTAGGTTTGGTGTTTGAAGTGTTTGGTTGTTATTGTTTGGTGCTATTACAGGTGTCGATGTTCCATTTCTGAGGAGTGTTCGGTCAGCGACTGTAGCAAAGAAGTAATTTAAATGATTGGCAATAGTTATTGGAGAGTCAACGATTTCTTCCTCTATTTTTAGGCATTCTAGTGGATTTTTTGAAGATTTTTCTTTTCTTTCATTATTTATTACATTCCACACAGCTTTTGATTTGTTGTCCGACTATTCTATGAATGAAGAGTTGCACTGTTTACGAAGAGTTTTGAGTTTTATATCATAACATTTTTTCCTTCGAGCTGTTTCTTTTTTGTCATCAGGGTGGCCAGTAATGATTTGTTTATTCAGTGCTTCTAAGTATGATAATTTTAGGGCCTGACTTTCATTGTCCCATATATTTTTGTAGGGGTTTCTTTTCTTCTTTACTATCTTGAGTGGACATGCTATGTTCAATGCGGTTTGAAAAATTCCACTAAATGCTTTATAAGCAGTTTCCACATTCTCGGTGAGAGTGACTTTAGTCCAGTCTTGGGATTCCAGATTGTGCTTCAATTCTTGCACTGTTCTTGCATTAAACTGTCTTCTTTTTGTTTGGGTCAGTGGCTGTTTCGTAGAATCTGTGAGAATCGTACATAGTTGGGCCGTGTGGTCTGAGAGGCCTGTCTGTGTTATTTTGGTAGCTATTTCCGTTTCTTTTATGTTCGTGCATATAAAATCTATAGAGGTCTGGCTATTATTTGTTATTCTGGTTGCGGGTAGATGAAGTCTGCTCAAGCCATGGCTAAGGAGCATTTCATCCAGGTTTCTTCTGTCATTGCTTTCAATAAGATTGTCTACATTCACGTCCCCCATCACCAGTACCATGTCATTAATGGCTACAATTTTGTCAAGCTCAGCTGATAAAATGTCTATTGCATTTTGTAAGTTGCTGCAGGGTGATCTGTAGACGCTTAGCAGTTGTAAAAATCCTTGTCTCAGCTCAATTTTCAGGAGCATCGTTTCACAAATGAGTTCCGATGTATTGTTTGATATTGATACTACTGTAATCTTGTTTTTTAGTCTTAAGCTAGCAAAAACAGCCACTCCACCTTTCCGGTGTTGCTGTCTGGTAAAACCACCTAGTAGACTGTAGCCAGGGATTCTTGTGTTTTCCAACTTTTGACTACTTAAGCCGTGTTCTGTAAGAATTATTAAGTCTGGATTAGAGCTGTGTAGGAAGTGTGTCAGTCTCTCGATTTTGTTCTGAAGGCCATCAATGTTTTGGTGAGCAATGATAAATTTGTGTTGTTAACTGTTTACTTTTTCCTGTTACTGGTTTTAATATTTGTACTATGGTTTCACAATCTTTGTCTTGGTTTTTTCTAAAAAAGTGTGTTGTTGGTTTGGAGCTTGACCTAGAAAACCTGTTGAGCATTGGTTACTTACCTTAAGTGTTATTTGATGAGTTGTAGAACTAATTTGCATATTCCTTTTAAAGAATTCTATGTGTTCATTAAAGAAATCCTCTGTAGTCTGACTTGAAGGCCTTATGGTGGCTGTTATAGGGGGTGATAAGTTCTTTGTAAAGTTTGCAGTACTGGTGAAAGAAGGATGTTCTTTGTTGCTGTTGGAATGAATTGGTTGGGCTATTTCGGGGATGGGCTCACTGGTAGGGTGCTCAGCCTGGTAGATGGATGCTTTCGTCTTCTGCACTTTAAGGGAGGCACTATATTTGGCTTTGGGATTAGTTTTGTGTTTGTCACTCAAACTTGCCATCGTAAAAAACGGCACGATCACAAAACAGCACTAGCTAAAACTATTACTGCACGAGGACAGAACACGTCAGGTCAACGCATCAGGCGGCACTGAGCTGGCAAAGAGCTAAGCGGCAAGAATTTGTACTACACAAGCTCCGCCTACAGCAGAGCTATTCCGGGAACTTTTGGGTACCCCCTCATATATATATATGGCTATATACAGCGGTCAATTACTAAAACTAGTGGTTGCGGAGCTGTAACCTCCCCAAGTGTGTAGGAGTTTGGTACTCCTCCCAGAGTAAAGTCCAAGACCTCTTAAATAGAAGGTTTTCGTAATATGAGGTCTCTGAAAAAGTGTTTATTTTTTCAGAGAGAGGTAACAGAACACTTTTCCACCTTAAATTGAGCACTGTGTACAATCCACTTTATCTGGAAATAAAATTATTATGATATAATATTATGTTGTTTACAGTTTCAATTTTTTTAATCTTCAATGTTTTAGGAATTTTTTATGGATTAGTAATAATATTATCTATTAAATATTAATTAAAAATTCCCAAACTTACTTCCAAATCCTAAGAATCCCTTGTGATGATAGTTTTGTAATGTAGTAATGGCTCAGACAGAGCACATCGTCAACTGGAACAAGGAGTTAACATCATAATAAATTATATTTTAAATAGTACATATTCTATAGCTAATATGTAATATAATTGATTAAGTTCGTGTAAATTATTGGGATTACAATAGTCGTCATTTTATTTATCTGAATACAATTTCTCCTTACTATCTATGAATTACAAAGATCTACAAATAGGAATAGTGCCACTAACTTATGACAAGTTAAATTAAGAAAAATTACTTGTACAATACTGCTTTTCATAAAATTAATAAATAAAAATCTGACTTAATATTGTGTTACTGTAAAGCAGGAATAGCATGCTGCCTATAATACACGGATTAAACATTACTGTGATAATACCCATATATTACATATACTAGACAATTTCAGAGAGTGGCTAAACATTGTATCATTTAGGAACGTCCATATATATGGTAATTTATGCATTTATTTTTGACATCTGTATAAATGAATGTTGGGATAGAGAGGGTGTAATTATATGTAATGATTTGATCCTCATGAGCCGGTTGACATAATAAAATATTTTACCCACCACTAATTATGACTAGTTTTGGTTACTGTGTGACCATAATCAATTGCTTTTCAAGGTTATTCAGTCTTCATGACATTTACGAATAGGAACATGTTTAAAAAATCAAATACATAGAATATAAACTAACATAAAAACAAACAAAATACATATTAGGCTTTTTTTTACTCTGGTTTCCCGTCAGAACATATTAAGCTTACTGAAAGTGATCGCAGTAACATTATTTTTTAATTTGTGGATAGTAGGATGTACTGGTACAAACCAAAATGCACTCACAATCAGTGTAAGTCAATGGCCTAGTATTTGTATGGGCTGAAGTATAATAACCTTACACCACAACAATCGAATGATCAATATTCACGAGTATTGAATTCTTGATTTTCATGATTATCTAAAAATTCTGAAACCGAAATGTCAAACCAAATTACATAATAGGTATTTCAAATTACAGTATAGTTTGGATGTTTTTATATCTTAAAAAGTAATAATTCATTGATGAATAAGAAATCTCAGGCTACGTACATTTATAAAATGTAGGCCTAACAAAAAAAACAGTGTAACATTTAGTTATTTTTTACTATTTTGAAGGATAACTTGTTAGACAGCTTGTGATACAAATAACACATGTATATTTCCATTTTACTTGTAACCATTACTCAAATACCATATACGTGATTTTCCTTTGTTTTAATTAATTTGGAACCGTAATATCTAACCGAATTATGTTATAAGCTGGTTAGATAACATAATTAAAGTGAAGGTATATTTTTATTTATAAAATAAATGGTACTTTGGGATTATACCGACCACACTAGTATGAAGAACACAAAAATAGAAATTTATAGAAACAAACATGATAGAACGAAAAAAAAAACAACTCTTCAATTACAAAATTACAAACTTACAAGCATTTCCAGGTATTGTGATCGCTGTTATCTTATCTTTCTCGAGAATCCTGATTACGGCAGGCCGCGCGGCATCACGTGATTTGCACGGTACATAATTGCCTTTCCATTACAATTCAATTTATATTTCTGATTAGCCCCTCTAGAATTTGATATTTTACTGATAGGTACTATCTCGAGGGATGTTTTTCTTTCGTCGACATCAGCGCGGGGCAGCACCGAAGGTGCTGTCAATGCCCGCGCTGATGGCCGGAGGCACTCGCATTTTGGGTGGCGGAATGTGATCAAGAATAAAAACAAGTTTTTAGTGTTTTTTTAATAAAGAGTTTAGTTTGGTAAATGTTTGTTTTTGTTGAATTTTTGTGTTTGGAGAAATGTAGAGGTAAAACACGGAAGTACAACAAAGCGATGCACCAGCTGAACGGGCGGCGAGACTGCAATCACGTTATCTACTAGACGCTCGACTTTGACCTCTGTCTGAGGATGGGGAGGGGTTTGCGATAAGACAATTCCTGTTTTATATTGACGAAATATTGTTCTACGCTAATCTAGTAATCAGTAGAAACGAAATGTGAAATAACGATTCATGTCTGGGTGTGGTCGGTATAATCCCAAAGTACCAAATAAATATACGTGTTTAAGATTATTAAAAATAATAATACTTTAGTTATATTTGATAATCATACAAAACAAACCTCTTTACCAAATGATAGCCAATCTGCAATGGTATTTCTGCATGTAGGGTACTGATGCTGTCAAAACTACATTTATTTATTAAAAAGTAATAATTGGTTTGGTTTCAAAAAAATTATGCACATAAATTTTCATGGATATTTTTCATTAAGCCAAATTTAGAGTGCTGAAAAAAGTGTTCTTGTGTCTTTGTTTGTAACTTGTGTTTGTTTAAAATTTTCTTGCTTTTGTTTTCCTATCAAGTTTCCATATCCTCACTATAAACTGGCTCTTTTGTTTAAAAAATGTTTAAAAATACATTTTGATACAAAAGTGTAAATATATAGCCATTGTTCTTGCCAATGTTATTATACACTAGGCAAATGATTTGACTCTAATTTTAATCATAGAACTGGCATTTAGATTACTCTGTATTAGCGGACTACTCTTGGGTGTTTTGCAGATGTATTTTTAAACATTTGTTTAAAAGTATAAAAACCAATAGAACCATCTGTAAAAAAAAATCAGTAGATTTGAAAACAATAACATCAACTATCAAACAAAGATTAGTAATATGAGTCACAGATTTTACAATTGGAAACAAAACATCCACTAACATAAAGAGCATTTCATCCTCTTTACAACGGTGCTTAAATATCATTATTACAAGTAGAAATACTCCCTAAAATGTGTTTTTACGGATGATGTACCACCCACCCGTTTTTAGGCAGCTGTCAATACAAGCGGAAATGTACCCGCCTGAAAAGGGCGGTTGCCAGCTCAAGGGTTAAATAATATTGTTATTTTTTTAAATAAAAGCAGCTGGCAATTATTAATTATGAATATCTGTCATACGTTTTTATATTCAATAGTTTAGATTTCTAATTAATAGTCGATTTGATTGTCCTGTGGCCACTTATTATACTACAGCCAGTGTAAGTTTGGAATAGAGTACAATAAGCGGACTCGGTTTTTATATCCATTGGTATAATCACTGGTACTGAAAATTCATATATTCAATGCACGTCTAAATCATATCAACATATCTTTAGTCATAATAATTACAATAATAATTGAAATTAAAATAATTAATACAATACATATAATGACAATCTCATCAATACTCATACAATGAGACAAACAAACAATTAGAACTGGAAATAGGAAAAACTCATGAATAATAACAAAAATGTATAACAAAAAATACAAATATGTGTAATTATTTATTTTTCCTCCTGGCGTATCAATGATTAACCACTTTTAAGAAGTTGTTGAAGCATCTTTTTTAGAAACCCATACTTCTCTTCTGTACAAATACTCACAGGGATGATCTGCAGATAGGTTGGATCATATGCCAGTATTTAAACTTCATTTAACGGTCGCCCATGAGCTTTGAACTGTCTATTATTATCTATTTATATGAAAAACTGTTTATAGCTGATACAAGTTAGTTATTGTTAAAAAATCAGTATCAGTTAAGTATATCGAAAGTTATAATTAAGTAATATCATATGTCAAGATCGATACAAAAAACTGGGACAACTTGTACTCTACCCAGATAGACTTTAATAAGCGGCCTACACTCATTCAGTTGTTTTTATCAAATGGTTAGATGTTTTATCCTAAGGAATAATTAGATATTACAATTTATTTAATGATATTACATATGATTTAAACTTATATTAGTTATAGTATTTAATGTAAACAATAAAGAGTAAGAAGTAACTAATATTTTGAGACTTTGAAAATGGTGATGAATATGAGGAAAAGATGTGAGATATTTCTCACAAGTAACAAGATTTTTTTTAGTGGCTTCAACGTGTGGGTTCGGCTACTAGTAATCCATGGGGAGAATTCTTTCCTCCATTTCAAAAAAGCAGTTACTCATTGATATCAAGCTGGGAAAGTTCTAAATATTGTAAGGTTTCTTTGATATCTAAATCTAGGCCATAGTTGGTTTTGTTATTTTGTAATAGCCTATTAGTGTTAAATTGATGTTTTTGAAAATTGTAATGTACGAGATTCTTCTTGTTATATTAATTTATTATAACTCTTTTTGTGTATGATTTTCACATATCGGAGTTGGATAATACATTGAATTGTTCCATACAAATAACCGAATAACAAGTGTAGGCCACTTTTTAAAGTCTCCCCCTCTACTCTAAGTTTGTTAATCAGTTTCTAGTGTATGTATTGTGATTAAGTTTTCAATTTTATTTAATGATGTCATGAAGGGTGATAATATGTATAGATTCTTTTGATGGTCACACTGTCATGAAATTGGTTATACATAGTTTTTGACAGAGTTAATAACCATTGAGTTTGTGCATTAAATTGTTTATACTGAAAAGCCTTACTAATAAAAGCAATAATACTTTCGTAAATACAGTAAAAGGGAACCATAGGAAAATTTACCAGACCTACGACAATGTTTTAGCACAGCAGAAAACGTTAGTTTTCCTCAGGAAAAACTTCTAATAACCACAACTTAAAGGATTACACTTTCATTGCATAACAAACCCATGCCTTAACAAAATATAAATTAATTACCTATAATCCTAGGCAACTTCCAATCTGTTGAGCTCTGCTATAAAAATGAACATATCACTCATATGCTTCTACATAAACAGTCACAACACAATACTTCTACTACTCTTCGTGTTCGTCTGCTGCGTGAAGCAGACAGCTCATGCTAGAATGCGCAACGAATAACATCTGTGCTGGCAGTTAAACTATGTTGGATGTATGTGAGTGTTCAAAATTCAGAAATCTTTAAAAAAAGAATCCAGTATTTTTTAATCTTATGGTAAAATAAATAATAAAATGTAATATATTTTTGTTTATACGGTACGTAATCTTAATAGGAAATGAGCCTGTATCTATATATGCTCAGCAAAACGTCTCTTTGAAGGCCACTAAGTCATACCAACGCCTGTGACTCCTGGCCCGGAGTCCATCCCCCGGATTTTAACACTGTTCTGGTACAGCGTCTCGGACTAGCTCACCTACGCCAAAAAGATGGAGGAGCTGGCATTGGACGGGCTAATCAAACGTTTCCGCGTTGGTCACTATCGTGACGACTTTGGCTGACTTTAGGGCCCTTCAGTGCTATTTGAATTCGCAATAGCTACCCTTCGACACCTACAGCTTAGAACAAAAAATTGATCAGAGTTGTAGTCACTGCCCTGCCAGACACCAGCGACCTAGATCTTCGATTTCCTGACAGATGAGAGCTTTGCCATCGACGGAGTTGCAAGATTTAAGAGGGCTGAGATCGCTGCGCACTTAACCAACCTCACTCGGCTCTTCAGCAAGATACTTATCATATGCGGCTAACTCAACAGCTTCTAGACAGCTTCAGAGGCCAAGAGATCCTTGTCGACAGCCAAGGCATTGGACAGCTGCCCAAAGACGTGGAGGAGAACTCAAGAGACCATCCCAGTGATGAGATTTCTGATCTGAATTGTGTGTAAAATAGGTGGAATACTATTTAATGAATCTAATGACAAGAAAACTAAGATAGATTGACTAAACAACAATTAGTTAGATAGTACACCTTTATAATGCAAGATTTCCCCCTAATAACTTAATATACTTAGCAATTCTAAAAACTGCTTATAACACTTAATAAAAAAAGAGGCAAATATCATCTTGCTTTTAAGGAGGTCTAATTTTTCATATATCACCATAGTCCACTTCATTTCTTTGTGATAATAGATTTAAAAGTACTGATTTTAGGTACAACATTTAAATATATTTGGGTTCTTACTCAATCGTCACACTGCCCAGGGCGGTGTTGTCTCCTTGTAAAAACGAATGGCAACAAACTAACACAGCTCAGAGCTTGGCAACATACTCACTACTGTAACAACTGGTCACATCGGGACTACTCTAAAAGATACTTTGTACCAGGTACTCTCTCTGTTGTACTTGACTCAGTAGCGTAAAAAGAAAAGATTGCGGAAACTTTAAATACTGGCAAACATACAGTTTTAAATAAAGACCCGACTGATTCATTTGAACGCAAAGTAGTAAACACCTTAAGAAAACACAAAGAATTTTTTTCAGATAAATTTAGATCTAAACTAACTCCTCACCACTCCAAAATCCCCCATATGTATGGCCTTCCCAAAATCCACAAACCTACCATCCCTCTCCGGTCCATCATTAGTTCTCGTGATTCACCCTGCAGGGAATTGTCTAAAGTCCTCTTGGACATCTTAACGCCACTGGTAGGAAAAACTTACTCTTGCATCAAAAATTCCAGGGATTTTGTAGAGAAGTCAAAATCCCTAAAGTTGACTGAAACTGACAAACTGGTAAGTTTTTATGTTGAAAGTCTATTTACAAATGTACCAGTTCCAGAAACTCTCGGAATTATTAAATCACGTCTCAAAGAAGACCAAACATTAAAGGATAGAACTAAACTTACCGTGCCAGTAATTATGGAACTGTTAGAACTATGCACTCAATGCAATTATTTTGAGTTAGATGGTAAAATTTACCGTCAAGATGAGGGGATGGCAATGGGCTCTCCACTGTCTCCTATTTTCGCCAATATCTTTATGGAGGAATTTGAGCGAAAAGCGTTGGCTTCAGCTCAGTTCAAACCGAAGATTTGGTGGAGGTATGTGGATGATACCTTTGTTATTTTTTTCTCACGAAGACATTGAATTAAATAATTTTTCGAATCACATTAATAGTATTTCTCCTTCCAACCGCCTCACAATGGAAGTGGAAGTCCAAAACAAGCTTCCCTTTTTGGATGTGTGTGTATTAAGAGATAGGGATGTCCTTAAGACAACTGTTTTTCGAAAGATAACACACACAGGAAAATATTTAAATTATTAATCCAACCATCAAAAATCTGTCAAAGAAGGAGTAGCCTACTCGTTGTTTTATAGAGCAAAGAGCTTGTGCTCAGATAAAGATGGATTAAAAGAGGAATTTAAGAAAGTTGAATCGGATCTCAGAAGCAATGGATACCCTCAATTAGTAATAAATAAGTGCAAAAACAAAACCAACAAATGGCACACAGGATTCCAAAAACTGTGTTTACAGTATAAAATGTAGTTGCAATAGGGAATGGGCTACATATGCGAGACAAAAAGACCAATAAACGTAAGGATCAAAGAGCACAAAGAAAACACGAGAAAGGTTCTCACAGAAAAATAAAAAATTGCACACCATTGTTGGTCCGAAGACCATCGTATGAATTGGGATGCAGCCAACATAATACATCGGGAACCACATTTCTTCAAAAGGAAATTAATTGAGGCAACATACATTAAATTGGCAGACCAACCAATCTGTCAACCATCAGTTGAGATTAGGCCGCTTTGGTTGCCAATTCTAAAAAATGAACTAAAGAAAACCAAAAGTATCAAACGGACCAGATATTTGTAATAAACCAATGCGGAGTCACAATATGGTTTTAAGAAGTGCATCTCGCATGAACCAATAATAATGAAAGGGCCTATTCCTGCCCCCTTCCTTTTTATTTCCGCCATCTTGTTTTGGTCTGCCGTGACGATTACCATTGTCTAGCGCCCTCTGGTCAGTCGTAGGTGGTCAGTAGACGAATGAAGACGTATTGTGACCTGTATTCCGTAGTTCAGTTATAATGATTAGTGTTTTGTATAGTTTTTGATTAAGTGCATGGTTATAGAGTTAGTGAAGTTGACAAACAACATGGTGGTTGTGATTCCTGACCTAGGCGTGCCACAACGCTTTGGTAAGATTTCTTTATTTTAGCCTAGTTTGTAATTTATTATGTATTAGGCTAGTTTATTTTTTATAATTTGATTTATGTTGAATTTTTATAGTTTAATGATGTTTAACTTCAAAGTGTATTGTAGTAATATATATCAGTTAAAAAAGAAATTAAAAGAAAAATGGATAAAATTATATATGCATTTGCTCAAATGTACTCAAAGCATATTGAAAGCTTATTGTATAATAAATCTAGACAGTCTGGAAGTCCGATATAAAGTTACCAATATTAGTGTAAGTAAAAAAAGAGTAGTGTAAGTGTGTATGTCTAAACGTCCTAAAAGCATGTTAAACTAATAGTATAACGAGAAATAAGATTTTTCTTTGACAATATACGTAATACTGAACATAGTATAGAAAGATATTTATAGAATTTGAATAGTAATATCTTATATGAATGTAGTAGTTAATAGTTATCGAGTAAATGTAAAAGTGTAAACATGATTTCTGTAACATATAGTTTAAGCCACAACTGAATATTGTAGTAAAAACTTTGTATACGTTATGGAGCCTGCCCTGGTAGAAGAGTGGACAGTTGGGCTAAACCAGGGCAGGGAAAATAAAGAAATGATAAAATTCTCTCTCTCTCTCTCTCTCTCTCTCTCTCTCTCTCTCTCTCTCTCTCTCTCTCTCTTTCTTTCACGTATGTGTAGACGGATAGGGAGTAAGAAGCATGACCTAGAAAATGCCGGAAGACAGCAAGCAGCTTGAAGAGGAGCATAAGAACATAGGCTGATAAAAACAAAACGAAAGAAGAATTCAAAATTCCGATGATCCTAGTACATAAGTGCTAGGTGAGGGGAGAGGTGTGTTGGATAGGCACAACAAGAGTGCCCGGAAGAGGATCAAGAGTAATCAAGAGGAAGGCTCAAGAGGAACTCAGGAAAGCGGCCTGGTGAATAAGTCTCCGACTTAAACCAGGGGTGGAGGAGGGACCGCTGGGCTTCGGCCAACCACCTCTCTCTCTCTCTCTCTCTCTCTCTCTCTCTCTCTCTCTCTCTCTCTCTCTCTCTCTCTCTCTCTCTCTCTCTCTCTCTCTCTCTCTCTCTCTCTCTCTCTCTCTCTCTCTCTCTCTCTCTCTCTCTCTCTCTCTCTCTCTCATTTACTTAATACGATATTGAATTGCATGTTGGGACTCAGCCAGTACTCTTCTTCAAATTGTTGAGGCAATTTCATTGAATACATTAAGTGGTATGGCATAAACTATTAACCTCACTAATCTCACAAGTGGATCATAGAAGTCAAAACCACGTGAGTAGGTGAGTAGTAGTACAGAATTCCACTTGGGAGAGGAGCAATTTAACAAGAAATAAGATATCGGCAACATCACGCCTGACTTGAACATCCGGAAGAAGAAACAGCCTGAAGTTCAGCATGTTGCGCATCCCTAAAACGCTGTCCCTGACGCATCCCCACCAGTCTTATGAACTTACTCTAGGTAGCTTCATGCATCAGGCCAAGCTGGTAGGGGGACCAAACAGGGCTAGCTATACTCTAGGAGCTGACGCACAAGGGATGATATGAGTGTTTTTAAAACACCAGGACTAGTTGAAAATAGTCGTCAGAAGGTAGGCCAGGATGTCACTGCAGTGTCGAAGGAAAAACGTTGTCAGAACCAGTACCCTTTTCAACATCCAGTTTTTTAAGTGCTTCAAAACTTCTGATACAAAGAACAAGATTCTCGCCAAAGAAGAGAAAATATAAAAATTGAAGAGTGGTGATGAAGTTAAGGTGATGACGAAGACAGAGATGACGAATTCGGAGAACATATCTGCCCTCTCCTGCAGATCCTCTCAGGAATGATTATCAAGAGTAACCTTAGGTTGTATTCCAGGAGGTCCGTCTGTGGAACGAACAAAGTTCAAGAAGTTACTGGGGTTATATGGAATTGAATTTTTTATTTGGTTCAAGTAGCTCATATAACGCCTGCGATTAAGATTCTTGCAAGCATCACGTAATATGGAGAGGCGCGAGTAGTCTGCTCGATGAATGTTTATGTGCTATTTTCTTCTGTACCACCATATATACTAGCTCCTTGTAGAATCACTTGGGAAAGAGCGAAACCCCCCATCCGTTTTGAGGGACTGCATGTAACACAACTATCACCAAAGAAGTAATTTTACTGAAGTACTCCTGAACGATGGGTTAGTCGTGGATGAATGAGAAATCAGCAGTTTAAATCATTGCATGAGCACCAAACAGCTTGCAATTTCGCAAATTAAGGCACGTCAAATAACTAGCATGAAGCCTCATCCAGCAGCCAATGAGAAAGGCAAAGGAGGGTGGTAGGGATCAGCTGGTTCCAGGTGGTCATCTGGAGAGTCGGAATAATCAGAATTAACTGTTTACATCCCCCATCTCATAAGATATCGTATAGCTAAATTTTGTATAATTAGAAAAATATGGTTGATCAGTGAACGGTTTATTATCCCATAAGTGTTCTAAAAATCAATTATAACACTAAGGCTGTGTTTCATTCGGAGAGAACATATTATTCGGGCTAACTTTCGTTGGAGCGCCTTAGTTTACACAATGCATGTTGGCATATATTGCTAAAGTACAGTTTACACATGCTTTACTCTCGAAGATTGAACCTATCTTACTGTATACTCGTTCTAATAAATTATAAGAAATTAATATTTGCTTACAGTTATTGAAATAGTTACGTAAATCACCACCGAATGTATGTTTGTAAACAAATCGATAGTAATTTAATATTAATGAATTAAGCTACCATTCTGAACAGTGTTGCTGTATCATTGTATGTCAATACAGAGAACGAACTTCAATCGATGATTAACGAGACTACCCGATCGCAGGTTGAGTTCAGGTTGGAAATCGATAATGCGTCTCGTCTATCGATTTAGATTAGCAGTCTAGTCAGGCCCAACTGGGTATGGTGAACATTGAACAGGAGAGAACTAACCAGCTGCGGTTGGCTGGTCTGGAATTTGGCTGGTGTAGGTGGTGGCGGCTGATTCTGCTTATGAATGTTTGTTGTTATTGAAAAGAGCGGCTACATCGTTACAACTAAAAACTAATTTTGTCTATTAAGTTTTGAGTTTGTCAGGATTTGTTCATTAGGTAAGCTTATATTTATAGAATATTTGGTATCGTTTGTGTGGTTTAACATTAGTTGTATTCTTGGGAAACTGTATTTGTTTAAAAGTAAGTAGACGAATAGGCTATATGACAATCAATTTTGCAGTCAATATTTTTGAAACGTGCATTTTCTCCACCAAACCTTATTTATTCTCAAGCTTCATCAAAGAAACTGAGTTTGTAAATATTTATTGGTTAGTATATTTGTTGTTCATTGGTATTAAAGAAGAACTTTGTATTTTAATAGAAAACAAATCTTGTTTTGTTTATATTTGAGATAATCTCGTGCAAACAGGTGTCCAGAACAATACACTTATGAGGTTAGAGTTCTCATGTGCTTTCTCATGTCTGTAAAACAAACAGAACTTCTCATGTTTGTTTTAAATTACATGTGCTAATATGATTCCTAATATGCTATTTGGTGTATTCAATTCAAACATTTAATTAAAATATTTTTAGTTATACAATGTGCTAAGTTTCTGGCTGCAGTATAATAATTGACCACCAGGATAGTTGATGACAATTGAATCAACTATCGATTAGAAGTATCTACCAGTTGAATATAAAAATATTTGACCAATAGATATTCATAATTAAATTTTTTTTATAATTAAATAATAAAATATAATAATTTAATAATAATAATTATTATTATTAACTTTTTAGGGAGACTTTAATAAGCGGCCGGGTAGGGTACGATAAGCGGACCTGGTTTTTTATATCGAAATTGGCAAACGATATTACTTAATCACAACCATCGATATAATCAATCGATACTGATTAATTATTTTAAACACAATTCACTTAAAAAACCTATATCAACAGCTGTAAACACTTTCAAATAATACACGTACGGTAATATTTCAATTTTACATATAAGGAACATATTAAAAATGGCAGTCAATTTTAGAAAACTACACGACATTGCTTTGAAAGATGATGACATGTTTTAGTGGCTTCAACATTTTGGATTCATACTGAAAAGCCCATTATGTGAAATTTGTGGGAAAGAAACAACTGTAACTGTGAGAGGAGCAAATATGGTCGTCTTCAGTTTTCATAATATTGGTTATAATAATTTTTTCGATCACTGTAAATATTAAAATTCATATTTAAATTTAAAACTTATGATTGTTATTGAGGACTATAGATACTTTTATATCGATAGCGACTAGCCTATTTCATCAAATTACATGACACCTATTAAGTACGTATACATGGGCATGTCCATGGTAACTCACGTTACATTTCAACATGGGTCCTAAGTTATTTGTTGAAACATTTTAATTTTTAAAGCATAATATTAAGCAAAAAATATCTTGCAGTATTAAGCAAAAATTATAATACACATTGGCCAGATTTCAACTTCCTCAGACTAATAATTAAGGTAATAATAATTCTCTAGTTTCGGTAACTCATGTTACACAAAAAGGACATCATAATTTGAAAGCAAACTTTAACATGAAACAACTTTTGTCCTAAATGTTTAATTTTCTTAATCTAAATACTTAAGATTGACTCAAGAGTTTGTAGTTTAACTGTGACAACTACAACAATAAGAACTGAAAACATAATTTTAATAATATAACTATTGACCCAATTGACAGTAACTCACGTTACAGTAACTCATGTTACATTGTGTCTCTTTCCTAAGGACATTTGTTATTTGTAGAAATAAATTTTGTTATGTTATTTTATATATTGAATTGTGTTTAATAACTACTTTAGTATCAGTACACTTAATTATTTTAGTTTGGCATAATTAAATATTTGTTTTTAATTGTAAAAATAATACAACTTTTTTACCATTGTAAAAACATGTTTTATTATTTCTAAAAACAACATATTTTTTGCTTTAGGCCTGTTCTATAACTTCCAGTTAGTATTTTCTTATAACACAACTATGAAAGAATAAAAAGATAAGATCAAATAACTTTATGGTAATTATAGACTACATTTTTACATGGTTTGTATATATAATATATATAAAGAATATTCACTAACGCTTAAAACAATTAGACAGTCTGTGTAGCATTTTACTTTTCTCTGATATTTATTTTGTTTTTAAAATAATAATAATATCTTCCACCTTTCATTTTAATTTCTGGAAGAGGCAGAGCACTCAAAATTTGTCCAAGTTTGACGAAAAGTAACATCATTTTCGATCGGTTTGAATGTATAACAGTTTTTTATCACTTTTTCAAACACATTTACTTCAACGTCTCCAAACTTGTCAATTTACCACTTTGGCAAATAGCAACATAAAAGAGTCTTTTTCACTTGAAAATTGCACAAGGACAAAAGTTTCACTTTTGATGCTTTCTTTTCTAATTAGTTCACTAGAAACACTCGGAACGGATGATTCTTCATCAGAAAGGTCAGAGTCATCACTGTACACCAGATTATATATAGAATATTTCTTTACTGTACCACTACTTGTCAAAGGAACAATTGGGTCATTAACAGGCACTTCATATATTTTCTTGCTTAGTAGAAAAGTTTGAAAGATTATTTCTTAATCTTAAAATATTACAGATTAATTTTTTAGGCTTAATATTAATCTTACCTCCTACTAAACTACCCAGAACTGTACATTTGGGAATACTTTAATAAGCAAAGATAAAAGACAAAGGTTACTTCGAGAACTCACTTCTAGGTTGAAGTGGTAACTCACGTTACAACATATTGGTGTGTAGTTGAAGTGGGTCTAATAAAATCAAATAATAATTTCCTGAATAAAAAGATTTATATAAGCTTATAAGGTAAGGTTATCTAAGTTAAATGCAAGTTTTATATTTATTAAAATCATAAGATCAAACCCAAAATATTGGAACAAATTTCGGTAACTCATGTTTACACTTATATTTAGAAGTATGTTTGAACAATTAAAACAAGCATTATATTCTGACCAATACAAATATAAATAGTACCATAATTATTTAATTGTTTTGAGGTTAACTATGTTAAGAGCTTTTGTTTTGTATTAGTATTAACTCCAATATATAAACAATGTTTTAAGTGCTATGAATAAATATCTTTACAGTAACTCACGTTACAGAAAAACTTATATGAAATTGCTGCAAATGAAACAAATTTAAAAATTAAAAAAAAATAGTACCATACTTGTAATAGTTTTCTTAAATAGAATCTGTTTTATTATTGTTATTGGTTGTGTATTACATAAGTAAACTTGAAAAATCTGTAATTTTGGTAACTCACGTTACATGAAGTAAGGTAACATAACGTAATAGAAAGAAACAATTCTTAACCTAAATGTAAAAAAAGCATATTTTTAGTTAGCTTTTTGTTCTAAAGATGGCTTCTTGGTACTGGCTACCTTCTAGATTAATGTATAATCAGTTATAAAATTGAGATGTGAGGACTTAACAAACAGCCATCAATGAACTCTGCTAACAGTGTTAACTAAACACAAAATACCAACAAAAATAAAATTTTTCCTCTAAAAAGCCAATGCTGCCAACATTGCTCAGAATAATCTTTATCTGAAAACATTCAAACCTAGGTTATTTCATAAAAATATTTTTTCAATATTTTTGTCCTGTTTTACATGGACATACCCATGTATGGATGCTTGGAAATACTCTACTGTAGTTTTGGTACTTTGGTATTATCCTGAGGCCACACTATTATTTTAACAGTTTTTCTCAATGGGGACCTAAAAAAACTACATTATTAGAAAACAAAACTTTATTTGACTTGCTGTGAAAATTTCATGACATTATGACAATTGGTTCTCGATTTCTGCGTACCAAAGAGAAGCAATGTCAGTGAGAGTTTGAATTTAGGTACTATCTCGAGAGATGATTTCTGTTTCCTCCAGAAGTGCAGGTTGGACAACGAAGCCCTCACTAATGATCAGTGGCATTTCCGAATAGTAATTTCCCGACTTCAGACCATGTGCCTAATCGTCCAGTGTGATCTAACATCTGAAAAGTTGGACAATCTGAAACTTAAATAACATTAGGGCTCTTAAAGGTTATCTTTATGGAACTACTAGTAACATATTTATGATAGCCTACTTATATCCTACAATAACAAGAAGTAGCTTCTCGCCGACATCGCTCCCTTATGGGAGACGCAATACAAGAATCAATCGTCATTATGACATTTAATTTTTACAGTAATTCAAATACAGTCTCTACTTTCTAATGTAGTTTTTTTTGGGTCTCCGTTTCAAAAATACTAGCCTCCTGATAATACCAAAGTACCGTAGCTTTTTAATACTTTCAGTGTTAAGTTCTTATTGAGAGGGTAGTACAGACAGTGCCAATCATTTATGACAGGTTGTATGTCTTAGTGCCAAGCACTCTTTTGGCATTTTAATTTATTTGTGTGGTGTTTCACCAAATATGTCACTACTTTTCTTAAGGGGAGCGGGTCGTTCCTATCCCGCGCATGTTAAATTTTACAAACTTTAGGTACATGTATTGTCAAAACTAAGTAAGTTACAACCTTCAAATTTTTTTGTAGGCAAAGAGTACTCCTTTATAAACATCTCTTGGCAACTTTAGTAAAAAAATCTTTAAAAAAAATTTTTTTTAGGAATTTTTTTAAATATTGTGTGTAAAAAAATTATTTTTTATACCAAAAAAATTTTTTTTTCTCATTTGTTTTTTTTAGATAGAATGATAAAAGATGCAACACCATTTGGAATTGCACTGTTCTATATGCATACCAATTTTCAATTCTCTAGCATTTATAGTTTTTTGAGATACATGTACCTTTATATGAAAAAAACCAAGTTTCCGGGAAATGTCCGGTTAAAGGCAAAAATGACTGCTAAACTAACCTTTTGCTGCTAAAACATCCCAGCTCCCGTACTCAGGGTCATCTGGGTCTTCATTTTCCTCTTCTAATGCAAGTTTTCTTTTCCTCCTAGCAACCTCTAGCCTCCTTGGTCATGTCTAAAGCAGATTTTTCTGCCTTTTTCAATCGTATTGTATCAAAATTTCGCAATGCGGCAACAGACTTCTCGCTCAGTTTGATTCCTAGCTTGTTATACACATCCAATTTGCTGGTGTGAATCCATTATTAAAAGTTAAAACTGCATCAATATATGCCAAGTTTTAGAGTGTTTAGCCTTACAAAAATATTTTTAGGCACCTTAGACCAGACGGCATTGTTGAAAACTTTCGTTCTGGTTTTGAGTCTTTTTGGTCAAGGCATTTTTTTTAGAAGATCCGGATTGGCTAAATCTCTATAAATTTGTTTTGATCTGTACCATCACTTCATATGGCAAATTGGTGTGACTTATGGCTGAAAGTCTGATGTAGGGCTTCGGGCTTTATTATAACCGCACCACGACTCCGGCCCCTTTGGACATAGGCCATGTTGCCTGAGTGTCATCATTCGATATTTTTGTGGAAATAAGTTGCCCACACATTTTTAACCATTTGTTGAAGATCTGATCCACCTCTTTTTATAGCTAGGCCATAATATTCTTGCAGCTTGTCTATGTCATTATTTTGTTAGCCTATTCTATTTGCCCCCTATTGCTCTATTATCTTTTAGTTTTGTTTTTCCCAACCGTTTCTTCAATTCCCTTAGTCTGCTCCCCATTCTCTTCTTGACATGATTGACGCATTCCAGTTTTCTTACTTCTACTTCATCTCCATATGGCTTATCGTCAACCACCTTTTTAAAACCATTGCTGTCACCATCTCCTAAGTATCGTACATACCGTACATTTCGATCTCTGGACTTTCGGAAAACATCTAGGGCACCCGCAACTTCCATGCCGCCACTTGACCCTTCGTAGTTTTTGGAACATCATATATGATCAGGTACTTATTTTTTTTTTTATTTTCATGTACAGTGCAGATTTGACAGTATTTGGACATTATGGAAACATCCAACACCTTGCCAGTATCTAATGATGTTACGCTGACAACCCCATTCAGTGACTTGTGTCCCCCTCCTTTGCCAAGACCCATCTAAACAAACCGTCAAATCTCTTTTTGACGTTTCTTCACACTCATTTACAGACACAGCTTCCTCAATTGCCTGCTTCATACTTTCACTAGCACAATTTTTCAACAGCCTGATATATTATGTTACTACAAGGTCCTATTTTTTGAGGTGGTAAAGGTAAGGTCCTAATAATGAACACAGAATGTTACCTGCACTGATACCTTTTCCGATCGTTCTCATGCCGTAAATAAATTTCAAGTTTACCTCATATTTTCCCATTCTCATTTTTTTTTAGAGTTGTAAAAATTAGTTGATTCCAAACAAACACAACATTTCAGTTCAATATTCACAGCCAATCCAAATCTTTTCTTATCCGTAGTACAAAGTTCTATGCAGTCTTCGCTATCGCAGAATTTACATTTTACAAATTTTTTTAATTGCTCACTAAATAAACTAAGATCCAAAATAACACTACCCATTCCAGTTCCTTCATAATTGTCATATTTATCAAAGGACAGTTTTTTAGAAGCAGAGCTAATGTTTGCATTAGTAGTAGGCCTAGGGCTAGGGCTAGCAGAATCTGTTTGGGTAGGCCTAGATTTAGAGTCCAACTTACGGTACTTGTTTCCTCTAAACTCACGTTTAGATTTAGTTTTGTAACTAACCTTTGCTCTTGGCATGGTTATAAGAAGTTGTTAAAAACAACTTCAAGAAACAATACACACTCCTAATCTACCACTAACTATGAATAAAAGTGCAACACTTTTAGTAAAACACAATTATCCGACACAAACACATATAACATAACCTCCTAAGCATATCAAAACAAATAAAGCAATATTCTTTCTGTCATCTGTATTCCCAGTGTCAGTACCAGGTTGACCAACAGAGCAAAGCCATAACATACTTATAACTAACACACATGATATATATGATTGTGTCAGCCAACATCTTACGAACTGCTGCAAAAAACTAGTGAACATCTTTTGTTTGTGAATTTTTTTTGGTAATTTATAAATTTATTTGAGCATTAATACTTACATATTTTTAAAATACACACTTTAAACTATTAAAAAATGCAATAAAAAATTTTTCTAATTTTTTTTAATTTTCATCGACCTGCTCCCCGTAAACAATGGGATCTGTAGGGGGGAAAGTAGGCTATAAGTTTAAGTATTTATTTGAATTATAAAATCAGATAAAATTTTAAAATTTAATGTTTAAAATAAAACAATTTTAATTTTATGATTTTAATTTATTTTTATGTATGTTTTTTCTTGCTCCCTTTGTAAATAAAGTAAGTAGCCTATCTGTATTGTATTTTTTTTATACATTATTGCAAAATATTGAAAACTGCACCCACATGTAAGTCGAGTCTCATATTTGGCAAATAGTTTTTTGAATCATTGAGGTCTGTTAGTATTCATTTCTCTGTTTTCCCATAAAGCCATTGTTAAAATGTAATATAATGTCAAGGAAGCCCACCAGTTTAAATTAACTTACGTGAAAACATGCATAACTTTGTTCATTAAGGTTAGTTTTGTAACAATATTTAATGCATTAGATTATTTTAATTCGTCACTGGCGCAATCTGGAGTAAAATTTATATATTAATGTTTTATTTACTATATGCATTACATTACCGATCAAGCACTGTTTACTTATTATTGATAAAATTTAAATGTAAACAGATGTTTCAGAAAGTTTGTCGAACTATAACTGTCAACAGCTGTTTAGTGCCAGTTTAATTTGTATTATAAAACAAAAAAACTACAATTTTTTCTGAATTCCAAAATATTCCAGGTAACTTTTCTTAACTTTTTCTTCATAAAACTTCCTTGGACTTCAACAAATATTTTACAAAACCAGCCGTTTTTGAGATAATCGCTTTCCAACACATTTTGCGATTCATTTTTATTTATAAGATTAATGGATAATATTTACTTGAACCATGTTACCTAAAACTATTTAAAACCATTTTCAACAATTTCTTCATTATAGTAGGCCTATACTTTCATTTCCAGAAAGAATTTTTATATATTGCACAAAAACTATTAACATATGTAAAATTTAGTTTTTATCTCAATTAGTCCATCCATCTAGGAGACTGTGCTGCTGCATCAATCTTGGAGACCAAGAGAGTCATCAGGGTGCTGGCTGAACGGGAGCGTCTCACTGTAGGCTTCTTTTTGTGCGTCTGAGCATTCCAACCATTTTATTCATATATTCCACTTCCCATTTATACTGTTAAAGTGAATTTAACAATTTTCTTTACTAAAATTAAATAACTTTTCAGATTTCATAATGGAGCTTCAGGGAAGTTACAAATTGAACTGGAATCGTCATGGCTTACATCTACATTCCTCTATATCAAAGCTGTATAACACTGATAATTTCACTGATGTTGTACTGGCTACAGCAGATGGTCAATACATACCTGCTCATCAGTTCGTGCTGTCAGCTTGCAGCTCTTATCTTCATAAGATGTTCCGTGTGGCACAGAAGAGCTCAAAAATGTTTGCCAAAATGTTTATTGTTCTGCCTTCTGATATCAGTTACACAACATTGAGTGTCCTCCTTCAGTACATATACCGAGGGGAAGTGATTGTCAACCATGATCAGCTTCCAAACGTTATGAAAGCTGCGTCTATTCTTCAAATCGTTGGTTTATGTCCTGTTGAAGAAAAACCAAATGAAAATTCAACTGCAAGCAGTACAGATCAACATAACAAAAGTACAGATCAAAATAACAAAAGCACAGATCAACATAACAAAACCGGTTCTGATTTGAAAAAAGACTCAGTAAAGATTCAACTGAACCGTCAAATCTTGATTCCAGAAGTAAGAAAGGCAATAAGTGTTAATGCTATTAATTTTAATAAAACCCCTGCAAGTGCTGCAAGTGCCAATGAACTCCCAAGAATAAACTCCCCTAATGATCCTCCACCAGCTAGGAAAAAACTAAAGGGGAACCCAAACGAGAGTTCTTCAGAGAGTGACAATAGAAGCAACGAGAGAGGTAAAGTTACAGTAGAGATTAAGGAAGAGCAAGAAATCCAAGTAAAGGATGAGCCAGATTGGGAAGACCAGAAGAGCACAGATGGGGATGATAGCATCATTAAAGAAGTAAGGTTATTAATACAACTATAGGAGGGCTTTAAGTTCTATTATACAGGGTGAGACAGACCACCTGTCCATGATGTATGTGGCTGAACTTAGAAACGTACCTTCATTGTTTTAACGACCTAAAGAATTCCATATTTCGAACCTAAATAATTCAGGAAATAATTTTTACACCCAAAATGGCACTTTTAGAGGGGTATACGTAATTTTTTAAACATTTTCAAATGTAAATGTAGGTCGAACTGTACACCATTTTAAAGGTCTATTCACTGATAATGTTGAAAAAAAATAAAATTTGTTTTGTTTCTTGTGTATAGGGTGCCAGCAATGTCAACAATTACAGCTTTACTTATTTTTTTTTTTTTTTATTTTTTTACTGCTACTAGGTTTTAGCAAATCAAAATTTTTTCCAAAGTTACCAAAGACCCAAGAATACTTTCTACTTATAATTTCTAAAAATGTGTTACAATTTTCATTTTTCAGCATATTTCAAATTTAGGATATTTCAAACTTGTAAACTCTAAAAAATTCAAATAGCTATTCAAAAAATTCAAGCTATATCTTTTACTGCTCCTATCAATAGCTTTCTTATGAAACTGAAAAATTTTGTGTTTAACACATTCAGCCGGCGAGCCAAAAGACCCTAGCGCGCCGTACTACAGGATAGCCGGTGCGACGCGTTGCCTAGGAATGCAAGACTGCTCAGTTTTATTCAGTATCCAGTGACCCTTATAGGCAAAAATTTCGCAGTCAGTGTGTTAAAGTTTAGCTTTATCTTGGATGGTAGAGAAATGGTGCCAAACATACTAATTTTCTTGAGGTTTTGTTGCAGTACAGCATTTTTAACTCCTGCATTTGCCATAGGTTCTTAGTAAATTTAAACTCATTTTACCATTTTTAAACTTTTTCTCTGTTGGATGCTTTAATTTAATTGATTATATTATCACTACAATATAAGTTCAAACTATTTCAGTCCAACAATTATGTTGCCCAGAAAAAAAATCTATCCTTATTTACAGATTTTTTATTTACAGTTTATTTACAGTTATTTTTTATTTTTTTACAGTTATTACTTATTTACAGTTTAACTGTAATCCATTATTTCTCAACAGAGTTCTTAGTTCTACCCGGGAACTCAAGTTTTCTACAGCCCTTAAGACCTCTTGTCTGTTTATTGAGTGAACAACAGCCCTGATTATGTGTTTTTTTTAACCTTCCCCACAAGTAGTACTCCATGTATGTCAAATCCAGGGATCTGGGTGGATAGTTTAGTGATCCATCTCCCCAATCAATTTTTTAGGATATTCCTCATCCAGAGTAGAGAGCTGTGTTACTCTGCATAACCCACATTTCTGGATAGTTTGTTTAGGAATATTCAACAATAAATTAGGCATTCATGAAGTTGTTGTCCAAGTGGTCTTAAAAAAAAGCGGGCTAACAATTTGGCTATCTATAATACCACACCAAGTATTGAGGGTCCAGTACAGATGAGCCAAGGGATGTGAGCGCGTGGCTGAGGCTATACTAGCCATAGGCAATAACTCACCTGCACGCTGTTATTCTGTGATTAATTTCAAAGAACTGGACTATCGGAACACTATTTATTTGAATATAACCACAAGATAACCGAATAAATCAGTAAATGTTCCAGTTCTTGTCTCTTGGGTCACGAGAATACCAAGGGATGGGCTCTAAGAGAAAGCTCAATGTTCTTGGAAAAGACGCCCCTCTAACCCACCCACTCATCGGGTGGCTGGCTGGCAGATCCCTTGGCCCATCTGTGTACATTTGGTTGTCTATCTCACGCATCTAGTGGGGATTCTCAAAAGCCCAGAACTTTATATTGTGACGGTTCCACTTCTCTATTGGAAGGTTGCTCCGGTGCACCATAGAACCTTACAAAAGAAATATTCACCTTCATGCATTTTATCATGGGCCCACAAACAAAAATCCATTCTTAGAAGGTAGTTATCTTAATTCAGTTCTTGATGAGTGAAATCCGGTATAGGTTCATGTTGTTATCCTTAAAGATCCTGAGTACTGATTATTGGCTAATTCCTGTATTGGTAGCCACTGTTCTAGATAATTCACTTAGTAATTGAACTGAATCGCAACTAAAATGTCTGGTACGTTATTATCCCGTAAAGGCCTAGTGAGTTGTTTCCATTTGTTGTGGTCATGTTGTACATTTCCAGTTTCACGAACACAACTAGCAAGTCTCTAGAAAACCTCTTGCGAATGATGTTCACGGTCCGGGTCACATTGAGAAGCTGCAGCTGTGTAGCTTTTTGAACATTCACCTAACACCATAAAGTTAGTAATCTTCCTCAATGGTGAATGGCATATTGTCAGACAATACACATGAACATAGCAGAAAACCGACTAAAAGAAATAAAATCTCATAAGGCATGATTATTACCTTTAATAATTTCTCCTAAACCTGTTCAAAAAGGATCTATAGTTGTGGGAGATCTATACTGTAGAAATTTACTGAACATACAAATATGTGTTTTGACTAATGAAAAACAAGTTAAAACATAGCTGAAATTGCTATATGATTTCTTATCAAACAAATCCATCACAGGTCACTAATAGATCAATCGTAATCAAGATTTAAATTTGATAGGAATTTGAGCTTTTAATATAAGGTACCTCTGATTATACAGAAGGTGTTTTTAAAACAAGTGGTAGACACTTGAATACTCATAAGGCAAAGGTAAAAAAAGACAATGGCATACTAAATGCAACAAAATGTCATAACATTTGTATGTTTGGTGTCATTTCTCAACCATCCAAGATTAAGCCAAACTTTAAGTACGGACAATTTTAGTTTTTAAGAGAGGTATTGATATGTGTAATAATAGCCAAATTTAGTTTTTTAAATTATTACGTTTAAACATTTAAAATTAATTTATTTCAGATTTGTAAAATTTAATTTAATTTGAACTATTTAAAAAAGTTGAAATGTGCTGAAAAGGTAGGATGCAAATGTTTTCTTAGAACATATTTTTAGAAAGAGTACTTCTTTGGCAACCTTTGTTAAAAATTTTGATTACTAAAAATTTTTAACGAAGTAACAGAATAAATACTGTGAAACCATACAACTAACTTTGACATTTTGGATCACCCTGTAAACAAGAAAAGATATTAATTTAAACATTTTTTCAAAATGATCAGTAAATAGAGGCTTTAGAAATGAGATACAGCTTTACCTACCTTTACATTTGAAAATGTTACAAAATTGACCACTATTCCCCTCCCACACAAACAGAACCACTTTTAGACATTTTTGGGTGTTAAAAATTATTTTTCCAAATTCTATGGGATAGAAATATGTGGGATTTCCTTAAAACAAAGAAGGAAGGTTTCTCGGTTCAGCCGCTATACATAGACGGGTGGTCTGCCTCACTCTGTACAATTAATAACATTTTACTGTATTGAATTTGTAACTTGGTTTTGAACTTATTTGAATATTCTGTATTGTAATTGAAAATTGCTTTATTTCAAGGGAAAAGCTTGTATCTTTTATTTTCTTACAATAGGAGGCAGTATCAGAAGAGGAAATAGAAGTGGAGGGTGACGACTGTTATGTTCCACTTACCTGTGATCTCTGTAAGAAGACTTTCACTACTCCAGCCCTGTGGGTTCAACACATTCAGCAGAAACATCCCTCAACTGCTCTTGCCTCTGGGAAACGTGGTGATGCTGTGAGTGTACATTTTGAACTGCTTGTTGTTTTGATATAATACGTTGTAGCCTATTATTATTATTGGGATATAATACGTTGTAACCTATTATTATTATTGCCAACTTCTCTTTTCTCCTGCCCCTTTTATACTCCTTGTGCTCTTGTATAATTTATATTCCAGTTTGTGGAATCCCTACTAAGATGAACATTATAATATAGATGACACAAGTTGGTGATCCCTATCTAGTTCAATCTTGCACCTTTTGCCATACTGAACATTATACTTGTTAGTGTAATACAGTTCGGATCTAAATGATTTAATTGGTTTGTTAATCTCTTCTGTTTGTAAAAATATCCCTGAATATGTAGAAAGAATCCCACAAAATAACAGTTAAAAAATCTATCCCGATAACATGTTTGGCTTACTGGTGACATTGTTGTATATTATAGTTGGATGCTGACAACAGTACGGGATTCCCACCTTTACACTGTGAGATGTGTAAGAAGGTCTTCACGGTGCCGGCAGATTGGGTGAAACACATTCAGTCTCACACTGAAGAACAGCTGACTGAAAACAACGACAAAGTGGCTGGACGCAAGTTTCAATGCAAAGTTTGTAGCAAGGTAATGTATATGACATAATATGAAATAACCACAGATTCCTGTCAGGTATGCAAGGCTTAAATGTGCAAACATATGCTGGTTATTAGTGGAAATCTCATAATGTATTTAATTATTAGAATATTTTATTCCAAATTATTTTTGCTGGATTGAGTCAGTTGGTGCTTCATTAGTAAGTGGATTCTGTTTTTATTGTGAAAGTCCGAAACTGGTAGCCAGGTAAGCCAAACTTCATAATAAATTGTTATAACTATTTATTAAGTCTAAATTTCAGTTTATGTGTTTTGAGGATGTTAAAAAGTTTATATTAAAAAATAAAAAAACTTGACATAAATTATTAATAAAAGGTCGAATTGGTTACTTTTTAAATTCTGTAAAAACTAATGAGAAAGCTGTACTATAGTTAATTTGTAAACATAGTTCTTATTAGTCCTTCTAGTTTAATTCCTACTATATTATGGTAACTAAATCAAAATTATTGTAAATGATTTTACACACATGGGGGTATAAAATAGCCAGGTATTTATGAACCAGGATAAATACGTAATGTTTATAAATACTTGGATATTTTTAATTTTAATTTAAAATCCCATCTTAAAGTAAGTTCTTTAGGAAAGTTATGGAACCCCAACCACTCACCACCACCCGGAGAAGTGTATGGAATTTATTTTTCTGAGCTGTTACAACACTATAAAGTTATTAACCCATTGGCGTACTTTGAAGAGATAATTTCGCCGTTAGCGCTATGCACTGTGAAATACTCTGACACCTAGCCCAAACTACTACTACTACTAGTTCTTTTGAGATTGGTGCTTATGCACCATCTCGTCACTAAGTAGTTCGCCGTTTTCACAAAATATCAGTACTATTCAGGCTTAATTTCGTTTCTGTGTTGTATGGAATGGTGGGAATGGAATAATTTTACTTTACAGACTGACAATACAGCAGTTGAGGAGAGGAAAATAAGCAGATGATCGCATCACAGGCAGCTGACTCAAGGAAACAAACAGTGAGTGTGTATAATGGCATGATGTGGCGTTTTACGAAGTAGTGAAATTGATTGATGTATTGATAACAGATATATTTTAAGTGACAGTGCTTGGTAGATTGGGTTTTAATGATGTCGAGCAAGAGTTTGAGCGTGACGGTGATTTAGAATTGCTGTATGAGCAGTTACTGCACCCCACTTCCCCCTCACCATTCAGCATTGCCCCATCAGTTGATTCTCAGTATGAGGCAACACAATGATGACATCTCGCTTAGTTCGAGTTGTTTAAAAACTTTTTGTTCTTTTGCATTCGATTATTCTGCACATTTTTATTAATTTTTTGCTCATGTTTGTGTCATACTGTAAACACGTGTTAATTTAAATCGTGAAGGTAAAGTATTCAGTAAGATAGATGAGTAGTAACTATTGCTGGTTTGATGAATTCAATCAATATCCCATCACTAGTTATTCTTTTGATACAGCTGGCAACATCAAGCTACAATCCCAGCTTGTCTTGATGTCTCATACTGTAGTATGGATTTACTGTGCAGTCCGGAGGCTGCATAAACTAGTAGGCCAATGGGTTAATATTAACAGAAATTATAATTGGGACAGAACTTAGGTTAAAACAATTGGGAAACAGAATTAAATAAGTTATAAAAAAGTGGTTTTAAAGTAAACAATACATTTTGTTTCTATAGAGGAAGATTCGTAAGCTTGACCTATTCTGTAATGTAAAAATACTGAAAAAAATCTTCTACATTTATTCAAATTATAATTGTTATTAGGTCTATTCTTACTGTGAGAGAAGCAAGCACCCTTCCCTCCCACATCTTAGTTCCTATTTTCCAATAATTAAAGTGAAGCGTTTGTTGATGTTGTTATTATGAATAAAAGCCAACTGTAGTGCCTAGTTGACGGAGTATTAGCAAAACCTACTACTCTAGGGGCTGGACAAATTTCATTTCTCTCTCTGTCTGTCAGTCCACAGATGTCCTTGGTAACAAATTCACCTAAGGCCTTGAAATTTTGCATCAAGCTTTATATCTATATATGTAACATGAAGTTTGATGTACATGTCACTCTGTGGTATTTGACTGAATATAAAGAGAACATTTTTACATTGGTCTTATGGGTAACAATGATGGCAAAAAAAAATAATCACGGAGTAAACAAATTGGGTACAGTCATTTGAAATTTTAACATTTAATATTGTAATACATGGAGGTCACTCAGAGCTTAGTTACGTTCTGTTGGCTCTTTTCAATACTTACTTGTGTTGATTTTTTTTATTATTATGTACCAATAGCGTCTTTACATCATTATAGTACACATACAATGAAAAGAACATTTATATAAGTAATAAAATAACATAAAGAAAGAAAAAGGTAAAATCGTATGCTAAGACCTGTAAGTGGCAAAGAGAAGAGATATAGGAAGCTTTAATAGTCACAGTCAGGAAATGTTTAAATATTGCATTTCACCAGATCAATATTGGAACGTTTATTTGTATACAGACAAGATAGAGTTTAGTGATAGTACTTGGCCTTCTATGGGATTTGGTTTCAAGCATTAGCAAAGTCAGTAACTTTGGGTGATATTTCGAAAATGAATTAAGCTTTATACTTGAAAATTTTGTTTATTTTTGTAAGCTAATACAAAGGGTCCTTGCAAAATTCTACTTTTGTCTGCGTGTCTGTTTCCACCAGATACTGAAGAATAAATTGAACTATGGGCAGTTACAAATCAAGTTGTAGTTTAATTTTTCTGGTATTCTATGTACAGGTACAATATCACTGTAATGAAATGTTACCAACTCTTACATACTCTACTTCAGTATATAATATTAAAACAATAAATATGTATTCTTTAACATTTTATCTTACTTTAAGAAAAGAAACATTAAAACGTATTTAAAGAACTAAGAAACACATTGGCAGTGCAAGAACTTATAAATACCTAGACATACTTTTTTATTTTGAAGGATAAATATTATTGATAATTTAAATTTAAGCCAGTATTGCTCGACACTTCATCAAAGCAATAAAACATGTTGTATTCAGCTAAAAAACTAAAAGTACTATTGTTTTGGGTGTGTATTCACATAATTATCACCATATTATTTAAAATATAGTAATAATGACTGAATGAACTGGAAAGATGAATTTGATAAATCAAAACACATTTCTGGGTGCTATATTAGTAAACAGTATTGCTATTTTTTTTTCTTACTCTATACTGGGAATCAATTTAGAGGTGTTAGAAGCCTCTTTTAATCAAGAAATTTCAAAAAGAATTAGAATGAGTGCTAAGTTATATCCAAATCAGTGAATTATTTCAGTGGTTTTCATGTTCAGAAGAAACATTATTTCCCAAGTAATAAAATACTGTTAGTTTGAGCCAATTAAATCTGATAGTACCTAATCACATTAGATAATACAAAATTACATAAAATATAACGTCTACTAATACTTTCTGCGCCAGATTAAGAAAAACAGGAGACTTCTAGACAATGCTTTGCATCTTAACCTGCTCTATGTGCGTGAGTAAGTCAGTGTTCAATCTTCAGGGACCACTGCACACTTGTGCTACAGTTAACCCGATTGTAGTTACATGAGACTGCTGACCAGGTGTCAATTTTCATTAGGACTGTTCGTATTCTTTTAAATTTTGTTAGTTATAATATGGGTATTAAAGAAACATTGTAAAAGCTTAATTTGAAAGTGTAGTAAATACAAAGAAAATAAATTAGAACACACTTTTTTGTACAAAACTGAACTTAATGTAAGAGGTCTCATATATCTTTTTTTAATACCCCTATTTTATAACTAACAGAATTAAAGAAAAAGTACAGCCCCAATGAAAATTCATAAAATCGATTCTGTAGTCTAAAGTAGAGTGGACAATGTCGGATTGACTGGGTACTCATGACAAATTCACAGTGATGCCAGTAGATTGGACACCGATCACTGATTGACGTATAGAGAGTAGAGGTGCTCGAAGTCTGAAGTCACCTGTTTCTTGTTATTCTTGTGCACAAAGTGCTGATTAGACATGCTCTGCATCCGTGGTTGATACAATAGCTGACGTAGCATCAGTTAAGTAATGTTTTTGTTTGTTACAAGGTGTTGCAGTCACGAGCGTCCATGTTGATCCATGTCCGCACTCACACAGGATTATGTCCTTTTACCTGCAAGATCTGCGGCCGGCAGTTCAACGTCAAGAGTAACTACTTGAGGCACATGCGTGCTCTCCACAGTGAATGTATTGATTCACCAAATGAATAAGTTTATATCTTGTGTTTTGTTGTTTTTTAACATCAATTTATATAATACAACTGGGTGGCACAGGACTACCTGAATATTAAACCATTCCACTATACAATTTATTGGAGAATTAAGTCTACTAACCCTTCAACACGGGAATTTTCATGTGCCATTTTATTACTGGACACAGGATTTATTCATTGTACCTGTCACTGACATTGTGAGTCACCTGCCCGTAGCAAGATATAGTATGAATAAAACATTGTTAATCTTTCATTTAGTAACACAGATTACACAAATTAAATAGTATCAAATAAATAGTATATTTGATTTTAAACACAAACTTTTAGGTTTACATTATTTATATATTCAAACATTCTTTAATAGAATACTGAGTTTTATATTTGTTATGTATATTTTATTTTATTTTATTTTAATGCTTTGTGGAAGAGGAATAAATCATTTGGATCCTGTATATTGAGGATTTGTTATATAAATCTTTTAATTATAATCCATTGTAGCACCATACATCATTGTGTGACTCTCCTAACATGTTTATATTGCTAACATTTAATTTCACACCCACAGTTTCTTAAACATACATCCCATAGGTGTGGATCCTCAATCCTTTTTGTATTAACCGTTTTTTAGCATCCTCCTGATTAGCTAGACAGAGGCATTGTTTTATTGCATTCAGTTAGCCACCTGGTTATTATTATAAATGTTGATGGTTTTCTAAAGTACAATATTCGTATTTATACCATTTATTTTCATGTTTTAAAAGTGTTACTAAACTCCAAACATTTCAAAGTTTAGTTTTTATTAGTTTATTGGAGTATTTGTAATCATGTTCTTTATACATTTTTAAACAAATCAGAGGTTTTTAAGTTAATATAAGAGAGGGTTATATATTCAGTTGTGATTTTTATTACATTACTACACTGATTTTCCAATATATTGTTTGTATTAGTTGTAATTTTTAAGCATAATGTAATATACAGTTTTAAAGAACTGTCACAAGACACTACATAAATATTTTTGAAGACCAAAGTTTTAACAAGTTACAACTTCACAATCATCCTGTTGGTTATTTTGTATTTTCATGACTCGAATTTCAGTATAGATGTAAAAATCCCCTTTTATTCTGTATTCTCAATATATAATGTTATACAAAATTGTGCCAAGGATATGTAAATAAGATACTTTTTTTATAATAAATGTTATATTTGATTTAAACTGCTTGTTTATTTCTTTTCCATTTTTAAAACATGTTCACACAGAAACTGACATGGGCATTCACTCTTACTGTATGGAAATAAGTTTTGAAGAAGTTTCACTCAAGTTCATTTAGAATGTTCTCATTGCTTGGGATAATATAAACTGTCGAGGAAGATGCATATTTTTCTCTTTAAGTTGTATTACTTAAGTATCTTAAAATCAAGTAGTGGTGAAATACAAACCTAAAAGTAATTCAGAAGTAATAGTAAGATATGTTTATTGTATAAAAATGAAAATGGATAGTGTAACAAACCTGACATTGTAAAAACACACATGACTAGTGGGAACTTGTAAAATCCATCTCTTAACTCAGATAAACCAAAGAACATTATTAACTCCTTCTTTCTAATAAAAACAATTTATTGTTCATGAACAATGTGTTCCGAGTCATTTGATCTGAATAGAATTAGAAGGACCCTTACCGAAATAAAATAATTGATGATTGCTGCCTCTATAATCAGAGAAATATAAGGCCAAGGAATACACTAAATGATGGAAAACAAAATAATGAAAGTCCAGCATGGTAAAAAAAAATATCACACTATATTAATATTAATGGTATTTAAAAGGTAAAAACTACAGACATATGAATAGCATCTAATTCATTTCAAACTGTGTAAACTGAGAACAAATTTTAGCATTGTTTATAAACCTTTGACTCAGAGAGATTATTTTATTATCTGATTTAACTATCTCCTCTGTTGCCATATTGCTATATTTGAAATTATTTGTTTTGTAAATGTTTCTTTTACTACAACATTTATCAGAACCTCATAAGCATACCTTTTTTCATATAACATAATATATTAAAATAAGGTTTAGAGGCCAAATCATTTCAATCCAGTAGTGACGTTGAGGTAGCCAGAGTCTAAATATACTGAGATAGGTCGACTATTGCAGTGGCCAAGGTCCTCAATAAATAAAAAATAAATATATGATATATCTTGGTACTCACTGCTTATACCAAGATCTGATCTTAAGATTCAAAATTCACACAGCACAATCACTGGACTATTTGAATACGGGGAGGTCCAGAAAATTACAGATGTTTGGGACTAGCTCTGCAGTGGGTAAGTTGTATGGAATGTCTGAATCGGATCACAAGTTTGTTTTTGGGTTATGAATTTTTATAGTAGTAGTTAGGTTGAAAAGCGTCAAAACCAGTACCTGTTTTTGTCGATATTGTTTGTAAATTTATTTGCTTTGTGGTCTTAAAACACTAAATAAACAAGCTATATTTTAATGAATCACTGTAGCCCTACTGGTTAATTTTATGTTGTCAACTTTCAAATTCCTTGAGTATCTAAACTTTTTGATCAAGGTTTCTATCCTCATTATGAATTGTGCTGGTGGAACGAACTGTCTATCTCTTCTACTTTTCTTATTGTGACTAGTTAAAATTGAAAATCTCACCACTTTTTAAATGCATTCAGTGATTAGTTTATATTGGCAAAAAAAAAACAAACCAATTAAAATCAATCACCAACTTTATAATGTTTATGAAAATGAAATAATGATTGTAAACAGTACAAGGAGGTAATGGTGTATTTATTTTTAAATTGGCTGGAACAATGTTCAAAGATGAGCATCACACTGATCAGTCTAGCATGGTTACTGACTTATTGACGAAAATCAATGAAACAATTCAAGGAAATTTAACATCAATGAACTTTTAGAACATTTTCCCAAACTCCATGACTTTTATTTCCAGACTTTTCTATTTGACATTGATATTTTCAGTAATAATGGCCAGAAATCGTAATATTTTTACGTTAAATGTCTAAGAACATGAGAATTTGTATGTAGGCTTCGCAATTTCAAACAAGACAAATTATTGCAATATGTTTTTCGATGTTTCTTGGTGTACCTCAGAGGGTATCTAAAAAGTTCATTTACCTTAAAAATTAGCAACCTTAATAAGCGTGAGCCTGATGGGGCCCACAATAGTCAAAAGGTATTTTCAAGCACGGGATCAAATTTAAAAAAACCACAAAGACATGCAAACAATAAACATGCAATAAGGAATTGCGTAGCTACGTGTACCCCATCAGGCACATGACACGCTTTAAGAAAGCCCATTGTTTACCCAATCGGGCTAGAAAAATTGAAATTGTTGTGGAGAAGCTAGGCTTCATAAATTTTGTGCCAGGTGGGTTCCTAGAATTCTTACAAGCCACAAACAAATAAAGGCTTTTGCATCACTTAATTTTCATGACTATGGTAATGAACTACTCAATCGTGTTGAAACTACTGGTGATAAGAGTAAAGCATATTAATTCATTTTGAGATAAAAAGACAGTCTATGGAATGGGGACACGCATTCTCTCAAAAACTATGAAAATATCTTCAAATTTTATCAGCCAGAATAAAATTGGCGATCATCGAAATAAGTAGTTGATTTACTATGACGGGTGATACAAAACAAGTGTTGGAGATCAATGAGCCCAAAACTTGTTTCTTCACAACAATCGTACCAGACACCCTCGAAACGTGTTATAACTTATGTTACAGATAACGACAGCAAATGTCTGAAATCCTATTATCCTTTCGTACCAGACAGCTCTTAAATAACTGGAAAGACGTTTGATCATACTCCATACAGCCCAGATGTAGTACATTTTTTCGAAAGAGAAGACCTGGCCCACAACACAGCGCTTCAATAGATACAACAGACTTTACACTGGTGCCTTAATTTGAACGGGGTAACACTGGAAAATAGCCTAAATAAGTTTTTTTTCACTTTGTCAATTTTTTATTTCAAACTGTGTTAGTTTCTGGACAGCCTTTTCTTAAATTTACAGTATATTAAACCTAGAATCAGGGTTATTTTCAATGCCTGCTTACCTAATACTTTGTATTTTTCCACAAATTAAAAGATAAATGTATTGTACTTAGTATTTATAGAATATACGAGTATAATAAATATGCTGTCATTCCTCATAGTCATTTCTTATTCAATATTATAAATTGAGCCTACTCTAATCCAAGATATTGGAACAGCTGTTTGTGTTCATGTGACTCCCCAATTTTTTTTTAACATGAAGTCCTCACTGGTAAGTCATGTTGACTTGGTTGGGTTATAATTTTGTAATCAATGAATTCAATTCAAGATGAAAAGGGGAGAATTCTATGCACGTCAGCCTTAGGAGCTTTTCCAGCAAGTTTACTTATCATTTATGACAGAGGTCAGTACATATCTTTCTTAAAATTGCCAGCCTGTATATAGATTGGCTGGATATTCTATGTAATTCCAAAATTTTACATACATCCATTTACTCTTAAACTGGTACAGTAGTAACATTATAATGTTGATCTGAATCAATTCCATAGTGGCAGCTGACATAATATTGATCCAATGCTCACACATTTTGACAGTTTGTATAAGTCAACACTAACCACTTTTACACACCATTTCAAACAGAAAGAATTTCTGATTTCAATGGTGAAATTTGTTTTGGCTGCAGTGATGTCCTTGTGACATTATAAAACTTGCAATCTGTTCAGAATGATCATTAACAACTAACCATCTTGAATCGAGTGAGTCAATGTTTTGGTGCTTGTATCCCGCCGTGAAAAGATACTTGAGATAGTGTTGATTACTGACAAAAAAGCTTATAACGTATCTTATAATATTAGTGAAATTGATAGGTACGGTTTACAAATATTAAAATTTACACAAGATACTTTTGTTTTATCTAAACCTTTCAACACCACTTTCAAGAATAAAAATTTAGAAAATTGGTAATTTATTAATTTTTATAGCGCATGTAGAGTTTTATAAATCTATGACCCCCCCCCCAACCCAATTTGTGTGGGCGGAGTTTTGTACAAATTCAACCCTGTTGAGTAAATGTTGAAACTGCTTGGTTTTTTTTATCAACTGTGTGTAATATAAGATTGAAGATATAATAAATAGACCTTACGGCTCAGTTAGTAACTTTGTGGCAACTAGAACATTAATGTAGTTTATTCTCGAAACATACAATTCCAACTACATTTGTACAAAAAGTTTTTCTCTAGACTAACAAATAATGGAGTTGTGAATTATAAAAAAAACTGTATACTGGAACAATATGATCTACCAAGATGCCCAATGAACTTTGGAAATATAGTTGTAATACCAATTATTGTATCAGGTTTGAACTTTTCAGCATTTCTTTCACCAATTCTTACTGACTCAAAAATTTGTATAATATTTAAATGTAATCAATGTATTGAAAACCATTTTAAGATTCAAAACATTGTTTATAACTATGAGTTTAAGAAAATTTTTACATGAAGTTGAGACTTAAAGAAATTGGAACGAAACAGTGTACCAAGCTAAGCAATAAACTTAATACAAAAATTTACATTATAAATATCAAGGCAAAGATTGTCATGGCATTTCTTTTGCCAGCCCTTGGTGACTGAAATATTCTTATAAGATTTACATGTATTTGATATATAAATAAAACCATTCCATGATACAAAAGATAATTCGTAACAAAAAGTTTAGGAAGTATTATATGCATTCCTAAAGATGTATTACTTACTACTACTTCTCTAAATCTACAAATAATGGAATTGTGAACTTTAAAAAAATTTGAATGGTCGCCAATTGGAAATAAATGGCATACCAATCTAGCCAATGGACTTAAACAAAATATTAATTTTATTAGATCAATTTTAACTTGTTTGAGCTTTTTGTAGGACAATTTCTACAAGTGTTGTTACATATATTAGTTTTACACATAAAAAATGGAAGTAGGGAATAGTTAAGGGCTCTGGGGCTCATGTTCGATAAAGTCGTGTACGTATATTCCATAAGTGCAACCACAAGGACAATTATTATAATTAGCCATTTTAAATACTAAAACTACATCAACAATTTCTTATGATCAAAACTCTTAATACTTCTATTTTACTCTACACCCATATGTTTACCAATGGAATATGGAAACTACAGTAAATGAACACACAATGAAAAGACAACATTTTAGAGTAAAACAATTTAATGTAAAAAATACATGAGTTTACAATAAGCTATGAAACTGTACAGATGTTGCATATAACACAACACTTGCTTTAATGTAAGGTACAATACTGTATTATATACAAAGTGAGTGGGTCTTTCCTCCAGTAGAATATTTATTTTAACGAAGATAATGTAATAGTGTAATTAAATTTAAAATCAAAGTGTCAAATTAACACTAAAAAATATAGAATAGAATACTTTTTGTTATAAAAATTACATATTCAGCTAAAGGCAGATTTCAAACTTAAACTGTATAAAGTTAATTGGCATCTTCATCCTCAATCTTGGGAGCCAGGTAGTACCTAATATGACCAATGTCACCGATCTTGTATTCTACAACCAAAGGAACATCAGCAGACATGGAAAGCGTGACCTGAAACAAAAACATTTTAAAAGTTAGTTTGCAAACTAAAGATTAAAATCTAATCGGTTTTAACCTGCAATGATTATGTGCACTGATGATTTATACACTGGATAGTTTATGTGGCAACAGTTATTGCCTGAATATACATACTTTAACTGAATCTCTTAGTGGTAACATGGTGTAACATAATGTTAAAAAGAATTACAAATAATTTTTATTGATATTAGCAAAATACTGTAATTACACACCTAACTTTTGGTAAAAGTTTAAATTAGTCTACGCAATAAATTTTATGAGCAAATATGGTAAGTATTTTTATACAAATCAATTACGAGGGCTATTCGGAAAGTAGATTACGTTTTGGAATTAAAAATTAACAAAGTATAGGAAACAATTTTTATTATATACATATGAAAGCCACACTTAAATACTACTTTTCAACATAGTCTCCATTCAAATTTAGGCACTTATCATATCGATGGATGAGCTTGACAATGCCTTCCTCATAAATACTGCCGCCTGTGTCTTCAACCAGTTTGTCACTTCTTGCAGCAGCTCTGCGTCGTCGTCAAAGCGCTGCGTTACCAGCCACTTCTTCATTGTTGGGAACAAGTGGTAGTCACTTGGTGCAAGATCCGGGCTGTATGGTGGATGAGGAAACAACTCCCACTGGAATGATTCGAGAACTTCACGTCTGCGATTTGCCGTGTGAGGTCGAGCGTTATCGTGAATCAACAGAATTTTCAAGCTCAACTTTCCCCTACGCTTGTTTTGGATCGCTCTTCTGAGGTTGTTTAACGTTTGGCAATACCTTTCTGAGTTGATTGTAGTGCCTCGTTCCAGGAAATCAACAAGAATCACACCGTTCTTGTCCCAAAAAACCGTTGCCATAACCTTTCTTGCCGACATCGTTTGCAAACATTTTCTTGGTT
Source organism: Homalodisca vitripennis (assembly GCF_021130785.1). Lineage (NCBI taxonomy): Eukaryota > Metazoa > Arthropoda > Insecta > Hemiptera > Cicadellidae > Homalodisca > Homalodisca vitripennis. The sequence continues at coordinate 144,526,756 of NC_060209.1, read as the reverse complement.
TGTTAGGTGAACTTGTGTGTCCCAACTCCATTGACTGCAATTTGGTCTCGCAGTTAACATGTTTCACCCATGTTTCATCGCCAGTTACGATGCGATCGAGTAGTGATTCACTCCCCTCTTTGTCGTAGGCATCCAAAATTGTTAACGCTGCAGCCATGCGCTGGTTTTTGTGGACGTCGGTCAGGATTTTCGGTACCCATCTTGCACAAAACTTGTGGTTAAGCCAAGCTTATCAGTGACGATTTCGTATAACAAAGTTTGTGAAATTTGAGGGAAACTAAGCGAGAGTTCCGTTATGGTTAACCATAGATTTTCTCAAACCTTTGCGTCAACTTTCTTAACAAGTTCGTCAGTCACTATGCTGGGTCTTCCACTTCGCTCTTCGTCATAAACATTTGTTCGGCCATTTTTAAACTTAATGATCCATTGTCGCACTCCACCCTCAGTGATAATGTTGTTCCCATAAACTTCACACAACTGCCGATAGATTTCTATAGGCTTACAGTTTTTGGCAATCAAAAACCTAATTACTGCCTAATTTGGCGGGATTTTCAATTGCAGCAGACATTTCAAACAGGCACTATGACTAGACGCGTTACAACACGAACTTCCCGCTAGCACGGCTGGATAGCCACTGAGCGATGGGACGTCCTGACACCAAGATGGCCACGCTAGTCCCGTCCCTGGCGGCCACAGTGTAAAACGTAATCAACTTTCCGAACAGCCCTCGTACAATTTATGAATCATAATAAATTTAATTAAACCTTTGAAAGCTGTAGCTATTTTGTTATATGATTGTTTTTACTGATTTTTTTATTATTTGCAAGCCTTTAAAAAAAAATTAATGTTTAGTAACAACTTGACAGATTTTCTTAATTTTAGTCTTTTTACAATAGAATTAAGAACAATACTATTTATCTAGTAAAATACAAATACAATATATTTTTAATATCAAATCAAAAATATTTTTATGAACTTTTTGAGTTTTATTTACAATTGTTCCTAAGTGTTATATTTTAAGGTTTTTCTAGGCTATACCGCGTGGCAGGCCATGAAATTATAAACAAAATTCGTGTATATACTAAAACTACATCAACAATTCCTAAATATAATACAATATATATATATATATAATATAAATATATAATTAAATATATAAATATAATAATAATTGTAAGTAATTAGTTCCTATAACTGTTCATTATCGTTATAAATAATTCCTCCTGGACCTGTTCGGATTAACCGACGTTCGGATTACACGTGTTCGGATTAGCGGGACTCCACTGTATAAGGTTACGAATTTCAGAATTATTACTGTAATCTTAAATTATTTAAGAATTACAGACAAAACTATTACCATGGATCCAATCATCCAGTAATTCTACATCTTGATTAGGATTTCTTATTAATTCTACTAAAAATTGTAAAACAATTAATTTAGTCTATGTAGAAAAATTCAATAAAATTTCACTTCACTAGCAGGAGTTAATTAATTATGGCTAGTAAGACAATTTCACCTAAACTCAAATCCACTGTGGTCAAGAATCAATGCGTATTTATACATTTCCATGAACTCAAGTATGGAACGTTACCTGATTGGACAGAGGTGTGGCCTTGGTGAAGGAGTTGAGGTATCTGCAGGCAAATGTGAGAGTCACTGGTTCCTGCATCTCAATAGTAACAGCCTCCTCCTCTTTGTCAACATTAGATGTCTGGGCAAGTTTCACGTTGGCTGGAAATATAAGTTTTTGTTTGCGTAATTTCACGTTACATTACATTTTTATTACTGTTTATTTCAATATGGTTCTGAGATTACTGGTACAAATCTTATATTATGTACTCACAGCTTGAAGCAGTCCATTATATCCTTAAACGTGACACGTTTCGCAAGATTACAAACATGCACTTAAATAAATAAAAAAAAAAAAAAACATTAAATTAATTCAAAGTTCGCCTAGGCGGGTCGTAATAGTTAAAACAGTTATAAAGTATGGAGAGATGCTGGTTTGGCAGAGTTGAGCGTTGTGTGATGTAGCATTCTCTTAATATCACTAAATTTTTTAAATTAATTCAACTTGATGTAATTAAGTATTACTAAAAATAATAATCCTTTAAATCTTCAGCACTGTATGTTGCTATATAAATTTCTTAAGCGATTACAATGTGTATATATATATATATATATATATATATATATATATATATATATATATATATTTTGTAAGTATTCTATGTCCTTTATACAGTCAGAAACTATTTGACCCATCATTATGAAAATTTGTACGTATATGTATTTTTCCACGTAGGAGGTTTATACCGTATGCCCATTGATGTAACTCACCACCATGCGGCGCTGCAAAATATAAGTTATCAAAGTGCATGCACATTATAAACTGCGACTACGAGTCAGTTTACGTATATTAAATACCCAAACACTAGACCAGTAGGTGGCCGCGGCGAGCCTACTCCTTCCCATATTAGGCATTGAATACGATCCAGTCACTCAGTGAGTCACAGCGTTCTGTTCTGTACAGTACTGCTGTGTGCGTCGCATTTCAATATGACTGAACGTGTTGAGCAGCGCATTTGCATTAAATTTTGCCAAAAACTTGGCCATTCAGCATCAGAGACGATTAATATGATACAGAAAGTTTATGGTGACGTGTCTATGGGCGATACACAAATAAAAGAGTGGTTTAGGCGGTTTAAAAATGGCCACATATCAGTGGAGAGTGATGACCGATCTGGCGGGCCTTCAATAGCCAGAAACGCTGAAAATGTTGAACGTGTTCGTGCAGTAATTAATGAAAACCGTTGATTGACTGTCCAAGACCTGGAAGAAGATTTAGGAATACCAAAATCGTCAGTTTCTAACATTTTACACGAAGATTTAAAAATGAACCGAGTTTCGGCAAAATTTGTTCCTCGGCTGCTGACAGAAGACCAAAAGAACTTTCGACTTAAAATCACACATGACAATCTGGATTTGATAAAAAGTGACCCAGGGCTATTTAAAAAAGTTATTACTGGTGATGAGTCATGGGTTTATGGCTACGACCCTGAAACAAAGGCTCAATCTTCACAGTGAAAAACTCACGAAGAGCAACAGCCGAAAAAAGCAAGACAATGCTGACAGTTTTTTTTGACCAAGACGGCGTTGTTCATCACAAATATGCTCCAAGAGACCAGAAGGTGAATAAGGAGTATTATCTTGAGGTCCTAAGGCGGCTACAAGATGCAGTGCGAAGGAAACGACCTGAACTGTGGACAAGCCGTGACTGGATCCTGCACCACGACAACGCGTCAGCTCATTCCTCAAATCTTATTCAGCGTTTTTTGGTCAAACACAACATCAACCAACTATGACAGCCTCCCTACAGTCCTGACATAGCTCCTTGTGACTTCTGGCTATTTCCGAAATTAAAAATTCCTATGAAAGGAAAAAGATTTGACAATGTTGAACAAATAAAACAAAATGCGACGAAGGACCTGTTAGCCATTCCGCAAAATGAATTTAATGAGTGTTTCCGGAAGTGGGAGGAGCGTTGGAATAATAGCTATAAACATACACGATTGACAGGTTTTCTTGATTGTGGCAACAAAGTAAACCCCACATAGGCATTGAAAATATAATTCACTTGAACCAGAAGTGCTCATACACGGACAAAGTTTAAGAAAAGCATGTGAAGCCACAGGAAACAGTTAGTTAAATATAAAATACTAGAGCACATATATTTCTAATACGTAGTTTCATAATTTTATATAAATATTTATATTTTGTTTGATAAGGAGAATTTTCTTTTTTGAAACAAACATTAAAAAGCTGAACATACTTTAATATAAACAATTATTCATTAATTTGTATACAACTTTCCAAAAGTAACATGTAGGCTGTAGAAGTACCATCCCTAGATCCCTGCACTTCCATTGTTACAAATAAGGCTGAATTTTTCAATGACGTGTTAGAGACTACATGTCAAGCTCACCTGCACCAATGTCGCCAGCAGTAGAAAATTTTACTCCTTCCTTGGTACAGGAGATTACAACGGATTCTCCAAACTGGCTTAAGTCCTTACAGATACGGGCAAATTCTGCTGATGGCAATTTTATTAAGCAGGAGTAGTCAGTTTCCTGTAAATGAACAGTCTTGTATTACATCCTGTTGTTAAGTATTTTTTTTATATAAGGTCACACATTAGAATTTAATATACCTAATCATTTCAACTATTCAAAACACTTGTGTTCATGATGTACGCAATCGTTAGCGTACTCTTCTAACATTAGAAATGTTTCACTTGCAGTTTCATTTCAAAAGAAATTTGATGTTCACTCGCTTTTTTCTGGCGCAGAGCAAAACATTAACTCATAACTGCTGCTACAGACAAAATTTATGAGGGATACAGAATAAACTCGAACAATGGGTTTCTTTTAAGCAAAACCTCTTGTGAATAAAAGTGTTGATTATTTACTGTTATAACAATTTCTCACACAAAACTCTTGTATAGTAACAAGCTCATAAACAAGATTTGGAAATTTGATTTTGAAGCCGTGAATGTATTACATGATATATAAACTTTACATGTTTTAGAAAAATGTGCATTTTGAATAATTTTTATCCACAGCTGTTTACATATAGGCTACTTCACTTTTACAGCAAGTTTTAACTTATAGATCTAAGAACAACACATGTATTTAAAAGATTATTTAACTTACTGGAATTCCCAAGTGTTCTTGATCTAGATTCATTAGTTTCATTTCGTAGTCTGAAACTTTCTCTTGGTTTTGAGACTCAAACATGAACATCACAGTATCTGCATTGTCCTGGGCTTTCATGGTAAGTACATCATCATTTCCAGCACATTTCATAATCTTACTCATGCTAAAAAGAGAAACAAATATTAATTATAGAGGTTTACATTTTAATATTAAATCGTAATTTAAATTAGCTAAATTGAAAAAGTTGGTTTATCCTCTTTCAACACATTTCCTTCAAAAGTACTAGAAGTTATAAATGTAATAATTTTTACTTATGCTACAGCATTGTTTTAGTAGCTAGAAAAATCCAATAACAAAACACTATACTATTTAGGTCATTGTAACTTTGAATGTGTTGTATAACTTATTTATGTAGCCACATAATGCTCTATGGAAGACAACTTCAGTGGGCTGTCCATCCACACAACCTAAGTGCGCACCAATACATTTCCCACCTTACAATAAAAAAGTATGCAATCCTATAAGATTATTTATTATACCAAACAGGTAATATCAACTAAATCATATAAAAAGTAGAAAATAAAATAAGTTGGCAACTAAATCATATAAAAAGTACAAAATAAAATAAGTTGGCAATCTCCACTGAATGAATGCCAGTCCAGCAATTTTGTACTAACGTCTGGATGTTTGGGCGTGTGAAAAAATGCTGAAAAATTTGGAACTTTTGCGTCAACTTTAATAAACAGTAATAGTTTATCACAATTGTATATGAAACTGCAAGTCAGTGTGAATAAATCAAAATACAACATGATAAGGTAATTTAAGTAGCTTACAAAGTCTCAAAACTCGATGTGTCCCTGTGATAGTTTAGCTATGCCACTTTTATGGATAAGTAAACCAAGTATGAGAGAATTGGAGAAATAACACTCAGGCAGTAGGCTATATAATCTATCTCGTAACTACAAAGATTTTGTAAATTTACCTAATGTTTATAAAGTAACTGGGTATCAGTGAGGTTAACGGAAGGAGTAGCCAATCAAAATTTCAATGTTATTAACGTATTCTCCTCATTCCCCACAACAAAAATACATATGGTTTTAGGGGGTGCTATCACAAATAACTTTATTTTTTAATAATTGGAATGTAAATGTCAAATTGTATTTATATTGTGTCTACTATGCTTCTTCTTATCTATGAATTTCCGTGGTATATCCTCCAGATAGCTTCTGAATGTTCAGTCAACAAACGTCCTGTGCAGTAGCCTTCACTGCCTCATATATTACATTGGTGTCCACTTCTCATGTTGCTTTAATACCATCTTTTAGGTTAAAAAATTCTTTAAGTATTTGATTGTGGATTACGTGAGCAGTTTAAGTATTGGGCAATTAACTTTTTTTAATTCGTCGTCTTTTTAGAGTAAGTTCATTGAGTAATGAGTAAAAATGTGTTATTTTTCAATCAAGCTAAAAGCTACTTTTATGTGAAAGGAAGCTACCATGTGGTGTATACGAGTAAGTAAAGACTAAATATATACCAAGCATTGGTTAAGTTTTACTTTTTGATTAAACTTATGTTTGTTTTTTACACAATTTAATTGTTTGTTGAAAGTTTGTTTCAATTGGTCTGCAATATTTTCAAATGTAATTTTATCCACACAGGAAACGAGATTCGCATCATTAACCTATTGCTATTAACTAGTCCTACTGAACAAAACAATACAAGGTTTTAGGGTATGAAATAGACAAATAATGAATTTTAAAACATAGAACTACTTAACTAATCTAACTTTTTAGTAGCAGTTCCTATAAAGCAGTAATGGCAGGAAGCATTAATGATGACACCATTTAGATTTTGATATTTTAGTGATAGGTACTACCTCAAGAGATGTTTTTCGTATATTGTCATCAGCCCGGGCTATGGCAGCATCTTCTCTCCATATTTCAGAATTACTGTTATTGTTAATTACGTACCCAAAGATAGCATAACAGATAATGTCAGCAGCAAACAATGCAAGGTTGACTTACGATCATAACAAGACTAGGCTACATGCCACCCTTAGAAAAATGAAATATTATTCCATATAAGGAAAGTAGTCCTACTTTAATGTTCTATAAATTCATTATTTGTCATTTGCATCCTTTTAAAACTTTATCTAGTTTTGTTCCGGAGGGCAACAGCAATAGGTTAACACAAGACTCGTACTTTGTTACTCCAGCCATTAAGTTAACAGCTGTTATTGGAAGCTAATGAAAACTCAAACTAGGCCTACCAGTCCAAACTACCCGAGGACTGATGACACTACCTGTGAAAACTGCCATAACTTCCTTTTATCACATTTCCTCACCCTAAATGTTCCCTTCCTACACTAGTACAGTAAGCTAACACTACAAGACTAGGACTATAGTTCTCAGCATTTTTGTACAAAATAATTGGGTATCCATTAACTGAATAAATTATCTGAAATATTCTTAAATAAGAAATGACTTTCAGTGTGCTCTAAAGAATTCAACTCACATTGTTCACTAAAGTCTACTGACAAAAACTAGGCTAGTCCTATGGTTAGTCTACCCTAATTTCATAATTAAAATCTGTTGTCCTGTTCATACCTGGCTAGATTGATTCCCATTGAAAGGTTTCGATCACACCTGTATTTGTCAAAACCATCACTTCTTAAGTTTAATGACACCAAACTAACGTGTGAATTGTCCATAGCTTGGAGTTGGATACCCGAATCTGAGCAATCAAATGTTGCTTCATTTAACAATTCTTTGATCGCTTCCAACACCTTCTTAAGAATAGAACTTTGAACGAGACGAGCTTCAAACATTTTTGTTTAGTTGAAGTAAAATGTAACAAATAAATTAACTAACACAACACAATTACAAAGAAGGATCTCGAATTCAGTACCACTGTTTCAGGCGGCGATTGACGAAAGAGAATGTGATCGGCTAACACAAAACGGAGTTGAGAGTAGAATAAAAACGCGGGACAGTTTGTTGATTGGCGGGAATAGGTTTCGGCGGGAAAGAATTCGCACAGACACTACGTTATGTTAAAACGTTTAAATAATTCTGTTGAAATGTATACATAATTGTACATCCTTTGAAATTGTGAAGTAAAAGTAATCTGATTGAACAAACTTGACACTCATCTGAAAGCATATTTTGTTACACTTGAGTACTGTAAAAATAATCCAAGAATAAAAATAAGCACTTTTATAGAATGTAGCTACAGTTCCTAATCCATTGATGTTAAAGATATTTTCATCCTACTTGTACAATCATATCTATTTGTGATTGAAAATGTGAGTTATTTTGAAAAACAACAATGTAATGTTGAAAATCGCTTCAAATAAAGACGTTATTATTATTATTATTATTATTATCTACAACTGTATACATGATTGCACGACTACTTAACAAAGTATATTTTCGTTTAGTGGTATATTTACGTAATATTTTAACAGTAGTGTATTTTTCCATTGTGTAAAAAGGACCTCATTTATCATTCATGAATAAAAACTAATTATTAACTTTGTCGTCCTTTTTAATTTTTCCAAATTATGTCATAAATAGTTATAATTAATAACTTTATATAGTCAAACATTATTAAAATTATTTTAAAAAAGCAATAACTATTTCATTTAATTATTCTGCACTCTTTGGACCGGTGCTGCAATGACAATTTAACGAAAATTGTGTGACAACTTAGTTTTAAGAAATAACTTTATAGTCAATAATATTTCAATAATTGACGGGTCTGCTGGTTTTAGAAATTCTACTTGACGTTGGTCTAGTAGCCTATGTATAATTCATAGCAGTTAAGTATAATAATTTTACAGTAACTGTTTTATTTTTAGATTATGATGGGAAAATTGATTATGTCTTTAATAAAACCAGAAAATGAGAAGACTGGTGTTGGTGGTAAGAAATCCAACAATAATGACAACAATAGTAAGTCTAGTAATAAGAATAGTTTTGAGGCCGATTCAAACAGAACCAACACAGGAAGACTGACTATAATGAAAAGACTGTACCTAGTAATACAAAAATAAGATTAATAAGACTGAATTTAATTGCCATAAAACCCCAGAAACCAAAACTGAACTCAGTAACTAGGAGTACTAGTATATTATTGAGACAGAACTACACACCAACCGTTGTGACAAGACGTCACTTAGTGGAAAGGAAATATCTGAGAAAATTATAACATTTGATGGGAATCAAGATTCTGTAAATTATGTAGAAGGAAAAAAAATCAATTATGTCTTCTGAATATTATTCCACAGATTATTCTAATGACTGTAAAAAATTGTGTAAATAAATGTTTAGTACAAAATCATAATCAGCACTCTGAGATATCTACTGAAGACATGTTTTCAAGACGATTAACTAGTAAGGATGGTTGGTGCGTTTAAGTATCAAAAGTTGATATAAGGATAAGACTATACAAAGTTTGCAAAAGGACAAAGATTTTACAGGATAGCCTATAAGAAAACCCCAGATTTAAGATCTGTTATCCTGTACAAATAATATTAGTTTTAATGAAAGTAAAAGTGCAGCAGGTACTACAGAGTAACTTCAGAATATATATCCGCAGAGAGTATTGCCCCAGTTCAAAGTATCCCATCGAAGAAGTATTCTGTACTCAGACAATTTCGGAGGTCAGCAAAAAAACAAATACACTTAAGTTTTTGATCAAGAGACACGCCCAAAACGAGGGTGACAATGTCCACTTAGTGATTGAGAAAGAAAATTAAAATGTGCTTAAATCTCGCCCAATTTATGTACCTTCTCAGTATTTAAAAATAATACGAACAACTAAAAACGTGGACCTACATTCAAGGTAACAGAAATGTGTCATGAAGATCTTATAGACTCAGAATGTACAATGAATATGGATTTGTAAAAAAAAAACAAAACAAAAAAAAGCAAAGAAAGAGAGGTCCACCAGCTGAAGGTTACCAAAGCCCACATCATTAGAATTGAAAAGCAAATCTAAATAAAGTGTTTTATAAGGGTTTATATGCTGAAAAAGATTTCAAAGAAGAAAAGGAGAACATAAAAGATACATCCTTAGAAAAGGTTACACTAAGGGGTTTCTACACTAAAGGTTAGAAAAAGTTCAAAAGGCCTAATTTTAATCATGCTTATTATTTGTAGGAAGTTATAATTAGACGAGTTTGTCTGCTGTTTTTTTCCGACAAGCACCACAGATGATGAGGCATTCATGATCGGGTACTAAATAGATTTCAATAAACAACTTCCTTTATTTTATAAATAAAGAAAATTAATCCATCTGTAACTCCCTAGTAATGCTGTAACTACATACAACCAACACTGCTAGCCTATTGTTATTTTTTAGAGTTTGTTATTGCGATCATAATATTAGTCAGTTGTGCGGCTACACATTTTTATTATAGTTCAATATATGTTTTAATTATCTTGCTGAAATTTATAAATTTTAGTCTTTATACATCGTACTGTAGTCATTATAATGCTTAAGTACTATGAAAACTTGTTCAATTCTGTCATGGTCCTTTCTGAAATGTGACTCGGAGTATTGCGACTCAGAAAGCACACTCTTGATAGTCCTTATTCCGTGCGAGTTTTCAGTGGGCAAATGTACTTTCGATAATGATTTATACCTTTCAGAATGTATTTTCACTGACTGCACTGATGATAAGGACTTCATAGTTCACCTTATGCATTGGTTTTTGGATTATTTGTAATAGAGTATTTTAAATTATTTATAGATTCTAAATATATCTAACCATTTTATTCATTGTCTGGATTTATAAAACACAAGTATTACCCTTCTTAGACAATAATAACGTTGCTGCTACTGAGTTTCAATCTATAAATTAATAAGAATAATAATTTATATTCAAGCAATGGTTATAAAATTCTTGTTGGAAATTAGGTAATAAAGTTCTTAGACAACTGGCCTGACATTATTTTCAAGAAGGTAGTTGTAGTAGGTTCTGTCTATATTATGCATTTAATTAACTATACAAACATGTTCAAGATGATGACAAGATCTACAATCACACAAATATTTCACTGGTATCTAATCTTTTACATCCAAGATTTCTTATATGGATACCGTATATTTGGTTTAACCCCAAAATATATTTAGTTTAAATTATGTTACAGTCTTACATTCTTATAAATCAAAATGAAATATTGCTCTGGAAGCTTGAGTTATTTGAGAACAGCTAGACCAGTTTGGCTATTTTTTTTGTTTGGATTGTTCATAGTAATCTAAAATAGGCTTTATAGAAAAAGGTACGAAAAGTTGGAAATGTGTATAGGTTTTGCAGTACTCATAGAAATCACATTCTAAGTTTTTTGTTATGTACAGAGTGGCCACTCAAAATCTCTTTTCAAATTCCCGATTATCTAGTCTATTTTCAAACCAAACAGACAACTGTAGTACTGTATTTAACCCTTACGCCAAGTGCAACGATGACGTTTTATCGTCACTAGCAGTATTTGCAAGAAATGCCACAAAGCTGCGGTGCTCTAGAATTTCGTCGCTAGCGATATGTGAGAAATTCGGTGAAAATTTATCGCTATCACTTATTTTAAGCTCCTTAATTTTTATCTCTGTGTGTTTTGATGTGTCGTTTGTATCGCGGTTACTGCTCTGCCGCTTAAAGCGTACCAATCGTTTAGGGCCGAAATCCGAAACGATCGGTCGGCCGATTTTAATAAAATTGTCCAATGCATTGTTACGTTTTTTAGGGGGGTGTGGAGGGAGGGGGGCGGGTGGTTGACGTGGCACAGGAGTAGAACTAACCAAGATAAACTCACTACACTAATGGAGGTAACCTTAGATCAACCGGCGTCAGATGTTGCTCACGAACATATGTTGATCTTCATTCACAATTTCATGATCCCTGTCGCGTAAAATACGATGTTTCGAGATTAATCAGTTCTTGATTCAAGAAGCTGTCAAATTATGTTTTGATTTTATAAGTTCTTGGAGACGGAACAATTATTTTTGAATAATTCCCGGTTGGGTGGCCACCCTGTATGTAACAATAGGTATGCACATCTAGTGAATTAACAACTTAAGGCGACAAAGAACGAAGTAGTTTAAAATGAATCTCCCCTGCATCGTTTTGACATCAGAGACACCCAGACAACAAATTACAATGCAATCTAGGTGAAGAAGTATTCTCATTGTCTCATCAGGTGCACAATTGAGCGCACTATGATGTTGGCTGACACGACCCCAAAGCACGGTGGAGCAACCGAGTCTTCTACACATAAAGCAGCTATGGTGGGAAGGGCTGATTTTATGCGAATGTTGAGTTTAGCTCGACTCTGGTGTCGAAGCGATGCGGGGGGGATTCATTTTGAACTACTTTGTTCTTCTTCGCGGACTATTTTTTGGATCCCTTCAGACGAATATGACTCCAGATTTCAAGAGTCAAGACTGAAACAGCATCAGATTTCAGATCCTGCACATAAGAGGAAGATGAAATATTGAGCTAAACTAAACATTTACATTGAATCAGCCCTACCCACCATAAATGCTTTATGCAATGAACTCCGTTTTGTTTTAAAGCAGTTGTTTGGAACGCAGGCATTGAGACAAATATCAGTCGAGTAATCGCCCTTAATTTATTATTTGAGTTCTAGTTTAATATAGTCTTTGAGTTAATGACCTCTAAATGTATATGTTTCAGCTTATTCGTTGATTGTACAGACCTTTTTCCACTTTTAATGTATTTTAGAGCTGTTGACACAAAGATTCTTAGTGTAAACGGCCCCAAACGAATGAATTAGATAAAAAGATGGAAAAAAAGGGTTGTTGCGTCAATGAATCCAATGCAGTTCTGTCTTTTCACAAAGCTTCATAGAGTAAAAGACCCTTTTTGTTTAGACAGGGTCATTGAGTAAATGATTAGTAGTGTAAAATAACAATCACTAAAATTAGAAATATAAAAATAGAGCCGTTGCCAACAATTTGTAGAGTAAATCATCATTGCAGATGCTCTTATTCATATCCATAACTTATTCAGCAAACCCACATTGTACCAACCTTACTGAGCAAACCTTTCTCATACTAAAGCTGTGAGGAAATGTTTTTTTTTTTCTGAGACAGTGCCCTTTTTATCATTTCCTTTCTCCTCTATTATCATATCTTTTTGTCCATTTATGTTGCATTATTAAAGAGGACTGTGTGGTGTGAATATTTGTGGTCATGAAACAGGAAATAGCGGAATACAGATTGCGGTATGTACACAGCACTCACACAAGCTACTAGTTTCGGTAACTGAAAATGAAGTTGAAACGGGAAGTACAAAGTTTTGAAACACATACACCACACTCACACAAGCTGCTAGTTTCTATAACTGAAAATAAGGTACCTATACCTAGTATGAATAATATATATATTTTGATCTTTCAAAAGCACCATTCTTTGATCTAACATGTGATTACTAAAAATAATAATATCAATATTTTCACATCTAAGTCTATGAGTTGTACACATAGAATGTAATAAATAATTTCTCGTTCCAGTAATATGTTCATTAATAAATTTATTTTAGGCACAATGCTCACATGAAACAAACAGAGAGAGGCCCTGTGCACCCATATACATTATAAACCAAAGAACAATCATACAAATTTCAAAATACAGTGTTATATATTAACGAATTACCAATTCAAATTCAGCCTCTGTTTTACTTTATTGAAAAACCTGTTTACTTGTTAGTATGTAGCAATGTTACAAATATACAAGTATATATATATATATATATATATATATATATATATATATATATATATATATATATATATACAAATTAATTACTAAACTAAATGAGGAGCCAGGAAAAAGAATGACTTTTCGCTAGGTAAAATATTTACATTACTTTTATTTCATATTATTCTCAAACTGTACAAATGTGACATGAAATCTAACTTAATCAACACCAAAGTTAACCAATATATGCAAGTAAAACCAGCTCCAAAGACAGCAGTTAGTAAAATAACTGATAATTTTACTTGCTTTTGCAAGATTTTTATTTCCTACCAAAATCACACTCACACCATTTCTTATAAAACGTAATTTTCTACAACTAACATTCAACCTGGATGCATATGCAAGTAATAATGAATTATTGTGCTTCCTCTTGAGGAAGAAAAGAAAATGATGACCAATATTGGAATGTATAATCTCAAAAATTATATTATTATTGGCTTAATACTTCTGGTTAAACAATCTGAAATCGTTTTAAACTGTATTTGTTTAAAACCAGTTCTTGAATCATAAACTTATTATTCTCAAAATAAGGAATTTAAAACTTCTCTTTATTACATAAGGTGTTATATAACTCGGTTATTTTTGTCTATTTTCACTAACACAAGAAATGATAAATACATTTTTGTTAGGTTAATCTGTCGATCTAGACAAATAAATAATGCCTGTAACATTTTTTTGTCAACATTATAAAGAACTGGACAGTAAAAGACAGTTTATAACACTAAACATTTCAATGAGAGTGCAAACAAAAATTGTGCATTGGCTTGCAATTCCTTAGATGTCTCTGCGAATTATAATCAAGTTTTTGACCAAGGAAGGATTGAGCCCAACTGAACTTTTGCGGGCACAGTTCAGGAGCATCATAAAATTGTTTTTGGTAGCTGTATGACAACCAGTTTTGGAGTTTATAACACGTAGCAGAAAATTACGAATATAGTTCGTATTTTGCCACATTCAGTTAACATTCTAGCACACTTTATCACCAGGTTTACAAACTACAATTCATGATCAAAGATGAAACTTTAATAGCGAGATTTGCCGTCATACAAATGAGGAGTCATTTTTACAATCAATCATAATCTTTATTTACATTTTTTTAAAGAAAAGTAATGGTGTTAATTATATAAAATAATGATAATATTGACTATGAACTAAGAAGTCATTCCCTGACGTTTTCATAAAATTTGTTTTAAGGCAGCTCTAGTTAGCACTTTGATGTCATTCCGTAGAAGGTTGAAAAGTTTAGTTCCGATCTAGATTGGGTACTTTTTGAACAGAGCTATCATGTGTCTTGGGTGAGGGATTCTTGATGAATTCCTTGTGTTGTGCCCGTGGTTACTGATTTTTCTATGGAGGCCAATTTTGTCAACCAAGAGTATCACTTCTTGGATGTAGATAGCGATGACAGTCTTAATTTTAAGTTGCTTTTATCGTGTTGGAATTCCCATCATACACATGGGCAGGGTTAACACAACAGATTCCTGCCACAATTTGACGGCCCTGGATTAGCAAAGACACCAAGATAAGACTGAGTAGTATCTAAAAATTATCAGTGGATGGGTAATAGTATACATACTAGTAATAAGAAGGGAAATATATTACTGCCTACAAAGAACAGTAACAATACTTGTTATCAAAGAACTCAGTTGGAGAATGATAAAAGAGAAAATAAACTGACTAAAAGTTGCCTGTAAGTAGTGTGCTTTAAGCTATAGTTCCACTGATCTAAGTGTAGACCTGAACTCTTATCAGGCTAATCCAAAAAATAATGTTTAGCTATTTTTTGTTACAATGAAAGAAAACCAATTAGGATGAGAAACAATAATTAAAAATCTTGTTTAAAATAATCATTTACTTTGGTTATAGTACTATTACAACTATTACGAAATTAAGTTAGGGAAGAGGCAAAAGAGTGATTTCTTTAAACATATCATGTAAGGAGTTATTTAAGTCTCTGTTCAAAATAAATTACTTATTTAAAATTTATCTCCTGAATAAATGATTCAAAAGCCATCATGTACACAGATAAATAATTAAATTTATGTACTGAGACCTAGTCAATCATTACAAAAAGATAAAATTTGAAAAACTCTATCAAAGTACATGATAATAAAAGTGTAGACACAACAAGATCGAAGATTTGAAAAGAGGGGCAGATGATCAAGAGCTTCCAAATTAAAAACCAACACCTTTGACGAAAATGCTACAATTATTGGATGAATTCATGTGCAACACATGTGAGCCTTTACAATTTTTTACGTAAGAATCGAAAGCAATTTTTATAAAAATGTATTCATTAAAGTATAAATGTATTACATTTATTTTAAAAGAGGATGCATTGATCTGTTTCTGAATCATATGTTTCATGTGTAAATATTCTATACAATTTGCAATTATTTATGCTAATGAGGTAGATTTAATTTTATATGGATCTCTATCATTCATAACAAATACAGGCCACTAACTGCTCACCAAGAGTAAAAAGGATGTACATGACCTGTAATTATTTACATAATATGTTATTCTAAATATTTATGAAAGATGAAACGTTTTATATTTCATATGAAGTTTGCATATTATGTAGACTAATTAATTGATAACTCAGTTAAACCTAATCAGGGTTTTCTAAAAAAATATGCAAACCTTAAGTGGTCAGTGTAAAAAAAAAATTAAATCCACTACAAAAGCTCTTATCCTAGACATACATCTTTTAAACTCATAGCAAGCATAATATAATTATTTACCCAACTCAATATACACATTAACATTAACACACTATTAATTTAGTTTTGTTTACTGGTAAAAGCCCTTCAATAGAAAATATTATTTGGACTGTTGATGAATTCTGAAAAATTAACCAATTTAAAAAGTTTACAAGATTTAACAACACAAAATCAACATATAATTAATTGTCAATTGCTTTAACGTCATTTTACTAGTATTGCAAACATCTGTTAGTAACCAACAGTTTAGCCATCGACTTCCAAAGATCTTGATCATAAACACCCATCTAGTAAGTTACTCTATCCAATAGATAAATGCAAGTACCACAAGTCACAGTCTTTTAAAGCATCAGCTAGAACAGACAACTGAATAAACGCAAAGTAGGATTACATCACTTGTGTATCATTCATTAGGTCAATACATGAAGCAGTTTATGTAATGATAAAACCATCTTGATCCAAAACATTAGTAACATAACAACTAGGTTTATGGTTTAGGTTATTTATGAACTACTTTAAACTAGTTTCAGTGTTAACTAACAAGAAGGACCCAAATAGGTAAGCTTAAGCACACTAAGAAAGGGATGAATCAAACCATGATATCCAGGCCACAAAAGTAATAACATGAGTCTCGCAAGGCTCTGTGTTTTGTTCCATACTTCTTATTCTGTTTGCAAATGGCTTCCAAGAATATCTAGAAAAGTTTAACACAACCCTCATGTATACAAACAAAACTGTGCTTATACAAATCAAGCTCCTCAATACGAATTTCACTTCTCATGTCACTAAACGTGGCAATACAGTGCTTCCTGATAACAATCGTGGTGAATGAAGAGAAGACCCAAAAAGTGGTGTTTTGCATAAAAGGGATGTTTGGCAGTGGTAGTAACCAACACATCAACTAACCATCTTTAAAGCTTTCTACATAGCAATCAAATTTATGAACCTGCTACCAGAGAAAGCCAAAGGAGAAGAAGTCTGAACATGAGACGAAGCTTAGCTGCTGGAAAGATCTTTCTACTCCAGCTCATTGACAAGTTCATGAACTGGAAAACTTTCTCTGTATATCAGTAAAAATGCACATTATGCAACAAATTGTAAGTTGTTTCTTAACTATACTGAATATTATTCTGATATTTTTCTATTTTATAGACCATTAAAACTGACACCAGTTCTCTTTATTCAAAATTCATGAATAAAGTCTTCTAGTTGATTGACAGAATAACTTGCCATAGATAAACACGTAGTCTCGTGATATGATTTACATTCACTGTCACTATTACAAAACGTAATGTCATATATATATTTTCCTATTTTGTAATTCAATGTTTATTGAAATTAAATTAGGCTATTGCCATTTATACAAATTTAATGAATGTAAATAAAGGTCATTTGACAGGTACTTGGTCTTCCGATCATATGTTACTTTGGTTATTTAGACGCATATGTGAAAGAAACAGCCAAGTACAATATAACTTAATTGTAAAAAGTAAGGGCTCTGTGATGTAGTGGTAGCAAACTCACCCGGCAAATGAGAGATCCGGGTTTGTAGTATATGGGATAGTAGTAGATGGATGAGTGGAACTCACCTTCCCATAGTTTATTTTGGATTGGCATCCACTTTTTTATCATCAATATTGAAGATTAATACAAGTGTATTAATTACACTTATCAAAAAACTCAATAGATACTCACCACTTTCTGAAAATCAAAGTCTCAATCTCTCAAAGAGTTTTTTTGGAATTTGCAAATGAAATTGTTATTCTTCTCTAGTAATATTCATGAAAATCTTTTATTTTATACGAATAACTCAACATATTATTATGAATACCATTAACATGGTTCAGGTAATAAAAGAATAAGCATACTCTTTAATTTGACTACATAAAGATAAATATTATTTGTTTCAATCAAACTTCATAATAACTAAAAATATCTTAAAGACAGAAATCTGAATTGTTACAGCTAAAAAAAATACAATTTTGTTAACTTATCGAATAGTTTTGTACTTATTAGAAAAACTGTTAGGTGCATTTCTTGAGTAGGTTTAGAACCAATTAATTGGGTGATATGAGTCTGGGCTCTGAAACACACCTTGCCATTTAATGGTTACACTGTATGAGCCAAAATATTATTGTGCAAAAAACAAACAGAATTTATAACATGAAATCAACCACAAAATATAGTTACATGTAAATATAGTCAATTACCACATTGTTTAAAACAGTTTTGTTCAAATAAATATATCTGTTGGTTGCTAAAAAACACATTTCACAATTAAATAACTTCTATGCCTGCACACATGGATTAATAATATACAATATTTACATATTTACACTATTTACTATGAACTATATGTAGAAAATATACTTAAAACTAATGCAGGCAAATTTATTCTCTCATGTGTTGTAAAATTCACATTTTGTAGTGTTAACAGTAATAAATAACAAAAATTATTTATATTGAATGTAAAAATACCAATGAAGTACTTTAAAAACTCAGAAAAATTCAATATACCAAGAATTTTGTAACAAATTAATAAACAAACTCTTGAACGTGTATAGATATAAGAAGAAATATTGCTAAAATATATAATGATATATTTAGAACATTAAATAGAAAAAATCATTCTCTTCAAAATCAGTCTTATTTTCTATAAAACTAATGGTTACATATTTCAGCATTAATACATGTAATATATTATGTATCTAGAACATAATTTCTACATCTCGTTGTTTATTGTTTTTAAATTTTTACACAAATGTTAATTTAATAATATATATTTTTAACTACTGTATTTACAATATATTAACTCATTTAAGACTGTAGAATTTCTTTAAACATAACAAATTAACTATCTGAAGATCAGTTAAGGACTGCTTATATAGTATGAACATAATTTTCAACATAACAATTATATTAAGGATGAACCCATGGTAAAATCAGGAAACCAAACTCTATGTTGTAGTGGATCAGCTCCAACAAATGTGTTTAGTTTTAAAATTATGTACAGGTTTTCTTTATATAAAGAAATATACTTAAATGTTCCTATTAAACTTATTAATAGGTTAAGTTAAATAAATCCAATTGCATCACTGCAAAACTGTTACAAATGGACTCGAACTTGATATTTGTGAGTGGACTCCCTCATTAAATATTTCAAGATCATTTATCAGGAGTTCTAAAATTATCTAAAACAATGACTTGGTAATGACAACCTGAAAAACTTCTGGCTAGAGGCATATTTTACTCTAGATAAGAATAGTTGATTTAAAAAAAATTATTATTTATTTATTTAAAATTCAGGTCTGATTATAGAAGTAATCTGTAAATAGATTAAAGAAATTATCATATTGAGTGACAACAGCTGTACCATGTTTTAGCTGTAACCTGATGCTCTACCATCATAGTGGTATTCCCTAACTGTCTAGTTCGCAATGGGACAACTTTACCAAGTATTAGAATTTTTCATCATAACTGGAACCATTAAGTATTCAATAAAGTTTGTCTTCCACTTTAACGTAGCAATTTAAATAATGACAATATTATATTGATTCTTGATTTGAATCATCCATTTTCTCGTAATATTTAATTTTTACCGATAGACTTAAAGTATTGAATCCAATATACTTATTTATTAATTGCGCCTCGACCTGACCCAAACTAAAAAAAAGAAAACCCCTTTCTGATCTTACATGCTATGTAACTATATGGAATTACTGATTTATCGGATTAGTTTATGCAATAGATTATATGACTATCTAATAATAAAAAACTAAATTTATTTTAGACGATAGAATAACACTTTCAGAGTAACACTTAGGGATGACATATTAATATAATTAAGAAATCATAAAAGCAATTTACTTAATTTAATCCTGGATCTGGGATCCATGTTAGAAGGTCAGAATGGTCACAATGCTTTCAGAACTTAGCATGTTTTAGACAAAAATGTACAATGTGGTAACGATATAAAAATATTGTTTAGAAAGAGGGACAAAATTTCGGTTGTAGTTGCACACATGAATTCCTATTTTAGTGTCATTGATAAAAATTAAATGCTGCTTTGAAAGAAATTTTAAAAGCATTGAAATCAAAATATAATGAGAAACAATAATGTGTAATTAGTTTGTAAGAATATAAGCATAATTTTATTTGAACATTTGCTTCAATAAATTGCATTAAAGTAATAAACGTAATTGTAAATATAATTCTTTTGTTATAGAAAATATATTTTTCTACATAACATAAAAATACTTTTTTTTAGACTCGACAGAATACCCTTCGAAAGTAACTAATGCCTCGATAATGCTCTAATTTGTATGAGCTATATAAACAAAACCAAAATTTAAAAATATAAATTTTGAAAATAATTTATGTAAAAGCACTTATATTTTGTGTAAATATTTTTAAAAGTTGATGTTAAATTTCTATGGCTTGCAAGGTACCACAAAATTAAAAGTATAAGAATTATGCAGAAAGTGAGGGCCATGTAATTCTTATAGGGCCAGGGTATTCCCCCCCTTGGGGAAATATACCTGGTAGTCTTTAGTTCCAACATCTCATATAGCTAGTGCTTATGTCACATATTCCATCAGCTGTTTACAAGTTTAATTGTTGTCAGTTTTGGTTTTAATAACATTTACAATTGATTTGCATGTAAGTTTTAACTACTAGTGTTTAGTTTTTATTAACCCTAGTAGTGGCAGTCATTTCACTTGTTAATGGCAGACAGTTTTTGTGTGTTGCGTAAGGTATTTTTCTTTTTATCACAAAAAAAAACCATAACAGCAATTATAGTGTATTATACATTGGTTTTTTTCAGAAAAGAGTGGAGAACAACATTCTGTTCAGAAAACTTGAATTTATAATAGGTGTATTGTTGTTATGTACCTTATATAATTTAAATAAATTTTAAAATCTTTTACATTAATTGCGTGGGACCATGGTTTGAAAATATTTTTATTCATAGAACTTTGAAACTTCAAGATAGCCAAAAGTTGTCAAATATAATGTAGCTTTTGAAAATATATGGGTTTTTAGGAATATATACAAAGAAACTAAAAATATATGTGAAAATTTGAAAACGTGCCTAAAACCCAACTGAATAAAACAGCAACTATCAATTTGAAATTTAGTAACCAAAAACGTAATTGCTTTGAGCCATAGTAAAAAGAATTTAAAAAGAAATAAAGTAACAAAATTATATTTACAGTGATAAAATAAATCAATAATTAGTTTGTTTATTGTTTGTAATGGTTTTATTTCTGACTTGGGCTAAAACAAAACTATGATATGCATCTAAATTTAGTAAATAAATATATTACTGTTACTTATTGTTAGTCTTATTTACTAAAACTACTCACATAAGAACATTTACAGGATTATAATAAACACGTTTTATGCAATAATCAATAAATATTTACAGTTAACGAACGTAATAAATGAACAAAATAACCAATAGTCAACAACTGTGCCAGACTATAGCAACAGAGTTGAAAATAAATTCCACTATATAAACAGCTGATTGTGTCATCCGTCCACTCGCTACAACTATTGAAAAACCTATCTGTAGACAGGACAGATGTGATGTTTGCAATGGTGCTCGAATCACGTTTATACAAGTTTACGTACTATAATAAGTGAAATAGTGACGCCATGACTAATCGTCGATTGCCAACCACTGCAGGACTGTCTGGTATGTTTTGTTTACTTAACCTAGATTGTAGTCATGCACTTGTTTAGTCATTTACCTGAAGAAAGGATCAGATTGCAGATCTCGAAAAGCAGTGTTACTGATTGTATTGTATCACTGAACGATGGCAAATGTCCGGAAAAATCTTATTTCCTTAAGTAGTATTGATTTGAACTACGGATCCAAAGTAGGGGTGTTAATTACTACTACACTCTGAAGGTCAACTAAGGAACCATCGTGAAAGCAAATATTTTACCTGAACATTAGAAACATAACGTTATTGTTTTCTAGACTTTTTAATTGCGTTTTGAAGTTGCTACTATAAGGTTTTTTATTTTCTATTTTGATTGTGGTTCAGTTCGTATAACAAGAATAAGTTATCATAATGATAAGGATGTTTCATCAATTTAGATTTGATCAGATGCATTGTAGTAAGTTAGCCATTCGGCAGTATAACTTTTCTAAGAATGATAACGATCTGGATGCGGACTCAATTTATCAACCACGACCTGATGTGACAAACCTGGAGATTCTAATGGCAGTTTGGTAAAGGAAGATATTGCTGATGTTGATCATGGTGGGTGAGAAACAAGCTACATTTGCGCTAACTGTGGAACAGCTCTGTGTGTGGCAAATAAACCCGGCAGTAGCCTATAACAGCACTGCTGTAAACTCTTAAAGACACTTACAGGATTAATAACCAAGTATACATATGTGTATTTCATTTGGGAAATTCTTATTTGAAAACGTCCACTAAGGAATTTTTATGAAGTATTATAGATCTGAAAATAGTTTTATTTATAGAATGTAAAGGAATTAATTATATTTTCAGTAGTGCACCTATCTATCATTGGTACTCCATGACCAGAGCAAGAATGGACTATTTTACTGTTTGGCAATGACTGTTGTTGAATGGGAAGAAATTGTTTACATGTATTGTTTTATTTTATTTTATTTCTCTACCTAAGCCTACTGGTTAGTGTTCCTTAGAATCTTATATCATAACTGCCATTATGATACCTTGATAATTATTCTTACTCTAAGTAAATAGTGTATACAGTCATTTGTATCATTATCCACATTGATCCACATCCATGGATTCGCACAGTACTGCACCAGATCTAGGGGTAAAAGCTTATTTTCAATAATCTACATTATAGTTGCCATTACTTATACTGAATATTTTCCATTATTTATGCCGAAACATATTTGGCTTACTATTGAAGAACAACATGAGAGAATACATTTATGCCTGCCATAATCACTCATCATTATAGCTTGTTCCAATTTCCTAGATCCCTATTTTTTTCTTTGAACTTCTCGAACAAGTCTTGAAACTGAAACAAAATAATAATAATGATAAGTAAAAATGTAATAATAATAAATAAATAATGTTGGTCACTCTATACATGTTATAATAAGAATTATAAATTAAAAGCATATGATGTCCTGGAAATAAATTTGATAATGAGCAATTATTAATGCAACCAGACAGTTAAAATTTTTAATAAACTTTTGTTAAAACATAATGTAAAAGCCTTAACTTACTGTTGTCTAAGAGACAAATAGTTATGAAAATTATTAATTATCTAATACTAACAGCAATAACTAAATAGATGAATGTAAGATATTTAAAATATAGTATAAGCAGCAATTTAATATGGAGAATATTTTAATGTAGTTATAAAATTTTATGAAGTATTTATTCAGGAATATTTTCAACTGTTTCATTAAGTAACATTATTCTCTTGATGAAATTGTATTTTAACACATTTACTGCAGCGGGCTGCTTTTGTAGTACTGCTGTACTACTGCAGCATGTGACGAGCTTCTAGAACAGCCCCCCACTCCACCTTCACTTATTGCCTCAGTGGGAGCCCAGTAAAGGACTGGGAAGGTTGTACTGCTTGTTGGTTCCACTGTTTCTTCTGTTGCAAACCGTTTTCGGATCAGCATCTTGGTTCATTTGTTTCTGTTAGGTGTTCTGTTCATTGTATTGTGACTGTGTATATGTAACTATAGTCCAATGAAGAATAGTTGAATAGTATTGAACTCACTGAACATTTGTTTTCTAATGGAAAAGTGTCAAATTTAAGTTCAGACAGTTCTGTTGATGGAATTCTTAAACAATGTGTGGTAATGGTATTACTGTTAGGGGAGGGAAAGGTGAGTGGGTAGTATACATTTATACTGATTAACAAGTATATAGTTAAAAAAAAAAAAACTGATTCCCGAGTGCCATTGGGGGTGAAAAACCAGTGAAATATTGAGCACGGACTTGATGAGGGCTAGCCGCCACTAGTGGCAGTGGACTGGAATTCTAACCCTGGAATTGACATAATCAATTCGATTCCACAAGGGTTCCTGGGTACCTTAAGTCGCATTTTAGACACCCATACCTCATTTTTTAGTGAAAAACACAATTTTTCAAATTTTGCTGTTTTACATTGTCTCATTTCCCACAGTGAATATGACAAATATGTTATAATTTTACTCCAGATTACATTATAAAAACAAATCATTAAACTGCCTATAATATTAATACAGGTTAATTTTGTAACACAAATATTTTCATAAAAAATAAGACTGATTCCAAATACAGTTCTGTATAATATTCTACAACACGAGGGTTATCCAGAAAGTAACCACCGTTAATGTAGCACGAAAAGTAAAGGGGGTAATGCTGCCATGTTGACATCAGTGAGTACAGTGGTTCAGTATGCTTTTAGCTGTTTAAAGCTGAGCATTGTAGGTTCATGTGGTTTCCAATAATTATAACCTCGAAACACAAGTTCCATAATAGAAAATCCTGTAAAGTGTGAAGTGTGTAGTGTTAAAAGATGTCCTTTAGTGAAAAATTCTTCAGCAGCCGAGATTCATTTTGAATTATGTGTTGTTTAAAGGCCCAAAAATATTGAGTAAAGATGTTGCCCATCAATGGGTGCAAATTTAAAAAAAATGGTGGAACAATCATTCCCGATAAAGAAAGAAGTGGCAAGCCTTCTTTTGTAATGACCTACTAAACAGAGTGAATGAAAAAGTTTGTGAGAACTGTCGCTTCTCTATTTTAAAACTTTCTGCTAATTTTCATGTAATTTCTTTTACATCAGACAGTGACAGAAAAACTAGGCTACCTCAAGTTTTGTGGTTGTTGGGAAAAAAACCAACAAATGAACTTTTGGCTAAGTTCAAATGGGATATTTTTTATCAACCCCTTACTTTGGAGTTTGCTTAACAAATTGCACCTGTTCCTAAACATGAAGCGGTGGTTTCTTTTGAAAAGTTTGCCAATGACGACGAACTTCAAAGCACTGTAACAGGTTGGCTACATTTGCAAGCAGCAGATTTTAACCCTTACCAAGCCAATGACGTTACTAGATGTCATGCCTAAACTAGCGCTAAAAGCCAACGACGTCCACTGACGCAAAATCAATTTTTTATTTTAATATTATTTAAAAGCATTTCTGGGTAACAAACTTAGTAAAAACTGTTAAACAAGGTTTATCTAAACAAGAGACAACCGTTCGTGTCTATTTTGAAGGTCACGGCTCTTGTTCGATCGGCAAAATAGCGGGCGGCCGGATGTTCATAGTCTCCCGCAGAGCCAACGACGTCTACTGACGCGCGCTCAGTCCGCCTGTAGCCTTCCGTGAGGTTAGATGTTTATTCACCCTTCCATTTTCGATCCGCGTATTTATCTTTTCAATTTTGATGTTAATCAATATTTTTGATCAATTTGCAGTGTAGTTTATGTATTATTATCGTGATGTAGGGCTTTATTGTCAAGTTTTTTTTTTTTAGTTCATTGCTTTTATTTAATTTGTATATATATAAATTTTTACTATATTCTTTATATTTTCTCTAAATACAAATTACTATATGCTCGTTTTTTGTAAAATATAACAATAATTGTGTTCAACTAAATTGTTAATTTAATATATGAACACATAGAATGTCAAAATTAAATTTTTTCAGTGAAATTATGATTTTACCATTTTTTGGCTGTAAATTAACAATAAAGAGTGAAAAAAATATTTTATCGTTTTTTTTTACCTCTTATGTTATAAGAATTATAACAAAAATTGGTTTTGGTATGTGGGAATTTTTTTATTTTTAAGGTGTATGGCTCTTAGGAGTAGTTTTGGTTATTTATTTGTGGCTCGCTAAGGGTTAAAGCAGAGGGTATTTAAAAGATATGACAGGTGCTTGAATCTCTTAAGTGACTACATAGAAAAACAGAAAACAAGCCATAGGTGCAGGCTTTAGTAGCACCTTTGGAGCCTCTCCGCACTTCAGGCAAAAAAAGAAAAACATATCCCTAAAGATAGTACGTAAATTCAAGCTCAGATCATGTAATTGCTGAGCCTTTATATATTTATAATATGTACACATGTATTTACATATTTATATGGCTTAATAACAAATAGTAGATAGGGACAAAGTAACTTCCTCCTTGCCGACATTGCTTCCTTTTTGGAGGTAGGAAAACAAGAACGAATCATCATAAAGACAAAGACAAGTGATTTTCACAGTAAGTAAAATAAATTAATGTAGTTTTTTAGGTTCCTGGTAAGAAAAACTCTTTCAAAAATAGTGGCATCCGGATAATATCAAAGTATTTATCAAATGTTTTTCTGAAAATAAAAATTGAACCTACAACGCAATAGATTTTACAATGTAATGTATTTGCAAGCTATTGAAACAGTTTTATAATAAAGCAGGCCTAAATAGTCTCATTTGCAAACCTAGTTGTTACATCCCATATTTTATTTGGTAAATAAACAAATATACTGCCTGGTTCCTTTTAAATAAACAGCGTAGGATGTTTTTTATATTTAATGATCTGTTTTTCACTAAAAACATTTTAAATATAGCAAATAAATGTAAATCTTACTGTAATGTAGCAAAGTGCAATAATATTTCATGTTCTTTTTAAATATCTGTATCACGTTTTTTTATTACACTTTTACATTTTTATTGTAAATCAGTAGTTTGCAAATGATTTACAATAGTGCTGTCTCAGTAGTCTGTAATGGACACCGAATGGTAGGTGACATGTGGTTTCACTCTGTCGTTTAGGTTTGTTAATTCTATTGGTTACCGCCAATTGCAATTTTTCATAATCACTATTATAGAGAAAAATGTGATATCTAACTGCATTCTGGCAGTTTCATTACAAAGTCTCTAGAGAACCTAGAGCTTCAATTTTGAACCCCTTGTATTTTTATTAATGATATAGCATCAATATTGAACGAAACATTCAACTTTATATTGACAATATGAAGATATCTCTACAGGTCACCAGAGTAACCTTGCAATCAGCCACTAATTCTGCTGTAGGATGGGATGGAATCAACCACATGTTAATGAACCTCAGCAGAGCAGTGGTGGTTACTCCTACTAGTGAAACCAATCCTAGTCAGAAGGATGAAGTGAAAGTACAACATGCAGTATATTGGTACCTGATTGATTCCATGTTTCAATTAGATACTTTCCTGAAAATGTAAGCAACATTGTTTCAAAGGCTGGCGGATCTTAGGTCTTCTAGAATGGATCGCTAGATTTTTCAACAATAAAGATTCCTGTGTGATGTTTTCCAAATCTTTAGGAAGGCACCTTGAATATGTTACTACTGGATCGATTAAGAATCCAGACTACAAAGATATGGTACAGATGCTTTGCTGACTAAACTTCATTGTGATTAGTCTGAGAATGGTCAAAGCCAGTTGGAGTAGATGTGCAAATAAATCTTTAAATCTCTATTGTTTAAGCTCGCTTTACTTGTGTTTTCTACAGTTTCAGAGTGTCCATGATTAGGAGAAAATATAGATATGAGCCCTGAAATGCATTCTTTGTATGAGAGATCTATTTATTAGTTACTATTTTGGAGCATTTAACCTCATAATTAAACTTACAGCCACTAAAAACAAATTTAACAATTTAGATTTGCTTAATGCAACTTTGACAAGTTATTACAGAATCAGAAAATTACATTGATGACTGTGTGACATCATACCTAGCTTGTTTAAAATTAAATTAAATTTTTCTCAGTGTTCCTGCTTGATACTTTTTAGACACTAGATTTTTTATGGCAAGGTGTAATTTATTAAAAAGACTGGTGAGATATAGAACTTCACTAAAACAATGATGGAAATAAAACATGGACAAACTTAACATTTCACATTAAAAAGATTAAGATATCTGTCTAATTTCTGAATTTTTGGTTCGAACCCTTTCTAACGCCGCCCGACTATGAATCAGAGCATAACAAAGTTTTATAATGTACTGAATTATATTTAGTGTTGCTGAATCAACTTACCTTATCATCCTTATCATCTTCTTCTTCCGAGTTTTCTTCTACATCTTTGTGAGGTGCATCTTCATCCTCATCATCATCTTCTTCATCTTCATCCTCATCTTCTTCTTCATCATCATCGTCATCGTCATAATCTTCTTCCATGTTGTTTGCCTCACCTGTTGAAAAAAAAAAAAAAAAATGCTGAAGTATACAATACATTAAATACATTATATAACCCATTACTATAAGATTTAAAATAAATTCTATTGTTTTGTTTGTATTCTATTTGTATTAATCAAGTAGTTCATTGTTTAAATAGTTTCTGATAATGGAAAAATTGTGAATATAACAGGGGTATGTGGGACATCATTCAGTGATACAAAACAAATTCAACAACACCACATTTTGATATTGCAATCTGATTTCTTGTTCAGGCAACTTAACACATAACTACAAATTTAGGTTTAAAAATAACAAATTTTAAAAATCCACATGATTGCAAAGGGGAAGAATCAATTTACTCTAAAATACAGGTTTTGTTGGCTTTTATGTCAAAGTCAAAGTTAAAATTTCTTTATTGCCATAATAACATAAGTACATGCATTGGCTTGCGTCAAAATAAATATAACTAAAAACTACTAGCAATCTATGTATGGTACTCTATCTACCTTTAATATACTCTTCTATAGAATAAAAACAATTTTCAATTAGAAATGACTTGAGCTTTCTTTTAAAATAGTTTAGATCCAAGTTAGATTTAAGGTAATCAGGGAGAGCATTGAACAATGATACGGCACTGTAATAGGTGTGATGCTTAAAGAAGGAAGTGGTATGGTAAGGAATATTCAGTTTTTGTTTGTTTCGCAGGTTATATCCAGATCGAGGGACAAGAGATTGAAAAATACCATGGTTCTGCTTAAAAAACATCAAAGTGTAAAAAATGTAAACACAAGGATATGTCAGAACTTCAAGCTTCTTAAAAACAGATTTACAAGACTCTCTTTGACGAATGCCAGAAACAATTCGCATTGCCCTCTTCTGCAAGACAAAGATACAATGCGTATTGCATCTCTCGGAACCCCAGATGGTTACCGCATAAGAAAGGGAAGGAAAAATAAGTGCATAATATCAGTGTTTACAAAATGAGAAAGCCTACGCAGTACAAATATTCCAGAACTTATCCTCTGCGCCACGTCGCTTATATGACAGGAAAAACTTAAATTTCTGTCAATAGATAAGCCCAAAAACTTCAGATTCAGATTCAGATTCAGAAATTCTTTATTCATAAAACAAATGCACAGATTGTACAATGAATAGCGTCAATCATAGTTAATAAAAAAATTATCTAACATCAACTTATAAAATATTAACTAACATAAGCATTAGTACTAGGATTACTATTATAATTTTTAAGTGTATTTCATGCACAGTTGCTAGAATAAACATTCATTCATTATAAGTTATGGTAATAAATAATTATCTTATACATATAAACAGACACATACATACATAAATACATATACACAGACACATATACACGTAAATACATATAGACATGTTGAGCTAAACCAGTCAATTAGCCCTTTCAAAAAATTCTTGGAATGAATATATAGGTCTATTTAATAGATATTCTTTAAGTTTAGTTTTGAAATGATTTGTGTTGTAGTTAGTTTTCAACTCAATTGGTAAATGATTTAGAAACTTTTTCCCCATGTACGAGGTTTTCTTTTTATAAAATTCCAAGTGATGAGAATCATTAGATATATTGAACCGTGTATTATATTGATGTATTCTTTCTGTTAAAGCAAGATTGCAGAAATGAACAAAGTAATTTATAGTTTCAAATATGTATAGATTGTAGACAGTAAATATTTGGAGTTCCCTAAAAATATGCTTAACTGAATCTCTCCTCTTTAATCTCTTTATAATTCTAATAGCGTGCTTTTGTTTAACTAGAATTTTGTATAAATTATGTGATGTGGTAGCTCCATAGATAGCTATACCGTAAGCAATGTGGGAATTAATGAGAGCATAATAAATTGATTTTAGAGATTCTACACTGCAAACCTTAGCCAATCGTCTCAGTGCATATAGACCACTGGAAATTTTATTTAAAACATAGTCCACATGTTCATTCCAACTTAAGTTTTTATCTATAATCAATCCTAAAAATTTTGTGCTGTAGGCATTTAGCAATTGTTCTTCCTCAATGAAAATGTTGGGTTGAACCCTGTTTAGAGCTTGTTTTGTGGAAAAAGAGATAAAATTTTATTTGTTTGAGTTTAATAAAAGGGTTTTACTTATCAAGAAGTCTTTTATCATTGATAGACCTATAAAAGCGGACATCTCAACACTTTGAACACTTTTTCCTGAGATAACCACATTTGTGTCATCAGCATATAAACAGACAGCAGAGCTTTCTCCAACCAATAAAGGCAACTGATTTATATAACAAAGAAAAAGAAGTGGACCTAATATTGATCCTTGTGGGACTCCATGCTTTACTGTTCTTAGTTTTGAATTGAATTTGTTTTTAAAACAATATCGAGTACTGTTTGAAACATGCTCTATTTCAATGTATTGCATCCTATTTTGAAGGTAAGAACTAAACCATGCAAGTTCCTTTCCCATAACACCCAACATTTTAAGAGTACTTATTAATTTACAATGTGACACACTGTCAAATGCTCTGGTCAAGTCCAGAAATACTCCAATCACGTGTTCTCCCTTATCCACTGAATTGATTATTGAATCAATAAACTCGATACCGGCGGTAATTGTAGATCGTCCAGATCGAAAACCGTGTTGTTGACTGTTTAAGAAATTGTTAGATTCCAGATAATTTAAAAATTGGTTATAAACAACTTTTTCATATATTTTTGATAAAACTGGGAGGAGAGACACTGGCCTATAACAGGCAGGATCATTTGGATCTCCCTTTTTAAAAATAGAAATTACTTTAGCTATTTTTAGCTTATCTGGAAAAATTCCTGATATCAAAGAAGAATTAACCAAATGTATTAAGGGTTTTAATATTAGTGGACAGGACTGCTTTAGAACAATAATTGAAATTTCATCAAATCCTGACGAATATTTGTTTTCAAATGATGAAATTATGCTTTTTAAGTCAACTTCATTTACTGGTTTAAATTTAAAGGTAGTTGAAATTTGGTTTGAGTGCTGAAATTCAATATTGCTTTCATGGTTGGTGGAGGAAATGCTCGGAAGTATTAAGCTATCAACTGCTTCAACAAAAACTTAACGCTTAACGCTTTGCTCAGAAAAGACTTCTACATCATCAACCCAAACACTATCTTAATCAACAAGGGGTGGCAGGAAGGGGAAGGTATCCTCAAGAGACTCAGAATAGAGCGGTTTTTATTCTTATTATATGTTGTAATACATTTTTATAAAATTTAATGTTTATGGTTTTGTTATTTGTCTGATTTTTAGGTAGGTAGAATATAACATAAAATATTGTTTTAGAGTCTAAAAAGAGGTATTGTTATTGGTATGTTACCTGTTCCTTCAGAAAATAAAAAAACTACATTAAAGTATTTGCATAAACTAATATAAAACATAAAGTAATATTAAATTTCAAACAACATATATATATTTAGCGTTTTGACAATAGGAGTTTTTATTAATTTGTTGTCCTTTTCTCCAGAAAATAAAAAAGCTAAAACGTTAGTTTTAGGAATTATACATTTTTATAGTAGCACTAAATACCAACAAACCATTAGGCATTAGGGGTAGGGTTGTAGAACAATATGTATATTTTGAATTTTTTTGCTGAATACACTTGTAGTTGTCTAAGCTATGGAATTAATAGACGTAAATGCATTAATTGCCATCATAACTTTTTATACATATTTGTGGCAAATATTTATTGCGTTTTATTTGGAATACTTTGATATACATAAGACGAGGGCTGACATTTTGACATGGTGTGGCAATGGGCGAGACTCGTGGCGTCATCTTGCTGTCACAGTGTTTCTACACTCTGGACACAATCAGCCGTGATAGACTGTGCATTGTGCCTATCGTACTTTGTATACAGAGGAGTGTTGAAATGAGCGCAACAATTATATGTAATTTTTCGCCAACAACTTATACCTATCACAGATTGTACTTAACAACTGGTGAGATTTTCAATTGCAGCGCTCATGGAAACAGTAGGAAAAGTCTGACACCAAGATGGAGGCTAATCTGATTTAACGAATAGTCTCGCTCATTGCCGTACCATGCCAAAACGTCTGTTACCTTCTGGACAGCCTTTGTATGTTAAATTTTGAGCATTGGTTAATTTTAAAACAATAAAAACACTATCAGTAGGCTTCTAGGGTTAATACTTTTCTGTCCATCCTAATGTCAATATGAAGTGTAGCTAAAAAACCCCGGGACTAAAACTGAGAAATTTGTTATTTATACATTTTATTTACAATCTGATATTATTCCCTTCAATAAACTCCTCTCCTTGGTTTCTAAACAGCTTCATACAAATTTTATACTGTGTGCAGCAATTTTTTGTAAGCCTATTTATGATTTTTGTCACTTTGTCTTTTGCTGCTTCAACAGTTTCAAATCACATTACTTTCAAAGCTGACTTGACAAAGGTGACAACTCACGTGAATAAGGTAGATGGTCTAAGGGTAGGAATGAGGGTAGGAGCCATATGAAACTAGAGCAGTGGAAGGGGGGAGAGATATGTGACCAGCTGTACGATATTCAGCCTTATTGCATCCGCAGTTATTAAGGAGAATAATAAAATGAACAAAACTTTCTATGTAAAATAGTGAATGTAATTGTATTGTTACAATGATAACAGTTGTTCCATCAGTTCTCAAAAGACAGAGGGAGTTGAGAGTCTACTGCCACATAGCCCAATTTGTTACAAATTGTTACATAACCTGTCAACTCTATGTCTGGGTAGAAAATAGTGCTAATTGAGCTTTCTGGTTATGATGATTTGAAATCCAAATGCAAGCTGTTCAAAAATTGACTCTTCAATTGATTCCAACAAGAGTCTAAAGTCTTTATGAATTTCATTGTGACCTACAACGAAACTCAAATACATTATTACATGCTTCATATCAAACATGCGAGTATAAAATGGACTAGGAGCAGTGAAAGGGCACTGATGAAAGCAAACGTGGAGTTATCAGCTGAAGAGGTACTAACTTAACAGATAAGTAAAATCAATTAACTTACCATCATCATCGTCGTCGTCATCATCATCATCGTCGTCATCATCGTCGTCGTCGTCGTCATCATCATCATCGTCATCCTCATCTTCATCCTCTTCATGTTCAATTTTCTCTTTCTTGATTTTCGGTACTTTTGGTATTGTTTTCTGTAACAAAACAACAATATTGAAAGAACACTATTGAATGCCACATTTGTAGTTAAATAGAACAATATTTTCTAATCTAGTGGAATTAAAACTGAATTTGTGAAATGTTGTAGGACTACAATTATGTTTTCATAGTTTTGAAAATAAGATTAATTTTTCTGTTGATGGACCAAAAATATCTTTATCTATAATAGATTATAGCATACATTTGGAGATATAATGTTTTCTCAAACTGTATTATACCACTAATTAAATAACCACCAAGGTTTTATTTTGGACATTAGTGACACACATAAATGATGACCATGAAACATATGCATGATCATACTTCCCAGAAAGAGTGTACTAAAGTTAAAAATACACTGACTGAGTTTTTTGTGAGCCAATACACAACATTTCTTCTCAACCTTCATTTCATTTAATTCTGTAAATTGAAGCAACACATTGGCTCTCTTTTACGTTTTTATATTTGTAACATATGGATTCCTTATTATCTGTATTATTGTGTTTTTACTGTATTCCTGGATTATCTGGAATTTTTGTCTATTTGGATCCTTTCCAGTCCCAAATAATACGGACCGGATTGTAGTGTACCTCCATACTTTGGTTGTAGAACTGGAGTTCAGTGAATCTTTTTGGCTACTTGAATATTGCTCCTGATTCAGACTACCAGTACAATGAACAAGCTAACCATTCATGTTCAATTATGAAAGCATATAAATCAAGACATATGTTCCATCCTGCTACCTATTACAATAACTCTGTTCTTACTGTATTCCAAGGTCTTATTGACCTGCACAGACTATATTCTTGAAGATGACACAACTCATGGGTCACTAAAATCTCCTTACAGAGGTCTGTTTAAATTTGTGGAATGTAATGAGAAAAATATCAGAACTGTTGTTACTGATAGAAATGATATGTGTTTGAGTGCCAACAGGATGAAGCAAACCTACATGATGGAGAATGATGTTCAGCCTTTACTGTCACTATCATATTACAGAAAGCAGTTTCAAATTCGAGATCTAAGGTAAATCAATGACAGAGGAGCTACTGATGAACTAAATATTTAAATTCCTTGTTATAGGCTATTTTGTAAGCCTTAACAACATTGATTCAGATTCAAATTTTATTCACCATTAAATAATATCTCGTATTACAATAGGTTTCGTCATTGGTACATAAAAGTACTAAAACTAGGTTAAAATATCTAAACAATCAGAAATTAAAAATTCATCAGTAGTGTAAAAAGCTTTAGAGATAAGCCACTTAGAAATAGAAATTGAGTTTAGGTCACTGCAGGAAGCTGTATAAGAATAATCCTCCCGATTTGGTGTACTTGAAAACACATGGTTTTAGAACACATTACATAGTTGTAGAAAAATATTCAATTTAGTTGCAAGCCTCCCACAGAAACTTACCATTCCTTTTATTTTAAATAAAATACTTCATTTTTTACTCTGATTTTAATTATATTCTCATTATGTGGAGAAATTCTTTAGACAATTGTTTTCTATTATAAATATTTTAGTTCAGGATCCAGAAGGTTAGAAGCTTGCATTAGAAACCTTTCCATCTTTTATTACCTGATACAATTTGCAAAAATATGATCCGCTTATTGTGAAATGGCCAACCTTTTACAGATGGATGCTGTATGTATTATTCTTATTCTTATGTAGGGTACTGACATGCTGCATGATTTATGACTTTGACGATTAATTAGCCCGAGTATCTTTATGAACGACTTCTGTTCTGGAATGGACTTAACACGTTCAGTGCGGGCCCCGCAGATCCGCGGGGCGTTGCCATAGTCTCGACTATTGCTCAGTGTGAGCCCAGCTCTCGGCCGGGACGGTTCGTACTCGTTGAGCGTTTCTGTTTCCCGCGTTTTTAGCATGTGCAAGTGATGCGTTCTTAGTGAGTTGTTTATTTATGTGTACTGACATTGTACTATTGTAATATATTAGTTTTATATCGCATTTCAGGTGTAGTGACATTGTACTATTGTATTATACAAGTTTTATATCGCATTTCACCATGTCTGCCAACCGTGCTACAGAAAATAGTGCTACTGACGATGAAGCATCAGATGTGGATAGTGAATCCAGTGGAAACACTGCTGTTGACAGTTCGGGTAGTGATAGTGAAGATATTGTAATAAACCCTTCATGGGCTAATAATACAAATGGACTAAGACAGATCCCTTTCACCGGAAACAATAGATTGCTAGTAGATGTACCAGGTAATGGTTCACCGATTGACTGGTTTTTTATGTTGATGGACGATCCATTCCTCGAAA
This sequence comes from Homalodisca vitripennis, assembly GCF_021130785.1. Taxonomy (NCBI): domain Eukaryota; kingdom Metazoa; phylum Arthropoda; class Insecta; order Hemiptera; family Cicadellidae; genus Homalodisca; species Homalodisca vitripennis. Next base: position 144,490,891 of record NC_060209.1, on the reverse strand, counting down.
AAGTGTGCATTGAAACAAACAAATATGCTCTAGAACTATTTTGTGGACCAACAACAACTACACAATCTCGTGTCACAAGATGGAAGGACATTAAAGTGGCAGAATTAAAAACTTTTCTAGGCCTACTTTTGCATACTGGCTCAATTCGTCTCAACCGACTCCAGGACTACTGGAAAACAAATAGATTGTACAATTTGCCACTTTTTAGAGAGTATATGAGCCGAGATCGGTTCCTCCTCATACTCAGACGCTTACATTTTTCATCAGAAAATGGAAACGAAACTGATCGTTTGGCAAAGGTGAAACTAATTGTTGACCACTTCAACAACAAGATGGACGAGGTGTACTATCCATGTAAAGAGTTGTCACTGGACGAAGCCATGGTGTTGTGGCGAGGAAGATTGGTGTTTCGCCAATATATAAAAGGTAAACGCCATAAGTACGGAGTGAAGTTATATTCTCTTACTGAGCCTTTTGGACTGACATTGATATTTTTTATCTACTCTGGTAAAGACGGAGATTTGTCTGGTAAAGGTCATTCATCTAAGGTAGTGTTGAAACTCATGGAAGGTAAACTTGGAAATGGCCACTCCATTTTTATGGACAACTTCTATAATAGTTTTGAATTGGCAGCTAAGCTTCTCTCTGAAAAAACCTACTGCACTGGAACTTTGAGAGCAGATAGGAAACACAATCCGGCAGCAGTGAAAAGTGCCCAGCTAAAGAAAGGGGAAACACAAGCTCAGTATGCAGAAGGTATTATGGTCGGGAAATGGCGTGACAAACGTACTGTAATGTACGTATCAAACGAGTTCGAAAATGAAATGGTCACGGTTGTGAACAAGAGAGGGCAGGAAATCCAAAAGCCCCTGCCAATAGTGCAATACAATGCACACATGAAAGGCATCGACCGAGCGGACCAGATGCTCTCTTATTATCCTTGCGAGCGTAAAACCTTGCGATGGAATAAAAAGATATTTATTCATGTGATGCAAATGATAGTAATAAATGCCATGCAGCTTCACAATATGCATACGATTGACAAAAAACTCTCTTTGTACGATTTTAGAAGCAGTTTGATAGAGAGTCTTTTACCCCCAAAGCAGCAAGCTCCTCTCATTACTCCGCCAAGAAACCCAACCCACAAACTTGTACAAAATGAAGAACGGGATAAAAAGGGTGACAGAAAACGTAAAGATTGTAGGGTATGCTACAAGAATGAAAAGAAAAGGAAGATGACAACATATACATGTTCTGTTTGTCCAGGTAAACCAGGACTTTGTGCTGTCAATTGTTTTGACATATATCACAGAGGCCAGCAGTAAAAGCTATGCCCTCAAGACCTTGTAAATATTGTATATAGTTTTATTTGTTTTTGTTTTGCACTGTATAATGAAATAGTTTCAAATTGGATTGTTTTTACGGTAGCCACTCGCGTTATTAGACTTTTTAGCCGCGCTCTGTGTGACAAAACTCTTTCCGTATGCTGACCCCGCTGATCCGCGGGTCAATCTGTGACGTCATGTAATCCGCCATTTTGGATCACGGACGTTATTATCTGCCCATAAATCTGCCTCTGATAGCAAATGGTAAGTGTATTAATAAATATTAGACTTTAGCTTCTGGTGCAATTTACATGCATTTGCCGTCAGCAGTCAACGTGTTAAGGAGCGTTCTACATGCCAGGACAATGTCACTTTCCTAGGGTTCGTCTCAAACTTCACAAGAGAGGGTTCCTACACTGTACAATGACCTCCCATGTAGCCTAAAACAATTGACGTATTTATTTTGTAACATAGTATTTTAGTGTTAATGACTGGAGTACTTTTGTAAAACAGCGTTCACTGAAAAGCGCTTGACAATAAAGGCATTATTATTTATAACGCTCATACAACAAAAACCCCCTCCCCACACTTCTATTCCCCTTTGTGATACATGCAGCCATGTTGTAATCTATGTGTTGGTCTAGTTGGCAAAAAAATATTACCATTATGTGTGGTAAAAGACAATACTAAAGATCAGTTACTCTTAAAACAATATTGTATGCAAAATTTGTATTTTTTATAACAAAAACTGACCAAGTGCTCTGTCTGACTCTCGCCAGGAGGACCAACTGGTCCTTTGTGTCTCCGGAACCGCAGGATGATTGACCGTGAGGCTATCTGCGTGTTTAGAGCTGATTTATATGCATCCATGGCAGCCTCAGCTGTCTGGAATCGGATGAAGGCATATCTGCAAATAAAAGATGCAGTTATTTAGATGCAATGAGTTTAATGATTAAAAACTCTAATAGTGAGCCTATTATTACACTTATGTTAAAAAACCAACCATATTTGTTGTCGTTACAAAAACATTAAATAGAAAAGTTAGATTTAGCTTTTTGATTATGAAAATAGTTGTTTTTAAAAAAGAAATATACGCTTAAAAAAAATATAAATAAAATACTTAATAAGCACTTTATTATCCACATAAGACGAAAGCATAAGTTTTTAACCCAGCACTTAGATCACAATTTCTGTGTCAGTTTGGATACACACACACACACACGTATGTATATATCCTAACTGCTGAATGTCAAGAGATGAAACCTCTAAACAGGTAGCACCTAGAGTGATCTTGCATTTATATATCATTATACTTAACCCTTTAACTTCCACAGTAATGCATTTTTGCCACCATCTATTTTATGATCCTATTTTGTTTTTATTTTTCTGTCATTTAATGTTTCAACATAACTTGTATTCACAATAATCTTCCTGTGACATTCTGTGTTGTTTGGAAAAATTTTATCAGATTATATATATTTTGTGATTTACAAAAATAATTGCAACTGTTGCACGGCAGGGCATGGCATCTACTTCCCAATACACAAATAAAATCAGATGTAGACAACTATGTTGCAAATCTATATATATAAAAATGAATGTTTGTATGTTTGTCCTTTATGGAATCGTGAACTATTGGACCGATCATGATGAAAATTTGTACGTATATGTATTTTTCCACGGAGAAGGTTTATAAGCTATGCCCATCCCTTTCCCGATTCAGGATTCCGCCCCACTGGTTACAGAAATACCCATAAGAAATGCATTGCAGCAAACATATGTTAACGTCTTTTCAAATTTTTAATCAGCTGTTCTTTGTAAACATATATTACACTTATAGTTTTAAAGCATAGAGTAAGCTTAAGAGAAACGACAAATTTTGTTTAAACTGTTTTTGCAATCACTGTTAAACATAGACTTTACTATCCAGATAATACAATTCAAATTTGACGTAAAAATTCACCTTTAACTGCAATATTTTATTTAATATAAACCATGCTCATGCTTGATCAGAAGAGTAATGCAGATATCATAATTACTATCTTACGTTGGCTACAAATATAAAGAATGTTATAAAATCAACCTTAGTTGTTTTTTTTTGACAGAAGTATGGTTCTCAAAAACTCCGTGTGTACATATTCTCTCGATCGAGACAACAAAGCAAGCTCAATCGTGGCATCGGAGATATAACTAATTTAATCTAAAATTTATTATAGTAAAAAAAAAATTTACTAAGTAATATAAGGACTTCGGTTCTTAAGATTTGCGTGCGAAGCCGTGGGTAACAGCTAGATAGAGGCAGGAATATGGTACATACCTTCATAATACGCCCAAGAGGCTCACGATGGAACGACTATCAATTATCTCAGCAATGTTTAGAATGTGATAGAAAAAGAATAAGTGAATATAGTGTACTGTTTTCAACGGGAAATTGCGTGCGAAGCCGCGGGCAACTTTTGCAAAAAATTATTGAAATGCGCAGCAAAGCGCGCCGGGCCCGCTAGTACTGTATATAAATAAAGAAACATAAAAATTTATAAGTAAAGATAATGGCGAATAAATTTAATAAGTTGTTATTTATGTTAAAGTAAAGTAATCTTATTTTACCAGGCAAAGTTAGGGCTAAAAAGCCCTCTCTTAACACTTAACCTGGGGACCAACGGCTTAAAGATGACTTCCGAACCACCACACATTACACACTTTAAATGTAAATAAAGGATCTATGTTTTTATTTCAAACTGTTTTAGCTTATAACATTTTTCTGGTTTTTTGTTCTTCTGGTTCTTTAAATACAGGTTGTACATAAAGTCCTGCACAGGTATAATATTTTCTGAACGATAACAGATAAATCAACAAGATTTGGTACATCAACACTATACCTAAAAATCTACTTTTTGAAGGAACTATCAGTTTTCTGTAATATCATGGGGACGCAAGGAGTCAGAAGGAAATCTTAAATAGGAGCATAGGTCAATATGCACATCATTTTAAAGGGATTATCTAGCAGAGTTTAATGCCGCAAACCGCACTCAAAAAGATTGATCCAATACAAAATAGCGGCTGTTCAAAGGTTTTACTTGGTTACATTTTATTAGTAGCCATAACCCCAGTAAAGCAAAACTCCAACCAAACAAATACTGCAGCTAAATACTACATTATGCTTGTCAGTTGTACAGAAGTGAATTATGACGTTAGTTATCCTCAAGGGTTACAAATTTGGTCTTAATATATTGATAACGGGGAAAACCTGATAACAGTAACAATTAAAAAGCTCTTATCTTTGGGTCGATCACATGAGGAAGCATGCCATTTATTTAATAACTACTTTCACGAGAGACAGCCAATTTCTAGAACAACTGTAGGGAGAACTGTTCAATGCTTTATGGAAACAGGAAGTATTTCCGATCGTCATAGGTCAGTAAGGCCCGCTACTGCGACAACCGAAGACAACTCTTTAGATGTATTGCAGTCATTTATTGAGAACCCGCAAGAGTCCCTACGCTCAGCAGCACAAACTCATGATATCTCTGTTACGTCTGTTAAAAAAATTCTGAAAAGGTCTAATTTTAAGCCTTATAAAGTTCATTTGGTGCACGAACTCAACGAAGATGATTTCGATCGACGTATAGAATTTTGTGAAACTATGATGGCCAAAATAGATCGCAACGAAATTGATGTAAACAATATTGTGTTTTCAGATGAGTGTTCATTTATGCTGAATGGAAGCGTAAACAGGCACAATTGCCGTTACTGGAGTAGCAAAAATCCTCACTGGATGCGGGAGGCACATACGCAGTATCCACTAAAGGTGAATGTCTAGCTTGGTGTGATAGGTACCCAGTTGGTAGGTCCTTTCTTTATTGAAGGAAATTTAAATGCAATATCATACCAACGTTTGCTAGAAAATGAAATTACACCAGCACTTTGAAACATGTTTGGAGAACATTTCCAGAATATCTGGTTTCAACAGGACGGAGCACCCCCACACGTAAGACGTAAGAGCCTATTTAAACACTGTTTGTTGGCAACGGTGGTTCGGAAGGCGGGGGACTGTAGAATGGCCAGCGCGTTCACCAGATCTGTCTCCATTAGACTATTTTGTTTGGAGTTACCTTAAGGACAACATCTACAAAACAAAGGCTCAAAATTTAAATGAACTGAGACAAAGAATACTTCAAGAATGTCAGACGATTCCTCAAGTTGCCCTGCAAAAAGTTTTTATGTGCATCTTTCCAACTGTCAAATAACCGGAGGTGAACAATTCGAACATTTACTCTGAAAACATTTGGTAAGTAAACATCTTTTTTAAATAAAACCTTTGAACAGCCGCCATTTTGTACTGGATCAATCTTTTTGAGTGCGGTTTGTGGCATTAAACTCTGCTAGATAATCCCTTTAAAATGATGTGCACATTGACCTGAGCTCCTATTTAAGATTTCCTTCTGACTCCTTGCGGGACGTCCCCATGATATTACAGAAAACTGATAGTTCCTTCAAAAAGTAGATTTTTAGGTGTAGTGTTTATGTACCAAATCTTGTTGATTTATGTGTTATCGTTCAGAATATATTATACCTGTGCAGGACTTTATGTACACCATATATAATACATAGAGACAGTTTGCCCATTTCTTATTCACAATTTTCTTTAAAAAGACACTGTCCCATTGTAAAAATGTTTTGTTTGCGAAAACAGCAATAAATCTAAAAAAAAGAACAAATTATTAAAAAAAGCTATTTAATAATTTAAATACACTCTGTATTCTGAGTAAATAAATAGTAATAAACTATAGCTCCATTAAACAAGTATTTTGATAAGTTTCTAAGGAAACAATATTTCACGGTAAACATCAATTCTTCATTAAGAGGTTTGGATTTAGCTTTGTGAGAGGAGCTAATCATTCTGTAATAATACTTACTATCTGTTTTATTGTAAGACGACAATAACTTGTATTTTTGATCAGATTTTAGTTATCAGGTATATGAATGGTGACTGACTGAAATACTATATTATAATATTGTAAAGTAGCTGTAAATTTGTAGTTATTAGAGTACAAATAGAGAGCTTTGAGTACTGGACATAATTAGTTACGTCATTATTCTAGAGCAAGAAGAGAAATGATCCAAGTACAGACTCCTGTGACAAACATCAAGTGACAAGTTTCCACTTAGAGTGTTAGTTGTAACCAAAGCATGATAATAGAGTATTTTGGTAACTGTGAATAGAATTGAATGATAGACAAATGTTAGGTGGAATGAATGGGCTGTAAGTAACTAAAACTCAAATGAAAGTTTAAAAGAGTTGTGGACTTTGGCTCTTGGATTAAGAGCCTTACTTGGATTAATAGGACATTGCCTGTAAGGCCTATTATGTTTTCTAACAGATCCAATTCGCATTCTAATATTTCAAGGGAAATATCAACTCTTAATTATTTTTGTTCATCAATCAACACTTATGCACCTTCCTCATGTTTAAAGTTTCAGAAAGATATGATTTACTTTAGTCTAGTAAGAATTTTTTATATATAATCTTTGTGACTCACTTACAAATTTAACACTCTCTAACGCGTGAAACTATTTCAAAATTTACTTGGGAATATAAAGTGAAATGATAGAGCAGGTGACCACTTCGTATGGTATAATTACACAAATGTAATTTTATTTTGAGATCATGCCTCATGTTATGGATACAATATCTGACTTCATTAGACAAGTGTTATTAAATCATTTTTCTTTCATTGTATTATGTTTCTTTTAGTACATTCAAACATTTTTAGCTCTTTACAAACATAAACAAAATTGCTAGGGAAGAATCAATATGCAACATGTTCACTCCGAGAACTTAAAACATATATCTAAAGCGTAAAGTCTAATAATGGTTTTCATAGCATTTCCCATCTTAAAATAAACTGAAAAAGACTAAATTTGCTTATTTCATATAATAAAAAATGGGTTGCTACTCTTAAGTTTTAACAAGAGTAGCTTTTCGTTCCACTATTAATTTATCTACAGTTTTAAGTACATTTTGGTCTTCATTTAAAATTAAGAATAAAAAATACGTGAATGAATACTTATTTTAGCTACATAAAACCCAAACCTAGTATATTTCATTTTTGCTGCATATCCAATGTCTATCCTATGTGCAGTAGGAAATTTTTCTTTTACCACTTGCGTTGATATGTTTGTGGGTAAGTTACCAACATATAACCTGGAAACAAAACACAACTTTAACATTGTCATTAAAATATGAGAAAATATATAATAATTATACCAGACATTTTAATTTCTAAACACTGCATAACATAAAAGAAATTATGAATTATTTCTGAGTAGTATTACTTTTTCTAAAGATCTGCAAATTATCTCCTTAAGAACTCTCTCCTTTAAAACTTGTTATGACAACAGTAATTTCCTTAGTTCGTAAACAATATTTCCATTAACTGACACACGACTTATTTCTATATTTTATTTAGTGCTACTAATCTGTCTATTTAATACCAGTACTTGAGAAAATGTTATGTGAAAAAAAACTGTAAACGTAAATTGTAAAGAAGCTTTAGGAGTTGAAATTTTAAAGCTGGAATTAACCCTTATAACGTCACAGACGCCGTATGGCGCATAGACAAACTATCTCCAAACGGCAAAGACGCGGTACGGCGCATCGACACAAAACTGCATCTATAGCAAATTTAAGTTCCTTTTAAATCCGATCAATGTCACTAACGGTATGCGTCAACCATGTGTGTGGGTTGTTGACCTATGTCAAGCGTCAAAATATAGCTGTCGCGTTACATTGTTTGAAACAATAGACGCGGTGTCTAGACACTCTCCCCGCCACACGGCACAGACGCCGTACAGCGCGCGCGCTTTTGTTTGCAGTTTGGCTTCAGGTAGTGCGTGTCTAACCATCGCTGAGTCGGTTTCCTTCGTCGTGTTTTCTGTTTATATGGTTTTTATTTATTTGTTAAAAGTATTGATATCTTAGTTTTGTATTCATTTAGTGTTTTTAGTGTCATTTTAGTGTTTAGTGTCACCTATTTAGTGTTCAGGTACTTTGGGATTATACCGACCACACCAGTATGAAGAACACAAAAATATAAATTTATAGCTAAACAAACATGATAGAACAAAAAAACAACTCTTTAATTACAAAATTACAAGCATTTCCAGGCATTGTGATCGGTATTGTTGTCGCTTTTATCTTATCTTTCTCGAGAATCCCGATTACGACAGGCCACGTGGCATCACATGATTTGCGCGGTACATAATTGCCTTTCCATAACAATTCAATTTATATTTCTGATCAGATCCTCTAGAATTTGATATTTTACTGATAGGTACTATCTCGAGGGATGTTTTTCTTTCGTTGACATCAGCGAGAAGGCATGGCACTCGCATTTTGGGTGGCGGAGTATGATCAAGAATAAAAACAAGTTTTGAGTGTTTTTTCAATAAAGAGTTTAGTTTTAGTTTGATCATGTTTGTTTTTATTGAATTTTTGTGTTTGGAGAAATGTAGAGGTAAAACACGGAAGTACAACAAAGCGATGCACCAGCTGAACGGGCGGCGAGACTCTGCAATCACGTTATCTACTAGACCGCTCGACTTTGACCTCTGTCTGAGGATGGGGAGGGGTTTGCGATAAAACAATTCCTGTTTTATATTGACGAAATATTGTTCTACGCTAATCTAGTAATCAGTAGAAGCAAAATGTCAAATAACGATTCATGTCTGGGTGTGGTCGGTATAATTCCAAAGTACCGTGTTCATTATTAGTGATAAATAACATGTCTCGTAACATTGACAATCCTGAGTACAGTGACTTTATAATTTTAAAATTTTTACTTTTTATACTTACCATAATTATAGAAAGTAAAAATAAAAATGAACTTTACACACTTATTTTTATTTTATTTTTTTTTTTTTTAATATTGTGCCGTTTGCTGGAAGTTGTGAAAAGATATACTGACGTTATAAGGGTTAATATATTTAAGTAGATATACAGGGTTGCTACAGGAGTCCAATAATGAAATTCCCTGACTTTTCCCTGATTTCCAGACCAAATTTTTCATTTTTCCCTGACTTTTTTCGACGCAATCCCCAGGGTTTTTTGCTATTAATGGGTGGAAAAAAGCGGTATTGAGGGTGGCAAATATAAAAAAGCAAAAAATAAAGTGAACACAGTTTAATACGTACAAAAAGATTGACTTAAATGATCTTTTACAACACAGAAGTAAAATACTTTAGAACACTGCACCATAAGTAATTAGTAGCACATAGAAATTACAGAGTAAGTTTATTTGTGTAAAGGGATTTTATATTTTTCCCTGACCAACGTCGAAATTCCCTGACTTTTCCCTGACTTGAGACCGGATTCCCTGACTTTTCCCTGATTTCCAGTCCTGTTTTTTTTTTCCCTGACTTTTCCCTGACTTCCCTGATTTCCCTGACCTGTAGCATCCCTGATATAACACAAATAACTTTGGAGTGGAGTTGAATTTGTATAAATTTTTATATTGTTCATAAATTAAGAATATCAATTTTTGTTACTTACGTGTAAGGATCTATCGCTTCAGGTGTTACTGGTTCTTCAGTTTTTGTTAGCTTTCGTTCCGCTTTTAATTTACCTACTCCAAATTTTATTTTTTCTAAGTCTGATATTACTTTATCTACATTAGCTCCATCCACCAGTTGTGCAAAACAAAATCTGTAACACAGTTTAACATATGTCAATAAAATTCTGTGACACAGTTTATAAAAATGTAGAATAGGCATATCAATCATAATTACAAAACATTTCCTCGGACTCCTAGGCATTTATTTACTTTATTATTAAATTGTGTAGTATTAAAAACATGCTACTTTGATTCCAATATCAAAATGTATTTGCAAGTTCTATTCTTAATTCTTTCAGTATCAATGTCCGACTAGGAACTCGTCAGAAATACATGTGAGAAAAGCCGACGTACGACCACAGGCTCAAAGCAGAAATGTTGGAGATAAAGCCACTTTACGACTAGGAAACTATCTCAAATAACACTTAAGTAAAAATGTTTTTAATTTGAAAAGATCAATCCTTTCCGAAAAAACTTGATATAGTGCAGTTACAACTTATTCAGAAGGCCATCTATTTAATTTATTTTTCGTGTTTTTATACAAAAGTGTATTGTTTGTTGAACAAATAATGTGTTTTTTTGAGAGAGGAATTATTAGCAGACAAGTTTTTGGACCAAAAGGAAACATTCACAAAAATTTTGTAAGCACACAATTTATTTTAATAAAAAAGTATTTCCTAGCCCTGTATTTATAAAACTAATACTGTTTCTATATGAACAGTCTTATTACAAACAAAACAAACAAGTATGTATTTTTGTTGATTAATAATTAAAATATGATAGTTTTCTAAACTATTTTAAAACAGCTAATTTTGGTCTGGCTTTTCTCACACTACCTTACAGTCTAAAGCCCATATGGTCTGGCTCTTCTTGCATCCGCAAAATGTCTGGGACTCAATAGGTTAAAGTAGAATTTGAAAGGTAATTATTGACAGCAAAAATGTTTGCCCGACACAATAATAAATTACACAGACCAGGCAGAGCTTACCACAGGAGAAAACATTCACTCCTACAACACACGGAGAGCAGCAGACTATCATCTTCCACCGCACCGCACCACACAATACAGCAGAAAACCATCATATATCGGACGGAAAGTTTTCAACTCACTTCCAACAAATCTGAAAATCCTCAACGGCCAACAACTGAAACGCCATCTGCAAGACTGGCTGATGGAGCGACCATTTTATTCAATGAAGGAATATTTTGAAACAAGATGACTGAAGCAAGACCGAAACTTGAAGGACCTATTTTCTTTGTATATAAACTTGTATCTCTTGACGAATGTACATTTCTTAAAGAAATTGTAATAAAGATTTTGATTGATTTGATTGATTGATTGAATTATGAAACTTAAAAATGATAAATTGGTTTTAGTGTATTGCAATACATAGTTTCATTGTTTATGAGTTATAACAATATGAATATGTTCTTTATGACTCAACTTACAAGAAAATATGCACGAGAATTAATAATAATTTATTTTTGAATTTTGTGACCATTTATGAAATTTGAAACTGAAATAATGTAAAAGTCAATAAAAGTTATCTTCAGAGAGTGTTATGTTGTGGCAACATTATTGTTGAAACAATGATTGTTTTAAAGTATATGTGATTCTGATTCATAACATCGACTATTAGACCAGTACTTTCATAAAATCTACAATTAATCACTCCCCAAATTCCTATACATACAAAAGTCATTGACAAAACACAATAATACAATACATTAGTGATAATTTATTTGGGCTTGACCAAAAATAACTTAATGGAATAGACAAGGCTTGTGAAGCGAGGGACAACAGCAGTCTGAGTGACGTATCAAAAAATCGATAGCGTCTAACCAAAATATCATGTGTATTATGAGCTGACTATTTACATTTATTCCCTCCCTGGATATTCAGGCATTGGGTGTCTGCAGGAGACATGAACTGATCTGATATACAATCATGTAACTACAAACTATTCTCTTGTTTTTTTTTAGGTTGGAGGCCTACCACTCTAGTTTAATTAAATATAAAATCCAACTTAGTGAAATGTGTAACACAAGCTAAATACACAGATTACAAATTTAAATGGGATTACACTTCCCAAAGTTTTGCTGGTTAATTTTATTACATGTAAATTTGTTACAATCTTCATTGTATCATTTTGATTGTGTTAATCACAGACATTTGCTTAGTAAGATTTATAGCATTGAAATAAGGAATAATGTACTTAATATCATGCAGTCGCATTTAAGTGAAAGGAAGCTGAGAACTATCATTAAAAAAATTAAAGGGCTTCAAGTCTACACAGTCTAAATATTTGTTTTGGAGTCCCACAAAGGTCAATCTTGGGACCAATTCTATTCTTAATCTATATAAACAATCTCCCTCAAGACCTTCCTTTTAATTAATTGCGCTTTTGCTGATGATACAAGTGTCCTCCTAATTAATAAATCACTTAATAAATTATAAAAAATCAACAGAATGAAGATCATTACACTTACAGAACTGGTTTGAAACAAATGGACTTTTACTAAACCATTCTAAAACAAAGATTATACAGTTTTAAGTGAGATAAAAATCTAAATAAACAATTAGACAGTAATAAAATAACCTTTCTTACACTAATAACTTCTAGGGATATTAACATACCATACATTACATTTTTTAAACCAAGAAACAAGAATTGTATAACCAATACTTGTCAAAAAAGTTAATTTTATTTAGATTTGCAGTGAGGATTTTGGTAGATAAAATCTCTCTTGAAAGTCATAAAACTGTTTATTTTTCCTATATCCAATCTGTTTTAAAATATGGAATATAATATGGGAAGCTTCAAAAAGTTCAGAAAACTGTTTTAAAAGCTCAGAAAAATGAAATGAGAGCAATGATGAGGACAAATTATAAAGCTAATTGCCGTCCTTTAGTCAAACAAATTAAACTTTTAACTTCACCTTGCTTTTATATCTATGAAATTTTGATACCATCTTACAGAGATTCCTTTACCATTTGACAATTTTAGGCAGAAACATGTACAATACTAGACATAAAACCATTCATAATTATCCAATACATAATTTAACTATTCTTGAAAGAAATGCATTGTATTATGTTTATATAACAAACTTCCAGAAAATTTTAGATCACTAAATTACATACAATTGTGTGCAAAACTCATAAACATTTTAATTAAAATATGTTACTATAGTGTTGGGAAATACTTAAGTGATAATTTTGTTTATTACAACTAAGCTAAGTTATTCTGATTTTGGCTGCTATTAGGTTTTTTGTAATATTAGTTTGTTGTACAATGTTTGTAAACCAGTAAAAGATTTGTGCAATAAAGATCTTTTATCTTTTAATCTTAATCTTGTTTTTAGTAGTACCATACACGAATTCAAAGTTTTTTTTTTTAAATGAACACATAATGGATGTTCAACTATACAGGATCTCAAGATCACTCAAAGTCATGAACCCCTCAATAAAAGTCTTTTCAGAACCTAAAATTCTTTCAGCTCTTTAATAAACTGTAATGTAACAAACAGAATTTGATATTTAGCTTCCACTGAAATATTTAAAATATCTAGTCGAAGTAAATTTAAATAATTGTTATTAATAGAAAACTAATTTATTTGTGATAAATAAGGTATTATTAAAATTTTAGCTACAAACATTCTTACATTTTATAATAGTTTATATATGTTTTAAGAGTGATTGTTTTGTAAACCAAAACTAAGCTTCCAATATCTTACCTTGCTCCACTAGGTGCTTGAAAGTGAACTGAGTCTATTAATGGGTGAAATTTTTTAACTATATCTTTGGACAATTCAGGGTCAGGAAATCTTATAACTAATGACTGTTCTGTTGAATTTTTCTGACACTCATTTTCGAGCGCTAACGCCTTTTCTGCATCTTCTCTGTTCCAAGGCCGTGAGGTGTATGCAGGTGGTTTTCCGAGTTTATCTTTCTTTTTTTTCTTAGCATTTGTTCCAGAGAAAGATGTTTCCCCATTTTCTGCAGTTTGAGGCTGAAAACAACGCATTAGAGATAACATTTGCACTACAGAAATAGTAATATTAAAATTATAATTACATATTTGACCTTGTATTACAAATTTTAAAAATGTATATAAACTTATCTGAGAAAATCATTAGTCCCCAGACTTTTTTCTGCAAATCATGTACAAATGATGACTGAAAGTTTGTTACTGTAAGGTTAATGACAGATGCCAAAACTTATCACTGATAACCATATAAGAAATGACAACAGAAAAATGTAGTTTTTAATTTTGATACAATCCAACATCATACTTTAATATTTTTACCGACAAAGTTTATATTTTTCATGGTTTAATTTCAGTATGTGAATCTAACACTCAGAAAACAAAGCTATATGCTTTTACATTCATAATAAATTAAGAGGAAGTGATACATGTTACTCCTAGCTCTACTGTATCACACACTACTACATTGTGTACAGTTTGAGTTTGTACTTTGTGGAAAGAGACATCATTAACTAGTAGGTCTTAACCTGGCATGTTTTGCAAAGTTTTCTTTGTAAACACTATTGGCTGATTCTAATCTTTAAACCGAGGAGTTTGTCTATAATGAAATAGTTAATAAAAACTGGTGGATAGTAATCTTCACATTTAATATTGCAGGTAATTCTCACAATATGTTGTCCCTCATTCAAAATTCAGTACCTTGCTAGTACTGAATAGGGCCTTGTGGGGAGGGGAGGGGGTTTAGATGGTATTGTGTGTTGTTTATGGTTAGAACTACAATATAAAAAATAATTTCTTTATATAATTTATGTCTAAAAATAAAACAAATATTATTTTACGACATGGAGTATTGTTTGGTTCCTGTAAACTTACTCTTATAAACACATAAAGTAGCAACATTCCAGAAAATCAAAGGATAAAGCTACAAAACTGTAAAAATTTTAAACAAACGACTAACCAAATCAAATGTTTCAGGATTCAGGAGCTTTAACCCTTTGAGTGCCGCAGCATTTTGCTATATGGTATGCATAAAATGCCGAGCGAAAATGCCTGATTCTGCAAGGGTCTGGTTAAAAATTCATAACAAATTTATATTGGGTTTTTGTTTTTTTTTTTAGATAAATATATTTTCTTTATAAATATAACACATTGATCACTTATTTAACGTTTTTATACAAATAAAAAAAATCATTATCAAAAACTTTATGAGAATAACATTTAGTTTTTTATTTTAACACAACTTAGTGTTATTAAAATATTTTATTTTTCACTTTTAGTTATTCTATCTTATATTCCATTTAATTCTTTACAAAAAGACATTTAATTTTTTTTTATATTTATAAATAAAGTTTGGAAAATAAATACGAAAATATGAACCACTACAAAACTAGAAATTTTCAAACCTAACCTAACACTCTGTGTATTGTCTACACTGATAATGCTTAAATCTAATGCCTGCAATACTAGGTCTTCATTGTCAGCAATGTTTTTGTTCATAAATATCACTGAACAAACACAAAAAAACATAAAAAATATACAAACGTATTTAGTAAAGTACTAGATGCTTACGATCACCGTAACTCGTGGCCAAGTCATTGTTCTACTTACATACAGACTAGAACAACATACACAAACGAAATAATTTGAAGATACTAACACTACAAACCCATTTACACTTATAAACTTTTAATATCATTTGTGAAATAAACAGCAGCGCAAACAAATCACATGACGGCTCGTCCGCATAGCGGTCGATTCTAAACTTGACCAACACGCTCACTTTACAACCGCCGTAAAAATCAGAATCTAACCAGAATGCAACAGAACCTACATCAAAGGTTATGTTGAAGCCTTTGGAATGTGTATGTATAGTCATTGAGCCAATTTAGATAATTACTATATAAAATATAAGCGTTACTACAGAAGTCGCTAACAGCAATTCTGGCATTTCTTGCATATAATGCGGGATCGCTGACAGCGATGCTCCGGCACTCAAAGGGTTAATTACCAACACTCTGTAAACAATTTGGCGACAATCCACCTGTACATTGTTGATTTTCATTCTCAGTTTCATGAATCATGTGGCACAAAAAATAAAATTTGGGTTTTGTGATTAACTTATAGTTCAAGAACCTGTTCAAATTATTTCTCGATTTCATAAATTACTAGAAAAATATTACTTTTGAGATTTTCAGGGTTTTACTGGGGGATTCCCAGCTATTTTCTGGTGGAGTAAATTTTTAATTTATTCCCAATTTTCCCTGGTTGGGTAGCCTACCCTATATTTATGTAAGTGCACATACAAATTTAATATGAGCAAGCGCTTACAAATTGATTCGGGTCAAACTGGTTGGCCTGAGATTGTGGTGGCAGTGGTGGGGGGACAGTTGTGTTAGGCATCCACGAGCTGCCTGCTCCCTGGTTGTGGAACGCCTCCCCACCCTGGGGCATTGGAGGCATCCCTTCCATGAAAGGTGGTGGTGGACGGTTCCACATATTCTGGAACAAGATTACATTAATATAACTATAATACTATGTATGAAATTAAGACATTGCTCATGCCAACCCTAAGATGTGACTGCAGGAAACAAAATTCATAACAATGTGTTACCTTTATATTCATTTACTCATGTGACATTAAAACAAATTTAACTAATAAGTTATAAATTAAATTGCTGACGAGTTAGCTCTCTACCCTGAAGCTTTCCAGTAGGCCCATATGAAAGCATATGCTCTTAAAATTTAATTCAAAGGCATAGAAATATGCTCGAGAGCATGGAGTAGTAATGGCAATAGCACGATAAAAATTGCACTAGGTAACCAAATGGCCACGTTCAGCACTTATTATCTGGCCAACTCGTTTTACTTGTTTGTGGGGATCTTTGTGAACACAGCAATATTATTTGTCTCTGAAAGAAAGATGAAACCTTCTTATTACTCAAAATTGTGAAGGACAATACTAAAATACAATGGATTTCAATTTTTGTGTACAACTTACTCCTATTAAAGTATACTATTGCAATTTTCTGTTTAATATATTTTACGGGAAACTATGTCAATGGCATTGAAAAGTTTAATGGTGATTGGCTAGGATTAGGTAACTGGCAGGGTTGGTGTATTTTTTAAATAAAATATATAATACTGAAACATACTAAAAGTAGTTTTTTCATGAAAATATTAAAATGTCTTGTTAAATAATATTTTTGATCTGGTATATTTTTACTTTTTGATGAGATTACATCGTTGAAATGTGAAACTCAGTAACTTAAATCTTTAAATTAAAACTAATTAATAAAACTAGTCCATTAAATAAGTTAAATTACCTTATAGAATTCAAACAGTTATTTTAAGTACAGTTCATCTTAAAAATCATTACCAAATCCACACAATTTCAAAATAAGGTCAACTGATAAATGTGTTCTAAAGGCAGACTGTGCCAAAAAATCTAGAATTAAACTAAACTTTTACTAAAAATTAATATAATTGAACATTTAAAGTCTTTTTTTCAAACTTTTCAGACATCCAAGTAACTTCCACCCAGAACCACTCTGATACAACAAACCTGAAACCTGATAAACCACCCTGTAACCACAGTACTTGGCTTCTATTTTGTTTAAAATTAACACAATTTGAAAAACATCCTGAAACAAATTTATTAACCTTTTCTGTGCTGAAATCTCATTAAAATATATTTGGTTTCCAATCTTGTTAATATATACGTTTGCAAATAAACATCTACTTGGTGATGAAAAATCTTTAAATAACTGCAGATACAACTCACCTGGTTATAGTTGTTATAATTGTAGTTTTGATGAGGTCTCATTCCCCTGGATTGAGGAAAAAACATCCTTTGGTTGTGGTTACCTCTTCCTCTATGAAAGAATTGGCTGTGCATCATACGAGGAGGACCTCCCCATCCTCCTGACATCCATTGCTGACTACGGAAGTCCATAGGCATCGGACCTGGAGGACCAAAGTACGACTGATTGTGTATTGGAGGGGGTGGTCTTGTAATCATTGCTTCCGGTCCATCTTCAGCCTTGGAACAAATAAACAAAATGAAAGTTTGGGGCTGTTTTCCTGTGGCCAAAAAGAGAGGTTGCCAGGTTAGAAAGTGTCCAAGGGATACTCTGCCTGGCTATAACTGGAGCCTTCCCAAGTGCTCTGGGCACAGTCCAAAATCGATTTCTTATGAGTGTGAGTTATTTCAATTCTAATACCTCCTTCAAAACTAGTCTGATCTCCACTACGTTCTTTCTTTCCTGCAAGTAACTTTTAAACCACTTTAATGCTGTGCCCTTGATGCCTAAAGAGCTAAGTTTTGACAGTATTAATCTCTGATCAAGCAGTCCAAGGCTTTACTCAGGTCTAGGAAAGCACCTCACACAGTTTTTCCTTCCACAAGGTCATCTATGAGGTGTTCGACAAGATCTATGAGGGCACTAGTGGTTGATCTTCTAGACATAAAACCAAATTGACCCTCAGTTAGATTGTGATTTATCTCTAGATGCTGTATGCGACGTGTCAGTATAACTTTTTCTATCACTTTTGACACTATAGAAAACCTGAGGTCTATAAACACCAAGCACATACGAGGTCTGTCCAAAAAGAATCCGACCGCCGACCAGTAGGCGGCCGCAGCGTAACCAACCGGCTCGAACCGTTTATTGGAGGGGAGGGGCAAGCCTACTCCTTCCCATATTAGGCATTGAATACGATCCGGTCACTCAGTGAGTCACAGCGCTCTGTTCCGTATAGTACTGCCGTGTGTGTGCGTCACATTTCAATATGACTGAATGTGTTAAGCAGCACATTTGCATTAAATTTTGCCAAAAACTTGGCCATTCAGCATCAGAGACGATTACTATGATACGGAAAGTTTATGGTGACGTGCCTATGGGCGATACACAAATAAAAGAGTGGTTTAGGCAGTTTAAAAATGGCTGCATATCAGTGGAGAGTGATGACCAATCTGGCAGGCCAGAAACGCTGAAAATGTTGAACGTGTTCGTGAATGAAAACCGTCGATTGACTGTCCGAGAGCTGGAAGAAGATTTAGGAATACCAAAATCGTCAGTTTGTAACATTTTATACGAAGATTTAAAAATGAACCGTGTTTCGGCAAAATTTGTTCCTCGGCTGCTGACAGAAGACCAAAAGAAATGTTGACTTGAAATCACACAGGACAATCTGGATTTGATAAAAAGTGACCCAGGGCTATTTAAAAAAGTTATTACGGGTGATGAGTCATGGGTTTATGGCTATGAGCCTGAAACAAAGGCTCAATCTTCACAGTGGAAAACTCACGAAGAGCAATGGCCGAAAAAAGCAAGACAAAGTTGAAGCAATGTCAAGACAATGCTGACAGTATTTTTTGACCAGAACGGCGTTGTTCATCACGAATATGCTCCAAGAGGCCAGTGAATAAGGAGTATTATCTTGAGGTCCTAAGGCGGCTACGAGATGCAATGCGAAGGAAACGACCTAAACTGTGGACAAGCCGTGACTGGATCCTGCACCACGACAACGTGCCAGCTCATTCCTCAAATCTTATTCAGCGTTTTTTGGTCAAACACGACATCAACCAACTACGACAGCCTCCCTACAGTCCTGACATAGCTCCTTGTGACTTCTGGCTATTTCCAAAATTAAAAATTCCTTTCAAAGGAAAAAGATTTGACGATGTTAACAAATAAAACAAAATGCGACGAAGGACCTGTTAGCCATTCCGCAAAATGAATTTAAGGAGTGTTTCCGGAAGTGGGAGGAGCGTTGGAATAAGGTAGTGGCTTGTGGAGGGGAGTACTTTAAAGATTCCCGTTTCTGCCGAGTAACGTCAGTTCATGCCAGACGTCAAGGTCGGATACTTTTTGGACACACTTCGTATGTTACCTTCTTGCTTATACATATTAGTATACCTGCCTTTTTACATACAAGCTCAATACTGTACATTTCTGAGAGGATGCTATACTTCATTAGCGAGACTGACTTCCTGTTACAGTATCCACTCTCTTATCTATTATTTTTTATAATGTGATATAGCTAGGTAGGTAGGCTATGCACATATTATAGGTAGAAAAGGTTCAATTTAATGTTTATGAGTGTAAGTTATATGTGATCTAAACAAATTTAGACACTGCCTCGAGGGATGTTTTTCTTTTTGTGCCAGAAGTGTGGGGTAACATTGACCGATCTGGCACCGGAAAGTACTCATAAATGCCACCAAGTGTAGACTGGCATCCCACATTTTTGACAGAATCAGAAAAACATCTCTCGAGGTAGTACCTAAATTCAAGCTCTGATCACATTTAGCACTTATAAAGGTTAAATTAATTTTTGTTCTATCTATAATATTTACATACCTACCTTCTTTCACGTAATAGCAGATAGTAGATAGGGACATAGGATGAATACATTAGGATTAATCTTTATGAATAATAATATGTTTCTTTGTTTCTATTTTTTCCATAGTCATCAGTTCAACCAGACCATTTCACCCACCACCTCAGATTTGTATGAAAATTGGTATGTTTGTTCTATATGTAAAGATAAGTAAAACAACAAAATTTGGAATTTTTACCTCACTTAGTTTTTGGGTTAAAGTTTTGACGTCCAATTTCCGCACTCTGGATAATGCCAAACAATACATGTCATAAAAACAAAATAATTTCTCGCTTACATATTTGACACCCTATCTTTATGAAATATGCAAGGTAGGTTCTTTTAACAATAAAGAATTTTTGAAAATAACCTATACACCATTAGTCTAGGTTAAACATTACATATACAAAAATCAAATTTTGTATTATTTTTTTAGTTTTACATGGTTTAACATTAAATCTAATATCTCAGAAAGGAAATGAGGTAATCAATACATCTTTATCCCAAATGGTGTAGTCTGGCTGGTGCTAGAGAAACTTTCTCTATCTGCGTATATACCATCCATCTAGATGTCTTACTGCTTATACATTCAGCACAACTAGAAGAGCTACAAAGATCTATAAAAATTGGGTTTGTATGAAAATCAACCCGAAACTGTATTTTTAGGTGATATGAAAAATGTTCATCAAAAGACAATATGATCACATTCTTACAAACAAAGTTTTAAAACTATGAAGATAGAATTGATTACAAGCAGTGGCTTGATACAGATGCTAATTGTTGATGAACTGACAAAAAAAGAAGGAAATAGAAAAATTAATCCCTCATTCCCAAATTACCACGAACAAGTCAAATTATTTTAAAAGCATTAAAGTTGCCCGTGCACCAATTAATGTAGCCATTGTATCAATGGTCTTTAGTTGTATCATAAATTAGTAATAGAAAATTACTAATTTATGATAGAAGATGAGGTCCAGGATTACCACTGGACCTCTGACTCCTGTACAATTCATCCAACAATCGTTAAAATGTGTATTGACCAGGAAAAATAGTTTCATCCTATTGTATTATTTCTGATAACTTAAATCATGATGTTAGTATGGTTTATAAAGAAACTTTGATGTTAATTATTACTGACTATTGTGTAGGACAACTTTATTGAGCCTTTCGCTCCATGATAGACTTCAATATTCAAGGCCAATGTTTTTTGTTCCCTACAAGACATGGCAAAACAGTATGCGACGATATTGTTGGAACTGTTAAGCAGTTGATGCAAAAAGCAAGTTTTCTAAGGTATCTTGAAAATCAAATACTCACTGCAAGTACCTTTTTCAGTTTTGTGAATCCAGCATTTCAAAAACCAATTTTCACTATATTTCAAAAGATTCAGTAGATCAAGCTTAAAAAACCCTTTGAAGTTCTCAATACTCTTCCAGATACAAGAAGTTTTTACAAGTACATACCCTTGGACTGTTTTTGAACATTAGAAGCAAGGAGAGTCAGGTCGCAATAAAAAGCCAAGCCTAGCATATACAATTTAAGAAATAGATACACTTTACATGTGAAGAATTATTTTTACCCACTTTACATGTGAAGAATTATTTTTACCCCTTTCACTTCGCTTGTACGTATGAAAATCTCTGGTACTTTAGAATAATAACAAATGTTACCATAGAAGATGGAGATGTAACAGTCTAGTTTCTTTACCTAGCACGACCATCCCCTTCTTTTTACTGGCCAAAATGAGATTATGTATGTGACATGCCGATTTCACACATCCTTGCAGAGATTGAACCACCACGTACCTCAACAGATAATATAAATTATCAACAGATTACACCAAATTAATCGAAAATCTAGTTAAAACAAACATTTTGTTCATTAGCTTGTAAATCTTATCAGTGCAGTGAAATTTGTCTGAGATATATTATGTGTGCAAGTTACGTACTATGCATAAGTACATAACTGTTAGGTATATATTTGTGTGTAAATATTAGTCAAAGTTTATAGTTTTAATACTAAACCTAGAAATTATATATGAATTTAAATATTTTAAAATCACATTGGTTATTATTAAATATGATTTACCAAATATTAAAGTTAAGTTCATACCATTTGTAACTAATTATCCATTGGAATTGAGAAAACCACATATCACTTGTAAAATATATATTGAAATTTGCAATGCACTTTTTGAGATATTGGATTTAACATTAACCCATGTTCATATTTAACCACAATCGAAAATGTAGTTTTTTTTTTTAATATTTCAAGTTTAACGTATATTAATGATGTACATTTTTTTCAAATTCCTTATTTTTAAAAGAACCTAACCTGAAATATCATAGGCTACATATAGGGTATCAATAAGTAAATGAGAAATCATTTTATTTTCCAAGACATTGGTAATTGTGAAGTTAATGTCCGACCCAGCAAAATATGAGTTTCGCGTTATTAACTTATTGCTATCATCCTCCTGAACTAAAAAATGTAAGGTTTCAATTGGTGGAAATGACAAAAAACGAAGTTATAGAACATTAAATGTGAAACAACTTTTTGTCATGTGGAGTAATGTATCATTGTTTTACTGGCATCACATGGTCTTGTTATGATCATAGATCAACCTCCTATTGGTTGCTGCTGACATCAGCTGTTACGCCATCTTTGGATTCGTACAATAACATTAACAATGAAAGAAGGTGAATTTGACCGAAATAAGACGTTTTTGTTCATTTAGACCTTCTAAGAATAAAAGTTCATAGCAGCCTGACACATATGCCTCCGGCCATCAGTGCGGGGCAACACCTTTTGTGTGGGTGAAGGCGACATATCAAAAACATCCCTCGAGATAGTACCTATCGTTTTTTTTCATATTCCAAATTTTGTAAAAATCTGAGATGGTAGGTGAAACAAGGGGTTTTTTGTGTTAAAACTGATGTAGAATGACCCACAGAAAAGAATTATAGCTTATAGCCTACACTACGCAATGTAATAAAAATAATTTTAAATTTTTATAAACAAATTTAAAACAAAACAATACTAGCTTGCCATTAGAGTATTGTGACAGCTACAGGGTTAATAGATTTATGTATGTTCTGCTTTGAAAAAAATAACATTACTTGAAAATAAAATTTTTATGTTTTGCCATGCCCTGTTTAATTTTATCGGGGTAGACTTTAATAAGCGGCCTACACTCGGTATTCGATTGCTATTATTGAATGGTGCGATTGTTTTTATCCATGGGATAATTTGATATTGCAATTTATTTAACTTAGCATATGATTTCAACTCATTAGCTATAGTAATTGGCGATGAATATGAGGGAAATATGTAAGATATTTCTCACAAGTAACGAGATTTTTTTAAGTGGTTTCAACATGTTGGTTTGGATTCTGGTAACACATGGGGAGAATTCTTTCTTCCATTTCACAAAACTGGTTACTTATTGATATCAAGCTAGACAAGTTCATATATATTGTAAGGTTTCTTTGATATCTAAGTCTAGGCCATAGTTGGTTTTGTTATTATGTTATATTCTGTAATGTTGTTGTAAAATGTATATTTTAAAAATTGTATTGTACGAGATTCTTCTTGATAAGTTACAGTAATTTATTATAACTCTTATTTATTATGATTTTTAAGTTGGATAATATATCGAATTGTTCGATAATAGCAATCGAATAAAGAGTGTAGGCCACTTATGAAAGTCTCCCCTTTTATCGTGTTTTCTATTAAATATTAAAACACGTTCTCTAAGAAGTCCCTTTACAAACTGAGCACATCAGTGATCTGAGATAGGCCAAGGCTTATTGAATGAAATTGTACTGTTTTACTAAAATAACACCTTTAAAAATGTTGTGTTACAATCCAATAAAGGAAAACAAATTATTTTATTAAGGAAATAAGGGAAATTGGTAAAAGCCATATTGAAATCAGACCAGTTAACAAGTAGCTCTACTAGTAGACAAACTTTGATTTCCTGAGATTTCTCTTCAGTTTTGGCAATATTTAAACTAGCAAATATATGAATTTAAATCAACTACAAAGGAGTTAGTATGGTATCACATGAACATTTGGAATATTAATGAACATTAACCCTCCAAGAAAAATTATTACTTTCCTTGCTACACATCGACCAAATAACAAACATAACCTTTGTGACTGACTTAAGTACCTTTCGTTTGACAGCGGTAGTCATCTTGGGGTATCCTGGATAAAAGTGTATTTATTGTAAAAAGTTAAAATAAAGTTTTGTCCTCAAACCAGTTATTTGCACTTTCAATTTCATATCCATTAAAATAGCAACAAAAGAATCAAAACAACCAAATACATCAACACCCAAAGTTCGCCATAGTACTTGATACATAAAAAAAATCTTTTGTCCTGACGACAGGCTCAACATTTAGTTACTTAGCTTTTGTTTCTGATGTTCTTTCCCTATTAGCCTTGACTATCACATATTGAGTCTGTAATTATTTGCAATTTTCCTTTCGACTTCAAATTACGTGAATCAGCTTGGAAAGCATGTACATGAATAACTCAGAAACGAAGTTTAGATTTGTTTACATATATGATGTTTGGCCCTCACAGTAACGAGCCTAGTATAAATAAAACAAATGCATACAGACAACATACCATCATGTACAAAAGAAAAAATATTAATTTTGTATTCAAAACTGTGGTGAAAATTTTATCATACAATAACAAATTTAAACATTGAAGATTAACACCTGTGAAGATAACACACCGATTTCAAACCATTTCCAAAGATCATTTTGGAGTATAAAGCAGTAACATAATTATGGGAGAACACTAATTTTAAACAATCAGAAAAATAATATAATATTTGCATATTATATTATTTACAGTTATAGTTAGTCCACTATAACGTGGAATAACTAGCATATTTAATTTTCTATCTCATATTTACACATATATTTATATATCATAATTTGTCAACGACCATACGTTTATCGTGTATACTAAAGTACTTGCGTTAAAGTAGTAAATTAAACTAACCATAAAAAGAACTCAAACTTAATTCTTTAATACATGTTGGCGATCTCCCCTGGAAATTCCTCATGATAGGGTTCCAATTATATATTTTAAATTTGATTAATGCAATACAATTTTTATATTGTTAAATTGTACTTGAAAACGTTTATTACAATGAGAACTCTTCCAGAAGATTTCCCAGACAAGATCATTAATATATGGGATAGGAAAAGAAGATATGCAACTTAGTTCACATTATTCATCTTACAGCATATTTTATGGATTCATTCATACTACTAACTGGATGATAATGAATATATACAGTAAAATGATAGTAGAAACTGTATTGCACAATAATATCAATCTATTATAATCACATCTCGAAGTTTAAGTTCACATTTTCTAAACATCACGAATCTTTCACACATATCATAAAAACATAACACAAGTGACGGAGGTCACTTTACCTCCGAGATGGAAGGCCAGGGCAATGTCGATCTAAGTTAAATTTATATTTCAATGTATGGTTGAACAATCTTTTTTACGGCAGGCAGTTGGACAAAACAGTTATTGGTGAAATAGAACATACTTTGAATTTTTTTATTTATATGTTTATAACACTGCATTTTGTTTGACGGACTTCCAATCTTGGCAACTGAAAAAAATCGTTGCCAACTGTAAACAAATAAGATGGATATTGACAGTTATGCTGAATGTTTCTTTCACAATAATGTATTTAAATTTTAGTGTATATCGAATAAACTAATCATTAAACAGTTCCTCACAATAATTCACAGTTTCATCTTGTGGAATGGTATGGATCACTTTGGGTTTAATTAGTTTTATGACATTAGTAATTTAATGGCACACTTCATTTATTAATCATTCACAGAAGCATTTCATAAACCAGTTTAATTTAAATAAATCAATATAAAGTGTTTAATAATAATAAATACTGAAGCTCTTTACAGTTTTTTCCACTTGTATGATTAAATAACACTAAAAGAGAAACTGTTGATATTATTTTATATTTTCATGCCAGAGCCAAACTGCAAAATTATAAGCCTTGTGTTCCCACACTTAGATAAATTGTGGTTTTGTTCTACATTATATATTTATGTTAGCCTGCACATATCAGGGTAAATATTTACTGTAGCCACCTGAAAAAGAAAAAAATGTAGGTTAGAGTACGATAAGCAGACCGGGTGTTTAATATCGATTGGTACAATCATCAGTACTTATTGAATAATAAATCATATCAAACTATCTATAGCCATAATCACAATCATATTTTAAATTAAAATAACTAAAACAGCACACATACCTAATGATAATCTTATAAATAATAAATAAGCTCTAAGATCAAACATACTATTGGAACTGGAAATAGGAAAAAACTCATAAATAATAATGAAATGATAACAACATAAAAAACATTTATAACAGGAAATATGAAATATGCTTAAGTATTTATATGTTTTTTTCTGTGTAGCAATGATTAACTGTTTTCGAGAAGTTGTTGAAGCATCTTTTCTAGAAAACCATACTTCTCTCTACACAAATACTCACAGAGATGATCTGAAAGCATGTCAGCTGATATGCCACTTTTGAAACTCCGTTTTACGGTCCTCCACGAGCTTTCAACTGTCTGTTATTATCTATAAAAGGAAATATGTTTACTATATGAAAGTGCTATAGTTTTACGAGTGCTCATCTGATCTGAGCTTGAATTTATGTAATATATTGAAGGATGTTTTTCTATTTATATATAAATGAAATTTAAGAAAAACATTGTTCCTTTGGATCAAAATTCTGCTCATTTCAGTATTATTTTTCATTTACGTTAACTTTCTGGGACCTAAATTATGTTTTTTTAATTTCACATACATCTCTAGATTATCGTAGTAAAATATGAAAAAGTTTGGGGTTGACCAAGTAATTGCTCAGAATGACCATTTAAACCATCCCTTGAGATAGTAAAAATTAGATCAGTAAAAATTCCAAAAAAAGCTGATTAAAAACGCTTGAGAGAGCTGAAAAAATTACATATTCTACTAACAAGAGGACAATGGCTGCCACACTTGGTTGACTACACAAATAATTAAAAAATCCATTAAATCTAATTACATTTATTTCCACAAAATACTGAAAAATGGAAGTAAATATTTTATATTGAAAAAGAAAATAAATATAACATTTGGATATTTAATGGTAATAAAATATACAAAAATATTCAAGTAATACAATTCAAAATAATTAACATTAAATAATTTAACACTGAATAATATTAAAACGTCTTCAATCACAAAGAAATAAATCTATATATTGAGAGAAATTAAAATATATATATATATATATATATATATATATATATATATATATATATATATATATATATATATATATATACACACACATACCTAGTGAAACAGTATTTAATTTACTACATAATTTTTGTATAATTAAATATAGTATGGGAAAAGAACCTACATGGGCCTTAAAGGCCTGTGCGTAGACTCGAAAAATGTGTTTCTACTGCCCAGCTTTGACACAGTAATAGTAGCCTTCTTTAAAGTGCATTCATAACATAAAACTTGCAGAATCACTTCACTTACTAGCACAATGTTCACCACGAAAGAAAGAGAACAGCACCTGTGTCTTGAAATTAACTATAAAAAAATGTATCCAATCAGATAAGGAAGAAATGTGGTTTCTCCTGGTATGGGGTGGGGTAGAGTACGATAAGCGGACCCGGTTTTTTATGGCAATATTATCAGATGATATTTAATTAATATACCCATCGATATAATCAACCAATAGTATTAATTTGAACAATAACTAAACCATTTGCACCAACTAACTGTATATGCATTTTTTCATTCTGAACACAATTTGTTCTATAAGTAACTATAGTTAACTTTATAAAACTTTAAAAAATAACGCCAAAAGATGATTTACTATGTCTTTCTCAGTTTCAAGATGTTTGTTTTGTTGTTCAATTTTCTTTATTATTTAAATGTCATTTTTCCTATCACCTGTCTTAGTTTTATTATTTGATTAATGATTATGGTCCCTTTATTATTTATGACATTTCGTAATTGTTTAAATTTAAACTGTTTCTATTAATTTGAACAATGTGACTTGAATTTAGTATTTCAGATACGTTGATATGGATTGATAGTTTTGTTATCCGATATATAAGTATTGATGATTATAATAAGCGATATTAAAACTGGATCCGCTTATCGTTCTTTACCCATGGGGTGTTGCTGAATGATCATTTTCCTTGCAAACAGTGTATCTGATTGACCAGTGGTGTGATTTTGAAGTTACCTTTAAGCCATTGGTCATTTCGACAATTCACTCTTTAGACAGTTCTAACACCTGAGCTTGGTACATAATCTTACAATAAATCGTTCCATTCAAAGGCATAAATAGGATTTGAATTTGTCGGTTGAAGAGTCTAGGGGATCTCCAAAACAGAAGTCTGAGTCGTTTGTTCTCTTGTTGTGCCTTTATTGCCTTAGTTTTTTGTTAAAAAATTATAATATTTATGAAAAATAAAACTGATATATGAACAAAGATTATGTTGGTTTTAAAAATAAAATTTTTGACAGTGTCAGTAATACAGAATATTTATTGAATTCATAATAGAGACTCATGCTTAAAGCTAATATGAAAAAAAATTCTGTCTTCATATAGGTTCTTTCGAAGTTCTTGGTAAATGATATAACTTCATTAACAGTGATCTCATTTCTCAATGGATTGACTCATGGAAAGACCATTTAATAGTGGCTGTAACAAATTTTACAAGAGTAAATTTAAATTTAAATATTATTTTGAATGAAAAAATAATTATATAAAATGTTTTCAAATTTATGGTAAATATATAAGTTGTTTTAACTTATTTTTGGAGTGTAGTAGTGTATCCATGTTTTGTCCATAGTTATGTATTGATGCAAAAACTCATAAGGATTCTGACAGAAAAGCACAAAAACTATCTCAGAGTTGATCATGGATTTTATTTATTCTCTTCTGAAAGCAAACTCAGTACCCATATTGCTGAGATTTTTTTGTTACGCAATATTGAACACGCTGTATTTTATGAGACTACTATGGTCTCCAATACTTCACTCACTTAGGTTTTGTCAATAATTTTGGGGGCAGTCTTTTCCATTGAACATAAGGAACATTCATCATTTTGTGGATGGATGTATGATCATGTTTATTTTCATTTACCCAATTATACACAATCCCAAACACAGAAACAGATGTATCATGAACTTCATTCTTGAACTCAGCGTTGATCTCCTTTGGTGTTAACCCTTTTAAATAAAAGTGTTTAATTAAGGCTCAAAAATGTTTCTACGAGCAATAGTTTACTGCTCCAATTAAAATGAAGCCACAAGAAGGGTACAACTGAAACTCTGACTGGAGTCTAGTAAGATATAACGTTAGTATATAACAAATCTGTTTCAATGCTACTAGTGCTTACTTAGTGTTGTTTTTTGTAAAGACTTATTAAATAATCCTTAGTGGGACACAACATTAAACCTCTATTCATTCATGTAATTACTGTATGTTAATAAGTTTACCTGTATGACTAAAATACATTTCCTACTAGAATAGCATTTATATTCATGTATTGTAAATTTAATTAGTGATAGTTCCTTAGTGCTACAATGTTATAACGTGTTTTGTCAACACAGTGACATTGTCAGGTAATCATTAGTGTTTCATTATAGGTGTAAATGAAAAACATAGTACACAATAACAGAAAAATAAACACACTACACTAATGCGCTACAAAATGCTAATTTTTGGATACCTGATAATGTTAATATGTTAAAAAAGCATCGTAACATTGCAGCAGAAGGGACTGCCAGAAAACGAATTGACAATTTATTACTGCTTGATTAGGTTAATTTAACAATTAATAAAGTAACTGTACTATTATTTTGCGTGTTGCAGGTGCTGTTTTATATGAAATATGTTGAGTGTATTGGAGGAAAGGAAAACTTCTGTTCCAAGAGTTATGACCGATATATCTGAACCTAAATCTGTATCTGATGGCGACCCCTCCAGGTAGTTTAGTTTACTTTCAGGTTATAATTTGAAGATTTTTAAATGTTTTGTAATGTTTTTACAGTGGACATTTAAGATGTTGAAGTTGTTGAGTAACAGTTACACACACACACACACACACACACACACACACACACACACACACTCTCTCTCTCTCTCTCACACACACACACACCACACACACACACACACACACACACACACACTCTCTCTCTCTCTCTCTCTCACACACGCACGCGCGCGCACGGGCACACACACACACACACACACAGACAGACAGACAGAGAGAGACATACACATATATTTATTTACCCCAAGTATGTTTCTACTTTCTTCACAAGTAAATTATTCAACAGACAAAAGCTTACATAACTCCATTACGGTTTCTAAAATTATGTTGTTTTGCTGAATTTTGTTTGCAGATTTTTTCAGAGACAGGTTTGTAGAGTTTAGATATGTAATTTATTATGCAAAAAAGTTATTTCTAGTGTCTTTTTAAATTTATGTTTTTTATATCGTACACTAAGTCATTTTCAGTATCTGTGTCTGTGTCATCATCATGCAAATAATGCCAATTGTCTATTTGTGCGTTGGATATTTCCATGGTACAATAAACACGAATAAAGCAATAATACTCCAGGATGGATGACATACAACAACATGCAGTAGCTGTCTACACTGTGCGACTACAGCGGAATCACAAAGGTGCAAACACTCATGACTGAGGATCAAGGAAGTGCTGATATCTAATAGAAAATGCTAGAACTACTTGTATGACCTGTGGTTGACATAGATATGCTTCTTGCACAATATTATGGCTGACAACAGAATAAAACAGGAACATACAACGATGTGTAGTATTACGTCAGTAGCATACTTTTACGCAATTGGTATGAACGTAATATTACGTCAAAAATCGTAAACATACAATTTATTTAAACACAAAATAATTACAAACGTATTAAACTAGTAATATGAGCAACTGCTGTAAAACATTCAAGCAATAATTTTACAGCTGGCTATTGATCTAACCTCATTGTTGAGTCAGATGGGTGTGTTGTCACTAAATAGATTATTTTCTTAATCTATTTGGTATTAATTAATAGATAGATGGTACAAATAAAGAAATAGAATTAAAGGTTTTAATATTAAAAATATTCATCCACTTGAATTTGTGGGCTACCACGAGACGGTACCGTGATAAGTGGTTAATGGATTAAAAAATGTATGAAATAACTAGCACATACCTGAGGTTTCGGCCGCAATTTCTATGCAAATTTCTGTGTATTTGTCTTAATAGCTCCCATGATTTCAGTAACACTTAAACTATTTTAGATCAATCTAGAGGAACTCCAAAGTTGAAGTTCATAGTTTTCTTAGTGAAAGCACTTGTGATGTAATATGAGAGTCCTGTGATATTAAAAAAAATGGAATTAGTCATATATTGTGCATCAGGTAACCATTTTACAGTGTTCATGATTAAGAGGACCAGAAGTTAAGTAAAAGTTTGAGCAATTCTTATTTTAGGTTTTGCACTTCTTGTTCAAATCAATTATATTTCTAACAAAATTGGAGTTTACTATTTTGCCTCGAGAAAGAATAAATATATACCTATGTTAATTTTGTGCGGTTGGATTCAAACAGTATAGTTTTCTAAATTGTATGGATAAAGATATTGTTATTTAAAATTAAAAAGCTAAAATCAACATCAATAATACTGACACATTTTAATACTAACATTATGACAGTTGCCATCCATATGTAAAAATAATACGATACAGTAAAGTACTTGCTTCCCAATCCATGTTTTCTATGTCATACTATTTCCTTGGTCAAGTCTAGGAATTATATCAGTATTTATGTATCTAGTCAGTATCGTTTACCTCACTGAGAAATGGATGCATTGTGACCTTGACAATTTTCTATCATAAAAATTGCATTTAGTGTCTCTTGTATTGCTCTGTGACCCAGAATAAATAAATTGGTTTTACTTGTTGCCACAATGTTGAAATAAGAAGTGTTATTACTTTTGTTATGCTTTCACTCTATAAATGTAAACAAATTGAAAATAATCAAACATGTACTGTAGTCATACTGTCATAATACAATGTTTACACTTCAGTTGAATACATTTAACTGGCTCCTTGAATTCACATTACACAGCTTAAGAGACCAAGGTGGGAATTTTTGCTGCTTTAAAGACCAGTGAGGTGTAGTCCGGAAGAATTTACGAAATAAGAATAGGCCTATGTTCATCCAAGGGACCACGGGAATGGCCATGTAAAATTTTAGTACAATCGATTAAAATAGAAAAAATATGCTATGATATTCTTGTATGATGGTATAATAAAGGTAATTGTTATCTGCTCACAGTTGTTATTAGGGGTAGTAGTAGTAAGAACAAGAACTAAATGTTTGTTAAGTGTATTTTTGCTAGTGCAAATTTATGTGAATTGGTGAATGCCTTATAAAGTTATTTTTAGTGAAAATATTTGTTTCAGGTCATTTAAAGAAATAACTGCTAGTCCTCCTTCCTTTGACGAATTAAAGTCTGTTCAACAAACAAAAAGACTTCTTCAAAAGAAAAATCAACTTCATCCATTATTTGGTAACTTAATGTTTATAGAATTATTTATATATTTATTATTAAATGTTTTAAACTATTGTGTACAATTATATGAATATCAGAGTAGTTTTAGTTTTAGTTTTTATGCTACTTTAATATTTTGTACATTTTATCTTTCAAAAGGAATGTTTTTAAGAATTGTAATGTAATTGAAATGTAGAATTGGGTGTCAATTTTTATGAAATATACATGTTTTTGTTTCTATGCATTTAATGTTATACCATATCTATTTTTAAATTTAACTTGATACCAAAATTATAACTGAGACTTTTAACTCACACTACAAGTACTTTTGTCAAGAGTTTCCAAGTGTAAAATATGTATACAGGGTGTTTCAACAATGACTTTACAACTTTGAAAATTCATATAAATTTATTCAAAAAAGGTGCAGTGCTGATTTTAGTGTTGTTTTAAAGGAAAACACATCAAATGTTCTGTACCATAAACTAAAGGTTTTCTATGTGGCTTCAGTTGGTTATCCAACATATATCCCATTGGTAGTCGATTTGTTCCTAAACTCGCACTAGGCTTGCAGGTCTAACTTGCTCAGCGGCGGCATAGATTCTTGCTCCAAGTTCCGGTAGAGTGGCGGGCATAGGAAGTATATACACAATATCCTTGATGAAACCCCAGAAGAAAAAGTCTAGTTATTGAAAATTAAAAACTAAAATCAACATCAATAATACTAATACTACTCAATACTTAACCTATGACAGTTGTCATCCGTATGTAAAGATGACACATGATAAAGCATAGAACATGTTCTTGCTTTCAAAAATTCAGAATTATAACACCCAAAATATAAATAATATGGTTGTAGATTTTCATAATTCTATTGTAAAAAGCCAAAATATATGGGTGCAAAATCCTTTATTATACTTCCAAATTACTTAAAATTAATGGAAAAGACTACATTTTTTCAAATTAAATTGTGAAATTACTTAACCAACTTACCATTATATTCCTTCTCTGATAAAAAAAAATCATAATGGATAAAGATTGTATGATTTTGTTACCATTTATTTTATACTTATCTAAATTATTCATTAATATTGTTTATTTTTTACCAACTTTATGGATTTATTGTGGACTTTACAAACACCCACTTATTTATTTAAATATATCTATTGTGTTTATATTCTTGACACCATTCGTGTGCACCATGTGTAAACTTTGAATAAAGATATTTCTGATATCCGATCCATGTCCGTTATATCATACTATTTTCCTGATCCAGTCTTGTATCGTATCAGTATCGTATACCTCATCACTGAGAAATGGATGTGATATTGACGATTTTCTGTCATAAAAATTGCATTTAGTGTCTCGTGTATTGCTTTGTAAATTTACTTGCCATAATCACGGGCTCACTGCGCTCACTTGTTTCCTCAAATTGTAGTCAAGTGATGAAATGTATAAAACACAAGACACAAGAACAAATGAAAAAGAATTAATTATTTATATTCTATGATTACTTAAAAGAAAAATATAATCCTTATAGAAAAAGGAATGAACATGGAAAAGATAGGAACACCTAACTTTCCTCAAAAACATTTCCAAGCATAACCTTAACTCCACACAAATGAAAACTGTTGTACCAGAAGGGCTTCAATGAACCTCTTGATTCCAGCTTAAGAGAGGTCTCAATGTCAATAATATTGTCTGATTGATAAACAATTTTGCAGCCAATCATCCGTACCGATGTGCCAGCATGTACGGACCCAGAGCCACCAGCTCTCGACCCAAGCTCAAGGATGTTTCTCAACGTATTGTGTCTGCCAAACTGCTTCAAATTAAAGAACTACGCAACCAGCTTACACTTACCCAGCATCAGCTTAATGTAAGCATATTTCATATTTTACATCTTGGTCAAGTGGCTTTTTCTTACTACATTTTAATCAACAACAAGGTAAAATAAAAGTTGATCTATTTTTCTCTTGTTTATTGGAGTTTGTCTAAAAATTCTATAAAACCTAACTTTCATACACATTTGACAAAACTTTCAACACTTTATTAACAGACGCATCTATGTAATTGATTCATTGTTAAAAACCATGTCTAATTTCACTAATTACTCAGATCTGTCTCTTTAAATATAATTTGTTTGATTCTGTTTAGTGTTGTTCAAACCTTCTCCAAAACTTACTGAAATAGAAATCTTATTAAATTAATGTATTAAAAAAATGTAGCTAATGGTATTGCTCCTGTATTTTTAAGTCATAATTTTCTTTAGTGCGATTAAAAAAATAATTATAGCTATTCATAGCCGTATCTTAGTTTTTCTGCAACCTTAATGCCTTGCTTTGGTTAAAGTGAAGATACCTCCTCAAAAGCTAAAAGTACTCTCCATTTGTTATAATTTCATTATTTTAGATCTGAGGAGGGCACACTCTACTTTTTTCAGTTGTTACTGAACTTAGCAATGGCAATATTTGTGCATCTATGAGAGAGAGGACCATTCAGAAAAAAATAGTTTTTTTATAGCTGGAAGAAGGTAATGCGGAATATAGAGGACTTGTGTCACCGTTTTTTCACTATGGATGAAGCTTAGATCCATTACACCTGAAACCAATCTGGACAGTCAATGGGTAGTAGAGGAGAGGGTGTACCAAAAAAGGCAGACAGGATGGGAACTGTATTTTTGGAATAATCTTTGATTGCTAATTAGAAAATGGTATAACAGTTACAGTACCAGTGCATATTATAGCCTATATTGTTATTGGATCAATTAATGTGAAGTTAATAATATAATGGATCAATTAAATATTTCATTACAAGAAAAACATCCATGATGGCTCACAAAAAAATGTTTTATTGTGGCATTGCATTTCATGACACTCTGGTGTCGTCCCTCAGAGTACTAACTGTGTCCTGATATAAAAAAGTGGATAGTTCCAGTATTGAAATGAGGATATAACCATAGAAATTAATGTCTATTCTGTGGAATTGGACTAATTCTTCTACTTGCATGATATAAACAAACTGGAACAGTGTTGGATGAAGTGTATAAGCTTAAGAGGAGATTATGATAAAAAAATAAATTTTGTTCATAATGAAAAAGTAAGTAATTTTATTTTTGCATGGACCTGTCTAACCTCACTCCTACATGTATTGTATTTACTAAACAACATACATTGCATGTTATGTGTAGGATGTAACCAATGAGAATCGTTTTCTAAAGACGCTACAGAAGAGACAAGAAGTTGCTCTACGAAAATATGAAGGCCATGAAGCTCGACTTCCTCAACTCATTCAATCTCACAATGAAGAAGTGCGAATACTTACCTCCAAATTGAAACAGGTATAAAAATAGTAT
Source organism: Homalodisca vitripennis (assembly GCF_021130785.1). Taxonomy (NCBI): domain Eukaryota; kingdom Metazoa; phylum Arthropoda; class Insecta; order Hemiptera; family Cicadellidae; genus Homalodisca; species Homalodisca vitripennis. The sequence goes on along the minus strand of NC_060209.1, from coordinate 144,454,562 downwards.
GTAAGTTTTTTATGACAAAACAATCTTGAGAGAATTGATTATTAAAAGTCTTTGTAATATTAAAAGAAAGTAATTGCTAACGATGAACAATTTTTAAACATAAGAAGAAGGTCTATAGTCATTTATAAAAAAATGATTTAAGTTTTACATTAAAACAGAAACATGTTTTGATTCCTAAAAGTTTGAAAAGTTATTTTAAGAGAAATCTTGTAACCCTTTGAATTTGTTAACCCACTAATTTTATTGTAACACACAGCCCCATTAGCGTAATGTATATTACCATTTATTGTGTGCTGTAAATCATTGCCTATGAGCTAGAGGATTTAGACATATTGTGGTACAGTCAGAACATAAAACATTGAATTAAAACGTAAGTGACTAGAAATTTGTAAGTGACTAGGTGAGTTACGTTATGTGTAGAAATCTCGGTTGCTCCATCATGCTTAGAGATCATATTTAAATGTTGTAGTGCACTCAGTTGTGCTCGTGATGAGACAATGAAAATGCTTCTTCATCTAGATTACATAGTATTTTGTAGTCTAGGTGTCTATGATGTCAAAATGATATAAAGAATTTATTTTGAGATTCTTCATCATCCAAATTATTTATCTCTTCGGACGAATATAACTCCAGATTCCAGGAGTCTGTGACGTCAAATTCCATATGTTGCAATATGAGGAAGATGAACTGGAGCTAACTCAAATTTCACAATTTTAAATAAGTTATGAGTACTCTCCATCATATTCTGTTGATTTATAAAATTCACAAAATCAAAAGAATCATGTGTCAGATTGACTGTGAAATGGATTCAACTCAAAATCCTTGTTGACACATATATCCATTCCATATAGATAAAAATATAAATACACATGCTGAAGATTAACTAAAATGTTTTGTTGGCAACAATTTAGCACTTTAAATTGGTAAAGGATGTAAGTAATTAAATATCATAACCAACTCAAAAAAAATAAAAGCTGTGCCAAATGTGATGGTATTTTTAACATAGAATCTTTTTGTAATAATATAAGAAAATCTTTATGTATGAAATTAATTTTTATCGGAAATGAAAATATGAATATTGATTTATTTTCTATATATTCACTCTTAATATCCAAACACTTGTTAAGTTATGATGTCAGCTTTTATAAACTGTCAAAGAACTCCTCAATATACATAACCAGTCTAACAGATCATAACTACGTCACTTCCCACAAAGAAACTGCATGTATAGGAAAAGAGCAAATTCTGCAGTGTAAATCAGAACTGTTTCATAAATTGTTAAGTAATTCCCATCAAAGGTTCTGGAGTTTTGTTGCTCTAACTGCATGTGAAGCTGAGCATTGTAGTAAATTAACTGTAAATAATGCAACATAAATAAATAACCAACACAGCTACAAATATGAAATATACTGGCAGTTATAGTGGACTGGCTTGTAGACTTTGAGTCAGATTGAGATTCTTCATCAAAGTTATGAGGTGAAATCGGTTCTTATTGTAAAACTACTACTAGCTACTATGTGACATGTGTACCTGAATCAGTCAATCTTTACCTTTAGAGATTACAATTTTATGTAGGCTTTTTCTCCTCAAAAACTGCAGGAAAATTAATGATTTTCTTTCTTCAGTTCAGTTGAAGGAATAACTTGTTATGAATACAGTGCATTTTTACTTCTGTTTCCTCATACTATCTATTAATCGAGAGCAATGTTGATTACAGCTGAAGCATACAAACCAGCGACTGGTAGATAAACTGAAGAGCGCAGAACAGCAGTTGAGCAGTCTGCAAGAGGAGCATTGTCACCTCTTGGGGTTGAGCCGCAACCAGCAGTTGGGGGAGCGAGAGGCTCTGGCTACTCAGGTGGAGGAGCTGCAGCACACTGTCCGAAACCAGCACAACACCATCCAGGTACACTTATCTCATATACATGTTGTGTAGGCAGACTGGACTAGAGACATATATATGCAGAGATTTTACTGCTTCCATGTTAAGCTAGCTTAGTGCTCTAAAATACTAGCAATGGGTATTTCTCATAACATTTAAGTGACTTTCGAAAGTGAAGATTAATCTAAAGTAATTGATACCAAATATTATGGATATTTATATTTTCAAATAAGGAACATTTTAAATTGGTTTTGTGCTGATACCATCAATCAAGGAAATATAATCATAATTAACTTGTTAACCTGTAACTTGAAATGCGGCTAATGCAATGGCTAACTAATGGGGGTAATAAGGGGATAGAACTTCACAAAAGCCCTAAAAACTTTTAAAGACACATGTATACCATCTATCCCCATCAGATGTGAAATATTTTACTTTTAATTAGGCCTATCTCATTTATTTACATTCAGATTTATTCCATATCACAGCAAAATCAACTATGGCACAAAAATATTAACACTGGAATAAATTACAGTGGCCATAAATATACACTTTTTGACATATTTTCTTATTAGGCAAAATCAACTATGACTAAAATAGGCATTAAAAATACTAAGACTAGATTTAATTGCAATAGCCATAAATATTAACGTTTTGACATATTTTCTTGATTGTGGCAACAAGGCAAACCTTAACATTGGTATCAGAAATATGATTCACTCGAACCAGAAGTGCTCATAAACATGTGATTTTTCTGTCTATGATATTGGACAATAACATAGGTTTAATCTGGGGGTCTTCTTATTTCAGATGTGTTCTGTGGAAAAGAAGGACTTTTCCAGCAGTGAATTCACCATTCGCTTCTTTAACTTTTTAGAATTCTAGTTCTATATGGTAACTGGTTGAAGAATTTCGCTCAAGCAAAGTTGATTTACTGCTAAAGAGTGTCAGTGAAGTGGTAGACCACATTCTATTTACTTTTCCTATAGTTGTGGATGTTTTTATCTGGATTGTGTATTTGAAACTAATAGTGGATGACTTCTTGCACATAGATTGTTCCTATTGTAAGGATTACGAGTTAAAAGAAAACAAGCTTGCACTTTAAAACTTAGTTTGTTATATAGTTGGTTGATATGATGTTTCCAAGACCGGTTAGAATCAATTACAATGCCAGGCTAAGTAATGCCATATTTGTTTTCTTACCTTTGATGGTAAAGTAACATTTGAACTTCTTTTGGATTTGTTCAGTACAGATTGTTAGAAAAACAGTACTCCTTGGTTATAGAGCAGGCTTCTTGAAAGTGCTATCTGTAAACGACAGTTTAGAATATAGTCTTCTGGGCTGTCAGGTAATTAGTCAGTAAGAAGAATAGAACTGATCCCAGGACAGAGCCTTGTGGAAGTACTCATTGTATGCTGGATAGTTTAGAGCAAAATGTTTGTATTGTATTACCTATTACTCTCCAGAATTCTCTGGTTGTAGGTAATGGTGAAATACAATGTCTAACATCTATAGGACAAAAGTTTGTGCCATATTTTGCTACTATTTGTTGATTTTATGTTGGCATGTTCTAGCTGCTGACCAGGAAAGTGGACCTGGAGAGAAAGAACTATAAGCACGAGTTAGGGACTGAGAAGAATAAACGTAGTGAAGTGGAGCGCAAGTTGACCCTGGCTATGCAAACCATTGAGAACCTTAAGGATCAAATTGAGGTGATACATAAGCAAAAGTTATTGTTTTAATCAAAGCAAAAGGCCAAATATGTATTTTTCTTTATATTATTAAAATCAGGACTTTATTTTTAGTTCAAGTTCAAATATTTAAAAATAACAAGCATGATATATTTATAATGGGCCAACATTTTATACAATATAATAATTTTGCTTGAAATAATAATAATTTTTGCATGAAACAATGTGTAGAAAATTAAAAAAAAGTTTTTTATCTTTATATTTGAAGCAAGACTTTAGGTATATCAGTTTAAATCTTTTAGTGAAAAGTAACGTATATAAAATAAATTAGAGTTAAAAAACATATGATGTATTTAAAATCCATTTAAAGTGAATAAACCATATAATTTAATGGCCAAGTGTAAATAATGTGTGGAGATTGGGCAAGACCTATTTTGCACTGTTCATTTAACTGGATTACCCTATCTCGCCATTGTTAATTTGTATGATTTCAAGTACACATTACAATAAAACTATAAAAGATATCTCAATGATTTTATTTTATTTTAAAGAGCATCCTTTCCCCTACATTTTAAGCACAGGCATTGCATTGTTTTTATGGAAACAAAGTGATTTAAAATTTATAATAAGAAGAACTACTAAAAAGCTGTATTTAAAATATTTAATTAAACATGAAAAATAAATTTAAAAAAAATTGTTGTGATATCTCTAATGGTTCCAGAGTTATGTGTACCGAAAATGTTAAAAATATAACTTTCGGAAAATTCAAATTAAAGTCTAGACTAGGCTTATTTCTTTTGTTAATCATACCTTAGAACATTCCAGCTCCATGAGCAGGCTGCTCTGTACCTTCCTCTTCTTCATAAATGTCTTCCAACTTCCTTTTTGCTGCTGGGTTTGCTAAATCCCTGAAAATTAGCTTTATGTCTTTGAAAACAATGGGGTTTACATGGGTATGCTGGTTGTGGTCATAGCTTTCGCCAGATTTTAGTGCTTTTTTATACTTACACCACGAGTCCTGGCCATTTGGGCAAAGGCCGTGCTCAGGATTTTCATTTGTATATGTGAAGTATTGTGCCAGAATACAAGTGGGATAAGAAAAGTTGATATCCCAATGCATAGATTAATTAACAAAAACTGCCAAATCAGACAAACTGTATGGTATATACTTTTCAAGAAATTACCACAGACTACTAGAACTTTGTTTATAAGTACATTTAGGACTAGAATGTTAAGCTGGTTGCTTAAAACTCCATTTCACACTATTAAAGAATTCTTTGGCTTTGAGATTACTGTTGATTTTAGAGGCTAATATAATTTTAAGGTAGTTTTATATATTTTAATTTTGAAATTTTTGGATGAAACCTATTTCATTATGTATGATCAATGGTTAATAAAGACTCTTTGACTACATCCTCTACTACTTAATGCGTAACCACCTGAAGTGTATGAAATTGGGGGATTTAATCCCCCCATAATAGTGACAAGGTCTGGCTGGTTGTAACTTGCGCTGGTGGTGGGCGCTGACACTGTTGTTGAGGGATGGTGAGAGTGAATCATCGCAAGGACACGTTATTTACCCAGCAGTCGCTACAATAGACAATAGACAATACACTTTATTGACATGTTCGTTGAGAACAGTACATGCGTCATTGGTACAGATTTCATGGTTGTATAAAAATTACATAGCTTAATCTAAATTACAAGTTTAAAAATTCACTTTCTGAGTAAAAAGGGTCTCTCTTGCAGCCAGGCAGTTAATGCTTTTTTTAAACGTTTGGGTGGTTCATTCTTTAGGGATTCTGGAAGTTTATTGAAGTAGGCTGCTCCCTTATATGATGGTTTCCTGGCTGTGAGGCTCAGGCGGTGTACAGGCAGTGTGAAGTCAAGGACATGGCGTGTGTGATACTGGTGAAGGTCTCTGTTTCTAGTTTTTCTTGAGTGTACCGCATGCAGAATTACTTCTAGGATGTACAAGTTTACTACTGTGTGGATATTCAATTTTCTAAATGCTTCCCTACAACTTTCTTGGTATTGGAGTCCTTCTAGAGCTCTTATTGCTAGTTTTTGCTGCCTGAGGATCTTCTCCATGTTGCAGTAGTTAGCTGTTTCCTCCCCATAGTGCTATACCGTATCTGAGATGTGTCTCAAATAGTGAAAAGTAGGCGGTTTTAGCTGCGTCTTTACTGCTAATCTGTTTAATTCTGCGTATTACAAATATGGCTGGTGCTTAATTTTTTGCAAAGCTGTTCAGTGTGTGCTTTCCAGGTTATATGTTCATCAATTAATATACCAAGGTGATTTGTTTGGTTTTTTTGTTTCTAGGTCAGTGATTGGAAGATGTGTATTTTTTTGCCTGGTGGAGAAGTTTATTTGAACAGTTTTATTGTCATTTAGCACTAAGTTTGTTCGAGATGCAGTATTGTTTTGTTGTGATTAGGGCGCTGCTTAGACTTCTGGCAAGGTGTTGCGTGGTTTTTGTTAGATATTGTTATGACAGTGTCATCTGCGTACATGGTTGTGTGACAGATGCGCTCTAGGTAGTCGGGTAGGTCGTTTGTAAGCAGTAGAACAGGACCGGGGGCCCAGCACTGATCCTTGTGGCACTCCCATCTGCATGTCGGCAGTTTTTGACTGAACTTTTTCTAATAAATTGTTTTTAGTGTAATTGGATTTCCACCAGTTGTTTCCTGTTGTTTAGGTAGTTCCAGAACCAGTCTGCAGTTTTATCTTTTACACCCATGCTTTTTTAGTTTTTGAAGAAGGCGTTTATGATTTAAGCAGTCAAATGCTTTTGTAAAGTCTAAGAATAAACTAGTAGCAGTGAGGCCCCCTCTTCCAGTTTGTCTATGACATGCTCTATAAGTTGAATTAGGGCTGTGGTTGTGGATCATCCTTTCATGAAACCATGCTGATGTTTAGTTAGTAGGTTATTGTGCTCAAGATATTGTAAAAGCCTTTTCTAGTACTATTTTTTCAATAATTTTTGGAGAAGGTGGATATGAGTGATATTGGTCGGTTAGCTAGTCATGTCGGTGGTTGGTCCTTTTTTGTATTTCGGGTTTACTTTTGCTGTTTTTTTAGTTTTTCAGGGTAAATCCCTTGTTGTAAGGATATGTTTATGATGTGTGTTAGGGGATCAGAAATTTCTTCTTTACAGATTTTTGCTAGTTTTTGATGAGATGTTATCTAGGCCAGATGAGGTTTTTGTTTTCATGGAGTCTATTGTTTTCTCTCCACTTCTTCTTTTGTTGTTGGTTCGAACTGAAAAGTGCTGTTAGTGAGTGGCGAGGGATTTTGGCTTAGTAGTATTTGTGGCATTTAAGTGGCTGTTTTGGACAGTTCTTTGTGCTATTGAGGAGAAAAATTTGTTTTAAAGCAGTCTGCTACTTCTGCAGGGTTGTGAAGTATTTTTCCATTGATTTGAAGGTATATTTGGTTGTTCGATTTGTGTCTGGCTGTCTTCTCTTTGTTTATTATTTGCCATAGGGCTCTGGGCTTATTTCGGAGTTACTTATATGTGCTGCTACCGACTCTTTTTTGAGCTTTTTGAGCTTTAAGTCGTAGTCCTTTTTCCTGGCTATTGTCTCTGTTTTGTCTTCTATTCGGCCTGTGCACTGCTCTTTTTCTAGGGCTCGGATGTAACTGTTCCTTGAGTCTTGTGCATTCAATGCCCCAGGTCTGGGTTTTGTTATGTTTTATTTTTGAAGGTCTTCAGTGGGCAGGTGTTGTCAAGGGTTGCTTGGATGATATTGTGGAATATGTTGTAAGCTGTGTCAGTGTTGTTGGAGTGGTACACGGCATCCCATTTTTGTTTGGCTAGAGTTGATTTGAAGTTTTCTATTGATTTTTTTGTTGAAATTTCTCTTCTTTGTTTTAATTTTGGTGGGAAAGTGTTTTTACTATGGTTAGTGTGGTTAATTGTGCTGTGTGGTCAGAGAGGCTGCTTTGGATTACTGATGTTTTTACTAATTCTGGGTTTATGTTAGTGCACACCCAGTCTATTGATTTTGAAGTTTCATGGGTGATTCTTGTGGGTGGGAGCTGCATCCTTACCAAATCAAATGCAGCGAGAAGTTCTTTTAATTTAGTGTTATCACTGTTCTCCTGTAGATTGTCGGCATTAATATCACCCATGACTATGATTTTTTGTATGTGCTAAGTGCTTTGTCCAGTACATTTAATAATATATCGATGGCATTGTCTATCTTTGTGCTTGGCGGTCTGTAGACCCCGAGGACATTTATTGTTTCCTTTCTAAGTTTGATTTCGAAAAGGGCTGACTCACAGATAAGTTCAGTTTCAATCTGAGCTGGTTTCTAGTAGTTTTACAAATTTTTGTAGGTCTTGTTTAACATAGCCTGCCACTCCCTCCCTTAATGTGGTTCTTTCTCGTAAAGCCTCCAACGAGAGAGTAGCCTTCTATGTTTGTGTTCTTTCTAGTTTTTCTTGATTAAGTCCATGCTCTGTTAATATAATAAAGTCTGGTTTATTGTGGCTTAAAAAATGATTTTAGCCTTTCAATTTTGTTTGACAGCCAGTTAATATTCTGGTGAAGGAGAGTGAATTGATTAAGATTTGCGTTTTGTTCTGTTGGTGTAGCTATTGTTATGTGTGTTTCTTTTCCCTTCAGGCCCACTTCTAAAAAAGGGCTGTTATTTGGTAGTGTGGGTGTATTTAGGGTTTTCAGGGGATGGTGATTGTCTGTTTGTTTCAGGGTTTAAAATACTGTTCAGAGGTGGTGGAGGATGTAGCGATTTTTGTTTTACATTTTCCAGTTTTAGTTTTTTAGTTTGCTTATAGTAGAAGTCAGCTATGGTTTCACCAGAGTTGAGTTTTGTGGCTGTGATAGGAGGGGCCATTGTCACTTTGAAATTATTTTTGTAAGTTTCATTTTCGTGTGTGGGAATTTTCGGTTCGGAGCTTTTTAATGGTGTGGTCTGTTGTATGTGACTCTGTATTTAAGCCTTGGTTCGATCTGTATTTTGTTATTTGCAGTGATGTGCTGTAAACATTTCTCGTTTTCTGTGTCTTTGATTTTTTGTGTGGGATTGGAAATTCTTCCTCCTGTCCTTGCTTTGTTTAGGTGTTCTGGAAGTCATTGGAGTTGGAAGTGCGGCTGTTCTCAGGTCTTCAGTTTTGTCAAATGTCATATCCTCAGTTTTTGTTAAATGTCATATCTTGTTTTTGTATTGTAACACTCAGGTTCTCCCAGCTTATTAAGTCGTAATTTCATTTTGGCTAATTGTGATAGTACATACATGTTTTGTATTCATGGCTGGTGTTTCATTATTGCTTGTCTGTGTTTCTGAGTTTTTCAGTATTTTTTCAGATATTGTGTATTTGTCCATTGTGTTTCCCTTTTCAAAGTGAGATTTGCGTTGCATTTCTTGAAGCCCTTTTTTCTAATTTGGTAATTGTTACTTCTTTTTCTTTGTCATGCTCTTCAAAGTGCTCTACAATGTATCACACACGTACCCACTCTTCTGGTGGAGAGTTGGCACAGTTTTGTACTGTTAAATATAAACTGTTTTTCTCAGTTATTTATTTAAACATTATATCATTCATGAAACCGTTTTGGTTGACCCGTGTTGCTAATTGGGTATTTACTGTATTACTTTTTTATTTGTAAGACTTATAAAGCCACTTTTACGTTGTAACACGTGAATAGTAAAATCATCTTAATTCATCATAAATGGCAAGTATAGGTGCCCGCAAATTTAATTTAGATTTGAATATTTATCAAGGTACAGATAACAATGATGTATAATCATATTATACGGTATAATTATTGTTTACAGGCTAAAGAGAAGTGTCTCAGTGCAATTGTGCCATCTAGATACGTCCGAATTGGTCACGGTTTGAGCCAGGCATCACTGCAGACTGCAAGGTCAGGATATATTTCTATATCTATTGATTGTTCTTGTATCAGATCTTGTTTCTTAAATCATCTACTGTCTTATTTTTTTTCTTTTGTTTATCTCAATTTGTTTTTGTAAATACCAATGAATAAAAACAATTCACACTATATACTATATTACACTATTTTAAATTTCAAAAACATAACCTGGGGTATAAGATGTAGGAGTTGACATAAACATAACTTACCTCACAGACACTTGGAAAATATTTCTACTTATCAGGATTCCTCCAACAAGCCTTTGAAACATGATAAAGACCAGCTAGATGCCATATGTTGTCGAGGTGTACTTTACTAGCTATTACTACCATTTCCTCATGGATACCAAGAAATATTTCAGTACAACAGTAAGGAAGGTAGTTATCTTGGAATAAGTTGATGCCCAATTAAGAGTTCTCTTAGAAGGACTGCAAAATGTTTATTATGTATAACTACATAATTCATTGTACAATACATATGTCTTTTAAAATTTGGCACTGCTTTCAAAATTTGTCTGGTATTGGTTTTGAGTTACTTTCATTTTGTGAAGTTAAAATAATGTTTCACTTTTTAGTTCCTTGATTTTAGTACAATTATTGAAGTCTGTTTATTTTTGATTTAAAAGTTGTATTATTATACAGTACTAAAAATATCAAGTCTATAAAACATAAAAGTAACTAATATTCTTAGATTCATTCATAAGAAGGAGAACTCTCCAAACTTAACTCAAGATTTGTCATTTTTCCTTGATGGCAGCATTTTTAAATGAACAAATGTCATGTGGTATGTTATTTAATGCCAAATGTTGTGGCACAAAATTAATAGTATTGGAAAAAGATGTGTAATGTGTAAAAGTTTATGTAAAGTAATGTAAAGTAATCAGATATCAGCTATGTATCCACAACAAAACAGCTGTCTTATCATATATAAAAACTTGATGTTTTTCAGATATGTTGTGCCGGATAACATATTTTCAGATATGTTTAATTCTTCACAACTAAAAGCACTGTAAAGTTTTTGCTCGTTGGTTTTCTTGAACTGCTCAAAATAATACATGCTATATAGTTTATATTGTTTGGTTTTTACAGATCTATTTAAAATTTGTTGCAGGGTAACACATTCACAGATACCTCGAACTCCTAACAACCAAATTAGCATCAGTTCCTACAAGAACAATGTGAGTTTATATACATCTATCTATATTTTATTTTTTTATTTAATGTATCTGTATTAGAAACCATGTTGTAATTTTTAATAATTGTTTAATGATGTCATGATATGCCTAATTTTTGATATCTATTTACTGTATATGAGATAGATATTTAAAAGTTAACTGTAGTCAAATGAACCTATTTGAAAGAACAAACAATCTTGAACAACAAACTTTAAGTTTTATTTTTTGCTGTGAAAGTATGGGGAAGTCTCATTTTAGAGATATTATACACATCCAAATGCTTTTTATTCATTTACATTTTTAAAGTGTTTTGTAATACCTAAATATTTAAGTACAAAAATGTTTGAAATTTATGCTGAATAAACCATAACAGTATAAAAAATAACTAAATCATTACTAGTATGTAAATGTTATTTAGGCCCCAGGAATTGTTAGTAGTATTTATTTCATAATAACATGATTGTGTGTTATTTAGGTCAACCAAACGTCAGAGCAAAGCAGCACTGAGCAGATGGCTAATGAAACAGATGTTCTTGAATCACAAAATGGAAATAACACATCTGATAGTGGGAAAACCAACAATGGAACTATTCTACCTAAGATAAAGCCCCAAATCACAAACAGAAACCTGAGAAGTCAATACAAGCTTTCAAGTAAAAGATTAAATACTAACAAGAAGTCAAGTGCAAAACATGAGACTCCAGATTACTCATCGTCATTCACATCGGAGGATATTCCTTTAAAGGACCTAGCTAAAAATAGCGGGAGTGAGTCAGACAAAGTGACTCAAGCTAAGCGTGAGTTTGTGTTGAACTCACAAACTGACAGTGGCAGAGGTCGTAAGTTTTCTGTGGATTCAGGAGTTATCAACAGGAGTGAGAGTGGGAAAATTACCCAGCGAACTGATCAGTCCAGAGCTTCTAGTACGAAGACAAGGAGAAATTCAGTTTCTGTTTGCCGAACTGATGTAACAAGTTCGGAAGAACTAGATAAATACATTAAACAAGATAATTTGGCTGCGAAAATTGAAACCCACAAATCAATCAGAGACGAGTTGAGAGAGTTGGAAGAAAAACTTCTAAATGGATCTAGTTTCTTGGAAAAGTCTAGAAAACAAAAGTTAGTCGACCCGCAAGTGGAGGAATCGGCAAAAGAAATGTGCAAAGGTATGATTGGAACACCTAGAAACATATCTGATGAAGACAGTGATGGAGAAACACAAGACAATCTTGATATCTCTTGGAATGATATACATAACAAGATTAAAGCTGAATCTGATGCTGCTGAAGCGAAATTGGAAGAGTATTACACTGCATTGGAGAAAAATGAGCTTGATATTGGGGAAACAGAGGATTATATTGCTCTTGAGGAGGAACAAAAAGAGAGATTATTAAAAGCTTTGAAGGAAATTGACAAGGAAGCCCAAGGAGTGAGCAGTGCTAGCTCCTCTGATGAATCGAAACTGTCCTCGAGCCGTAAACCAACTCGGAGAAAATCAGATGGTTACAGCTACAACTTCTCAAAAAATATTGATAACTTACATAGAGGCCTTCCTGTGTATGACAAAGTGAAAATTCCCGCTGTTGAAAAAATGAGAAGGGAAGAGAAGGAATATTTATCAGAAGTAGAAAGTGGTAGGAAGAACAAAGCTGATTTTATGAAAGATTTATTTGGCAACTATGACACTGTGGGTCTACAGACAGACAGTTTTCCTTCCTCTGAAAGGCGCAGTGAAGATGTGGAAAGGTTAGTGGAACTTAACAGACCCTTTGACTGATTTTTAACCTTTTTTCAAGGAGAAGCCTTTCTTAACTTGAAAGTGTTATATAAGTACAGTTTAAAATTTATTTGTTGTGGGTTGTAGAGGATGGAACTTGTACAGGATACTTATCACGCTCAAATGATACTAGTCAATACTTTTGCACCAAAGTTAAGAATAAGTTTTTATATTTTTAGATGTAAAGAGATATTTGTTCATAAATTATTATTTTCATGGTTGAAATATTAACTTATTCTAGTCAGCTATACAAAATATACAACATTTGATGTGTATATTATACAACATACTAAGAAATGAATATTTATCTGGAAAAACTATATATTGTATGCCTTAACATATGTGCATTTAAAGGTACAAATAAAATATTATTTTGATATGAAAATTGAAAATGTCTTTCGATACGTCATCTCAGACAAACTATTTTGAAAAAGTAAATGTTAATAAAGTGAATTACTGTTAAAAATGTGTTTAATTTTGTAGTTATGCCCCTATGCCTTAACAGTAAGATTAAGACAGTTCATCAGGGACGATAATCACTTAAATGGAACACTCTTGTAAAACTTAAACATAATGAAACACAATAAAAATTGGTATTTTACCATTACTGATGTTTTTATCATAGCAGATAGGATAGGAAACGACATAAGTTAACAAATGCTGTTTCACTTAGGGTATGAGTTTTTGAAGCACATAGGTCACTTTCAATTACATAACTGTTCCTGGCCACAATGGTCCTATAACAGGAAGGAATGGTTTCATCATAGACAACAGGCAGAGACATTTAAAGTCAGGTTGCCAGACGCAAACTGCCTGCTGCAGGTATTCCAGATTAAGATCTGTTAGGGTTTGTTTTCAGACAAGGTCCATAAAGGTCCCATGAGTACAGAGAAAATAACAGGTCTGCCTAGTCAGAGCCCCCTATTACCAGGTAAGGCTATTTATGCTTGGAGTGCTCACCCCCCAATGGCTCAAACAACTCCTGCCCCATGCATCCCTTAGGTACAAGTCCCTTCACACCGTGGGATTGGAGGCCTCCAGTCATACAAAAGCATGTGTGTAGTATGATTCCGGACAGACCAGTCAACACTGGTTATGTCTGACCTGGCACCATTACTGCACGGCGCTGAGTGCACAAGCGGGTGAAGATCCTGGGGTTTTGTTAATAGCAGAGCCACCTCACATAGGATGCTTAACTAGCGTTTATCCGAGCCCAACCATTGGTTGGATTCGAATTTCCCATTGGTCTTGAGTGTCACCCCTGGGATGTGTTTTTCCAGTTCATTGAGGATTACCCTAACTAAGGTCAGCACATCTATTGTATGACACCATTTTCAATTTTGATAATTGTAAAATAACATTTCTCTCTCTCTCTTTTTCTCATCCCCTAGACCGCACAGGATGCTTGATAATCAACCTACATTACGATCTGGTAATAAAAACTACACAACATTCACAAACTTCAAAACTAGTGTGATGGGTTAGTGATTCACTGATAGAGTAAGGGTTTACATGATGAGTAGGGATGTCAATCTAGCAATGTGCTTGTAGGCCACATCTAACCAGAGTCATCACACCACGCGTCCCTCCCCACCCAACACGTAACTTAGGCAGTGTTTACGCTGACATGACACTTCAAATAATGGTTGATCTGATTAAAATTGAGTTTAAAAATAAGAATGGCCCTTTTTATTTAACCTTTCCTAGGTGAAAGTACAATAACTTATACAAATTTTTCCTCTTTTGTCACCTCTCAGAATTACGGTCCTAGGTAGCCGCCTACTTTGCCTAATGACCGCACTGTGTGTAGTCTCAGAAACAACTAGTATGTGGCTGGCACATCTTTGACTAGCTAGTATTCAATCTTACGTCAATTAAGTATGAAAAGGCATCTGTATAATCGCAATGGTAAAGCAAAAAGAAATAAGGCATGCAGAATGATAGCTGTTATATATAATTTACATAAAAATTAAAATATATTTCTTTTTTCCAAAACTATCATGAAATACACAGAACTTTGAATGAGCGAGTCAAAATAGAAACAAAGTTAGTATAACTTTCCTACATATGTTATCTTTACTAATAACTTTTATGTAGGAATTTATTATATTAAAAAAAAAACCTAGGCCTGAAAGTCTTCCTAATGAATAGATGAACTTTAATAGTTTCAGAAAAATCTGTGGTCATACATGAAAAACTACATGGAACATAGAAATAGGTTGAATTATATAAACCACCTCCTTTTATAGTTAGGTAGGTAAACTGTTGGTCTTGTGATTAAAAGTTATATAAGTGGTTCGTGTATCTAACATTTGATTTTCAATACTATTATTTATTTCTGAGGCGTTTAAATTTTGTTCATGTTATCATACAACTGTAATAATAATAATCTACACATATAAAATGATGTTTCTATTTGTTATATAAAAAACCAATATATTTTACATAAAACTATTTTAATGCAAAATTTTATTACAAACAAAATTGATTCGTAACACGTTGGTTCTTATGCATGATACAATCCTCATTGTGTTGTGCTGAACATTCAATATTTTGTTGAGCCTGTGTGCTTTTTGCAAATTGCTTTAGTGCAGTTTTCACACTGTTACAGAGTAAAACTGTTCTTTCTGGTTGGACAATAAGCACATTTTACCCCATATGTATTATATGTTTGTGTATTACAGTTTCTATACTATCTATTTTGATCATTTTATGTACATATTAAAAGAAAAAATATGCCTAACCTTCCTTGTAGCATACCTATAATAATGTTATATAAAAATATTCTTACCTGTTGTGTTACTTGTTATTAATGCTCGATTTCAACTGTAGTTCGATTCATAAAGTGGGGTTTCGTGATAGCCTTTGCCAGTTCAGCAATGAACACTTTTCTAGGTATAATTGGTCCGCGTTGGCCTTGTGAATAATGATTTGTGCGTTGATTGTGGTAACATTCAACAAAGCATTAAACACTGTCAGTGGCCATCTGTTACTTACTCTTCCAACTTTGTTAATTTTTCATTCGGTCAAAAGCACCAACTCCTCCTTTAGTCATATTGTAAAGTGATGACGTAAGGTTTGTTCATGTAATCGCCTCAATCAATAGTGTCAACAGTGTGTAAGGTAGACAGCAAATGCACATTTGTATGCCCTTTGGGCAAATGATAAACTAATAGAGTATAATTGGGTGAGTACGGAAATCCAAAAATGCTGCTTCCATCTCTTTCCTTCACCTCTTTGAAACATTTAGGTATCTGAAGTTTGTTATTTTAATGATACCAACAATTTTTCTGTTTGATAAAAAGATCATTAGCAAGTAAAAATGATCCAATGTGACATTTCAGCCTGTGTCTTCTATTGGTTTGGTCAAATGATTAATCTTTTAACAACGCTGTTTACACTGCTTTCTAAAACAAATGGATCCTCTGGCTGCTTTCCTGAATATACAGGGAGAGGCAGATCACCCTTCCGTGATGTATAGTAGCTGAACCGAGAAACCTACCTTTTTCGTTTTAATAAAACCCCCATATTTCGACCCCAAAGAATTTGGAAAAATAATTTATAACACCCAAAAAATATCCCAAAATGACACTTTAAGAAGGGGTTTTTTTAAAGATTTACAAATGTAAAGGTAGCTCGAGCCATACCTTAATATAAAGATGTCTGATTCACTGATCATTTTGAAAACAAAATTTAATTTATTTCGGTTCTTGTGTAATGTTCCAAAATGTCCAAAGTGTTATGGTTTCACAATTATTGTTACTGTTAGCTCGTTAAAAATCTTAGCAAATCGAAATTTTTATCTAAGGTTACCAAAGAAGTACTCTTTCGAAAAATATGTTATATTTGTCACATTTCCAAGTTTTTTTAATAGTTCAGATTTAGGATATTTAAAACTCCTAAAACCTAAAAAATTCAAATAGCAAGGTATGACTGCCATTACACTTATCAGTAGCTCTCTTAAAAACTAAAATTTTGTGTATCTAAAGAATTTAACTTGGATGGTTGAGAAATGGTGGAAAAAATACTAATTTTCATTAAGTTTTGTTGCGTTTAGTACACTGTTATATTCTCCTACCAGTGAAATTGCAACTATTCAAATTATCTGGTGACTTTTTACAATATTTTGTTTGCAAGTTTTAGATTGTCTTCTTTCAATCGATTTATGAATCAACCATTAACAAAAGGGGTGTTTTACAACATACAACAAATTGGCATTAGCTTTACATGATCAGATTGAAGCTGTGGTGGTGTCACAATTTTGGTACCACAGAACCAATTACCATTTGTTCTTTTCGTACCTGTTCAGGAGCTAAGTAAGTAACTGTCTTTATCACTAGACTGTTTAGTTCCAGTATTATGTTCATAATAGTGGGACAGACCATCACTTTCACTGTTTGATGGAAAATACAATTCACCTTCTCTGTGATCACTACCTTCTAAAGAACTTATTAAAAATTGCATCTTCATTGCATTTACTCACTTGTAATCAATATTAAACCAAACTACAATGGTAAGTACACAAAAACAATCTAATTATAAACTATCTTGGAGAAATTAGAGCAAACATAACTAAAGGGCGATTCAAAAATAGCGCCAGTTATGATATATCAAATTAAGAGATTTATTTTAATGAAAATCTGAAATCAAATACATAAATATGTTCATCTAACCTTCCGATTTCATGTATGAAAAATAATGTCATGCATGTGTCCTCCTCTGCTATGCTGGCACGCAACAACTCTGTCCATGAAATTAGCCATGACTGCACGACAAGTTTCCACTTCAATTTGGCCGATAACCCGTCAAATTTCCTCCTTCAACTCATTGATGGTTCGGGGTTTATTGGCATAAACTAATGACTTGAGATAACCCCAAAGATGAAAGTCACAAGGTGTTAAGTCACACGACCTTGGTGGCCATTGATGGTCGGAATTACGAGAAATGACGCGATCCTGAAAGCAGTTACGGAGCAACACAATTGTTTCACGGGCAGCGTGGCAGGTGGCACCATCCTACTGAAACCACAACTGGTCAATGTCTATGTTATCCAAATGAGGCCACAAAAACTCCCTAATCATCGTACAGTATCGGTCTCCATTCACTGTCACAGCTTGCCCTTCCTGATCTTCAAAAAAATAAGGGCCGATGACGCCGCCCGACCAAAAGCCGCACCAAACTGTCACTCGTTGTGGATACATTTCCCTTTCTTTAATCATGCGAGAGTTTTTTGAACCCCAGATACGGCAGTTCTGTTTATTAACAAATCCATTGAATTGAAAGTGCGCTTCATCACTGAAGATGATATTCATTGCGAAGTTTTCTTCCTCCTGCGAATTTCTCAATACCCAATCAACCGTCGTCTCTTCTGGTGATCTGCCACTTTCAATTGTTGCGTCAGCTGAATTTTATAGGGGTGATATTTGAGATCGTACCAAAGAATTCTCCGTACAGAAGAACATCTTAAACCCAATTGTTGAGAACGGCGACGTATTGATTTCGCTGGGCTAACAGCCACACTGTCACGAACCACCTCAATGTTCTGTTCAGTTCGGGCACAACGACAACGTCCAGAACTTTTGAGGTCGACTGTTGAACCCGTTTCTTGAAACTTTTTCATGAGTCTGCGAACTGTTGATTCATTCGGTGCTTCATTACGTCCTAGAGTACCGCGAAGTCGCCTAACAGTAGCCGCATAACTCTCTCCACTCTGATTAAACGTTTTCACTATTACACTCATTGCGCACAAGTAAACTTCTCCATGGTTAGACACAGAATGCACTAATGAGAGAAATATCAGCTGCGTCAACAATCGGAATGTAGTCAGAAATAGAATCAAGGTCAAACATTGTTGCCAACCGATAAAATAAAATTTACCTGTCTTTTCAAAACCGGCGCTCTTTTTGAATCAGCCATTAGGAGTTAGGCTAGATGGCAACTAACATGGTTGATGTGTTCCACTTCTGAGCTCCCTCACCCTTCCAAATATTCATGTCTCACTGTCAAAAACTCATTGTGCTCCGACAAATTTTTGTAATGCAGTGCAATGGCTCCAATTTATTTAGATACCATCTAATAACGCGCATCATCGCAGTTTAAATAAAGAACACAAGTTTGTCATAGACAAATACCTAAAGCAATTTTTGCAATGGATACATTTTTTAAATACAAGAAAATAGGGAAAAATTAAACAGGAATCACAATATTATATTAAAATATAATTTATTTACGCTTATTGCATTTTCAAACATGCATAGCTGGACGGACTCAAATCTACAATTAAATGAAATTAATTTGAAATTGTACACATTGCTTACAACAAAACTTAAATGTCATCACATTGCTCAAAAATAATCAAAATAGATTATTTACAATTGAAATTGTTAATCTATAATTTTATAAATTTAATCATGGAATACTAATCATTACAACTCAAAAATATTCCATAAAATACTATTTATATTTAATTGCATTATAACAACTTCTGAGTGAAAATTAACCATTCCTAAAACACTTTTAATAAAAAATTAAAATTATACTTTTAGATTTCATGAATATTTTTCAGGCATCTGCCACAAATCCCATAGCTTGAGATAAAATAGCTGCATAAAATCCACTGTAATTGGTGTAAATTGAAACTCGACTACATGCACTAACTAATTGATTTGTATGGTCATAAATGTTAGTCTATTAATATGAACATACTGGGGTTTTTTAAATCATAGAAAAATTTGATCATAGATTTTAATTTAGAATTTTAATGAATTTTAAAAAACTTCAGGTTAAAAACATAAAACTATTAATATAATTACATTTTTTAATAAATTACCAAGCGGAATTTCTTTGAAATATGTTAACAAATATTTTCACTTTTTACAGCCTTCTAAATCTAACCTAAACGTTGTTATATTATATATTATTATGTAATTAACATACATATATCAGGATTATTCAAACTATGCCAAACACTTTCTGAGTAATCTGATGTACTGTGTAAAATATGCAATTTTATGAAAAAATGTTAAGTCTTTGAAACTTTGATGCAAACATTAATCAGATTAGTATAGTAGAACCTTGAAATCAAAACTATTCTAAACGTTTAGGCAAGATTAGTTATAAACTTTTTTTACAAAATTACAATAATAATTTCAAAATATCTTAAACACAATAAGTTTGACATTTTAATACAAGGCTCTCAATATCAAATTGAATATAAACATAACAAACTACAATGTAACAAAATAAATATTTTTAATAAGAAATGATTAATTATCAGAGGAATCCAAGATCATTTGGTCATACTATTAATGGTATTTGAGGAAACTTAAGTCAATCTTGAGGGATTCTAATACAGAACAGCAAGAATGTAAACGGTTCTGACCTCATGTTTTACAGCCATACACAGAGACAGATGCTAAACAAATAAGAATTTAAAACACAAATCAAATTAATAATTTATGTTCAAAATAAACATTGTGCAGAATTTGAAAATCCAATCCAACAGTTTGTTAGTGACACTCTTTATAATACAGTGTCTTACTTAGGAAGATCTTTATTTTTTAAATTTTCGTCTTAAAATACGGAAGACAAGCATTATAAAATATTTGAACTATTTACAAATTTAATACATTGACAGTTACAATAATATTTTATATTGCAACTTGTTGAACACTTATATTTCTTTAGCACATGTTTTTGAATCAAGGCAAATTATATTTAACAATGATTATATCAGTAAGTTCTTTGTACAAATATGGTATTTATATATTTATAAACCTATACAATATTTATTCTAATAAATTTACAAAGAATTTAATACAATAATATGATTCGATAAACATTATTATTTACATATAAAAATACATGCTACATGCAAAGTATAGTCATTTGTTACAATTAAAAAAACATTACATAACATGGAATATAATACAAAAAGTGCTTTATCTTTCTTTATAAGCAACAAATAATCTTACAGCATTCTATGTTATTACAGAATACCTAAAAGATTCACAAATAGAATTCTTTTTCTTAAAGGACTACACTTTTAAGAAAATTACTATTATTGGATACACAGAAGGTAATACGTACTGAAATACACACTTTCAGTACACTTTGTAATACTTTTTCCTTTTTCTTATTGTAAATTTTCAAGAACAAAAGTGGATAGAGTTTACTATATTACTATATTTAAGAAGATAAGTTGTTGAGTGTGTAAAAATCACATGACTTTAAAAGAAACAATAGTTCTTCATAGCAAAATTTATGTTCCAAGTGCAGTTAGCACCATATTGTAGTAGCGCCTACAGGCTGATCAGTTTTTGTGCAATATAAAGAAGAGACAGGAAGCATTAGGTAATATGAGTGACATTCTTAGTAGTGATGGATTGAATCTGAATCTCTAATCCACTGAATCTTTAACAATGATTT
Source organism: Homalodisca vitripennis (assembly GCF_021130785.1). Classification (NCBI taxonomy): domain Eukaryota; kingdom Metazoa; phylum Arthropoda; class Insecta; order Hemiptera; family Cicadellidae; genus Homalodisca; species Homalodisca vitripennis. The sequence goes on along the minus strand of NC_060209.1, from coordinate 144,433,711 downwards.
AGATTCGAGAATCTATCAATGGGGTTTGACATTTGAATCTGGGGACAACCGCCGCGTCTTTATTAGTTGATTAACAGTACAAAAATTACTAATCGCTAAAACATGTTTTTGCCGTACTTTGAATTTTGAAATCCGTAGATAGGTATCGTTATTAACATATTATTTGTAAATAATATTTTGCATGCTGTTAGTATCTTCTAAATTATCGTTCCAACAGCGCCATTAGTCTGCTGCATGTATTCACGGACAACAGCTGATCGGTATTACGCATATTACAGATCGCAAAAACATGTTTTTGTTGTATTTCATTTGTAAAGAACTATTGATATTTTATTCACTTAACAATTTTTGTAGATGTATAAATATTTTCTTCATAAAATATATTATGTTTATATATTAATATTTTTTCCAAGACAAAGGGTGGTATGAAAACTTTGAAACATTTACAGTATAGAATACATTTAATAAGTGATGCAAATTTTGCCCATATTGGTTTAGATTAAAAGCATATATTCCGGAAGCCCATATTATAAAATATCAAATTAAAGTAGAAGGTCTTTATAATAGAGTGGTATTCTTGGATTACTTTTTATATTATCAGACGGTCTCCAAAGGTTTAAGAATAAATGAAATGTAATTGGTAGTGATTTTATTTAAGTCATACTAAGTTTTAAAAAAGCTATGAGGGTTTGAGGATCGGGAATCGACTTTTTAAGGTTCAAAATTGGATTTGGGATTCAAAAATTCTAAATTTGTCCATTACTAATTCTTGGTTTCATTAATTTACAACTATACGTCTACCATACCATTATCATCATACACTTTGGACAGAGCAGTGAGAGCACCGGTAAGAAGGAACAGTCTGCAGTCTGCAGAAAGACAAGAGGTAAGTTCGCTGATGGGCTCAGTTTTCTGAACTTGGTAAGAGCTCTCCCACAGTCACAATTATGTAGGAGAAAGGAATTTGCACTAAAGTAAGAAAGAAAGGTCTACAAATTTACCACTTTGGGTATAATATGAACTGCAGGTATTAGAAGATCAAGAGGTAACTCAGATGATGACCTAAGTTAATCGACCTGTGTAAGAGCTCTCCCATAGCCACAATGATATTGGACAGAATAGTATGATCACCAAAGTGAGAAGAAATGCTCTACAAGTTGAACAGTTTATGTAGAGTATGAAGAAGAGGTTGTAGATAGCAGAAGGCCAAGAGGTAACATCAACTTATGGCCTCAGTCTCTTGACCACGATATCAAAGCTCTCCCATAGCCACAATGATGTTAGACAGGGCAGTGCGTGCGTCGCTATCTGGGAAGAACTGTAACACTTGCATGGCTTGCTGTGAATGTTCCCTCTGCAACTGTTTTGTCATGGCAATTCCTGGACCTTTTGATACAATGCTGTGCACCTGTTCAACAATAAATCACAAATGTTCAAAAATGGATTAATATTAAAATTAATAAAGTTTATGTTGATGGACTACATTAAAATAAGGTCAGTGCTAGTATATAATAATATTTATAGATTTTTCATGGATGCTTTGGAATTAAAAACATTATTTTAGATCAATTTATGTCTAAGAACTTTTTTTATTAATAGCATACTACAGGGTCTGACCAATAAGTATCGAAAATGGTTCCAAAAACAAAAATGTATTGCAGGTATCATTATAATTACTTAATAATCTTCAAAATACATTCCTCTTGCATTGATACATTTAGTTCAGCACATCTGCCACTTGAGTTACGGAATTTCGCAAGCGTGTCAGTACAAATGGCACGAACTCCTTGTGAACAATGCCACGTCGGTCGAAAAAACAATCAGCATAGTTTTAATTTTTGTGTGCCATTCTGAACTTGCCGTTTTGTTTCCAGGTTGTACTGGAACACCCACAATTCATCACCAGTAATAACGTTGTCAAGAAAATCTTTATTTTCCTGGATGAAGTCCAAAATTTCTTGTGTAATTTCCACCCACGTTCCAGTTTTTGTTCCTTGCTCAAAACTTTAGGTACCTGCTTCCTGCACACTTTTCTCATCGTAAGATCCTCTGTTTCAATAGTGTGGACGGTTCCAACTGAAAGGCTGATCTCCTCATCAATAAGGGCGATGGTTAAACGCCTATCAGAGTCTAAAACGGTTTTCACTTTGGCCACCCGAGCATCGGTTCGAGCGGTTGTTGGACGTCTGACGAGTTCCCGGCCTTCCTTCTTCCTCAAAAACTTTTTTGCAGCTTAAGGCATCATTCCCATAAGTCTTTTTAATGAGTTCAAGGGTCTCGGATGCGGGTTTCTTGAGTTTAAAGTAAAACTTCACTGTGTAGCAATGCTCGACAATCAGCTCCATGCGTAATAAAGTACAATGGTTTTTATCTGTTTCTTTCAGTTATAGTTTCTCGTTGATTCACTTTGGCTTGTCATCTGTTTCAGAACAGTAATATAGATCAGCTGGTAGATCTGAACAGTAAAATAGTAAACAGAATCAGCTAATTCAATTTCACACTTGCTTACATATTTTGCTAATTTATTAAACTAATTTTTACACATTTGCTGGACAATATTTATGGATTGCAAATGATGATTAGGGAATAAACATTCATGCAACAAGTGATTGTAATAGGATGGTATAAGGAATCTTTCAGATGACATTTTAGTTAAGAATTTTACAAATGAAAAAAGAACTATTTTAAGGATATGAGTGTGACATGAACTGTGTATCTCAGACAGCAAACCTAATATAACAAAAATCTCACTTTTCCAGGCACAAATAATAAGAAAAATCCCCACCTGTCAAATGGTAAATTAATAAATAGCCAACATACACGAGGTGTGTGTAAAGAAAGTAAGTACCGTTAAAAAAAACAAGTAAAACAATTTTGTTTCAACACAATTTTATTTTTACATGAAAGCCCACACCTTAAACTATTTTTTGACATAATTTCCACCGATGTTCAAACACTTGTCATAGCGGGTGATCATCAATTTGTCTATACCCTCTTCGTAGGAAGGTTCCCGCCAATGAATGTAGCCACAACATTACTTCACTTCACTATCGGTTTCAATTCATTGTTGGTTTCAAAGCGTTGGCCACCAAGCTCATGCTTCATATGCAGGAACAAGTGGTAGTCAGACGGTGCCAAGTCCAGGCTGTAGGGTGGGTGATCGAACTGCTCCCAACGAAATTGTCGAACCAAAGTTAGAGTGTCACCAGCGGTATGGGGCCGAGTCTCTTGGGTTTTGTGTCCGCCAGTGAGCATTTTTGGAACCCATTGGAGACACAACTTGCGATAACCTAAACGGTCCATAATAACCTCGTACAAGAGTGCATGAAATTTGTTGGAAATCGTCAGATAGCGTTGTCATAGTGAAACATCTGTTCTCTTGGATATTTTCCTCAACTGCCCTTACCAGACCATTGGTGACGAGAGAAGGCTGACCGCTCCGATTCTCGTCATGCACATTCGTTCGACCGCCATTGAACATTCTAACCCACTTTCTCACCATTCCTTCACTTATCATGTTTTCCCCGTAAACATCTCAAAGTTGACAATAAATCTCAGCCGGTTTCACATTCCTTGTGTTCAAAAATCTTATTACAGAACAAATCTCACAATCTGTGAGATCACTAATTGTATTAAACATTTTAAACGTTCAGAGAAAACTAAAAACACAACGTAGAACAACTAAAATGGCTTGAGTCGATAGCCAGTAAACAAGGACAACTAGTGTGCATGTGCAGAGCACATATTGCAGTGCTAAGGCGGCATTAGAATGAAATGGTACTTACTTTCTGAATACCCCTCGTAGTACACAAATCTTCATTTAATTACTACACATTGTAAGGAAATCAACATGAAAATCAAAATATGAATTTTCCTGACCATTACAATACTTTTTTCTACAAATGTATTAAACAAATTTAAGCAGGAGGAGATTTGATACATAATTTTAAGAAATACTTGTTTGTAAATACCTTTGCATAGTCAACATTCTGCACAGATTCCAGGCCCTTGTCAATCTCTTTAAGCAGGGAAGGCTCACTCTCCAGATGGAACATGACAGGAGCTGAGGTTAGACTGAACATGGCTCCAGGAACGTACTGATTCCCAGTGAAAGGTTCCAGGTCCAGACAAGCCTACACAGTCAGTGATCCTGGTTAATATTGATAACCTAGCTATTTGGCTTTATGTACAACATACTGCACAGATTCTAGGCCTTTGACAATCTCTTAAAGCAGGGAAGACTCACTCTCCAGATGGAACATGAAAGGAGCTGAAGTCACTTTAAATAAATTTTAAACTATTCATTGAATATAAGACATTTTAAGAGCTGAACCCAAGATATTCAAAGACAGATCATTGTACACTAGTCAATTATATTGTTATGGCATTTATAGAATTTAATGCAGATAATCAAATTGATAATTGTACATAGGAACCTCTTCTTTAAATTGCTAACAAAAATATTGTGATAATTTTTCTATACATTACTAAATTACCAAAGAGGCTAAAACAAGTTACTGCACTTTGAGTGGATGAGTGGATTTTACAAGCTGTCTCTAAGATAAATCCTTCCTTCTTATTCCCTAATTGTAGACAGCTACTAACAATTAATTTTATAACAACACAAGTTAATAATAAAAGAATCTATGTACCTGCCAAGCAAGAGCCAGATGCTTGCCAAACTTGTACCCTTGGTCCTGCAGCTGTGTGCTGTGGCCTGCCAACTTGAGCGTTCCCTGACAAGACTTGCCCAGCAGACTGCCTGCGCTCAGCACGTTACGTTGGGTCCAGTCTGCCAGTGCTGCAGTGTGGGGTGGTGGTGATGGAAGAGGGTTATTCTGCTTGTCTCTACGCCCCAGAAACTCCCCCTCTGTCAGATCTCGCACTGCACTACTCATCAGCTCAACCAGCTGTCAAATAAGATTTTATATTTCAAGATTCATATTTTAATCAACTCACTACAATGATGTAAATGTACCTGGTGAGATAAAACATATGCTTTTTGTATTATATATATCACATACACACAACTATCTTGATTATTAGAATTCTAAAGTTCTAAATCAACAAATAAATTATTTTATGACATTACTATGTTTGAAATTATAATTTAGGGTATAATATTTGATTATGCTTTAAAAACTCTCTTATTCTCAATTAATTTAAACATGTACCAATATTTTCTGAAAGTGTCTTACAAAAGTAAATTTGTCTATATAATAAAATGTATATAACCCAACTAATTTTAAAACCCATTTAGCAAATGGTAGATTTTCCCTTAGTGAAGACAATTTCCTAGGTATTTGATAGATTCCCATCTTGAGAACAAAAGCTTAAAAAAAAAAACAAGTCTATGGCGCTACTCTTGGACACGGAAGTTGACTCTGGAATCACAGGTTCAATTCCTATGCCTGAAGTTCGGGATTTTTGTGGTCTAGTGGACATTTATGTGAGAATCACTAGTCTGTGGGAAAGTTGGTGAGATGGTCCACCTTAAATTAACGGTTGTCGGCCTGGGTGGAAGCTGACGGAATCAATGTATTCTTGTTTAACCTGTTGACGAGTGCGCACAGCATTTGCCGTGCCGCTATGACGGTCCATACTGAGTGCCTCATTGACCAGTGACAGACTGTTAGGGAGTAAAACAAAAAAAAACTTTTAAATGTTAATAAACTTGTTTATTATAGTTTAAATGTATATAAAAATACATTGTAGATTGTTAAAAGCAATAACCTCGTTTTAAAACTTTGCTAGTGTGTGATACTGCTCAAAACAAGGATATATACAAAGAGCGACCTCACATGTTGAACATTCATAGCTGGTTTCTTTTCTTCTTTGTCCAGTTCGAGTGGTGTGTTTGCATGCACACATAGCACTGCCTGAGTAGTTTTCGCTTCTTTGTGTTATTCTGGAGGAGTGGCCTTATAAAATGGCAACCTTGGAGGCGTAGCGGGTCTTGTGTCCCGCCTCCGTAAAATAGTTTTAAAAGTTATCACCAGGTTCCACCACGATACAGGACTAGCAACACTGTACAGAGACACTATTAGGAACAACTGAAAAGTTCCAAAAATCTCCGCTAGACGTCACAGTAAGTCAGTGAGAACGAACTGACAGTCATTAGTCTGCAACGGAAAATGCCGTGCTCCCTCATACGGGACCAAACGGCAAATGCTGTGCGCACTCATTTGGGTGTTTTGCTGCACTCGTCAACAGGTTAAGTGTACCAGACTAAAACACCTGTTTTGAAATTTTTATCTTTATCACTAAAAAAAAGACTCCAAATGTGTTATCATGTGTTTTGAAAGGTGTTTATTACTACACTGTGGCCAAAATAGCTTTTAAGGGTTAAAACCATTTGAACCTTAATAACACCAAACCATGAAAACCCTTGTGATAAAAATACTGCACTGAAGGGTTAATGCAAAAAGGATACAGTGAACCTCATCAGTCTGAACTAATTAAATATAATACAACTGGTAAAATAAGTATGGATTTTAATGAAAAGGTACTTACATCCTGATTGCGAAGAGCCGCAAGTTCAGCACATGAATTGCCAAGCAGATAATCGCCACTGAGAAGTGCTATCTTATTGCCAAAGGTCATATCATTGAGAACAGCAGGCTCAGGATACATCTCAGGATAGATATTCACCAGGCCCTTGTGTACCAGATGGCTGGTGCGTATCATTTCTGTCACTTCAGCCAACGCTCTTTGGCTATAAAAATTAAAATATTGATAAATAATACTTCTATATCTAGTTATTTAGTACTTTTATCACCAGCATATCCTATCAAGCTGATGTCAGAGTTTATTTTGAAAAATGCCACTAAACGTTTGATTGGACAATTTAAAAAACTGAAATGTTATTTAAAAAGCAATATATATATATATATATATATATATATATATATATATATATATGTTATATATCTATGTTCTAACCAGACTTATAAAGCATCAAAAGGTAGATATAAAGATATTTTATGTCTGGCAGCACTGATCAAAAAATCCGGATGATGACCACATTATTAGTGAATTCAGCTGCTATTAACGTGTTCTACTTGAGCTGTGTAACAAAAGCGATGAATTGTTCCATATGATCCAAGTTTACACAGGTAAATATGATTAAAGGAGTACTACATTTAGTATTTAAAAATAACACTAAGCATATATGGCTATAATAAAAATTAAATTTGAACTTCGAAAATCAAGGTTGTTGAATAATTTTTGACTGAATTAGGAAAGTTAATATGGTATAAGAGGCCCTCTTACAACCATACCTGTGTCTTGGACTGATTTTATACTCTCTACTCTATCCCAAATACACATACAATTTGAAAGAAGTGCTCAATATTTTATATAGAGACACATTTCACATCTAGATATCACAAAGTATTGCAATCTACCCAATTTTGAATATACAGGGTGTAATAAAGCTCTCTACAGAAACTTTAGGATACATTGTTTCTTAATACATTAAATCCTTGGATAAAATGAAGCAAAACTCAAATGAAAAAATGGCCTATCTCTTTCTGTTATCCATATATCTATCTATATGTAGTATTTACTTTAAAACTAATAGTAAAAAAATCTACTGAACCGATTAAAACCCAATTTTAATCATCCCTTTAAATTTGTATTACCTACCAAAAAAAGTTTTTTATTGGGTTTGAGTCACTTCAAAATTGGCAGCCGTTTAAATATTTTAAAGCCAGTTTACAAGAAAACAAATAGTTTGACAAACAAGAGAGAGAAACCCTCTCTCTTTTAATTTCTGTTATCTCTTAAGAGACAGAAACCCTAAAAAGAGAGAAACCCCAAGAGAGATAAAATTTGGGGAGGTTTACAATGGCGATTAAAAGAATACTTTAATTTTGAAAAATCTTATGAGAAATAAAGTTACATTGAATTGTATGCAAAAATGCACTAGCATTTTGTGTCCAGCCAGCAATGGTACAGAGACAGAAAGGCTGATAACCTATTATTATTAAATGAACTGAAGTTTTAATAAGGTGACTTTTTCAGAACCATATATGCGGGTAACGGAAAGAAATAGACCATTGGTTGCATTTAACTTTATGCTTCATTTTACACAAAGGACCAATATCCTAAAGTTTCCATAGAGAGTTTTGTTACACCCTTTATAGTATTTTTCATATTCAATACTAACCCATACTTTCTTTCTTCCTAAACATATATTCTCCCTCTCTCTCATGAAAATAATTCCACGAGATAGGATTACTAATGTAACCGATTAATAGGTGACATATTGAAAACAATTAATTAATCCTGTTAGATGTCATATCATTTTTAAAGATACTAACTGTATTACCTTGGAATCGGAGATAAAGGAGTTGTAGGGTTAAAGTTAAATTAATTCTATGTGTTTTCAAGGAGAATCTTACCTGTGAAGAACTCCAGCTGCTTTATCCTCTTCCATTTCATCAACATTGAGATGGCCAGCTGCCTTTGAAATGAGCAAGACAATGAGTCCCCATGCTTGCATGTTGTTCCGTCCATTATAAAGTAGACTTCTGGGACAAACAGAGCTTGTAACTTACATAATTAATGTTATCAAAAATTTGATCTCTAAGTCTAATAATGAATTATAATGAGTACAAATCTATCTAAGTAATGTAAGTAATCCAATACCAAATTATAATTTTAAATTTCGTTAGTAACAAAACAATTTTTAAGGAAAAACTTTTTGCTTAATCCTAAATTTTTTCTCTAATTTTTGCAAAATCATATAATATTCCTGTTTTTATTATAAGTAGCTATTGTGTTGTTACTTTCAACTATATAAAAAATTACTAATATTAAAAAGAAGAAGCGTCTTATAAACTTTAAAAAAAATTTTAACAACAAACCCAATTGATTACACACTTACTTATGCTTAGACAGTCAGTTATTAACACTAATAACCTTTTATTTAAATATTTTGAATACTTTAAATTATGCACTTTTTGGAAAAACCTCAAATCAGAAACACCAATTTTAAAGGTAGGCCAATATTATTATTAAATCATAGTCATATAAGTGAAAAACAATTGTTAAGAATAAGTTTTTAACAATCAACTCATTATCAACCCATTACATTATACCTGTGTGACTAACAACAAAATAATATAGAATATAGTACTTTTAGAAAAAATATTCACTCAACAGGTTTATATGTATTTTGACAAAATGTTTTTATTATAACCAATGGTTTTGTGTTCCATATAGTACTGGAAAGAGCATAAAACAGCTAGCTAGGCCCAATAGGAGAGCTACAGTAATTTAAAAAAAGTCTGTTTGAGATTTTGATAATTTTTAGAACACTTCATATAGCCATACTAGAAAAACAGTTTGAGATCCAATTTTTAAAATTGGCATTTTTCTTAGATTCAGCACTCACAATTAACACATTTTTTTTAAAGTTCAGCAAAATATAAAATGTTAAGGTAAATTGAGAGTTTTGAGTTGACACAAAATGGCCCTAGTACAAACTGTGGGCTCTCTATATTAAGGGGATTTAAAATATCTGTAAATCTATGACCCAAAGTTTAATGCGTTTGAGCTCTAGAACACATTGCACGGTAAGTACATAAATAAATAAATCTATAAAACATATATTGTACGCTAAAGATAAAAAATGAAATAATGTAACTTAATTTTTCAATTATTAACTTATACATTTAGAAATTTAGCATTCAGGAAACTGTAAAACCAAGTTCTAGAGCACATCTGATATCTGGCCAAATTGTTAGCATATCCAGTTGGGCCTCCAGACCCCACATACTTGAATAACAGTGAGACTACTGTATTAGATATATTAGGGTAATAATGATTTATTATGTTGTATTTAAATATATTTGAAATTAGAACCTATGTAAGTGTCTACATATGGATATTAACATTTCTTTGTTTAATTGATCATGATCTATTATATTTAAGTTGCATTATTTATAATTTTGTTTTTAACTTTACATAGAAAGTCTAGTAGGCCTACTTAATGTTTAGTCTAAGACAAATAAATCAACACATGCTTCAGAGAGGGCCAGTTCCAGTGACTTTTAGGTATATCATTATTTATAAGGTATTATATTGTTTTATTATTTATATAACATTTATATGGTGGTTTTGTCAATCTTAACTAGCAATTATTATAACATGTAAAGATAGGTAGTAATTCCAAATCTAGTTCTCAGTTGTTCCATGTACTAAATATGATAGAATAGAATAAGTTATTCTTATCTTCATTAAACAAACAAGCCAAACACCAGTGGGTAAAGACAATGTAACTTCGTTAAAATCAATATAAAAAGTTAGATGAAGTAAACTTATTTAATTAGGTTGTGAAGTTTGAAAATATTGTAAACATAAAATATTAGCATAGAAATATGAACAATTGATTTTTTATAACAAAATAAGTTATTGCAACGTTAAAGAATTCCACAACTAAAGTGGCTTGTATTAAAACATTAGCGGCACTTTGGTATTATCTGTAGACCAGATTTTTCTTACTGGGGACCTAAAAAAACAACATTATTAGGAAAACAGACTTTATTTGACTTATTGTGAAAATTAAATATGACAAACGGTTCTTGTTTTATACCTACCACAAGAAAAAGGACGTGACGTCGATGAGAAGAGGGCACAATGTTTCTACCTACTATTTACTAGCCTGTGGCCTATATATAGGTACATATTATAAATATAAAGAGTTAATGAGTGCTCACGAGATCTGAGCTTTAATTTAGGTATTATCTCGAGGGATGTTTTTTATCACCAAAACTGTGGGGTCGGTGCCACCGAAACCCGCATTAATAGCCTGGGACATTTCCGATCATAATCTGACATCAAAAAAGTGGAACAATCTGCGAATTGATAATTTGAGGTCTGGAAAGAACCAATCAGAAATGGCCCTGGCCATCAGTTCAGGCTTCGGGGGCGCCACCCTAAACTTCTGGCGAAAGAAGAAAAACATCCATCGCTGTAGTACCCAAATTCAAGCTCACACCATGTGAGCACTCATAAATGTTATCTTTAACTTTGATACTGCTAGTAACATATTTATGATAACCTAATTTAAACCTACTTATTTCATGTAATAACAAGCAATGGAGTGGCCTCCTTCTTGCTGAAATTGCCTCCTTATGAAAGGCAGAAAACAGAAACCAATCGTTATAACCATATGTAATTTTCACAGTACGTAGAATAGTCTATGGCTGCAGTATAATAAGCAGTCACCAACACAATCGAATCATGATCATCAATTATAAATATTGATACTATTGAATACAAAATTTGACCTATCGATATTCATTATTAGTCATTACCAGCTGTTTTTACTTCATTTACATACAGAGTAGGCTAGTGATGTAATTGTCATCTATTTTTATTTTCATTTATATAATGAGTAGACTAGTGACACTGGCAAGAACAATAGCGATCAACATACAGTTATTGTCTCAAAATGTATTTTTAAACATTTAAAAATTGTTTAAATGGTTATAAGATAATGACTTTACTCCTTTAAATCTGAAGAGTCCAGTTTGTAGTAAGGAAATGAAAATGAAAATTGTATTAAAGGTGGAAATCAAGTAGTGTTTCGCTGCAAGAAAAGTCAGAACGCACTTGAGAAGACTTCTTTGAACATTCTAAATTTGGTATTATGAATGTATTGAAAATCGTGTACTATTTTAGTTAGAATCCAAGCAAATTATGACTTTTTAATTAATGAATGTAGTTTTGACAGCATAAATACCAGCAAAAATACTATTTCAGATTGACTAAAGCAATCCTAAGTACTCACTGCTAAAATATAGTTTAAATAAAGTTTAGGTTTTTTGTATAATCTGAAACAAATACATTTAAAATACATATAAAAGTATAGCTTCAATATAATACAATTTAAAAAGCCTAAAACGTAATTCAGTTCGACAATATTGCTCCAAATTCAAAGTAAAATCATGTTTGGTATTTGACTAATGGCAACAAGTAGAATTGTGATGTACACATGTGTTTTTTGTTTCACAAGGAACCAGACACATTTATCCAGAAAAATAGAAAATAGTCAAAGGAAAGTAAAAGTTATTGTTTTATTTTAACATTTTATAAATATAGATAACATAGAATTTTTTTTATTTATCCTTAATATACTGATTTAAAATCAGTATATTGTTGAATATACTGAAATACCTATCACATAATTTGGTAAGACATTTGATTTCAGTATTTTTGGGTGGTTATGAATATTGATGGATTCTATAATCATGATTTGATTGTGGCCGCTTAAAATACTGCAACCAAGTCATTCTTTCTAGTACTGTATTTTTAGGTCCCCAGTACGAAAAACTCTTCCAAAAATAGTGACCTCCGGATAATACCAAAGTACTCATTTCTAGCCATGTTTACAAGTACATAACATGTATTCGTATCCACAAGTAATTATGTTAAATGTATTTTACATGGCCCTAGCTATCGTTCAAAATACTCAAAATCTGTGGTTATCAAGACACACATTTAAGACTGAAAACAATTATTTTACTACATCTAAGATTAAAACATTAATTATGGCTGGTTATTACAGTATACAATAGTAAATTTATCATAACTCTAAAATTTGTATAATATACATTTATTTATTTTGGGTACAGTACAATAAACGAACCCGGTTTTTATTTCAATTAACTTAGTACAATCATTGATACTTAATATTTAACAATCATATTTTAAATAATAATTAAAATAATATGCATAGTGACAATCTCATTTATAATAAGGAGCTATAACAATTAAAAAAACCAATAATAACTGGAAATAAGAAAATTCATAAATAATAAAGAAATGATAACAATATAACAAAAATGTATAAATACGAAAAATGCTAACTATTTTTTTTTTTTTAACCACTTTCAAGAGGTTATTGAAAGCATCCTCTCTGGAAAAATATACTTCTCTTCTGTACAAATACAGAGATTATGTGCAAGCAGGTCAGCTGATATGCCACTTTTTAAACTTTGTTTCCCGATCCTTTACGAGCTTTCGATTATCTGTTATTGTCTATAAAAGATAATACGTTTAATATATGAAAAAGTGTTTATACAAGTTAGTTATCATTAAAAATCAGTATCAGTTGGTTATATCAATAGTTATAACTATGTGATATTATTTGTCAATAATCAATATATAAAACCGGGTCCACTTATCGTACTCTACCCTTTAATTTTAGTTCTAACTACTACGTCCTATAAAGTTACACTTACTTTGCGGTCTTCAGAAGAGGATGATTAGATCCAACCAGTTTACGAAGATGTAATGCTACATTAGCTATTTCATCACTCAATAGCCAACGAAGACTTAGAAATGATGTAGGATATCCAACTATTTTCTCTGCTTCTGACACAGCTCTATTCCAATCTGGTCTTTGATTCTGAGCTAACTTTCCAGCTACATTTTGTAGAGAAACATCCTTGTGGAAGGATTTCTTAAAATGTATGTTTACACTTCCTGCTGCATATTTTAAAAAGCTGTAGTTCAAATTTGTTAAAGAATTGTAACTCAATAAGGCTTGACTGCACTTAAAAGTAGATCTTGAAAGAGACATTACGATTGCTCTCTGATTACTCAAGACTGAAAGAGAAAAGGTGAAAGTGGTTTTAAAAGATGCTCCTGACTAACAACGGTTTGAAGAATGCAAGACCCACTTTCCTCCCCACTAACAAACTAAAGTGAAAGTTGTGTTTCAGGTGAAGGTTGAATGGTAATGAAGATAAAACCCAAAAGTTATTATTAAGTAGAAACCATTCAAACTTAAATGTATTTTTTAACTGTGTTTTTGTAATAATGATAGACGTTTCATATTATGAATAAAAATATAACTTGATATCTTACATCGGTTTCAAGATAAACAAAAATATTCTAATACACATTACATTTTTTTAACTGCATCAGAGGTACATTATCTACAATTAATTTCAGAACATAGCTATGAAAGTAGATAAAATGAAGTTAAAAAATGACACAGTTGAAACAAAATAAAAACAATATCTCAACAAGATTCACAACATTACATAACCTCATTTCACATTTGCATATTTTCCAAGGCAACTTCAAGGCCACAATTGTCAGCAGCTGTTTGCAATTCACATGTGTTTATTTGAATCAGCTGGGTGTGTGAATGAATGATGTATTTGGTCTCACAACGTACACGTCAACCTGAAGCTAACCTATTTATTTAGTTGTAACGTCAAACAAAATTGAAGTGTTTGGTTCGTGGAGTGAGTTTTAGTCGGCTTGGCGCCAGTAACTTCAGGTTTGTGTTTAATATTTTTAAAGTGATATAATTTAAATAAATTGTAATCATTTGTAACACAAAATTAAATCTTGTCTCAGTATTGGTTGATGAAGTTCCCATGCTTTAAACCAATAAACCTTTGGTTAAGATTAAACAAGAAAGTAGACTTACTCGCCCATTATATCATCCAAATTTTGTTTTAGTTGGCCCAAATCGAATTGTTTTGAATTTGCATGTTTATTTTAATATTGCAAGTTTTAGTCAGAATTCTGTAGGTTAACCAGACTCAAGTTAGCAGAAATAAGCCATTTTTGACGTGTTTTTTGTTGCAGCAGCAGCTTACGTCCCACTGCCCTCATAAAAGTTGTCTGGTCAAAACAAAAGTGTTATGCGGAATATACTGTTTCTTAATTTAATTTTGTAAGTCACTCAAACACAATTATTTAATTAAAGTGTTATTGTATGGATAAAATTAAAATATATAAAATATGAATTTAATTGATAAGTAATCTTCAAATTTTTAACAAGAATAATTAGAACTTAGTATTTTTGAAACCAAGCCACTCGTTTATCATTGGTTCCACAATAGTTGGAATAGTCCTAAAGCCGAGAATTTATATTGTACAGGAACACAGCCGAGTTTTTGTGAAATTAATAGAGAAATTCCTTCTAAGAAAGGAATATATATATATATATATATATATATATATATATATATATATAATTTTTTTTTGTGGTTATAGAAATCGAGGTTACAAAAAATAATGGGTGCTATTTACTTTAGCCACGTCAGCTATAATGATCTGAAATTTTGGCAAAAAAGTTTGAAGTAAATAATTACCATCATATTTTGGCCTTTGATTTAAATAACTCTTAGTCACTCTTCGTCAGTCGCGACGGCTCCTCCCATGCTATTTATATGTCGTTAAACATAACGACACATAGGTATCGTTTAACTAAAAAGTATTAAAGATACAGACTTGAAATTTGTTGTGGGTGATTGTTATTACTTAAGGCATAATTTCATGCAGTTTGAGTGTTATTGCATAATTGGTTCAAATTATAAAACAAAACTAAACATTGCTTAAAAAATGAATGACCGGTGAAAAAGTTATATTTTTTTTTTATTAAACCCTATATTGGTTAAAATCTAACAACAATGCATGGCATTACTCACCATAGTATGGAGAAGGTACATGTACAAAATTTGAAGATGATACGTTGAATAGTTTTTGAAATAATGGTACCTAAGTTTAAAAAACACAGGTTTCGGGAAATTGAGTTTAAAGTAAAAAAATCTAAACACTACTTCTAAAATCCACCAGGACAGTAATCAGCACTTTCACTCTTTTCTTGTTTCTTCTTAAAAAGCCTCCTTCTTACTCTCTTCTTCTTGTTTCCCTCTCTTACTTCTATATTGGCTCTTTTTATCCTTTCGCTAGCAATGTTCTGTAGGCCTTCGACCATAAACTTGCTGGGTTGAAACCCCAGGAGCTTGAGGACATTAGTTTTGGCTATGGATCCCTCATTGAAGCACATGACAGCATCAGTTGCACCTAATTTAATTACATTTAGTCCTACAAAAACAGTTTTTGGCAATCTGTGCCAAATAACACCATTCAGACTCTCATTCGGGTTCTGAGTTTTCCCGTGTAAGCACCGTTTCAAAAGATTTGGATTTGACAAATCTCTAAAAACAGGTTTTGATAAAATCCATGACAGCATCTGGCAAAGAGTGTTTGTGGCTTTAGGCTTCTCCTTTTTGTTTCTGCTTATTGTACTGACACCATGTTTCGCTATCATTAGGACACAGCTGGTGCTGAGGCTTCTTGTCAGAAGACAGTTTATGGTAAAAGTGGCCCATATCGCTTTTTTGCATAGCCTTAACGCTTTCTGTATTTTTCCTAATGGCTAGGCCATAGTACCTTTGCAACTGGTCTATCTCTTCATCTGTTAGTCTTCCTTTTCCTGCCAATAACTTACCATCGCTCAATTTCACGCCTTTTATTTTCTTTCTTCAACGTCCGCAATCTGGTGCCTACACGTTTCTGTACGTGTCCAACACATTCTAACTTACATATACTAACATTATCACCATATGGTTTACTCTCCAGAACCGCTGCAAAACCCTTTGAGTCGCCATCACCCAAGTATTGAGTGTAGCGTAGGCCTAGCTTCACTCTTACCGCAGGCCAGTCTTAGAGCGAGCTTCAAAATTGAGTGTAAGGGTTTACTAACAATTTTTTATATCAATAATGAAATATAATAACTATAAAGTGTTATATATATTCTTAATCTGGAAGAAACATAGAATTAAAAAATATTATTTTTAAAATATCCATTTTTTTGATATATTTTCACGACTGGCTCCCCTTAAGTGTTATGTAAAATATAGTCAAAAGTACCATTGAACTTGGGTTCTGAATTCCCTTTCCTGAGCCATTCAAACGTGATTAATCAATTTAGATGCTTTATTGACTAACTCATTAAAAATAAAAATATTGTTTTGTATATTGTAGGTGTAAATAACTTACTCTGTGATTTATCAAGTTTAAAAAGTATCTATATGTATAAACTGCAGTAAAACTTTTTAAATATACTTTTATAGTGTACGTGCTACAATATGGAAGTTAGAACTTAATTTGAGTAATCTTGAGAAAAGGTAACTATAAAAGTGAAAGTGAAATCTCCATGTGTCATCCAGTATGTTCAAAATGTATTAAAACTGCAATCAAATTAATAAGCCAGAATTAATCGCTATAAAATCAAATAATTTTGTCATTATTATAACAACATTGTAGCCTATACCATGTGATATGTCCACAAATAGGTTTTCTTGGTTATTGTACGCATAGAAATATAACACAAGAGTATCTACAGTAGGTTTAAATAAAGAATCGACTATGTTTGGAATGTACTATCTTCATAACACATTGAAGAGATTCTGACCAAATGATAACTAAAATTAAGGGTTTTAAGTTTATTTCTATAATATATTTTCATAAATTAATAACTAAATGTGTAACTCAAGATATGTGTGTCATATAACTATAACAGTATATAACAATAAAAAGCCCAATCAAATTAGTAAAACATTTTAATATCTATTTCACAGGAATAGCAGAGACATAATTAAAACAAAACCAAAATGCAGATGGAACTGAACAAATAACACTAGCCTTTCCATGAACATACACCCCAATCTGAACTTAATGCTCACTACCAATGTAGACATATTAAAATATCATATGTTCCCTCAATCAAAGAATTCTTGTGTTACTGACGAACTCTCTTCTAAGTTAGTAAAATACTGTACAGATGAGTCAGTTGAATCCCTGGTTAGCATAACCAATAAATCATTCTTGACAGGTGAATTTCTATTGGAGCTAAAAATCAGTAAAATTTACCCTAAATATAAAAAGGGCTTGATTACAGAGATATAGAACTATAGACCAATCTCGAAAAATCATAGAAAAATAGTACACACGGTACTGACTAGACTGATAAGCCATCTCAAATTATACAATCTAATCACACCAACATGATATCTTGAGGGGACAGAAAAAACAGCTATTGTCAATCTAATTGAAACCATTATCAATCAAATAAAAATGATCAATTTGTTCCTGCTGTTTTCCTGGACTTTAATAAGGTGTTCTCTAGGGCATCAATCAACTGCTGACCAACAAGTTGGAACATCTTGGAATAAAAAGCCTTGCAAAAGATTTGTTCCCAGGGTATCTAATTGGACAATGCCAAATAGTGGAACTTCAGTGGGCAACAGGTAACCAGTGGCAAACATATAGGTCCAGTCCACAGCACATAACTGAGGATGTACCATAGGGCTCTGTCTTCGGACCTATTCTGTTTATTCTACTAACAAATGATTTCCCCAAATATAGCCAAGACCACAAAGCTACCCCAATAATGTATACAGATGTATACACAACAGTGTTAATATAAAAACAGCTCAGAACATGGACTACAAGAAGATGTTGATATTACACTGAGCAAAGCAATACAAGACTACTTAATTAACCCCTCCAAAACAACCAAGTGGACTTTAGTACTAAAAATACGAAAACCCAGCAATACCTGATATTCTACTACAAAACCTTGGGGCTAACTATAGACTTGTCATGAAACACACATGTACAGTCAATGGAGACATGGATACACACATGTCTCTAAAAAAATCAGGTGTCCATGCAGTGCGACAAATAAAGGGGATCAGTGGGCTGAAAGCAGGTAAAATTGTTTACTATCTTCTAGTGGAGTCACATATAAAATATGGCCTATCTGCATGGGGAGGAACTTCAGCAACTAACTAAACCAAATTCTCCTCATCCAGAAAAAACAGTTAGAACCTTAGCAGGTCTCAACCACAACAATCATGTTGCCAATAATTTAAATCTTTGGAAATAATGAACGTAATCACTCTCTACATTCAGGATGTTATCCTGTGCATAGACAAACCATTTCTTCTTTGAGAAAGAGACATCCACCAATATAAAACTTGAATTGGTGAATGGTATATCCTCCCAAAGTACCGAACTATCCCTTGTACTTAAAAGACCTTACCCCAGACGAACATTACGAAACCTCCTCCCAACCAATAACCAAAACTTCACTGGAAAAAAGATTGAAAAATAGTTTCTCGACTGACCTGCCTACACCTTGAGG
Organism: Homalodisca vitripennis; assembly: GCF_021130785.1. NCBI lineage: Eukaryota > Metazoa > Arthropoda > Insecta > Hemiptera > Cicadellidae > Homalodisca > Homalodisca vitripennis. Next base: position 144,414,744 of record NC_060209.1, on the reverse strand, counting down.
AATTTATTGAAAATCTAAGTTGCAAATGGATTGATAATTCCTGATCAACAATGTCACTACAGTAACAAAACTTGTACTCTTGTTTATACCTAACAAATTTGTCACCATTTATATTCTGTATGAATGTAAATAAAGATTTGATTAATTGATCGTCCTGTGTAAAAATGGAGGTTATTATAGATTTTTCAAATATTTGTGATTAAATAATATATCCGATATTGCAAAAGTGAATTATTTTATGTAATCTGTTTGTTTTTCAATGTACTACATTTATTACAGTTGCGTTTATATTTTGAGGCTTAAAATTCCAGTAATACATCCTGTTTTTACAGATTTTGGTCATAAGAAGGCCTCACACATGCAGACCATTCTAAAAGTGTTCAATGGCTGCTATAGACAAGGTGAAGGTTCTTTTAGTAGGAGATTCAGGTAAGTTTGATGAAGGTACAATATGAATAATTAAATTAGTGTTTATAGATTAAGTTCGAACAGATGTTTTAATGGATACACATATTTTCATGGTACTCTTGGTGTCTTAAAGTTTTTAGCTACCAAAAACAAAAACAAAAATATTGAAAGTTTGAATGTTTATTTACATGTACATGTACATTTATTGTATAAAAAAGGATGAGAATTCGTCCTTCCTTGTTTATAATCCGTAGAATAATAAATTTAGTAGTATGATCTAGTATGTCAGATCATGTGTTTTGTGTAAAGAGAGAACTTGTAATTATATCAAACAGGACACAAATTGAAGAATAATCTATAATAGAATCATACAGAGTTTACACTGTTTCCAGTAATATGTTTGTAGTACTATGATAATCTGAAGGCCATGAGAAAAACATTAGCTCAAGCTAGTGTGAGTGTACCCAATAATAGCTACTTCAGATTGTGCAATTAAAGCAGCTAGAGATCCTAATTGAGTTACTTAATGCACCATTAATGAACTGAGAATCAACATTAGCTTGATGTATGTTCGACTACAGTTTCTCTCAGCTGGAACCAAGAAAATGTGTTTCACTCAGCTAAAGGGAAACATATTAATATTAATTGTTATATTTTTAATTATGCTGCATAACCATACCAAAGATTGAAGAAATATCAAACTGCGTAACAAGTCAGTATTAGCACACAGTGAGTGAAAAGTATGATAACTGGTCAGTAGATTGCCTTATCTTTTGTGCATTATTTTAATTTCAATCACATAATAATCAGTAGAAACTACATTTATGTCATCTTTATGATTCAAAGAAATTTTCTGTATAAGACACACAAAACCCATATAACAATTTAAAAATGCTTATAATTCAATAACTTGGATGGTAGGTGTGGGAAAGTCATCACTGACTCACTTAGTGTGTCACAATGAGCCCATAAGCAACCCGTCATGGACCGTTGGCTGTTCCTTAGAAGTAAAGCTGCATGAGTATGAAGAGGGCACACCCAAACAGAAGACATATTTCATAGAACTGTGGGATGTCGGGGGTAGCAGCAGTCATCAAAATGCTCGTGGTGTCTTCTACAACTCTGTCCATGGTACTTGCTTGTTCACTTTTATACTAAAGTCTAAGTATTTTATTTCTGTTTGCATTCATAAATAAACATTTCCTATTGCTCCATTAATTTTTTTTCTTGCATAGCATTATCAGATAAACAAATCATATCAGTTTTACACAGAATGATAATCTAAAACATTCATTAATATCAACTAAATAGGGTTTTCATAAAATCCCACATCGGCTTAGTACTTTTTTTTACGATTCCAGATAAAGCAATAACACTAAGTTCACTATTACGATACATAAAAATCTAATATCAGGAGGACTACTCATAGGGAGTCAGAATAAAATCTTGAACGAGAGCACAAGTCGAGTAGTAAATCAAATTAAAGGGCTCTATTAAGAGAATGCAATGCCACAGATGCAACGTCAAAACGTTCATCCTTTAACAAAATTTTGCTTGTTTTAGTTTCAAGAAGTTACAATGTAGGTCTTAATATTCTTTTCTTGACTCAAGTTGAGAAAGTAAAACTTGTAAATGCTGGACCTAAAAATGGTTTTTTTAGGGTAGTCAGTGACTCTTCAAATCAAATGGAGGGTGGTCAGAAGGAGTTTGACAAAAATATCAAACTTAAGAATAGGTCAAGATGTTCATTATTTTAAAGGGTTTGTCTGGCAGAGATGAATATTGCAAGAAGGTTGAGAGTATGAAGATGGCAGATGTTCAAATATTTTGCTTAGTTGTAGACATTGTTTTTTGATAATATTATAAATGTATGGAAAGTTGCAAGGACTTTGGCAAAATGTTACTGCACTGTGGGTTTTATAATTTTAGATTCTGCTATGCTGATTTTCTTGTATTTTGAAATTTAGTGTGCCTTAAGTACAAGGTAGTGAGGCAGATAAATTCATAAATTTGTGTAGATATTTGGTTTTTTATCTGTAATGTAGACTGGCCACATTTTTATGAAATTTGTTTAATTACTCTCAAACAGTTCTTAAATTTTTGAGCTACCTCGAATACACTCTCGATGTGTAATTTCATTATCCAATCTCTTTTGTCAAATTTCTTTGAATGTAAGAAAGATTGACTTGTTTTGGACATTCCTAATTTTTATTTGGGTATTTGGTGTATTCTGATACCTAATGTTAATAATTTATTTTTAAACTGTTGTGCTTTTTTGAACCATTTGGCCAAACTTTTCATACATAAGTTTCTTCATGAATCCATAAGATTGACTCATTTATTCTTTCCACTGTAATATTCTCAAATTCTTCAAACTTATAAATTTACTACTAAAGGTGAAAGTAGTGAATTCATTGCAAACCAAAAAGTAAATACATTTATTCTACTTTTTCTTAAAATTTCATCTTCTTCATATATTGAAAAAAGTTGGCAGCTTGTGCTTAAGAAGTCACATTGATTAAGTCTCAATTTGTCATTTACCCTCCTACTCAATAAAGAGATTTTATTTTGAATAATACATTACTACTTTGATAGTAGCCATTTCCATATTCATTCAAAGTAAAATGTTATTACAATTTTTATTGGCTTTTATGTGAATAATATTAAAAGTAACCTTTAGATATACTGATTTATAATTTCATAAACATATATTTTACTATTTGGTTTTAAATAGCCTATTGAATTAATTTTTATACAATAGGTATTATTTTGGTGCATGATCTGACAAATCGCAAGTCTCACCAAAATCTGCAGAAGTGGTTAGCTGAAATCCTCAATCGTGAAGGTGGCTCCAAGAAGGAAGATTTTGACCCAGAACATTTTGTGGGCTCCACTCAGGTATTAAAATAATAGAAATATTAAACTATGAAACATCTTTAATTTTTATTTCAAAACTCTTTATTCAACATCTTTAGGACTAACAATAAATATTTTGTTAAATATAATAGTTTCTTTTTTTAGTTAATGGCTGACACAATTGATAATACTCTCGCATCAAAAAGTTTAAATGCATGAGTTTGGAATTTAGTTCAGTAGTGTTACAACAAAACTAACCAGTAGAGCTACAACATACATTACAATATATAGGAATTATATTCAAATTTAGCTTCTTTATTTATACATTTAGGCATATAAAACAGATTATTTAAAAACATTAACCTCCAGTGTTTATATAAATAACAATGAAAAAAGAACCTGTATTTAATTTTGGTTGAAAAGCTTCTGTTTTCAACTTTTTTCAAATTGCAAATTTGAAAATTCATAACTCTGAAAATTGTGATTCACAAGACCTAATGTGCATACAACATACAACAGTTTATAATTTTAGAATTATATGAAAAAGGTCTTATTTAAATATCTTCACTTTTATTTTAGATGAGACAATTCAAAACATTTAGCATTGATATCGTTATGGAATTTTTAAAGTCACTATCTTGGTTGTGTAATTTTTTAAACCATTATTTAAAACATTAATTTTTAACACCAATTTAATCGAGCTGGTTTTGTCAATTTACCACAACCGGCAACTGCTTGTTTGGATGTGGAAATTGCCAGAAAGCCCACGCACTGTTGTAATTCAATAATTTTTTTTATATAGTTGTAAGCTCATTGAAAAATTAATAATAAATATAATTTTAAATCATATTTCCTTTAGGTAAAAAATGTATTGTTACTCAAAATTGTTGCAATAAAGAGATTATAAAATTGCTTTGAAGGTTAATGTTTTACTTTCATTAAATTTCAGTTACATTTTACCTATCTATCTATGATTTAGATACACTGTATTTATTTACACAGAGTTATGAGTTTCTGTCCAAAATCACTATGTTTTTCCCTGTTATGAAAGCACTTACAGCATAGAAAGGAGATTGAAATGCACACTTGTACTATTTTTCAGATAGTTTCTTGTGTAGAATTAGGATGTTGTATTATTTAGTTGGAGTTATTATAAAAAATTAATTAATATATGTAAATTACAGATTCCAATTCTTGTGGTAGGCACCAAGTCAGACCTAGTCGCTCAAATCCGTAACAACAATCAGCCAAGGTCTTCTTTCATTGCAGAGGAATGTGGAGCAGATGAAATATTTGTTGTTAGTATTGAGCGTATGAATAATAATTGTTATACCACTGTACATTAATTAATTGATTTTATTTTTCTGTTTAAAAATCTGCTTTTGTAAACGTAAATATACAAGAGTTGTCTAAAGATTAAATTTGGTACACTTTTTTATTTGTTTGCAATGAAATAAAGAATGTGATATAAGTAACAGTATCTTTCTATTCTCACTCATGTAACAAATATATTTACCTACAATAAGATGCCTGCAATTTATGTAATGGTGAACTGTTTGCATATTTTGTATCATCTACTAAATAGAACAAAATTAATACAATTTATTCATGCTCTAGAAAATGCTGTGGAAAACTCTTTCCACACATATGATGACAAATCTCGCTAATATAGTTTTTGTCCTCAATCGTGAACTGAAATTGGTCTTGATAGCAAATGATATCCATTTTATGCTGTATGCTGGCATGTTTGACAGTTTTATCTGTGTGGGGAGGATGACAATGCAATTCTTGAGATATATGTGCAAGCTTTGTTCCTCTGTTGTGTTGTGTGCAATAAGCTGCATCTGAAAAGTTTTTACAATGACTGTATGATAACTTTAAATGGGATTTCAGTTTTGTGTAATTTTATTGATTTTTTGTATGTTTTCAGTGAATTGGAAAATATTATTTTGTTTTCTATACATTTATTTATTTGTAAAAGTATTTTTTTAAAGTATTATTTTAACCAGCTTTAATTTATTTACTTACTAAATTAACTGTATAATTTTTTTAACTTTTAGGAAATTACATTAATTTTTTAAAGGTAATTTCACACTAGGGGGAAATATAGAAATTCATATTCAGGGTTCTAAGGGTTACATTTTTCACTAATCAGGGTTGATTGATTTTCCCGAGAAGTTTCAGGAAATCTTTCTCAGTTAGAACAAACATCAAAGTCTTCCAGTTCACAGTGTGTTGAAACATTGCTAATACAACACAATGAGAGAAGATGGAGAGCTAAGATTACATCAATAAGTGTAACAGTATTCTTGTCTTTTATTATTGTATTTTTGTTCTTTATTAGTGTTAGGCCTACTTCGTAAGTACTGTAAGTAATGTGCATTTGTTGTTAAACTTGTACTTGTAGGTCTACTGTGTCAAGACTGTCAAATTTCGTATTCTTGTTTGTGTTTTTGTGCAAATTCCTGTGAGTAATTTATGAAAACCATGCGTGTGAGACATACCAAGTATTGTAAAATGTTCTACTTAATTTTTTTATTTGCAATAAAATACTGTTCAATCTTGTGTTCATTTTATATCTTCAAATATTTTAGACCTGCTGTGGAGAGCCATCTTCAGCCAACAGATGTTAAACCGTTTGGTATTATTTCAAAACAATAATTATGTAAGCAATGTTTCAACACAGTGTGAACTGAGAAATTTTGATGTTAGTTATGGTAATGGCTGTGTAAACCTAAGAACACTCTCTCTTTAAGAAATTATTAGAATAACACAATTTATTGAGTTTTCTATTTTGAAAATACACATCTAATGCTTGTGATGCACTAGGGTGAGTCATGTGTAGAACTGGCCTTTTTGTTTGAAATTACTGGCTTAATTTGTATTCATTTTGTCCTCTCTATTAAATTATGAGTTTACTGTAGCAATCATACAGTGCTATTATTTACAAGCTAAATATTCTTATGCTAATGAAATTTAGTATGTTTTCAACATTTGTGTCAATATAAATGATTACAAATAATTGCAGTAGGGAAAAAGAGGTCGACCCCAACCCCCTTATCTTGTTTTGGATTATGAAATTTAAAGGGAAAAAGAGGTTTAAATAGCCTAATACTGCCATGACATTATTTAAGCTTGGTTTCTTACCATACATTAATATCGGTATTTGTGATCACTCAAAAAGTTTAGTTAAAGAAAGAATATTCCCATTTGTTTGATACAAAGGTTGAAATTACAACATTATTAATGACAAAAGTTATAAGGTTACAAATAAAAGTAATTACTATTTTTTTCAGGATTGCAGACAAAGACGAGCATTTGCAGCTGGTACAACAAATGCTGTACGATTGTCCAGGTTTTTTGACAAAGTCATAAAACTTCGTTACCATTCAGGAAACTCACTGGGACCATTCTCTCCCAACGCACGCCGTAACCCTGCTTCCACTTACAGTTCTCCTTCTTCCTACAACTCAAACTCTACCTACAATTCTCCCGTAGCCTACAACTCTCCTCCCTCCTACCAACCAACGTCAGGTTACCACCAGTCCACTGTCTACCCCTCATCCCTCTCCTACAATAAATCTCACCACAACGACTGACACACAAAGTATGTGGAATTTGCATTTCCTCATTTTATCAGTAAGACTGTACATAAAATACAATTTACTTTAAGTGCATATAAGTTTCCTAATAAAACGATAAAAAGTAAAATTTGGTGTATTCTTAATCAGCGATTTTTCATTAGAGCTTAAAATTTAGTTAGTGACCTAAGAATTGAAATTAATTTAAATACACTAGTTAACTATTAGTATAACTCATTTCTGCCTGGTGTTCACGTTTGGGAACCGTCATCTCTTTCTAGTATCTTCTTGTATCACCATCTACTAAAAAATTGGGCTTGTATAGATTAAGAACACATTATGTCAAATAAATTAAAATATAGATTGAATGCTTTGATTAGGTTGAAAAAATGTTTCCATTGTCGTCAAGGAGAACCATAAGTTTTCTTGCTGAACTTTATATAATAATAAGCAACTCTTATCACTAGTTTTTCCGTAAGTAAGTTACATGAATAAATTGACAATCAACAAGATTGTTTTCAAAAAATATATTTTCACTTACTGGAATTAGTTTGAAGGGGTTATCTAGCTGTACTGATTATAAGCTACTGTATCAGTTGAGGCTGGATACACTTAGAAAATCTAAGCCTTACAAAAAGGCGTAATGATTATGGAAGCATTAATTTGATGTTGACACATTCACTTGGTATATACTGCGGCTGTATTAGGTCGAGCGGTCAGTACGGAGATGATTCTCAAGTATTATAATCCTTCGTTCTAGCATTTCAGGTAATACCTGTCCCCCACCATCGTGTTTAGCTTGTCTGGCTGACTGCTGCACATATGCTCAGAAGTAGTTTATTTGTGTGTGAATGTGGGATAACTTATTTACTGTAGGTCCAACTAAAATTGCGGATGAGTAAAAAATGTAAATTGTTTAATGTATGAATATTGTTTGCCATGCTTCTAAATTCTGTTTCCTTATTTTAACAATTTCAGCGTTATATTTTAATTTGGTAGTAAATTACAGTAATAAAAATGTAGAACCTATATGTCTTCTTAGATTTCAATATATTTAATGTGTACAATATAAAGAAGTAATTGATTGGTTATTTTTAGCTATTGTAGCTAAAAATTGATTTTGATGAAATTCAAATGAAGCCAGGCCTCTATTTGTGCAGTGCATATTTCCATGGTATAATAAACACTAGAAATAAAACCATAAAATATTCCAGAACGGGTGACATGTAACAATATTTGGTAACTGTCTGTACTGTGCAACTACAACAAACTCGCAGAGGTGTAAACACTCATGACAGAGGACCAAAGAAGTGCTGGCATCTAGTAAAAGATGCTAGAACTACATTCATGATGTGTGCTTGTCATATAAATGCTTCTTGTACAATATTGTGGCAGAAAACAGAAGAAAATAGAATGATGATTATTGTTACGTCAGTAGCACACTTACGTCACAATTACGTCAAAAATTATGAAGGGATGAAGTTTTTAAAGAAGAGGAATGTTGTGAGTTATTCAATATACATGTTAAAATATGTGTATGTGACCATGAAAAATAATTTCATTCGCTTGTTATTGTAAAGTTTGAGTGTGACTGCCATAATCTACTTTGTAAGTGTTAACAAACATTACAACAAAAAAGGTGGGTTAAAAAGATGATTAATTATTGTAAGTAATAGTCTGATAGTTACAAAAGGAAATGTTTGAATAAATTCAATAACATAAACATTGTTAGCCTAAAATCTGCAATAAAAAAACTCTATAATCTAAAATAATGCTTTAACCCTTTGGGTACTACTGCACAAAGGTTTGGAGAAGTGCAGAGAAATACGTACTAATGTCTGGATAACTAAACATTTTTTATTAGTACTAATTTTCTAATCAAATTGATCATATTTAGTACAAATCCGATAAAAAAACACAGATTAAGAATATATTATCCATAATAATATAGTTCTCTTCTTTGTTGTTATTTTGGTTCAAATAAAAACTGTATTGACAATCAGGCAGTTGTTATAAAGTTGCAAGACTTTTTTCAAAGTGTTATAAAAAATGTGTTTTTAAATAAAATCATCAAAAATGTGTGATTGTGTTCAGTTTTATAATGTTTAGTGATATAATGATATAAGTAGTGTTATGCTCAAGAATTTGTTTGAAGGTGTTTTTATAATACGAAAAGGAGAAGGTTTTTCTTTTCAGGTAAGTACAGTTATGTATTATAAGTTTTGGGTTTTTATTGTTTTTGTTATATTTTTATTGTGGTACTGAATAATTTCTTCTTTTTCAATGAAACCCATGAATTTTTACCAAAAAATAAGTTTCTTACAGGCAATATTATGTAAAAACAGTCTAAATTGGGCATGATATCCCTCAGTAGCCCCCAGTTAGATAGACATCACTGTTTTTTATTACAAAAGTAAATTTAAATTTAGCTCAGGTCAAACCATAATATTCAAAACTCCCATAAAACATTCCTGGGTGATATCATTGATAACCTACTAACCCAGAGACTTCTTGTGGACTATATTTCCACCAGACTATCCAAATTAATTTTTCTTTTAGAATGACTTAAGATTGTTTGTCTGAAAGTTACATGAAATCGGGATATATTTTGTTTTCAATCGGTATTTAGATTTGGTTTAATTATTAGGGATGGTTGTAGCAGGATACAAACACATACAATACAATACAAACAATCTTGACTATCCAAAAAAGAGCAATCACAAAACCTGGTCCCTCACACTGCAAGCCACTTTTCATTGAAACCGGAATTAAAAACAATCATTAAACTCTATATTTTTTATTTAACTAGGAAAAAATCAAAGCCCAAATTTTTTTAATATTCTACAGCTAATCACTTTAAAAATATAATTGAATTATATCCTCTTTTTATTCTAGTAAATAATTTTTCTAATTAAAGAATTTCGAATTTTAATTAGTAGGTTTTGGAAGCCCTCTCCTACTTACATGTGCTCTGTGTCTGCTTTGTTGTTTTTTTAAATATTTAATTTATAACATTTATTATATTACTAACATTGTGCAGTAATGTATTGTTTGATTTTTTTACTGCTTATTTATTATTGGTTGTTAGTTGACACATAATTTATTTATATTTGTTGTTTTAATCATTTATTGTCATTGGTGTTTGTTACTGTTTTGTTATGTTATTTTTAATGCTGATCTGGCTGTGTAGTGCAATAGCTACTGCATTGTGACTGTAAATATTTGTAACAATAAAATGATTTAAATTTGTGTGTAACTGCCTCTGATGTTTTATAGCAGTGTCCTAAAAGTTTCATCCTCTTTCACCGTAACTTTCAAACGGTGGAGAAGTTTCAAATCTAATTTGGGGTTTTGTCATACACTGAGGACTTTTTTTGATGGATTTTAAAGTTGTTCAACAAGTTGTTCCAAAATGAAGAGTAGGTAGCAACTAAAACATTGTAATTTGGACGATCTGTTGAAAAACTTCTCACATTTAAGGTCTTGAAGAGTGGTGAAAATTAGATGTCTCTTAAGCCTTTAGTGATAAAGTTATATTTTATGGTAATTTGTATGATAGATCCTAAGGGTTTGTTACTACATATTTCCGAATGAGATTTAAGAATTCTCAACAATTCAAGGGTTAATTTGGGGGAGAGCAGATGGGACTTTTGGAACACCTGGAATGTGTATTTATATGTTTGTGCAACTTAATGTTAACTACTTGGAATGAGAAACCTACTATATGTATTTTTAACACTTTGTACCCTGAGTCCGAGTATAGGTCGGGCCGCGTCGACAGCGCCTGCTACCGGCGCCCGAGTATCGCTCGGGTCGTGTTATTTAATTGCATTATTTAGCTCAGTCATCTTATTTTTGGATTCAAACATTTTTATTATGTTCATTGGTTGTCTAAGTTCGTATTTGTTAGTTTTGAGATCCCTGGGTCACGTTTTAGTATGAAATACGTATATTTTTCATCGTACTACAAGCGAGTCTAGACAGCTGATCGTAGGCGCCGCGGCTGATCGTCAGTACTGTCAGTTTGCTTTGTAGTGTTTCACGTTGTGTGTTGTTGTGAGTCTTAGTGATTCTACAAGTTTTCTACAAATCTTGCCGACAAATACTGAAGTAAATGTTATAATGTATTCTAAATGTGAATTTAACTGTTTGTAAATAATTAGAACTTTAGTTTCTTACAGAATGAAGTAAAGGCAAATGCAAACAATGTGATGTTATCCGTGTGTTTTGTTTTGTATTTACACTAGCTTTGTTCTTTCTTCTTGACTTTCCGTTGATTTTCTTTTATATTCTTTACTTATTATTTTCTGGGTGATGAAATCAAAAGTGATGCAATTCGCGACTGCAAGTATGCTCACAAAAAAACAAGGAAGCAACTGGCAAAGCTGGAAGGAAGGAAACATCCTGGCGGTGCCCAGACTGTACAGTGCCACTTTGTGTACCATTGTGTTTTAAAAATTACCACACTAAGGCGAATAATTGAACTAACAAGCTATGTAGCAAAAACTTTTTTTGTATTTTTTACATAACATTCAATATTATGTAATAATTTTAATTTTTGTATACATTTAAAAAAAGTATGTTTCTCTATCTTTAAAATGATATACAGTATGAGTTTATAACATAATTAATGTAATAACACAGAATTTTTAAAAAGCATCATAAAACCCCCAGGGAGCCACGCTGAAACATGTATTAAGTGCCCAGGGTACAAAGTGTTAAAATACCTGTCTTCTTAGCCAAACCAAAACATATTTGTTATCCCTTAACGATTCCCAATGCCATCCATTTGCACGTTCTAACCTTTTGGACCCTTTGCCTGCTAAATATGAGAACTATCCAGAAAGTAGATTATGTTTCGCTCTATAGCTGTTAGGGGCGGGATGTCAGAAGTTTCTCCATTCAGTGGCTATCCAGCCCTTCTAGTGAGAGGTTACTGTCATTCTTTGTTGTTTTACAATAGCAGTGTTAAATGTGTGACGCAATTGAAAATCCTGTGAGTTGTAAAGTGCATTCGGTAATATGGTTTTTGTTTGCTAAGCGCAATAAACCAATTGAGATTTAACACCACCCTGTGAAGTTTATGGGAACGATGTGATAACTGAAGTTGGCTTGTGTCAGTGGTACATTATGTTTAAAAATGGCTAAACTGAAGTGCATGATTCATAATAACACAACTCTCACTTAGTTTTCCTCAAATTTCAAGGAGCTTGTTACATGAAATTGTTACCCAGAAGTTGGGTTACCATACATTTTGTTTTTGCCCAACAATGCCCAACCACACATGGCAAATCGGACTCGAGAAGTCCTAGATGCTTTTAAGTGTGAGCTGTTTCCACATCCACCTTACAGTCCGGACCTTACATCCAGTGACTTACTACCTGTTTACAGCAATGAAGACCTGGCTTTGAAGCAGTGCTTTGATAACGATGTGAAACTACGGGAGCGTGTGACTACCTGGTTGAAGTCTCAGACGGGAGAATTTTATAACTCTAGAATTTCAAAATTAGTTCACCGCTACGAAAATGGCTATATTTGTATAGTGACGATGTTGAAAAATAGTGTTTTAGTGTCGCTTTCAAATGTATATATTACAGTTTTTTTTGTACTTTGTTTATATCAAATGTAATGTACTTTTTGGATAGCCCTCGTATTATCATGTACATTGGTACTAGGGTGGGATGAAAAACTTTTCAATATCAGGATTGTAATATAGAAAAAGTTTGCTTTATGACAACGTGATTAAGGAAAAAAATAGAGGAAAACGTTTTTGTTTGCTTCTTTTGGTTGCACAATGATGTGTCACAACTTTGATAAAATAATGTAAAATCTGCCAATTTTATGAACATGTCATTTATATTTTTTCTTTTGGGTTCTAATGCCACTTAAGTGTTCCTTTATAAGTATTATTTTGTGGTTCTTTATACTAGAAGTTTGATTGTTTATATTTTTGGCTCTAAACTTTAAGTGATATTAAGTTCTCTAGTCCTTTTAGTGATTTTATTAAACATTCAAAGAAAAAAAAACCCCTAAACTTATAAGGTCATGCAAGGAGCAAAATACACTTTAATTTAGGTGAAAACTTCTTCTACCAGATACTTTTTTATTAGTAATGCAGATAGGAAAGAAACCAAAAGGATTATAATGAGAGGATAGACAAGAAAAACTATGATCTAGAGAATCCATTACTTGGTCGATATTGCTGATAAGCCTACTTCTACTACACGTTATTGTCCCAGCAAGTCATTTGACTACAATTTATTAGATCATCATGAATCTGTATCGTCAACATCACAAATGAGAGTTAATTTACCTGCAACCGCCATATAATAAGTGGCAGGTTCAGAATATCAGACAGAGAAAAAATGCCATTGCATCCAGTATTTGAAGGATGTTAGACTATTTGATAAGGTGATTTCCACACAGGTTTGACAAAAAAAAAATAAGCCAGGAGAAATGAAGCTTGTAACTAATTGAGAGAAGATGAAAATTTTTTTGAAAGCCATATACATTCATGGGAGAAAAGATAGTACTTTGTACCAAGAAAAGATTGGATCCAAGGTGTACAGTAAAATTAAACAGGAAGAGCATATCAGCATAATTCACGAGTCGGGTGGTACTTACCTAGGACATGTAAAACCTGTCAACATTACTGAATTTAAAATAGCTGAAAAAATTATGAATATTTAGAAAAAGCCCTCGTTGACATGACCACGGTTAGTATCTTGGTTGTGACGGTACTGTTACGAACACAGGCCGAACAAATGGTGTCATATCTAAATGATGCTTCAGAGACCATTGCAATGGTTAATTTGTCTCCTTAATTTCAATGAACTTCAATTTTTGACACCTTTTCCAACATACGATGGTGTGAATACAGGACCATCTTCATTTACTTGTTATTGAAAAATCCTTACGTAACTGCATGAAATTACCTGTTGTTGACTTTGAGAATTCAATCTAGAACAATGTTTCTAAAACTGATCTCAGTAACAACGAAAAGTATTTATTGAATATTGTTAAAGCTATAAAGAATGGAGTGTGTGAGCCTGATCTCGCTGTAAGAAATTCAATACCTTTAAGTTATTCATAGTCATTGACTTGCCCTAATCGTGTTTTGTGGCTATACATTTCATAAACTGAAACTTCTTGTGAAGTGGAAGATATTTGTGATTTATATTCTGAACACTTATGCAACAGTATGGTTAGATGTAAAAACGAAAAATTCAGTGAAGCACAGATGTATTTCTATGACTCTTGTTCTTATATCTATGATAATTTACAACAGAATGTCAATAAACAATCTTTACGCTTATTTGAAATGATTCCAAACCATAAGGAACCTATTTGAGGATGTCCACAAGATAGTTGATCTGATAATTTAACCAGGTGCCTATTTCGCATATCGAGAAAATATGTTATTTGTCTATGTCAGTAGATGATTCATGTCACATCAAATAGTTGGCCTACATAAGGAACCTATTTGAGGATGTCCACAAGATAGTTGATCTGATAATTTAACAAAGTGCCTATTTCGTATATCCAGAAAATATGTTATTTGTCTATGTCAGTAGATGATTCATGTCACATCAAATAGTTGGCCTACATAAGGATTGTTAAAGCAAGAAATCTACCATCAGGTGAGACATCTGTAAGAGAGTTCTTAGTTCCAAAACTGAACTCGTATGCTTCAAACTACACTGAAATGATTGACTGGTTTAACTATTCCCTTTTATCTGTACCATAAAAAAAAAGTTTCCATACCACACTCAGGCTGTTGAGCGGTATGTACAATTGGTGACTGAGTCTTTGCAGAAGCTGTTTGGCAAGGTTGTAAAAGACGAGTACATTAGAACGACATTATTATTTCACGCCTCAATAACAAAGCTTACTATCAAATCACCAATCACCAATCAGATTTCAAAACCTAAAATTGGTAACTGAGGTTTGTTTTGTTAAAGTTTAATTTATGTTTATAATTATGTTGCTTGTTATATATAAATAACTGTCCATGGCTGGGTGGATGGGTAGGACGGGGTGGAACTCAGAGTGCAGCCACATCCTTGCGGTGAGTTCTGAGTTGTAATGAAATTATTATTATTCAAAGACTTGCACAAAGCATAATTATGCATACACAAGTGAATAAAAGAACAATAAAAAAGAAACATATTAAGAGAAAACAAATATTTTTATGTATATAAGAAGTTGAAATCTGGCCAAGTTTAGAGCCAATGCGTGACCTAAAGGTACAAAAAAATCTTGTCATAGAGCAAACTCTCTTTGCTATTGGAATCCTGATATTGAAAAAAAAAATTTTCCATTCCACCATAGTAGATACAACACTGTAAATATTTTATCGAAATTTTGTATAATTATTAAACTGACAAATATCTTATTAAAGTTTGCAATCTAATGCATATTATCCTTGTACTTGAAAATCTAAAACCTTATAAAAAATCTTTTTATTTTCAATAAACATCCTTTAATATATTTGGATTTACTAATTAATTATTGAGTTTGCTTTAATGTGACATATAAAGTATTTACCAACTGAAAAAATCTATTTAGGTTTGTATTGATATTGATACAGAACATATATTGTTGCTAATGAGACAAATAACTACATCTAAGACAAAAGAAATTGTTACTATGTACTTGTACTAGAGTGTACATGTACTGTTGTAGCAAATGAAGTGTGTCGTTCACACCTGTTTATCTTATCAGTTGTATTATCAGTTTTAAATCGATTGCTCGAGAACTCTGTCATCACATTTTCTTTCTCTCCAAAATCAGGTAACAGTATTTTTATGTTCTTGGTGAATATTTCACTGTCATGGTGTAGTCAGTCTCAATTAAGTCTTCAGTTGAGAGAAAATAGTTATGTAATGCAAGAAGTATAAGTATCAAAGTAAAACATTTTCATTTAAATAGTACGTGTAAGTATTGTAATGTTTTACCTAGATTTAATTATGTTAAATTATGTCACAAAATGTACTTCATAATTTAAATAAATTTAATAGCTTTTCTGGTGATAGAAGCAAATATTTTATGTATGTGTTACTGTTTATTAAAAGCTGGTTGTAGTAAAATGACCCACAAGAACAACACACCCTTATTTTAAGTTTTAAGGTTATGGGAGGTATACAGTATATTAGTACACTTCTAAATGCTTTTAAGATTTTATCATAAAATGTATACTTTTTGAATATCTTCATGATAAAATTAAAAATTTTGAGATATTTTCTTTACAACCAATCTCAATATTGAGTAACGTAAAAAGGGATTGGTTGCGTATTTATCACCCTAAACTCTATAACAAATAATAAAGTTGTGAAAGTGTATAAGGCTTAATATTGTTACAGGGTTAAATCCAAATGGCCGTCAGTACAACCAACTCTTGTAGAAGCAAGCTTTAACTTTTTGTACTAATTTTAGAAATTTTTTAAGAATTTGGTAATACCCTTGTACACGACAAATCAAATTTATTCTCACAAAAATATCTCTTTTGTATAAGTTTTAATGAATTCAGAGTACAGAATAAAACCATTGAAAAGATATAAAATTATAGACGCCGCTTGTTACACAAGGTACAGGTTAATCATTAATTTGAAAGTTTTCAAGTTTAATATAATTTGTACTCAGGGAGTAGTAACAGATATTGCTAATAAGTAACGTTTTCTTGACTAACCATAATTATTGTGATAGAAATATGAAAAATGTGCTCCTGAATTTGAATAAAAATGCTTCATAAGCAATATCTTCATGATAAAATTAAAAATTTTGAGATATTTTTCTTTACAACCAATCTCAATATTGAGTAACGTAAAAAGAGAATGGTTGCGTATTTATCACCCTAAACTCTATAACAAATAATAAAGTTGTGAAAGTGTATAAGGCTTAATATTGTTACAGGGTTAAAACCAAATGGCTGTCAGTACAACCAGCTCTTGTAGAAGCAAGCTTTAACTTTTTGTACTAATTTTAGAAATTTTTTAAGAATTTGGTAATACCCTTGTACACGACAAATCAAATTTATTCTCACAAAAATATCTCTTTTGTATAAGTTTTAATGAATTCAGAGTATAGAATAAAACCATTGAAAAGATATCAAATTATAGACGCCGCTTGTTACACAAGGTACAGGTTAATCATTAATTTGAAAGTTTCAAGTTTAATATAATTTGTACTCAGGGAGTAACAGATATTGCTAATAAGTAACGTTTTCTTGACTAACCATAATTATTGTGATGGAAATATGAAAAATGTGCTCCTGAATTTGAATAAAAATGCTTCATAAGCATGTTAAAATTTGTTATATAAGATATAAATCCTAACAAACTCCTATTTTATATAGAAAGATGTTTATTGTATGGGTTGAAAAGAATTTCCAGAGACTAATGAATAGTACCACAATTTGTTTCTTAATTTTCCAAACATAACACTGTAATGTATTGTGTTTATTACACTACTTACTTGGTTTATTTTATTTTGTAATTTTTGTGATATGCATCCTTCATAAGGCTCATACCTATTAGGTATTCTAATTTGTTTTACAAAAAAAAAAATGTTTTGCATTGGATTTACTAATGTATGAAAAATTACTTTTTATACTTTTAATACTGCTGTAACTAAATGATGAAAACATTACATTCCAAACGAAAACATGTCAGTTATGTAAAATCAATGTAAATACCTCAGTACCAGAGTAATCCCTAGCAGTTGGCCTGGGTACACCTCAAAACAATCTTTAGAATGGAGTGGTGGGCTCACTGTAAAAATCTTATAGAAATTAGATGGTTTCAATACATAAATTTTACTCTAACGTAAATCTTACTATCAAACAACAAAACAATATGTAATACAAGATGTACAGTTGTTTTTTAGCAGTCACCAATAACAGAACACATATGATAACTGTTCCGAGCAAGCTCTCTGGGACTGAGGATATTATCTCTAGCATATAGAGGGCTGCAGCTAACAGTACACTCAAAAGACACTTTCTAAGGTTTTGAAACCCTTTTGGTAGGACCAAAGCCGAGCTTTGGAGTAGCCTTCTCCTATGTAAAGCTGTAATAAATGTCTGGGAAAAGAGGATTAGATCCAAGGATCCGAAAGGCTTCAGAACTCTGGCAGTCAAAAGTGTTTATCTCTCCATATGTTAAAAGGGAGTCAGGTCTCCTAGATCTAAGCAAGTTGGATGTACGATTAGTATTTGGGACACTAACGATATGGCCCTTTTCAAAACATCTAATGAATGTGTTTAAGCTACTGATGAATGCAGACTCTGCGGAGAGGCAAAAGAATCAGCTGAACTTATATGGCTAAACTGTTCCGTTATTTGCAAAACCAAGACAAAATTCCTAGGAAACTATTTCTTAAGCCCAAAGGGCATCAGAGAACAGGAGCTCTCAAAGCCAATAAATTTTAGCAGAAGCTTCAAATTTTAGAGTTAAAAATAATTTATAGAGGTGCAAATTTACTTTCAATACTAAGTGCAGTCTTAGGCTCTCATTCAAGCCCTCATTAAAAAATGTATAATTTGGAAATGGGACACAACTGTAACTATTAGGAATCGTAACTTGTAAAAATTTTGGAGTGGTCAAACATTGTGGTGAGAAAGTGAGAGAGGAAACAAATTATGATAACCCACCACAACGTATAATAGCATAGAAAAACGTAGAAACATTCTTAGCGCCGTTTATAATTTTTGGATGTTACTTTGGCAGCCATAATTGTGGTCTAACTGAAATACATACGAAATATCTCAAAAAATGTGACACAAAAATACTTCAAAAAGCTCAACATGGAGTTGGAAAATAATAATGTCAAAAAGATAAAATATGCTTGGACAGCCAGACAGTATACACTGTCTGCAAACACAATATCTTTGTTTTCATCAGATACCAGCTAATAAAAAATAAAATAAAAATTAAAGAATGGTTTAAAAAGTGACTTTTTTTAATTATTTGTACAAAATCAATGAAATGCACATATAAGTTAATACAAGAGTAGTGGCATACAGTCCAACATCAGTAACTGTCCTAGTGGAGTGCACTGTGTCAGTTTACCTTGCTGTGATAATTTACATTGACATAGAGATAACAACTCTTGTATGTTTTATTTTGTGACTCACATCTCCATGTTTGATCGTGTTCGCCTGAATAACCAGTTCTGTACAGTAACGAGTAATTAGTTCACATACTGAACTTGTAGCCATGCATTTATCAGAGTTATATGATACAAAAGTTTGTGTTTCGATATGTTTGTCCATAATATCTGTCTATTTATTGTTACTTACAATGATATGAGAGTCTTAATCAAGAATAAAGTTGAGAATTTAATCCCGATGTAGAGCAATTGCGTTATAATCACAACCAAGATTTAATATAATGATCAATATGAATTACTACATAGTTATTTGGCTGTGTTATATTCATTGCTGCGAAAATTCAAGATCTATGGGTAAGTAAGTGCATTTCAAATGTTTGTAAATATTTGCTTGTTTTGGTACACTATGTATTATCTGAGGATTTATGTTTCAGGTGATCATGGTATCATTTCCAGTACTGTCTAAAGGACCATTTTCAATAGACTTGGATAAATCTGTTCGATACATTACATATATTTTCAAGGTAACATTATAAACTTCAGTACTAATTTGTGAATTATATAAATTAATTACTAGTAATATATGTTTCTGTTGCCCTATTAATACACTTTTGGAGGTTTAACCAAAAATTTCCTTGCTTAAAATATTCAAAAAATGAATATATCTCTTTTTACAAATTAAACAAACATTAGTATGAATGTACCCATGTGAATTTAATACAAACCACAATTGTATGGACAGGTAATCAATTTAAAAATCACAATAACAACAATAAAAATCATTTCTATTTAGTGATTGAGGTAGCACAGAAGAGCTTGAATTCAGCTTGACCATTTTGCATGTTTTATTTCTTTATATGTGAGTTTTTATTCCACTTTCAGCCACGTCTATTGACCAATAATTGTTTAATTTCATACACAGTTTTCATTTAATAGATTTATTTTTTAACCCTTTGAGTGCCGCAGCGTCTACATAGTAGATGTTGTGAAATGTGCATAAATTGCTGGCATCTACCCAGTAGACGATTTGTATTTAATTAATATCACATATAATTCATTTTTGTTTTGACAAATAACTTATTTCACGGCAATCTACAAGTTTCGAACAATCAATTGTGATTGATTTTTATTGTTCACCGCCTCCTTGTAGTTATTTGCCATCAGAAAAAGAACAGATGACGCAATAGTTGGTCAGCTGCTACTTGTTGCCATTAACTACACAGTTTGGTTCGTTGGGTGTTTACATTGTACTAGTTTCGTGTGTTTATGCTGAAAACTGTTGTTATTACTATTCTGCAATTGTGTTCAGTAAAACTTACAATACATTTATAAACTTCTTTTTTCGTGTTTATTTGTTTAGTGATGTATATTTTATTGTTGGATTGGTGACGAAGTAAAACGCAAGTTCCAATCAAACTATTGATTTTAGGTGAAGTAGGGTTATATTGTAGGCCTGTGTATATTTTTATATAATTAGTATTTTACAGTTGTCTTACTTCATTGAGTGAAATAGGATAGTTATAATATTGTTTCTAAACTTTTGACAAACTTGAACAAAAATTGCTTTTTGTTGTATTTTGTATATATTGCAGTATCTGGTTAAATATTACTGTAACACACCATATTATGCATGAGTTTTGTTCAGTTTTTCATGCTCTTTCATATGGTATAGCTAAAAATAAATTTAAAAAATATTGTATATATAAAATTTTAGTTCAAACTTAAAATTTTTTTTTTCATATTTTTAGTTTTTTGTTATAACCTATATTCTTTTTGTGTAAATAGAAATAAAATTATAATATTATATAGAAAAAATACCTTGTTTTATAACACACAAACTAAAAAAAATTTATTCAAATCGGTTAAATAGTTTTTTTAATATAGTTTTTTCCCCACATGCTTGCAAAGCAGAAGGAAATGCTCCGGCAATTTATGCGTATGACTTGGGAAAATATGCTGTGGCACTCAAAGGGTTAAATCAATTAATATATTAAAGGTATACTTCACTTGTATAACAGCTGAGAATTGTGTTTGTTTAAATATAGGGTATCAGCTGTGGCATTGCAGTGTCAACAATATTCACCATCCTTGTACTGATAGTAACTTCAGATACTACTTCAACAAGTGAGTCATGTAATCTAAGCAAATAATGCCATTTTACGGTTTTCAACCCAAGAGTTGGCAACTAGGTTCTAGGTTACCTTTATTGGCAGGCCTTTTTTTCTGGTTTTGCAAGAGTATTTTATTAAAGTCATGACAGCTTATTAGTTATTTGAATATGCATTGTCATATATAATGTTTTCATGAAGGTTTGTTATATTTTAATGAGTATTTTTGTAACAAAACATTTTTTATTCGGGAAAATTATTTAAATTTTTGTTAGCCGATCGGCGTGTCGTGTGCCCAAAGGGGTACACATTGCTATGCATTTCCTTATTGCGTTTTTATTATTTGCCTGTCTTGGTAATTTGTTAAATTTGATCCAGCGCTGAAATAAATACCTCAGACTATCGTATAGTCCGTCGGGCACACAATTATTGCATAATTTTTAAGGTACCCCTTGGGGTGCACGAAGAAAAATTGAAATAATTTTCGGTGTAAAATTGCGAATCCTGCATACTTTTATAATTATACTTAGAGGTGTAACCTAAAAACAAATTACGGTTTTTTTGAAATTATTAAAAAATTTTATACCAAATAAAAAGTCCGGAAATAAGTTGTTGTCATGAACCTGTTAAATACAAATTCCATAATATTTTGATTAGTTCCAGAAAATATATAGTTTTTAATAGATGCATTTAATACATTTTTATTTTTATACTGATAACATTTGAAATACAACACTTTTATGAAAATTGGCATTTCATTAAAACATAAAACCAATATTTAATACTTTTATTTTTGTGAGGCCTTTCGATAGCAAGGCCTCACAAAAATAAAAGTATTAAATATTGGTTTTATGTTTTAATGAAATTTAAATGACATTTTGTTGGTCACTAACTAGTTTCTTAAGGGTTTTGGAAAAGCAATCAAATTTTTACAAATTTTTGCTGACCATTTTGCAAATTTTTACTGACCTTCCTGGAAATTGGACCTGTGACCTCGGTTACAGAGCCTTATCCCTACGCTATGGTGAAGGCATAATCGAAAAATTAATAACTTCTCTTTGTAACATTTATTAGAACTACATGATATCAAATTCTATTAGTGAAAAATTAGTAATTACAATCTCCCTCCTAACAACATATAAATAAGTTCAGGAGGATGAAATACGTATTGATTCTATTCTATAAAACATATCTTAAGAGGATTTTCAAAACTTTGTGTGTGTGTGTGTGCGATTTTTTTAAAAGAAAGTTGTTTCCTTAGTTCCTTTTAAAGGATAAATATATGTATCCTAAATGTCCTTATTCTACTAAGAGAGGTCTCACAAAATAACAATTTGGAAGTATTTGTTGTGAATTTTAAATTTAGTAATTACCATATAAGAAACTAATATAAGTTCCACCTTAAACATTAATTCTTTTGAAACTGGATTTAAACTGGTTTAAAAGAATTGAGAGTACAATAATGTGAATGTTTTGATTTCCTTACATGAAAAACAGATGTTGCGGAGTTAAAAGAACTTAGCTGCATTAGAATTTAAGAAGCTACTCATGTTACATTTACCACTAAGCTTTGGGAGTCTATTTTGGCAAATAATTTTATTATCTGTGTTAATAACTCAAGTACATTTACATTAGAGTTCAATATGTGAGTTAATACTTCTGATATCTTTAAATGTATTATGGTCTGTAATTTATTGGTTGTCATTTATTGCAGTTTACAAAAATAATTTTGATCGTAGTAAATTCAATTCGATACAAGTTGAAGCTTTTGCGTTTTAAAAGATACACAACAAATATTAACTGGACTCAAATTTGTCAAAAGCATGTCCTGTGATTAAAAGTTTTAGTACTTTAAATTAATGTGCTGAATGTTTACAAATTTTCTATAGAAAGTTTAGGACTTTGTTTACCATGAGTCAATTAATCACAAGACCATCTAGTTTTATTGAGCCGTCTGTATTTATTTTTTATTAATTATTTTTGTATTATTTATGAATGCCTAAACCCTTAGCAATTGAAACTGTGTGGACTGTCCACTGTTTCCTAATCTTCTGGTATTTAATTGTAGCTGCACCTGGACACTAGCTCGTATTAACACCTTATGGTCCCTTCCTTTCTTCTAGACACATTCGACTGACAGATTGCTTTTTCCGCTACTGGTCAGATTTAATTGATATCCATTTGGTTATGTAAATGTAATTTATATGATTTTGAATTTCTGAAAATTGTAATTCAATTATAAAAGAGCTACTTATGCAAAATCCCCTGTAGATGGGTACAAAAAAACTATAAATCCGAAAACAATAACTAATTACCACAAAAGAACACTCAAAAGGCACAGAGAAGTGTGTGTCGTAGCAATTTTTACCTCCACTTCCAGTAAACCAGCTAACTATTAGCAACCCCTATGATTGGCCTCCCACTATCCAATTACAAGTTCATCAAGAACAAAAGTCAACTCTC
Organism: Homalodisca vitripennis; assembly: GCF_021130785.1. NCBI lineage: Eukaryota > Metazoa > Arthropoda > Insecta > Hemiptera > Cicadellidae > Homalodisca > Homalodisca vitripennis. Next base: position 144,391,220 of record NC_060209.1, on the reverse strand, counting down.
ATTGTAATCTTATTCACAAAGCAGACTACCAGAAAACCTGTTGTCTACCTGTATCATCCTACATGCGCAGACCCTACATGGTTAGATATTTATCAAGCTACTGTTGAAACTAAATACAATGTTTTTTATTGTAAATTTGCTTATGCCTTTGAAACTAGCTTTCCCAAACTACTAACAATAGAAAAAATAACAATGTTAAATGGATTTCAAATGATGTTAAAATTAAAAAATGATGAAATTGTGAAACTTGAAAAAGAATATAGATTGCTGAAAACCGAGATTTTAAAACAGAAAATTAAACAGTTAAAAAGGGAAGTTAAATTGCAAATTAATGATGGAAAAAAATTTTTGGATAGTAAAATAATGAATTCTACAAATAAATCAAAATCTACATGGCAAATTATAAAATCTGAAGTTGACAACACTACTAAAACAAATGAAAATATACATATTGTCGTAGAGCGGAAAACTGTATCAGAGCCAAACCTTGTCAGCAATATTTTTAATGACTTTTCTGTAAATGCTGTAGATAATTTAGTAATTCCGAACATCCAACCTAAAATTGTTAGTGAGTTGTCCTTTAAAACACAAAATTCAAGAAGATTCACTTTTGAATCTGTTAATGAAGATGCAGTAAAAAAATTGTTATGGCTTTTAAAAATAAATTTTCAACTGGTATTGATGATATTCCAATGGCTTTGGTAAAACAATTGTTCCCGCTCATCTCCAGGCCACTCACGCACATTATTAATTCATCATTAATTTCTGGCTTTTTCCCATGTCAATTAAAAATTGCTAAGGTAATACCTCTTTATAAAAAAGAAAACAGAAATGACCCATCAAGTTTCAGACCTGTATCATTGTTACCCATATTCTCAAAGGTTTTTGAAAAAGTAGTTTATAATCAACTTATGAAATATTTGGAACTAAATCAGTTACTTTATGACGAGCAACATGGTTTTCGACCAGGCAGATCCACAGCTACAGCAAGTGTTAAATTTATTGAATCGATTATAGACTCAATTGACAGAAATGAAAAAGTTATTGGAATTTTTCTTGATCTTACCAAAGCATTCGACAGTGTGTCACATGATGGGTTGCTTAATGTCCTTAGTGATTTGAATATAAAAGACAAGGAATACAATTGGTTTATGTCGTATTTGAAGAATAGACAGCAGTGTAGTCAAATTCAACACATTTTAAACTATGCTGGAAGTCAATATAATTACATTAGAACCTATTTTTCAAAATTTAAAATAGTAAAACATGGCGTTCCTCAAGCTTCTATCCTGGGCCCTCTTTTATTTCTCTGTTATTTAAAGGGGCTCCCTAGGATGGTTCCAGGTGGAGGCTCAATATGCCTTTATGCTGACAATGCAAGTATTACGGTTTCAGGTAATAAACAGGAAGACATTGAGCTTCTATCTTTTTTAAACATTCTAACTGTTAAAGATTTCCTGAGTTCCAAAAATCTCTTGCTAAACCCAAATAAATCAAACTTTGTATAGTTCAGTACCAAACAATCAAGATTACAATTTGAGCCTAACATATATTTAGAAAATTCAAAATTGAATCAAGTAGACAATACAAAGTTTCTTGGAATAATATTAGATCAGAATTTAGGTTGGGAGAAACATGTTGATTATGTGGTAAAAAAAATGTCCTCCGGTCTCTTTGCTTTACGCCAAATGTCAAGGGTGTGTAGCATTGAGACATTGAAAGCCATCTACTTTGCTATGGTAAATTCCCATATGTCTTACAATATAGGCATATACGGAGCCACAACTAAAAGAAATCTGGACAGAATCTTATTACAACAAAAAAAAGCTTTAAGGATAATTAACCTAAAACGAAGAGATACAGTGAAACCATACTTTTCTCAACTTCAAATTTTGACTGTATATGGATCTATACATTTATGAAACTGTTTTATACGTAAAAAAATACAACAACCCAATTAGTATTTTAAATCATCATGATTACAATTTAAGACGTAGCAGATATGTGGAACAACATAGGCTGAAGTTTTATGAAAAGAAAACTAGTTTCATCGGCACAAAATTTTTGTTTAACCTTCCTCTCAATATTCAAAATGAGCAAAATTATGAAAAATTCAAAAAACTACTTAAAGAAGATTTATTAACGTTATCCTTGTATTCTTTTGAAGCCTTTTTTGTTTCAATATGTAAATAACTTTTAAGTATTGTTGGGTATGTTTAGAAATGTATAAAATCCCCTTAAATTACCTAATAATTACCTTAACTAATAACTGCCTTGATGTAAAAATGCTTTAACTTACTCTGTAGAAGGTTACATAGCCAAATCTTACTTTTTCAATGTGTGTCAAACTGATTTTTATGTTTTAATATATAAATGATAAATTTATATTGAGATTTATTGTGACGCTCTTCTTGTAATCTGTTACATGTCTGAATAAAGAAATTTTAAATTTGAATTTGAACCCTTTCTTGAAAAATTACATAATTCAATTTACCTATATTTTAACATCACTAATTAACTTCTAAAATATTTTCATATATAATTCCTCCCATCAATATTTAATAAATCAATTTTAAATTGCCTATGTAGCAATTGCTACACATTCAAAGTACTGCACCACTTCTAGTCATGTATTGTTACATATGCTGTCAAATAATGGACACATTACCCACTAAATGAAAGTACTATATAATAATGATTAATAAGTCTTAACCATTGCACAAATCTTAATGCACCAAAAACGTTTATAAAACGCCAAGAGAAACAATAACACAAAAATAAGACCTAAATTTAATCAAGGGCCTCTTTTAATGATATTATTTGACATGTAATATGGTAACTGTTTATATTTATTATATCTTTATTTTGTTTTTATAATGTTCTGTCCACCGACTGAAAATATCTTTTTTGTTATTTTGTTTTGGTCTCAGACATTTGAGCATATAATGTAATCAAACTTTGAGTAATAATTTATTTTTAATGGTTTAATAAAATATAGTTTTGTTTTTGAGTAAAATTTTGTTTTGAGGCCTTAATATATTTTTGTCTACCTTCAACCATACAAAACTCAAATTTTAGAAAATAATATGTTAAAGCAGATTTTATGAATTTAAAATAATAATAATTTAAGTTTGTATAAAAAAATTAATGTAGGAAACATTTTTCTGCTGTAATAGGACTGCCAAATTGCATTTTGTTATATAGTATTCTTCTCAAATCCTTAAGACACTTTAAAATTATATGCAACTTTACCTATGATGGATGACTCCTCAAAGGCCAACACCCTAAGAAGGTGACAATTGTCAATGTGGAAAAATTGGTGCTTGTAAACCTTAAATTTATGTATAGACTTTTATTTATACAAATTTAAACATTACAGTGTTATTACCCTATTCTGATAATTTTCAGCACTGCTGTTTACAACCTATGTGTACTTTGGATGGAAAGAAATTAAAACCATAACATTTCTGTTGTGAAGTATGCAGTATTTAAAACACCTTTGAATTAGAAGATTTTCATAATTTTATTGGTTTGGTTCCAGGTGAGGTAATCCTATCGATTTGTGTTACTGCGTTTGCTGTGGCTTACTTCTACCTTTGTGTCTACCTTTACAAGGGTGTGGAAGAGGTAACAAGTCTTTTTACCTAGCTCATTACATATTACACTACACCACCCCGCACTGTTGGTTCATCATTTCAAATGCCTCTTTGCAATTTTAAAATTCTTTGGAGGCATGCATTGTGTCTTAAGTAATAGAATGATTAAATGATACCAATTTATTATATGTTTACAATGATATGAGTTAGTTTCTAGAAACAATCTTTGCCACTTTCTTGTAGTTAATAGTGCTGGAATAGCACAAAATGAGTTTTAACAAGTTTATTTTTTCAAGTTGGTGACAAGGTCTATTTAATAAGATCCACTTTTAATGGTGGGTATTCCAAACTCTTTAAAATAAAGACACCCTATATAATAAAAAAATAATACTCTAGTTTTACATTAAAACATATTTATTTTAGTGCATTACTGTTCATTTCCATTCCAACTTTTTTAACAATTTTTAAACAATTTTGGTTTCACTATTTTTCTCTGAATCTGAAAAATGCTTCTACACCAAATTTCAACTGATAGAATTGATAAATGGTATGTACATTTTTATAAGGTTTCACCTACATTTCTAAAATAAGTAAATTGGTATTTCTATTTTATTTGTTACATTGTTGTTTGATAGTAAAATGTTAGCTTAACAAAATAATAAATTTTGTTATACTATATGAGTATATATTACATCCTTTATTGATAACATTTATGTTATATAATAGAATTAAACTCAGGTGATCTCTGCGGATTTAACTGATAAGAAGATTATGGCATTTGACTTGATCATCAATGTAAATGTTTTGCTATTCACTATAATTTAACATTATAATAAACATGTTAGTATTATAAACTAATTGTTATATTTAAATCTTTTGATTATATTAAAATCATTTACATGAATTTATAATGATAATTCCATTTTTATAGAATCTTTGTAGCTTGTATTTTTTTAGGTTTTATACAGTTATACAATATAACCGGAATATAGCTGAGATTTGTATTCTTAATATATTTTATACAATTATATGTGGAGTATTACATGCTATGGGAGGAAGAAAAGAGATGCAAATTTGGAATATTGTGGTTTTCTCGTAGAATTAATGTGGTTTCTTAAGATTAACTATGAAATTATGTAACTTTTCTTATACTTCCTCGTCTGTTTTTCAAAATAGAGTTACAATATGTGTAGTAGTTCATTAAAGTATAAGAAATTGTTTAAAAAAATTTTATGTGATTCTTTGTTTTAAGCTTGTTTGTATTTTTATGTAATTTTCTAAATGTTTATTTAGAGAACCAATCAGTTTTATAATTTTAAATGTTATAATTAGTTAAGGCTAGAAAAATACTTTTGAATCAGTGTTTTTAACCCTATAATTAGAAAAGATATATTTACGACTCATTTTTTTCAACCTTGAGTATGGACTTACAAATATTATAATTTGGGCATTATTGCAGTATAAATCGTTTTTTTAACTCTTAAAAGGTATTATTATGGTCATGATTCGATAAGAAATACCTTGTAGAGCATAAAATAAACATAAATCAAGTCAGTTTTTTTTTTTTTTAGTAAAGACGAAAAAAATGCAAAACGGATATTTTGGGTCTGGTATAAGGAAATCACTGATCCTGTAACTTCCACCCAAGCCAACCACTGTTAATTTAAGGTAGGCCCTCCCACTGGCTTTACTACAGACTCTCCAATGATTCTCATAAGTGTACACCAGACTGCAAAAGTCCCTTACGTCAGGTGGGGGAATCGAACCTGCAACTCCAAGGCTGACTCCTGCGTCCTAAAGTAGCACCTTAGACTGCACAGCTATCTTGACTTGATCTCTTGAATGTGCCGATAGCTCACTTAGGACACCCACTGTTGCTGTTCGATTCAAATGGATTGTATGCCAGTTCTGGGGTCAAAATATTGGGTGAATCAAACACATTGTTGAGATGTTTTCCGATGTTATGGAGTACAGCATAGCAAACCATAACACGGGGTATTTCTTCCAATGTACCTCGGACACCGTTTCTTAAAACTGGAAAATGTCTTCATCTGACCGGAACATCTTTCAACAATTACTCTTTCCCGAGAGTGAATTAAATTAAAATTTCTTTCACAGCATTAGTTGGAGGTTTGAATGGGCTAAATAACTATAGGGATATACCATTCCCAAAGTCACCGAATAAACATACAGATCCATCAAAGCAAAATATAGTTCCCCTAATTTGCTTCTTTGCCAAATTCATGCATTGTGAAACTTCCTGGCCACTCAGACTTAAACTTTTAATTGGCCTCACACGTAGCTTGTAGCTTGTGAAATCCTTTCTGTCTACATATTCATCACCATGGACTGGGCTTCATAATTAATTTCTACATGTGTACATTTAAATACTTCTAAACGGTAGGCATACGAAAATTTTGTCAAAGAACTTTTGCCTCATTTACTTCATGCATGGTTGATGGAAAATGGATCCACTAATGAGTTCTGTAAATTATTTTATTCATTACATATTTTGCAGTTTTCCATGCAGTACATCTTCAGAAATACTTAAATAAAATCCCGGATCCACAACAAATCTCAGGATTTTTATTTGTTTCCTCAGTGAAAGAGATCCATCCGTTTGATTTAAGAACCCAGCAGCTAAAAATTCAATTTTTCATTTCAAACCTTAGTAATAAATCTCTGCACTTTGTTATATCCTGATGTATAGAATACTGTTCCTGCTAACGTACTTGTAAAAACGCAGCCATATCGGGAGATTATCAATGAACAGTTAACAGCAAGCATGCCCTGGACTAGACTTAGCAATTTCTTATCAGAGTTGCTAACCTCAAAGGTTAGAAGTTTCTTTTTATTCACTTTGTTTCTAAGCAATAACTAATGTCCGCAACAATTGCACAACTGCATAGCCTGCGTGATTGTGATTAGATAATGGTTTTTTTTACATTTCAGGTAACTTACTTTTACTTCTGTACCAGTTATTCGAAATCAATTAACTTTTTACCAGTTTTTTGGACTTAGGTAACCCAAAAATATCCATTAAAAAACAGAAAATAGTTTTTCTCCCCAATTTTAATCTTTTCTACATACATTATATAAAGAAAAGTATAGTAAATAACTTAACAGTGTATACAATTATATACTGTAATCAGTATTTAAAGTGAAACAATAAACAAATTTAGTAACACTTTATTAAACCTTACAGAATGTAAAGAGCCTTACATGTAAACATGCACAGTTTTTTTGTTGTTGTAAAATTTGATTTAATGACAATATTTAAAAAGTATTCTTAATGCATTATCACTGAACATGTTAATCTTTTTAATGCAATGTCAGCATTTTTCCAGACTTTTTTATTTGCCATTGAATTTTTAAATAATAATTGCAATAAACCGTAATCGTTTTTTTTTTTTGCATCAAATGTGTAAGAATAGCGAGAAATGTATGTAGGCTTCACAATTTTGCACAAAAACAATTATTTCATTATGTTTTTCCAATTTTTCTTCTCCCTGTGCCTCGATGGGGTACAAGTCATCGTGAACATGTTAATGATTTGACTTTACCATTAGCGCTATCTGAAGTAAAAGTTATATAATACTTTTTATCATTAATATTAGCAGTACACTACTGATCAAACACTGTACACATAATATTTTTTTAAATCACAGGTTGCGTTGTTTCCTCTGTCTTTATTGACCAGTCTAGGCATAAGATGATATAAATTTAAATATGACTGATCAAACATTGTATACTGTAATGTACAGTATCGTGTATGCCCTTTACAATGAGCACTGTTCATTGTTGCTATTAAACCGTTATTAATTTTTGCGTGATAACTCCATCCTTTTCTCCTTCACTGACTTCTATTCCATACCCTAGTGTCAGAGAAGCCAATTTCAAGTGCTGTACATGCACAGTTTTTGAGTCAAATTTTATTTAATGACAATTTTTAAATAGTGTTCTTAATCTATTAAATTATTTTCTTTATTGGCGTCATCACTTTCTATCTTCATGGCCTCAAAATACTACCTCTAAAAAATCATAATTTTTCATCACATAGAAAGATTCCTTGGTTTATGCTGACCAAAAATATATATGTTTACTTTTATGTACACATCTTACTGTTGTATTCTGTTTAATGTTTGTTATTGACAATGGAAGGTTTTAAAGGATAAGAGCATTTTGGAAATTTGGTACCTTTATATGTTACAAAATGTACAATGCAACGTTTTGAGAATTTAATTTTTTCTCTATTCTTTATTTTTTTATATATTAATACAATATAATACCATTAATTCCACTTGACAAAGAGGATAGATTTCAATCTCCAAAACATTGTGTTATACATTTTTAACATATAATGATGGCAAATATCCGAAATCCTGTTATCCTTTTATCATTGTAAATTACAATTAAAGTTTTGTAAAAATTTGATTTACTTTTTTAAGTCTGATCCCAAATGCCACTGCATATTACTCAGTATGACTGTTTATTTTTATGTATGTATGTATATATATAAAAGTCCCTAAAGGCTTTTGTTAGGGTCAAAGTGCTTTAGCAAAGGATATGATACACATATCTTAAAGCTTGAGTGATTTTTACTATTTAGTTTTTGTATATATATATTTTTTTTAATTTTTGCACTAATATATATTAATTGGGAAAACAAGCAAAATCAACTATGGCACAAAAAATACTAAGACCAGAGTAAATTTTAGTGGCCGTAAATATAAATTTTGTTACGTTTCTTGATTGTGGCAACAAGGTAAACTCAACATTGGCTTCGGATATATAAATCACTTAATCCAGAAGTGCTCATACATGTGTAAAGCCTACGAAATTCTGTGTAAAGCCATGGCTAACTGCTAGTATGTAATAAATTATATTAAAATGGTACTTTATTATACACATTACATTTATTCTTACTAGAACACACAAAAATTCATACACATATTTTTCTACAATCATTGTTTGTCACATCTATTTTTAACAATTATTAACAATGGATTTGCTGAAACTATAAATGTTTCTGCAGTCTCTGTATCTGACTTGTTTATCATACAGGAAAACAAATTGCTAATCATAATTATTTCATGTATTTTTTTACTTTGTTTCAGCGCAATCGTACATGGATCTTTCCATGGTTTTTGGTGACTACAGTGGTGGCGTTTGCTCTCATAATACTGTTTTTTGTCACACTATTTAACGGTTTTGGCATTCTCCAGGTTGTTCTACCATTTGTTATCGGTAAGTGTAAAAACCACCCCTTTAAGTTAATACAGTTAATGGCCTATCAATTAAATAATACTTTTAGTTAATAGTTTATGGATTAACAAACTGCATAATTTTGTATTTAAATTACTTTTTGCTCTAACGTCACAATATTTAGGTACATTTTCATTATAAGTTTGGATTGGATAAGATTGGTACATTGTAACTTACATCACTGACCAACCTGGTTGCTTAAAAAAATACAAGAATGTATATTAAACTAACTCTAAAACATCTGGCTTCTGAGTGCTCCTGGCCCATGTCACCTTCCCAGTTTAGAGTGCTCCCAGACTTCAAGACCTCTCAGGCTCTAAGAGCTGATCTCTGGCAACTACTACCAGCCTCTGGGATCATTTGAACTATGGGGGATCCAAGCCTTGACAGATCTCAGCCACAATAAGCTATCGGCCTCCGGCAACTACCATCCTTTGGAACATTCAAACTATGGGACCTGCTGGCCTCTGGAAGATTCCAGTTTCTGGTAGCTCTAGGCAATTGGAAGCATTTAGCCCTTTATAAATCTCAACCTGTGGGATTTCCAGCCCTCTTGATAGCTTCTGGCCTCTGTGAGCTCCCGATCCCTGGAAGCTCTTGAACATCCTGGTTTTTAGCAGCTCCCAGGTTCAGACAGCTCTTAACCTCTGGCAAGTTCTTCTCTTAGGGTGCTATGAGCTTCTAGCCGTTAGCAGTTGTGGTGACCCCTGGTTTCTGTCAGCTCCTGGGTTCTGAGAGCTCTCAGCCTCTGCCAAGTCTTGGCTCCTAGCAGCTCCTGGCTACGGCAAGTTTTGAGCCTCTGAAAGTAGTGAAATTTGAAATTGGGGCGAATTTACCTGTCACATCTGATGTCATGAGAGTGGAGCGGTCTATTCATAGTTCAGGCTTCAGTGTTATTTCAAGTTTTTTTGTTTTGTTTTGATATTATTAGTATTTTCGTATCTATTAAAAATCATTACCAACATTTTTCATACAATCATAACGTGATTAAAAACTTTTTAAATGCATAAGAAATTATTTAAGTCTTTAAAACAATACGTATCCTTTATTAATATTTTTATGTCCGTTTTAAAAATTTGTCACTGTTTTCTGTAGATTATCTGCCAGAATATTTAATTCTATGTGGCAATGCATTTTTGATTGTGATAAACTTCCTATGGGTGTAGTATTTGTTCTCAGAATCAATTAATGCAGAAAATAAATATGCAATTCAGCAAAACATTCCCTCTAACATAAGTTCTACTATTTGTATTTAAAAGTGAGTTGCAGATTTTAAGTTTTAATGATTTTTATCACTAAACAACAATTTAAACTCTATGTTTCAGTATTTCTGTTCTACTGTAACTGGATTGTATATAGTCTGTACATAGACCTCGGAACAAACTTCGTGCAGGAGACTCCACCAACCCAGGTTGTGCCTTCCTAGCCACCAGATGTTTGCCTTTGGCAAGATAATAATATTGACCAACTGGAATTTTGGCTGGAACATAATTACCGGGTGTAATTATAGAGCAATCATCAACATTTATTAAAATTAGAAAGAACAATATATTATGATCTCTTGTAACAATCTATTAGATACTTTATATACTAACAGCAAGTTCATTACCACAGTGTTCTAATAATTTTAACTCTGTAATATAGATAAATGAAAATCTCCATTCTGAGACAACAAATATGAGTATGCTATTTTTATAATTTGGTTACACAATAAGGATTACATTTTATGAAATTTACAGAACTTTTCAGAATTTTGTTATGCTGTCTCTGAGATATAGGTGCGTGCACTTTCAGCGCCAGACACTTTTCTAGGAGACTGCAAAAAGTACCAAGGTGTATTCCCTATGCTGTATCAAAATAAGCCAGGCCAGTCTTTTTATATTTTTACAGCCACTTACATTAAATGTTACAGCTTTGTTACTTTGGGATCAAAATACTTAATTATTTCATTTCTTTCTTAAAAATCTACTTTAAATTGCTTAAGAACTTATTTTATTGTTTGGGTGGCAGCAAAATTTAAAATTTAATTTTTCATATTCATAATAAAACATTTACAAAGCTTTAAAATAATTGTAATAAGTTAAGTTATTTTACTCATGAGTCATGCCATTACAAGCTTGTCTGAACGAGGGCGATGTGCCATAATGTACATAGGTAAGTTTGTGTATATCATAAGATATTGTTCTAGAGGAAATCCATCATCACCTACCATTCTACTACTTTCTAATAAAAAAAGTAGATACCCACCCGAGTTTGAACCACAAATAAACTAGTAACACTACAACAATGAGAGTTAAATTAAAATTTAGCTTGTTTATTTCTGCATTTAGACATATAAATTGAATAATGTACAAATAATAATTTCTACTTTTCGTTTTGATGCAATGAAAAAGGTACCCTAAGTGTTGAATTTTTTGAATTATATGAATAAAAGTTGTTATCACACTGCCATCTTAACTTTTATTCTTGATTGGGCGGTTCAAAAGATTCTTTTTGGTTATGTTATGAAGCTGTTAAAATCATTATCTTGGCTGTGTAACTTTTTAAACCAGTATATATAAAACTTTAATTTTTAACATGGGTTTAATTGAACTTATATAATTGATTTACCGCATAAGGTACCTTCTCGTTGAAATACACAAATTGGTAGACTGCAAAGGGCTGTGTCAACGATCCTGCATGGTCCGCTCACAAGCATGATTCTAAGAAGAAGCCATAACAATAGTTGTTTTAACGTATTTGACCATTTCTCATAAGGGCTTTGACCAGCAATGGCTGGTTTAAAAATAATTGCTTACTAAGAAGTTTTTTTTTTAATATTTACATTATTTACATTTGATGTATTTGAGTGGAAATGCTTTGCATTTAATCAGACATAAAAACAGTCTACAATGTTTTGATGAATTGATTAATGATTTTATCCATATGCAAGCTATAATAAAACCTTACTTAAGTAAGCTAAAGGTCATTGAACTGAAAGAGAGTTTTTAATTCCAACAAGTTTTCCACTATAATTACTGTTATTGTTGTCTATAATCTTATGAATATAAATAGGACTTATTTTACAAAAATCCAGATTATAGAAAAGAAAAGAAGTAAAAATATGGAGATGCATACAATAAAAAGTGTATTCCAGAAATATTCTGTAATGATTACAAAATCAGTAATATTGAAAGCATTAAAATTGATTTATTATTATAATTGTTATAGACATCCATTTAAACAGGCATTGGTTCTTCTTTTGCACATTTTAATGATGTTCTTAAAAACAAATATTGGTTCTTCTTACACATTTTTCAGATGTCTGTAAAAATGGACATTGGCACTGAAAATGTTAAAATTAAATGTTTAAAGTTAAATAAAGGTAATTTATACATTTTTCTATAAATTTAAAATTTTATTTTTTAAGTATTCACTATTTGTATTAGTCTACCTTAGTTATTAATTAACACGTTCATGATGGCTTGTACCCCATCGGGTACACGCGATCCTTCACAACTGTTGTTGTGTACCCGATTGGGTATATACTGGGCTGTTGTAAAGTGCACCCGATGGGGTACACGTTGCTATGAATTTCATTATTGCATTTTTATTTTTTGCCTGTCTTGGTGGTTAGTTAAATTTGATCTTACACTTAAATAAATACCTCAGGCAATCATGTACCCCGTCAAGCGCACGATTACTTAATTTTTAAGGTAAATTAAATTATTTAGGTACCCCTTAGGGTACACAATAAAATAATTGTTTTTGTGCAAAATTGTGAAGCCTACATACATTTCTCGTTATACTTAGATGTGTGACGTAAAAAAAAAACGATTACGGTTTTTTACCATTATGATTTAAAAGTTTGACGGCAATTAAAAAAGTTCAAAAAAACACTGACATTGTGAAAATGTTAAAACAGAAGTAATGAGCAAACAAATTTGTTTGTGTTTTATCATTTCAAATTATTTTTATGGTGACAAGTATTGCAAGTTTTATTTGAATAATAATTTTCGAATATATTATTTTCTTCAGTGTGTCTTTCACTTTTGTTTTAATGCATGGATAGTGTGAATTTATTATGGACTAGTACCTTCATACATTATCCTCTAATTTGTATATATCTGTATCACTGTTGAGAGTAGTTTACATTATATTGTTTAGTAAGTATGTAAATTATTTTGTATTCTTAAGACTGATCAAAAATATCAAATATTAATTTGTAGCATTTTTAAAAATAAATAAATTTATTTACACCATCCAGCTTTTAAATCTACCCAATTCATTAGTAATATAAATTGAAAGCAAAAGTTTTAAGAAGTATTTGTGAAATTGTAAATATTTTGGAAAGTTGCTACCACTTCTTACATTGTTTTAACAATAATGTATTACTGAATTAAGCTTTGGCTATGTAACATTTTATGATAAAATATGTCTTCCAGTATTAAAATCTGTTGTTCATTCTAGGTTTTCTTGGAAGTTTTTTAAGATTTTTTGAATTTTGTTTTGTAGTGTTGCATGCAATTTTTTAGATTGAGAACCAGGAACTCGGGCTTTTGGATTTTCCTGTGACAGCATCACAATAGGCTTGTCTTTAATCCGATTTTGCTATGTTTTGTCTCTCAACCCAGCCGTTAAAATAAAGATGTGATCAGAGGTCCTACATTTACCTAAGGGGATTTGCGTTTGTTCCCAATATATCTGATTATTGTTATCACTTTGGTGTGGACTTTAAGGTTGAGTGGGAGGGTGGGAATATCCACTTGTATCTTGACTGGATAACAAAGAATCCTTTGAAACTCCAGCAGCACTTGAAAACAGTGTACCTCCTCATATTTTTATCTGTAAACAAATTTTAAATATTAAAAAAAAACATTCTATTTGTTTATTTGTTTTTTACTTTAAATTTCATATAAATATAAATAGGCAACAATTGAAAAACTATGGCCTAAGACATTAATTATGGAGTTTTTAATAACAAACTTAGTTTGTTAGAAGTTTTGCAGAATTAAAATCCATCAGTATACACTCAAGCTAATATATATACAAGATTTATGTCCAAACCACTATTTAATAACACAAGATAATCAAGATCAATAACCGGAGGAGCCTGACAAACCTCCACTTACAAACAGATTATCCATGTTGACAATAGAAATCAATAACAATTTAATGACAGATTGGCACTATTAATTAATTAATAATAATTTTTTGAACACTCAAACATTAGTTTAACATCATTTAAAAGGTAACAAAAATGTCCAGATACCCCCGGCGGAGTATGCAACATGGGAGTTGAAATACAAAGGAATCCTATGTACAGAGGCCAGTGCAACAAGTTGTTTTCACTCAAAATGTCTTAGTTGTGACAGGATAAAAAATTCAAAAATTTAACAGCAAACCGAAGTGGAATGCTGGAAATGTGACAAATGCACTACCCTAACCAGAAGAAAACACCGGACCCTAACTTAGATGAAGTAAAAGCAAAAATTCAAAAACATGAACGAATCAGAAGAAAAACAACCTAGAAAACTCACTCTCTTGGCAGCGGAAGTTGGGAACGCACTACTAGCTGAGAACCAAGAACTAAGACAGAATACAATGACCCTAACTATAAAGAACTCAAAACTAACTTCAAAAATTGAAGAATTAACGATATCTGAAGAAAGCCACTCAAACTACCAATATAAACTTGAAGAATTAGAAAACGAAAAAGCAATCATTTTAAATAAATATAATATGCTAGTTGAAAAATTAAACTGTCTAGAAAATCAAGTGAAAAAAGAAAAACAGGTACTTAACAGAACTGATTGGAATTAATACAAGACAAGTGTGCATGGAAGACCTCGGTGAGAACCATTCAAGAACAATTCATAACATTCACAAACGCTGTGAATCAAAATGATCCAATTTCAACTGATAAACCTACTCTCAACAAACCGGTACAAAACCCACACAAAAAAAACCACAGGGGCCTGGGAGTTACGAAAAGCTACCTCAGTGTCTCTCTTCAGGCACAAAAGTTACAGGGGAGGAATGTGAGGAAACCCCAAATCAACCACAATTAACAAAGGAAAAGGAACAACGAAATACATTCAAAATCACCATCTCCCCTCCAATAACAGCTGTTAAACTGGACCCCTTAGACTCTTTTGAAGCTTTCTTTGAGAAAAATATTGAGCAATATAAATAAGAAACCGTATCAAAGAAAAATGAGCCCCGCTGGAACAGAATTAAATGAAACCAGAGCCTTACAAAACTATCAATCCCTAAATAACACTCTCTGTATAACTGAAGCACAGGAAAATCACTCTGAATCTTCCTATCAATACAAAACAATAAGTAGCAAAGTTAATAATCAATGATCTCCCCATAATTTTTTTAGGAACCAGCCAAAAAATAAAAAACCAAATTCAAAACCAAGATCTACAAACACAAACATCAGAAAAGGCCCTAAAAAATACTTCACCAAAATATTGACTCCCTGGCATCAAAAAGGGATAGACTCGGAACATCTACTCCATGAACTCAAACCCGACATCGCAATCATCACTGAACATGGACTCAGCAATGACCAACTCGACAACACACGACTCAATGGATATAAGCTGATTGGCGGTTTTTCTGCAGAAAAAAACCACAGAAAAGGAGGAGTTGCCTTTTACT
Source organism: Homalodisca vitripennis (assembly GCF_021130785.1). Classification (NCBI taxonomy): domain Eukaryota; kingdom Metazoa; phylum Arthropoda; class Insecta; order Hemiptera; family Cicadellidae; genus Homalodisca; species Homalodisca vitripennis. The sequence continues at coordinate 144,375,711 of NC_060209.1, read as the reverse complement.
CAAACGAAAATCTTTGAAATAACTATACACACAATTGATACCTCAAATTAAATCAATTGAACTTATGTGTGAACTTTTTATGATAAACCTTAGAATAAAAGGAAAAAATATTAATCTGGTCGGCGTGTATAGGCCACCTAAAGGAAACAGAAACTTGCTTGGACATCCCCAACTGATACCCTTGAACTTTCCCCAACTTGGAAAGCTCAAACCGTCATTATGGGAGACGTTAACATTGATGGACTTACAGAAAAAAGGACCAAGGCAAAACTAGACGACATGCTAGCAAGACACAACATAACAAGGCTCGACCTGCCACCTACACGAGTTTACCCACAATACAACATCCTCCATTGACTTTGTATGCTCCAACATAAACGGAGAGGATGTAAATATTTGAAGTAATCATTACAGGTCTCTCAGACCACCGAGCCCAACTCTGCACCATCAACTTACAAACCAAGAAATCAAAGTGTCCTGGCTCAACTCACAGAAGACTCAATCCTGAAAACTTAAATCATCTGAAACATCTACTGGCCTCCGAATTCTGGGAAGATGTTTACAACTCCCCAGACGGTAAACCAAGCCTACAACCTGTTTATTATTGGTGAAACAACTACACTACTTAATACAGCTTGCCCCTTAAAAAAATCCAGACCAAGAGGAAAACAAAAACTCAAATCTACCCTAACTAATAGTGATGAAGCACGTCGCCTTAGGGAAGAGTACCTGCAGGCACTTAATAATCAAATTCTGCATGGAAGAGAAGAAGACAAAGCATTAACAGCAACCAAGAAAAGGGAAATATGACTTGAAAGCTCAAACAGCTTAAAAACAACAAGATACCTCTAAGTACATTCAAGAGGCTGGAAATAAGCAAAAAGCAATTTGGAAAGTAGTTAATTGGGAAAGATAACAAAAAAAACAACACTACCGATCAAATAGAACTAATAGTAGAAAGGAAATCAAGTTAACGACCCTCAGCAAAGTGGCTCACCTTTTCAACCACTACTTCACAACAACAGCAGACAAAACTCTAGGAAATGCTAACCAAACCCCCTCCACAAAATGCCCTTTTTAACCAGCTGAGGGATGAACCACCTGAACTCATCCTTCAGCCCGTAAGCTACCAAGAAATCATAGATACAATATCTGGACTGAAATCAAAAACATCTGCTGGAGCTGATGAGATCTCCTCTAACATCCTTAAGCACTGCAAGGAAGAACTAACACCACCCCTCACATACATAGTAAATAAATCTTTTCTTCAAGGCACATTTCCTCAAAATCTTAAAATTGGCTAAAGTATACCCGGAAAACTTAAAAAAGGACCACCAGAGCAAATTAGTAATTATAGACCAATAATCCCTGCTCTCAACAATATCAAAATTGATTGAGAAAGTAATGTTAATCCAGCTGATAAAGCATCTAACTGATCACAATATCCTTACCAGTCAGCAACATGGCTTTCTTAAAGGGAGATCCACAACAACCGCACTCATTCAACGTGCAGAATTTTTTATCGACCAGAGAGAAGAAAGAAAAAAAACGTCACCACCCTGTTTTTAGATTTCCAGCAAGGCCTTTGATTGTCTGGGCCACCATCTTCTTATAAAAAAAGTGAGAGAAATGGGTGTTAAGGGAATGGCAGAAAACTGGCTAACGAGCTACCTTGAGGGACGATCGCAAATGGGTAGAAATTTCATACACACAAAACAACAGCGTCTGTAAAGCAACATCTAAACCACTACCTGTTGAATAGGGGCGTCCCACAAGGCTCTGTTCTGGCCCTGTGCTCTTCATACTGCTCAGCAATGACTTTCCTAGATATCTCAAAGAGTACAGCCAGGTAATAATGTACGCTGACGACACGGCCATGCTAGTAGCAAAAAAAGATACCGAAGAACTTGAAATAGCCTCATATGTGTCATTAAGCCTAGCAAAACAGTAATGTGAAACAAATGATCTGGTGTTAAACGAACAAAAAAACCCAACAACTTATCTTTGGACGAAGAAACACAGATCTTTCTAGCCTACCAGATATACAAATTAACTATGAAGTTAAATACTTAGGAGTCATCATTGACAGCAAATTAACCTGGAACCCACACATCGATCAACTAATCAGAAAGCTCAGCAGTAGCACTTTACATTATCAGATGCATAAAAAATATCAGCAAACATTGAAACAGCTAAAACTGCTTACTACTCACTATTTGAATCCTACCTGAGATATGGATTAGTGATCTGGGGCAACTCCTCCCAACTCAAACCTCCATCGTGTCCTGGTAGCACAAAAAAAAGCTATTCGAATACTAGCTGGCCTAAACCCATCTGACTTCTGCAGAGCTGCTTTCACTGAACTGAAGATACTTACAATAGTGTCCTTATACATATTCGAAGTTATCTGCTTTTGCCCAATCCTGCAATCTTACAAGATTAGGAGGGACCCACTCCTACAATACGAGACACGCTTACAACTTTGCACTGCCCACTCACCACCTCGCCCTGTCTGAAAAGAAGCCCAGCTATATGAGACCAAAGCTGTATAACCTACTGCCAGACCACCTTAAAGAAATAACAGAAGAGAGACGGTTCAAGAAAGAAACTCGACAATGGCTCCTAGATCGATCATTTTACACCATAGAAGAATTCCTCAACTGGAAAATTTATTTTAAATACAATATGTTGTTATTTAATTGTATTTTAGTGTATAAATGACTCCATTGTATTTCTCCAAATGAAATCACAATAAAGATTCTATGAGTATGACTCCTTTTGTATGTTGGATTTATGCTTGATAAATTCATGTTGGGCGAGTTCAGATCATTAGATCGCTCTGTGTACTTAGGTTCAGCAATGACTGCAGCAGCTCAACACTATTTTTTCCATGCTACATTGATTGACAATTTATTAAGTAAAATAATGACTAGGCAAAAATAGACTAAGAAAGACTCTTTTCTAATGATTTGAAAAGAATGTTGACTAGGTACTCGTACATCTAAATTAGATGTACAAACATTTATAACTGAAAGACAACTACCAGAACATTGCAAGTTTTATTTCTCTAGAGAAATAAACACAACTACTCCTTCTTAAATAATTAGAAAGTTTGGAATATTCCTATTGTAATATTTGTAGGTTTAATGAAGAAGCTTAAATATAGGTAATAGGCACAACTTGCTGTGGAAACTTATATGAGGTGTTAATTGATCAAGGTAGAAGATATACTACATAATATGAAATACAGTATATCAAAGCAGACAGTATGGCAGATACAGAATATTTAACTGTCAATTTTTTAATAAGTATCATGTCCCTTAGTTTCCAAGTGATACAGATGAGTATTTCTTCCAGATATTTTTAAGTACATAATGGAACACATCAGTTATCCAGAATAAGGTTATCCGAAGTACATTATACAAATTAGACTTAGAGCCATATATATTATTATGTTATCAAATTGCTTTCTATATTAGGTGTTGATTACATTATAAGGCTATAAGTATCAAACACCAGCCCTCCCTGTAGGCGTATACCTAGATGGGTGATGCCACTGTTCAGTTTTTAGATATCAACATCAAACTGAAGATAGATTTTAATGCTGGTCCAACTTATCCAAAATTTTGATCATCCAAATTGGTTTGGTCCCTCAAACTTTGGATAATCATGGTCCAAGTGTAATTTTTTATTGTAATGTAACTTTTTTACCTATAGCTGTGAGACAAATACCAAAACACATGTCTTGTTTCTCGGTACTTACAAGAAAATCCACAAATAAAAACCTTGTCTTATTCCATCAGTAACAGAATTTATACTATGCTACATTTTTGATGATGTCAAAGAGGTACTAAAATTGTTTCACTGAGTGATGAACTCATTGCAAAGAAACTGGTTATGAGATTGTTTTGATTTTTCATTAAAGTGGGGCCCAAAATCTTCTTTTTGGGAGTCCGGAAACCTTTATTTTTGTTATGCTACTGGATAGTGGATATATTGTATTCCACCATTTCCAGATTACCAAAGAGTTATGGAAATTCAAGTTTGAGATGTTATTTACTTTCACATGTATAAAGTTTTAAAAACAAAAATTTATCTTTTTTATACAAAAATATAAAAATCATATTGAATGTTTTTTAACGGAAATTTATGCCATATTAACCAATTAAGGTAAATGGTGAAAATTTAATCAAAATCACTGAATTCTTTAAGGGAACTTTTTCAAACCAAGAATTTGGTATTTTGGGTAACAAATCGAGTTTTTATGAGATTTTTTAAAGTAAAAAAAAAATATAAATCACATTTCTTTGCTTTTTGGAGAAACAACTGAAATATCAGAAAAATATAGTTTTAATGATCTAAACTTCATTTTTTTTTTAAATATTTATGAATTAAACATTTGTGTTAAATATTGAAGTTCTACTAGAACTTCTATTGTTTAAATTACATTCCAATTGCATTTTGCCTTGAATTACAGGTTTTGCAGTTTTGTGTTAATAGTTATAATTTTATTCTAAACCATTATATGTTAATATAAATTTTGTTTAGTTTTTGAAAAAAATATGATTTATTTTAAATATAAAAAGTTAAATAGAAGCTATTTTTATTTTAGTACTTACTAACTATGTTTGCATGCCAAATTAGGTAAAATCAGAACATTTATCAAGTTACAACTAGTGCCTATGCTTACAGGCAGATATTTTCCAAAAACGGCTTTTTACTATCAGTAGGGGTTTCAAGAGCAAGGTCAGAAAGCTATGCTCCACTCTGTCTCATGTTGAATAATTTCAGCTTGTGTAATTAGATTTCTTACTCTATTCTTCTACCAAAACAAAATACTTTACATTAGTTCTTTTATTATAAGGCCGCAGTTCATAAATACGATACTATGTTTATTAATTTGTATGATTATTTAGAGAGGTGTACTCTAAGCAATAATGTAGCAGTTTAAAATCTATAGAAAAGAATTTACTATATTGATTTTCTCAAATTTAAAGGATCTTAAGCTTCCAATTAAGAGATCTCTGGCCATGTGGTATATTCAGTACCTATATGAATTCACTGAATATAAATGATTCTGAACATGGAAAACAGACGAGGAAAATTGATTATCTATTTTTCACCTCTTCCTTGTATGCATTGATAGCTTTCAATGCTTTTTTACACTCTTTTATAGTAATACATTAAGACTGTTGATTGGCATTTTAACTTTTAATTTTTTGATTAAGTAAATAAATAGCTAAGTTTACAACTAATACTTTGTTACAACTATATGATGATGTATATTAGACTAGATAATAAAGAAATGTAACGAAAGCCAATGTTGATATTATACCTTTTTTCATTTTACAGAAAACCAATCTTTGTAAAAACAATCTGATTGGTATGAAAATTGAGTTATATAAAATACAATGTTTAGTTCAAAAAGATTTGATAACTTAAGGTTAAAACATTTAGTGTTTGTACCTAGAAGGAATATTTTGAACTAGGAAGACATCAATAAAATATTTCTGTTAAAACAAAGTAAAAACTCAAATTTCAAATATTAATTTTAAACTTTTATCAGATTTTTCCTTGCACTATGGAATTGCCACTTGACTTAGGAGAGATAGAAATATCAAAACAATTATCTTCACTTTTCACTTTTATCAATTTAATTTTTTATCATTACTATAATTCTCTTATACTTTGTGAAAGAAAGTAAGCAACTGTTTGTAAGTTATACCAACTTTATATTACTTTGTTACAGCATTGTTATGTAGTAGTACATAATGTTTATATTTGATAAGATAGAGCTTTACTAAAAGGGCTCAATAAAAGAAATATTGATATCGACTCAGCCCTGGTGGAGCACTGCAGATAACGTAATCTGAGGCTGAGAGGTACGATAAGAGTCAGCAGCCAGGTATGAAGCCTTCAACACACCTCCACTCTTCATTAGAAGGTATGTTAACAGTTTACTTAATCATTTCAGTATATAATAAAAGTTAATGAATAGATCATTCCTAATCTTTCATTAAGAATACCAAGTCTTACTTATCTAATAAGGAAACCATCCTAATATTTTTCACATAACACCTTTATTACATAACTGCATTTATTTATGATCATCATGATCACTGTGTCATTAATTGTAATTAAAATATTTACCATGCCTTTAATCACTGTAAGAAATCAGAAATCACATAAGAAACCTCTACATACAATTGTTTGCATAAGCACAAGTCTGATGTAAAAGTGATGGTTTATTTCTTTTGACTCAACTATTGCAGTTATACACAGTAAAAAATTTACTGGGGTTAAAAATTGTTTGTTGTGGATGAGAAAATATAACAATCTCCCAAAATTGGAAAGAGAAACCAAAGTAAACACTAACAACCTTCAAGTTAGAGCAACCAATGTTCCTTGTTCATGTTACAACCATATCTAGTCTAGGCTCTTTTAAAAATACTTTGACTCATGACAGATTATGGTGGATGTTTTAAGCTCTTCTGAAAACAACTTTGTAGCTGATTCCTTCATTAGTGAGCTCTCCTTCGTTATTTCTTTCCAACTATAAAATTATTTAAGGAAGAGAAAAATTCCCTGACAGCCTCAATATTAAAATAAATGAACTGATGTTAGTATTATGAAACTCTTAACATGGAAAGACTGTAGAGCAAGTTTACAAAGTGTCTAGCCAAGTTTGTCGTGTGATATATTTTTCTCAAGATAGATGAATTAACATAATGAATCACATACATAATTATGCAATTATGATTCATTATGTTAGTTCAGCTATCTTGATATGAATACACCATACAACAAACTTGACTAGACACTTTGTAAATTTACATGACATAAGTCTGTCCCATTATACATCATTTATGTATATAATTCATTATTCATTGAATTTTTCTCTCCTGAAAATATACTACTGTTTATGGGTAAATAATGATAGTAAGAAAAAGAGCCATACAAAATAAATTATTGCTTTAATCTTATTTGAATCTCATTTATTGAATACCACAAATATTTATTTGTATCTAGTGATAGCTGTTGGTTTAAAGTATTAGAAATTATTGTTTTTTGCAACTGACATGAACGTTCACTATTTACACATATTTGATAACAATATATAGTTTACAGTTTTTCTACAAAACTGTTAAAGCTTTCCTAAGAAACACATTGTTCGTATTTTATTTATCAGTGAAACTAATTTAAAGGATAAAAGTGCACTGGTTTGTACTTGCTTTATACTCCTATTACAATAATGTGAGTTCTGACTAAAGCACGTTTTTATGGTTAAATAGAAACCTCACATATGTATATGTGATATACAGGTATATAAGTGATTTGAGTTTGATACTATCAATTACAAATATAGGTAATCAAAATTGCTTAATCGATATAATATATTATTCCTAGTTGCAGTTTCTTTGTGAAGTTATGTGTGACCAATTCATTCATTTAACTGTTATATCATTTTGTTTTCATAATTGAGTGTTTTTCTTTAAACTTAACACATTAGTCTTGTCATGACTATTGACAGAAACTTGGGTGTACTATTGTTTTGATTTGCAGCTGTATCCACCCCCCTCCTCTTAATATAGTAAACAAGTTTTTATTTGTTTTTATAAGAAGTTATTTCATTTTTTAATTAATTAAATGTTAGACAAAAATGTTAATGATATATGGAAAACAAAACATATTTTATGTTTGAATCTATAAAATATCTATATTAATACAATTATTTGTTAATATGGCAATTTAGGTGTTTAAAAACTATTTTTTTATACATATCTAATAACAATTGAAAGCTCTTACACTCCAGGAGTATTTTTTGTGTATTTAAATTACAACCAATTACAATAACTCTGTTCCACGAGCTTCCAAAATCCCAATGTTAATCTTATGAGAGTATTTTTATTTAGTTGAAAACAGCTAATGTTGAAAACATTTAGTTGAAAACAGCTAAAACACACATGTTACAAAGGCAGAGTTATTCTCATTCTAGTGGATCTTAATATCAGCTGATTGGTTATAAACTGCAGTCTTACCATCTTCTCTTAAATCTAGAGATTGAATATCCAGCTGGATTTTGGTGAGTTCTCTCTTATGCATTATCTATATACCATGAACTCAATAAAGAATGAAAAATACAGTACTACTTTTTGCTTATAACTTTTTTTACAGATGTACATTGAGATACCTCAGGTGGAAAAATGCTGTGTCAAAATACCTTTGAAACTTGGGAGTGCGATTGTGGCTGTAGAAAATGTAGTAAGTACTACCTATTATCTAAAAATACTAATTAAATTGTAACAACCAGGAGGTTTGAAATGTTGGTAACATTTTTTTATTTGCAACACTGAACCACAATTTGTCTTTTTCAAAAGGTTACCAACACTACTAATATGGATTCAGAATGTGTGCCATTATCGAAGATTAAATGATAACCTTATACGTTTTCTGGCTCGTTTTTCAATATTGACACAGACTACTGGCCTATTTTTTATTACTAAATTCTAGCAATCTTTCACTATTTTCTCTCTTAACTTCATGACAACAGCTTATTTTCGGGCTTTTTTATTTGCCATCGAATTTTTCAATAATGGCAAAAACCGAAATATTTGTATTTACGTTAAATGTCTGAGTATTATGAGAAATGTGTATAGACTTCATAATTTTGCACAAAAGAAATGATTTCAATATGTTTTTCCAGTGTTTCTCTTTGTACCACAAGGAGTACCTAAAACTTTAATTTCTCTTAAAAATTAAACAATTGTGCGCCTGACAATTGTCTAAAGTATTTATATAAGCGCGGGATCACATTATTAACAAATCACCTAGAGAGGCAAACCATAAAAACGCAATGTGGAAATGCATAGCAACGTGCACCCCATTAGGCGCACAACGCACTTTAAGAAAACCCGGGGTGTACCTGATCAGGTTACACGTTGGCAGTTGTGAAAGATCGCGTATACCTGATAAGGTAAAAGTCATTGTGAACGTGTTAATTTGAAAGGATCTCACAACATTGATTGGTACAAGAAGTCCCAAAAAGCCATGCAAGATGTGTATGGTGTTTAATAAACTTTACCCAATCCCCAAGAGTTGTAACGAAATACTGACTAAAAAGGAGACAGGTCTTATATTAACATAGATTATTTTATTTTCCCTCAGTAAAATGATTTTTAAATTAACAATCTAACAGTTACAAGTGTAATATACAAATGTTCAAATTTGAGAAATATACAAATTTGAGACTTCTTTATAAGGGGAGTTCTCCTTCCTTAATGTTACCATCATGGATACTCATTTGGTTAAACTTTTATGTACTGTTAAAGTGATAAATTAGCATAATTATTGTTTACTGCCATAGCATAATATCGTCACTTAATATTTTTACGATGTATCAGTTTGTTATTACTATGTAATAAATTGTATTAAATTTTTGTTGTGGAAATAAATGACTATGATGTACTCAATAAAATTATATTGTTGATGGCAGGTGGTGGGAACACTAATCATCTGCGCAGCCATTTACAACATTGACTCTGACAACACAGTTTTGAACACCAATCTTGCTATCTTCACACACTACAGTCAGTAAGAATTATTACATAGATGTTATTTTTTATTTTTGAATTTAAACTTAGAGACATTTATAAATGATAACATTATAATATAATAGCATTATATTAAAATAATGGTCATCAATGTTCCATAAAATATGTTTTAGATCGATTTGAAATAATATTTTTCACAATTTACCCTGCATTGGGTAATAAATAGAATAGCATTAAATTTTCTAAAAGTACAAGAAAAACCAAAATAATTTGATTGACAATTTTATAGTACAAAACTCGTTTCTTTATTGAATATAATGGTGATAATTAGTTTAACATTCATATAAAACAATGGCATAATAAATAACAATAAGTAAAAAATCAGGAACTTATTACTTGTCATACTGTTTACTTTACAGTACATACGTATTACTTTTGTTTTCAGTCTAAAAACTTCATTATTGTATATAAATAATGTTTGACTAATTTCTCTTCCTATTTAAATCTTATTTTGTACTTGTAGATTGGTTTTATAGTATTGTTTTATTTATATATGAACTAAATTATATTCATATTCAAGTATATTTGTTTTACATTTGTTCCAGAAGAGAAATGAGTTTATTTTTTGTATGAAATAGAAATTATATACCATGTTGAGTGTGTTAATTCATTTAGATTAGAAGTGTTTTTTCGATTTAAAGTTCTTGATCAAACAAAACCAATTATACAAAAATGTTAGTAAATAATGAAAACCACTTTTTATTGTTCGTAATGGGTTCTTGTGGTGCTGTGTGTAATTTATTGTATGTTGATGTTTTATTTGTAGCTGTTTCTTGTTTTATGATCTATAGAGTAGTTTATATTATGTTATATATTTGGTGTTAAGTATTGAGCTTACACTTGTTGTCGCATCTTAATCATTATCAGAGGAATTTTGTATGATTTTGACTATTTTATATTCCATAATGAATGGGGATATAACGTTTGTTTACTTGAAAAAGACATTGTTTTCTTAAGTAGTATGGTGTTTAACCAACCATAATTTACAATATGCCAGATCATAGTGTGAAAATTAATGCTTGTTATTTTAATACCATTATTATTGTTAACACTTTGACACATCTGGTGATAAAATATACCATGTCTTAAGTAACGGTAAAAGTATGAGTGCAGTGTTAAAAATTTTGAGTATAGCATAATATATATTCTTTCATGTACAAAAATCAAATATCTTTTAACACTGAATCCAACTTTTATAATCCATTTCAGTTTTGAGCTATAAAAAATTTAATCAAGATCGGTGTAATTTATGTGCCATAATATTTGTTTTAAAAGTCTATAGAATATGAGGTTTTAGAGCAAGTAATAATCAAATGAATTAATATGTTCCATACTTGTTATTGGTTTTAAATATTATATAAATTTATTAAAATGAAAGTAATAGTATGTCATTATGATTCTGAATATTATACAATCTATGTTAGAGTATGATCTTTTCAATAGACTTATTACTCACGTATGTTTGTGTATATACATTTTCATTCTGTCCTACTACATTCTGTTGTACAAATCAAAGTTTTCTAAGAAAAACTACTGCATATAACTGAGTTTTGAAAGGATTTCAGTTTAAAGTTTTGTGATCAGTTAATATTTGGAATAATTGAAGAAAGCACTTTTACCCTCTGTTCCTTAAACTTGTTTCAATCAAATATGTGATATGATTTTTGTAGTATTAAAGGATATTTTTTATCCTTGTCAATGAAATGGATTAAGGTTTACCTTATTGTAAAACAATAAATTTATATTTTCAGCTGGATTGGTGTTTTCACTGTTTCTGGGAGTTTGTCTATTGGTGACATCATGCCTTCTACTTGTTGCTTTGATAAAGGTATGTTATTGCAAGTGAGTTGTAATTTTTTTAATCTTATAAGATGAAGTAGTTAAGCACTGATATTTCAATTGTTCTATATAGTCTTCAAATAACCAATTTAACATATCTATTAATATTTGTATACATTATTAGTAATATGTATGATGTGTAGTTATTTTTAGTATATGGGCATAGAAAATGGGCTTATTTCATTATTAAACTCGCATTTTCACAGTTTTACCTACATTATAGTAATTCACTGGGAGGTCCTTTTTTTAAATGATATCTCAAAAATTCCTGAAATATATGATGCTCATAGGAAGCCATTCCCATTTCCTGATGGGAATCATTTCATGTCTTAAGTTTTAAAGGCATGTAAGGTATGTCTAAGAGAGTCAAATTGATTCTTGATTGGGATCATTAAATAAAGATGTCATAGTCATTTACAATAACTTCCCTAAAAACAAAAAAAGTATAAACTATATTTATTTTAGTAGCTCTATAAGGAATTACATGCATGTAAAGTAGGACATTTATGCAATTTTGTTAGCAGGCTCAAATAAAACCAGTTGAAGATAGAATATGAATACTTTACATTATATACATGAGTTAGCTCCTGGGAGTGACATAGTTTTTTATTACATGATTTAAGGAAAATTCTTTTGGTTAAATATAATTTAAGAAGTAATTTTTTTAAATGCAAATTTCTTAAGGAAATTTAATTATATAAAACATGTACTTTCCTTTAGCCATATTTTATGTACATTGTATACAGATTTCACATACTTTTGGGTCTGATTATAAGACGCCCCTAATTTATGCTTCAAATTTACTTTTATTGAATTATAAAAACATTTTTTATGTTTTACCTGTCTTCAGAAAATATACTTCGAATTACTGTAAACAAGATTCTATTTTATAATTTAAAAAAAAAATATTCTATTTATAATTAATAATTAAAAAGTAAAAATTATTCCGATACATAAATACAATTTTGGAGAGTAAAGCCATTTCTTAGTAAACCATTCCTTATGTACTTACAAAGTAACACAAATTGTTCATGCAAAACCACTGCATTTGTGTGAGGTTTGAGTAATTTTTGAGATTACAGTATAGTTGCTTTTAAAATTTTGAGATCAGTGGAATCTTTGAGTCAGATAGCATAACAGTGTCTCAGAGAGCAATTATGAGGTATCTTGAATTTTAGTGCACAATTATATGGCATTTATTCCATGAGGTATTTGGTTTGACTTGGCAGTTTCTAAAAATGTTTAGTAGTTAGTTTGTGGTGTTATCTTGATAAATGTTTCACTAAAAATATCTAATAGGAAACCATCACAACACATCAGGCTAAACTGTGTCGCTTCAGTACATTTACTAAATATGTTGTTTACATTTGGTGGTTTTACTTTTCATTTTTGTTGTACCTTGGGCAGTGGCGTAACTCCAGAGGGACAGGGGAGATAGAACCCTCCCTCAGTAGCCATTAAAATTAACCCCACTTCAATAGCCATTAAAATTAAAGAATGTTCATACTACAGCGATTCATTTTTTTTAAATACAGCAGTTAATTGTCTTACTTTGAAATCTTACCTCGTGTAAGAGATCAATTTAATTCAAATTCAATTTTCAAATAGTTCATGGCAGGATTGGTAAGATGAAATTGAATCGTCCATCACAAATGCCTAATTACATGTAAGATTAAAATAATTAATAAATAAGAAGGTGAGTCAACATTAAATTAGACTAAATTTGAATTATTTAATTGTAATAGCTTCTAAAAAAATTCATAATTTGTAAGTGGTATTAACAAACATTAAATTGAAACGTAGCAGTTTGGGTCGGAGGCTAGACTCAAGACTTCCGGTCTTGTCAACCCCATCTCTGCAGGTGATTTGCATGGCCTCTTTCTTGGCTTAACCATATAGTGGAAGGGCGTATATCACCCTTCTTGCAAAAGGCCACATGTTTAAGTAGAATTTAATCATGTATTCAAATTTATGAAGTAGTGATTTAAAGTTACAAACTGTGTACAGATATTTATTTAATAATATAACGTATCCTGTTAGTGTGCATCTTTACTTTAACTAACAAGAATAACAATAAGCGACTAACAATAATTATAATAATTTAACAAAGTATCAAGTGATAATAACATTAATAAAAATATCGCAGTAATAAGTCATTTAATAATAATAATGTTTCAACAATAACAAATCATAGGAATTACCCATCAGAGAAATAAGAAAAATTAACAATATAACACTGCCGAAAAATATAACCATTTCTAGTAAGTCCTTGTTTGGAGGTATGTACAATTACTTCAATTATATAAATAGCCACAACCGTCAATATTTTTAGTGTTTTAAATACCTCTCTACAACTATCTTGATGTTGGAGGGAAGCCATGATTCTTACTGCTCACTTTTGAATGAGTAGGATCCACTGAAGGTTCTTTGAGGACAAGCTGCCCCATACAATCACTCCATATCTAACATGAGACTCAAAGAGCGAGTGATAGACTGTCTTTGTAGTCAATTCTGTACTCACTGCCGTGGTTCTTCTCAGTACATACAAAGCGGTGTTGAGTTTTAAGCAAAGAGAATCAATATGGATGTCCCATGAAAGTTTGTCGTCAAGAATCATTCCAAGGTGCTTCATTTGTTCAACAGTTGCAATCTTGGGTGTTCCAGAGACTTTGTTCTTGCGCTTACCCAAAATTATCTGTGTTGTCTTCTCTTCGTTAAAGACCAAGTCGTTTGCTATATATAACAAAAGAAATGTAACAATAGTGATAACATGTAAAAAGCAATATCATACTAACACTAGGAGAAAGTTTGGTACACATGTGTGTATTAATACGTGAATTCTGTTTGTGATAAATAGTAACTGGGAAAATATTCAAAACTGGTGGTTGAATTATTTTTGCTATGACTTGTGCGTTTGAATAAATCTGGTGTAAACTTAAGTCCTAATAATTTAAAAAAAATCAAAAGTACATTATTGATGGTGATGAGTATGCTAGAAATTTAAGACTGTGCTAGGCCTATATGAATTGACACACTTTAATCATGTACACGACCACCTACACAAGACCACGTGGGTAGTTTTAAAAGTAGACTACATGTTGTTACATTAACGAATTTGGACAGTTAAATTTAACGCACACATTTGAATATCTTCACATGATACCACTAACATGTGACAATTTATAACATTAACCTTCTGACCTATATCTGAACTTACTTTACATGACCATGTGGGCCTGTTAACTTAATCCACATTGTGACCTTCATCACTTGTGTGGTGTGCTCTTCGGTCAGATCCATCCTCAGAGCTTGGGAAAGGCTTCAATCCGAAATTTAAAATCATACTAATTATATAATTTGATTACAGAAGTCTGCATTATTCTTATCTGTTTTAAATATAACAATAGGATTCAAATGAAACAATAGTTCAATATTTCTTGTTTTTTTTTTTTCAGGAAAAACACAACTACATCCTACCTTTCTTCTTGGTCCAAATGCTGATTGTGCTGATGAATGTCACAGGATTCATCACTTTTCTCATCCGCATGTTCTCCAGCTTTCTTCCTAATGCTCTTTATATATTTTTTTTCTTCCTGTATGGAGGTTTGTTGAAGTTAAACATTTATTTTAATTAGATCACCATTTAATCTAAATGAAATTTTTAATATATTTCAGAAACTTATTTTTACTACAGATAAAACTTATGTATAATTTAACTCTCTGGTGCAGTCTAGCTCAATAAGTCACTACATATACATAACATCAAAAATGAAACTTGTGTAATTTATTAATAACAAGAATAATGAAATTAATATGGCTAAAACATCAGGCCCGTTTTACATCCTGCCAGTGCCCTAGGCACAACGAAGAGTTGCACCCCATTTTATACCCCTTGGCGTAGTCAGCGTAGCCAGCTGACTACGCCCCCCCCCACCAGCCCTACCATAACGCCTATACCCCGTAAATTTATATTTAGTCTAAAATGCCAGTTTTGGTTCGGGTGGGACTTTAGACTTAATGTCCCTTAACTCTCCTTTACAAATTATCCTGATTTTTTTAAAGTATTTACATTATTTATAGTATTTGTTTAATCACATTTTCTTTGGATTATTTTTCGTTTTTGGCTTACCACTAGACTGACTAGAAATCCATACAATAGCTTTTTTTCTGGTTTTCTGTGATGCAAAGTCGATAATAATATTTGTTAGTCTAATTTTAAAGTAATGTCGTTTTGGGTGCACAGCAACAACAAGCCATTCAGCTTTTTATCTTTCATCAACCAATGACGATCTAATTTCTGACTTCACTCTTTTCAAAGCTGAAAAGCTGCGTTCAGCTGTGCAGTTTGTCAAAGGTTCAGGTTAGAAATATCCTGAGAGCAACCTTCAAATTGGGGAAAGTGTTCTCTAATCTGTTTTATTTTATGTAGGCGTACATATCTTTGATCTTAGAAAGGTTCTTCAAAACCATGTATTGTTTGAAGTGGTTACATTCCTGGGCAAAGTCTTGTCCATCAATATCGTTCTAGTATACTTCTCCTAACAGTTTAGCTTCACAAGCCATCTCTTTGGAATTTTTCTCTTCTAGATTTTGTAAATCTTAAATATTGTGTCGAGATTTGTATAGGCCTCCCTTCTTTTGAGCTGCAAAGCTATGTTGTCAACAATCGCAATAAACATCCAGGTGCGAAATCTTTCTCGAGATGTTTCTTCCATGCTTCTGTCCTTCTTATCATCGGGCAATAACTTTCTTTTTCTAACTTTGTCGTATACAGCTTCTTCTTTTTCTGCAAGTTTTAATGCTTTGGACTCGACATCATCAAATAAATATCTCATTGCACTCAAAAAACGAGGATAGTGTTTCAAGTTCCTTTGTATCACCAAATAGGTCTAAATCTTGATTTTGAAGAGTCAAACTTGTTCCTTGTTTTATCCACTGTCTCGAGAATTTCGTCCCAGATCACAGTTAATAACGTGGTTTGGAAATTTCCAAGTGTTTTAGAAACCCAGTGGCTGTGCATTGTGTTTCTAGTGTCTGAGTACCGTCTTTATTTAGCTCATCAAGAGCATCTTTTAATTCATGTCGACTTATTTTTAAAGCTCGAAGGGCGTCTGCCCTAGCAGACCATCTTGTGTCACTCAGGGGTTTTATCATTAGCTTTCTCTGATATTTCTTTGATTTTCCTTCGTTACTCTTTTCATGTTACAGGTGGAACATTCTTTTTAGAATGTTCCACCTGTAAGTGGATGCCGAGAAAAAAACATACAGCCCTTGTACGAATGTAAAAAATATTGTGTGTTATCTAGACACGCCTTCTCGGTAGCAAAACACCAGCAAGGTTTAGTGAATGAGCTGCACATGGTACATAGTCAGCAAGATCATTTTTACTGTTAATCCTTGCCTGAAGACCTGAGTATATGCCTGACATGTTTGATGCATTGTCGTAACTTTGTCCACGACAGTTATCGACATCCAGCTCAAGTTTCTCAAGTAAACTGAGGGTTGCTTATTCCAAACTTCCAGATTCGTGGCATACACTTGGTAAGAGTTGTATCAGGCGTTCGTTGGCGCAAGCATTGGGCAATTAAACATAACGAAGTACTACAGCCAATTGGTCTGTGTGCGACACGTCAGGTGTGGAGTCTATGATTATAGAAAGATAGCAAGCTTGCTTGATTTAATTTTAGATTTGTTTCAGTACTTCTTTGCTCATAATCTCAATAAATTCACTGCAAATGTCAGACGAATGGCATGATACACTACCTTTGTCTTTGTTACCATGTGTTTATGTGTTTCGCGATAAATAGATCAAATTCACATATCAGCTCGAGACAGCCTAGAAATAGTCCGTTTGATGATTATGCATGCAGATACAACCACAGCAATTTATTTCTCCATTTTTTGCGCCACCCCAAAAATGCCAATTGCCTAGCGCCCTAGGCACTTGCCTACCGTGCCTATTTGGTAAAACGGGCCTGTAAAACATATATTCACTTTTAAATTGCAATGAAACAGTATATTGTAATTTCATCTAGCATTTCTATTTTACACCTATACATTTTAATTTTGAGCGGATAAAGTTAAATTGATTGAAGTTTTTAAATGAATAAAAACCTAAGTGATTATGACCAAAAACTCATCAAGTTGATTCAGTCACATTATGTCAGGCACATGTATTTCCTGTTAAAAGTTAAGAATATGAAAGTGAGGGAGATAGAGCTAAAAATCTGCTGATTTAGAGATTTGTAAAATTATTAATTTTTTTAATAACTACTAGCCCCAATAGTTATAACTACTAACACTTTCACTGCGACACAACTCATGTACTGACTTTAGGGTAGCCAGAGTATTAGTGATGTGCATCTGCCGCAGTGCACGTGATAAAACACAATTCATCCTTTGTAGCCTTTGTAAAAAGGTATTGAAAAACTTCATGTTTCTTCAACTGACTAGTTTATTTGAAATTAATTTTCTGATGGAAAATTGAATGCGTATCACCAAGAATATGTATCACTAGCATTTTTATTGAAGGTGTTATGTGGCCAATAGTCAAACCCATTGGCTATTTTCACCATTCTTCCAACTGTTGAAACTAGTTCTAACTGAAAGGATTTTAAAACACTACAACTAATAGAAAATTACATCTAGAGAATTCAATGTAATTAATTCTTTAAATAAAATGACCATCTGTCCTGTTCTTCAAGTATCAAAATCTGAGACATGAGGTTAATCATGCACAAAAATGATGAACTAATTAGCAATACATGAAAGGAACATGAATAAACTATATAAAGATGTAATAGATCTATTTTCGTAGTAAAAAAATTTAGAGCTTTGTGAAAACCTAGAGATAGTTGTTAGTCAAGTAAATTAATACCTGAAGTCTTCTAATAAATAAAATATTAATTTCAGCCATCGCGGGGTCAGGCTGAGGTCTTTTCTGGGGCTCGCAAAAGCTGAGTACGGCCCTGGCCACACCACCTTTTTTATAATTATTCCTGTTGAAATAGGACCTAAGTGTGTAACTTCGTAATTTTTCGTTTTCAACATTTCGCTATTTTAGACTCAGTTAGAATCTTGTAAGAAAAATTGATTTTTGTAAGAGACAGCATAATCTGTGCTTGCATTAGCAGTCTATTATAAGCAGTATTGTATAATCCACGGAGAGTGATTCAGGCTGCAAAGTACATGGAGAATGACAGACGAATAATAAGCCCATGGCTACGTGGTAAGATGTGCGCAGGGAAACAGGAAGACATACACTAATTGAAAACTAAGATATTATTACGCTTCATGCTGAACAAGGACAAGTCTAAAAGGCAATAGACATATCTAATGCTTTCAATAATCTTTTGTAGATGTAACAAAAGATCTACCAGCTTTACTTGAACTGTTAAAAAACTGAGCAAGAAAATAACTATTTAATATTTTTACACCCAACCAATCCTTAGGAAGTGCAGAAAACTATAGCTTCTTTGAAAAAACACAAATTCCAAAGGTTGGGATGGCATGCCCACTCCTATTATAAAATCATGTGCACATTTAATTGAAAAGCCCTTGGCCTTCATTATTAATGAATATTTTAATAAAGAAACATTCCCTAACCACCTCAAACATTCTGAAATAAAACCAATTTAATAAAAGAATAAAATACAGTAATGTCAAATTATTGTCTAATAGCACTATAAAACCAGTCTGATCAAAAATATTTGAAAAACATTTTTATTTCTCGAGTTTAAAATTTCTAAATATTTTTAAGATCTTTGCAGATTTGGATTCAGTTTGGATTCTGAGCCAAATCCTCAATAGGCAATGCTATTTTTAATTTCATAGCCTTTGGATGGAGAAGATCATGTTGCATCTGTACTCTGTGACCTTTCCAAAGCTTTTGATTGTGTCAAGCATGACCTTTTGCTAAAAGACTTGTTATACAGAATTAGAGGTAGATTCAATGGCTGGTTGGGTTCATATCTATTCAACAGGAAGCAAAAAGTAGTATACACATATAGTTAAATATAAACAACATGTCATCTTCTTAACAATCAGGGAGCTCCTCAGGAGTCTGTGTTGTGTCCAATTCTCTTCCTGCTCTATAATAACGTCCTGTCACATACTTTCTCCAGTGCATCAGTAATTCTTTTTTCCAATGACAGAAAAATTACTGCATCGACCATTGATTTTTCAATTTTGAATAATGTGCTGGAGGCAGCTTTAACCTGTTGAGGGGTTCGGACAGCTATAATCGTCAACCTACCTATGGTCTACTAGAGTAAGCAAATCTCTAGTAGGAGTTACCAAATCTTCAGTTTGAACTCCAAGGCTTTTTGCTCAAATTCCTCTTAAAAGATATTAGTGAAAATAGGACAGTGGAGAACCCATTGCCATCCCCTCATCTTTGTGGTAAATTTGAACTTCTAACTCAAAATAATTACATTTAGTGTATAGTTTCTAATTCTAACAGTTCCATAATTACTGGCACGGGAATTTTAGTTCTATCCTTTAATGTTTGGTCTTCTTTGAGAAGTGACTCAATGATTTCGAGAGTTTATGGAACCAGTACATTTGTGAATAGACTTTCCACGGCAAAACCTACTAGTTTGTCAGTGTCACTCAACTTCAGGGATTTTGACTTCTCTATAAAATCCCTGTAATTTTTTATAAAAGTTTTTCCTACCAATGGCGTTAAAATGTCCAAAAGGACTTTAGACAATTCCCTGCAAGGTGAATCACAAGAACTAATGATAGGCTGGAGAGGGATGCTAAGTTTGTGAACTTTGGGAAGGCCATACATATGAGAGATTTTGGAATTTTAAAGGATTAATTTACATCTAAATTTTTCTGAAAAATTTGCTTTTGTTTTCTTAAGTTGTTTGCTACTATGTGTTCAAATGAATCAGTTGGGTCTTTATTTGCCAGTATTTTAAGTTTCCGTAATTTCTTCTTTATACGCTACTGAGTCAAGTACAACAGTAGCGTTGCCTTTATCGGCTGATAAGATTTTGACCGTGTTGTCTTGGATCGACATGGCCTTTTTCTCCTCTATTTTCAAATTGGGCTTTGTGGGAGGAACAAAAGACTGGCCTCACAATGAAACCTGTCACCCTATTCCTCAGATAACTGTGCAACAGCCAACTCGATTCCAGTTACGAAATCCAGTGCTCTTACTCATTTTTGTGCCATTGAAAAGTTTAGATCCTTAAATAAAACTGATATTTCCATGTCATTGAGGGTTTTTGAAGACAGGTTGATTACATTTTTATTATTTGCATCTGTATTCGCCTAGCCATCTTGAAAAAAATCACATTGTTTGGGTTTAATTTGTTCAAGTATTGGGATTTTCTTTTTCTTGTCTATTTCAGAGACTTTTTTTACATCTTTTATGGATACTTTTGAGAATGTTGTTGAATTCTGTATTGATCAGGGTTTTTAATTCAGTTTTATTTTACATTCAATACTATTTTGGAGGAGACATCTTTCATGATGACATGCAGTTCTTTCTTTAAGTAAGGATTTAGAAGCAGAAGACAAAATTTTACTGGCATTCATATATGGTGTGTAAAAAATAATTGTTATTGTTTTCCATTATTAGTGTTACGATACATCACAAATTATGTACACATTAGAAATATTAATTTATTAATTGCAATCTGTTACACATTTGCATAAATAAAAATGTTTTTAGAAGCTGTATTGTTAGGATTAAAGTTGGTGCTTTTTATTTACAGGGTTGTCATTCTACTGTTTCATCGTAGTGTACAGCTACTACAGAGAATCTACCTGGAGTTCTACTATCACATGAGGTCACTACGGCAGTCAGCCACATTCCACCCATGGAGAACTCTGATCTTCTATTAATAACCATGAGAACAAAGCATGAAATTCCATCAACTTTTCACACTGATTTCCTCAATGAGGCAGAAAAGGCATTTTTGTAATTTTTTACAATTACATCAAGTAGAATAGATTGTACTTAAACTGTCATGGGAAAAGGGACATTATCTTTAATGAAAGATTTTAAAATGTCTTAATATAAATAAATATCTTATAAATAAGAGTAAATTTCCAACATTTTGGGAAAAACTGATCCTAATCATTTTTATTTTAACATCTATCAAAAGTCCCATCAATGTTTTGTAAGATTTATAATTTTATATGTATATATGTATAGTGGTGAAAAAAATCAGTTACGGGTAGCTATGGTGGGAAGGGTTGATTCAATGTGAATGTTGATTTTAGCTCTAGTTCACCTTCCTCTTAGTGCAGCTTCTTCCAAAGTCTGACAGCGTCAGATTTCAGACGTTGCATGCACTAAGAGGAAGGTGAACTGGAGCTAAAATCAACATTCACAGTTAAAGGCGTTCTGTTGAAAATATTCTTTGTTAAAGATAATGGGACTTTTCCTGAGGTTGTTTGCTTTTTTACTATTTTATGTCTATTATTGTAAGACTTTTGTACTTTTTGTTCAATAAACAAACACAGTAGGTGTTTTAACAATAATTTATTACCTTATCTCATCCTGGTGTTATTTTTAACTCCTCAATTGGTTCTCAGTCCATTCTAAAAATATGTTCCTAAAGTGAGTGAAAAGTGAACATCACACATAATACAAGTATTTGTTGAACTAAGTGAAAAATTCACTAGATTTGATGAAAAAACTTTTTGATGCAAAAACGTTGTATTTACATTTTAAAAAGATAACTGACCTTGAAAATGTGACCTTGTAAAACTATATACACTCATAGTTTTTAAGTCATTAATCACACAACATTTCTTTTGAAGGAGTATCTCATCTCTACTAGAGAGTAATTATTAACATAACTCTAAAAAGTTATGATTTCTGTTGGTTCTTCCTATTTAAATAATTTTAAACAATCCAATGTAAAAAAAAACTCAGGCCATATATACCATATGAGCGGCGAATATCAAATGACGCGACCATGTACTTATTTTAGAAACTGAGTTGAGTCCGCTTGTTAAATACAAGACGTATATTTATTCAATTTACAATAAAATTAATCAATACTATTTCAAAATACAACTATAATAATTAACAAAAAGGAACAAATGGAGCTCTAAATGACTCAACATCGCTGCTAAAAATGATGGTGCCTGCCGCGCCGCTTGTATCGTAACGTAGGCCTTATTGTTGAGAGACAAAATTTGTTTATTCTAAAGCACGTTTTTTTTCTATTCAATGCGACGAATCAACTGACATTGCTAACTGTGCTCAGCTTTTTGTGTTTTATTAGGTATGATTGCGGTTACTCTATTAAGGAAAATGTATTATTTTGCAAATCTTTGCCAGACCATGCCACAGGTGAATGTCTTTTTAAAGTGTTCATTGAGGCAACTGAACCATTTGAAATTGATTGGAACAAATGTGTTTTCAATTTGTAGTGATGGTGCAAGAGCCCTTTCGGGTAAAAACAGCGGATTGATTGCCAGGTTGAAAACGTTAATGCCAAATGCAAACTGGGTGCATTGTTTTTACATAGACAAGCTTTAGCAGCTAAAGGAATGACTTGCGTCAAGTTTTGGCTGAGGCTATCAAAGTTGTTAACTACGTCAAGAGTCGACCATTGCAGAGTATATTACTTGAAAACTTGTGTGAAGAGGTAGGAGCCCTTCACAAACATTTGCTATTCCACACCGAAGTGAGATGGCTGTCCCGGGGCAACGTTTGAGTAGCGCTGTTTTTCTTTGAGATCAGAAATGTTGCTTTTTTTAATGGACACTAAACATGAACTTTTCCCATTTTTTCGGCGATGAAAAATGGATAATAAAGCTTGCTTACTTGGCTGATATTTTTTCTCATCTCAACATTTTGAACTCATCCCTACAAGAACCAGAAACAGCTATTTTGTATGCTCAAGACCGAGTAAATGCATTTGTAAGAAAACTTACTCTTTGGAATACAAGAATAAAAGATGAAGACTTTGAAAATGTCCAACTTACACAAGAATTCAAGGAGTAGTATGCCTCAAGTATTGGTGACACACTCCATTGACACATTCATCTCTTTCATTACTCATATCATCACACCTTGAAGCCTTGATAAAGCAGTTGAATGATTATATTCCTGTTAAAGATACAAGTGGATCTGTGTGGGATAACAAAACCATTTTCCGAAAAAAGCTGTTCAAAAAGCAGAATTGAATGCTGGCCTCCACGATGAACTGATAGATATATCAAGTGATCAGTCATTGAAACTAACTTTTATTTATGTATTTTGTTTTTTCAACTCTCAGTTGCATATGATTCACAGTGAACCACCACTGTATCGCATCAAGGTCACGACTCATTGCTACTCGTACTGAGTCCAAATCCTTGCTGGCATAAGCACAAGGCAGTATCATCTGCAAAAGATGTTAAAGTACCATGAAAGCGAGTATTACAAAAATCATTTATATATATATTATGAATAAAATAGCTCCAAGAACTGATTCCTTGTGGTACAACCATTTTTAATTACCCCCATGTCACTACATACAGCATTAATTTTGACACATTGTTTTCTCTTCAGCAAGTAACTCTGAAACCAATCATATACAACTCCCCCGAATGCCACACCGATAAAGCTTTTCCAAAAGAATATTATGGTCAACTGTATCAAAGGCTTTTTTTATATCTAAAAATAGGCCACTAACATTTTTTCCGTCATTAATTCCATCATAAACATTGGTCATAAAGTTTAATAAGGCATGTTCAGTGTTTAGTCCGGATCTAAATCCATACTGTTTGGTACTAAAAAAAAATTTGTTTTACTTAAGAACTTAATAAGTTTATGCTTCATTACCTTCTCAATAACCTTAGAGAAACAAGAAAGCAATGATATCGGACGATAATTACTGCATAATAAACTGGAACCACTCTTAAAAATTGGTATGACAACAGCAGTTTTTAATTTAGTTGGAAAAATGCCAGTTTGGGAAGCTAAGATTAATTATATACAGAAAAAACATCTAAAATATTTTCAGAAAACTTCCTTTAGTGTACAAGTGCTTATTCCATCAATACCAGGAGCAGTGTTATTCTTTAGAGATTTTATAACACACTCTTCAGCTAAAACTGGTTCAATAAAAATCGAATGAACTTCCATTCTACATGGAAAATAATTGTTATAGTGCATAGACAAGAAATTATCATATCGATTGCGGCAGGAAGAATTAATTCCTCAGCAATGGTATGTGGCTTCCCCACTTTAGCAATCTTTAGCGCTACCTCGTACGAAGCTTTGAGGGCATTTTTGCTATCATCAGTATGACTTTTAATATTTAACCTGTTGCATGCGAAGGGACAGCAGTTTTTTCTCTGGAAAAAACTCGACTGGTTTGTTTTTCAGCGCAGAATACTTAGTTTCAAGATGACGCTTCATTTTTTGAAGGTTTCATGCTTTCAACTGATAAAACTTTACTACAAATAACACACTGAGGTTTGTTTTCAAGTTCAGTAAAACCAAACTGTAGATATGCATTATTATTACTTTCGGCATTTTTGGTTTTGAGACTTCGGAACTACTTTTGCTACATGAAGCTTCTCTATTTTAAAAACTTATCCATTATTAATACTAAAACTTGAGTGTTCAATTTGAAGATCAAAGTACGCACTATTTTCTCAAGACGACAGGCAGTCGACTGGCACACTGGCACAGTGGCTTGTCGGAGGACGAATTGCGCCGTGCGATGGCTGCGCGCCGCAGCTCCATTGTCAGGCTGTCTCCGCGGCTTTAAATACACCACGCGTCAGTTCTGTAAATACACTGCGCACAGTCTTTGCCTGCTTTGATATTGAAGAATTAAAAATGATTAAAATTACTTTTGTTACATTTATTACCGGATCGTTTATTAATTATTAAGAAATTAGTGCTCACTAACGTTTTTACATAGTTTTGAATAGTGTTTTTTTATGTTTTTTAAAACTAATCATTGCTGTCTTTTTGCATACAAAGGCTTACTTTACGATGTTACAAGAAGGGGGTCGCCAAAATTCTCAACCTAAAAAGGGGGTCGCAGCGTTGAAAAGGTTGAGAACCACTGTTCTAGACCATGCAGCAACCTCACAGCCTGCTTCTGCATTATCAGCACTCGCTCAAGGTGGCTGTGTGACGAGGCCCCCCAAAGCACGATGTCATACCTTAAGTGTCCCTCAAAGAGTGCATGATAGCTAGTCTTGGCTGCCTGAGGTGAGGCTATAGTCAACATCCGTCTCAAGACAAAAAGTGAGCTGCTCAGCTTGCTGCATAATTGGTCAATATGATTTGCCCAGGAATTATGGTTGTCCAGTATGACTCCTAGATGCTTAGTTGACTTAGCACATTGTAAATTAGGAAGAGCATCTCTCTTGCTTCCAAAGTTTATTTGTACACTTTTGCTTTCATTTGGAACAAGATCATTGGAGCTACAATAGTCAAGAGCCATGTTGAAGACTATGTATGTCTGCACTTCAAGATCCTCCACAACCCTTGATGAAGTCACAAGGACAGAGTCGTCAGCATACATCACGATTCGACAGTATTGTTCTGTAAAATAAGGGAGGTCAAAACTGAAAAGTATGGACATCACCGGGCCCAGGACAGGCCCCTGGGGTACTCCTCTGGTAATGGGAAGTTTGGTAGATCTTACTGTAGATGTTCATAGTTGCTTCATTCCTAGATTCCTTCAATTCCACCAGCTGTTCACGACCCTCCATATAACTTCTGAACCAATTCCATACTGTTCCTTCAAAGCCGTGATGTCCAAATTTATCTAAAATAAGCTTGTGGCTAAGAAAATCAAATGCCTTACTCATGTCTAGATGGATGCTTATGGCATTATCGCCTTCTTCAAGTTTCTCTAAGATCAATTCACCAAGATCCACCAAAGCAGTTGAGGTTGATCTATTGCAAAGAAAACCATGTCGACTTGATAAATCAATGTTGTTTACTCTCAATTGTTCAAAAATTCTTACAAGAACAACCTTCTCTATTATTTTTGCAAAGGTTGATATTAGCGATATCGGTCTGTAGTTCCCCATGTCATCCATTTTTCCTTTTTTGTGCTAGAGTATGACCTTTGCAGTTTTTAGCTTACTTGGGAAACAACCCTCACTCAAACTGAGGTTTACTATGTGAAGTAAGGGTGGAAGTAACTCCTCCATGCAGTATTTAATCATCATAGAAGAGTACTCATCTAGACCAGCAGAGGGTTTGGATTTCATATTTGATATTATTGTTTTCAATTCTCTTTCAGAGGTAGGATGTAACACATTTAGAGGTATTCTTACCTTCAGAGGAAATATTTTTCTTACTGCAGGTTTTACCAGAAGATTAATTTTTAGTGTTTCATCTGCCATAGAAGTAAAAAATGTATTAAATCTGTTAGCAATTTCTGTAGTGTCCTCAATTTTTGAATTGGAAATCATGATATGGTCTAAGTATGAGGTATTGGAGGCTTTCCTTTTCCTTTCACTGTTTACCAGTGTCCAGAGAGCTTTGTTTTTATTAACAGATCTGTCTAGATAGTTTGTACTTGCTTGTTGTCTTAAAGACTTTAGTTTCAAGTCATAAGTTTTTTTTAAGGTGATTTGCCCTCATCTTATCTTCTTCTATGCCATAAAAACAAGTACCTGTCCTGGGCCTGCAGAAATTGCTCTTTCAGATTTCTTGCTTCAGTATCATACTTGTGTTTTACTGAAGAGACAGGTCTTTCACGAGATTTTCTCAAGGGGCATGCTTCGTTAAGGGATGCTGTCAATATATAAAGAAAGACATCATAAGCTTCTTCTGTCAGGGCTGTCTCAAAAACCTGTGTCCAGTCTTGAGTAGCAAGAAGCATATTCAGAATCCCCAAACTCTCATCATTGTAGTGCCAACGTGTGGATGAAGTTGGTTTAGTCATGGCCACTTCAAACTCCAAACTGCAAAGTTGTCCCGTGTGATCTGAAATAGCTGCAGGAATTATCTGAACATTAATATCATCCCTGAAGGCTGAGGATATGCAAACTATATCGATGGAAGAGCTTGTGTCACAGGTAATTCTTGTAGGTGGCAGCAAAATCCTTACAATATCAAAACTAATCAGGAGCTCATTTAGTGTCTTTGAATCACTAGAAGTTTTGAGGCAATCAACATTGAAATCTCCAACAATGAGTTTAAGGCATTGAGCAGGCCATGATTCAAAAATGGATGTAAGTGTCTGGAGAGCAAGATAAAAAGACTCTTTATCTTGCCTGGGAGGTCTATAAACACAAAGCACGTACAGTTGTTCCTTCTTATTGAGATGTAATGCTCAAACTTCACATGAGTATAGAAGGTAAGTTTATTGATAACATTAATGTTAAAATGTAGGTAATACCCATTTTTAGTATTCTTTGAAAAAAGTATCCTTGGTATGGTATACAGTTAAAAGAATGTTTTATAGTTATTTTTGGTTAATAAAAATCCAATCGAAGAGGTTGTTTCCAAAACGACCTAAGTAAAAAAAGCTATTTTTCAAAGAGTCAAATGTTTAAAATATCATGTGTTTTGTTGTACACATACATAGAAACACATAAAAGTACATCACATGGTCTTCACATCACATCTTTAAAGTGCTGTTATGAAGTCATCTTGATTCTGAATCTGACAGGATATTTATGATTCAATATATGAAATAGCAATTTTTGATATACCGGTATATATATATATTTGATATAAAATATATATATATATATATATATATATATATTTATATTTATT
Source organism: Homalodisca vitripennis (assembly GCF_021130785.1). Taxonomy (NCBI): domain Eukaryota; kingdom Metazoa; phylum Arthropoda; class Insecta; order Hemiptera; family Cicadellidae; genus Homalodisca; species Homalodisca vitripennis. The sequence continues at coordinate 144,347,547 of NC_060209.1, read as the reverse complement.
TAGTCTCTGCTATTGTATAATCAGGGCTGTACTCAGCTTTAGCGGGTCCCGGAAAAGATTTTTGGCTGGCCCCCATCATGTCCTACCATCATGTCCATCAACATGGTACCTTCAAATATATGTGTGGCAGGGACGGCCCGGGCTCTGGTAAAATTGTCCAAAAAACCGGTCTGAATATGGACCTAAGTGTAATTTTTCTTCAGTAGCTGTTAAAATCGACGAAACACTTGGTAAGGGGGCATATAGTTATGTCTCCTGATTGGAAAATACTGTTTCTAATATCTAAAGGCTTTCGGTTTTTGTGCATAGTTAATCAAGAAGAGTAACAGTAGTACTTTTGTTTTGACCTGTGCAAGCATCTGAAAAAGGCCTTATCATTAAAGATTTTTCAGGGGAATTTTTTAATTTTTGCTCAAGTTTTGTCACAAAATGATTTGGGACTGATGTTACTTCGTTAGACCTTGACCGCTTTGAACCTCAGTCAAAATATAAATTGGGAATGGTTTGGTTTTTTCTCAATCTAAACAAAAGTCAAGTTGTACACCCATATTTGTATGGCATAAAATATTTCACATACAACGTTTTATGGTAGAGGCTGGTTCTGTTGCATGGCAAAGGAAACTAACTAATATCTCGTACATTAATATGTCCTCTTGTCATTATTTCAAAATATTTTTTGGATCTGAGCCTAGAATCTGTATTGAGTCATCAAACTAGCTTCCTCAGATAGGTCACATGAAGTCTTGATTTGATTCTTAGTTTGATCACAAAAAGACAAAATATCTGTATTAAGGTTTCCAAAACTGAGATTGAATTTTTAACTTTTATAAAACTTGGAACTGGCATTAACTGGTTTGCTTAGTGTTTTTTGTTCTTCTTTCCACATTCGTTACAATGTTTTAACTGAAAGTTCAGAATTGAGATAACCACAAATACTTTTTCTTCTTCCATAATGGCTTTTTCATAACCATTCAAAGATTTTGTAAACACTAACATTGATCCTGATATCTCAGAAAGTTTTTGTTGATCAAGCTCTTCCACGCTTTTCTGTTGGACAATAACTAATTAAATATAGATTTTTGCTTAAATTGTTTTTTTTTTGTGTGATGACCGTGATAACAACGTCCTGGACATTCTGGCGGTATTGCATGGTCAAACAAGTGGGCACTGGCCATGGTAAATGAACAAAACCTACTCAACTAAATCTGTGTTAAAAATTGAGTATTACGAATAAATAGTGGTTAACAATATTACATGCTCAAGGTAATAAATTTTAAAACTCCACTGGGAGATCAATTGAGAATTTTTTTGAACCACCTGGTCTAGAATAAAAGTTAAAATGGTAATTTAATAACAACTTTTTTCGTATAATTCTAATATTTCATATTAAAAACAGTGCACTTGTATAAAAATTATGGTCTTTATCAATTCAGAGTTGTGGTTTTTCAAGGTAACAGATTAGTTGAAAAGCGTCAAAAACCTGTATCTTTTTTCATTCTCACAGACATAAAAACTGGAAGTTATTATTTTAAAATAATTTCTTTATGGGTCTAAACGCAGAAATATACAAGCTAAATTTTAATGTCACTCCTGTTATTTTAGCTGTACCAGTTAGTTTGGTTAACATTCAAACTCAGGTATACTTTTTGGTCTGAGAGTATGGATATATACCTTCATGTAAGATACTAGGTAGATATCGAAGAATGAATATGACGGCAGAATATATGTAATCAAATCCATTCAGCCATTTCTTGGAGTTTAGATCTATTAAAAAATGTATACCTAAAATACATAATATTAAAAAAAGTAGAGATCAATCTACACTTCTTCCATCATAAACACCCAAACTCGATCCTGAACACGCAAATGATAAATTTTTATGTTTTAGTCAAGAACAACCATCCTTTCCACACTTGACAACATTGAGTTTAGCTGGCTGATAAGACAGTCGATAGTGGACTACACTATTAGATTGAACCTGCCGTTGATTGCCGCATGTTTACGAGTAATTGCCGTACCTGTTCGTACATACATCATAGTTACGATTCTCCGAGTTGTGTCGATCTTCTATTGGCCAATTTAAATCTATGAAATGTGGGGTATAAAACTTTGAACTGTTAAATGTATTTTAGTTAGTTCTATATAAGACGATCTAGCGGTAACTCCCGTATTAAACTGTATAACTTCTCCGGCCTCGGCCTTACACTATCAAACTTATTATTATTAAATTTTAAACATTTATTTTATTGAATCAGTCTTTATAGTTTTGGTTCATCTGTTTATTTTTTAACTGTTATACTGCGTGGTTTTTTCGTCGCATCTTCACTGGACCGTCGGATTACGTCTTCACGGCGCTTCATTCCTTTTCTCTCTCCTCCCCAGCCCTACCAATCCAAGTTTTTATTCGCACTGAAGTCAGTGTTAATAAGTTTACTGGGACCGAAATGCATTTCGTACAAATCGATAAGCGTTGTGCGGCTAGCCCAACCTGCAATTTGTGATAACCAACAAAACTGAAAGCGGTTTGTTATCTCTCTGACCTGTTAACTCGTAAATACCCAACACACACAATAAAACAATTACTATTAGTTTTCATTAGAGGTAGATTGAAAAACTATTTTAACACAATTTATTATAACGATATATTTATATAGCCTAGCTTGTAAAGTTTGTGGGTAACAATAAACATATTAAACACACGCGCACGGATAGTTTATAGCTTATATTAATTCGAATGACTACAAAGTACAGTAAAAAATAATTACGAGTAGACAGTGCAATTTTAATTGCATCTGATTGTACAAAACATAGTGTCAGTTTTGTGGTAGCAAATCGAGTTTGGACGCTTTTTTACTGTGTAGGAAAATGTGTGATTGACACTGGAGGAAAAACTACGCCTAGCTGGCTGAAAGCAGACAATCACTGACAAGCACGGCTGGAGTGGGGATTGGGAGTGGAGTGACTAACCAGGAGTGGAGCTATTTATAGACTGGCACCAGACCAGTTTTAGTCTTACGAGAGGAGTGGTTGAGTGTTGACAGGCCGGCAGGTTGTGCAACTTGTTCTGTGTGATGCAGAGCCATTGTGTGGGAGAGGCCTAGTCTTTTTATCAAAGGAGGTGAGGTTAAGTTGGTCATAATGCACTGCTTATGTCACTCAGCTGTTGTTTCATGACAGTATTATTGTGAACAGAACAGAGACACGATAACAGTCTTGAACAATAGTCATGAGCCTGGTATCACCATGATAAGGCAATAACAATTGGCTGATTTATTTTCATCTCAGCGCTTTATATCCTTTAGGATTTGAATATGGACATACATTACATATAATTGTCATCTCATGTTTTTTTTATTTGAATTTAAACATTGAATATTTTAAGTTAATAATGTTGTGATTGTACTTTATTTTGTATCAGTTTGTATTGCATTCCACCTGATTTGACATTCTTCTGAAACATTTTATAACTGCTAAATATTTTTTTTATTCCTAGAGACATTATCTCTATCTTATTATACTGTATATTTTAACTGTGCCTACATTGCAGTCTTATAAAAAAAGAAATTAAAAACCATTTTAAATGGGAATATTTACAACATTTTTGAAATAAAAACATGTATTTCAAATCTAAAATTATTCCTGCCACTGATCAAAATGTAGGACATCTTGAAATCTCAAATAATGTAAACAAACATTTTATTATAATGTTGAATTACTTTTTAAAAGAATAAAATTTTTTTCTTGAACAATTCAATATACCTCCTTTTAACAGAGTGCTTAAATTCCACGTTTTATTTTTGAGGTTTAACACAGGTTCGAATTTTTAATACATAGCGATGTAAAAAATCTGATATTGTTAATGTTAATATTTTGTTTTGAACTCTTATTTATTCATGTTCATATCAAATAGACTCCTTATTAAATGAAAACAAGAAGTTACAACTGCTGTATAATGGTATTTATTAAAACTCATTTTAAATTCCCATAACTAATACGCCTCTTAGAACATTAAAACATGTATCTCTATCACACTGTTGTAAAATTAATGACACATTCCTTAGCTAGCTAGCCTTATTTAGAAACCAAACAGTTTTAACACGTTCACTGCTGACATGGAAATTCATTATTGTGCAAATGCTGAAATATTTTATTTTATTTTTGGATGTTTATTATTTCTTAATTTATTATGTACATGTTCACGAAATGTTTTATTCAAAAATTAGCAATATAATGTAAAAAATAATAAATGACGCCACTTGACGTCATCAGCATATGGCATCTGGTTTTGATGGGATATGCTGATGACGCCAAGTGGCGTCGTTCTTGTTTTTACGAAACTAACTCGAATTATAATATACTCGTAAGTATTGATAAATGTATTGGGTACTTACCTTGTATCCATAGTTTTTATTCTTTACAAAATATAATATTCACAACAAGTTTATATTTACACTATATACATTGACACTTTTATACTTTTACTTGTGGTGATTTATAAAACAGTCACCCAGACATAGGCCAGGTTTACTGTCGCACGCCTCACATTGATATATTGTGTCTTTACGAATACCTTTACTGTAACACATTACACAACGTTTTCGTAGCCTTCTTCGTTTATCTCCCATTGGGAGCTTTGTCGGTTGGTGTTCGGAAATATTTGGCATATTACGGGGCAACGGCTGGTTGTCTGCGGCATTCAAAAGATTCCTTATTATGTCAAGTCTGAATGTCAACAATGTCATTTTATCTCCAATATTGTTTTGACGAAACAGTAAAAAAGCATTCAAAACTGCCATTTGTAAAATGTGCACAAATACCTTTTTGTACCAGCGGATTGTTTTTCTTTCTGCTGGATAATAACTAAGCATCTGATCCTGCCTATCTATGCCGCTCATATACTTGTTGTATTCTATTATTGGAAGAGGCTTTTGTTTTTCTACTCCTCGTTTATTCACTGACACGTTCATCTCATTTTCAAATTGGCTGGATATATATAGAACGTTTCTCTTATCCTTCCATTTTCCAACTACAACTCCTTCATGATATTTTGCACATGTTTCACCCTTCTTGAGTTTAGCTTGGACAACTTCTACTGGATTTTGTTGCCTATCTACACGCAGAGTCCCTGTTATGTACGTTCTTTGTTGTAACAACTGTTTAGTCAAATTGACACTGTTATAAAAATTATCTGCATAAACTGAATGGCCTGCGTTCAGACGTTCTCTTAGTAGATGCAGTACTACTTTTTCAGTGTGTCCCACACCACCTAACTCATCCAAAGCTCCAGAATATATACAGAACTTCATTGTAAGTCCATTAGGTTCACAAAGAAGATAAAACTTTATATCGTATTTGTGTTTTTTGTTTTTTATATATTGTCTAAAGACTAGGCGACCACGCCACAGGATCATCGACTCATCAATGGACAGTTCTCTTTTTGGTGCATAGATGTTAAGCATTTTGTTATTGAAATGGTCTATCAGGGGCCTAACTTTCTGTAGTCGATCAGTACTATCTTGATCTACTTTGGCAAAGTGAAGGCAACGTAAAATACCCATAAACCGATCACGTGACATGTGTTTCCCAAAACAAGTTTGGAACAGTTCATCTCTTTTCCAATAACTCTCTAGTCTTGGAATTTTTACTATTCCTGTATGTAGAAAGAGGCCCAAAAATACCTTTAGCTCTTGGATATTTAGGTCTCGCCAGTAACTCATGCGTGAGTGTTGTGCATGGGAACTAGAAAGAAATACTTCTTCTGCGTATATATTAGTTTCCCTAACAATTGATTGCAGCATAACGTCATCTAAAATTAATGTCAAATAATCCATAGGCTTATTATTACCCGGTATTGGAACCTTAAGACCAGTAGGTTGGTTAAATATAAAAGTTTTCAAATCAGGATTGTCATTCCATACTAACTGAGGTAAATCAGCTCTTCTCCTACCTTGTGTAGTTTGGACTGCACTGGCAATGGCAATGGGAGCAACCGTAGCTGGAACAGTAGGTGATGGAAGCGTCTGAACTGATCCATCCTGCTCATCTTCCTGGGTGTCATTACCACAGCTATCTAAATCCCAATCACTTTCCCCGGGAATATAACTGTCACCACTACTCAGTGCTTCAGATTCCGTGTCAGAATTCAACTCGCGGTCAATTTCACTTATTGTCATATCTTGGGTTTCACGAGAGGTACTCAGCATATTATAACTCATTATAACATATATTTATTTACGCACTGATAATTTAAACTCAAAACGAACACTTAAACTAATAAGTATAACTTATTACACGAGTAATCACTCTGAAAAACAACCACTTACTGACTGATAAGACAGGATAATATGGCTACAAGTTTTGGCTTGCAAAAAGGTGGGAGTGACGCCAACTGGCGTCATCAGCATTGAACGTGTTTTAAACAACTTTTATTTGCTTACACATTTACAGTATATAAATTTCAAGATGGTAGCTGTCCTAAATATTGAAAGAGAATACTTATACAGGGTGTCAATTAAGTCTGGAACCTCTTTTTTAATTTTTAAACCACAATATAAAAAAATACCAAAGTTCACACGTGCTTACTGGTGATAGTAACGCACATATCTGCCCAATTACTGACCAGATAATCCCTTTGGGGGACGGTCCACAAGGAGTCGGACAAAATTCTTAAATAGCAGCATATGTCAAATTTGGTATCAAATTAAAGGTCTTACTTAGCAGAGTACAATGCCGCAAACCGGACTTCAAAAGGTGGATTCATTCAGTAGTTATAGCTATTTGAATTTTAAAACAATTGAACAATGTAAATTATTAAGTATTACAAGTAAACATGGTAGGGGAACATTTTGAACACTTACTTTGATCACAGGTACTTCAAAATTGGTGTTTACTTGTAATACTTAATAATTTACATTGTTCAATTGTTTTAAAATTCAAATAGCTATAACTACTGAATGAATCCACCTTTTGAAGTCCGGTTTGCGGCATTGTACTCTGCTAAGTAAGACCTTTAATTTGATACCAAATTTGACCTATGCTGCTATTTAAGAATTTTGTCCGGCTCCTTGTGGACCATCTCCCAAAGGGATTATCTGGTCAGTAATTGGGCAGATATGTGCGTTACTATCACCAGTAAGCACGTGTGAACTTTGGTATTTTTTTATATTGTGGTTTAAAAATTAAAAAAGAGGTTCCAGACTTAATTGACACCCTGTATATTAACTATTACATGTCATGGAGCATAGTTCAAAGGGGTGTACAATTCTAAGATGGCTTACAACAAAATTTGGTCTTATACATATTTTATATCATATGTTTTAAGATAGTGACTATACAATGTCTTGAGAAGTATATAATAAAACATCAGCTATAAAGTGAACATGATAACTGATTCATTACACAAAATGTATAACTGATTCAGTCCAAACTTAGTATATCAATAGTTTTTACATACCGTACCTTGAACAAGTTTGTTCACCCGAAAATAAGTATCGAGATGAGACGTTTGCATTTGTACACAATGTTCATCTATGCTACTGCAGAGTATAAACCTTAAACATGCAATTTTTACAACAATAACAAACAACAACAATGCAATTTTTAGTTGTTGTTGTTACAACAACTATTATGTCTATAATTCGATATCTCTTAAGGCAATAGACACATTTCTTTACTTACATATTCTTCAAGAATACCAGTAATGGTATTTTTGAAAGCATGTCTGTAGCTATGTTGGAGTTCAAGATAAGTGAGGGTTTTTATGGCTTTTTTCTGTAGTATGAACTAGTAAATGATAAGCTGTCATTGCTGCCTCAAAATTCCCAATCCATTTTATCCACCTGATAACATATATGCCAGTGTTGAAATAGAGTCACATATATTTAAAACATAACATTTTAAAAGTAATTAAATATATGAAAATTTATACTTTTGATAATAGCTGATGTCAGGATGCATCAGTAATTCTTCAAGGATGTAAAATGGCTGGTTTACTAGGAAGTTGTGGAGTTTTTTATTCAGAGCATCTCCCTTTAATCTTTTGATAGTGTTTGGCTGTGTGGTGGATGTTATGTGCGTGGAGGTCTTTCCCTGTTTGGAAATTCAGCTGATAAGCATGCAAAATTACCCCTTGAATGTACAGACCAGTAATGGTCATTATGCCCATGGATTTTTGAAAGCATGTCTGTAGCTATGTTGGAGTTCAAGATAAGTAAGGGGTTTTATGGCTTTTTTCTGTAGTATGAACAGTGTTGAGATTTCCATCTGAGGATCCACTCCAAACGATGAGCCCATATCTCATATGAGTTTCCACTAGTAAATGATAACTGTCATTGCTGCCTCAAAATTCCCAATCCATTTTATCCACCTGATAACATATATGCCAGTGTTGATATATATATATATATATATGTGTGTGTGTCTCAGCTACTAGGCATCATAGAGCAGAAAATGGATTTAGAATAGATTTAAAATGTTTTTCTTTTCAGTTTTATTTCTTGTAAGGTTTACAAATGATGTCCTTGTACATTCTTGAAAAGTATACAAAAACATCACAACAATTTAAGTAAATACATTTGCAAACATTTCTTAATGGAATCAAATATGACAGAAATCACTTGATGCAATCGGTTTTAGGTTGGGTTAGTTTTTTAAATTATAGAGTATTTTTCGTAAACATAATTTCCTGGCTGAAGACATGCATAAAATTAATTCTTTTAATCCTATTTGATTATTTACATGCTTTCACGTATGATGCAGTGTAGGAATTGTCACAATTTTTTAATCAGACCCGAAGGATAATAGCTGTTAATAATAATGTAATTTTTATAGTATGTATTTTGAGTAACAATTTCAGGGAGTGACATGTATTTTAATTGTTTATTACTGAAGGAAGTTACATTTTTAAATAAAATTCATATTTGTTTTTAGCAAAACAATTTTTTTTTATAAAACAAAATTTGACTCTTGAATTCTATAGGAGGTGTGTTCAAAAAATAACAGGAATTTGTAAGTTTTGTGGGTTTGGAGAATCCGATTTTTAAGGTTTGTTTTATTATGTTGGTACTTATGCTTCTGAAGTATAATTAAATTTCCAGCTATATTCATTGTTTACTTTATCAGTGGCAGCTCACTGTTTTCAATGTGCTTCTTTAATTATAATGGCATCATGAAATCATCATGAATTCTTGCCACTAGGTCAATCGTCAATAAGGAATAACTATCTTAGTAAAGTACAATGCCGTTTATATGCAGCAATCTGAAAAAATGCCCGGATTCATGGCAAAACAGTTCATGGCTTTTGCACCATGACAGTGTACCTGTCGTGAAATTTTGGCAAAAACAGTACTGTAACAATATCCCAGGCTCCATATTCTTCACACATGGCTCTGTGTGACTTTTTATTCTCAAACATAAGGAGAACCTTAAAGGGCCATAAATTAAAAGCACAGATAATATTAAAAGTGCATCGTGGAAAGATCTAAAGGCTATTCCAAAGATCGAGTTTGAGAATTGATTCACAAAAAGTGAAGTGGTTCGGAAAAGCACTGGCTCAAGTTACATAATATCTAATAGGGATTATTTTAAAAGTGACAACATTAATGAAGACAAATAAATACATAAAAAAAAAAATTAATATTCCTGTTACTTTTAGAACATACTTTGTATGTTTGCTATAGGTTTTTTCAGAGTAAAGTTTTGGTGGTTAACCCACAACGAAAAAAATAAGTTAAATTTAATTGTGCATATAGGTTTAATTTATATTGTTAATAAATAAATCAATATAGTTCAGAAATAAAAGGTTGTGTCTCTGAAGTGTTGAAAAATTCTGTCTAAAAATGTTCCTTTCCCCACATGTGCTCAGAAAATGTAATATATACAAATTAATAGTGGTAAACTCAATAGGTATGTTAAAACTATAGATGTGGCATCAAACTTATATAGGAAATCTTTTATTTGTTTTGGAGACATTTGAAAATGTATAACATTCTTTTATAAATATTAGCAATTTTCTAATATGCTTAATTAGGCTTTTAGTTAGTTTAGATTTTTATTGTAAAACATGGTGTGTTTTATAATAATTTTAGAAGTGGATATAATAAGACATTTTTATTTCCGTAACTTTTATTGTGTTTCTTGAAGTAGGTATCAAAGACAAGAGAGCTCAAAGTATTGAAATGATTTATTCCATGGAGTTTTACATAAAAAAAAACATTCATTGCCTTGTTTACATAACTATTGAACCTTTCTGTTATTTTACTGTATAATCTCATTTGTTGTTCTCATAATTATTGGTTTATTGATATTTTACTTTCATAAATAAGATTCACAGTTTAAAAATCCCAATATTGCTTATTGAAGTAAATAAGAACAGAAATATCTGTGTTAAACTCTGTAAATATACGCTATTGAATGTTTTTGGTCTGAATGGTTCTATTTAGAAATGTTGCCTCATTTTTATTCGTCATTAACTTTGATTCTAAAACTGTAAAAATATTATTTAGTGAAAATATTTGTAAATACTGCCATTTTTAAATGGATGAACAATGGTCAAAATAGAGCCACAAAAATGTTTTTGCGTTGGAATTTTCAGTGTCTGTAATAATTAATTATCTAGAGTAGCATGTGTTTTTGTAAGATGAGTTTGTAAACAGCTATTATAAATTACTGTAACTGTATCAGCTGTAGCAGTAAAAGTGAACTATGGACACATTCGTTCGGTAGACGTCAAACTACTGTATTGCTACAGTTTCATGGTTAGTCAGTTCTCAGACTGACACTGTTTTGATAACACTTTGATAACACAATCATGTCAGATTCCTACCCAACTGTTGTTTGTAAGGTGATTCTTTCATTACATTCAATATACTTGTATAATTTTATTCAGTTTTAAGTTTTATCTTCATAGTATAGTTTTCTAAATATTGTTTCGGGATGTACAAAATTGAAAAATTGTTGAGTAATAATAAAAAATAAACTAGTTGATCAATAAACTAATGTTAGAAATTGTGCTTTAATTGCTCATTCTGACTAAGGTAATGATTATTTTTGTTAATTGATTTATTTTTTGCTTATTTCTTTACGAATAGAAAAGTTATTTTGTTTAAATATACTTCATGCCTGTGATGACGTACACTATGAGACTACTCATAGTATTTTTATACATTTCTTACTGTTTTTAGTATAAGTGAAACCACTAACTCATGGTGATTAGAAACAAAAGTAAATGTTCTGGCTTTTGATTTGCACAATGTCCATAGTGATTTTTCTGAATAATCTTCACTGACCGCAGGAATGCCTAGGAAATAATTTCAAACTAAATTAAAGTGTCTGATGCTCCTCTTTTGCAGTAACACTTGATGGATTGCAGGTATGAGGATTCCCTACACTGTTCATAATTGAGTTGAGACGCTTCAAGACACTTAGACATCCTGTTGAAGGTAAGTGGTAATGCACTTGTTGTGGAGATCCTTTGGAAGCTGGGTATTGTAAAGTGAGAGGGAAGAGGATTTCAACAGAACTACTAAAAACAAAACACATCTGGGAAAAAAATTATGAAACATTGCTTCAAAGAGGTTGTAAATTTTAAAATTAAATATATCTCTTTTATCATAAACATGGTTTCTTCAAGTAAATGAATATAAAAAGTGAAATTAACTATTTATTGTAGAGATTACATAATTAGTAATGAAATTCTCAGATACTACAACAGAGGGTAATTTTCTTGAATTAGACTTAATGTGAGTCTGTTGTAAAACACTTTCCCATATACATTTTTAAACAAAAATGTTAATTAACATTTCCTTTATCTGTATATTGAAAAATAGCTTTTGTTTCTGAAATATGAAATTAAGTGTATTTATGAAGGTTTTGTAATTTGTATTTTGAATTGTATAGCTGCAATGCCATTGGAAATTAATGAAACAAATTGACAATATTAATATTATTTCCAATATGTACTAATTATGTGGATAATTTCAGATGGGCCACCGTGGATTCTGTGGTTGCTGCTCCTTACAGGCTGGAGGAGTGTTCACAGGACTCCTTGCTTCTGTAAGTTTAAATTTCAAAATCAAATATTACCAGTACTTACCAATATCAATACTGTTATTGAATTATATAATTACTACTAGAAAATTACAATCTGAGATATTTTGAACACTATTCAGTGATTTCTTATAAACCTCACGTAGTAAAATGGTGAATGGTGTATGTTGCTGCATTATAAAATTACTACTAGAAAATTACAATCTGAGATATTTTGAACACTATTCAGTGATTTCTTATAAACCTCACGTAGTAAAATGGTGAATGGTGTATGTTGCTGCATTATAAAATTACTACTAGAAAATTACAATCTGAGATATTTTGAACACTATTCAGTGATTTCTTATAAACCTCACGTAGTAAAATGGTGAATGGTGTATGTTGCTGCATTATAAAATTACTACTAGAAAATTACAATCTGAGATATTTTGAACACTATTCAGTGATTTCTTATAAACCTCACGTAGTAAAATGGTGAATGGTGTATGTTGCTGCATTATAAAGGTCCGCATGAAAGTTTGGATAGATTTTACGTGTTACTACATTATTACAATGAGGTTCTCTGTTACAGTACATTGTACTAGTGAATTAAAAGTGAAGTACCTAATAATAAACCAATAATAGTACATAATAGAACTTTTACATGTTTGAAAATTTAAAGAGAGAATTTGCTATTTTCCCAGAAATAAAGAATGATATATTGTTTGATATTCTTCAGTTATTAACACATCTGAATCTGACCTTGTTATATGTAGAAATAATAAAATGGACTGCAAAATTCTACAATAATGTTCAGATTTTCCCCTTAAGTCTTCCTAAATAGTATTTTTAAAATATTGTTTTAAATTTAATTGTTATTGTCGTTGTGGATTTTTATAGTAGTATGACAGAAGGTAACAAAAGAGTTTACACAGATGAGCAGACAGACAGACTGTACTTTTAACATTTGGTCCCAAAATCGATAGAGTTCTTCCTTGGGCCAAGAGGCAATAACGTAGCCAGGAAAAACTTTGGGGAGGGGCAATAACGTAGCCAGGAAAAACTTTGGGGAGGGGGTCGGGTCCAAACAACTGATATTTTCCCGTATTGGACAGAGAGTAAGGCCCAATTTTGTTCCATAAAAAGTTTGTGACCCGATAAAAAGTTTCTTTGTTGAGAACGATCTTTCAGCAGTACATGACAGTAATACTGAATTATTTAAATAATAATAATTGTTTACTAAAAAGTGAAATTAGGGGGGTCCAGTCCCCCCTTGCTGACTACGTCCTTGCCAAGAGGAAGCTATTATAATCTTTAAAACTTTTACATAAGAATTAATATAAAGATGGGCAGATAGATAGACGTAGGAATGGACTACCATATGACCTTTTCACTTCAAAATCAACAGGGTTCTTCCCTTAACCCTAGATGGTATACCTGTGATTCAAGTTTCTAGTATCTTTCTAACAAGAGTTTTCGCACAGAAAGGCAGAAAGACACCATTTGAATGCCCTGTCACCGCTTGACCCAAAAATCAATTGAGTTCTTTCTATGTACCAAGTTTCAAGTTTCTAGGACCTTCATATCAAGAATTACACACAGACTGTTGACACAACTTTAAGAAAGTCTTAACAGGTCCTTAATAATGAGCTCAGTACTAATATAAACATAATATCAGAAAATTATAAACGTAATTAGATTTGTTGCAATTATAAAATTATCTCATGAATGAGACAATATTTTTGAAGTCTGATGTAATAATTTTGAAATTATTTTGTTAAGTAATTTAGTGATATAGTTTTTATGTGTTCGTGTTTTGTTATCCAAGATGAGTAGTCAACATTATCAAACCTTTGTTACAGGTCTACAATGGAGCAATGATCTACTGGTTTATATTAACTCTTCAAACTCTCCATTCTAATGATGACTTTTTTCTTGGTAATTACCTATTTTGTAGAATACTTAGCTAATTTTAATATACTATATATTTATTCACAATTTTTTAAATTTGTTTACCAACTACACAGTTTTAAAATGCTAGGAATTTTTGATAGAATTATTTATTAAAGCCGAGCATTAATTTATGTTGTGAGTTGACTGATATTCTTTCAGATTCAGATTCAGATAATTCTTTATTCATAGGTATTACAGTCAATACATTGAATAGTGTCATTAACTTAAGTATTCAACATTTCTTAAAATTAGGCTAATTTTACTTTATTGCATTTATAATTCCTTAAAAGAGTATAATACTTTGATTGTTAGGTAATCCTTAAGTATTTTTTTAAACTTATTGAATGATGGTTCAGCCTTAATATGTTCTGGAATTTTGTTAAAAAATTTAATTCCTGCATACTGAGGTTTCTTGCAAAAAAATGCCGAATGATGAGTGGGAATGGCAAAATCTTTACTTTGTCTGGTGTTATACATGTGAAAATCACTATTAAATATTTGATCATGATATCTTTGTTTTAAAGATACAATTACTTCGTAAACATAAAGGCCATAAACTGTAAGAATGTTTAATTTTGAAAAGTGTTCTTTAACTGGGGTTTTTGGTTTCAGGTTCTGAATAATTCTTTGTTTAACACTTTGAGTTTGACTGTGACATATATGAGGCTATGATAGCAGGTGTTATTATATTTGAAAAATGGTTCAGGAGACATATGCAATCAGTTGATAGTAAAGTATTAGTGTTCATATTTGAAAAAGTACTTTCCCCAAGTTAAGTCACTGTGTTAAGTTAGTATACCAAATTAAATAGTTACCAATTATAAGTTACTATGTATGATGAACCACCAGTTTCTTTTAATGTAATAATGTTTTGCAAAAAGTGATGAAGTGTCTTATATAAGTGAATATTGGATTATGAGTTAATAATATTCAATGTTAAAACTTATTCATCAAATTAGACGAGATTTGACGTTCCCTTGATTTTAATCAAAAAATAATATATATGTGTATGTACAGGGTGATTACCGAGAAACGCATGTTTTTCAAAGAATGAGTACCCAGGTAATTAAAAAAAAATGTATTTATGAGTGGAAAAACAGTGTACACAATTATGCAATTTCAGAATAAAATTACTTGCAATTTAGCATTTAAAAATTACATCTCTAAGGTGGCTGCCTTCTGCTTGGATAGTGTTGAAGGCGTTCTTTAAAACTTGCTATGGATTTTGCTAACATATCTCTAGGAATGGCGTTGATTTCCTGGCGAATAGCTTCTAAGTTCCTCTATTGTTCAAGTCTTGTGTATGTAAACTCTAGATTTCAAAAATCCCCACAGAAAGAAATCTGGAATTGTAAGATCCGGTGAGCAAGAAGGCCAAGTGACATCACCAAAACGTGAGATCACTCTTGTAAGGAATGTTCGCCAAAGGAATTACATGTGAGGAATGTGAGCCGTATGGGCTGTTGCCCCATCTTGTTGGAACCAAACATTACGTATCTCTATACGTTGACGCGCAGTTCTGGCAAGAGATATTCTTCCAACATTTCCAGGTACTGTTGTGCATTCACTGTCACTGCTCTGCCATAGTTGTCTTCAAAAAAATAAGGAACAATGATCCCCTTTTCACTAACTGCACACCACACAGTCACACGCTATGAAGAGGTCTCTCAGCTACGTTTTGAGGATTTTCTGCACACCAATATTGTAAATTCTGTTTATTGACTGCTCCGTCCAAGTGGAAATGCGCTTCATCACTCATAAGGATAACTGCTTCGTCATTTTTTTCCAAAATTTCACTCATTGTGTTACAAAAATTTACACGTTGTCTCTTATCTGCTTGACTCAATTGATGACATACTGCCAGCTTGAAAGGATGAAATTTAAGACGTGTGACCAAAATCTTCCTAACTGTGGATGGGCGAAGTCCGAGAGCAGATGCCTGCTTCCGAATTGAGCGGCTAGGACTCTGAATTGTTGCAAGGCGCACTCTTTCCACTGTCTCAGGGGTACTAACTGTCGTTGCTGGTCCAGGAGGTTTCTTCTTAAGCAAAGATCCATTTGTGTTAACATTATGTATCCAACGCAATATTGTGTTACGATCAGGGATAGCACCATGCCATGCAATGTTAAAATGTGCACGAAAGTCTCGCTGAGTCTGAGTGACTGATTCACCATTTGCGTAAAACCGTCGCATAACAAACGTACGAAGCTCAAGGTTCCACATCTCGGCTACAACTGAAACTGCACAACTACTACAACTGCACTCTCCCCCCTCCACAGCGCAATAACTTCTGGCCGTTGCCGACCGATATTCCTCGTATACTACGCAAGTCAAAAACATGCGTTTCCCGGTAATCACCCTGTAGTAGTACTGATGTTGGGAGAGAAGAGGGCTTTCTTTGAGAAACAGTATTTTATGATTTTTCCGACTAAACCACACAGATTAAATACCAGACTTGAATAGAACTATGAAGAAGAAATTTAATATATCACAGTTTCAATTTGTTTTACAAGCAACAAAAAAAGTCTACACACTGTAAAAGTAATTCTCATGAATAAGTTCAAACTGACATATAAAAAACTGATGTAACAGCCTCATTAACTCACAGTCTGCCCGTATAGTATCTATTCCTACCATGATGACTAAAGACAGTTAATACATCGTACCGAGATGTCCTATATATGTACCAGTAGGATAATGTGGGATAACTGTTGTCATGCACTATTATAACTCACAGTCTGCCCGTATAGTATCTATTCCTACCATGATGACTAAAGACAGTTAATACATCGTACCGAGATGTCCTATATATGTACCAGTAGGATAATGTGGGATAACTGTTGTCATGCACTATTATAACTCACAGTCTGCCCGTATAGTATCTATTCCTACCATGATGACTAAAGACAGTTAATACATCATACCGAGATGTCCTATATATGTACCAGTAGGATGTTGTCATGCACTATTATAACTCACATCTGCCCGTATAGTATTTTGCTACCATGATGACTAAAGACAGTTAATACATCAAACCGAGATGTCCTATATATGTACCAGTAGGATTTTTCATACACTATTATAACTCACATCTGCCTGTATAATTTTACTACCATGATGACTAAAGACAGTTAATACATCATACCAAGATGACCTTATATGTACCAGTAGGATGTTGTCATGCACTATTATAACTCACATCTCCCTGTATAATTTTGCTACCATGATGACTAAAGACAGTTAATACATCATACCGAGATGTATTAACTGCAATTTTAAGAGAGTATTAGAGAACTGGTTCAA
Organism: Homalodisca vitripennis; assembly: GCF_021130785.1. Classification (NCBI taxonomy): domain Eukaryota; kingdom Metazoa; phylum Arthropoda; class Insecta; order Hemiptera; family Cicadellidae; genus Homalodisca; species Homalodisca vitripennis. The sequence continues at coordinate 144,330,266 of NC_060209.1, read as the reverse complement.
GAATAATGTTTATTACTCAGTCTCAGATTTCTTAAGCAGCGATATTACATGTTTATGCTTTTGAAATTAATTTTCTTTGTGTGTCCCATTGATTTGTTACATTATAAACCATAATTGTTTGTTTTGTTTGTATTTGTTTTATTTATTCGTGATATAGTATGTGTTTTAGTTATTAATTTATCTGTATGTATATAAATGAATGACCTGACTTTGCCTATCACTGTATTTAAGCTTAATGACAATAAAATATTTTTGATTTCTGTCCTATATATGTATCAGTAGGATAATGTGGGTTAATCCCAATACATAACATGACTATTAAAGTGCTAGGCATGCAGGTAAGCAAAAAACCCTAATAAAGAGAAAGGGATGCATATCCAATCTCCTTCAAAATAAGAGAATTTCGCAAATTTTAATTTTACAACATATTATTTTTTTATCTGTAAGTATTGCGTATAAGTATAGAGTTTGAATAATGTATGCTTATGCATGAACCAACTATAATCAGTAACACAATAATCTATATTATATACAAATATGCATTATTATACTTACTGAATAAGTATAATAATACTTATTTCTTCTAATTGTACGAAGAAAAAGTAATATTAGCCTTGCCAGATATTGTTTACTGGCTTTTCTGCTTATATTCAGCATTTAATGAGTGTGTGTAGTTGCTTCAGCACTAAATGTGTCTTAAATTAATAGCAAATTTTGTACACCATTGATAAATTAATATCCTCTTATTGCAGTATTGACAGTGGTCCTGGAAGTCTTGATGTCCTTAGCAGCTGTACATATCGCTGTCAGTCTCCTACTTATCTATGCTATTTTTAAGGTAAGAAATCTGATAGATATATCAATTTATTTTATAAATGTTAATCTTTAAATAAACCGATAAAATCCAAAAAGTTTTAATATATAATGTACTTAACTCAAAAGAATAAAAAAATGAGCTTCGCCTTTGTCATATAAAACAATTCTTGAGCACAAAACTACTTATTTCACTGTATACTATAACTAAAACTGTGATAAACTAAAATTTTAAATTATTTTTATTGAAAAGCATATTTTTTATAATACTTTGAGAAAAATCTTGTTGTACCATAACAGCTGCCTTGTTGTCAATGTGTTCTATTTTTTAATTAATTCTTAATATATATACAAATGAAATGTCATTTGTTAGCTTCACTAAAACTCGAAAACGGCAGGACCAATTTGGCTAAATTTGATTTTAAAATATTTTTTGAAGTCCAAGAAAGGTTTAAAAGGTAATAAATATTAGAAACATTTTTCAGAATATTTAATAATTCTGTAAAATAATTATAATATTTACAATGATTAATCCAAAGTTAACTGACCCTGAACAGCTGTTTACACTTTCAGCTGAAGTTCACCAAAGTAACAAAAACATTAGTTTACATTTAAATTTTAGAAAATATTGAACAATTATACAGTGCTTGATCTGTAGTGTTATGCAGATTGCAAAGACAAAGATACTATATAATTTTTATTTTAGATTGCACCAGTGATGGATGAATTCTATAAAATAATTATAATATTTACGATGCATAACCAAAAGTTAGCTGACCCTGAATAGCTTAAGTAGATTTTAAAATGGAGATTTTCCAGTTATATTTATTCAAATAATGAATACTTGATGAAATGTATGCTCTAGTAGTTAGTACTAGGAGTAAAAGTAACATTCTGAATATCAAGTAGCAATGCTGATACTGGTCTATAATAGGCTGCAGACATTGTCATCCAGCTCTCAGAAGATAAATACCTTAAACATTAGTCTATTTGTTACAGGTGTTTAAAATTACACTACATATTGTCTACCAGTCTGTACCAGTACCAAACTTCAATGGTGGAATATGTGGGAAAACAAACTAGCAATGTTTGATACCCTAATCACTTTTTTAAGGATACACTTATTTTTGCTCCTTGAGAGTTTTTACGATTCTTGTTATTATATATAATCAGTATTTATACTGAAATTATAGATATTTTTTTGCCACAGGAAAAGCCAGATCTGGTCATGCTTTGGATCATTGTGTACATCTCATCTTGTTTTGTTGTGGCTGGTCTCTTCACGATTGGAGTGGCCTTCATGTTGGACAAAGTCTTCCTATATATCATCCTCTGCAACTGTGAGTTTGACTTTAATATAATAACATACAAAACTACAGTTTATGAAGGTAATATCATATGGGAGGTTAGAAATAAATATGAAAAAGTTCTTGTGTGTAGTAAGTTAAACACCAGTATTGACGGTAGCTTTGGTTATTAACACAGAAAAGAGATGCATTGACATTTATGAATTGAAGACAAAATGGGATAATCAGCAGCACTGCCATGCTACCTACTGTATATGAAGTCAACAATTGAAGGACATCAGAAGGCATGGCTAGTGGCATAATATTTGGTCTGCTTCAAAGTTGAATCTGGACCAGAGAAAGAAAGGTGGTGAAATTTACTAAATTTTATCTCTATCGGATAAAACAGTTGTTTGAAACCATGAACATATTCCTCTCCTTATCTGACTCAAACTTTTGCATTAGGTTAAATTTGATCACTGAGTCACTCTATATTATACTTTAGTTAGCAATGGGTGCTAGTAGCTACGTAATGCTTATTGGATTTATCTACACTACAGTGTGCAACAGCTGTTGCTTTTTAGATCTTGGTATCCCATATTTGACACTACCTGTTCTGGTACATGGCAGGATACAAAGATACTTTTAATCACTCCTAGTCTTTACGTCAATTTTCAATTCCAAGCGGACTGAATAGCACATTGCTTGAGTAAGGAATGACCTAACTTGTGATATGTGGAACATAATTGTGTGAGAAGTGGCGGGCGAGAGAGTACTCCACAGTTCGACTGACTGTCTGAGAGAGTCTAAACATCATCATCATAATAGTTTGGGGGAGACCTGCTTCCCTACAAGTCATGAGTTTTATTAATTGTAAACGTCTGAATCAACTACCTCACAATTAGAGTTCAAACTATGTTTTTAGATTAAGTTAAAAAAGGTTTTTAATCTTACCAGAACATGAAAATACCATTAGTCCAAAATTTTACCAGTAAGAATCTAATGAGGTAATATTTAGTAACAACACTGATTTTTTAGCTTATAGTCACTATCATCAAAGTATGAATTTAGAGGTTAGAAACATTCCATTAGTTTCTATTAATTTATTTGTTGCGTATTTAATCTTTATTTCAACAAACAAATGCTTGCCACAAACAAAATATTTTTTTAGGAAATGTGTTCATTCATTTGATTCTTAAACTGTTTTTCTTTATCATTTACAAGGAGCTTAACACAAATGCAAGTATGCTTACTATTATGTCCTTAAGTATTAGATAGTAAATTATATAATTTTTCTGTGTTTAATAGAAAAGAATAGTTAATACAAAACACACAGACTTACCTTATATACACAGTTATCTTCTTTTATATCTTCCTTCTCCTACACTTGTATACTTTATTTAAGTAATTATTACCTAAATCTCAATAGAATAAAATAAAACAATGAAATTTTACATTTGGAAAAATACAACCATACTCTTTCTGTATAAAATTAAGAATTTATGGCAATGAATTCAAATTTTTTCATGTTCAAATTAAAAAAATTAGTTATATGGTAAAAGTAGAACACATATAAACTTAAATATTTTGTAACAAAAATTTTTGGGATGTTATTTATTAATATTAGTAAAACCTTCATTAAGAGTTGGTTGTACAGGTGGCCATCTTGATCTTAGCCCCGTATGAAAATATTAAACTTATGAATTATTACACGAACATTAAGTACAGTGGAACGTTGATAAATTGAATCTCAAGGCGAAATAAAAAACTTTGATATATCAAGAATTTCAATATAATGAGATTCGATATATCAAGTCTTTAAGGGGCATACTCCGATATATAGAGTATATATATACTTCTATATATATACAACTGTTGTTAGGCGACAACAGAAAAAATACGAGTGTCTGTAGTGGGGGTTTCAAGTCTCGATATGAAAAATATGGAATTGTACTGCCATTTTTGTTGCGCTAATAAACTGAAACTTTGATGTATAGAGGTTATCAGAAGGCAAAATTAAGTGAGAAAATGCAAAATATTGATGATATCAACACATTCAATGTACAGAGGTAATATTAGCATTGAAGTAAACGCCACATTCAAGGGGAATTCTATAACCTCGATCTAGCATGGAATTCTATATATTGAGGTTCGATACATCAAAGTTCCACTCTAATAGATTTATGGTTGATATCCTATTTTTAGATACAATCACTATGTATGAGGGCTGTTCTGTTTGAAAAGTATTGGACTTTTGTTAATTAAGAGTGCATTTATTGAACTATAGCTACAACATTCTATTCCCCTCCTAAGTAGTCTCCTTGGTGATGCACATATTCTTCCAGGGTTTCTGCCACGGTTAAAAGCATTTCTGAAAGGCATCTTTTGGAATGCTGTTAAGCTTGGCCATCGTATTCTGTGTTAACCCGCCAGGAGGCGCATAACGGAGTTTTCCTCCGGGCACATAGTTTATTGCCAAAAAATTTCAGTTTCTTGCATTCGGCAGCCGTGAGCATCTAGTTACCTCACGAGCCTCTTTCTAGGAATCGTATGCGATACCGTAATCCACCCCCTATCACCACTGCTCAGTGTCAGTTGAGATCGCGTAGATACCTGGAGGATTTCTCCTTGTGCGCCTTCTCGTGTTACTGTATACTTGGAGTAAAACTCCGCGTGCGCCCGTTCGTGTGACTGTTTTTCATAGTGTGAATTTATTAATTTATTTGTGAGTTTATTAATTTTATACTGTTGTGCGAGGTGTACTATACAAAATGGACCCTGAGGAAGAAAATAGGATCGCCAGACTTTTAGAAAGTGTAGAAAAGGAGGTGAGTGAAAATGAAGTTTTGAGACCTTTTGGAGGGTTTAGGAGAGAACTTTTCAATGAAATCGATGAGGAAGAAGAACTTTATGATGGAAACGATGATGTTGAAGATCTTGACGGTATACTAGTTCCAATAGGTGATGACAGAGCAGAGCAAGAAAATGATGCAGTAGAGGAATTGCCACACTATGTACTAGATGATACAGTCGACCTCAAAAATATTCCTCTAAAAGACAGACTGGAAAATTATGTTGTGATTCGTGCTAATGGAAGGCTTGCTTATATTAGCAAAGATATGAAAATGCTCTGGGATCTTCAACCAACGCCTCAAGCAAGAACTCGAGCCAGAAACATTCTTCGAATGAGAGTTGGTCATGTCGGAAATGATGCAAAACAAGCCAGAACGCCTACTGAGGTATGGGGGCTATTTTTTACGGAAGGGATGATCATTGAAATAGTTGAAAATACAAATATATGGATAGAAGCTCATAAAGAAAGGTTTGTGAGGGAAAGAGACTGTAAACCTACAACCCCAGCAGAGATCAAAGCTGTGTTTTGGTATTTTGTATATGGCAGGAGTTTTGAAAGCATGTCATCTAAATTTACATGATCTATTGGGGTAAGGATGGACTAGGTATTGAGTTTTTTTTTTTCTGCCGTCATGTCCATAAAAAGATTCAAGTTTCTTCTACGTGCACTAAGGTTTGATGATATAAACACAAGAGATGACAGGAAATCAATCGACAAACTGGCACCAATCAGAGACTTATTTGCAGAGTTTGTAGATAACATCCAGAAACACTATGTTGTGAGTGAGTTTGTCACAGTGGATGAGATGCTTGAAGCATTTCGGGGTGGGAGTGATTTCCGACAATACATCCCAAACAAGCCAGCTAAGTATGGAATAAAAAATTTTTGCAATGGTGTGTGCAAAGAAATTTTATACCAGCAATCTTGAAATCTATGCGGGTAAGCAACCTGAGGGCCCGTATCAAGTCAATAACTCACCAAAGAGTGTTGTGGAACGACTAATAGAACCCATTTCAGGCAGTGGGAGGAATGTAACCATTGATAATTGGTTTACTTCCATTCCACTGTGTTTTGAGTTACTAAATGAACACAGGCTCACTGTAGTAGGTACACTGCGAAAAAACAAATGTGAGATTCCAAGGGCACTCCTTGAAACCTAGGGCAGGCCTGTAGGCAGCTCAATGTTTGCATTTAGAGAGGGATGCACTATGGTGTCATATCGAGGAAACAAAAAGAAGAACGTTTTGTTGATATCGTCTATGCATGATGACGATATGATTGACCAAAATGAGACTTCATATACATTTGGAAAACCGGAAATTGTACTATTTTACAACGCCAGTAAGGGAGGAGTTGATGTTGTTGATAGATACAAGGAAAACTACAATGTAGCAAGAATTAGCAACCGATGGCCGATGACTGTTTTTTATTCGCTCTTGAACATTGCAGCACTGAACGGCTTCATTATTTTGAAGGAGAATATGGAACAGCCGCAAATGTTGAGAAGAGGTTTCCTGAGAAACTTGGCAAAGGATCTCTGTAAACAGCACATGCTATCTCGAGTGGATGTTGCAGGCACTCCAAGATTGACGAAGGAGCTAATCTGTAGAATTCTAGGAGTGGAAATGCCTCAAGCTCGACGAGCACCACCACCAGCAGATATCTTTACTGGAAGATGCTTCAAATGTGATTGGTGCAAAAATCGACCATCCAAAACTAGATGTGCGAAGTGCCAATTCTTCATCTGCAAAGAACACGCCGCCCCCGCCCAATGCATTGACTGCGTCCAAGGTGAAGAGGAAATGGAAGTGGATGATGAGTAAACACTCAGGAAAAAAAAAGGAAAGACTCATTATTATGTATGTAAATAGTTATGTTATTCATTATTTCTAATTAATTAATTTTTTTATTATTTGTAATAACTCAGTAGCAGTACTTTATAGGAGATTTAGACATTAGGTCATCATAAATATCCACTAGTATACCTATTTTTATATTTTATATTATATAACATACAATTATACAATTTATAAATTGTTCTAATGTTATTTAATCACATAGAAGTGTTATTTGGTTAGTATTTACTTCAATATATACTGTTTATACAATGAAAATAGCGTTTTTACTAAACCTGGAGGAATACTCCGTGTGCGCCCCTCTCACGTTATAGAATCTGTGCGCCTCCTGGCGGGTTAAAATTTCGTTTTTGTAATTTTGTCTTCTCTTTCTTAATATCGAGTTCTTTTTAGGGGTATTTTCAGCTTAGGAAATAGCCAGAGGTCGCAGGAAGCCATGTTGGGGTAGTATAGAACTTGGCGAACAAGAGGTGTGTTGTTTTTAGCAGGAAAACTCTGAATTGGATGTGTAGAGTAGGCAGTTGCTGCCAACTTGTGATGGAGCTGTCAAGTTTTTGTTGCCCACAGATTCAGTTGTTTATCCCGCACAGCATCATGTAATCAACTAAGAACCTTAAGATAGTATTTTTTTGTGATGGTTTGACAGTATGGTGCGTACTCATGATGAACCAAAAAGTTGTTTGTTAGTTTGTTCTTCCACTGGAGTCGAAGAAGACTGTCAACGACTTTTTTGCAAACTTAAAGTGCTTTTTTTTGGTCCTGGAGATGTCGTGTGTTTCCACTGCAATTATTGTATCCTGGTTTCCAGGTTGTATCCATAAATCCAGATTCATCACCAGTGATCACTGAGTTCAGGAAGTCAGGGTTACTGTTTACACTGTCCAGCATGTCTTGTGCAATTTCAAGGCGAAGTTGTTCTTGTTCCATTGTCAGCAACTTTGGAACAAATGTTGCGGACACTCTTCTCATTTTTAAATCCTCGGTTAAAATCAAATGTTCTGACCCAATACTGACTCCAATTTCTTCTACTAGTTCTCGAACTGTAAGACGACGGTCCTCTGAGACTAAATTTCACTCTTGTTCAATGACATTCACATTCCGGCTTGTCATTGGCCTGCCTGAACACGATTCACTTTCCACTAACATTTGACCATTTTTTAATCAATTGTACTATTCTTTTATTTGAGTACTGCTCCTGGCACACTCTCCAAAACCCTGTTGAATTTTGCATAGTGTTTCCACTTGTGAATTGCCAAGCTTTTGGCAAAATTTAATGCAGTTACGTTGCTCAAGTTTTTCTGTAATTTTATAACTTGTTAAAAACCGCAGAGCACAACAGAGAGTTCTACACTACAGTCTCCTCCACATCTCCACTAAGCTTTGTCGCCAGTGCTTCATTCGTTTAAGCGGGAGGACAGAGGGTCTGATACTTTTTGAATAGCCATTGTATCTGAACACTTTTGTTTTATATTGTTTTAGTTATCAACAACAAAACTCTCATACGTTTTTGTGCTTCATCCTTGAAAATATATACACACTTTACAAGAAAACTAAAAAGCGCTTGGGTACATATCGATCACATCTTTAAAATGAGACAACTCTCTTAAATACACAACAACAAAAAGAGCATAAAAATCTTAGAAGTTTAACATTGTTCTTATAGAGTAATACTTGATTGATTGACCCACTAAGGCTGGTTAAAGTAATTTTGACAAAAGTTGAAGTGATATGTAGTAACTATTGTAAGAAAACACTTACTTACTTGTTAATACTAAGATGGTTTAAGTGTTTTTGACTGCTGTTTTATTTTTTCAGTTTTATTTCTTTTTAACGTCGTAATGACTCTTCGCCTTTATAAAGACATGGTTGGAAATGGGAAGAAAGAAAATGTTTAGCAATGACAGATTTTCACAAAATATGAAGAATGTGATAGAAATGTAATTCTTTCCAGAAGAAATTTGAACAACTTTTTGTACATAGATTTGATACTTATATATATGATGAATGTTAATATATTTTTTAATAATAAACTACATTTTAAAATAATGTGTGTTTATTTATTAAACCTTATAAAATGTAGATTAATAAAAACCAGTTCATCAGAATGGACCGTCTATACAGGGTGTCTTATAAGTCCTTACCCCCGTATTAACTTTCTTATGAATAGAGATGGAGTGATTTATTTTGAGGGATTTTTATATGACCAACTCAGGAGTTTTTTATGTATGAAGATTTTTGCACCTCCCACACCCAAAATGAGGTATTTTGGGGGTAAGTCTAAATTTTAAACAGGAACACCTAGCAAGTGACACCTCATTTTAAAGGTATAAAAAGGAGAAGAATATGGCACAAACTAGAGGTACATAAAAAAATCTCGCCTATATAAACATCCCCTAAAGTAAATCACTCCATCTCTATTCATAAGAAAGTTAATAGGGGGTAGAGGAGAGACTTTTAAGACACCCAGTATACATAGAAGGAGAAGCCCTGACTGCTGATTGAAAAGTATTAAGAGGCAAAAAGATTATTTGGATGAAACGGCAAACACATGGCTCAACAAAGAAATATTATCTAAGATTGTGTCCACTAAATAGTCCATCTGTACTTTTGACCTTATGGATTCATGTTTGAGGATAAATATGGATAATTATGTCAGTGTAAAGGTTATTATAATTTTTGTTGAAACAATTTTATGTGCAATGCTTGACTTCTGGAAGTGTAGGTGACAGAACTGTAACATTCCAAGGGTCAAGGAATTTTTGAATATAGAGGTCTTAAATTAATGTTTTGATGCATTTCTGAGGTGCAATGGAAAGTTAGCCGCACAAACCGAAAGTACTTATTTTCACTGAGAGAGGTACAACACTGTTTTGGTGTTTTCTGCCTTAAATCGAACACTGTTAATGATTTTCCATTTTAGGCAAAAAAAAAAAAAAAAAAAAAAAAAAAACACATTTATATACAAAAACATTCTATATTTCTCATTAATTAACTTAATTTATGGAAAACTTGAATAACAAAATAAATCACATGTGGCCTGCATTAATCAGAATATTTATTTGCTTGTTTGGTTAGATGTCCTGCTTACTATAATGTTTGGATTATGAAGAAAACACTAAAACATGCTTAAATAAATTTTATTGTGCACAACAGGAGGCATTAGATTGTTACACGGAAATCTAAAAATACCAACTGGTTGTGGCAGATTCTGTGGGTTCGGATTAATGCGGCCTGTATATTAGCTATACATTTAGACCAATAAGTAAGCATTGCGCAAGTTTCTAAAGATATACAAAACCAATTTACAGTTAAATTTATAAGTCTGTCTTTTTAAACTTGTATAGAAAATGTCACAAAGGAAAGGTTCATTGGCTTTATATTACTTTTCACCTAAATATTTTAAAAATGAACAAAATAACAGCAAGATAAAATATATCACATTTTACTTACCACCCGAAGCTTAATTAACTCAAGATGATATTACATATTCCTTATACAAACATTCAGGTACACTAGGTTCCATTGGAGAATTTTAGTGTACCGTACACAGCATGAAATATGCTAATCAACAAGATAGTTGAAATTCAATTGACTATTGACTATTGACTATTGAATGTATTATATATTGTCTTTTTGAGATTTAATTATGTCAAAATTAAGCACTTCATTAATATTTCAGTAAATTAAAATTCAAATAGTCCAGAAGTATTGGTATTGAAATTAAGGCTTTAGAAATAAATTGAAACATGTATTATAAGTCGAAAGAATCTTCAATGTTGTGGAAATGGAATATTATAAATCATATATTTTCAGTAAATATTTATTTATTAAAGCATTTTAGTTACAAATCGGTATAAATGTTTTAGTATATAAACAATACTAATTATAAAAATAACGTATATTTATTAATTAATTAGCATATAAGTTTGTGAAACACTAACAGTAAGTATTAAATACAAACTGCTGCAAACAAAACATGTAAACATGATCAAAACAACTTCTATTGTAGAAAAATTGGGATAGTATACTATCAATTTAAATAGATCTTTCACAATACGAAGTCTAGACTTTAAGGCACATTAGATTAAAATCCAAAATATGATTAAGAATATTATGAACACTAACAAGGGACTTATAGACATGGACAGATCTTGAGGAAAGTAAGATTCAAGTTCTTAGAACTATAACTTACAATTTAATGTCTCCACCCTAGTCTTGGGAGCTTCTTTATTCTCATATTGAGAGAAAAGAACGTTTCTAGATAGTAGAAGTTGTAAGTTACTGGCTCCCAGAACTTGAATCTTCCATTTATCTTAAAGCTATCCCTGCCTACAAGCCCTAATTTTGAGACCAGCATCTTTCCCTTAATTTTTGTGCAAGTTGAATCATTATGGTTGGTAACTTAATAAAGAAACACATTCTAATCTTAGAGAACAACATACATAAGGATAAAAGAGATTGTCACTTCAACTCCAGAAAAACGTTCCTAATTTATTGAATATTTAAGTCTGGTGAGGAATGATGATATTAAAATTAATCACTCTGATTGAGAGCCTAGATGATCAATGTGACTGTCACTATTAAGAATGACGGTTTTACTGACAATCATTGTTAATTATACATACTAAGTAATTCACAGTATTGAAACTTATGGTATGTACCTAAATGAAATGTTAAACTTAAGCTATTGGTAAAATAGTGTCTTTCACTTGGTGATATTACAGAGGATATCAATAAACAGTAGACTAAAAAATAAATTGTGTGCAATCTATTTTTTTTGCATAACTATTTTCATTTACTTCAGTATTTAATTAGTTTGTTATCTAGAATATAATTCCACACAGCTTATATGATCAGTGCTACTCTCAGCATTTAAAAAGGAGACAGTCTGATTGATTATTTTGGGTCCAATTATAAAACCTGCTATTTACCTTGTTAAATTTGCTTACATGTAGCCACTTTGTTTATCTTATATCTCTGCTAGTATAACTTTGGTTTTTTATTTTACTATTTCTAATTTACTATAACATATGTTATACTTGTGGTGAGGTAATATTAAAATAAGGAAACTAACAGAAACATACACACTTGTCAAGAATTCCCTAAAACACAAAAAGCTTACCAGAACTTAGAGCATAGCATTTGGCTTAAGAGCAAGATTCATAAACAGATCATACCTCTAATAAATGTAAAATAAACTAATTTTCTTAACCATAACTGAACAACTTAACAGTAACACAGATTAGATACACAATAAAAATCATTTGTAAGTGGAAACTTTAAGTAACCTTAAAAATATGGCAGAGAGTTGTCTAAGCATAGTTGCCGACATTCTGGATCTCACGGTAAAAACTGTATACAACCAGGATGAAGTAAAGGTCAAGCACTGTAAAACCAAAACAAACATATTAAAATAACTATTATCTCATAAATTAAAAATATCTCATAAACAAATTTGGCTGACAGTAGTAAAGAGCACATTAATATCTACTTAAAATGAAATCTAATATATTTATTTTATATTCAGTTTAATACATAGTAACTAACAGATATAAACCAACAAGGAGCACTGAAAAACTTCACAGCAATCAATCTCCAGTACCATAATTCCATTTAGTTTCTTTGGATTTTAAAAAAAGAAGAGGCAATTTCCATTTTAATTTTAATCCACTAAAATATAATAATATTAATATACTAATATTATATAGTATGTATAAAACTTGCAAGGCACCAACCTAACTCTGGTCGTTTTAATACCCGCACATCGTAACAATACCATAGATGCAAAAGTGCCTTTGTTTATTGGTTTTGCTTTCAAGCGTAATCTATTCAAACAATTGTACTGAAATTTAAATTGGACATTCTTAGGGTCCCTGGTATGAATATAGGCCTATTCTTATTTTAAAAATGCCTCCAGGCTATGCCTCACTGGTCTTTAAGTAGTAGCAATTGTTAATTCCCACCTTGGAAACCAAAGTTGCGACATATTAATTGAAAGAGTGTTATATGTAAACAACTGTTCTGTTTAAACATTGTTTTATGACAGCACAACCATATATTTAGTTAATTCTACCACTATATATACATATATATATATATATATATATATATATATAAATATATATAAAAATTTTTTTACTTTTGTACATTTTGTTGCTGTGTTGTTATTTTTTATTATACCTTATTATACCTTTTTGAAAACGGCAATGCCGAAATATTAAAGGAACTTTACATCAAGAAGTCTAATAATTGATATAATAGAGCAATTCTGCTTTTATACACCCAAAGTGAATATATATATATTTAGTGGTAGAATTAACTAAACATACACACATGTATATAATTTAGATGGGAATCAAGGACTATGGAACAAAAAAATACTGAGACCGGAGTGAATTAAGGTCAATATAAATATACCCTTTTTTGCAGAATTTCTTCTTTGTGGGAACAAGGCAAACTCAATATTGGCGTCGGGAATATAATTCACTTGAAACTGCAGGGCTCATACACTTGCAAAGCCTACAAAATTGCATTCGTATCCACGGGTAACTTCTAGCGATGTAGATATAAAAGACTTTCTAACTTTTACCATAAATTTAAAGACTATTATTATAAAATCCATTTTAGTTGTCTTTTGTCACAGACTTTTGATTCCAGTGTGTGTTTGTATATTCTCTTAAAATCTTGATATTGTTTTCTTATTGGGAAACAAAGCAAACTATACTATGGAACAAAAATAAAGACTAGAGTAAATTTAAATGGCCATAAATATACATATTTTTACAGATTGTCTTGATTGTGGCAACAAGGCAAACTCAACATTGGCGCAGGAAATATAATTCACTCGAACTAGAAGTGCTCATACATGTGCAAATCTTACAAAATTGTGTGCGAAGCCAAGGGTGTTATTACATATGTCTGAAAACCAGGGAGAAGTCACTACAATGCAAGATGGACAATATAAAACATGCTCTAGGCCTCATATTTAATAAGTGATGTCCAAGTAGTAATCAACTCTTCCTATCCATTGGTTCTCATTGCATATTGAGAACAAACTCTGATCACATTCAACAAACAATATGTCAAATTTTTAAACATGTTCCATTAGACTTAATCTAATTGTCTTTTTTATTTATTATTGTTAAAGTTATTTTATTTTAATGAATTATTGACTACTTCCTTTCAGAAAATACAGAAAATAAAAATACAAAATAATCTAATAGAAAATTTATTGAAAATGAAGAAAACTACAGAGTACTCCATCAACAGGTTATCAATTATTTTGCATCACTTGGAAAAGTTGTAGAGCTAACGTTTGCGGGTACACGAATTCTTGAAAAAGTGGTATTGACTTCCTTCACAATAATTATATTGAGTACAACCTGTGCGAGGCTCCTATTGGTGTGTTTGTGTATCACCACGTCTCTCTTTGCTACTTCTGGCAACAAATTCGCCAAGTTCAATAAGATTAACCCATTAATAACCAAATATTCAAGAACAAATATCTGTCAAATCTGTTAATAAAGAATATAATAAAGAAAATTCCCACATGGTATATTGTACGCATATATCTTGACTGTACATCCCTGATAATACACTTTCCATACATTACATTGTGAAAACTGGTACTTTCGGCAGATATTTTTACACAAATAGTGTGCATTACATATAATATTTCTATTACTTTATATGATTTTTCCCTGGCATATTGCTGTTTGCCAAAATAAATATTCTATTGCTTATTATGTTATTAAAAGTTGATACTTACAAAACCAAATTATGTTTCCAATATTCGCAGCCTGGTATACAGTGAACAACTGAATTAAGTTGACGAGTTGTTCAATGAGAGCACAAGTCAAAGCGATCAGCACCCATGTCAGCACCAGCTTGGCTTTTTGCTGTAAAAATAATTATTGTTAGTTAGATAAATCGTTATTTCACCTCGTTCTGGGACATGCCTAGAATTAAAAAAAGAAAAAGTAAACGGTAGGAAGAATAACAGTATAAACCAATATATTTACTCTGTATTGTCAGTAAACTATAGATTAGAAAATGTTACTGACAACTAAAATACACTCATATATTGTAGGATTTGCGTTCATTGCTCTTTAATGTAGTTGTATTCAAACATTTTGGGAAGCTGTTGATTCATATATTATATAAGAACACACCTGCTTGGTTTTATATTACTGTGAACAGTTTCTCCGTAATCAGAACATTTGGTGACTACATTTCTAAAATTTCAAGCTGAGCTATTTAGCTGGATTAATTCCCCAACTCCTGTCTGAGAAAGTGTATACAATTTACATGCTAGCTCCTCTATGAGTTTTAACAGCCAATCTCTATTCTTCTGTTTTAGAAACTTCAGTGGTGCTTTAACAGGGGATTTTAATGTTAATATTTTAGAGACTCGCAGCTTAAATGTTCAACCTTTCTTGAATACTTCAAGATCATTTAATTTATTTTCATCAAATGTTCTCCCGACTAGAAGTAGTGCCTGTTCAGACAATCTTTGTGTTTTGACTCTACCTTGCTAGAACAAGATTCAATACAAATTCTGCAAGTTTATAGATGACTGTTACCATTATACGTACAAAATTGAAAAAGGATAAACAGTTAAAGATATTACAAGAAATCTGTACCATGCACTTAATTTCTTCTAAAAGACTAAATAATCTTAATGGATGTTTGAGTGATTTTAACTGGACCAATATGAGTGATTAATAGTAATTTTGAAGTAGGCTAAATACTGTTGCTAAATTGTTTGTAAACGCTTTAAATGTTTATTTAAATCTCTATTGTCCACCGATATATGTGATAAGTAAACTAAGAAGTCTAACAAAGTGAACTGGTTCACTGCTGAAATGAATAAAACCTATTAGTTCTGATACTTTAAATGGTTGTTTTGTCAATGTTGGTGTAAATACAAACAATAAAGCATGCTCTGATTTAATGGCAAACTCTCTTCAGTCACATCAAAGATATAGATTTATATTGATTGATGAACTATCATTGCCCACTTACAACCAGCAGCTATAATCAACATATCGCTAAACACAGCTCTTCATTACTGTCAATATTAATTTATGCAGACAGTCATGGAAAGGATGTATCTTGGAATATTAACAAATGCAAAAAACCAACATTTAAAAAGTGCCAGCCTGGTGGTTTTGTTAAACTTGGACGCCATACCAAGCAGGTTTTAAATGAGAAAAATGTAAAACAAGAATTAATGGATAAAGAAGACATCCTGATTGTTGTTTGTGGTTCCAATGATGTTGCCAGAAACAAAGCACATGAAGTATTGGACGGCATAAAAAGTACTCTGTATTGATAACAACGTGGTTTCAGTGGACTTATCTCAAAGATATGACTTACAAGACTGGTCTTGTGTGAATAGAAAAATAAAGAAAACTAATTTAGAACTGAAAACTTTAAGTGACTGTTATGATAATTTGAGGTTGTAGAAGTGAGTACAGCTGGGAGACACATGCATACTGTACATGGTATGCATTTAAATTCAGTTGGAAAGACGTGGTTGGCAATGAAGATATGGGAGACCTTGAGATCTATCACAGGAGAATCAATGTCACCTCGATCTAGGCCTACCAAACCCAATGTGGGCTCTATGTCAGCGGGAAACTTCATCTCAACAGAAGAAGTGTTGAAGACATAGGACTTGACAATAACATACACCAATTTTCCAAAAGGATTACAATATCTATATATATAAAAATGAATGTTTGTGTGTTTGTCCTTTATGGAATCGTAAACTATTTGACCGATCATTATGAAAATGTGTATGTATATGTATTTTTCGACGGAGAAGGTTTATATACTATGCCTATTGATGTATCTCGCCACCAGACGGTACTGCATTTGTTAAAAGTTTTTAAAGCGCCTGCACACTATAAACTGCGATTACGAAACAGTTACGTATATTAAATAGCAAAAAACTATTTTAAGGCGCTAAGCTTTGATGTATATTTGTCTTCAAAATACATTTCTGGTTGAATTGAGTGTTGGACCATTTTATAATAAAGTACAAGTACGTAGACAATGGCTATAAACATACACTTTTGACAGATTTTCTTGATCGTGGCAACAATACAAACTCTACATCATCGTTGGAAATATAATTCACTTGAACCAGAAGTGCACATACACGGGCAAAGCTTATGAAAAGCGTGCGAAGCCGCGGGAAACAGCTAGTTTCATATAAATATTCAGTGACCTAGAAATAAGGTTAATGAATTTGATATATTTCTAAATGAATCTAAAAATAATATAATTTGCCTTATTGATCATTAGCTTACTCCTCTGGAGGTGGATTTCTAGTTGCCTAGTGGGTATAATTTGACAGCCAATTGTAGGAAAAACTTGGACTAGGACATGGGGGATATCTATAGTAATAGTTTTGTTTATGGTTATGAACCAATAAATGTAGAGCAATTCAGTCTTGAAAAGGGGTTTGAAGTAGCATCAGTTGTTTTCCCTACTATAAAATTAATTGTTATTACACATTATAGAACACCAGATTGAATTATTGAAGTGTTCAAGGATGCTCTAAATAATCTGATTCTCTTTTTGAATAAATTTAAGAATTGGAACCTGGTTATAACTGGTGACATTAATTTGGACATTCGTTTTACAGATAAAAAATAATTAATTTTCAGAATATGTTAAGATCTCATAACCTGTATCGTTTAAACAATAATTCAACTCAATTAAATGCTTGTCTGGATTAACATCATAACAAACAACCATTATGACAAATATTCATGAGTAATTATTCAGGCACATTTCTATGATCATCTAGGATTAAAACTTAATATTATTGTAAATCAATACTGGAAATTATAATATATATAATATATATATATATATATATATATATATATATATATATATATATATATTATAATTAAATCATAGTTTTCTTTTCAAAGTTGAAAGTTTTAACGATCACTTTGTAAATATTTGTAATTATATTATACCAAATGTAAACCCAGCTAATATTGTAAATGTAGACAAAATGCTAGAAACGACAAATTTTAACATTGTAAATAATTTTAAATAGAATGATATAACTATACTTGATGTTGAAAGATGTATTAAATAAAAAAAATCAGTAGTTCAAAGTCAGAAGATTTTTATGATTTATCAAATTATTTATTAAAACAATGTCACAGTGTCTTGCTATGTCCTTTGGCCTATTTGATAAACTGGTTGTTTTTTAAAGGTATCCATCCTATGTATCTGAAAGTTACCATTACAATACCTGTTTTTAAGAATGGAGTTATTTACTCTCAAAGTAATTATAGTCCAATATCACTAGTCCCAATTATGTCAAAAGTTGTAGAGGGTATAATTAAGCAACAGCTTGATAGTTACTTTGAAATAAATAGATTTCTGACATTAAGTCAGTATGGTTTTACAAAGACTTTCTACCATCTAGAAAATATAGTGTCCTATGTACTTCAAGGATTTAAAGAAACAATTGTACTCATGCAACCGTGTTAGACCTAAGTAAAGCATTTGACATTGTGTTTCTCAATATTCTCGTCACAAAAATTGAATTTTTGGTATTGTGCAAAATGAGCTAAGTCTATTAAGATCATACTTGTTGGATGGATATCAAATAGTTAAAACTGGTGAACAACAATCAAGCTTGCAAAAAGTATTAAACAGGGTTCCCCAGGGTTTAGTACTTGGGCCATTTCTTTTTATTATTTTTAATAATGACCTCCTAAATTCCTTATCCAGTAATTGTGTTTTTTATGCTGGCAACACAACATTGTTAAATGTAGGGAAAGATCTTAATCTATTACTTAAAAACAGTGAAACCCTGTAAAAAAACTTGCATATGGCTTGAAAATAATAAATTATTACTTAACAGAAATAAGACAGAAAAAAATTGTTTTTGGGCTTAAAAACAC
Organism: Homalodisca vitripennis; assembly: GCF_021130785.1. Lineage (NCBI taxonomy): Eukaryota > Metazoa > Arthropoda > Insecta > Hemiptera > Cicadellidae > Homalodisca > Homalodisca vitripennis. The sequence continues at coordinate 144,311,518 of NC_060209.1, read as the reverse complement.
TGAGAATAATTACTTTTCTAGGAATAAATACAGACTGAAAGCTTAACATACAAATAAATTGTGTAAAAAATTAGCAAGAGTTCTTTTTGTATTGAGGAAACGAAAAACATGTAACAATAAGAAACTTATTTTAAATGCTTATTACTCTTCTTTTTTCACTGTCATCTGTTATATGGTACAACTCTTTGGGGGAATTCGTCTGGTGCTCAACTGGTTTTTATATGGCAAAAGAAGGCAATTAAATGTATTGTGGGGATTAGGGACATTGTAGACCTCATTTTATTGATCTAAGTATTTTAACGATACCCTGTGTGTTCATGTTTCAGGAAATTATGTATGTTAAAGAGCATTATATAGAATTTAATTTAAGAAATAGTAAACTTATATAGAACGCCACAAATAAAAACCTTATTGATGAACAATTTATACGTCTAAGTAAAACAAAAAGAAGTTACATATATATTGGCATAACATCAAATTTATACTGAAGCTAAATGTCTACTATTTTATTTATGTCGTTGTGCTACCATTTAATAGACTGTGACAAAGCATATTGCAGCCTATATATTATTTTACGCTAATGAAGGAACTGAAAAATTGAAATTGAATCATGACCACCATTAATGTCCTAAGCTCTGCCAAAATAGCCTACTACTCTTTGAATCGCACCTGGGGTATGGTCTATTAGGCTGGAGAAACTCATGCAAGACAAACATGCAGCGAGTGCTCATTAAACAGAAGTGAGCTATAAGGATCCTTGGAGAACTAAACCCTAGAAAATCCTATAGGGAGAAATTCAAAGAGCTCAACATCCTTACTGTTGTTGGACGAGTACCTCTATCACATATTCTCACACAAAGTCTGTACATCCATTGAAGACAGGATCACAGCTCCAAACATGTAACAACTGATATGCAACACATTACTGCCTTCCCAAAAATAGACTAACCAAGTATGAGCAGAAATCAGGTTACATGGCAGCCAAAATCTGGTATCACCTTCCTGAAACATGAATGGAACAGAAGACCAACACCTAAGAATACGGCTAAGCAACTGGCTTAAGTAAAATCCTTTCTCCATACTGGATGAATTTATTTACTCTTGACTTTAAATTATGACTTCATTTTTTTTCAACATTGGTAATAATGTACCTTGTTATATCTAAATTATATATAACTTGACTCAATAGAGTAAGTAATAATGTATCTTAAAAATATTGTAAATAAAGGAGTTTGATTTTATTCGGTTCTCCAGCTTCTCGATATTAGTTATTGTGTGTTGCCAGAGTCACACAATAATAGTAGATTGCTAATCCATACGGGAGAAGTGTTCCGACTTGTTGTTGTAGTGTTGACAGCCCAAACTATATTGCAGTAGGCTGTCCCCTCTACCTCGCACTTCCTCATCCCTTGCCTCCACCCGCCTAGCTCTTTCCACAGGTATTCACTCCACAGCTTGTTTATACAGTAGGACCTTGATATATCGAACCTCAAGGGGATTTACAAAACTTCGATATATCAAGAATTTCGATATAATGAGGTTCGATATATCAAGGCTGTTTGGGGCAGACTTCGATATATAGAGGTTTACAACTGTTGTTGTATTATTCATTATATCAAGGTTAACTCTGACAGACTTCGATATACTGTATAGAGGTCCACACCCACTACAATAATACAGTACAATTAAGAATCGTACATTACTTTATCGGGAAATGTGAATAAGAAATTATAACAAGAACACCATACATCAATTTAAATTTATTTATTTTTTAACTAAACGTATAGAGTAATATTATTACATAAATATGAATATGAAATACTGTAACGTCTTAAAAAGTTATGTTGTACAGTATAAATACACATGTCTGAAATACGGTTCTACTGTACTGTATTTTAAATGTTTAAAATGCTACTGTAATGTAGGCTTACGTACATGTTATAAAGAGTTTGCAAAACTTATTTACTGTTGTTAAAAAAAAATCTACTCGCACTAATCGTGGTAACGTCCAAATTAAACTGAGGGTGGAGTGGTGACCCACCACTGGCGTCTACAGAAAACAAAGGAGTGTTGGTGGTGGGGGTTCGACATGAAAAATACGGTACCTACTCTACTTTGATGGTTGTTCGTTTGCACAACACGACAATACAGTACTAAAGTTCGTTTCGTTGATAAACTGAAACTTCGATATGTTGAGGTAATTATAAGAAAACTTCGATATATAGAGGTAAAAAATAGGCAAAATTATTGTCGAAAATTCGATATATTGAGGTTATTTACTTGAAATCTTCGATATGTAGAGGTAAAATTAGCATTGAAGTAAATGGGACATTTAAGGGGAATGACAAAACTTCGATTTATCGAGGAATTCGATATATTGAGGTTCGATATATCAAGGTCCTACTGTATAATAAATCCGCTAGACTGAACTATAGCACTGTTCTCACCAGCCTCAAATTTTAACTGATTACCAGTCTACTTCTATTATTGGCCTCTGGTGTTGCTCTCATTAAGAACTAAGTCATTATACTGGCGGTATCGTTTTATTCAAAGTTATAAAAGAATTTATTTCAAGAGATGAGTCTTCGTTAGCAATTAAAGATACTGTGTCATCAGCACGTAGCATCCCTCGGGTCTAGTTAAGATGTAGCTTAGTAGGTCATTTGTTGTCCAAGTATAGAGCACTGAAGTACACTTCTACTAATCGGGAGTAAGGTTATCTTGCCTTATGGGGTATGTTGTTTATTATATAACTCACTTCAACTATTTATTACTGGTCTTCTAGGTAGCTGGCAAGCCAGTTATACTGTACAATATTCCCCAATGCCCATATTTTTCACTTTTTGAAGAAGTAGAGAATGGTTTAGGCAATCAAAGGCCTTGCTGAAGGCTTGGAGGTAGAGAATCTAGAAGAATTTGATGTTTTGAAAGCTAATCAAATGGAAATTATAAAATGTGATGATTTAGAAATCTGCAGTGATCTACAGAGTGTTGTAATCCCACATTGTATGAATGACTTGCTCAACCCAACTGGTTTGCAGAGTTTTGAAAACAATCTAAATATTTTTCTGTTTAGACTAAAATTACAACATGTTATGTTTTATATTTACTACATAAGTCTTATTTATCTCAAACAATCAAGACTTCTACATATTATATACATTACATATATAAAAAATTACAATCTAACAACATATGAATTAACAAGAAGTTACCTGATATACTCCCATGAGAAGAATCAAAGACAAAATGCAGCCAATGATATGAGTAATTATCATCATAATGGCAACAGCTTTCAATGCTAAAAACAAAACCAGAATAAGTATAAAAATTCACATTCATATAGAGAATTAAACAATTTTCAAGTTATATTATGATTTTTTAGCAAATGTTTTATGATATAGGTTTGTGACCATTAACAAATTCAAGTTTAGAAAATGAATTTGTTGTTTGGTTGCAATTCAACAACTTAACCATTCAGCTATATACACAATTTTAATACAAACTGATAAAAAATAATAGACCTCAAATGCAGCAGAAGGTTATTGCTTAAACTGGAGAATACAGAGAATGGCCCTTTGTTACAGTACTGTTGTTTGTGGCCAAAAATTTACTAACAAGCAATGAGGTGTGAGCAGGTGCATTGTCTTGGTGCAAAAGTCATGAACTATTTTGTGACAAATCTGGGCATTTTTCAGATTGCTTTACGCGTTGAACTAACAGGTAGTACTCCTTATTGACCAATTGACCTTGTGGTAAGAATTCATGATGCACTATGCCATTAAAATTGAAGAACACAGTAAGTATAAACTTCACTTATGACTACACTTGTTGAGACTTTTTTCGGTTTTGGCGATCCAGAATGCCTCCACTGGAATGATCGACCCTTAAGTTTTGACATCATATATACGTATGTACCCATGTTTAATCACCTGTTATAACTCATTTCAGTAATTCTGCATTCTTGTTCACTTCATTTAGTGACTCCTGAGCAACTGTTGATCAGGAGTCCAATTACTGTTGTTTTTGTTTAAAATTCAACAATTTAGGACCAAATTTTTCTGCCACACATTTCATACCCAAAACATCAAAATAATTTCAAGACATAAGCTAAAGTTAATATGCCGACAACATCAGCGACTTCTCTGGTTGTAATATGATGATCGTTCATAACCATATCTTCCAATTTTTTCACGTTTTCATCGGTTGTTGATGTGCTGGGGTGTCTGGACATTTGTCATCTTCAATGTCTTCACAGCCATCTTTGAAATGTTTATACCACTTGTAAACTCCTATTTTACTCACAGCACTTTTCATAGGCTTTTATTAATATTTCCACCACTTTGTTACACTTTATTTCATTTTTCACCCCAAATTTTATACAAATTCTTTAATATATTTTTGTAACAAAAAAACATGTCTAACCTTAGCAGCTGCCACTGAAAAAGTAAACAATAAATACAACTTAACATTTCATCATACTTCAGGAGGAATATGAGTACCACCATAATAAAAAATCTTGTCAATCGGACTCTCCAAACCCACAAAACTTATACATTCACATTACTTCTCGAACACACCTTGTGCGCACGCGCATCCAAACGTGTCATAGTTGAGATGTATTAGCTCTTTGTTGATCCCGACTTGTGCAAGTGTATTTTTAAAGTGGCCGTGCTCACTTATGCATTGACGGATTTCAATGAAAAAAATATTGTTGGAATTGTTATAAAAATTGCAAAATAGTTGGTATCTTTTAAATTTTTATAACCAATGTAAAACAGCTGATACCTTTCAAAAGACAAAATGTTTGTTGCTCACAGCTTGTGCAAGCGTACCTTTAAAGTGGTCGTGCTCACTTATGCCTTGATGGATTCCGTTGAAATTGAAATTGCAATAAAATTCTCCAAATAATTGGTGTCCAGTACACTTTTTATAACTATACTTGTTTTTTTTTGTTATTTAACTATAACATTTTTCAACAGACTCCATTTTGTTAATATTAAAGACAATAACACAATTATTTTTTTTATTTTCCTCTTGCCTATTCAAACCTATGTGTCAAATTTATTTTTCTTTAGCTTTAGCTAGTTTTAGAGATAATGATTTTCATATAAAAAATACAAAATGGTGGCTAGTGGCAAAACAAAGTCAAAATTGGAAGAAAAGTTATTCTTCATTTTTAGCTTAGAATTACACACAGAATTTGAAAATACATAGCAAGCCCAACCTTTTTATTACACCCTGTATATATACAGTGTGTGTGTGTGAAAATTTTTTAATATGTTAATCAGTACTATTTGTATGTTGTTAAAATCAGAGAAAAACTACCAAATACTAAAAAGACTTAATACACTGAATGTTCTTACTGGGTAAGTTATCAAGTATCGCTTTATTTTCAGGAGCAACTTTATCAGGATGTTCTTGGATGTAGTAAAGGCCTGCAAGAGCCAATCCAAACGTTATCACTGAGACAATGTTGGCTATCTGCAAAAAGTAAAACAAATCAATATTAATATTACACAGCTGTTTAAAAATTATGTTAGATACAGGTTGTTCATTTAACAGTACACACATTTTGCCTTTTAATGAGTCTGTTGGCATATGAGCATTGGGACAATGGCAAAACAAAAATGAAAAAGCCTTTTATTAATCAAAATTTATAATGAATCAATATGCATTACCATTTATAATTCAAACCTAACTTAGATATGGATATGTGTTGCATGCAGTAGCAGATTTCTGTCAAAACGTGTTTTGTATTACAAGTTATATTTTTAAAAGAAGCAAAGGGAAGAAAAAACTAAAAGCAAAAGTCTATACAATCTTAGTAATGTAGATATATTAAAATATTAAAGAATATCAGAAAGAAATGCAAATCCTAAGATTTCTCCTTTATATTAGAATTGAAAAGACTAGTCTATGACAAAAATGTTCACAAAATAAACTTGATTATTAGTGATTATAAAGTTAAAGTGGTCTATTTCATATTCAGCTGTATAGTATTCAGTCATTCAAGGGTTAATCTCTAGATGTACTGATGCAAGATGGATGTAATGTTTTAGTTCTAATTAGGTAACTTTAATTACAGTAAAAAGAGGATCATTACATAACAATTTTGAGTTAAATATATAAAAATTATAGCCTACAATTGTTAATTAATTTAATTAATTAATTAATAATCCAATTGAGTTAATTGGATGAAATAAACGGACAACTTACCATGGATATCCAACCAATGATCTTTGAGCCTGTCTTCAAGCTGCAACCGCAGCAACATGAATCTAGTTGGGGGATAGACATTTTTCTGAAATAGAAAAAAAAACCAGATTTTAGATTAATGACATTTTCATTGCATTAAAATTTAAATTCAGTAAGTTACATAAGCATAGTGAACATTAGATACACAGCAGTAGAAAGAATACATTATTACATGTATTTTGTTATTAAAATAATTGAAAATATAAGTTTATGAGTTCCTCCAGGAAGTAGAGGTAGAGGGAATATAACAAATATTATTTAGTATTGTCTCTGGCTTTAAAAGTAATTTATCTATCATCTTTATGAGGACTGTGTGAGAAACATTTTGTGCTGTAAAGTTAGTTATGTCTAGTGACTCTACGTATCACTATGATGCTACATCTCTATCAATGACCTTAATCTTATGAATTCAATACTTTTCTGTAGTATATGAATTCAATATTTATAATCACTGTTTCTTTTTTTTGCCACAACCACAACTCTCAAATGGCACCAGATTTTTGTTATGGAATGAAATATCTTCTCATAGACTGATACATAACTAAAGGAAATGTGCTTTAGGCAAGTACTGCTCTAGATATAATTGGCTGGCTTTATCGAAGCATATCACTTGTGGTACTGGACACATTTCATTTCTGTCTGTCTGTGTACACGATATCTCGAAAACAAAGTGATGCACTTGAAATAGTACATGAAGCTTAATTTCTATTTGAGGACTACTGAGTTCCATGATGGTGCATGTCAATCCATGTGATTTGACTGTGTTAGCAAAAATCTTTACATTGTTCTTATAGACCACTTGAAATAGTACATGCAGCTTAATTTCTATTTGAGGACTACTGAGTTCCATGATGGTGCATGTCAATCCATGGGATTTGACTGTGTTAGCGAATATTTTTACATTGTTGTTATAGGTACAACCACGATGGCAACAAGAAAATAGCAGAATAAATAAATTTGTAAAGAAATTCAATAGACACACAGGAGATTCAAACATGTGGAATATTAACACATATAGCACAACTATCCTAACACATACAACATAATTTTATAGTGACTTGGTGTGTAGAGTTTTATTACTTAAACACTGATAGAAAACCCAATTTCATGGAAAAATCTGAATGTATACTGTCAAAAATACTCGAGAAAGATTTAATAATATGTAGATTTTGTTTTGTATGAAACTACATTTCTAGAAGAATATGTTCTATTATGCATAATTTTCATGTCAACTTCTTTTCTGCATGATTATCTGTCTGTCTATGTGTCCGCAGGACATCTTAACAATAAAATGAGCTATAGATTTGAAATCTTGCATGCAACCACAGTGAAACCTGTTATGACACACGGTGTGCCAGTGTGGTGTACTTCTACTTTGTCATATTTAGTCATAGTAGACACACAGGTTTTATAATTTGTACCTCACACATAGTGCAAGATACAGTATTGTGATGATGACAAGTAATGTTGGTTGTCATTTTAAATATTTGTGTTGGATCTCTTGGAGTAATTAATTAAAGTGGGATTTGGGAGATGTCCAACCTTATAGTGGTGTAAACTTCCAAAAGTTCCTGTATACAAAGTTATGCTAGCTACGCACAAAAGGGTGAATCTACTATGCTAAGACTAACAATCTAAGTCTAAATCTAACATACTACAAGTGGCAAAGAAGAAGCTTTGGCTTCTAAACCTACAAAACAGGATGCCAACAGTCCTTACAGCTGCAGAACAAGAAAACTTGGAGGAGATAATAACATCAGGTGAATAGATCATTATGTTTATCTATGAACTATTGTCAAGGTTTATAATCCTCAAAAAATGTTCAAGCATTCAACAAATAAAAAATTTTTTTTTTCTAACTAAAAATCACTGTATACTAGTAGAAGATCACCATCAAAGGGAACCACAGCCCTTTAAATCACAATTCAGGAGATAATGTATGTTACTAACATCATTTTATTTTAAGGGCAAAGTGTATGAAATCAATTGTATCTAGATGGGATCACAGTGTTTAGCTGTGGGAGCAGACAGTCAGAGACTAATGATTGCTAGATTTAGACAGGAGATATCAGTATTGTATTAAAGTCCAATCAATTAGGTTTTGTGGCTGCTGCCAGTACAAAGATTCACAATGGCTGAAAACAGTCACTTCAACTGAAATTTATTTAGTCTCACAGGTCTGTCCTTGGGATTAAGAAATCTATACTGTTAGACAGGTGATCTCAGTATTGTATTTTGAAGTTATTGTAGTACAAACAACACAACCTAACAACCTTTGTACTTTGATGGTTGTTGCCAGTACAAAGAGTCACAATGGCTGAAAACAGTCACTTCAACTAAATTTATTTAGTCTCACAGGTCTGTCCTTGGGATTAAGAAATCTATACTGTTAGACAGGTGATCTCAGTATTGTATTTTGAAGTTATTGTAGTACAAACAACACACAACCTAACAACCTTTGTACTTTGATGGTTGTTGCCAGTATAAAGAGTCACAATGGCTGAAAACAGTCACTTCAATTGAATTTATTTAGTCTTGCAGGTCTGTCCTTGGGATTAAGATATCTATACTGGTCTCATTCATTCTGCTTTGGATTGTGTGGACTCCAATCTCTTAGGAGAGGCACAACACTCCAATAGTCCAATGTGTCCAATGTAATCCTCAGCCCAAGGTCAGCTAGTCCAAGTAAGGTACAAGGTTATCTTTCAACAAAAGCGGCATTTTTAGGAGCTTTTAAAGCAACTGTGTAGACAATCAAAATCACCTTGGTCCAGTACTTTGCATGCATAGTAAATAAGGAGTAAATAAGGTTTACCAGGGTCCCTCGGTGATTATGTATGCAGTGTGATCGGAAGGATTAAGTACCGTGGCTGAGTAAGCGGAAGGAAAGAGTTGCTGATTCAAGCGGCACAAAATAAACGACGGAGCATGCAACTGGAGAATATAAAACACTATAGAAATGACACCGCTTAACTCCATTAAGATGAAAAAATATTATATTGTAATGAACGAGAAAGCATTGTCGAATTTCCTTCTCATAAACCTCTCCCAATTTACAAAATTTCTTCTACTCACATGTTCTTGTCAAAGCAATATAAATCTTTATATCAATAATAAATCCAACTTTAATTGCTTAGAGCCGACTCATGAAACATGACATTTCTCATTTTAAATTATCCAGAAGCTATTAAATGTATCTTGGAAAGTGAATTATCCATTAATATTGGTATTATAGAGTAAAAATTAGATTTTAAATAAATAAAAAACTAAATAAATGTTTGAATGCGTATTAATCTTTAAAATGGGACACCATCGTTAATTCTACAATTGAAAATGAGTAAGGTCAAAAGTAAACATAAATCTATACTATTTTGTAAAAATCTAATAGTGTATGTCTGTGTGTTACTCAATCACGTAAAAACTACATATACCGATTGTAGTCCATGTAAAATATTGTAGTCTTAATATTTTAGATGGATATTCTTAGGGTCTCTGGTTAACATATATGCCTATTTCTATTTTAAAACTCCCTCTGGGCTACGCCCCACTAGTCTCCAAAGTTACGAAAAATTGCACTATTTATTGAATATAATCTACTGTTTTGTATAAACACTATTTTATTAGTACAACCATATGTTTAATCTATTTAACCATAGTTTTATTTAACTTTGAAAGCGCAAAGTAAGCTTGATAGTAACTTTTTCTGTAACCAGTGTTGAGCACAGATTAAGAAAATATCTAGATAAGAAAATTATAAGTTTTAGTAAAAATACACTTTAACTTTACATTTTAGCAGACAATAAGTATACAGTGATTGATCAGTGCAGTAAGGGAAGTATCAAAGACAAAGTTACTATCCAACTTTTACAATACATTTAAAGACCGTTGTAAATCCATCTTAGTTGTCCTTTGACAAAAGTAGGATTCTCGGATTTGCTTATGTACATATCTTCTTGATCAGGGCTACAAAGGAAACTCAGATATCAAACAAACCAGAAATATCGTAGACTGGAAGTAAACTACTCGTACAAGGGCCGAAAGTAGACGCTTTATGACCGAAGTAGACTTATCAGACCCGTGTATGTAAATATTTTTTTCCTGATGGGGGAGTAAGGCAAAATTAACTATGGCACAAAAAATACTATAATTGGAATAAATAACTGTGGCCATAAATATTTAAAAAGAATATGCCCATGGTGCTCAACACGATAATGCGTGCGTATCCGTGGGTACCAGCTAGTATTATTTTTTTAATCTTAAAATAGATACTTGTACTTGGTTTTGTGGCGCCATTTATCAGGTTTTCTGATGAAATATTATTAGCAGCAATAGCATTATTTCCTATATTTTTCATTCAGTTACAGTATTAGAAGTATATTGTATACCTTTATGCATACAACATTATAATAAAACAATACAGTTTTATAAAGATCGTCATTGACAATACTGTGCGCAGTGAGGATAGGCTAAGGACTGATCCAGTCCCAAACTCAGGCACGATGTTACTCAAGGTCATAGTGGCTAAACCGGTTTGCCAAGATTATTATTCTCGCCTGGGTACCATTCATGAAATACAAATAGGTAGGCAGTATAGTACGCTACGCAGATCACGGTTACTCTGGTTTCGGAGACGGTCGTTGGGAAGAGGGGGATGTCATTACGTCTAAATTTACGCTGCATATGTAGCCTATATCACAGACAAATGATGTATAGGTTTGTTTCTCTGTGTCTTTACATTACAATATATGGAGGATATGGATACCTAAAGTAAATATAGATTGGAAGGCTGTACTGTCCTGTTGACTCTTGACTTTCTTTTGAGCGTTTTTAATAACCGGGTACGAAATGCCGGTTATCGGAACAGCTCTCGTCTATAACGTCAATGTGAGAGACCACACACGGACTAAGACCTCCAGAACAAAAGACACTTGTGTTATATGGTGGCATTACCCAGCTGAGGCTCTTGGACAGTAGACTCTTGAATAAGTTGAATACATTGGCAACCCAATCATGTATTTTGGGATATTTCTAAACCTTGGAATTTTATAGTCGGGAAGTGACAGTCTTGTAGATCCATAAGTCTTCCAACATTCGTTCGGGTTTAGTTCTGCGAGGGAGAACACTCTTTGGAGAACTTCAGCAGTATTTGAACTTCAATGTAAATAAAACACACTGAATACCAGCACGATCGGAAACAGGGCCTTTCGAAGGGGGAGGGGTGATTGGGACTAGCTTTTACAGGCTGCGGCTGTAGACTGATGAGTAGAGGCATCGCGGGTTTAGGTTGAATCGGAAAGCGTGATAATAACACAACCACAGTCTACACTTATTTGTACTAGAATATGCAATAGTAATACAAATATTGTATTGATTATTCACAATGTAGAATTGACTTATTATATTTATGTTGGTGGGGGAGGGCAAGGCTCCGCTTGACCAGGGCGCCAACAAGCCTAGGTACGGTCCTGATCGGAATGAGTCTTGAAGTTATGTCCCTACTTACACTTGTTGATTGTACAGATATACAGTATACAATAGTTTCGAAACTTATTCAAAATGACTTCAAACTAACGTGAAAATAACAAATGCTACAATAACACTAAACACAATATTAATTGAGATTAAATTAAATTATTATTACTTTCATTATATTGTCTACAGCCTCCTCTCAGACCTTCACACACCACAGGTTTGCGCTTCCCGCGAAGACGTAAAACAATTACTATTTTCCATCAACTTTTTAGTTTTTAACAATGTCATGTTTACTAAGGAAATAAATGCACCCGGTGATTAAATTCATCATATGTATCTACTAAAACTCATACTATACAAGATTGCGGAATAATTATTTATGAAAAATGTACTTATTAGAAAACCGTCGTCACAGAAAACGGAATTGAAGAAAAGGAAAGCACGGGAACGATCAATCTTAACCTATACTTTTTTATTGGAAGGGGTTCTTTCTACGACATTGGTATTTCAATCGAAGAAACGTTTTTACCGGAAACCGGTACAGACCCACGAACAAACAATTATTGATCTCCGCGGTAATCGAACCCGTGAACTTTCGGTTAGAGTGGCGCAGCCTTTCCTCTAAGTATGTTAGTTGTTTCAATTCTCTTCTCCATGAACTTTAGAGATTTTAGTTTTAATTAATTTAAGCGGCCGAGGCAGTTTTAATCTCAAATGTACTATGACAAAAATGTTGATAAATACCGATAGTATGAATTAAACAATATGTTTCTAACTTCCGGCAAAGTTGACTAAATACTGTAGTACGACTAAAAATCAATGGTTTAACCTGTGTGAAAATTCACAAGCCTCCATTAATAACTACTTCCATTCAACCACTAATGATGTGGATCGGGGTGATTCATGTCAGGAAACATCCAGTGTCATCTGGTTACGGCCACTTACAGGAATTGTTGATGACACTGAATGAAAACACGTAATCTATTTGTTTGCATTTAATTAATATATATTTATAACTAATACATAACAAAGCTAATATATAATAAGACATGTATTCATAATATATTCAGGTCGAATTCAGTTTTAATATCAGCATTAGACCAATTTCTGTATTAATTTTAGAAAATTCCAATAAACAAATACCAACAATATAAATGTTACTTGATTTGTTCTTAATATTAAAGCTGTGTGACGAGTTAAATTAATTTCCTTTTAATATAATATAAAAATCAGAGAACCCCCTCCCTCAAATCTGATGCCTAGAACAGCACTGGTTGCGTTACTACGTAATATCCTCTGAGTTAATATTAGTAACAATTGCGGATCAATACACAGCCAACCGTTGACAGGCTTCCAGCGTCAATATAATGTGTACTGTAGATCTTTTTGATTTCAGGTCTAGGCCTACGTACGTTACAAGTTTAACAGTGTACCCGTTTGTTTCCGTAGGTGTACAACATGTTGGTGGATTGAGAACGGGTTTTTGTTGGCTTCCCTTCGACTTAAATTACATTTATGATATCGAAATACAGTATTTTCAGACCGGAGTGATCTGACATAGAAGCTGTCAGACGCGGTATCTACGAAGACTCCATTTTATCAGTAGGATTGTTACCACCTGTGTCTTTGCCTTCCTTAATTAGCCATATCAAATGTAGTCTTGAGGAATAAAAATCGAAGAACATACTTATAATTTTAGGTATTAAATTCCATCCAACAGAGCTTTCTCTCATGCGGATTTCGGTGTATAAAATAGTTTATTGGATAACTCACACTGCATGATTCGAAATTGATTAATGTTTGTAAAAATAAATAAATCGGACAATTTTTAAAACTAAGCAATTAAATTTATAACGATTGAAGAAGGAAGACGTTTTTACAGATGCCCGATATGCTTATAGACGATGCTCTGTAACTCTTACTTATCAACTCAAAGGTTAGGGGTAAAACCTTTTGACCTTAACATGGCTATTGCTAGTACATTTACATATGGGGAGAAAATCGTGACTAACTCTGACGTTTGTGCTTATCTAGAGGAAGTACGTACAGTTTATATTTGAAACACGCAATATGTATCAAAGACTGGGTAAGTTTTCGTGGCTAGGTTACGAAATTTCATATTAATTTTTCTTATATTCACAATTAAATAAGGACAATTTCAGTTCTTTAAAATTATTGAGAACAAAGACAGTTAGTTTTTAGAGACTACCAGGGCTTTTTCTAACATAAATAACAACAATCTGGAGGTGCTGTCCAGAGATGATTTTTCTCACATTTTCTCACAATCGTATATAAAGAGCCTTCAGATCTTCACATTTGACGTCCAATTAAGTTCAAATTCTATTGTACTCTATGGTTTCAAAACTCCTCTCAAACGCCCCATGCCTGTACAATCTCCGCCAATATCATCTGAGTGGAATGCAACGCACAAAACCCACACTACTTCGTCTTCTTGTTAAGCAGTAACTCGAATCTGTGGGCGGCAGTTTTCGTTGTGATATAGGAAAACGCTGCATTAGATAAGTACGGAGGGTTTTAATAATCTAGGAATAAAGGTGGAGGAGGGCTATGAATTTCAATCAGCATGTTTTCTCAGGATTACGGTGTGTATAGGTCGTTTTCTCGCTCAAACTCAATAATGTGCTGAGGCGATGATAAGTGTGAGCAACAAGCTGGAGAAAACGTTCTCCACTTTTGAAAAATCGGGAAACTAAACGTCTACAACACATTAATTTTTTTATTTTGCTTTTCTAAATGCCCTTATCTTTTACTCGAACCCGGGAACGTTTTGGAATTTCGTTCCTGAGATCGTTGACACAAGCAAACGTTAATGAGCCAGGGAACCTAGCGCTCGCTATATATGACGTCAAAAAATTAGATTAAGTAGTAATTGCAATACGACTTTTAAACTATTCCATTTTAATGCAGTTTAAATGCTTAGTTTGATTAATAATCATGAAGAAACATAATTTTGTGTATTATTACAACATTTATCTAGAAATAGTCATTGTATTTCTACTCTTTGTATTAATCAAATTTTTGACTCCTGGTTAAAATATTCAATACAATATTTCTCGTCGATGCCGCTTTCGCCGGATTGAAGAATATATTGACTGAACTACACACTTGACTCTTTAAAACTTAACATAGATATGGCCATGAGTGAAAAGCTCAGGTGTGAGACCTATGCCAACGAATTACAAGTTCTGATCCCAAGAAATAATCGTTACTTGTTTCACGAAATAAACAACAGAACCAATTAAAATTTTCAAATAGTAAACTTTATATATCGGTCCGTCTACATCGAATATAAATATAATTCCACATACCATATACTAACCACATTCTATAATACAACTGCATTAATTCAAAACGTAATATAACTTATTTTTCATTTCGTTAGTTGTCTTGTCAATTCTTGCGAAAGCTGTTTCAGTAGAATGCGATTCCTTGAACGAACCAGACCTTGATCCCAAGCAATTATTTTAAACTTTAATTTCATGCAATTCTAAGAAAAATGTACCAACTACGTTTTTGTGTAATTTTCTTCTTTCTTTAAGTGTTCTTCACTTAAACCCATGCACTTTTTGGATAATATATTCTTTAGATCATCGGTACAGACAAACAAGTGTTTTGATATAGTAGGATTTACAAACTTTAAAGAAATAGTTTTCTAATGAATCTGTAATGATTTTAATATTAACATTTTAAGAACGTAGACAATTTCCATGGTACATTAAAATAGATAAGAACAGATAGGATATTTTATACTTTCAAATTGTTTGACCATTGAAGAAGTCGTACTAAGCAGGCCCCTGCCATGGGGTCAACCAATTGACGTTCATTGGTGAATATACCTAATACTAGCAGATGGGTCCAAATGAACTCTGCCATGCATCACGTATTGAACTGAATACTACATATTGGAACACGAATACTATTTACTAAGTGTATACAGATTATGCAAGCCACCACAGCTTTTATAAAATAATATAAACATAATTTAAGACTATAGGTTTGATTATTTCATATAATATTGATTGACTGAGCGTTAGCGAAGGCTATCACTCGAGAAGCTCGAAAAACTTAATTTCTGTCTGTCTGTGCGCAGGATATCTCAAGAACATACCGATACTGATACTACATATGCTACCTGAAGCTTCATTTCTTTATAGGCAACACTGATTTCGAGGAAAGTGCATATCATTCCTTGAGATTTGGTTTTGTGAGTAGAGACTTTTATTCATAGACTAAAAAGAAAAATAAAGAGTGGAAAATCAATTTTAAAAGTCGGTAACAAGACTTGATCTCAGCGCACTCTAGGGTTTTAGTACCTTCCCTACATCTTTGAAGTTTTCATTAAACATTCATATTAATGGAAAAAACTAAATATTTATCGTGTAGAAAGATTCTTTGAGAAATATCTTATTTGTAGACTTCAAACTTTGCATGAAACTACATAGTCAAGAATGAGTTCTATGGTGTTACATGTCCAACCATAGTATTTGGCTGAGCGTCATTAAAACCTCTAATTTAGTGGACTGATACAATCTCTCTTCGGTCTGCCAGAGAAGATATGTTTTTCTGTATGATTCTCTGACTGTCTACCTGTCCACAGGACATTTCGAAAATGAAATGAGCTTGACTTGAAATAATGTTGAATGGAATCTTTAGCGAAGCTTGTTACGCTACAAGTGCTGTGACATACCTAATATTGTAAAAATATTGACATACAAATGATAGGTTATTTTGATGGTTTAAAACTCTAAACATGACAAAGCACAAGTATTAAAAAAAGACAATTGCCTCCTAGAACTAAACAGAAAATGAATTAAATTTTTAGAACGAATTGATTAAATATACCGTAAGATATACCGTTAGATATAACAGATATCCTGGATGAAGAGATTGTTATTGGCACACGAAGGCCACAATTCATACAATGTTTTTGAACGAAACTTACAAAATTGTGCGACTCGATAGTTCAGGAGGACATTCAGGGGGGA
Organism: Homalodisca vitripennis; assembly: GCF_021130785.1. Classification (NCBI taxonomy): domain Eukaryota; kingdom Metazoa; phylum Arthropoda; class Insecta; order Hemiptera; family Cicadellidae; genus Homalodisca; species Homalodisca vitripennis. The sequence continues at coordinate 144,294,782 of NC_060209.1, read as the reverse complement.
ATACAAATTAGACTTTTCTCCACTTAACATAGCTATAAAAAAATAATGTAACAATGTCTCCGAAGGTCACAAAGCATACGGATACATGAAAGACGAAATATTAATGCTATGGGACAAATTACTAAAAATATAGGAGTAGTACAAACTGTAAACCGATTTACTGTACTGGTTACCTTAGTATAACCGTATGGGCTAATACATAGTAAACACATTTTTTTTACAATCCTCAAAATGTTCGTACAGACCTATAGAGGATAAAAATAAAAGGTTGCGGAACACTTAATGGTAAAAAGAATAATTAATTATTTCAAATTTACAGTAGTTAGCAAAGGATAATTGTTTAATAAATAATGTTTTGGAATACGTACTTAAAATATCTCTTAGATATTTAAGCACCCTCTAAGTTAAAATGACGATATTTGTGAAGCATAAATTATTTAAATAGGAGGAGTAGCATATATTGTCATGATTCAGACTTTTGTTTAGCTAAATGTTTACATGCTTCCGTATTATATATTATGGTAGGAAAGTTCCAGAACGGTTTATTATCCGTCATACCTTTAAACTTATATTCTTAACTTTCCTTCAAACTTACCTTTATTCACAACTTTGCTCTGTCAGAGAGATGGATCACGAGAATTCGGTAGAAAATTTAAATATAAGCATTACGAATAAAAAACAGGACACTTGTACTTATACTGTATAAAAAGTTGGTGTTAATTAATAGGATCACAAGTTTCCAAGTTAAGATTTTTCATGGTTGAAGTTTGTTTGTAAACACCAAAAACCGAACACTTTTTTCGCTCTAACCGACATACAAACTGTAAGTTATGGTTTATAAATTATTTTCTTTATGTCTAAACGGAGAAATAAACTAAATTTAATGTAACTCCTGTAATTTTACCTCTACTAATTAGTTTAAGGCAATAATTAGAACTCAGGCATCTTTACTTTTTGATCCGATAGTACGTGCCGTAGGATGACGAGCAATAATTTAAATCGTTGCCACGGATTGTTGATGAGGGCAGAAGAAACTGAGTGAAACCTCACAAGTCGGTACTCAGTGAACAGTCGTAAGTGTCCTTGAAGACAACAACCACGACAGTACCATTTACTGGCTTAAATATCGTTGATCGAAAAGCAATACCATACATCGTTGCCACGGATGGTTGGTGAAGGAAGAAACTGAGTGAAATCTCACAAGTCGGTACTCAGTGAACAGTTGCATGCGTCCTTGAAGACAACAACGACAACAGTATCAGTAACTGGACTAAGTATCGTTGATCGAAAAGGAATGAAGTACATCGTATACCATGTATGGTTGGTGAAGGAAGAAACTGAGTGAAGCCTTACAAGTTGGTACTCAGTGAACAGTTGCACGCGTCCTTGAAGGCAACAACCACAACAGTATCAGCAACTGGACTAAGTATTGTTGATCGAAAAGCAATACCGTACATCGTTTACCATGTATGGTTGGTGAAGGAAGAAACTGAGTGAAGCCTTACAAGTTGGTACTCAGTGAACAGTTGCACGCGTCCTTGAAGGCAACAACCACAACAGTATCAACAACTGGACTAAGTATTGTTGATCGAAAAGCAATACCGTACATCGTTTACCATGTATGGTTGGTGAAGGAAGAAACTGAGTGAAGCCTTACAAGTCGGTACTCAGTGAACAGTTGCACGCGTCCTTGAAGGCAACAACCACAACAGTATCAATTATGTGGTGACATCACCATCCTCGGAGACATCGGAATTAACAAGAATAACTGCTTCTAATTTAGCTGGTTACGGGATATTACTAAGGTTGCCTCATAGGCGCTGGCTGGATGGTGGCGCCCTCGTTTCTCAGACCTACTTCCAGATCTGACACCTCATCTTCAGAGGCTCTTTCAACTTGATCAGATTAAGGTTAGAAACGTCTCATCAAGGAAAGTTATTTTCGGTACAAAGTACAAGATACAACGTTTATCTTGTTCATTTGATGTAGTTTCATTCACTTGAATATTAAAAACACATTCATTATGTTTTATTAAATAATTTACTTTCCGGTTGAACTTCGATACCCATCCGCCAATTTCTTATTTAAGATAAGTAATTAAAACTGTTACACAATACACGCAATTAATTATAAATTGGATTATTCAATGAAGGAACGGGATAGTTTACTGTGTGGTGTCAACCTTTTTTACGACAAGCTAAATAAGATTTTTATAACATTCATTTTTCACATACCATTAAAAACACAAAAATAAAATTTGACCTACACATTTATAAATTTCACACGTTACTTTTTTACAAACGACGGATGAAATAAACATCTTTCAGACAGGTGAAGTATTTTTATGTTTCTCTCTATACAGCTAGAGATATGTACGACACAGAGTCGAGATATTGGGTGAAGTGAATAAAACCTAGCATTTGCTAAGTCTAAGAGATTTTTAAAGCTACTGCTTGGTTTGGTGTGAATAAAAAGCTTAGCAGTTGCTAGGGGGTAGGAGTTGCTAGGATTTTTCCGGAAACCTAGCACTTGCTTACAATACCGAGTGAATAAAAACACAAACTTCTCAATTTAAAAGCTAGCAACTGCTAGGCTTTTGTTAAGTCAGCACCGAGGCATGCTAGCTTTTTACTTAGTTGTTTGTTGGACATCAGCCATGGCGGAGTTTATGCAAGTTCGACAGCATAAACATTATGGTGCTCGACGAGAGATAAATAAGTGTAAGGAACTGTTAAGGTTTGAGTCCGAAAGTATTGATTTTTTAGCCGCGGAGTTTTTGAATGAAACTGACACTCGTGGCGGTGGACTTTCTCCAAGGAAACAAATGGAGGTTTTTCTTACGTTTCGTAGCCGATCCTGGTTTTCAGTCTGGCATAGCCGAGGACGTTGGCGTTCACAGAACTACAGCATGCAAAACTGTAAGCTATGTTATGGATAAGATTATTGATAGAGCTAATTTTTGGATACATTTTCCAGCAACAGTCGAAGAAATTAATGAAGCAAAAATTCAATGGCAGAGAGAAATTTCCGTTTACCAACTGTGATCGGGGCGCTAGATTGCACTCACGTACAAATTAAAAAGCCTAATCTGCATGGGGACGAATATGTAAATAGAAAAGGGTGTATTACAATAAATGTACAGGGTACATGTGACGCTCTTGAAAGATTTACTAGCATAAGTGCAGAGTGGCCAGGGAGTGTGCATGACGCACGAATTTGGCGCAGAAGTCCAGTTAGGGAGATCATGTCACGTTTTGATGGTAGAGTATGTCTTCTTGGCGATTACCGGGTACGGAATATCACCATGGTTAATAACCCCTTTCAAACCACCAACAAATGAAGCAGAAAGGCGGTTTAATTTGTGTCATTCTAGGGAAAGAGTTGTGATCGAAAGGTGTTTTTGGACAGATAAAAGAAGAAGATTTCCGATACTGGGTAACTGTGTTCGTGTTGGCTTCGGAAAAAAAGTGCCTAAAGTAGTCGTCTGTTGTGCAGTCCTACATAATATTGCCAAATATCTTGGTGATGTTTATGATGACAATTTTGAGATCAATGGTGACGATGAAATTGAAGAAATAGACGTACAACATGAGATTCCAGGAACTACTGGTCGAGGTGCTGACAAGCGAAGAGAAATGATGTTGTTTGTAAATCAATAAAGTGAGTATTTACTCGAATTACCCATGTCTTGTGACCGTTTTACAAAATACACAAATGGGAAAAAGTTGGGCCAGTTAGCTGGTACTGTTTAATTTTTTTTGGTTTTTTTTTGGTTTTTTTTTTTTTTGTTTTTTTTTAGGGATTAGGGATAAAGGTTGAGTGGTATATTTATTTATTATTTCGATAACAATTTACTACTTAGCTAAGAAATATTAATTTATAAGTTTAGGTAAACATGAAAATCTTCATTATCAGTTTGAGAAGCAACATCTTGAGAAGAACTTTTCTTCTCATTTTCAAGTTTATTTTTTTCTCTTTTCAGTTTCAATTTGTTCAACTGCATTTGCTGCAGCAAAACAATCCGTTGAAGTTGAGGTATATAGAGAGGTCCTTTGTTTCATCACTTTCATAGGCCATAACGGTTTTTGGCACTTTTTCTCACTTTTAGTCACAGTTTTTTTTCCGCCACAAACAGTTCCTTCATTGCTAAGGTTCTCTCGTCGTCGGACTGCTCAACTTCAGCTAGGGTTTTCGTCGCTGATGGTTGTAGGATTGCTTGATGTTCCAATAGAAAATACTCCCTGGTACTTTAGAAAATACAGGGTTGTTTTCCTTGACTTAAAAAATCATGAAATTCGGTTTCCCATGATTTCATCTTTATTTGGCTTGTTCCCAGTTTGTTTTTTGTCTGTTTTTATTTTGATTATTCGACTTCATATTACTCAACAGCTTATTTAGTTGAACAACTGTTACAACTTTCCCTGTAGCTGATGAGTAATCCTCACTGACAATTTTCCAGGCATCTTTTTTGGCCTTAACAGCAGATGGAGTTTTGCATTTTTCAATTATTACTGGGTGTTGAGTCACCAGTTTTGACAAACAAAGCCCTGTCTAAATATTTATCGTCACCAACATCTTCGTCGCTGGATGACATGACTGCTGTGATGGTAACTAATTTCCAATCAAACAGTCGAACAGTCGAAATAATTATCCTGAACACAAAGCGAACTACAAGCGAACTGACTAGTGAGTAGTGACAAGAGACAAGACTGCATCGAAAACGGAGCGGCGCGGGCGCGGCGCTGCGGCGGAGGAGAGAGGAGGGGGGAACAAGTCACAACATGAAACCTAGTTGTTGCTAGGCTTAGCAAGTGCTATGCCTAGCAGTTGCCTCAAGTTTTTCCGGTTACTTCTTAAACTAGGGTAGATGTTTCTACCTAGACCTAGCATTTGTTTATTCACTCCGATTTGGAGGAAGAGCTAGGACTAGGGGCTAGGTGCTAACCAGTAGATTCTAGGTTTTATTCACTCCACCCATAGTATAAGCAAAAAAGCTAGTTTTACTTTAAATCGACAGAGAAATTCTATCTAGAAAAAGATCAATCGTCTAGTTTTTGTGGAAACTACCAAAAGGATTAAAATGTGACATGATAACTTAAAACCAACCGCCAGACCATATATATATTAAATCAGCATCATCTATCCATGAACATACCCTTAAAATGATATCCTTCAGTCTCTTTGTCTGGTTGTCTGACGATGATATGTGTCTGATGGTTTTTATTGGGAAATATAATCTGAGAAAAAATATCGTTCCATATTTTTAACCTTTACTATACTCTTCTATTCGACCGCTACCAAAATTAGCTTGGCTGACGATCAGTTAATTACAAAAATAATTCCTCTATGGATTTCAAGAAAAACTTGTTTGCGTGCCTATAACTTGGTCAAGTCCATAGCTAATTTTAATTTTCGAGATGTCCTGTGGATAGAGAGAAAAATAGCCGATCATACACAAAATAAATCTATACATTCCCCAAGAGACAAATGAGAATTGTGTTGGTCCTCTGATATAGACTTCAACGACGTTCAGCCAAATTCCGTGTTCGCGCACGAGTCATCATAGATCTCGTTCTTGTCTATGTAGAAATGAAGCATCATGCAACATTTCTAAGCATATAGGTCAGTTCTTTTACGAGTTGTAGTACGGACAGATACATATAGACCGAAATGAAATCTTCCAGCCCCTCGAGTGATAGGCTTTGCTAACGCTCAACTAAAAGGAGACTTAGGAGATAAAGGATGACCGCTCATCATCAGAAATTACAGTATGCTCGTGAATTTGAACTATCAGTACTAAAATGACTACGTTGTTCAACTGATAAACAGAAAACGATGCTGAGTCAGCGAGTAATACGGATAACAATAACACTTAACTACCAACTGATAGACTGTACAGAACATGACTCAGCTGCTCTGTGAGGGGAACAGTTTTTTTGTGAGGCTCTGTAATAGAGCTAATACAAGTATTGTACTATTGTAGCAACACTTTTTCTATGCGCAACTTTCTATTACAAAATTATTATTTTTCTGAACTTATGTAGTTCTATTGGATACGTAATTTATTATAAGAAAATACTCAAAATGTTCGTGGATTTTCACCTTGCAATGATTGAAATACATATACAATATCAATCAAAAATTATTGAAGACTGTTTACTTGGACGTGTGTGAAATATTTATTACCATTTTTAACTAATCTATCTAACATTCTTCGTTGCAAATCACTTGTAAAGTAATTCATTGATGGCTAGAACAAATAGTTTTTTAAAGTTTGGCAGTGCATTAACTGAAAGAATTACAATAATTTGGAATAAGCATTCCACAGGAAACTAGCGGTTCCTCGAAATTAACTTATTCTATGGAAGCGTTTCCTGACTCTTAATTAGAACTTTAAATTCTTCTAAGTCACAATTTTAGCTTCAGCGTTTTATTTGGGCTTGATCGCCATTGGCTGGATTGCCTACTTTAAATGCGTGTAATACTTCGTGGAATGATAAAATTGGTTTAAGCTTTTTCTATCTTCCAAAAAGTTAGGTATCTGAAAAAGCTAAAAAAAAAACATATTTTTACACCCAAAAATTGATTGCCTATCCTATACACTTACAAATAGAAAAAAATATAAGGAGGTATGGTAGCATTGTTAATGACTGACCAGATATGAAAAAAATCTGTCGTCTAGCCGGGATATATCGTACGTAGACCACTCGCGTCATTCCAGCTGAATGGTCGATTTTCGTGGATAGAGGAAGAAAATTGGTTGTCTCTCTTCATTACATGATGCGTTTGAAGTGATGCAAAGTACTATCTTTCTGTAATCCATCAGAATATAGTCAGCTGTTCCGTTCTTTGCGACGAAGCAACACATGTCAACTGCTTTATGAGCCATAATATGTAGTGTATGATGAGTAATAGATGGTCTGATCTGATAAACCTTCTGATATTGTTTCTGGACAACAAAACTAGTTTTAACGTTTCCATATATCTCAACCACTAAGCATAGTAGGTGGTCTATGTAAATATTATTGTTTATTATTGATTCTTTGGAATTGGTGTCTTATAGTACTTTTATTTACCCAAAAATACACCATTGAAACTGTATTGAAAATTAACAACGCTAAACATCGATAAACAGAAGTCTTACATCAAATTAATTCTTTTGGGGAGAGACAATTTTGACTTCAGCCAAGTCTGCACCAACAAAACAGACTGTACAATTGGTCGAACAGAAATAATTGAAAACGTAGTACAGTAATATGAAGGTTTAGAAATTACTAAGCAATGGCAGTTAAGTTGTAGACCGGTCTGTTAAAGGTTTCATTAATCTAACTCAAACATGAGTTTATTCAGTACATTGAAAAAAAATAACAATAATCGATATTAAACCATCAGTACGTAGTTAGTTTAAGCAAGCAGATATTGCTTTAAATTGCTGTAGTCTATTAACTGCAATCACGACACGAAAGAATATAGTGTTACTGGTACAATAAAGTGCCAAATACACTTAATAAAGTGAATAGTTTTACATTTGATTCCTTAAAATATAAGTATATTATACAAGCCTATAAATCGACTAGACTATTGGAAATATTGTTTACTCTTTAAAATCCTTTATTGACTCTCTTCCTCGTTTGTATGTTAAGCAACAATTTTATAACCAGTTTTAAACTAACTTTGCGAAGACTTAGGGACTTGAAATGTTGAACATACCTAAGATCTGGATGCAATATTCCCCACAGCTAATTTTAATGAAACAAGACGTATCAACAGGAATTATACCATTATCTGTTCATACTGTTTATTTATAGTGGTAAAAACAGAACATTAAATGTTTGTTTGATTCATAAACATTTTGTTTTGTATCCCTATAAAAATTCAATATTTATTTATACAAGAGTTATGTTTATTTTTAAATATATATTCAATAATGAAATGTTAAGAAAAAAATATGACTAGATTGGTTTATACGAATTTTTCTTTGTTATAGGACATTTGAAATTGTCTATTCAAACTTATGTTGTTTTTTTTTTTTCAAACAACCGTTTAGTAACTGTAAAGGTTTAGCGTAAATAAAAAGCTTTTTGAGTACAGCGTCATTCACTATGCGTCTATTCACTTGCAACTAACGGCAACGCACTCAACGCGAATAAATCTCTTTTTCCGTTAACACATTTATACAATATTTTAAAACAAGGGATCATTTTCAGTTTATAGTATTCAAATATACGTTTGTATAAAAATTTGTTCTCAATTTTAAACTCCATAAGAAATCTTAACACACTGAGCTATAACATCTCCGTTACTGAAGGAAATATCAAGAGGTAGTAGGTGAAGGTCTTATAATTACTTTTCTAACAAAAATGATAATACAATACAGGACTTTCCATAAGATGAAACAAAGTTTTAAATACGGTATGTATTATACCGTATATTAATAATAAGTAAAAATAAAAGTTGCTTGAAATTGCATGAAAGTTTTAAGAAAAGAGATAATTTTTTTATGTTATGCAACACCAGAGATTACAAAACACTGCTTGTCTATTAACCAATAAGAACTGCGGTAGTTATCGTGTTGACAATTATTTCCGCAATGTTGTATACTACTTAAAACTTTGTACGCCCGCTTTCTGGAAATCTTAAAAGATATTAAAAACACGTAAGAACAAAGATTACGTATTGTAAATGACCTGAGAAATCTAAACCAATATTTTGTTTTGCGCTATAATACATAATATACAACCATTAAGTTCCTAAAATTTAACGGCCGCCATCTTGAAACACTTACGTAAATCTCCTCATTTTTCTACTTGTCATATTTTCTTTATCTTTCCTTAAAATAACTTCACGGATATAAATAGTTTAACGTTAACAAGATTTTATTGGGTGATTAATAAAGGTAACACATCTTACGAACGCCGATGATGTACAAAAATGAAAGAAATTCAATCCGTATATTTTATGTAAGTACTGTAATGTTATGATGCAAACGTTTTGTGCTATATAAAACTTGGCAGGATGTGGTATCATGGAAACGCCCAGTCACCACTCAAGGAAGTCAGATACCAACCGGAAATTCGATTAACTGAAGATTATTGTTTGTCGTTAGATTATATTAATCTATGATTAATACCGCTATCATTAATACGTCAATATCGGTTGCAACGGATCCTGACCTCAAACCTTTTAGAAAGAATATTAAAAAAGTTATTTATGTCTCATACGATGTTACCTTTGTAAACGGAGATAAAGTGAAAGAGATTCATCATCTGGGAGAATGCATTGGTTACTTGAAGACCGAGACGAAATCCTCCGATATAGTTAGGATCAAAATACGAAAACCCATCACAGCAAACCCACAGCGTACATCAGTGGTTCAGCCACGAATATAAAAAAAACAGAGAGGTAACAAAGAGTTTGCCCTTAGAGACAACTGAATAACTGCAGAATTCACAGATAAAACGGTATAACAATGGAACCCCTTTTTATTGTGAGGCATATTAATTATAACCTAACTAATTGATTAATCAGCCTGCAAGTGATTAATTAACCTAACAAGCATGAATCAGTGGCTCAGTCACTATCTTCAGAAAGGGCGACGCTGTAGACTTTTCACATACTTTATAGCGTGTTCCAAATTTTATATACATTGAAGAGATCTTTCAAACTGTCAGAGACACAGCAAAGATTAAATGGACAAAGTTGTGCTTAATAACAAAACCAACAAATTAACGAGGTCAATTTGAGTATTATAAGTTGCGCCGTTCACTCACTGCGATAAAAAAAACTGTTTAAAACCGTCACAGTTGTCTTTGTAATTTTGGATTAGTAAAATAACATGTAAGTTACAAATTGTATCATAATTTACAATTTTATGACTAATAAAAATCACCATTAAAAATAATTCGGCTCCTATTTATTAGTGATTTATTTCCAAATAAAAAATATCCAGTCGTGCCAAGTCTTGTGATCATGGGAGCCAGCGGACTTTTTTGTTAGAGTAAAATAAGTTGTGTTCAAATATGATCAGGTTATTTACTTATTTTTAATACGATGATTTTTATTTTTTATAAAACTCTAAATTATGATAAAATTTGAAACTAACATACTACTCAGGTAATCAATTACAAAAATGTCAGTAACAGTTATTTTTAGACATACCTTATCTGATAATTTCTTTGTTTTACTAAACAGGTGGTTTCAACGCCGTGTGCAGTGAAATATCAGTCAGGTATACCAACTATCCGAATAGCAGAATAAAAGTGTCATTCAAATAACCATACGTAACAAGTTTTTATGAATTATTTGATGAAAAACACGAAAAATGTATAACATATTTTGTATTTATGAAATCGGAAAAAAATAATTTCTTTTGATTAATTAAAAAAATGGGTCTTCGCATTAAAAAAGAATTATGCGTACCCTACACCTCCTGCTTGCTTGTCTTGAAAATTTTGTCACCATAATATTTACAAACTAGAGAAAATGTCATGCAGATTTCATGTAAAAAAGTTTCAATATATCTTCCAATAAGAGAACTGTTACAGTTTGAAGATTTTGACTAAAAATAGCCCAGAGAAACAGGTAATCAACTTGGCCACATTCATTTGTTGGTCTTGGTATTACGCACAACTTTGTCCAATTAATCTTTGCTGTATCTGTTATAGTTTGAAAGATCCTTTCAGTGTGCATAACATATGGAACACACTGTACATTGTTTAAAACTCATAGATCACAATATTTTAAACGTTTACATACAGCTTTAAAATAATTAGTTAAACCTAAACAAAATCGTAAATATTTTCAAAAATTCAAACCCAATTAAAATATTTATAACGACATTTGTAACGTACTTCTTAACAGAATGAATCACAACGAGTCTTCGATTACCTTAGGAAACATTCTAGAACATTACCTGGGACCTCACACCAAAATCTCCCTTAAAAGGGAAAGTATTCCCACCCCTATTTTGTTTGACATTTGGTTCTTGTCTCAAACCTTTCGTAAAATTAATTTTTAGATCAGATTAAATCTACTTTGAACAGTGTTATGTTTAATAATATGTGTAATTTAAGCGAACGACTATAGTTATGGAAAGTAAAGAAAATAACTAAAATACGTTGTATATTTCCCTCATCTCAGGTTCTCGTATATCGTATTCAACTTACCGTATAAATGTTTCGTCTCACACGTGTCGTATACGAGCGGCACAAAAAAGTAAACACGAAACGACGTCCGGTATTAAGACGACGGGCGCGTGACGTGCTTTACAGGTCTGAGTCACGTTCAGCCATGGCTGCGGACGATAACTGCGTTAACGACCTGTAATGAATCGTATTTGCTCGGTATAGGCACGTTCGGCCTGTCGGACACAGTGATTTACATGCACATGCGAGTCAGCGCTGACTCAAACTATCCAGTGACCTATATATGTATTACCGAACTGTGCATGTCGCCGTAAACTAGTTTATTTTAGAGTAACCATTTTTTGTTGACAAATATACGCGTGAAAGAAAAATTTGCTTTTTTGGAAGAAAATATAAATGTTCTGAAAATTTTCGATGGATAATATAGAATAAACAAATAAAAAATGTGACATTTTTTATATTGTACAGTAAAAAAAACACACCGTTAAAATTACTCCTCTCCTACTGTGTTCCAGTTAAGAAAATTCATGTATTTATGATGATTATTTTGAACGTACAAATTTAATTTTTACTTATAATCAGAGAGTAAAACAAATGCATGCACTCGTATATTTTATAATACAGTAGCTGCGGATACTGTACAAGTACGCAGATAAGACATACTGTATATAGTTGTGATTTACACTCAATTAAGTAAGGCCGTTTGAAAAATCATGTACGTCTAACTACAATTAATTGACTAAATAGACTGTTCCAGATTGTCGTTGTAAAGATTTCTATTGGACTGTGACAGGAGTGCACAGTCCAATAGCTGGACTGGTAGCTTTAGCTTTAATATAAGGGGCTCAGGCTCAAAATGTCCCTTTATAAATTAATTCTAAAAGCATCGAGTTCAAAACATGCACTATGTCACGTTCACATCGATGTATTTTGCATTTATCCACCAGGAGAATTTTTTATTTGTGACTTTAGTTTCAATATTTCTCTGTGAAATTACTCCAAGTAAATAAGCTCAGGTCTTGAATGTGATGTAACGTACTAAAATCTACTTTGTTACATCGTAAGAGTTTTGAATATTTTAGTGTTACAGACAATACTTGGAATTCGAGTTCAGTTAGATTCGCTGAGTAGAATAATCTCCCAAATCCCATTTTCGACCTCAGTAGTTTCAATCATAACGGCTTATACTCTGCAATTAATTAACTCTGAATTCCTATCTTTAAAACACAACAAAATATTGTACAGGTTCAAAAACTAAATATTTACGGAGTTAAATTAAAATAAACATTTACAATTATCTCACTCAGTTTTTTAAAGTGAATCGATAAATGAAGTTTCCTTAAGAAAGAAATCGATCACCAGCTACGCTCGTTTTGGTAGTGGTCAGCATGGAAGGGTACTGAAAGGGTTAACAATATGAAACGATATAGTGTTTCAGATTATATTTTTCTTAGCCACACTTAACAGCGAAGGTCAGACATATACATAATAGTTACGTCAGAAAACCAGATAAAGAGGTTGAAAGACGCCTCTTTCATGGTTTGTATATAGTTAGCTGACCCTAATGTAATATTTATTTACGGGTCTGACTGTTGGTTTCAAGTGGGTAAACAAAATTTTATTTGACAAAAAAATACAGTTTCATATTTTAACCCTTTTCATAACCTTCCTATACGACTTACACCAAAACTAGCTGGGCAGACGATCAATTTTTCCATTAACGAAAATTCCTCAATCAATTTCGAAACCCCAGTTTGTGTGCTTATACAGTACAAATTGACTCTGACGCTGGTCTAGAAGGTGCGACTACTTATTGTTACTCGTTTACGGTTTCAACCAAACGGTGACAGACTGTGATAAAAGACGCGTGTTATTACAACGCCCTCGTGGCTACAGAGTTAAGAACAGTTGTGCCGAAAGTAAAGTAAAGATGTGTTATTTTACTAGGCGAAGGTAGGGCTAAGAAGCCCTCTCTAGTAGCCCATACACTAGACGTGCAATGCATGCCGTGCAAGCACGACGTGCCAAAATTGGAAGAAACGTGCCAATGTGTGGAGGTCTCCGTGCTAAGCACGCCGTGCATTGCATGGCACGATGGCAATCAAGATAGGTTTGATTTTCGGCGTGCCGTGCCACCTGCCGCCGTGCCATCCTGCAAGTGTGTGGACCAGTCCCGCGCCACACGTGCTGAGAGTGGAGTGTCTTTTGAGGTTATTTTTCGTTCTCTCGCGGCAAATTCTTTCCTATATTTACCATGTCGACTGCTGACACACAAATTTTTCTCTCTCCTAATTTCTTGCCATTATTTATAGATTCGTACAGAAATCACCAATGTTTGTGGCGAGTGAAGTGTAAAGAGTACTCAAATAAAAGTCTAAAACAAAATTCGTATTTAGACCTTGTGGAACTGTGCAAAACTGTGGTGCCTGATTGTACAGTTGATTATGTGAAGAATAAAATTGATTTGACTTCAAAAATAGCTTGACATGTTTCCGGTATGATGTGGCCAAGGAGGTGATATTATTGTTGAATACTTCATGTCCTCCAGTGACCTTCCAGTGGCTAAATATCTAAGCGTGGCAACTAACCGTTGTTTCGCCGTTATAGCTTTTCTCAGATTAGTGTCTTGTCTTTCGATGCGTGGCCTAACCTTTTCCAACACATAACTAAATGTTTCGTCATCCATTCGCAAGTAGTTCCTGTAATCATTTTCATGATTTTCACGCAAGTCTTTCAGAAGTCTCATATCAGAATACATTTCTCTCTCTTTTAACCAATTTTCGTCCATAATTGTCTTCTTCTCTTCTTCACTTTGCTATCGTCATGAATCGCACCAATCAACAATACTAATACTGTTAACGCTTTATGTTTAGTTACAAGAGGCATAGTAGTAAAATATCACAATACCACAACCAACTTCTAGCACGTCACGGGACTGACTAAACTGTCAGTGTGTGGGGCACAAAGTGCCATGCCAAGCACGGCGTGCCAGTATAAAAAACTGCACGGCGTGCAATGCACGTCTAGTGTATGGGCCGCTTAACACTTAACCAGGGGACATCGGCTTAAATGTGACTTCCGAACCACCAAAAGTAGAGCAAAACATACGCTTGGGAGTGTATCTAAAGCTCCTCTGTGGATTTTCAGGTAATGTTAGTAAAATTTGGCATTTCTTTAGAAATAATATTCCACAGTACCAATATTCTATGAAAGTTATATTATTTCCAGATTGCAATTGTGGTGAATGCCAATATAGATTCAATTTAAAGCGTAAACGATCAGTTTTCGCGGACACAATAGTCAGTCATCTCCGCCGACCTTTCAAGTGCGTTTGCCAGAAGGGATCCTGCAACAGTTTAGAATACTCCAGGACAGCTTCATGTAGGCATATTCCTGCCAACTCTCGCGCGTGTAGGAGGAGTTTCTGGCGGCAAAGTGACGTCAGCCAGTTAGCAGATCTGAATGTTACACCGTGCGGGACTATCCCGTTAAACGCGGACATTGTGTAGAAATACCGTGTCCGTTTTAATTTGTATGGCTAAGTTGTTTTAAGGTAGTAATAATGTTTTTTTATTTAATTATAAACCAAAATATAATTAAATGTGTATTGTTTGGATTAGCAGTGTTTAGGCAATGAATCAAGGTTGTCGGAAGATATATGAAAACATGAAAAGAGCCACAATTTGTTCTATTCATTTTAAACACAAATGTGTTTCAGCCATTAAAGATAGTGCTATAAAGATTATTGTTATAACCCCATAATTGTTACAAATGGACCGTTTAAGAGTTGTATGTACTCCATTAAAGGTATTTAAGCTTAAAATTAGTAGCATAGCTTATACGAAGTTAAAGAAAAACAATAGGTGTCTGATACTTTTAATAATTTAAATACGAGGTTTTTGCAAATAAAAAAGTGGCTTGGTAGTTTGATCGATGTTGAGTCTGATTGGCCACTCAGCTTATATAGACATTGATTGCATGATTTATATATAAACAAAACTTCGATTCTTGAGAATGATTCAAGGACAAAATCAAGGACGAAATTTAAAATAATAAAACTAAACTAAAGATTTTGAAGTTTGAAATGTTTCAAAATGTGTGTGTTTGAGTTTTCTTATGTAATAAGTAGTTTTGACAATAAAAATATTCGTATCAATGGAGTTTTGAGTTTTTTTTGTTGTTGTATAAAATAAATAGTAAATAAAAAACTATTTTGAACAAAAATATGTGTTGGGCACTAGCAAGAAGTGTATAGGATATCTTAATTTAAAGAAGACATTACCGCACTCATTACTGTGCTTAAATTCTTTCTTCGTTGATAGATTTTTACTTAAGTGAAACGAGGTACATTAAGTAAGCTAGTGCGAAGTTCCTCTAAGCAAAATGTTTTAAAGTACTTTAAAACGTTATTATAAACTACTTTATTAGGAATCCCACTAATATTATAAATACGAAAGTTGGAATGTTTGGATATTTGGATGTTTGGAGGTTTGTCCTCGAATCACGCTGAGACTGATATACGGATTGTGCTGAAATTTGGAACAGGTATAGCTTTTGGTCTGAATTAACATTTAGAGTGCTTTTTACCACCCATAACACATAACATTTCACCAAATTGAAAAATTAGTTTGTTTACATTCGAATGTTATGATAAGAACGAAACGTAATAACGTTTCATAATTCAAATTAAACTGGCACTAAACAGCTGTTGGCAGCTATAATTCGACAAACTTTCTAAAATATCTGTTTACATTGCTAATGAAAATAAAAAGATAATGGCGGGCGACTTATTATGCCGAAACACCGGGGGTGATTTTAAACGACCAGAACAAACCCATATTGACCGCAGCAACTTTTTAGTTGTACGATACACTTTCGTCATTGGGATAAAAAGGCTAACTCTTATTGTTACTGAAGCCATCGAAGAACTTCAATAAATTATCATGGAATGTGGGATGGAAATAATAATCTTATTAAAACTGTTTCACCTTACGACTTCAGGATCCCAAACCCCTGTTCTTTAAACGTAACTATCGATTATCTCTAGACTGTTTATTATGTCATAGAAAAAGAATTCAAAGATATATTGTCCAGTTCTTCAACAGAAAATTGCGCGCGAAGCCGCGGGTAACTGCTAGTAATAGAAATATTTTTTAATCTATAAGAATTTTAATCTGAATTTATTTTACAGAGAGTTGGTCAAAACTGTTTTTAGTAATATCAAAAACCATACATTAATTAAATAAACGATATAGATAAAGTTCGAATAAATAATTGAACGGTACAAAGAAACTTCAAATAATGATGTATTTATTATTATAAAGAAACGGATTCTTCAATTTGTTTAGAAGAATCTGTATATGAAAAGTACATTATTACTGTTTTGGTGTCTAATTCACTTACTAATTTCAGGGTATAAAACCAATTTTATAAAATTCGTACTATTAAAAACATAGTTTGATGTAACAATAAATAGTATAACATATTTCTACACTATTACATTACTGAGAGAAACAGCGCGACGTTTTGTATTGAGGAGGGAATCAACGTGGTGTTGATAGCTGGCCGATGACGTCATCGCGTGGCCAATTAGTTTTAAGGACCCTTGTGTCCTTACACAATCCTGCTAACCAGAGCAAAGGTGGAAGAGCGTACGTCATATCGGAGGGTCGTTGTGCAGCTATGTAAGAGTAGCACAGGTAGCGTCCCCAGTTTATACTGTTCAGAATCGTCTGTAGTACAATCACCTTGTGTTTTTACCCATAAGAACAATGTTAAACCTCCTACAGTCTAAATGAGTTTTATTGTTTTTCGATATTTTTATTGTTTACTCACAAAAAATCTAAAAACTTTGTTGTACTTCATCGTTTAAATATTCAAAAAGTATGATACACTTCAGAAAAAAAAAAAACGTTTAAATGCGTTAAAAGCGTTTAAACGAGTATAGTATCTTCAAACAAGACATTTTCCCATACTGCTACGAATAAAAATAAGGTGCATTATTATTAATTTTATTATCATTATTATTGAAAACTCGATGTCATTTTATTACAGTCAGCTATTAAGGGCATTTTCAACACCATACCTGAATTTTTTGTCACATTACTCATCAAAACTGGTTAGGTTCAGGAACCGTGGGGGGGGGGGGATTGGTCAGGGAGAATCTAGTGGCACACCCACCGTGAAATTGTAGTAATTAGTCGCCGGAAGGACGCCCTGCTTCCGGTTGCGACGCCACGATGTTGAAAACGGTTGTCTTTGTCCCACTTATCATAATTTACAAAACACAAATGACCTAATTATATAAAGCGGAAAACAAACCAAGACATTTCACCTGAATTATAGTGTCAAATTAACCATTTAATTTATTACTTGTAAGCACTCACTTTACTTGTGCTTTTTACAATTCAAAAACATAAACTAAGTTGATTAACAAGAGTTAATATAATATTACAAAAATGTGATTGTAAATGGCCCGAATATTTGCAGCTTGTACAATGATCTCTAGTAAGAAATGCACTAAAACATTTGCTTGAACATTTCCAGTTGTCTTGTGACATTCCAGACGCTGTCTGTATTAAGTGGACGAGTGCACATGTGCAAACACTCCTCAACACGAATAAACCAGTTTGACGTGGCAATGTGTCAAGGTCAAGCAAGTGCAGACACTGCAAGTAATATGCGCCACGTTCACAAATCAGTTCTACAGAATACGATAACATATCTGAATGTTTTCAGTTTGATTGAAACATGGACTGATACGCGCGGTTCGGTTTATAAAGTGAGCAAACAATCACTGGTCGACTAACTAAACAGTGCCACGATATCAGTAAGTTGATGCATGGATAATAACAATACGCTATTGTTTCCACTTCGATACTTAATCTGGCCTCTAAATATAGATGGAACTGATTTACTGTATGGTTTTATTTATCGTTGGACGTCAAGAACACAGTGTAATTGACAGTGAACAAGTAGACAATTACAGCGCAGAAATTGATTATTGTTATCAAACAAGTAGATTTATGCGTAATCGTTTCACTTATAATTTTCTCATAATGAAATCAACTGGATTGTTTTCTTCATATACAGTTTGTCCAGAAAGTATTCTATCAAACTTCACTATTACATTTGTGAAGTCAAAATAAGTAAGAAATGTCATATAAAGTATAGCCCTATCTTGCTTAGTTTATCATAAAATGTCTGTCTGTTTGTGTTTTTAGGAAATATTATATCCTTAAACTAAATAAAGGTATGAAGATCAAACTTTTAAATGTTAGTTTAGTCTTATAAAGGCTTGCGCTTTAAAAAAGTTTCACAAAATATCATATCGGGTTTCAACTTTCCGTTCATACTCAATAGTTAGTTCCGTTTTCAAACTGTAGAACTAAAAAAAGAGAGATTTTATGAAAACTTTACTGAAATAGTGTTATGTTATTTACTTTCACATGAACATTTTGATACCAGATTTATTTTTCTGCTATAGATAATAACGGTATAGTTAAGGTTTTACTTTGCGCCATCCCTCATTTCACCAAATAATGATAATTAATCAGTTACAGTTATTAATGCGGTGTAACTGCTAATCAGGTGATCATTAATCAGTTTGTGTATTTTTATTGGGGTTATGGAGCTCAGTGAAACCTTAACTATTACATTATTATTTGTTGTAGAAAAATAAAATTGGTAACAAAATGTTTATATTTACATTACCCATATTGTACTATTCATTTATAATTTATTCGTCGGTGGCTTTGCTGGGGTTTATTACAAAATTCAGCGGACAGACAGACAAACATAAAATAAATGTTTTAAGTCCCCTCGGCAGATAAAAGAGAAAGTTTATCAGTCTTATGAGTGATAGGCTTTAATGAGCTCAACGGAGAACAGACAAATCCCAAAATAGAACTTGCACCAAGATAAAACCCATTCTTGTCTATGCAGTTTCATGTAGAATTTAAGGTCTACAGTTGTAAAGTTTTTGAGATATATTCAAATGTTTGTTCATTAAGTTGGATTTTATAGCAGTGAATTATAAAGGTCTACTTACAAATTCATTAAGTGATGGTGTAGGCCTATGTGTTGTGCTGGACAGGTGAGATGTGACTGTATTGAGGTTGTTTACAAATTCATTTGTTCTGCGATTCTTTTTGTTGTTGGATTATAATTACCCAAAAATTAAAGTAAAAAAATATTTGCTAACGCTCAGCCACATCCATAGTTGGAAATGAACCACCATCGCACTTCGTGTTTCCCATATAGATATAGCGCTTCACGCAAAATTTCAAGTCTGTAGGTCAGTTCGCTTTCGAGACATCGTCTGACAGACAGACAGACAGAAATTAAATTTTTCGGCCTCTCGAGAGTTCAGGGTTCGCTAACGCTCAGCCAACAAAGTGCTCAATGTCCTTCTCCACATTGTCCAGGCGGCGACCCCATCCCTCATATTTAATATCCTTAATATCCTAATCCTGTAATCTTCACAGATGACCTACAGGTTTAAGTTCACTGACCACACTACTTGCAAAAGTGGTCAGTCAATTCCGAGTTATTATAATTATTGATTTGATGTACATTTGATGTCATAATAACTTAATTATTTATTCATTCATTTATTCATTCATTCAAGTGCATTTCCTCACCTAGTCCTAGGAAACAAAACAAAATAAATTTGCGAACGTGAAGAAAAAGTGATAATCTGACAAACAAGCCATTAGAGTTAATGATCAATTCACTGCTTCTCCATGCAGCTCCAATAATGAATAGGTTACAAACATTGGCTCGTTACGTACACTCAAGTAACGAGATTTCTGTTATGCTTACCTTATCTAATTGGTTACGTAATTATGTTTCTGGTCATTAAATGATATGTAATATGACGTAACATAACAAGTGTAATGCAATAATTATATGGACAACGATGTATGTCTCGAAATTAAAAACAGAGAAAATTGAATGATCGATATCCTAAGATTCGGCGGCGGCAAGGAATGGTTACTCATAATAATTTGATTGCTGCGTCCCGTCATTTATCATGTTTTTACATTCAATTAGAACCCACGTTTGCTTGAATAAAAAAAACACACACTGATAAGGTTTAAACCTTTGCAATTAGTAATTATCAAAATACAAGTTTTACACGTGGTACAGTGCTTCGGACTGATACATGTGTACGTGGGGGGGGGGGATATTGGAACATTTGAGGCAATTAAGTTGGACAGTGGTATTGCTGTATAGAAGTCCTTCACAGTTCTTGGTCAATGCAGACTCCACATCCACATGGATTGAATAAATAGCGTTACTTGGGCAATCTTAACCAAGCAGACTAAAATCAGATCTATGTCTAAGTGGTTCGGAACCCTAGTAAAATTGGTAAGGTTCTGGTTGCACTTAAGCAAGCCAAAGTGAACTGTCCGATTTATATTCCGGTGTTGGCAAAATTGAATCCCCGTATCCCTTTGTTACATCAGACATATTATCTGACACTAAGCGATTAGCGTTGAGAATATAGTCTGATTATCAATCACCTTAAATCATTCTACAAATCATTCAGTGTTCTAATCAACATATCGTATTATACATTAATATTAGACTTCAGCAGTTGGTAAAGTAATACAATTTCGCTAAGCGCTTTTTGAAACCCATCCAATCGTTTTACATAATATATATGATTTTTACAGTTTGGTTTATAGTATTAATACATCAATAGTTATATGGCTGGAGAATGCACTAGTAAATTTTATTGAAACCCATTCCGAAGTGGATGAACTGTTACGTATCTTTATAAACGTCATACTATAATCATTGGTTACGCAACTTCTCTAACACTAACCACATTTATCTCTGTGTAGAACATGCATCTAAACGTGACTAAAAATAATGACTTAATAAACTTTTTCCAGAAGTAGACTGTATATGCATGATTCAATTCTAGATCTGCGACACAATAAACTATCGATGACTCACCATTTACGACCATTACACCTATAATACTAGTGCTTTATTTAGTCACTGCAATTCTGAGGTTATCACAGCTCCGTCTACAAGAATAATGGTATAATAACTGAGTTTATGGCTGAGTAAGTACAAAGCTATTGAGCACTTGAGTTTTTATTGCTAAGTCTATACAGTTTCTTACTGACTCGTATAGTTTAGACTGTTAAACTATTACTAATGCATTTCAGCTATATAAATAACTAGCTTTATCTTTCATAACTCATAGCGTAAAGTTTATGATAAATAAATTACAGCATATCTTCTCGACCAGGGAGAGGGGAAGGAGTTGGTTTGTTTGAGTCCTAATAAATTGGCCTTACTAATACAACGAATCGACAGTTTTAAGGATTGTATATTTTATATCCTGCATTTTTACATCAAAAATAGACATATTCCTAATAATTTTCCTTTTAAAAAAAAGTGTATTTGTTAGGATAAGTAACGGATTTTGAACAGTTCCCCATCACTTGACACCATATTTTGAAGGTTTGATTAAAGAAAATTAATTATGGAAATTTAAGATTTATAAGTAGGCTTCATCCAACATCAACACTACAACTACACTCATTTTCCCCCAATCCAGACTTTTATCTTTGTTCAAACTGTATCCATTTCCGACATTGTGGTCAGATATCGGTTTCTTGGTTTTGCCTTATTTGAAATTCAATATCTTTAATTTGGAATACCACTCAATGGGTTACTCTATTACAAGGTTTTTAGTTCTCCCCCAATCGGTGGATGTTAGGGGAGAGAGGGTATTTTTTAAATCCGCCAAAACTGTTCTAAGGCGATATAATTCCCCTCTAAGAACATTTTTAAACTCTCAACTTTCCCATATATTTTAAATTTAAGGTGAAAAAGTTAAAACATTTTATTGACTACATGAATAAAGTTAGATTTTAGTAAAGACATTCAATAAATTATGCCTAAACTTAAATACAGGTTTCCAGTTCACATAGTCACCTTAGAGAGGGAGTCAGTAAAAAGTGTTTCGAAATATAAAATAAATTAATTTCTTTTTTCTTTATTTCTCTAAAAGTTCTCTTACACTCTATACGTTCCAGCCAAATTTTAAAACGTAAGCATATATTGGTATTTACGGACAAATTACACTTACTTGAAACATTTTTACCTTGGTGAATGTAAGTTCGAAAACTTGATTTATTTTGTTGCACCTAACGAGACAAGACTGACGCTATTATATCCCAGCTTGTTTTAACCGAGTTGTGAGTTAAGCTCCCATTTATCCATATATCACGTGTTAAATAATAAAGCTTAGTCCATCAAAATCAATATAAACACGTGGACTTTTATACAGCCACAAATAGCTCATACATCTGCAAGGACTCATTTGTGTTATTTAGAATAGTTTTGTTTATTTTAATTGAATTGAACAACCAATAAACCGATAAAACTGGATATCGAAGGACCCGACAGAACGTAGCGAGAGTTATCGTAGGCTTTCAGACAGACTGTCATTTCACCTATTGGTACAGTTTTCCTTGGACCCAGAGAAACCTAAGATCCAAATTTCAGTACTTTAGACCTTTTCTATGACGAGTTATCGCAAGACGGACGGACTAATATTTCAAAATCACTCAAAATCAATGGGACTGGTTTCCTTGGACCACCAAGAGGAACCTCTACCTCAGGTCCTAGGTTCCTAGAACTTTTCTATCAAGAGTTGTCTCACCAGACAGACAGACTGAAAATCACGAGAATAGGAAGGCCCTGTTGGACCCTTGAAAAAGTAAGCTTAGAGAAATTACTCAGGTAGAGCCGATAGCCAATACGATCACTGGTATTACTTAATTCTGCACTGCCTTTTGTGTAGTGCATGGTACTGTACTAGATTGAAGGGACTTGTTTCTTTGTCCACTCTACATATTGTACGTTAGTACTGTACATCAGTTTTAACGTTGTAAGGGGAGATAGATAGTCGGATTTTAGTAACCATTTTGTTGACAAAAATTTCTGGGGGTTTTCCCAACGCCCTGGCGCAGCACAAAGTAATTTTAATTGATTTGTCAAACTTTTAAGTTTAACCATTTGGTTTTAATTCTACAGTTATATCTATGAGAACACTGACCGCGTTCTGGGTGTCAGCCAGACTGTCATTCCGAATACTGACTAGTAATACTGAAAATAACACTGATTGGTCTTTAGCGTGTTGGATTGAGAGTAGGACAGGCCATGTCTTGTTAAGGTCGGAGTAATATTTATCAGTACTGTACTTCGGATTGTGCTGACATTCTTCTTTTTTAGAATCCACGTCAAGATATATATATATATATATATATATATATATATATATATATATATATAAGGAATGAGTAAAGTTAAAAAGAGGACTGGCGTTATCTCGGGAAATGGACACATTGTTTCGATTATTTAAACGCATTATTAATATTTTAACTTAGGTATTTGTTTATTTATGCGTAATGTTCAAATTTAGCAATTTTTTATCGTGACCGAACACAACCAGTCCACAAGCGAACCACTTATTAACACCATCCAAGAGCATGTTCAATTTTCTCGAAAGCAGCCACATGCTAATCGTATATTATATTCTACAACCTTACAGGTCTAAGTTGTCAGAAAATTTATTGTTGCCATTTTAGATTAAGTTGTGTACCTTAGTACATGTTTTGAATTATTTAGGTTATGCAATGTCATTTTCACGTGGACATTTATTTATTAGGTCTACTATTAACGATTTTTTATCGTGACAAAACACAATATGTAAGCTCAGAAGTTAACCAGTTATTAATATAATCAATACAAAGCTAGTTCAATTTACAAGACATCACGCGACCAGACTCATATGCCAATATTCTACAACCGTGCAGGTTGTAACTTGTTAAAACCGTTTGGACTGAACAACACAATTATTTTAAGCCAGATGTTAACTTTATAAGTTATGTCCCATTCAATAATCAGTGTCTCCTACGAGTATTCATAGGCAAGGATGTTTATAACTGATTACTTACAATACGCTAGTAATTATCACATAAAATCTAACGATGACCGTATAGTCTGATTTCCAAGTTTCTTCAAGTTAAAACACGTTGATTCGACTAATACTGATTTTCATACGGTACTTCTTTTTAGGTTATAAAGGAATATTGTTGTTTTCATAGTATTCATAACGATATAGAGATAAATTATTTATTTATTCAGTTTGGTAATTCATTACATTTAATCATTTAGATTTTGAGAGTTTCCCCTCTATAAACTTATAGGAACTTAATTACTCTTAAATATAAAAGCACACGAAGAAGGGGTTTGTTTAGCATTATAGTAACCAAGTTAGTACCAACTTATGCTAAAATATTCCATTGCCATAAAGTTATTCTGAATATCAGAATATGTAAATTTCTTTATAAGAAACAAGCCACTCTTGTTACTCTTAAATTAATGTTATGCTTGGAATAAATTTAATAATAATAGATACCACGTAACTACTTCCATTCCTTAGAATATTTCACGATTTCCTAACTGAAGCTTTCGATGGAGGATTTTGCTCGTACACTGAAAACTCCGAAACGATTGCGTTGTGAATGATTTGACACGACATGACTGAATTTCGGGATAAAAATGGCCAATAAAGGGTTTTCAAAATACGTAAAATTATTTGGACTGTGATTGGATTTAAACTATTTTTGGAATTTATCCAACAAAAGATAAATTTAATTCGTATATATTTATTAATCAACGGGTTGTGTGACACCATTAAATACATATAGAAAAAATATATAATAAAATCTAATACAATTTAAAACTTAATTTTTGTTGAAAACGCTTCGTTGATGAAGAGCTAAAACATATCAATTACAAGTCTCGGTGCGACAGGATTGTAAAGGACGGAGTTTTGTTTTTCAGCAACTTACAACTGCAATATTTTTCAAGTCATCACTCTCCAATGCTATGGAATTTGTACAAAATATTCACTTGTATCTATGCTTGTTACTTGTTCTTTCGTTATTTACTCAAGTAGCCTACATACGGGAAAGAGGTGATTTAGATTGTCCGATGACAGTAACAACTAATACGATATAGCCACAGACGACCAATCCTCGCTATTCTCTGATATAACCTAACGGTCTATGTTGAATGGCACAGTTTGAATCGTTAAGTTACTTGTGACTTGACTCTACTGAGTGACAACGTAAAGTTGTGTAAGGCCAGACCCGTAACATCATATTATAAGGCCTCAATCAGCCAATTTAAAAATATCAAATTAGCAGTAATGTATTTTATTTTCACTCAATGTAACATTTCTTTAACGGTCTAATTATAATAATGCATTATAAATCTAATACAGTCTTATTAGGTTAAGTAATGCAAGAGGAGAAGATATAACTTAATAATAGAGTTATAAGTCCAGTCCTGTCACCATTAAGTCTGAAAGCTTTCCGTGTTCAGAACAGATACACAGATAGTGGCAGTGGTAGCAGCCGACAAGAATTTACTGATATCTGCTTATCTAGTGTCTGGGGGGAGATGCCACTTTGAGGGGAGTCTACTTGTACTGCTCCGTTTTGGGGTGAGTAAACCATTGAAGAGAAAATTAGGCGCAGTCGTGTCGGGATTTGAACGCGTTAAGCCGCGTTTACACCGGAGTTGGCAACCAACGATGGCAGACTTTTATCGGCAATTTTTAGTCGAACGCCTTAAAACAACTGCAACTCGCAATGCCAACTGTAGTTGCAGACCGATTTTACGAGTTGGCAACCAAAATTTGGTTTTCCGACTGAAGTCGCTAAAGATCAAAGCCGGTTGCCAACCTCGGTCGGCAATACGAGTTGCAGTGCCAAATTGAGCGGCGACTTGAGTCTGCAACTAACCCCGCTACCCCTCCCACCTATCGGCTCCACGTGGTCGATAGGTATTTAACATTTCCTCACCTGTATGTTATCCTTCAGGAAATATATCAAACATCTGGCACAAAGAGAGATATCACACTTTTTGAAACTTTAAACAAATAACTGATGCTTGTATAAGAGTCGCCAGTTGCCAAAAATCGCAAAGTTATAGCTAACCTTTCACGCACTGGAATTGCTTTCCTGTAGTTAGTATCCTTTTTGCTAATTATGTGTCCAACACCAACAATTAAACATTCAAAATCGTTGCTCGACATTCTTAAAACGTTGTTATACTGCCATCGCATCTCAATTCTCCCGTCAAAGGATCTGTATCATCTTTATTTAAGTCATTCAATAGATCGCTGCCACTATACCTTGCTCTTGCCTGCAATGAAGGTCGAACCCGAATCTTCTCCGTCTTCTCAATTTATCTAGAACAACACACGCTACCGCAGCAAGTACAACCTCTTCCGCACTCGACATTCTATATACTGTCTAATTTTTTAGTTGCAAGTTGCAGTAAAAATTAAGCAAACTGTGTTCATGGTTGCAGATACAAATTGCAAACTTCCGTCGGCAACTAGCGTCGGCAATCGGAGTTGGCAATTTTTGGTCGCCAATTCCGGTGTAAACGCGGCTTTAAGCTTGCACTCTCTTTCTCTTCAGTTATAAATTACTACATTTGCGTTGAATTGTAACGTAAATTTAAGACTAGAAACCATTTTCGTGTCGAACTGACTCTGGTAGACTATAAAATAAAGAAGAGTGGTCGCGGAGGTACCTCGTACTGAACAAATAAATGTACAGTATCATCGATAAACGTAAAAAATACAGTAGTACGTTATATTTTGGGACGAAATATTTTAACCAAGTATTTTAAGCAAAGTATTGACTGAGGCTCTGGGGATTTTACAGCCTGTGAGCTTGGCAACGAGCAAAGCACATTGTAAGCAAAGTTAAGCTTGCCATGACGAATGGTCGAGGTCGTGACCGGTCCAGTACACGAGATTACTGAGAAAAGCATTAACTTCTTGACATTCTCTCTCATTAATGCTATCAGCGTTATCATCGCCGTTCCGCACCGCACCATTACGACCATGACATTGATCACGAATATACTAGAGCAGGAGTCGAGAGCTAATTTGTATTGTATAAGCACACAACCTGGGTTTCTTTAAATCAATAGAGAAATGTTCCTTAAAAATGAAATAATCGTTAGCCACGCTACGATTAGTGGAGGTAGAAACTGGAACTCATCAAGAGTTATAAATTGGAAATGATTTTTTTTTAGCTTGACAGGCATAAAACCAATCAACATACACCATAAATGATAATGTATTAAATCAGCGTCACCTAACCATACAGTCCCTTAAAGAGATGACATTCAGTTTCTTTTTCTAGTTGTCTGACAATGACATAACTATTATTAAATGTATATGTCTGATGGTTGGTTTTAAGTGCATCAAGCTAGGAAAATATAATCTAACAAAAATATCCTTTCATATGTTTAAACCTTTCGACACCCTTCTACCAACCTCAGCCAAAATTAGCGCGACCGACAGATAAGGTTTTTTTTTCTTATAAATAATTCCTCTATGGATTTCGAGAAGAACTAGGTTGTGTGCTTATACAGGGCAGTTTGACTCTCGCTACTGGACTATAAGCCTAAGCGCGGTTTTGTAGCGTGTTGTTTTGATGTCAAGACTTGGATGAGAGGTTTATTATTATATTATAACTTACATAACCGACAATAATTTGAGGACACAGATGATAATTTAAACAAAAATAGACACGGCGTGGAAATGTTAAAAACCCAGTACTTAAGTACTAAATCAGTATATTAGACTAGTTTAAAATGATTTTATATGAAAATGAAGCAATTATTTCCAGGCAGTGCGCCAACTCGTAAAACACGTAGTTATAAAACGTTGTTACAGGGTACAAGAAAGAGTAATGGAACGTGTGTAAATGTGTGTAATGAAGAAGTGTAAATTATTAGTTTGGATTGTGTTATTTTTATTAATTAATAATAATAACTAAAATGGCTTTTTTATTTTCCAGCAAACAAAAAATGATTACTCTTCCTTTCGAGCACCATGCGCGCTTAATACCCGTTCTAAGGAATATTTTTCGAAAACAATATTTGTGTGGGGGCTCTGGGGGTTTCACAATTTGTGAGCTTAACAACAAGCAAAGCACAATGTCAGCAAAGTTAAGCTTGCGGTCACGAATGTTCGCGGTCGTGACTGGCCCTGCAGGTGTTACACAGAAAAAGCATTAACTTCTTGACATTTCTCATAAATACTGTCATCAGCGTTATCGCCGACGCGCACCGTCGCGTCGTTAATCACGATCATGTATCATGAATCTAAATAATGGAAATTAACAGACCATTGTTGGTGTGATACAGTCTTAGGGCACGTAGACATTAGAAGTACGTTTGGGCAAGTAAGCAGCGTGCAAGCATGACTATTGTGTTGTGGTTACACTGTAAGCATGCAAATGCAAGTGGTCGCTTCCAACAGTCAGTTAAAATGGAGCTGTCGAGCGACGAAGACCAATGCTTGACAATGGCGTTTTACAGTTTTTAGTGTCAGATATGGGATAAAGGTTGGATAAGAGTGGGCGAATAAATATTTTGTGAACCGAGATGACGGGGACTAAGCTCGTATTTTTCCAGACCTAATTCAGCAACCAGATAAGTTTGATCGATATTTTAGGACGATGCCAGACAAATTCTATTACATCTTGGAAAGAATAACTCCAAATATAATTAATGGAAGCCTTCCGACTTCAGGAAATGTGTACATTCTGAAGAAAAACTTATGTTACTTCAACTTACGCCTATAGCAAGCAACTCGAGACAAATTTCAAGCAACTACGAAAAATCGATTTCGAACAACAAACAATGTAGGTGGTGAACTGTCACTACTCCAAAACCAACTGAACAGTGGCGAGCTTGCCGGTAAAAACTAATGTTTCCTTGATCGGGAAAAGACAAGTTTGTGCAAGACTGCACTTGCGAGTAGCGAATACTGTAACCAGCACCGACAAGTCGCCACTTGCTTTCAACTCTTCCCTTCAAATTTAGTTTGTACAGGTAAGCAGGAAAAAGCGTATTGTATACATTCCCTAAGTTTAGTACACAACAATATTAGTAATCTTCCAAGATTTAAATCACATAATTACTAAATTTAGGCAGAGTAAATGCAACATGTATTTGATTCCTTGCCGAAGGAGCAAGTAATTTTTTTATACAAAATTGTGTGTCTTGTTCTTTATGTACGTAGACAATGACATGAGCGCGCCTACCATCCACTTAACGATTATGGCAAACACATCGTTTTACAAGATGAAATAATTCAATCCTAGTAACAAACGATAAAATGTGACTACTCTCAACAGGTGGGAATTAATCAT
The DNA here is from genome assembly GCF_021130785.1 of Homalodisca vitripennis. Lineage (NCBI taxonomy): Eukaryota > Metazoa > Arthropoda > Insecta > Hemiptera > Cicadellidae > Homalodisca > Homalodisca vitripennis. The sequence goes on along the minus strand of NC_060209.1, from coordinate 144,265,357 downwards.
ATTGGTATAGTTAAATCGTCACATTGAAATTGCCAGTTTTTAAGATCACAACCATTACATGATACATCTATATACATTTTCATATTTATATTTACATGTGGTTTACGGAAATATGTGGTACGTGTTTTATTTTTATCGTTGAGTACAATTAGTTCTCTCTAGTAAACAAACTGTGTTACGTAACAATAATCAAACTTGTCAAATACCACAGCTCATAGACCGGTAAACGTGTTTAGTACATTCGACTGATTTGGCTGATATTAATTTCCTTTTTAGGTTACCATTAAATAATATTGGGAATCAGTGGTATCACGGGTACCACCACGATTACCGTAATTTTCTATGCATTTCGGTGAGAATGGATTGAACCCGGATATCAGTTCTGAAACCACAATCACATTTCCATTCCTATTCGAGCCTACGATTATTTCGTCATCTCCCAAACTGTGGCCTCTCGATGTCAGGGCCCTAACAGAGGAGCCAATCTCCGAGCCCACGGGTCTGAACTTGCTGCAATACAAAACACATTCCGATAATGGATGCAACATATAAAATCATAGAGATCATTGTAAATGTGATTCGGGTTTAAGGCATGCATTGATGCGCAGTGTGTATACGTTGGATCATCAATTGTTACAACTGTTTCGATTTAACATCACAGTGTACCTACATCCGGACAACCCAATCGTATGACACGAGACTGCAGGAAATAGACCAACCGGGCCTACGCCCTCATACGATATAAAACGATCGGAGTGGCAATAATTACCGGCTGTATTGGACGCCATCTTGATTTTAGCTCCATAAGAACAATTTTAAAAGTTTAAAAAAACCTTACGACCTTTCATATTAGAATAATGGGAGGTGTCTCATTTCAAATGGTCAATACGCATCCAAACGTTGTTCGTTTTTTTATATTTTATTGGTTACTAGCGACTTTGCACACAATTTCCTAGGCTTTGCACGTGTATAAGGACTTGTGGTTCGAGTAAATTATATTTCCGACGCTAATGTTGAGTTTGCCATGCTGCCACAATCAAGATAATATGTCAAAAAGTGTATATTTATGCCTATTGTAATTTATTCGGGATTTAGTATGTTTTTGTACCATACTTGAACTTGACTTCCTTGTTTCTTCGATCAAGAATATAAACAGGTCTGAGAAGCCTACTCCTGACAAATAGTTAATAACTTTTTCTTTAATATCTACTATATTACAGTACTGACCAAGCACATCATACTTAATATTTGCTAAAATGTACAGATAAAAGTACATTTTTTACTAACACTTTTAATTTTCTCATCTGCATATTTTCTTAAATGTATCAACACATAGTTTTGTTTTCATAAAGCAATGTTTACATAGAACAGTTGATTACATTTAACAATCTCTTTCAATCTTTACTTTTATTAAACTTAATTTTGTTTCTTTTTACCTGAAATTTTTCGTGAACTTTTACAGTATTTTAGTATTATTCTGCTATTCGAGGCGGATACGAATCCAATAAATCAGAAATCATTATAATCGGTACAGACATTCTTGAGTTATAAATGGTGTAAATAACTCGACTTTTTATAAAAACCGAAAGTATTGAGTATATTCTTAGTATTGAGAATTATAAAAACAAATCTTAAAATTTGAAGTATTTCATTGTTTATATATATGCAATATAAAAAAGTACGGTACCTATTCACTTCTCAAGAAATACGAAAAAGTGATTTGATGTGTATGTACGTATGCGCAACTTTGTTCTTATGGTATTCAACAATGGCAACCCGAGGGTGCTGGCTTGTTGTAGATTCGGGTAGAATCAACTTGACAGCAGTTTTGTACTGGTGCCGGAAAAATATATTTTATTTCTCTATGATACATTGCAATCATGGTTGCAAATGATTAAATTATTATGATTTTTATTTATTTATTGTCCAAAATATAGTTCCTCTAATTCTTGGTGAAATCAAGATCACCACCTCCTCAAATTTTTTGATCCGAAATTAATCAAACTGTCCAGAATGATTTTTAAGTGTTTTCCTAGATTATGATATGGGGTAGAAAGATCACATCATTCATTATGCAAAACATTGAACTCTCCAATATTTGTTATTTGTGATGTCTGTCCGATTTTGTCTCTAAAAAAGTTGCCAAGATCGTAATTTTTGAATCGAGAGTGATATACGGTATAATGTTCTGGGGGTTTTGTTGCCAGCGGGACTTTAATAGATTCTTTACTCTGCAGAGGAGGGTTCTTACCATTGCCTGGAGCCTGGGCAGGGAGGACAGTTGCCGGGAGCGTTTCCGATCGGATGGCGTCTTAACGGTGACATCACTACTAATTTATCACACCCTTATACTTATGGTCTTTCGGCAGCAGTATATCTTTCCTACATTAAAACATAATTACAATACCCGAAACAAATGCGACCTCAGTACATACAAATATTCAGATCAAGTTTGTTTAAACCATCACTGTATTTCTACGGTCCCAAGTTTTCCTGACATTAAACATATCAAGACGCGCCCGAGGCGCCATCTGATCAGGATAGCTTACTACAGTCTTGAGGACGCTGTCCACACCGTTGTATCAAACATCTTTCAATAGCTATTTATGTTAGGCTAGAAGTTTATAATAATTACTTTTATTGTCATGTCACTTGTGTTGCGACGTGCACATAAAACTGTATTGTTATTATTGTTCCAATAAATGATTTGATTTGAATATTTTAGCGCCAGCAGCGCGGAGTTCACCGGTGTTGTCGTCAACGCACCAGCAGCGCGGAGTTCACCGGTGTTGGCGTCGACGCACCAGCAGCGCGGAGCAGCGTCAACGCACCAGCAGTTCACCGGTGTTGTCGTCAACGCACCAGCAGCGCGGAGTTCACCGGTGTTGTCGTCAACGCACCAGCAGCGCGGAGTTCACCGGTGTTGGCGTCGACGCGCCAGCAGCGCGGAGTTCACCGGTGTTGTCGTCAACGCACCAGCAGCGCGGAGTTCACCGGTATTGTCGTCAACGCACCAGCAGCGCGGAGTTCACCGGTGTTGGCGTCGACGCGGCGCGGCGCTGCGACTCGAGCCTATTCTCATCTCGCCAAAGTCTGTCGCCTGTCTGTTAGTGTAAACACCACGAGGCACTAAGCAGTTCCGAGTTGTTACTGTTAGTTTAGTCACTTTTTATTGCTACTAAAAGTAGTCGTGTAGTTTTTTATAAACATTGCTCATATAAAAACAGTTTGGTCAACATTCTTTTTATTTATCTCTAATGTCAGTGTTTATCATCACTAATGAATCATTGCTGGTTTTTTGTGACTAACTGTATTATTTAATTAATGTATTTTTATTAAACAAGCTCTTTGTTGACGTATGTCTGCTAAAATAGAACCAACTTGAGTTAGTTCAGTTAAAATTTTATTCAGTAAAACTATAGCATCGTTTTCAACCGACGAGTAGCTACTTGGAAACTTTCAACGGATTAAGCAAAATTTCTCAGTTGACGTCTATAACAAAAGAAAATCTTTAAACACAAACATTCTACTAGCCACACAACTGCTGAAAAAATTGTTTCTGAAGCGAAAGAAGATATAATAAAGAATTCATCTGAAGATACATGCAACACCCACTTTAATGACAACCAAAACTACTTTTAGAACAGCCAAAATAACTGATAAAAACAACGGGTCTTGCACCTATCTTTTTGAGATACACTGTAAGCAAATTGTATGTATAAGCATTTTGAATCACCTAAGAATTTAGCAGTAGAGCATCTACAAAACAAGCTATGTACTGTATAATGTACTGTAGACAAGTATAATGGTTTGCCACAAAACTGTCGTCTCCAAGATTTTGAATTAACTTAACAATATAATATTCTTAACTTAACAATAATATTCGACCTTCTTGCTGAATTGTCTATGCTCTTAGACTCTTTGAAAAATAAACACACACACACACACACACACACACACACACACACACACACACACACACACACACACACACACACACACGCACGCACGCACGCACGCACGCACGCACGCACGCACGCACGCACGCACACAAAACTGTACTCTATGCAGCCAAACTGAAATGTACAATTTTCGGGTATCTGAGGATAGGGCTAAAAATAAAATTTTGGAAGCAAAATTAACTATCAATGATAAAAATTCAGTTTTGTTCCACCCTCAGAAAATAACACAACTACAAAAAATCAAGCATCAACAATGGGCGACATTCGTCGTAAAAACTTGCAAACAAGATATTCACAATTTCCATCCCCGTCTTTGAAAAACACCGTTTCGTCAAACGACCCACTAATCTGTCAGAGGAACTAACAATGCTCGAACTTGACCAGTGGCCTACTGACAAAATTGTATGTTTTGGAGAAACGGTGATTGAAAATATGTACAAATGGTTCGTCATATAATTTTTTAATTGTTGTTTTTTGTATTTGTAATAGGAATAAGATTATTATTCGTAATTGAGTTATTTACTTTTTGTCTAATCAGTTTCCAGTATTAAAACAAATTTTAACATGTACAGTAATGATAGTTATAATTCTTCCTCTCACGTTTATAGAGGTTATGTTTTTCAAAAATTTCCACGGAAGGATACTGGACTCCCGTTTAAACCGTGAGATTCAACGATCCACCCGCACGCATCGCGTTCCGGTAGTGGAAAGTTTACGAGTACGCCCCTACTTAACAGCCAACTGCAATCAGCTGTATTCTGGATACGATAGTTTTTTCTATAGTGTCATGGAGTATTTTAACTCTATGGCTATGTCAAGCTGCTACCGCGCCGAGCTGTGCCGAACTTTACAAACAGGTGTTCCAAACAGCTATGTCAACTGAATACACACATTCCAATACCATTATTGTTTCCTCAAATGTGAATGATCAGTTTTAAGTTACAGACAAGGTAATGTACAAGATTATGAATATGAATTTATATTATGAATTATCTTAAGTTATCTCTTTACGAATATGAAATTTGATCCTGGCTATATTTTCAGGTCAGGATTACATTTTACAATTTCAAAGAGTATGTACATCCCAATATGCCCTTGATATTAAGCAAAAATGAGGCTCAAAATAAATCAGTTTTCCAATTGAAATTTACATGAATTTCAGTTATGATCAGAATATATTATAAAAATAGTATTATTTAAACATGTAAAATATATATTTTAACACAACGAAATGAACAGAGTTATCTTTAAGCCTACCGTTTAAGTGAGAGTGTCATAACAATACTCGTATAGAGAATTTTGTAATCTCTGGAAGTTTTCTAAACGCCTACTATGGTAATTTGGAAATAGCCAACAAAAAGAGACAAAATCAAATAAAATATATACCAGATATATGCAACCACGTCCTTTTTTAGGATAAGTTAACAAGAAATTCGCATTATGGCATTTTAATCTCATTCCGCTAAACGAGAAATAGCAAGCTCGGCTTCATTAAAATTAATTTATTATTTATACTATTAACACAAGGTGCAAATGAAACAAAATATTTAGTGTTTGTGTAACAAATAATCTGTTAAATACCAATTTAATACGAGTAAACGGGTTGGCTGTAAACAACACGCTGTCGGTATCGAAAATATGTTCTTACCATTTAGTGTGGAATAACTGTTGTTAACAATGTTTGGGAAAATACTTTTCATAAAGAGATCAAAAGAATGACAAAACGTTACCTCGAACTATCTTTAAATTGCAAAGGAAACTACACAGTACGATTTCCTATTTTCACGGCATATTCTTCAGACAATTACAGGTCAAAATAAATAAATTTTCTGCATTTCATTGCAAACTTTCGCAACAGTTTCTATCAAACATACAATTGAAAATGCACAGTTAAAAATATACAACAAACTTGATTTGCAATATTTCACAAAGTTTCTTCGAAACATAAATATTAGGATACGTACCAGAAAGCAGAAAACACCAATAACGCAACAGCCACCACAATATCACTACACTCTCAGTACTGTAGCTCAAACCACTGTAAACTACTGCGCTCGCACTGACAGGCATAGTCAGCTGATACTAGTGACGTCACGGAGTACAGCGACGCTCATTCGTCCGACACGTCTAAGGAGTGACGTGTCCATGACAGGTTTCGGGAGGGCCAAACCGGTCAACTTTAATAGGGGGGGGGGGGGAGGGGGTTGAAGTAAAACTCTCCTCTTTTAAATATTGCGTTCAAAAATAAAGTATGGGAAATGCAAACCAACACTTTTAAAAATAGGTAAAATTACTGATTGAACAAAAGGGTTTTGTCTTCCATTAAGTTGTTCATCACAATCAGTAATTGCCTCTCTCCAATGCGTAAGGGATGGAATGGTCGAGTAACTCCCTGGACGTCCAGAAATATGGATTATGACCCGAAACTGTACTATATATAGATTTGACTCCCCAAAAAAGTCTTTTGTTGGCCTAACATAAATATCAACCTCGGATATAGCTCGTGTAAAATACAATGAACATAAAATACTTCACACAATGTTTTTTAACAATGATATGCCTTCCATGCAGATTGAACCGTATGTGTGAACACAGGTGAGTAACGCAATTATTTCGGATTTAGAAGTAGGAACATTCGATGTTAGAGAACGCACCCTCTCGTCAAAAAGCCGGATGTATTGACCAACATTCGATTATCATTACAGTTTAATTTTAATTCAACGCTTAAACCATTTTATTCCTATGTTATTAACTCCACAGTATTATTCTCATTTACCTATTTTTATTTACTTCCCTCATTGTATAGCATATGGGTAACGGTACTCTCTCAGAATACATACAAATCTAGTATATTTACTTGTAATTAGAAGAACAGGCAAATGTATAATACCAGATTTAAATTTACGTTTGATAGCATTTCTAAATACATCGATGTTATTTCCAAATATGTTCACAATAAAAAGGTTCTAACCGAATAATGAAATGTTAAATTTAAATTCAAACCTAAAACTAGCCTGGTATACCATATACGAACGTGCAGCTGAACCAGTTTATTCCGTGATTTATACGGTAGTTAAGTAATTAATTTAAATGGCTAACTCTAAATCGGAGTATACGTTTTTACTTGATACTTTAATACTAACAATTACAAAAACATTAATGTACAGTGTTTGATTTAATGCTAAATTTATTAGCCGATGTATATATCCTTGTTAGGGGAATTTATTACTTTTCTGGTTTATGGACATGGGAATAAGCCGATAAATCACAGTTTTTATTGTATAACCTATCCAAGTCCAGTGACTCATATAACCAACTCATCTAATAGCATTGTAACACGGGAGAATTTTGCATGGGGGAAACATGAATTGAATAGTTAATAAATGTCAATTGAGGCCTGACAGCGCGTGGAGATATGGGTGGCATCTTGGATAAAACGCTTGCACTAGGCCATGTTCATGAACAACACCCCAGACTCCAGAGTAGTCACGAGTGTTGGGCGTGGTCATCATCATGATCTCGTTGACATCGTTGGCCTGCCCACTTATAGTGCAAGGCTGACGGAATAATTAAAACCAGCTGATGGATCAAATACTGGACAGGAAAATATCTATTTACTTTTAATTGAGTGTTTATATTTTTGTGTTTAATTTCATGACCATTCAGATAAATTAATGTTATCATTTCGACTCTTGTAATACGTAGCCTAACTCTGTTAATAATTCAATTCTTTTGATTTATGGCATCCGACAGAGTGTCTATAATAAACATCAATAAGACTGCACTAACAGTTTATGTTTATACAAAGAGATGAGCCGTATCGCCTAGAGTTCTATGTTATAATATAATAATACTAGCAGTTATCTGCAGCTTCGCACGCAGGCTTTGTACGTGTATTAGTAGTTCTGGTTCGAGTAAATTATATTTCCTAAGCCATTATTGAATTCGCTTTGTTGCCACGATCACGAAAATAGGTTAAGAAGTTTATATTTATATTGTAATTTACTCCGGTGTTGGTATTTTTTGTGCCTTGTTGATTTTACCTGATCAAGAAAATATAGATATATAAGTAGATGTTTCACTCACCGGGTCCACCTGACAAACATTAATAGAATATCCGTCTTCCCCCAGACAAAGCAACAAAGGATACTGTAACCTGACATAAGGTCTACGTAACTCTGACTTTTTGGAAAACTGTCGTCAAGGCTGCGCAAAACTATATCCCTTTTATGAAATTGTTGTCCTTGTTGTAGGTAGTAAGGTTTAGGCAGTTTAACAATGAAATCACTCAAAAATATCAGTCTTTGCATTATAGAAACCTTTATCTGACTACTATGATTACAATATTGATGTATCATAGTGTACTTAGGAACCTGCCCTAGTTCATGACCAAGCCGACAGTGAAACCCGTATCAAAATCCGTCGAGTAGTTTTAGAAAATATCGATGCATAAACAGACCAATACAAAAAGTGACTAATTTATACTATGTATTGATTGATGCTTATTGCAATCATATGTTCCTATATATCACATGTTTTAATTATTATTGTTAATGAAAATTTAAGCACCTCATATGGTTGATAATTGTAATATGTGATATAAGAGAACGTTTAATTAAAGTAAACTGCTTAATGCATTATTTGCAAATATACGTAGCTATGGTGGGAAGGAATGAATCAATGTGAACGACGAGTTTAGCTCCAGTTCACCTTTCTCATAGTGCAGCTTATGGAATCTGTGTAATCCACGTGAGCTGGAGCTAAACTCCACATCCACATTTCTGTAGCATTATATTATTATTGTCAGGGTGTCGTTATAATTTAAAACTAATTTGTGGTTTGTTGTGGAATAACCGTTTATATCAAGAAACATTCTTTAAACCTAAAATGATCTCAAACTTGAAAAAAGAGGAATAAAATACTTTAAGCATTGACTACTAGTACAAATATTATAATCAAAATGTCGATCGAATGTTCCTACTTCGACACCGAAATATAGCCGTGATCACACATATGGTACAATTTGCATGGAAGGCATAACATTTTTCAAAAACATTGTCTTTTTGAAATATTTTGTGTTTATTATATTCATGCTAGGTTTATTCATGGTTGGTATTCACGCTAGAGTACCAAAAGACCTTTTGTTAGGGGGTCAAATCTACCTATAGTAGAGTTTGTGGTCATAATCCATATTTCAAGTTACTCACCAATTCCATCCCATAATCATTTAGGGAGACTATCAATAATTATGATGAATATGCTACATTTAATTGTTGCCAAGCGTTGTTTGTACACAAGTAATTTACGCTTGATTCTTTAGTGGGGGTTTTATTTTACATTTCATATTATTTATTTAATTGCCAGAGTGAGGACATGTAAACCGAAGATGTGTCTACACTGAAAGGTCAATACTAAAGACGAAATTACGAATCTTAAATGATATAACACTGCCAAAGATAAAGAAAGCTTGCATAACGGATAAAAGGAAAACAATCATTTTATATTATTTTCAACAATAGGCTACTGAGATGCTTTAGAAAGAGTTGAACGTAACAGCAAAAGTAGTAAGTGTTGATAAATGTGTAACTAGTAATCCAAATTTTGACATAGGTAAATTTCTTATAGATAATTATATTGAACACAAACATTGCTCCACTAACTATAGACAAAGCCGATCAGCTAAACGTTTATGTGGAAAAATAGTTTAAATGAAATAAATTATTATGAGAGGAAAGCGGAGGATGAAATATTAATCGACCAATTGTAGAATAGGAGGCGTGGCATTTGGGAAACACAATAGTCTTGAATAAGACTGTTCTAATGTCGCAAGTTTCAACATCGTATGCTCCAGTGTCGATGGTAGAGCAAGCACTCGACGAGAGGATCGACGACCCCTCGGTTGGTTATGATGCTGTCAAGACCAAGGCTATACTCAAGAGCGTATCTAGACGACCCACGACCGCTCTGCTGGACAGATTTATTTTTAAAGTGTTTATTTCTGGCACAGTTCATCCACGCGCCTCTTGAGATCCAGAGAGAAGTATTCACCCTGGAAGGATTTCTGTTGAAAATGTGCAGACCGGATGGGGAAAAGAAAATGTTTGTTGCTATAATTACACAAATGGCAAAAAAATCACACCTACCTCTTATTAGTTTAAAGTCTGTTATTCCCGAAGGATCATTTGAAAGGATAATAGGATTCGGACAGTTGCTATAGTTTGATATTGTCGATGGATCATTTTAAATGATAATATGATTCGGGCAGTTGCTAGCGATACGCAAAGGGCACAAACAAGACAGGCATAATTGTTACTTAAAATTTTGTTATTGTCGATGGATCATTTGAAAGGATAATAGGATTCGGATAGTTGCTATCGTTACACAAATGTCACAAACAAGGCAGGCATCAATCTTCGATTGTAAATCGTTAACGTTTATATGTCATAAGTAATAACCTCCTATATCTCTTGTTTTATAAAAATAAAAGAAAATACAACTAATTTTATTGTATATTAACGGTTTCTTTACTTATTATTATTTAAAGAAGCTTGATACGTGTTTTAGAACTAAGAATTTTTTCAGTCGGCCTAACTTTAAATTGATGTTTAATTACGTACTTTTCTCAAAAACTACTAAAGATAATGAACCGAACTTCTAATCTTTTGCGGGACAAATCAATACAGTACTGTGCATATTTATATGTACTGATGATGTGTTAGTACAAACGTTTTGTTACAAGAACACTGTTATCATTATTCTTAATTTTTTAATACCTTCACAGTGACACGGGCCACTTACCAACATTAGGACATGCAAAATTGGTAGTAGTGTGCGTCCGCCGCAGTTAGTGTTTTAAACCAGGTTCAAAAACTAAATTCCCGCGTTAAAGTGTATGTATTCAAGTGTGTATTCAACAAGTGTAGCACAGAACCTCTTCGGTCGCTTACAACACTGAATGTCAGACGAGAAAGTGTGCAAACTCCAGTCTCATCTGTCAGAGCTGTAAGATAACTCTCTAATAATCAAAGGGTTATAGGTTGTTTGTGATCGCCTAGTCGAGAAGGCCCGAGACGTGGCGGCTTGCGCTTGTGGGCGCTGGCGGCAGTGACCCGTGTCGTGCAATCGGAGCGCAACCGCTCCCGCGCTCTGTCTCTCACAAGACACGGCCATTAAAACCACTAAAATATACCCGAAATAATACAAAGAAAGGGGGTGGGAGGTGGAAGAATGAGTTATTATTTACGAGGGACAATTTTATAACAATAAACAATTGGTACCGCTTAATACTTTTATTGTTCGTTTGTGCTTACAAACACGTAACTTTACACACATTACACGTTCTACTTTGAACACCATAGGAATGTTTTACAAAACTGTTACTTATTATACACAATTACTGTATAAAACTTCACCACTTGATTTTTTTCACATCAAAATAAATAAAAAATGTCATAAATTATAGCCAAGATGCAGCGTGTTTCCAGGTTTCAGATAATACAGTGAGATTCATTAGCAATTTATACTACAAAAAGTCGTGCACAGAAACCTTCAGAGAGCCGGGGTTGCTGATTCTGCTCTGCCTCTGTTTTTTTTTAGTGTTCCTGTGTTGCAGATCAAAATGTAATTTATTTCACGAATGTTTACCATTATGAAACCAGATGTAGGAACGACTTCTGAATTCAGCATCACAGGATCTCATTATCACATCTGCCGCAAGACAGACTAATCAACAAACGCCTTTTGGTATATAACCGTTTTATTCAGTTGATGAATTCATAATGAGCCCGCTGGGATTTCTGAAAGATGCTATACAACAGGTAGTGTGGCTGTTGCAGGAGTGAATTTGTGCTGTTAGTCTGTGAGTATGTGTGGACTTGGGTTCATTTTAGTTTAATATCATTTGACGATTGCGATACAGTGCAAAATTGTGAAAAAATGCAAACCGATATTTACCTATTATCGATATTACAATAGTCTATTAAAATCTGAGTAGTTTTTAAGTACGTGTTTAATCTAAAACTATTTTCTATATTATGGTTTCACATACAAAATTCTGGTGTGCAATACCTGTAAACCTGAAGTATATTACAATGAACTAACTTTGATAATCATTTGAGGTATAAAACAAAATAAAACGTGAACGACAGTGCCCAATAAGCTAATTAAATATTTTGTACAAAGGCACCACGCTGTTGTTCATGGTTTTGTTTTATTTGTTCCTACTGAACGTTTTGTTTCCAAAGGTTGTATTTAATTGTGTCTATACAAAATAATATGGATCGTTGATTGTATTAGTTACTCTAGAGATACTTTATTCTATGTACGAAGTGTGCTGAGGTCTGGGCGGATTATTTCAGTTAGTTCTGAAAACCGACGCTAGTGCTGCATCACGTACCTTTGATTGTTACCGTTCACGTTCTATATGCCACCTGATCTGTCAGTCTACAAATGGCAGCCAAGCGCTCGCTTTTGCCTAAAGCCGCGTTTACACCGGAATTGGCAACAAAAAATTGCCAAAACCGATTGCCGACGGTAGTTGCCGATGGAAGTTTGCAATTTGTATCTGCAACCATGAACACAGTTTGCTTATTTTTACTACAACTTGCAACCAAAAAGTTAGACAGTATATAGAATGTCGAGTGCGGAAGAGGTTGTACTTGCTGCGGCAGCGTGTGTTGTTCTAGGTAAATTGAGAAGACGGAGAAGATTCTGGGTTCGACCTTCATTGCAGGCAAGAGCAAGGTATAGTGGCAGCGATCTATTGAATGACTTAAATAGAGATGATACAGATCCTTTGACGGGAGAATTGAGATGCGATGGCAGTATAAAACACTTTTTAAGAATGCCGAGCAAAGATTATGAATGTTTAATTGTTGGTATTGGACACATAATTAGCAAAAAGTATACTAACTACAGGAAAGCAATTCCAGTGCGTGAAAGGTTAGCTATAACTTTGCGATTTTTGGCAACTGGCGACTCTTATACAAGCATTGTTTAAAGTTTCAAAAAGTTCGATATCTCTCTTTGAGCCAGATGTTTGTGAGCCTTTGATATATTTCCTGAAGGGTAACATACAGGTGAGTAAATGTTAAATACCTATCGACCACGTGGAGCCGATAGGTGGGAGGGGTAGCGGAGTTAGTTGCAGACTCAAGTCGCCGCTCAATTCGGCACTGCAACTCGTATTGCCGACCGAGGTTGGCAACCGCCTTTGACCTTTACCGACTTCAGTCGGAAAAACCAAATTTTTGTTGCCAACTCGTAAAATCGGTCTGCAACTACAGTTGGCAATGCGAGTTGCGGTTGTTTTAAGGCGTTCGACTAAAAATTGCTGATAAAAGTCTGCAATCATTGGTTGCCAACTCCGGTGTAAACGCGGCTTTAATTTACACCATTGGAAAACATCGGGGGAAAAGGTATATAGATTCATGGTCAAGAGATGCACATATTAATTTAACATTGTTGATTGGTCCTTTAGATGAAAATTGTATTTTATATTCTGAAAATTCAGACTTAGCATTTTTATATCCCCCCCCCCCACACATGAATAGAATGAAGAGACTCTAAGCTGGAGAGGAACGTCAATTGTATTAAAAACTACTGCCTCAACAGTAATGCTATCTTCAGTATGACTACAGTAAAACATGATAGCATAAAATGAGGTCACCGGACATCCTGGTTCCAGAGTATGCACTGTATCTCTTTGTATAGTATCAAACGACAGCGAAATGGTTATTTGTAGCGTGTTATGTATGCTGCGGTCTGATCGCTTTATAATATCAACTGTACTATCTCGCCAGTACAGAGCGAAAATAAGTTAAATCTGTACATTGCTTGTACTCGTAAGAAACTCAACGCTAAACTGCTTGAGGGAGGTGTTGTATTATAGCTTATTTGTAGGTTTTATAATTTGTGTATGTAAACGTACATGTATAAACTGTATCATTTCATATTTTTATATTCAGAAGTTTATATTTGGGCTCGATAAAAAATTTCTTATTTTGTATATATTAAATGTCTGCAATTTCTCGCCTGTAACTCCTAGTGGAGTGATTGAAAACACATTTGTAATCTTCAGAAAGGTTTTCTTTTAAGAGCTACAATTTCAAAATAACAATTATTTTCCCAACCGAATCAATAGAACCACCTTAAATACTGATTATGGACGTGGCCACTGGCAATCATGATAATTTTCAGGTTACTGACAATAACTAAATTACTGCCTTAACATTAAGAAAATAGAATATGAGAAGATGAGAAGAATCACATCTGCCATACTGAGATCGACCACGATCCCGTCACGCTCGGTATAGTAGGCCTTGGGCGTATGACAAATGTAGGAGCAACAATGCAGCAATCAAGTGACTCGTACCAACCACACAGCGGCATTTCATCGCTAATGTCACAGTGTAGAATGTATTTCTTCGTGGCGAGATACGAACATTCAAATTACACATATTCATTTGGATAGGAAACAATTTATGGAAGGATATTTGTCATCAATGTACTCGTATTTTCCTTGAGGTTTTTTTCGCTGTAGCCGCAGAATGCACCTATGATGTACAGCAATTTTTACCTGTATCTTTGCTGCTCTTTATCAAAATGTTCTTCACCTCCCTAAAAGCCACAATCCGATATTTTGCCATGCGATTATTACAAAAAAGAAACTAAGATACTAGAGATCAAGAATTTGAGACCGGTGATTTGAGAGAATATACCGTTACACTGTATGGAATGATTCAGTGTATCAATACTCTACAGGCATATGTGAGTTAAAATAGATTATGACAATAGTTTGACCCTTATTATCCTATTAGTACTTATATCGGACAATCGTTAACGTATACTAACTGTCTTTAGTTATACGTTTATGACAATACTTTGGCCCTTATTATCGTATTAGTACTTATATCGGACAATCGTTATACTAACTGTCTTTAGTTATACGTTTATGACAATACTTTGACCCTTATTATCCTATTAGTACTTATATCGGACAATCGTTAACGTATACTAACTGTCTTTATTTATGTTAGTCTTAATACGCTTCAGTCAGATGTGAGTTATAATAGTTTATGACAATACTTTGACCCTTATTATCCTATTAGTACTTATATCGGACAATCGTTAACGTATACTAACTGTCTTTAGTTATACGTTTATGACAATACTTTGGCCCTTATTATCGTATTAGTACTTATATCGGACAATCGTTATACTAACTGTCTTTAGTTATGATAGTCTCAATACTCTACAAACAGATGTGAGTTATAATAGTATATGACAATATTATTACCCATACCTATTATTCTACTAGTGCATATATAGAACATCTCGGTATATCGTGTATTAACTGTCTTTATTTAGTTAGTCTTAATACGCTTCAGTCAGATGTGATGAAAGCAGTTTACTTTACTATTGGAATTAAAAATATGTTTACAAAGCATAATGTTTTAGGAAGGTATTCACAATGTATTCCTTCAAGGTTTGAGACAATTCTCACATATATTACTAACTACATGGTTTGTGGTATAACAATTTAAGTTTGCATGTTGACAAATAAAAATAAGATTTGCGTGATACAAAAATAACATGAACATTAACTATGTGCATATATTACATTCTTTAAACATCATCCTGACGGTGATATTTAGCTAGCCTGTTATCTGAAACACGTATTTTTCAATTTCCATTGAGTTTTCACTCGTTTCAAACTTATAGTTTGTACCAAACGGGATTCGATACAAGTAATTACCGCTTGTTGGAACTCCGAGAAGCAGGTGGCGGATACGTGCTGAGCGTAGACTGACTCAGCGCCTGCCTGATAAGCGATAAGTATGACAACTCGGTAATAGTGGGTGGACGGAAATGGGCGAGTCTAAAGGAAGGGAAGTGGACTGACCCGATAAGAAACATGTAAGGAAAGAAGGCCACTTCCTATTCCTGGAAAGAATATTGTGTTGACGAGTTGCAACTCAGGTAAATAAGAAAAAGGTTGGACAATAAACCACTGTCAGTAGTGATGAAATGCAAACAGGCAGAGGCGATAATGATATATATATATATATATATATATATATATATATATATATATATATATATATATGTATGTATGTATAATATAGTAATGGTAGCACATTCACTCGGCAAGTGAGAGATCCGTGTTCGAGTCCCGGCAGAGCAACTACTTTTTGTGATTCAATGTGTATTGAAATTAAATTCGGCTATTACCGTTTATACAAATTGAATTCATGTAAATAAAAGTCGTTTGACAGATCTTCCGATCATAATTATGTTAGTTTGGTTATTTAAAAACGCATATGTAACAGATACTGTCAAATACAAAATAATTGAATCATAAAAAGTAAGGGCTCTGTGGTGTTATGGTAGCACATTAACCCGGCAAGTGTGAGATCCGGGTTCAAGTTCCGGCGGAGCAAGTACTTTTTGTGATTTAATGTTTATTGAAATTATACACAAATACACACGAACACGTACGCGCGCACGCACGCACGCACGCACACACACACACACACACACACACACACACACACACACACACACACACACACACACACACACACACACACACACTCACACACAAGTGTGCAAATATATCTACATCAGGCAAATGAAACTTCTATTTAAGTTTAAGATATTGAAAATACAAATGGAGCTTTTATTTGTTAGTCAACTTATCATAATGGATTGATTAGCATACAACTTGTCGAAAGTAGCATAAACAATTCAATATTGGATTAAATAAAATTAAACAATATATTAGATAAACAAGCTGTCACAGGAATGCTTAGCCATAGAGGAATACTGGGATGCAAATTCCTTCCTAAAATTTTAAATTACACCTTTCTTATTTTTTGAAATCCAAGATAAGACGACATTAGCTCTTTACACGAAATACGTAGGACCTCTGAGTCCATTAAAAACCATAGCACTAATCATACGTGAAATACAAATATCCCTTCTTAAAGTTTTTTCGCAACGCCATTGAAGAGAGTGAAATAAAACTACTTCTCTCTTTAAAGTGTTTGGCAACGTCCTTGAAATGAGGTTGTGGGAATAGATGGCACCCGCAAAAACAGTTTAAAAGTGTTTTTGTAACCGACGAAACACGTGTAGGGTGTCACAACACACAAGTGAGAAAATGACTAACATTCCACGCACGCGGTGGGAGCGAGGAGTGTGGAACACAGTTCTGTGTCTGTGAGTGTGAACTGACTGAGGAGTTGAGTTGATGGGTACAGCAGATGTTGACTTGCCCAAGCCACTCATGCCTGCTATTGTCTCTAGCGACGCAACTCCTGTCGTAACACGAGGCCGTGGCCGCATTGTACCAAACACGGAGGTTCCGCCTGCTCCTGCCGCTAAAATAACCGGCTTCTACTGTCGCGGCCTTTCTCGTTCTCCTTGAGGAAGGAAGTCGGTTGCAGTGTCGGACCTCCGAACATCCACAGATTTTGCATAGTTAATTACATTAGCAGACGACTCTAACTTACATTTTGCGACAGATAGGCTACATCTATTGTTAACATGCCCGGCTATAAAAAGTGAGCAGCCATTGCCCTTCTTAGTCTTAAACCAAAGGTCTACATACCTTTAGACTACATGTACTGAGTAGAACCGGAAACAAATACAATTAAGGGGAACCTGTACACAATAATTTGTCACTCACAATTGGCGCTGATAAAATGTGAGCAAGCATAAACAGGAATTGGACTCTCACTGATCAGGTTTCTTAAGACTACAACTTTCCTTAAAGTAAACCAATAAAATGTAACAAAGGTGTTTCCCGAGCTGATTGCAAGGGTTCCTTTGACCGGTTGACAACATTAATACATATATTCCAGCTATCTACATATGGAAAACAAAATGGCCCAGAATATTTTATACTCAGTCTTCCCAAGGACAACGTATCTGCTGTTTGTCCTTTTGATACCAAAATCAACAGAGGTCTCCCTTGAACGAAGAGAAACCTATATACCTATGATTTAAAATCTCTAGCACCGTTATATGAAATAGTATCGCAGAGACAGCCAGGCAGACATAGAACGATGAGTCTTTTAAAATAACTTGTTGGATCTTAATAATGATAGATTGCCTGTGAACAACGTTTTTATTAGTCAAGAGTTATTGGTAGGACTGACATAAATGCAAATCATATAATTGAATTGAATAATAGAAAACAGTGTAGATATGCATAACATAATGTCTATAGCATACAAACTAGGGAGGTACCAAGCATTATAGGCCTACTCTTGAGGAGGATAAGAATGAAAACATAATGTAATTTTAACTTGGTATATATCTCGATTAATTACATTATTACCTATGTGCGCATGTTTTATTTTATTTGTACATATGCTTACGTTTAATGTATTACTGACAATGTAAATTCCATACACAAGTTGCTTGTAATTTACACATCTCATTTTAGAATCAAGTTTGTCTTGAAAATTTGGCAGGTAATTCATCTTCTATATTCTCCCCTCGGGTACTTACAACCCGCCCTTCTGCGTACTGTTCAGACATGAATTATATGAGTAATAACACTCAATTTGCACACTGACTTTAAGCTCCGAAGATTATACCCAAATAGTGCATCTCGCACCGTAAGACAAATGTCTCCTACCGGGCATATCACCGGAAGACTTACTTTAAAACCTTCTATGTTCACGAGCTACCTGACATGTGGAGACGCCCCCGTGCACATCACCATAGGCTTACAAGAATACCTTCCATGTTCACGAGATACCTGACGTTTGGAGACGCCCTGTGCACCTCACCAGTAGGCCTACTCGAACACCTTCCATGTTCACGAGATACCTGACGTTTGGAGACGTCCTGTGCACCTCACCAGTAGGCTTACTCGAACACCTTCCATGTTCACGTGCTACCTGACGTTTGGAGACGCCCCTGTGCACCTCACCAGTAGGCTTACTCGAACACCTTCCATGTTCACGAACTTCCTGACGTGTGGAGACGCCCCTGTGCACCTCACCAGTAGGCTTACAAGAACACCTTCCATGTTCACGAGCTACCTGACATGTGGAGACGCCCCCGTGCACATCACCATAGGCTTACAAGAATACCTTCTATGTTCACGAGCTACCTGACATGTGGAGACGCCCCCGTGCACATCACCATAGGCTTACAAGAATACCTTCCATGTTCACGAGATACCTGACGTTTGGAGACGCCCTGTGCACCTCACCAGTAGGCTTACTCGAACACCTTCCATGTTCACGAGATACCTGACGTTTGGAGACGCCCTGTGCACCTCACCAGTAGGCTTACTCGAACACCTTCCATGTTCACGAGATACCTGACGTTTGGAGACGCCCTGTGCACCTCACCATTAGGCTTACTCGAACACCTTCCATGTTCACGAGATACCTGACGTTTGGAGACGCCCTGTGCACATCACCGGTAGGCTTACTCGAACACCTTCCATGTTCACGAACTACCTGACTTGTGGGGAAGCCCCCGTGCACATCACCGGTAGGCTTACTCGAACTCCTTCCATGTTCACGTCCTACCTCACTTGTTACTCGATTCCTTAGTTATTATTATTTAATCATTTTACAGAAATGGATTGTGACCGGTTCAACCACTTTGCGTACGTTACAGAAGTTTCGGTCGCCGTTATACCTCGCAGGTATGCACATGGTATAAAGTACCTATGAACCCGCAAATTGATGATATGCTGCTGGAATCGGAGTGTAATTACAGCATTGGTTGAACTGGAAGCAGCGGATGACCTCACTATTATCATGATTGTTTTACTCTGACTTTCTAAATATAGTCTATTTTTAATTTGTTCTACAAAGTTTTATAAACGTCATATTTTGACGTTGTTTATAAACAATATATTTTGTAAAATAATATACTTAAAATGTTCTAAAAGTCTCATCAATGTTTAGGTTAAACTTTTTGTTGATATTAATAAAATAAGTGCTGTATGCGGTACTTATAAAATATTACAAATCAGTATAATACGAATTATTGAGCTTTACTCGTGCTGTGACAAGCTCAATTACAATCTTAACATTTAAGATTAATGAGATCGGTGTTATCTGGGTCAACGTTATGGTTCAACCATTCTTTAAAAAAACTGACCCGTACATGGCATTGTATAATTTAACGTATAAATTAATATACCCATTTTCACTTAATTACCAGTCAAATCTTAATTTTTCCGTAAAACAGAAGATGAGTTTATTTCTTGAACTATAAAAATGTAAGTTTTAATCAAAAGTGGTATCAACAATGTAACCCAAACCAACTGTTATTATTCGTCTAACATAAAACGGTTTAAATCAGCACAAATTGTCGATTAACAACTCATATCGTCAATTTTATAAAAGTTGTAAAAGAATTAAAATTAGAAAAGTATTTTACTTGCATATTTGTTGACAAGCTAAGACAGTCGACTAACAAATACTTTGGCCTGTAATTTATTTTAATAAAAGAAAATGCCCTATCCAAATTGCAACATGGTTTTGGTTTGCAATTAACGTTTCTACTTATGAATAATGAATATCACTCAGGCATTTCCCATAAGCACATCCTTCTACAACAAAGGTTTAGTGTGGTGTAAAATCATTTTGACTTTTTCAGTACAATTTTCCATTTGTTCTACATAATTTTATAAACGTAATACTTTTATATTATTTGTAAACAATATATTATGTAAAATAATATCCTTAAAACATTTCTAAAGGTATTATTACACAATATTTAGGTTACATTTTCAATTGACATTAATGAAAGTAGTGCACATGCATGTCGGTACTAATAAAATATTACAAATTAGACTTTCTCAAAGATTTGAAATGTAAGTAACAGTAATGAACATCACTTCATCAGTAGATTTATTTCGAAGAGCTCTCAAAAAATACAGTGGAGTTACTTGGAAATGAATACCTTCCATGCCGAGTAGCATAGCCAGGGTTTTCAAAATGGGTGGTTATCAGGGTTTTGTATTTATGGGCAGAGAAGGGCCTTAAAATCCCATAATTTCATGGTGAGTTGGTCGACAACTATGTGACTGCTATTGTATGTATTATTTCTTCACAAAACTTTTCTCTTTGATTAATTTGATACCAGCATATGCACCTCATGGCCCCCACAAACCCTCCTCTTTGCTACGCTACTGCTCATATTTATAACAAAAGATAATGAACCGGTGCTTAGGTCAGGTTTATACAGATAATAAATATAACAGCTAATAGTTATAATTTATCAAATTATAATTATAATTATAATTTATTGGTCTCTAACACCATAATATAGTAAGGTTAAAAATTAATTTTGTAAACAATTAAAGGTTTAACATTATTCGTATTACTAACTTAACATTCCACTGCCGGCCGGTTAAAACAATAGTTCATTAACAATGCAGGAGTTACGCAACAGTAAATCTATTCAAATCACGCACTATTACACAATTCAATAGCAGTTTAAGTAAATATTTGAGTACAATAAGAAGGAACTGTTATAATACGCGAGTAAAATTTAACCATGTGGACAAAATACAACAGTCCGAATTATATCAAGTTAAGTGTAAAGGCTTCTGTTTCGAAAATCGATTAATTTGCGATACACTAAGTTGTAAAACCAACCAATGGATGATTACGTAAATGGATTACAAAGATTTAGTTAGATATTTGTCAAAATCATGATAGTACATCTTAGTTTTATATACGGCTCTAAGCACACGTCAAAACAAACATCTGACAACACAAAGAGAACTAAATAACTTACATGGTGTCTAATGTAAAAAAGAAACTTACACAATGCCAATAGGTTTCTTCTACACTGAAAATATTACGAAGGCACTTTTATCCAATTAATCACTACACGACAATTAGAACAGAAATTAGGGGCAATCACAGAGTCCGCTGATGTTGAACAAATTACGCTCCTATCTCGACGACTGCAACCGACAGACTAGACTGGCGAGTGGACTGGCGGACTGACTCGCAGGCACGAGGCACTACATTCTGAGGGGCTGCGTTACGAGCGGAGGGGATCGCGATCGCCGTCTACCTTTTCAGCAGGTTGGTAACAATATGTGATTTGTCAAACAGTCGGCATGAGTATATCTGGGTAGATGCCAGATCTGATCATAGCAACTATGCCTCGTTTAATACATCAATTTATTTACGATACTAATAGATTGAGTTATGCGGGAGGGAGGGTAGATAAAAATACTGGGAGTTCTGGAATGCTTCCGGGGAGATAATAGGGTACGGAAGTCCTCCTCGGAAAATTTCTGCCTTAAAAACTGTTTTAAGGCACGTAAACTTGGTTTATGTGATAATTAATTATGTTAATATTCTCCCAATACTGAAAGGTTTTCAGATTTTAATGCCTTTATTTTAACCACTGAAAACCAATTTTGTTTATTACAGATATGCGTGTTAATTACTTTCTTCAAATATTCAGGATAAACATTTTTTTTTCATTTTAACACTTTTTAAGTGAAAATACAAATCTTATGTATGAGAAATTCATTTTAAAACTAATGTGGTTGAGGAAAAAAATCAAAATTCTACGTATTGTTCCAGAAATGTTCAAATATTTATGATCTAATATCATCGTGTTAACCACTTTAAAACTGATATGGACAAGAAAATTTTAGAACCTGTTAATTATTTAAAGTATAACGTTCAAGAACAAATTCAATTTTTTACTGTACTCCAAGAGATCTTGTGAATTTAAGTGAAGCCTAATTTAAGTGCCTATTACATCAATAGGCAACAAACAAATCATAAATATTACAAATGTAAAAATTTACAGATATAATCACTGAAGAAAGGGAAAAGTAAAAATGAGTTTTTGTAATGTAATAAACATTACTTTAACAGATTAATACTTTTATCGCATGCCAAGAAGAAAAACATCTGTTGCTGGTATTTTTTTCATTAACAACATTTGGAACCCATAAAATGTTTGAATTTTAGTATAATTCTTGTGTGCCTACAACATATATTTTCCATTTATTCTAAAAAAATAATTAATTGGAGACCGTATGATAGGTTGACACTCTTGTTTCTCAATTGAACTATTGTATCTTATAAACAAAGTTTTATAAGAGATTCCAAACATTCTATTCCTAACAATGTATCCAGGGGGAGTGGGTTTAAACATAAACCCATCAACTCACATTTCTTAGGGTTTATATCTAAGTCTACTGCTGCCTATGTATTTTCACTAAGGTGACGTTAATAATTAAAACATGCTTGATGAAATGATTAGTTTGATACAAAGTCTTAGAAGATTAATATTTGTTTGTTTTTTTTTTAAAAAAAAGGAGGAGCCCACCCTTTTTAGCCTTTTATAACTGTCATGTGGACTTCTAACCTATGTGAATATCTTATCAATAAAGTATAGAGAGAGTCTTACAGTAGAAAGTACTGATAAAATCACCAAGAGCACAGACAGGATTTGGACCTATGCTATCTGTAACTAAGATCCAAAATCTGATATATTGGAATGTTAAACCATCTCCAGTGGTACTATTACACTCTGTAATAGAAATAAAATTAGTTGTATTTATTGTGCGGTAAATATACTTTGTAAAATTAAGGAAAACTATCCAAACAATAACAAAATTATATTCATGGGGAGGTTGACACTAAATACGAAGGAAAGCAACTTCTCTGATTGTTTATTAATTATATTTTAATTCCAATGTGTATTTTTATATTTTAGGACCTTATAGAACATACTCGCCTTCGGCTCGCTGGGGGCTACGCCCCCAGGCCCCCAAAGTAAACGCTTGCAAATTCGGGGATAAGCGGAATTCGGTGACTGGTTAAGTCCGGACATTAAGTAAATGACAAGGGATTTAAAAATTGACCTTTTTCATAGATTTTTTTCCGGATTCGTAAAAACTTTTGACTTTGAGGGCATTTTGCGGTTAAACCGTTAGAGATACGACAAAAAGTGACTGGACCTTTCTTGTTGGAAATTTAATTTTGTCTTTCGATTGTGCCCTCAGATCTGATCTACGACCTATGGTTTAGCCAGAAATGAGCTCGGGAGAAAAGTCTGCACGGGTCAGCTATCTTGAATTGTTTAGTATAAACATAATAAAAACCGACCTCAAGGCAGTATTTTAAGTCGAACAGGGGGTTTAATATCACCAGGAGACTATCTAGTCAAGGCGAGAAATTCCCTGGGTGGGTGATTAATGTTAAGGAGGTTAAGACAAGAGGGGGTTTAATTTCGTCAGGATATTGTCTGGTCATATGAACAAATTCCCAGGGGGGGTTAACGTTACCGGGGGATAAGTCTCCAGGGGGTTATCTGGTCATACCAGGATCTTCCCAGGGGGGGGGGGTTAAGAGATTTGGTGACTGGTAAAATTCGGACATGAGGTCATGGCAGGAAATTCCCTGGGGGGGTTTAATGTTACCAGGGGGGTTAACACATCAGGGGGTTGAATGTACAGGAGGTTATCAGGTCATACCAGGAAATCCCCGGGGGGGGGGGGTTAATATTACCGGGGGTTAATGACACACTTGGGCCTTTTTTAGAGGGTATTGTGTCTGTGAACATAATAAATATTCCTCTGTCCCTATCTACTATTGACGCTTAGCTAACGCTCAGCCAACTCCCGAAGTCACTGAACCTTTTCTGTAGATCACGTGATTTCCTAAATCCCGTTTAAAATTTGTTTTGAGTTACGACCAACCGTTTTAGCCGCTATCAAGCCCGGAATGTAAATTTTTAGGCGAAAATGTCCAATATTTTCACTTAATCGCGTTTTGCGGTCAAACTAAGGGAAATATAGTAAAAAGTCACTGGACCTTTTTTGTAGGTCATCTTATTTCCTAAATAAAACGTTGGTCTTATTTTGACCTCCGACCAATGGTTTCGCCGCTATCGACCCCAAAAACAAAAGTTTCGCGTAAAAGTTACAACAAAATTGTACATAATCACGTTTTTTTCGGCCAAACCAATCGAGATAGGACAAAAGATTACTGGACCTTTTCTGTAGATCGCGCAATTTGCTAATTTGATGGGTCAATCAGATTTGAGCTACGACCAACGGTTCGGCCGCTATCGGGCTTGAAACATTATTTTTATCGAAAAAATCTCTGGAATTTCAAATGTTCGAGCGTTTTGTCGCTTAACCATGGAAGATAGAGCAAAAAGTCATTAGACCTTTTTTGTAGTTCACTTCATTCCTGACCATGAATTTTCCGTCAGATCCGAGCTAGCTCAAACGGTTCGCCCGCTATCGGGCTTACAAAAAATGCCTGCAGGGGTGAAGAATGCGCGATTTTTTGGGAATTTTTTTGAGGGGTTGAAAATGAAAAATTCTCACTTTTCGGGATTTTCCTGGTGGTTACACGTGGAAAGCTATCTGTGTACCAAATTTCAAGTCTCTAACTCATCTGGAAGTAGGTTAGAATTAGTATACGTGAGTCAGTCAGTCAGTTACACATGCGGTTGTATATATATTAGATTTTGTTTTTATTGAAGAAATGACTATTATACGGTACAACTGTAACATCAATTAAAGCTCATTCTTAGCGTGAAATCACCAATTAAGAGAAAAATCTATGATTTATTGGCAAGTTTAATTTCTGCCAATGATTTTCTAAATTTCAACATTATCATGTTCTTTAGAGATGTAATACAAATTTGGAGGATTATTTTTTGAACTAAAACTATACCTTTATTTATCAATAACGTTATTTATTGGCGTTTAGAACATTAGCACAGAATAAGACATGGTTCGCCTTATTCGTGGTTTTCAATAGTAACAACCAACACTATTTTGGTACATACAATCATATATATATATATATATATATATATATATATATATATATATATGTGTGTGTGTGTGTGTGTGTGTGTGTGTGTGTGTGTGTTATACATAATATATCATATTATGTATTGTGTGTATGTACATACAGTACATGTATGTACTATAATATATTTATGTTTATGTACTTGATTGTCGCACCGTTCATCAGTTATATTACATTACACATTGTAATGTTATTTAGTTTGTACTGCATAAATTTGCATTATGTAAATTATTACAATTTTGTAAATGGTGTGAAACATTAAAATTATGAAATAAAACAATGGAAAGGCAGTCACAGACTGACATACAGAAGTGACTACTTCTTATAACCGGTTCTGAATACATATCTTGAAAAAATACATTTCCTAATTATTAAATGGCTATTTTTATTATTTTAAAATAAAATGAAACACTAAATTCCTTTCACATAAAAAAGTGTTAAATTTTCTATTAATTTTTTACATACTTCTGTCATATTTTTCACATTTCATATATTACAATGATCTTAATATTAAAGTATTCTCATTACATTATAAACATGAAATTTTGGGTTTATGATAACTTAAATAAGAAATAAAACTTCTGGAATATAATCTTGCTTATTGTACTTGTGTTTTTATCGTTTGACATTGTTAAATTTAATTTATCTTTTAAAAAGTAAATTAATGGTTTTGACGTTATATCATTAAAGTTTGTATTAAAATATATTTTTCGTAATTAATTTTTTAAGTAAATGTAAGAAAAGACCCAATGTAATTGAGTAAAGGTTATAATTATTATAATCAACAGAAAGACTAATTTTCTACCAGAATAAAATTACACTACAACTTTATTAATTATTATAAAAGACCTAATCAATTTTATTTTATTCTTCTTTTAAATTCCGTCAGGACGTTAATCAACTTTACGTTGGATTAATTAATAAATAAATAAGTAGTTCATAGATTTATTCACACTAGTCCATATCTTTTAGTCTCTTTGCATTGATTGTTTGGTTTTGGAAGTTCTTTAGCGTGTTAAAGTCAACATAACTACTTAATAGCAGAGTATGAACTGATTTTGTACATTTTGACAACTTTTAAATTGAGCTTAAGTAACGTAACCTGGAAAAATCCAAAAACAAGTAAAGTCTGCAGAAGGAGGAATACAATACGACAATACGATATTTCTGATAATGTTTACGTCAATAATAATATGAGTAAATTGATCGAACAGTTAGAAAACAAATTATTATAAAACACTATTAGATTAGAGAAGTGTTTCGTTATTTCCCTTTTCATATAATGTTATGTTATTGTGCTTTATATATCCCTTTTAATATACCCTAATAGATTTTTCATTAACGTCAAATTTTGTTAGTTCAGATCAGATGTTAATATAACGGTTTGTTTATATTTCTATAAAGCTGTTATTCTACTTTGAAAGCATGTGGAAAACATAAACATGTATGACAAAAGTTATTCCCCGTGCAAAACATACATTTATAGTCCGCCAAAAAAGTCACTTCAAAAAATTAGGTGATTGTTCCGTTATTGCATGACTTACCGCTCATGTGCAAAATGATTTGTTGATTCGTTCTGGCAGAAGACGGAACTTTTAGTACCGTTGTCAGATAAGTGAAAAAAATCGTTGCGTATGTTTTGCTTGGTGCAGCCAAATTTAAAATATTTCATATCAGCCGCCTTCCGTAAAAATGTCTTGTCATGTCACGTTGCGTTCTAGCCAGTGTGCGGCAGGCATAAACAAATTCCTTGTAGACAAAAACTTCAACAAATAGGACAAATCTGAAAATTTATAAGTTAACAATATTTTAACTTGAATGAAACTTGACGAATGTGCAGTAAAAAGTATTTTGATTTTACCCATATACTTGAAGTATTTTTGATTTCCGTGTTTTCTCCACGAAAATTGTGTTGTAGTAAAGCAGTGTTCTTCAACCTTATCTTAATAAAGGGCCAAATTTTTATTAACGGTGGACTTAAGGGCCGCATTGATCTAAGTACTATATATATTTATATATAGTATAAACATATATGAACATTTTGTGCCAGATTAAAAGAAATAACATGATTTTGTTCAAGCTTATATTTGTTGAAAATCACAGTAAATATCAATATTGAAACATATAACATGTTACAAAGCTCAAAATCAAACTAAAAACATCAAATGGTGATCTTTCATTTCAATGAGAAACTTGACATACTTTCTTTTTCACTATTTTGTCAACATTGGCAATGTTGGATGAAGCAATTAGAAGAGGGTTCTCTAGATGAGTTTCAGAAATGCTGTTCCTCAATTTTGACTTCACGTTCTTCATTTTGCAAAATAGCTGCTCACAGATTAAGTGCTACCAAAAAGAGATGCTGTGGGCAGAGCATGAGATCTAATTGCTGGGAATTTATCTCCTTCAACATGCCATGAATAAAACTCCAAAAGTCCAACATTTTTAAATTTCTCCTTTAAATTGCTATTGCACTGAAACTCGATAAGATCCATTTGTATGTTTCCGGGATGGTCTTCCACATCCACATTAAATGGAGCACAAAATAGATTCATCATTTTTTATTTTTCTTGAAATCTTCAAACCTGTTGCTAAAATCAGAGCTTAGAACAGATAGTGTTTCACTGTACTTTTCCTGGTTTTGATATCGACACCAAATCCTCAAGTGGTGTCGATGACTACTCAACAAAGATGGTGAAACACCTCAAACATGAATTAACAGCCCCCCCTGGCAGGCATAATAAATAAATCCTTTCAAAATGGTCACTTTCCCTCAGACCTCAAAATAAGCAAAGTATACCCTCTGCACAAAAAAGGAGAAACAACAGAAACCCAAAACTATAGACCGATCTCTTTGATATCGACATTCTCCAAAATAATCGAAAAAATAGCACTGAGAAGACTTATGAGCCACCTCAACCACCAACATCTTGTAACAGAAAGCCAACACGGATTTTTAAGAGGTAGGTCAACGACCTCTGCCATAGTGAGCCTGGTAGAGTTTCTTGTAGAACAAATTGACAAAGGAAATTTTGTCACAGCTGTATTTCTAGACTACAGCAAGGCCTTCGACTGCCTAGGGCATGAATTAATCTCAGAAAAACTAGAAGGCCTTGGAGTAAGACATTTGTCAAAAAGCTGGTTCATAAGTTACCTGAAAGGGCGAACGCAGGTCACAGAATTGCAACAAACCAAGAACCGTGTCACGAGCAAGCACCGCTCCAACCCATTGCCAGTGACACGTGGTGTGCCCCAAGGATCCGTCCTGGGACCAGTCTTATTCATACTGCTGACAAACGATTTTGCTAGCTATATTCAGAACCCGAATACAATGACAGTAATGTACGCAGACGATACAACGATACTGCTCAAAAACACCAGTGCAAATAATCTTTACACAGACACAGCAACCGCTCTGAATAAAGCATTTCAATACTGTAAAGCAAATGACCTAGCAGTAAACCCCTCCAAGACATCCCAGATGAATTTCAGCAGGAAGAGAGAAGAAATTCTTGAGACCCCAGGCGTACTGATGGAAAGACATATGAAATTTCTCGGGCTAACCTTGGATGATAAGCTTTCCTGGAATCACCACGTAGACAGCATGTGCACGAAGATCAGCTCAGGTATTTACGTTGTGCGAAGGATCAAACAAATTGGTGGCCCTCAAGCAGCAAAAATAGCATATTATGCACTAATAGAAGCCCATATCAGATATGGCCTCATTATATGGGGAGGAACATCAGCTACTAATGTCAACCGAATACTTATCCTTCAAAAAAAAGCAATAAGGGCTCTTGCAGACCTTGGGTCGCGGGAGTCCTGCCGAAAAGCATTCGAAACACTAGGAATAATGACTGTGGTGGCTCTCTACATACAGGAAGTCATACTGCACGTCGACAGAACCAATGTCCCTACAGGAAGAGACCTCCACTCCTATGATACCCGGCATGAGTCACAATGCATCCTGCCAATACATCGCACATCCCTTAAGGAGAAAACACCAACATATGCTGGCCGAAGACTGAAAAACCTGCTCCTGCCAACCCTGGGAAGCCTGACAGGACTGGAGCTGAAGAAGGAACTTAAGAGGTGGCTGCTTGAGAGACCTGTCTACACTCTTCAAGAATTTATAGAAAACATCAACTGCATCAGGACAAAATGAACATTTGAAGCAGAATATTAAGCCTTTAGTTCGAATCACTAATTTTGTACCTTGACTCTATCACATGTCTTGATGATATTGTAATAAAGAATGATGGATTGATTGGAATGCTCTTTTTTTCTGCATCTGTCTGGTTAATCACATTCCAGATGGCTTTTTGCTTGTTTTCTGAATTTTTAACATAGTTTGATGTGGTTTCTTTCCTTGTCTAAGGTCATAGTCCTTCTTTGCTTGAGCTGTAAACACCTTGTCAGCCAATTCCCCACCTTGGGCCTCGTTTTCCAATAACTGAATGTAGATATTTTTAGTATTGCATGCTTCTTGATCTATTGTATTTTTGAAACTAAATCTTCTTTTTGGTCTAGGTTTTATCAGGATGTAGAATTCACTACCCAGTTAAGCATGTGATTAAAATTGTTATATGATTAGTCAACAGTCAAGTCAAAGCGTTATAAACAGTTTGCCATGATTAATCCTTCAGGACTTGTTTTAGATTAATAAGGTTTGTCTGAGAGAAACGTCTTCTTGTTGAGATTGGGAGTACTTTATTTTGAGTTTCCACATTTAAATGGCAGATCTGGGCAGTGTGATCAGATAGGCCAGTTTCTAAGATTTCTGTCTTGATGTTGTCATTGTGAATGTTAGTGCATATAAAGTCAATAGAAGTTGAAGTGCTGTGTGTGACTCTGGTTTGTGGGAGGCGTAGTCTTTGAATGTTATGGCTAGCCAGCATGTTTATTAATTCTTTATTACCCATATTATCGGTTAAATCATCTACATTTATGACCTCCATAACAATAGTAGGATATATCCATGTTGGTACCATGTCCAATGTCTTGGATAGGGCGTCAAGGGCTATGTTTAGATTATTGTTTGGGTCTGTATACTCCTAAAACGTAGGTTTGAGTTTTACCAGAGTTAATGCAGATCATGGAGAGTTCACAGACTTTTTTAATTGTGTTATCTGTAACCTATACTTTCAACTTTATTTTTCAAGGCTGTCATTCACGTGAATGGCCACACCACTTTTATGGTAACTTCTTTTGAGAAAACTCCTGCAAGTTTGTAGTTGTTAATTCTGGTACTAGTCAGTTCTTCACTTTGAAGACCGTGTTCTGTCAATAAAACTAAGCTGGGTTTGTTTGTTTCTAGTAAACCATTAAGTCTATTTGTCTTCCTTTGGAGGTGGTTTATGTTTTGGTGCAGGATTGTAAGCTGTCTGCAGGTTTTTAGTACCTAAGGGAATTTTTGAAGATATTTGTTTTGTAATGTTTCATTTTGGTTGACTGATCTAAAAAGTCTGCGGTAATTGGATTGTGTTAATAAAATCCAGTTGATTTATTAATATTCTTGTCAGTTTTCTAAATAATTTTTAATTGTTCCTATGTGTCTGTCAAAGAATTCTTCATATGTTCCCCATCTTCAAGCTACACTGCTGTGACTGGTGGCTTCATTGACCCCATTTTGTATTTTTTTAGGTCAAGTGAAAGTGGTTTATGAGTTTACATGGAAAATAAGTGTCAGGTTGATGGGCCTGCGCTTCTACCAAAATTTTATTTTCGTGGTTGGAAGTTAAATGATGCGTCTGTTTCGTTTCAAAGTGGTGTTGGTTCATGTATTTACTTTGACTTGTGAGTATAGCTCTTTAGCAGTTGTGGGAGCTTGTCTGGATTTAGCAACTTGCAGTGAGACGCTGAAATAATTTTTGAAGTGAAAACTTCTTTAGGCGCGTTGAGCGTTTTGGTAGAGGGTAAAATCCTCGGTTCGCGTCACCGAC
Organism: Homalodisca vitripennis; assembly: GCF_021130785.1. Lineage (NCBI taxonomy): Eukaryota > Metazoa > Arthropoda > Insecta > Hemiptera > Cicadellidae > Homalodisca > Homalodisca vitripennis. The sequence goes on along the minus strand of NC_060209.1, from coordinate 144,233,605 downwards.
ATGCTAATGATACTTACCTGCATGAAAAAGTCAGTCTCGCTGTGTTTTTTAACCGTAGACTTGGCCGCGGACTACTAACCTGCATGAAAAAGTCAGTCTCGCTGTGTTAAAACTGTCCCGGCGGAGTATGAAAACAGACTGCGAAAATCAGTGACCTTTACGGCTTCCTCTCGCGATTTAAAAGTGAAGCCAATGTCGTACAATTCTGTAAGATGCGTCAAATTAAAGCTCTTAATATTGGCAATCTATTGGTTACATTTTTAAATATTAAAAAAATTTCGAAATAATTTTGATTATTGTTTACATTTTACATAGCGTTTACAATGACAAGAAAAAAGTAGTAAGCGAGGATTTTTTTTATTTTTTGGTCAGACAAAATTTGTCAGCGAGAAAGTTGTGTGAAAATAGATGAATATTTTTTTTGTAATTTATCATTTTTTTATTGGAAGTTTAGTTTAGCCTGTAGTAGCGTATGAAGTGATGAGTGAACGTTTCTGCCGGAACTGTAGTTGGCGCATTGGCTCACTGATACCGTATTAACTCAATAAATTAGTTTATTGAGCAATAAAAATACCTTTACGAAAGAACCAAGTTAATTTAACTAATTTATTAGTTTTAAAAATATTGTGGGTTTAATTTTTATTGCAATTATATACTTTATCCGTAGCAATAACTGTATTATTTACAACGGTGTTCAACTCACTGTTGTTCACTCGGTGTTTACTCACTTATAAATGAATAATGAAAACAACGAATATATTTTTAAACATTTTTAATATTTGTACGAATATTTGTATTTAAAATTTAGCATTATTCATTTTAATTATGTTTTTAATATTTAACCTCTTCATCATGAAATGAGTATTATTACGGTATAAGATTTCTCTTACTAGCGTGGTAAAATAGATTTCTAGTTATTTGGTAATATTTTTTCGTGGATTTTAAAATTGGAAAATTAAAAACGCGTCACATTTACAATTACAGATGTACTGCTACTACAACGTATTGTTAATTACTCTCAACTTAATAATTCCGTTTTCACTTCTATCGGCAGTCCCACGACTGCTACTGTTTTTTTAAATTTTTTTTATAAAACTATATCTTTTCCTACTTTGAGACGTGGTAAGCTTTGGGTTTCTAGGTCTATGGACTGGACTGAGAGTCATCTTGAGACTTTGTTTTTCCCTCAGTTGGCCTGTAACATGACTGTGTGTTCCATACTGTCCAGAAAAGTTCTAATAGAATTAGCTCTTGCGACTTTAGTGAGGCACCTAATGATGTCTTTGGTAGTAAAACTGGGGGAGGGGAGGGGATATGCGGTTTGTATTTCTACGTTTTTGAGACATTTTAGAACATGATTGTTGGTTTCTTGGAGATTTGGTTTTGTTTTAAAGTGGTTAAGGATTATTTTTTTTCCAATTCTGAGATTTTCTTTACTTGTTCTTCTAATAAGAGGGAGTCTTATGTCATACTCTTTATAAAGATTTTGTAGCTCTTGTCCATGTTTTTTTCCTTCTCAGTCTGAGCTAAAGTTTCTTGGAATTTTTCTTTTAAAGCTTAAATTTTGTGCACATACTTATCTTCCATCTCGGTTTGATTTTCAATTTTTGCTTCCATTTCGACAAGTTTAGCTTGTAGGGCTGAATTTTGGATGTTTAACTCCTCAACCATTTTTTTTTCCAGTTAACAGTTTTCTGCTAGGAGAAGGTGACCGGCCTCAACTGCCAATGTTAGGGAAGTCTCGGGATCCGTTTCTTCTTGATTTGTTCTATTACTTATCCAGGTCCGAGATAGCTGTAGTGCTGTTTTCATTGTCTCTATTTTGGTATTTTATTAGGCTCTGTGTTTTTCAAGGAGGGTACTTTTGCTTCCCTTAGGGTCACAAAACTTGTTTCTGGCAGGGGGCTGCTATGAGTAATATTGCAGGGTGCTGAGTCCTTAAAGTGTTACATGTGCAGGCATTTATTTCATCCTTGGTCAGTTTTTTCAGACTTTTATCAGTTATATTAATGCAACCACCATGGTACCACTGTTTACAGACTACCCTGTTCAGAGTATTCCAGAATATTTTACCCCTATGCTGTTCACTAGGTCAATTTGTATCAAAATAAGAAAAGTAAGCTTTATAAAGATTATAAGAAATATGAGAAGTTTGAGTTGGTTGCCTTCAGTTCCAAAAGTCTGTCATTACTATACACTGTTAAAAGTCTGGTTGCGTTCCAAGATCTGCAGGCACTAATAGACGTTGTTAATCGTAGATCAGCTCAGTTCTGTTGGTAAATAATAATAGTAATCTGTAATTTAAGAGATTTGGCAGTTTTCTCTGTTCGGATGGTAAGATTGATTGTCAGAGCAAATAGAATAGTTAGGACATTTTTTTGGGTAGGCTTTGACAGGCTGTCTCTGTTAAAAGTTAAAATTAAGACTAATACGACAGTTAAAAATTGAAAATTTTTGTGGAATTTTGTGAAAAATTGTATAAATGTGTTATATAATAAAGGGATGATATAACTATGTCAGGTTTTGGTGGGATAATTAAGAACCATGTCAATATAATAAGTAGTACAGCAGCTGGATCTATTGCTAAGGGTCAGTGCAAGGTTGCAGTGGCACTGTAGGCTTGCTGTTTGGAGTGGAAGTGTCTATTGACAGACAGCTGAGTGTGCAGTCAGCAACTCTCAAGTCAACAATCCCAAACAAATACCATATCAATAGCTCCAACAACACAGTCTAGTTATCGATACATCGAACATGTCGACGTTATTCTTGAGTTAATGATTAAGTAATTATTCAGAGGTTTCTTGATTTTTGTTCTTGAGTGTATAAATAGAGATTTATGTTGGTGAAATGCTTACTATTGTGTTTTAAAGTTTGTGTAAATAAAGTTACTATGTGTCCCTTCCTTCTAATTTAGATAATTCCAATCTTAAGGTGTGTAGTGTTGGATTATATACTTTAAGAGACTTACAGTAGTAAGTAAAAGCTGATATCAGTAGGTGATATTTATTCTTCTCACTTTTACCACTTAAACACCGAACTTTTCACTGATGTTATTTTATTATTGTATTCTTGACGTGTGGGCCAGCGGCCATTTTGGATTCTCTCTCAATAGCAGATTAATAAAATTATGTTTTAGAAAATTTCAATAACCACAAGTTATCACTATTAAAAGAAAATGTGCATAAGATATTATAGACTGTATGCTTTGAAATGGATTTTCGTATTATTATGCTTAATCATAGCATGTAAAATCCATCTTATTGTTTAAGATCTGTATACATGTTAATTTGGTTTAAGGTATGTGGGTGAAATTAAGTAGCAAAGTTTCAGTAAATGATGTACAATCCCAGAAACTATATATCTTTTTGCTGCACTATTCGCATGTCCAGCAAAACTATTATTCTAAGTTACAATAATTCAGAATGTTAATGAAAGATTTAATGTTATGCTGGAATATTTGTTTTCAGGATAAGTCTTCGCATGACTCAATTTGAAGATAGTTTTATTCCACCACCAAGCGTGTGTAGGCTCAATGGCGCCAAACTCCTCTCTATGAGAACATGTATTACTCTTGGCATTCCATTATCCTCTCTCCAGGGTCCCTACAGCTTCACCTCTGGCCTACACCACGTTGTTGACTAAGTGTTTTAAACCCATTCAAAATAATAACATAAAGAGCATAGAACTTAGGAATTTACTTTGTCTAACTTATTTTTCAGTTGTACCATTGCAATAAAACAATTCCAATAAATAAAATAATAACAGTATTATCGTGAATATGGTGTCAGTTAAATATTCTGATTATTACCCTTAAAATATTATTAGTACGTGAAGTTTAAACTTTAGATTATTTTGTTATAAAAGTATTTAAGACTACAAAGTAATAAAACATAAATTAACATAATAGCACATAATAACAGTATTATTGTGTATACAGTGACTGCTACAAATTCTGACAATTACCTATAAAACTTATTAGTAGGTAAAGTATAAACTTTGGATTATTATGTTATTAAAACATTGTATAATAAAAATAATCAAAAGTAAATTAATACAATTATTTTTATTCAAATTGTGATTACATTTCTATAAACATATTTATAAATAAATAAATAAATATATATATATATATATATATATATATATATATATATAATAAACATACTTATTATAAATTAATAATAATTTTAATTTTAAATTAACAATAATGAATAATTGTGATATATAGACATAATTTGAAAAATAACCTGAGACAAATTTTCATTTTACCTGATTTGTGTTACTAAACATCGCATACACCAAATCTGCATATAGTTTTCAGAGAAATCATTGAACTATGATGAGATGAAATTAGGCCGTTTTGGTGGGTAGAAGTTAGAGTGAAACAAGAAAGGTCCAGCACTGTTCCCGATTGCTATCATATTATTTCTGCCATGGTGATAGCCAAAATTTACTACTTGGCATTGGTCAGTTGTTAGTGATAGGTTATTATGTGCATGACTGCATGGTAACGTTGTATGACTGATTTTGTTATGCCACAAATCTGGGTGATTTTTCAGATTGCTGCACACAAACGGTGTTGAACTTATAAGTAAGTAAGTACTCCTTATTGACCACTTGACCTTGTGCCAAGAATTCCTGATGCACTATGCCATTAAAATCGAAGAACACAGTGAGCATAACCTTTACGTTCAACTGTACTTATCTAGCCTTTTTTGGTTTTGGCGTTCCAGAATGCCTACACTGGGAGGTTTAAGCCTGTTTTGAGATCACATCCTTAAACATTGTTTCTTCACCTGTTATAACACGTTTAAGTAATTCTGAATCGTCGCTGACTTCATTTAGTGACTCCTGAGCAACTACCTTCACTGCTGTTTTTGCTCAAAATTAAAAAAAATGTTGGAACAAATTTTGCTGCCACATGTTTTATTCTTACTACATCCAAATAATTTAATGACATGAGACAACTGATACGCCATTACCACCAGTGACTTCTTTGATCATAATATGGCAATCATTCATAACTATTTCTTCCACTTTTTTCACGTTTTCATTGGTTGTTGATAAACTAGGGTGTCCTGAACGTTTGCCATCTTCAATGTCTTCACGCCCATTTTAGAAACATTTATACCACTTGTAAACCCTTGTTTTACTCATAGCATCATTTCATTTCTCACACAAAATTTGATAAAAATTCTTTGATAAATTTTTGTAACAAACAAAAATCTCTGAGTTTTAAAACACACCTAACCTTAGCAACTGCCACTAAAAAAGTAAACAATGAATACAGCTGGAAATTTTATTAAGCTTCAGGCTGAAGACGTTCAGGATGTCTGAGTTTATTCAATAGCCCCACTGTTGGTCGCTGTTCAGATATGTTGGGTTAATAATAAATTTTCCCTCACGTTGGTGATACCATATATATCAAAGCTCAAGTGTGGATGTGTTGTGTTATGTGTAGAAATCCAGATGTAGGTAATCTCGTTCATTTAATATCCCCAAGGTTGATCGTCATATGTAGAAAGTCTGGGGTTGAGAGAACGTGGTCACGTGGTCTTGTGAATTAAGTTCAGAGTCAGGAGGTCAAATGTTATAAATTGTCACACATTGATGGTATCATGTGAAGATAGTCAGATGTGTGGATTAAATTTAATTGACCAAATTTGTTAATGTTATAAAATGTAGTTTACTTTTAAAAGTAACCATGTATTTTTTTGAAGGTGGTCGTGTACATGATTAAAGTGTGTATCAATCCTAATAGGCTTAGCCCAGCCTAAATATTTTTGCATACTCACCACAGTCTAAATATACTTTGGAGTTTTTTTTTTTATTTTCATCACTTTAGTTTAAATTAGATTTATTCATGTACAAATCATAAGCAGTGTAATTCTAACATATCAGTTTTGAATATTTTTTCCATAGTCACCATTTATCACAAAATAGAATTTTTATATACAATCTGTACAATTTGTAACTTTAGATCACTAATTGACAAATGTGAATATATGATTAAATTCAACTAAAACATGTGCTCTTTCACAAGAAGGACTAGGCATGTTGTTCAACTACAATATCTAAACAAAGTAAGAGAAAGAGCACTCGTAGTGATGGGGTTGACAAGACTATGATTCAACAAAGAGATATTATCTAATTTTGTGTCCATTGCATAGTCCATCTTTAGTGTTGATGTTATGGATTCATGTTTGAGGATAAATATGGATAATGTTGTCAGTGTAAAGGTTAATATAATTTTTGCTGGAACAATGTTATATGCAGCGTTTGACTTCTGGAAGTGTAGGTGGAAATCCAGGGAGTATTTTAGCTCTTCAGAAAAAAGAGGAACCAGGGAAATTTGGAATATAAAGGTCTTAAAATAATGTTTTGATGCATTTCTTAAGTGAAATAGAAAGTTTTCTGTATTATTATCCAAAAGTTCTTATTATCTGAGGGAGGTGGTACCAGAACACTGTCTTCGTGTGCTCTGCCGTTAATTGAATACTGGCCGTTATATATTTTCCTTATCGGTGCTCATACAAAATATTTATATATTAAAAACCAAACCCATTCTATATTTCCTTTGAATTAATTTAATTTGAATAACAAAATAATTTCATGCAGCTCACGTTAATCCAAATTATTCATTTGCTGGTTTGGTTAGATGTTTGGCTTATAGAGTAAATACTAATCAGAAACACGCTTAAATTGATTTTATTTTGTACAATAGCTTATGCAGGCTTCTAGATTGTTACACGAAAATCTAAGAATACCACAGACTGTGGCTGAGTCTATGGGTTCTGGTTAATGCGGATTAATTTATAAGTTTATAAAGATATACAAAGCCAATATACAATTAAATGTAAAACAATCTATCTCTAAATTTGGCGGGGAAAAGTAAAAGTCACAAAGGAAAGGTTTATTGGCTTTATATTACTTTTCACTGAATGTTTAAAACTGAGCAAAATGACAAGATAAAATATATTTTACTTACCACCCACAGCTTAATTCATTCAAATTATGTTACATCTTCCTTATAAAATATTTCAGATACACCGGGTTCCATTGGAGAGTTTTAGTATGCCATCCATACACAGCATGTTTCATACTGTGTAAAATAATCATATCAAGAAAGTTGAAATTGAATGTATGAAGCATGTTCAGAAGGTAAGTACTGTTCAAAAAAGTAAAACAATTTTTTCAACACAATTTTATTTCTACATGAAAGTCAAAACCTTAAACTACTTTTCAACATAGTTTCCACCGATGTGCAAACACTTGTAGCGGATGATTAATTTGTCTATGCCCCCTTCGCAGAAGATTCCGACCAATGAATGAAGCCATGACTCCATAGCAGTTTTCACTTCATTGGCGGTATCAAAGCGTTAGCCGCCAAGCTTGCACTTCATGTGCAGGAACAAGCGTTGTTATTAATATACAATGTTAATGTTATGTTATACAGGCAAAGTTTATAAAAAGCATGCGAAGCTACGGAAAACAGCTAGTAAGATATATTTATGAATTAATTAGCATTTAAGTTTATGAAACACTAACATTAATTATTAAATACAAACTGCTGCAAACACAAAAATGTAAACATGATTAAAACAACTTCAGTGGTAGAAAAACTGGTATAGCATACTTTCAATTAAAATAAATCTTTCAAAATACAAAGTTTAGACTTTAAGGCACATCAGTTTAAAAACCAAAATATGATTAAGAATATTATGAACACTAACAAGGGGCTTATAGACATGGACAGATCTTGAGGAAAGTAAGATTCAAATTTAGAGAACTAGTAACTTACAATTTAATATCTCTAACCTCTTAATGTCTTAAGAGCCTCTTTACCCTCATATTGAGAGAAAATAATGTTTCTAGGCAGCAGAAGTAAGTTGTAAGTTACTGGCTATCAGAACTTGGATCTTTCCTTTCTCTTAGAGCTATCCCTGTCTACAAGCCCTAATGTTGATTATGGTTGGTAACTTAATAAAGAAACACATTCTAATCTTATAGAACTACACACAAAGGATATAAGAGATTGTCAGTATTTATAAGGAGACAGTCTGATTGATTATCTTTGTCCAATTACGAAACCTGCTATGTACCTTGTTGAATATGCTTACAAGTGGCCACTTTGTTGGCCTTATATCTATTCTATATATAATATTCTTTTATATTTTTTATTTTAATATTTTTACTTTACTATAACATGTTCTACTTGTGGTTAGGTAATATTAATATAAAGAAACTAACAGAAACATAAACACTTGTCAAGAATTCCCTAAAACACAAAAAGCTTAGCGGAACTTAGAGCATAGCATTTGGCTTAAGAGCAAGATTCATAAACAGATCATACCATTATTAGAGGTTATTATTATTAGGTTTATTAGAGGTTAAAGGATTATTTATTAGATGTTGGTTTTATTTCTAATAAATGTAAAATAAACTAATGTTCTTAACCACAACTGAACAACTTAACAGTAACACAGATTAGATACACAATAAAAATCAGCTTAAGTGGAAATTTTAAATAACGTTAATATATGGCAGAGAGTTGCCTAAGCATACTTGCCGACATTCTGGATCTCACGGTAAAAACTGTATACAACCAGGAAGAAATATAGCCTAAACACTGTAAGAAAAATACAAAAATATTAAACTATCTATTATCTCATAAATAATTTTGGCTGTCAATAGTAAAGAGCACATTAGGATCTACTTAAAAGAAACTATTTCAAAGGTCAAATTAACAGATATAAACCATCAAAAAGTACTGTAAACTTCACAGAAATCAGTATAGCCTCCAGTACCATAATTTCATTTAAACTAGATTTTTTGCAATTTGTAAAAAAGAAGAGGCAGTTTCCTTTTTAATTTTAATATACTACACTATACTAATATAACATTATTAATATATTAATATACTAATATAGTATATAGAAAACTTGCATTGCACTGACCTTTCCCTGGTTTTTTTTAACTCCCCAAATATCGTTATAATACCATAAAAACGAAAGTGCATTTGTTTCCAAGTTTTCCTTTCATGTGTGAACTATTCAAACGAATGTACTGAAATTTTACATGACATTCTTAGGGTCCCTGGTATGAATATAGGTCTATTCTTATTTTAAAAATTACTCTGGGCTATACCCCTGTGGTCTCTAAAGTAGAAAAAAGTCTCACCTTGGTGACAAAAGTTGTGAAATATTAATTGAGAGTGTTAAATGTAATCAACCGTTCTGTGTAAACATTCTTTTATGACAACACAACCATATGTTTAATTAAGTTAACGACTATTTTAAATTTGCTTACATGTATAGTCTTGAAAGCATAGAGTAAGCTTGATAATAACAAAACTTCTTATTTCAACATTTTCTGTAACCAATTTGGGTGTACAGAGTAAAATAATATCCAGATAAGTAAATTAAGTTTCAGAAAAAAATACACTATTAATTTAACATTTCTGGAAAATATGAAGTATGCACTGCTTGGTCAGTACTATAAGCAAATATAAAAGACAAAGTTATTATCTAACTTTTACTATAAATTTAAAAACTGTTATGAAACTCATCTTAGTTGTCATTTTACAGAAGTATGCTTCTCAGATGTATGTATATATATTTTCTTGATTGGGAAACAAGGCAAAATCAACTATGGAAGAAAAGATTAAGACCAGAGTAAATTTAAATGGCCATAAATATACATATTTTTACAGATTGTCTTGATTGTGGCAACAAGGCAAACTCAACATTGGCGCAGGAAATATAATTCACTCGAACTAGAAGTGCTCATACATGTGCAAATCTTACAAAATTGTGTGCGAAGCCACTGGGTGTTATTATATATGTCTGACAACCAACAAGAAGTCACTACAATGCAAGATGGACAATATAAAACATGCTCTCTATTATTCAATATTCAATAGTGATGGCCAAGTGGTAAGCAATTATTGCATTACTTCCTTTCAGAAAGTATATTCAGATCAGATTCAACAAACAATATGTCAATTTTTTCAACATGTTCTAGATAGAATCTAATTGTCTTTATTATTTATTATTATTATCGTTATTTTATTTTAATTAATTATTGATTACTTTCAGAAAGAATATAAAAATTCAAAATAGTCTAAAAGAAAATTTATTGAAAATGAAGAAAACTACGGAGTAATGCATCAACAGGTTATCAATTCAATTCAAAACAGCTTTATTCACTAGGCATATACACATATTATAAAAGAATAGTGTCATAATTTATTTCAAGTTCTTACTAAATTAGAAAAAAAACAAGAATACATAACAGAAAATACGAGATTTATCAACTGGAAATATAAAAAATTTAAAATACAATCATTACAGTTGTTAAAAGGTTACAATTAAAACAGGTAAAATTAAAACAGTTAACATTAAAGTTAAAACAGTCACAATTTAAACAGTTACAAGTAAAACAGCTGTACTTGCATCACTTGGAAAAGGAGTTAAGTAGAGCTAACCACGTTTGTGGGTACATGAATACTTGAAAAAGTGGTATTGACTTCCCTCACAATATTTATATTGAGTACAGCCTGTGCGAGGCTTCTACTTGTGTGTTTGTGTATCACCACATCTTTCTTTGTTACTTCTGGCAACAAATTTTCCAAGTTCAATAAAATTAACCCATTAATAACCAAATATTTAAAAACAAATATCTGTCAAATCTGTTGGTGGGATAAAGAAAATTCCCACATGGTATATCATATATCTTGACTGTACATACCTGATAATACACTTGCCATACATTACATTGTGAAAACTGGTACTTTCGGCAGATTTTTTTCACAAATAGTGTGCGTTACATATAATATTTCTATTACTTTATATGATTTTTTCCCTGGTATATGGCTGTTAGCTCTAATTCTACTGCTTTTCATGTTATTAAAAGTTGATACTTACAAAACCAAATTATGTAGCCAATATCTTCAGCCTGGTATACAGTAAACAACTTAAATATGATGATAAGTTGTTCAATAAGAGCACAAGTCAAAGAGATCAACACCCACGTCAGCACCAGCTTGGCTTTTTGCTGTGAAAATTATTATTGTTAATTAGATCAATCATACTAATCATATATTGTTTTTGATCTGCATGATATAAACCATAGAGTTTCCGAATCTCGGGAAGGGCCACGCCGGTGGAACACCAATAAACTGGGCGTGACCAAGTTCACCGAGGTCATCTCTCGGGGAGCGCAGGCGAATCCTGGCGAGGCTGGCGCCGAGGCATTAGTAACATCCATGATGGAACTTTTTGTCTCGGCCTGCGACCGGTCAATGCCGCAAAGGAAACTCCGCCGCGACAAGCAACCCGTCTACTGGTGGACTGAAGAGATTGCGGAACTCAGAAGAACATGCCTTATAGCAAAACGTGCCAACACTAGAGCGAGAATTCCTGCAGATAAAGTTCGTAAGTCGGATGTCTACAAAGCTGCCAGAAAGTCTCTCCGCTGAGCCATCAACAGGAGCAAGGCGAATAGCTGGAGGAAACTTCGGGACGACGTCGATTCCGACCCTTGGGGTTTGGGTTACAAAGTTGTGACCCAGAAACTCGGCGCCCGCTCTCCACCTTCCATCATGGAGGGTGCCGCCATGGAGAGGATCGTCACAGCCCTGTTTCTTGTACATCCACAGCGACCACTAGTTGACTTCGAACGGGTGGAGAGCGTTTCGCTCTTTACCATTGAGGAGTTGGAAACCTCCGTTCTCACCCTGAAGAGCAAAAGGCTCCCGGCCCGGACGGGATTCCCAGCGAGGCTCTGAAGAAGATTTTCACCATCAATCCCGCCAGCCTAGTGCTTATTAGCAAGGGAAAAGGTGATCCTGATCTGCCGTCGTACTACAGACCTCTCTGCATGCTGGACACGGCTGGAAAACATTTTTGACAAGTTGATTCGTTCCCGCCTGATTTCTGCCGTGGTAGCTGTCGGGGACCTTTGCCCTCGTCAGTACGGCTTCAGAAAGGAACGATCAACAATCGACGCGATCACCGAAGTGCAGAAAGCAGTTGAGAGAGCCGAGAGCCACAACCATTTTTCCCGCCGAGTGGTGCTTCTTGTTATGCTTGATGTCAAGAATGCCTTCAACTCGGCGAGATGGGTCGATATGTTGGATGCGCTTCGTGACACCTTCTGCATTCCAACGTATCTGTTGCGGCTCATCGAGGACTACCTCCGTTCTAGGCGTCTGATATACGACACCCTAGACGGAGCGCGGACGGTGAAAGTCACCTCTGGTGCCGCGCAGGGTTGAATACTCGGCCCGGATCTCTGGAATATCGCTTATGACAGCCTCCTGAGATCCGAGATGCCAGAGGAAACCATCTTAGTGGGTACGCCGATGACGTTGCGGCTCTCATCGCCGCACGCAACGTTGAGCTGGCCCAGCTAAAGTTGAACCAGGTCATGCGCGTGGTCAACGCCTGGATGACCGATCACGGTCTTTCGCTTGCTCTGAGCAAGACGGAGATCGTGAACCTAACAAAGAAAAGAATTAACACCGTCGTCCCACAGTTGGGAGGGAAGTGGTCCAGTCAACGCGTGCTGCCAAGTATCTCGGAGTTATGGTAGACAACAAGTTAAGCTGGAGAGACCAGATCTTCCGTACGGCGGACAAGGCTGCTAAAGTGGTCTCTTAGTAAACTGATTGCCAATGTCGGGGGTCCTCGGTCCAGCAGAAGACGGTTATTGATGTCCTCAGTCCAGTCCGTGCTCCTTTATGGGGCAGAGGTGTGGGCAGACGCTCTCACCAAGGAATTCTATAGGTTGCGACTCGCCCGGGTTCAGCGTCAAGCTGCGCTCCGAGTGTGTTCCGCCTATCGGACAGTATCCGAGCCTGCCGTCCTGGTGGTTGCCGGAGTCATCCCTGTCAAGCTCTTGGCAGAGGAGAGGAAGGCAATTTATCAGAGACAATGCGAGATCGGCAAGGACGCAGCAAGATCCAAAGAGCGCGCCCGAACTTTCCAGCAATGGCAACACAGCTGGGAGCACGAAACCCGAGGACGATGGACTGCACGACTCATCGAGCAGGTTCAACCATGGGTCGAAAGGCGGCATGGCGAGGTGGACTACTACCTCACGACGCGGAACACACCTTCTTCCGCTGTCCGCGTTGGGAAAGGCCCCGCCTGGAGGCCACAAGAAAACTCGGTGGACACGGTCTGTGAAAAGATTATGGAGGATGAGGGGAACTGGGATTGTTTGTCACAGGTCGTCCGGGGCATCCTCCTGGAAAAGAAACCCGATCTGGACCGCGAAGTGGCCCAGATTCCTTGACCGAGCAGCTGGATAAGGAAAACACAATAAATACTGATGTTTTTTAGTTTTATTTATTGTGTTATAAATTTATGACATAATTTGCTAATTAAAAAAAGTCAGTGAAAACACATTGGTTAGTAGAGTGAAACGCCGCCAACCGCATCAGAATACGACGATCCAGTCAGAAATGGCAGCGCATAATGTACTTCACAATGTGTACCTAAAACAACCCGCCATTTCTGATTGGATAAACCTTTTGAGGTGCGGTTTGCGGCATTCAACTCTATTAAGTGAGCTCTTTCAAATGAGGTATCACTCGACCCACGCTTCAATTTAAGATTTCCATGTTTTCCTCTGTGGGCCGTCCCCCCATGGTTGGCATGTCATGGTAATAGCAAGGAAAAATAGTTTACATGGCCATATGACACTGTGCAAAGTTTATAGATGTTATCTCCTATAGTTTTTTAAATATTAAGCCGTACCCATACTTTTCAAACACCCTGTATATCCCCCGTGTATTGTCAATACACTAGAAAATGTTACTGACACCTAAAATACACACATTATAACGTAGGATTCACATTCATTGTTCTTCAATCTAGTTGTATTCCAAAAGTTCAGGAAGTTGTTGATTCAAATATTAAGAGTACACACCTGCTTAGTTTTATATTATTGTATAATATAGTTTCATCGTAGTGAGAAAACTTGGCGTCTACATTTTCTACAATTTCAAGCTGAGCTGTTTAGATGGATTAGTTCCACAACTTCTGTTCTGGGAAAGTGTATAAAATTTACATGGTACCTCCTCTATGAGTTTTAACAGCCAACCAATCTGTATTCCTCTGTTTTAAAAACTTATCTAGTACGTTCAGCTTACATTCTGTAAATTTTCTGTAAATCTAGAGGGGATTTTAATGTTAATATTTTAGAGACACATACTTTAAATGTTCAACCTCCCTTCAATGCATCAAGATCATATAATTTATTTTCATCAAATTTTCTACCAACTAGAGACTGTTTAGACAATCTCTTTACTAATGTTGATAGTATGTATTTTGACTCTTCCTTGCTAGAACAATATTTAAATATCAGATCCTGCAGGTTTATGAGTGAATTTCACCATTATGCATACAAAATTTAAAAACATGAACAACTAAAGAAATTACAAGAAAGCTTTACCAAGCACTTAATTTCTTCTGAAAGACTAAATAATCTAAACGAATGATTTTAAATGGATCAATGTGTATAGTAATTTTGATATAGGTATTGTTGTTAATACATTTGTAAATGTTTTAAGTGTTGATTTAAATATCTATTGCCTACGAATATCTGTGATAAGTAAACCTAAGAAGTCTAAGGTCAGCTGGTTCACTGTTGAATTGAATAATATGAGAAATCAACTTTTAGTTTTATATGACGTATGAAAGAATACCTCTAATTTAGTGGATAAGTAACATTTTCAAAATAACAATAAAACAAAAAATAATATAACACAGGAAAAAAATCAATCTAATAGTAACCTTTTTTCAAACTTAATAAATCAATGTAAAGCTGCTACGAAGGTTCCACAAACTGATTGTAATCAATATCCAGTTATTGAACTAGAAATACTTATTAGTTCTGATACTTTAACTATTTTTTTTGTATGTTGTGAACATCCAAACAATAAAGTATGCTTTGATTTATTGCCAAACTCTTCTCAGTCATATTAAAGACATAATTTTATAGGAAAATTGATAAATGAAACAAAATTTCAATATGCTGTTAACAAAATGAGTAATTCCCATAGTGAAGATGTCAATGGTCTCTCAAATTACGTGCTGAAAAATAATTTATGAAATATATACAAAATTACAATCTAGTAACATATGAATTAAGCAAGAAATTACCTGATATACTCCAATCAGAAGAATCAAAGACAAAATACAGCCAATGACATGAATAATTATCATCATAATGGCAGCAGATTTCTTTACTAAAAACAAAACCAGAATAAGAATAAAAATTCACATTCATGACGAGAATTAAACATTTTTCATATAAGATTATGATTTTTAAGCAAATGTTTTATGATATAGATCTGTGTTTTGTCTACTACTAACAAATTCTAGTTTAGAAAATTAATCTTACGTTTTGGCGAAAATCTACTTTTAATCATTCAACCATGTATATTTGGGTCATAAGTATTAAAATCTAAGAATTATATTATACTTTATAATTTTAATACAAACTGATTCAGCAAAATGGATCTCAAAATGCAGTGGAAGGTTATTGCCTAATTTATTATTATTCAGAAATTGATTACTGTAATCCTTACCCTAGAAAAACTCAAATGATGAATATACCTTTTCATTAGTTACCAATGTATGCCAAGGGGTATATCTCTAACACCAAAAATACATCTTTATATTTGTTTAACAAATGGTAAGAAATGAAAATGGCAGTTTTCAGAGGATCTACCTTAAGCTGCTAAGCTCCAAGAGAACTGAAACTGACAGGAGCTAGGGACTACTCATAGGACAAAGCATATTAAGGTTGGAATTTTCTGAAGCCGAGAAATTCCACAAACAGTAGTTCCTATTGACCACAAATTTATGCTTTAGACTAGACTTTTCGGAGGTTGAGAGTTATCAAGGGGCTTTTAGGGACTTCCAGTGGTCAAAAATTATCTTAGGCTGAAAGCTACTTATATGTTGCCACCTGCAAAAGCTACCAGACACTAGATGCTATAAGATGCTGGAAACTCTCAGATTTAGCAGCTCCCAAAGATTGGAGGTTTTAAGAGGAAATGTCAAGGAACACACTGAGTGTTTTTATGAACCACTTGGATTTAGAAGTCAGAAACTTCCTTTGTGGTGTCAGAAAGTTGATGCTTTTTGAGACCAAGGGGTTTTAGTATCTGGTGGTTTCAAATTGCTTTGTGAGCTCATAAGTGAGAGGCTGCTGAATGCCGTGAGGTTACAGGGACTAAGGCAGTTCCAAAAGATCAGGTAGTCCCAGAAGCATGAAGCTGATGTAATACAACTGGGTACAGCAAGACATTAGATGGTGTTAAGAAGGCGCAAATAATAAATTATTAACGTCCTTCCAGAGTTCTGGTGGTGAAATAATGCACCAAAGAGTATAGAAGCTGTAAGATGGTATCTGATTTTAAAATGACCGGGTGAAACCACAGCTGGGTGAATTAGTGACATTTATTATACTTTTTTTCTAAAAGTTTTAGGCTCCCCCAAGATTCCATTTTTCGGAAATGGGCAAAGTTGTAACAGTGACTAAAAAGTTCACTTCTATTTCCTAGAACGGTGTCACAAGTTCTATCCTTCCATCTTTATCCATTATACACTCTGTTTACCATACTTTTAACTCACACTGTATATGTAGCCTATGTAGCACGATGTGTGTTCAAAAAGTAATGGGAATTTTCATTTTTTTTTTAAATTTATTTATTTGTCACATTAATGTTGTAACCTTCAAAATAGACCCCATTAGATATTATGCACTTGTGCCAGTACTTCTTCCGATCCTTGAAAAACTTCTCAAACTCAATCTTTGAGATAGCCTTTAGCTCTTTCGTAAAAAAATATTTTAAAAGTCATACGGAGCCATAACTGGAGAATATGGAGGCTGGGCCATTGTTACAGTACTGTTTTTAGCTAAAAATTTACGAACAAGCAATGAAGAGTGAGCAGACGCAAAACTCATGAATTGTTTTGGTACAAATCCGGGCATTTTATTTAGATTGCTTTACACTAATGGCGTTGGAAGTTGTAGGTGGTACTCTTTATTGACCGATTGACCTTGTGGCAAGAATTCATGATGCACTATGCCTTTAAAATTGAAGAACACAGTGAGTATAACCTTCACGTTTGACTACACTTGTCGAACCTTTTTCGGTCTTGGCAATGCAGGATGCCTCCACTGGGATGATTGACTCTTAAGTTTTGACGTCATAAATATAAACCCATGTTTCATCACCTGTTATAACATATTTCAGTAATATTGCATCGTTGTTTACTTCATTTAGGGACTCCTAAGCAACTTCCATTCACTGCTGTTTTGTTCAAAATTCAACAATTTTGGAACAAGTTTTGCTACCACACATTTTTTATTTTTAATGTAAAATATGCTCAAAACAGTTTAAACATCAATTGTATGGCCACTGAACCAATAAGGCTTATTCATAGTTACAGAACAATGTATTTTTAAAGCTAGACAAAATTGTAATATTGTAACACTATATAACTCATAAATACCTTATTATAGGCATTAAATTTAGATCATACAGAAACATAAAAGAAGTTGAAAACATAGTAGTACTTAGAAAAAAATTTTGATTCCATTTATAAAGTTCCACTTGAAAATAATTTGTTATGAATGCAAAAATAACAATGAATAATCAAAAAACAAAAATTAATATAGTAAAGTGAATGTTTCAATCAATTCTCTGCTTTTTCTATAAAGGCTCTTTTTCTCTGTCCAATACCATTTCAGTTTTCAGTAACGTAATAGTCAACTCCAATGAAATTATCCTGATAATAAATAAATTTTTCTTTACATTTCAGAACAAATCAACTATTCAATTAAATTTATGTTAATTTAGTTAACTTGTTCTAAATATATATATTTTCAGTTAACTCTAGATCTATGTATGCAGGTTTATTTCATTCATTGGCTAAAGTATACACCAGGCTTAGCAGATCTCAAAATATATTACAAATGTATAATGAATATTAATAAAGGTTTAGTATAAAACTAATGACTTGTAACGAATATGCAACATTTAAAATTTCGCCTCTTACAATAATCAGAACTTCTTGGAAAATGATAAAATGTGTATAACTGAAAACTATGAAAGCGTATTTAAAACGTTATTGAATGAAAAGAAGATAGAAGATTACAATAGTAAGTAATTAAAACACAAAAATGTAAGATCTTGCTGATATATACTTTTGGTAATATATTATTTTAAATCATTATTACTTGTATGTTGTCAAAATCAAAGAAAAACTATCAAATACTATAAAGACTAACTTAAAATACTGAACGTTCTTACTGGATAAGTGATCAAGTACATCTTTATGTTCAGGAGTAAGTTTATCTCGATGTTCTTCGATGTAGTAAAGGCCTGCAAGAGCCAATCCTAATATTATTACCAAGACAATGTTGGCTATCTGAAAAAAGTAAAACAAATCAATGTTAATATTACACAGCTGTTCAAAAATCTAAAAAATAAGGTTAGCTAAAGGTTTGTTAATTTTACAGTACACACATTTTGCCTTTTAATAAGTCTGTTGGCACATGAGCATTGGGTCAATGGCGAAACTGAACTGTTGAACATTTAGTAATCTTTGTAAGACATTTATGCCATAAAATGAAAAAGCCTTCTATTGATAAAAATTTAAGATGAATCAATATGCATTACCATTTATAATTCAAACTTAACTTAGATATGAACATTTGTTGCTTACATTAGTAGATTTATGTCAAAATGTGTTTTGTAATATAAGTTACATTTTTAAAAAGGGTAAGGGGAAGAAATAACTAAAAGCAAAATTCTATACAATCTTAGTAATATAGATATATTAAAATATGTTATATTTTAGTTCTAACTGACATTAATTACAGTAAAAAAAGGACTTTACATAACAATGTAGAGTTATAAAAAGAAACATTTTTTGCCTACAATATAATATAATGAGTTCATTGGATGAAACAGGACAACTTACCATGGATATCCACCCAATGATCTTTGAGCCTGTTTTCAAGCTGCAACCGCAGCAACATGAATCTAATTGGGGGACAGACATTTTTCTGAAATATAAAGAAAACCAAACTTTAGATTATTTACAAATTAATTACATTTAAATATCAATACAGCAAGTTACATCAGCATAGTGAACATAAGATATGAAGCAGTAGAAAAAATACATGATTAGATGTGTTTTGGAATTAAAATAAATGAAAATATAAGTTTCTGAGCTCCTCCATGAAGTAAAGGTGAAGTGAATACAGGAAATACTATTTTGTATTTTCTCTGGCTTTTAAAGGAATTTACCTATCATCTTTATGAGGATTGTGTGAGAAACATTTTGTGCTGTAAAATTAGCTATGTCTGGTGACTCTCGATATCGCTACAATGCTACATCTATTAATGATCTTATTCTTATGAGTTATAATTAAAATGTTAGATATTTTTTAGTACTGTTAGGGATTACTCTATATACACGTTTAATACTTTTCTGTAGTAAACTTTTAATTACTATTTCTTTTGTTTGCCACAACCACAACTTTCTAGTGGTACCAGATATTAGTTTGGGATGAACTATCTTCACATAGACTGTTACATAACTAAAGGAAATTTGGTTTAGACATATATTGATCTAGGTATAATTGGTTGAGCTTTATCAAAGCCTACCACTAGAAGGGCTAGACAAATTTCATTTCTGTCTATCTGTCCACATGATATCTCAAGAACAATCTGTAACTAAACTCCATGGGTTTTGGCTGAGTGTTAGCAAATATTTTTACATTGGTGTTATGGGTACAATCCTGATGGCAACAAGAAAATATCAGAATAGATAAATTTGTCAATAAACTCAATACACCCTTAAGAGATTCAAACATTTGACATATTGACACATGTAGCCAAACTATTCCAACACATACAACATAATTTGTTAGTGATTTTGGCATTTTGACTTTTATTATTTAACACTGATATGAAACCTAACTTAATGAAAAGATCTGAATGAATCGTGTGGCAAGCTATGTTGAGACAGATTCCACATGTAGACTTTAACTTTATTATGAACCTTTATTTCTAAAAGAATAGGTTCTATGATGTGTCCTTTTCGTGTCAACTTCTTTTCTGTATGATTTTCTATCTGAACGCAGGACATCTCTAGAATAAAATGAGCTATAGATTTGAAATTTTGCATGCAACCACAGTGAAACATGTTAGAACATTTGGTGTGGTGTACTTCTACCTTGTTACGTTTAGTCACAGTAGAGGCACACAGGATTCTACCTCACACATAGTGCAGGATACAGTATTGTGATGATTAAAACAAATAATATTGGCTTTAATTGGAAATATTTCTGTTGGATCCCTTGGAGTAATTAATTAAAGTGGTTTTTTAAAATATGTCCAACCTTATAGTGGAGTAAACTTCCAAAAGTTCCTGTAACCAAAGCTACAACAGAATGCTAACAGTCTTTACAGCTGCAGAATAAGAAAACTTGGAAGGGATAATGTCAGGTGACAAGTGCCTGCCACTTGCCAGTGCCAGTGCTGACTTATTGTTAAGGTTTATCATCCCTAAAAAATATTCAAGTGTATAACACCAACTCAACCATTCTTGTCTAAATTTCAAGATAGCGCATAGTGCTTAGATTTTCGTCACAGACAAACAGACAGGGAATCTCAATATTGTATCAAAATCATTAACTACAGTTTAGTGACTGCTGCAAGTATAAAGATTAACACTGGCAGAAAACAGTCACTTCAATTGAATTTTTTTGATCTCACAGGTCCCTGGGATTAAGATATCTATACTGGTCTCAATTCATTCTGCCTTGGATTGTGTGAGCTCCAATCTCTTAGGAAAGGCAAAACAGTCCAATGTAATCCTCAACTTAAGGCCAGCTAGTTACAAGTAAGGTACAAGGTTTTATCTTTCAACAAAAGCGGTGGCATTTTCAGAATGTTCTAAACAAGCGTAGGCAATCAAAATCACCTTGGTCCAGTACTTTGCATGCAGAGTAAATAAGGTGGATGGTTTACCAGGGTTCCTTTGGTGATTATGTATGCAGTGTGATCGGAAGGATTAAGTACCGTGGCTGAGTAGGCGGAAGAAAAGAGTTACTGATTCAAACGGCAAAGAATAAACGACTGAGCATGCAACTGGAGAAAATAAAACACTATAGAAATGAAAACTTAACTCTATCAAGATGAACAAATATTATATTCCATTAATGAACGAGAAAGCATTGTTGCCCACCCATTAGCCCCTCCCACATTTGCGAAATATCTTTTACTCACACATCCTTATCAGATCAATATTAATCTTTATATCAATAATGAATCCAACTTTAATTGCTTAGAACTGACTCATGAAACGACCTTGAGCTTTGCACAATGCTAAATGTCAAATATTTTAGTGCCCCTTTCTAGTTATAGATATATGTGACATTTCACATTTTAAATGATCCAAAAGCTACAAAATTTGTCTTTTAAAGTGAATACTCCATTAATATTGGAACTATTACTACAAATTTAAAGACTGTTATAAAACACACGTAAGTTATTTTTTTTACAGAAGTAGGTTTCTCAGATCTGGTAAGAACCTTACCGCTGCTTCCGGAGTGACAGGATATTCAGGATGGGTAAGGTTAGGGATAGAGGCCGCATCCTATCGAGATCTATGAGCAAGAATTAGGGCACTAATCTCAAAATCATGTCCCTAAGGGAAAAGGGGTCCAGGGGCCCACCTCAGGTAAATTTGTAGATTTCAATGTTCTCATACTGCATATTTATGGCTGTTTTAAGACTCAATTAAAAATACATTTTTCTACATTATTTTAAGGTAACAACCTTATTTGAACACTCACTGCTTTACGATAGTGTAATGTAAAGTTTATTTAGTTTTTAGAATTATCTTGTAGTGGAACGTGAGGAAACAGGACTACAACACGCTGTGGAGGCCTTTTATCACCGATTAGCTCACTGTCAAACAACAGAAGGCGGACACTTCGAGCATCTGTTGTGAAAAGGCTCTCTGTAAGTAGTAATCTTCTAATGACTAAATCATTGCAAATAATGAATCTTATTATTCTACAACAACAATTAATTGTAAACAGTTTTGGGTTAGTAAAGTTAAAATCAAAAAGCTCATCAGTGTATTTTTTATATTAACCTAAGTTGCAAACTTTAGCCATCTTTGAACGGCTGTCATTTTTGACTCGGTTATCTGTTTGAGGTCAGGTTTGCGGCTCTGTACTCTACTAATAAAGACCTTTTATTTGATATTCATATCAACCTATGCTTACATTTAAGATTTTCTTCTGACTCCTAGCGGGCCGCCCCCCTGAGGAAGTAGTGGATCACTGAATATGTGATAAAATAGATTTTTATGTCCAGTAACTTTGTGTAAGGTTTTGTAGCTCTATTTTAAATATTTAACCGAACCAGGACTTTTTGGACACCCTGTATATATATATATATATATATATATATATAAAACTTTACTAAGCAAACATTACACATTCCTGAATAGCCTACAAGTTACATATTACTACATTACATTACATTTTACTGAACAATATTTTACTACAAATTAGATGTACATTGATTTTAAACAAAGTTCGATTTTATTTTTGTTTCTGTCAATTTGTTAATAACTTTATTCCTTAGATATTTATTTAACGTTCTGAAACAAGAGAATGAATGTTTGCGTGAAGCTAAACTCATTGGTACTGTAAGATAAAGAGGGAAAAATTAAAATGTTTTTGGAAAAAACGTATTTAAGATTTTTTCGTTAGTAGCTCACATTTTGTTTTTAAGTCTTTGTCAATAACCATTGGATAAAAACATTTTAGTTCAGCTAACAAAGTCTCTTCATTTACTGAGTATGAGTAGTGCTGGCATAGGTCATGTACGTCGTTGGGTCTAACGTTGTCAGTGGTTACCAAGTGTATTCAATATGGCAGTGTTATTTCCTTGTTATTTCCTTCCAACTTTCCTTTGATTTTTCATACAAGAATGTCGAGAACTGGATTGAGCACTGTCACCTTGTAGTAAGAATTTGTTCCCGACGTATGAGGGGCCAGAAGAGGAAGTATTTTGTGCACATATATTTCTAGGCTGAATGTTTGTAATGCACATATGTAATATGGTTGTGAATTCGCTAAGGGTAATACAAACAAAAGAGGTTCAACAAAACGGTGCACAAATAGAAAAAGAAGTTATGCAGTCAGACTAGACAGATATTTCTGTCACGGATAAAAACGTGGTGGCTGAACTGAATTTAGCATTATTCTTCATGACCACTATCATTACTCAGTAGCAAACCAAGGGTGTTCTGAATTCTTTGTCTACTTTGAATTTTACATTCTTATTCTTTCAGATTCTAATTTTTTAAATTAATATGTTATTAAAAAATAATAAAATACAAACAACAGTAGTTTCTAATAATAAATTATGAAAGTATTAGAAAACTGGTGGGAAACCATCCCCCCCCCCCAAGATGCCACCACTGCTTGTTATATGGTAGGAAGTGGCATTACCAAACTGAGACTCTAGGGACAGTAGACTCGTGAATAAGTAGAATGCATTGGACAACCCGATCATGTATTTTTGGACATTCCTCCGAAACCTTTAAATTGTACTGTCGAGAGGGGGCAAATAGTCTTGTAGATTCTTTTGGGGGGCAAGACAAAGTTTCACTTCAGCCAAGTCTCACAACCAAAATAGATTATACAGTTGGTTGAACAGAAATAATTGCAAACAGTAGTACAATAATATGAAGGTTTAGAAATTATTAAAGAGTGGTACCATAGTAGATCGGTCTGTTAAAGGTTTCATTAATCTAACTCAAAAATGGGTTTATTCAGTAAATTGACAAAATAGCAATGATCAATATTAAACAATCAGAATGTAGTTATTTTAAGCAAGCAAACATTGCTTTGAATTACTGTTTTAACTGCACACAGGATACGAAAGAATATAGTGGTACTGGTACAATAAAGTGCCAAATACACTTAATAAAGTGTACAGTTTTATATATGATTCCTTGAAGTATAAGTATGTCATACAAGTCTATAAAACGACTGGAATATTAGGAACATTGTTTACTCTTTAAAATTCTTTATTGGCTCTTCTTTCTATAACCAAAAGTACTTATGTTCTCTCAGAGAGATGCCAGAATGCTGGTTTGGTGTGCTGTGCTTCAAATTGAATACTGGTTATGTATTTTCGATTTTGATGGTCATAAAAAGATATTTATACATGAAAAACCAAAAACATATATATATTTTTTCAATTAATTTAATTTATAGAAAACTTGAATAACAAAATATATTACATGCAACCCGCGTTAATCCAAATATTTGGTTACGTGTTTGGTTACATTTTCGGCTTATCAAGAGAATACTAATTAAAAACACACTAAAATTGATTTTATAGGGCACAATGGCTTATACAGGATTTTAGATTGTTGCATTGAAATCTAAAAATACCAACAGTTGTGCTTGATTTTATAGGTTCGAATTAATTTATTAGCTTTAAATTTAGACCGATAATTAAGCATTGTGCAACTTTAAGATAAAGATATACGAAGCCAATATGCTATTAAATGTACAATAATCTATGTCTTTGAACTTGGAGGGAAAGAGGGGAAAAAAGGAAAGGTTCATTGGCTTGACATTAATTTCCACTAAATGTTTAAAATTGAACAAAATGGCAACAAGATAAAATATATCAAATTTTACTTAACCCTTTGACTGATCAACAATTTTTTATTTTTTTTTTCCAAAATTGATATGATTTTTAACAGGGTTATCCCTTAATTGATAGGCTAAAATTAGCTTTTTTGTAGTGTTTTACTAGATAATTTGTAGCTTTATTATGTAATATAATAGAAACTTGAAAGTAGTTTTGTTCTTTAGACATTTAAATGGCCTATTAGGAAAAAATATAAAAAGCCAAAAAAATTACTTAAAAATATTTTTTTTATTTGTAAAAAAAATTTTTGTTTTCTTACTTTGTCAGTAGTAAACTAAAATAATGTTTTGAAATTTCTTATTGACAGTAATTTATTCTAAAAGTACGTATTATTGTCAACAAATCCAGAAAATTTGAAGCATGTAAGTTAAAAAATGCATGAATTATTGGTAAAATAATAAAAATTTACTTATGTGAATTTGAGGCAATCTGTTTGGAAATCTAGAGTCAAACACATTGAATGTTCTATATTAATTAAATTTGTTTGTGAATCCTGTCTTAAAAATACACTTTATTGTCAAAACACAACACTAATAAAAAAGTTATTATTTACAATATTTACAGTTTTTTTAGTTTTTATAATTTCAGTGGCAAACATGCTTGCCGAGGCATTCAGCATGTACACCAAGACCACACCTTACACACACTGTCCGAGACCTCCGCTTCTTTCCTTCAGGATGATTGTCACCTGAACAGGTTCAGCACAGTTTTTCCTTCTTCTCAGGTAATTTCCTGAGTCCGAAACCAACTGATGGACCATCACCACCACCCCGGAGATTTTGCGGGATTTGCTTACTTGCAAGCCATTCCGAAGAAAGATCTCCTATCACTTCTTTCATGAACTCAGCCCTCTTCAGTTGGCCTTGTGTTGTATTTAACTTGTACAACATATATGCATTATTTTTTAAATTAATTAGATATATTTCTCTATCAATTGAAATATAGTAAGATTTATTTGGCAAAGTAATAACGCTGAAATAAATTTATGATGCAACAACGATATATCGTTGCATATCAATTTTCGCCTGAGACATCAACAACGATATATCGTTGTGTATCACTTTTCGGTAAATTCACTCACAACGATATATTGTTGCGTATCAGTCAAAGGGTTAACACCCGAAGCCACCAATTATATATCAGAAAGAATCTTCAACTACAATCTTCAACCTTACAATTTGGTAGAAATGGAATATTAAAAATTAAACATTTTCAATTAAAATTTATTTATTAAAGCATTTTAGTTACAAATCTGTATAAAGTTTTTGTATGCAAACTATATTAAAAACAAAAATAAGTTATATTTAATAATTAATTAGCATTTAATTTTATGAAACACTAACAATAAGTTAATAATAAATAAAACTTCTGCAAATACAAAAATGTAAACATAATAAAAAGAAATTCTATTATATAAAACTGGTATAGCACACTTTCAATTAAAATAAGTCATTCACAATACAAGGTTTAAACTTTAAGGCAAGTTAGTTTAAAATCAAAATATAATAAAGAATATTATGAAAACTAAAAAGAAGGGCTTTTTGACAGGGACAGATTGTGAGGAAAGTAAGATTTAAGTTCAGAGAATATTAATAAATAACAGACCAAAAATATAAATGACGTGTGCAATCTACTTTTGGGTACAATCATTTTCATTCGATTCAATACTTCATTAGTTTATTACGTAATCTGTCATCCACACAGCTTACAATATCAGTGCTACTGTCAGTATTTATAAGGAGGCAGTCTAAATTGATTATCTTGGGTTCAATTACTATGTACTTTGTTATATTTGCTTGCAAGTAGCCACGTTGTTGATCTTATATAATTTCTATATATATATAATTTTGGTTTTTTTATTTTACTATTTCTACGCTGCTATATGTCATACTTGTGGTGAGGTGATATTAAAATACACACTTGCCAAAAATGTCCTAAACACAAAAAGCTTTCAGGAACTCAGAACACAGCATTTCTAATAGGAACAGATCATAACTCTAATAAATGTAAAATAAACTAATAATAACTGAACAACTTAACAATAACAAAGTTACATTACATTCACAACAAAAATCATTTGGAAGTGGAAGCTAGGTCTGCTAATGCCCGAGAGCGTTCCTGGTTATTAGTCAGAAAAGAACTAGAATTCATAATACGTAGAGGTTCATAGCTTTGAGGGATCACTTCCAAAACATAAAAATATTTTGTTCAATTTAGAGAATTCCAGGTTATGCAGTTGATAAATATTTTTATATAAGTCTGAAAATGTATAAGAAAAGTTACAAAAAGAGCATAATTGCTTCTGATATTAACATTAATATGATGCAAATTTACCAGTCATCACAAAACTTTTTAGAGCTTTGTGATTCTTATGGGTTTAAAATAAATTATTTGGAACCTACTCGGGTCACTACACAGTCCAGTACCTACATTGATAATATCTTTACAAATATGAAAACGGTTTCGAATATAATTGGTACTCAGGTTCTTCTGATTGTTAATATATCAGACCATAAAGTTCTTATTAGTGATTTTGTCAACTGTTAGAGTCACTGAGAAATATACAAAACCAGTGAAAACATTAGAAAGTTTACTAAACACAATGTAAAAAAATAGAATTTTTACTTGAACAATTTTTTTTATTTTTACTTTTGACAAAACATAAAATGCAAATGAGAAATTTTAAACAATTTAAAGAAGTTTATTAGCGTTTTCAATGAAGCTTATCCACTAGTACCAACAAATACAAACAATAACGCAAGTCCAAAAATGGATGACTCAAGGCATTAAAAGTTCTGCCAACGCAAAAAGCAGTTGCATTTGTAATCAAAATGGAATAAGGATCTCCAGTATTTAAATTATTACAAAGAGCATAAAAAATGTTTGAAACAGTTGTCACTCTGGCAAAAAATGCAATGATAGATTTATAATGACAAGTGAAAACAAATCCAAAACTACATGGGTAATAATAGAAAATGAAAGATTAAAACATTCAATGCCTTAAATACCCATTTATATTAAAGAAACTGATGTCAACGTCCACTACCAAACACTATAAGTTGATAAATTAAACTACTGGCATTACTGTTACAAAGATAAATAACCAATAAGTCAACAAAACCAAGTTTTTTTTCAACCAAGTACTTTTCAATTTTCATACATAACATTAGTGGAGTTAAGAACAGTTTTAGTCAATCTAAAAAATAAAAAAAAAAAAACTGTGGGTTGGGATGGTGTGTCAATTCTGATTATTAAAGGTTTCACATATTTGGGGACCCTCTTTTCAAATTGATTAACCAATCACTTGTATAAGGCATATTTATAGAACAATCCCAATATGTTGAAGTGCAATCATTATTTAAAAAAGGAAATGTGAACGACCCATCTTGCTACCGCCCGCCCGATTGCAACACTACAGAGCTTTTATAAAATCTATAAAAAGGTAGTAGAAATTGAACTGAATAAGTACTTAAGAGTACAACTGTCTTTTTATATCCATCACAATATGGCTTTCTTAAAAATGTCAGCACTGACTGAGCATTCTCAGATCTGATTGACTGTGTATCTGAAGCTTTCGATGGGTTACAGAGGGCTATTGGTGCTCTATGTTACTTGTCTAAGGCCTTTTACTGTGTCAATCATGAGATCCGACAATGCAAGTTAACAAGCACTGGGATAGAAAATTATAATGTTTTCTTTACAAATGATTAAATATAAAACAATGTTAAAAACTCAACTTGATGTTTACCATACTTATTTCTCCTCAAAAATCAGGAAAATCAGGTTACTTCTTGTTTATCAGTATGGGGTGAAAAGAATATGAAAATTCTAGCAGGCATACCCTCCACATGCTCATTGCAAACCCAGTTTTATCTATCTAAACATTTTAACACCTTACAGCCAATATATCTAAGATAACATGTTCAGTAAATTCAAAACTTTACACATTCATGGAACCAAACAAGAATCAACAAGTCCACAGCCACAACACAAAACATAAAACCTGTACAACATAGACTAACTTTGAACGTTCGCCTCAGTATGTGGAGCCAAAAGTTTACAAATTACCTGTGCATTTCTGAGACATTACTTGTCCAAGTAAATTCAGAAAAAATCTACAACAATGGAGCAAAAGGTATTTTATTATTTAACAGAATATTTAGAATGTCAATAAGAAAATGTCTTATACTAATATAATTAATAGACTTACATGTGCAATTGCTGTTTCATATGTTGTATTTATTGCTATTTATTTATCGTGTATATACGACATATTTTAATTTATTTTTCTATTGTAGTGTTACTCAACAAACAAAATTATTGAATGTATAGCTCTTAATATAATTTATAACTTTTAATGTATCATATTTGAAAATTGTTGGTTCATTTATTATATTTATTGTTGTTTGATTTTAATCTATATTTTAAGGATTTCAATGTAGCAGGATTTGTCTTTTAAGTTTCATGACAAATCACCTGTAATGATGTAATGTAATGCTTAAGAATACATAAATTAAGTAACCATAATCCAGTAACCATTGCCGACATTCTGGATCTCACGGTAAAAACTGTATACAACCAGGATGAAGTATAGGTAAAGCACTGTAAGAACAATACAAACATATTAAAATAATTATTGTCCAATAAATTTAAAACATCTCATAAACAAATCTTTGTTTATGAGGCTTTCAATGGTAAAGAACACACATATCTACTTAAAACAGAAGTTCAATAGGACCAGTCCATTAATAACCAAATATTTAAGAACAAATATCTGCAAAATCTGTGCGTTAGAATAAACAAAAATTCCAATATCATTTAATGGTATATTGTAGGTATAAATCTTGACTGTACATGCTTTATACACTTGCCATGCATTAAATTGTGAATACTGTTGCTTTCACCAGACCTGTTACAAAAATAGTGTGCATTACATATAATAATTATATTACTGTATATCATTTTTCTCTGGTATATAGCTGTTTGCCAAAATAAATATTCTACTATTTACCATGTAATTAAAGTTGATACTTACAAAACCAAATTATGTTTCCATTATTAGCAGCCTCGTATACAGTAAACAACTGATATATGTTCAAAAGTTGTCCAATGATAGCACAAGAGAATGCGACCATTACCCATATCAGCACTAGCTTGGCTTTTTTCTGTAAAAATAATTATTGTCAGTTATATCCACCATACTGATTTCATCTGGTTCTATGGAAATGCCCAGAATTAGAAAAGAAAAAGTGGATGGGAGGAAGAGGATAACAGTATAAACCAATATCTCCCTGTGTATAGTCAATACAGTAGAAAATGTTACTGACAAGTAAAATACACACCAATTCCAAAATTTTGGGAAGTAGATTTATATATTCTGAGTACACAGTTGGTTGGTTTTATATTACTGAATATAGTTCCTTCGTAGCCAGAACACTTGGTGACAACATTTTCTAAAATTTCAAACTGAACTGTTTAGCTGGATTAGTTCCACAACTCCTGTTCTGGGATAAGTGAATAAAATTGACATGCTAGTTTCTCCAAGCATTTTAACATCCAATCTCTATTCCTCTATTTTAAAAACTTATCTGGTACGTTCAGCCTACATTCTGTAAATTTTATAATGTTTTCTAGGTCAGCCATTCAAGATAAGTTTGCAAAGTTCAACTGAAGCCATTAAGATCTTTAGACTTTTAGTGAGCACAAAGAGATAAATTTTAGTCTTTATAATATGAAATGAAACAGCTTTATTATAGGTGAAGTTTGGAGTATGAAGTCTTCTCTTCCACTTACTACAGTACATTCTTATTAAAAGAACATACTGAAATTACTTGAAATGAACAAAATAACAAATATAAAATAGCTTAATGACATCAAACTTAAAATAATAATATTGAAAATAATGTCAGTTCAACACAAAACAAAGCATAATTATAAATTACAGAAATCTTACAACAAACTGTTTTGAAAATAAGTAACCAATTACTGAAGCATCCATTCAAATTATTCACAGATTTAGCCCCAAAGTGTGCCACCCACGACCCAGACCTCAATACATCTGCAGCTCGGAGACCTCTGCCCTGAAACCAAGATTTCTGATGACATAGGGAAGTGTATCTCATTGTTCACATTGGTAGGAATGGATAGACGAGATGCATGTAATGAATATAGTATGAAGAAGAATAAGAATATAGTACCCGCGAAGTTCTTCCTATTTCATTACGGATAGTTGTTAAAAAAAGAAATTACATGATAACCCTTAAAGTGAAAATAAATCTGATTTGATAGTTTTGAGCTCTTTGCAGTCTGTCCAAAAGCTCAAAACTTGCATCATTGTAAACTACGTCACAGTAATTAGAATGCAGCATAATCAAGTTCTTTACCAGCATAATTTTTAAGTTGACGGGTAAAAAATCAAGTGTTTTGTCATAATTAGTCCAAGGTTCTTTACTTTCAAAATATTCAATTTCTTTATTGTTGAGTTTATGCCTCGGTGCAGTAATCAAGTCAATTTGACTAAGGATTCTGAAGTAACTGAAAAGCATAGTCTGAGTCTCATTTCATTCAGTTTGAGTCCATTTCTGAAAGCCCATTTTGCAATTGCATCAATGTCACTGTACACTGAAATTCAGCATTGTTTATGTTGTTGGATGAAAAGTATGTGTAAATTTAGAAGTCATTAGTATATAAGTTTAGAATTACTTATTACAGTTGTCACATCGTCCACATACAATGAGAACAGTAATGGATCAAGCATTGAGCCCTGTAAATCTCCTCTAGTTCTCCTTAACGAGTACTCAACCCTTGTTCTCACACTCTGTTGACGGTAAGTAAGGTATGATTTGACCCAGTTCACACAACCATCAGGAAAACCCACCTGCTTAAGTTACCCAAAAAGAAAGGGACGATAAACACAGTCAAATGTTTTAAAGAAGTTGAAGAGAGACAACAGAGTTAGTTTGTTTTCTATCTAAAGCTAGACAAATATAATCTGTGGTTTTAGGAAGTGTAGTAATTGTGCTATGATTTTATACGAAAACTGAATTGGAAGTGAGAAAGAATATTATACCACTAGAGATAAACTGAAAACTGCTGATGTGAAATGAAATGAAAAATGTCTTTATTAGAGGCGAAGTTAGGACTATAAAGTTCTCTCTACCACTTAACCTCGTAAAAAATTAAACTAACATACATATACATGTATAACTAAAAATAAATCTATTGCTACAAAGACATAGACAGAGCTGGGAGGGTATTGGTGGGTCTGAAATCACAAGATGATTAGGAGATGTTTATTTAGTTTAAGAATTTAATAAGGCTAATTAACACAGAAGATTTTTGGAAACACATCACTGACTTTTATTCAAGGATTATTGGAAATGTGTCTTTAAGAAATCGTATCGGAATATTAATGGCTTCAATTGCTTTATTAGTTGTTCTCATGCCAACATGACATGTTGAGGACATTAACCTCAAACACGGAAATGAATCAGAAATCAGAAATTTATTGTCACATAACGTTACATAAATGTAGTAGATAAAATCTACAATGAACAGGTGACTCGTCAATATAGTTTAAAATATACTAATCCTAATTAAAAAAAGTTATAAACATAATTAACAATTCATTGATAAATAATCAATATTAATTGCACAAACAGTGATCCAGTAAGTATATAAAACATTAAACTCTAATGATACAGGTACAGATTATAATTCATATTAAAATTAAATAAAGATAGATGTAGCTATTATTACACTAAAATAAAATAATTTACAAAACATAAAACACATTTAAAAATAATTAGTGATAAAATAAATACAGTGGAATTAATATATATACATCAAAATGTTTTGATACGGTTGGGGGGTAATTTAATTAATGAAGGTTGCATCATTTAGAAAATCAGTTTCTGAATAATATTCTTTCTCTATTAAAATATGTTTTAATTTTATAGAGAACTTTTCTGGAGGCAAAGAGGATAGAGATATTGGAATTTTATTGTAAAATTTTAGTTCTTTGTAATAAGGGGACATTTCAAATAATTTAGTTCTATGGATTGGGTATGTAAGTCTGTCTCTCTGTCTTGTATTATAATCATGATCTTTTGTGGTGATATTATTAAGTAAGTTTTTATGGGTATACATTAAGACCTCATATATATAAAGTGACGGAATGGTCAATAAATTTAACTGTTTAAATATAGACCTACAGGATGATCTAAAATTTAATTTTGTTATGATTCTCAAAGCTCTTTTTTACAATATAAAAATAGAAATTGCTTTGGAGGAAGAACCCCATGCCAATATACCGTATTTCATGTGAGGAAAAAAATAACCATAATACACTGTCATCATCACTTGAAAACTCACAATATTTTGTAAAACTTTTAAGGCAAAACACGCAGAGCTCAGCTTATTTTCCAATTTTTCAATATGATGTTTCCAATTAATGTTTTCGTCAATGTATAATCCTAAAAACTTTACTGTATTAGAAACACCTACCGATTCATCATTGAAATTCACGGTCTGAAGAATAGATTTATTTTGGTGTGTTTTAAAATGAACAATTTCTGATTTTTTGCTGTTTAAAAATAAACCATTTAGATTGAACCAATTATTTAATTTTAAGATAAGTGATGAGATTTTACAATGCAAACTTACGGTGTTTAGGTCTTTTACTATTGCTGTTGTATCGTCTGCATACAATATTAAACCTTCATCTGTTACTTCCTGTAGGTCATTTATATAAATTAAAAATAATGTTGGGCCTAAAATGGATCCCTGAGGCACCCCCTTACTTACAGACTTCCATTCAGATTCATATTTTATGCTTCCAATTTTAATCAAAGTTTTTTGTTTCCTAGATTGGAAATAAGACCTAAACCAGTTTAATTCTCTCACACCATAAAATTCCAATTTTTTAATAAGATTGTTATGTATAACGCAATCAAAAGCGCTAGATAAATCGCAGAACACACCAGCAGTGGCCCGCTACTCATCCAAGGCTTGAGAAACCTCATTTACCAAATGAGCCAGGGCCCCTTCAGTGCCATGACCTCTCCTAAAGCCAAATTGATTTTTATGAAATAAGTCATATTGTTCCAAATATCCAGTCAACTGAGAATTTACAACACTTTCAAAAATTTTTGAAAAAACTATGGGACTGAAATTGGGCGATAGTTTTCAATGTGAGCTCTGTTTCCTTTTTTTAAAGATAGGTGTTATCACCAAATATTTCAGTCTGTCAGGAAATTCGCTCTTCATAAAAGAGAAATTAATTAATGTACATAGTTGGGTGCAGATGTAGGGATTCACTTTTTTTATAAGGAAGGTAGGAACATCATCCCATCCTGTGGAATTTGTATTTTTTAATTTCATTATGGCTTTTGATACATCTTTATTTTTTAGTTAAAAATTTGAATTCATAAGGCGTTTGTTTCATATTATGAAAAATCATATGCTCATAATAGGGTATACTTTTGGAAGTTTGTTTAAGTTTCTCTGCAGCTAAAGCAAAATGTTCATTGAATTCTTGAACAATTCTATTTGGATCAGATATTGTATCATTGTCAATAATTAATTGTCCAAGACTTTTTTCCTTTTGACCGAATCCCAATTCAGATTTAACGACTGACCAGACAGCCTTAGATTTATTTCTCGACTTGGAAATTAGTTCGTCATTAAACATTCGTTTAGCATTGTTAACAACTTTTCTAAATATTCCTCTGTATGTTCTATAATATTTTAAAAGCAATGGTGATTTGTTTGTTTTGACTAAGCTGTGTAACTCTCTTTTTTTATACTTGAAACTTTTATCCCCGTAGTACACCAGGAGTTTTTAGTAATTCTCGTCTTCCCACTAATGGTTTTCATTGGAAAACATTCATTAAATATTAACAAGAATTCTGACAAAAAAGCATTAAAGTTATTGTTTACATTATCAGATGGGTCCAAAGTCCAATTTAGTTTTTTTATTCTTGATTCAAAATTGAAGACATTTATTGCAGAAAAAAATCTTTTACTTATTAAAATTGATTCTCTTTTAGTTTTCTCAGGTAACTGGATGGAAACAAACAAAGAATTATGATCTGACCACCCCATGTCAAAATTTATTTTATCATTTACCATACAGTTCATACTTGAGAAAATGTTGTCTATGCATGACATTGTGAAATCAGTAATTCTGGATGGTGCCAAAAAATTATATAAAAATCCATTTTGTGTCAGAATGTTTTTAAAAGTTTTAACATTGTTACAATTTTTATTCAACAAGTTGATATTAAAATCAGAAGCCACCAATACTCTGTTATTTTTATGTTTGCTAACCAAATCTAACCAATTCTGTATTTTATTTAAAAAGATTTCTGTGGAGTTTGATGAACAATATTTAGCTGGTGGTGGAGTTCTATAAATAGATGCTATTGTAACATTATAATCAATTAGATTTATAAAGCAACCTTCAAAATGAAAGTCAGCATTAAAACATCTAAGGTTAATGTTTTCTTCAAACTTAATACCAGATTTGACTAAGATACATGATCCACCTCTAAGAGTTGTTTTTCTTACAAAGTAAGATGCAAGTTTAAACCCCTTTAATTTTTTCAAAATTTCAATATTTGATTCATTTAGCCAATGTTCATTAAAACAAATAATAGATATGTCTTTGCCTTCATGTTCAAGAAAAATTTCAATGTCATTTATTTTACACAAAAAACCTTGAGTATTACAAAACATTATCCAAATGCTGTTCCTGTAATTAAATTTTAAACTATCAAATATTTTGTTATCTATACAGCATTTTTGCCTGTGAAGGTTAGTATTATTATTGACATGGTGTGCAATCAATTCTAAATCTAAACTTCTATTTAACAATCCTTTCTTGACATTTATTTTATTCCTAAAAAATGTCTACCAACTTCATCAGGACAAAGGTTTTGTGAATTCACATTAGAGATTTGACTTTCACTCACACTATCACTATCACTAGAGCCTAAACCACAAACTGACTGCTCCTCTCCCATGACACCAGACACAGCAGATGCGTAGCTGTGTTCACCTGGCATGACGATCAGGGATGAATGAGATGATTCAGCTGAGAGTCCAGTAACAACCACAGAAGAGGAAGATTGTTTAGTTGGCAATGGATCTTGTAGTTTGTTTTGAAAATCTTCAGGCAATAAATCACACTTCTGGATCCCAATGTTGTTCATATTTGCATCCATTACAGAAGTCCTGTGAGATGGAGAGAGATCTTTATTGACTAATTCTGCCTTTGCATTTTTGTCTGAAATTTGCTTTTTACAGGAAGAAGCTACCCAGTGAATAGTTCGATTAAGATGATCAGTGCCCTTGTAGTTTAAATGAATGCCATCTTTGGCCAAGTGTAAATCAGATAAATTCCTACTAACATCCAAAAAAACCACACCAAGTTCTCTACAAAGCCATCTTAGGTTTTTATTTGAGCGATTAATCAGATGATACTCTATGTCACGTCTTGGTAGAATAGCATTTAAAATTATTTGAGCACTTGGAAACTTGTATTTTGCCGCCTTTATAACATTTCCAACCGCCCCCATTACATCTTCCGGACTTCTAGTCTGGTGTAGGTCATTTGTACCGATATGTAGAAAAACACATGTAGGCTGCACCTTACGTTCAGTGAATTTTAGTATTTTGTTGCAAAGTACATTAGCTCTTGCACCACGAAATGCGCCAACATAAGCATCAGGAACTGTAACATGTTTCAGAATGGAATCTCCCAAAACAAGGATAGATTTCTTTTTTTTAGTAGTACAAGAAAGACTGCTGTTTTTCCAGGCAAATTTATGACTATCCAGAGATTTAATATTGGAATTAATCATTGTCTTAATTTTGGTTCCTATATTTAAATCCTTTGAATGTGAAACCGAGCGGTTATTAGGTGGCTGTAAAGCAACTGTAACATTATCGACGTTGGACTGCTCACCTGAATCCATCAGAACACTGTACCTGTTAGAGATCACAGTTAACTTGTCATTAGTAAAATTTTTAGGTTTGACAGTTTTATTTAAACTTTGCTTCTCAACAGTAGTCCAGCCAGGTAAAAGTTGTAGTGGACTCCCGAATGATTTACAGTACCAGTCTTCAAGTGACAATCCCTCATAGGGTTCCTTGTTGCAGTAGCCATCAAGTAACAACCTAGCATTCACCAGAACATCTAAGCCACACTGGAAGCCATTTTTTTGCTGTATACATGGCATTTTTATAATATTGTCTGGATTATAGCCTATATTTTTGGCAAATTTATCTGCACTGTTTGCATTCATTCCCATTATGGAATCAAAGTGTAAGAGCGACATATTGATAGTGTCAACTACTAACAGACTCCAGTGTGATCCTGAGTCATCTTTATCTGAGATTAAACTGTCACTAAGGCAACAAAAAACAAATTTGTGTAAATTAAAAGAAAGTTGTCTCATAGTATAATCAACATCCATGCCATTAGCCAGCTTCAGGAACTGAGTCGATGCAGGACCCAAGAACAATATAGACTTTCCAACTATAGATTTTTCTCTAAAAGAGTCAAAATAACATTCCATCATGGAGTCGTTCAGAAAGTTATTTCTATTAGTTAATGGCACATTATAAGATTTATGTGAGGATAGTTTTTGTTTTTTTTTCCACTAGAGAATTTTGCAGCACAGTTACTTTTTTACTTTGGGTTTTAAGTTGAGTTATCAGGTCTTCATTTTTAGTTTCGAGGTCAGTGACAAGAGCCCTGCTATCAGCTAGCTTACTTTTAAGGGAATACAGTTCTTTATTAAGTATCCCATAACGTTTTTCAATACTTTCAGCTTTTTCCAATGATGCCTTACTTTCATCCTCCAGTTGAAGTGTAACTAACTCAGCACTTAGCTTCATATGTTTCATTTCATTTAACTTTATATTCAGCATATTATTATCATTTTCCAGAAGTTCTATTTTGGAGTTAAGAGATGTAATATTATCAAAGAACTTTTCCTCAATAGCATTTTCTCTGAGTGACATGTTAAATTTTGTAGAATGAAGCTCCTCTCTTAGGCTTTTATTTTCCTCTACCAAAGAGCTCAGCATTTCGTCTTGTATTGAAATGTTAACGTCATCTTTATTAATATTTTTACACAGTTCAGTTCCTGATAATTTACCAGATGATGAAATGGGGCAATGAATTAAAACAGGAAGATCATCCTCCTTACTATTTAGATGACTAGACGCTGTACAAGTGCTCTGATTCATAATTATTTCTGCCTCAGTAATAGCATCCTTTAGGCTTTTTTTGATACTAGATTTATTCAGAAGAATTTGTTTAGTTTCTTCAAAAGAGCTGAGGCAAGATATAGTACAGTATGCTGTCTGATTGGTACCAAAAAATGTTAGTTTAAATTTTTTTCTGCCACCCTCATCATCTACAGACATAATAGTAGCAGGCCACTGGGAATGACCTCTTATTTTAGCAAAGACGATGTTCCCTACCATAAATGTCATGTTGATATTAATTCAGAACAATTATCCGTTGATAAACTGTTTTTATAATTTAGATTGTACAATCAAAGTTGGTAGCAAACTACAAAATGAGTATTAAACTTCTTTCTTTCAAATGTCACCAATTAAAGAAAATTGATTAAAATTAAATTTTAAGAATAAGTAAATAAAAATGTCTGTTAGATATTATTTTGTATGATAGGTGTCGAGAATAAATCACAAAATATTTATGTTCAATAGAAATAAGTAACAAAAATTATTCAACAGCAGAGGGATTTGAACCCATTCTCCTATAGTTCAACAAGTTTTCAGAGATAGACACTATACCAACTGAGCTATTGGACTTGTTGATAAGCAATTGAATAAGTTATATCTTCAGCCAAACAGAAAGCTGATGTCAGATAAGAACAGCAGAGCCGAGCCCAGGGGGGTCAAACTGCAACTAGAGTCCAGCACCAATTATCTTATCAAGTCATCTACACATGTGATAACAACTAACAACTCAAGTCTCAAGTCTATGCAAAGATAAAAAATAGAATAATTAAACTTTTTCCTTTCACTTTTATAAATGTTACAAATTTTTCACCTGGTTACTGAAGAAAAAATCTTACTTGACACTTAGGTGTAAATTTTAGCACTAAAAGAAACTAAGAAACCACAGTATCTGAGCCAGAAAGCAGGAGCACAAAACCTCTTTTACTCACATGTGGGTCTTCCCCCACCGCACCTGGGATGAATGGGATCTGATGACCAAAACCACCAAAAGGAATTGCCTCAAGCTTAGTTATAATAGATCTACCTATTAAAGAAGAGTATATTTTAGCCTCTAACATACAAACACCATGCCTTCCAGTAATTATTATAATGTACCATTTTTAAATGGCAACTAAGGACATTCCAATACTGCCTTCAACCCGATATCGATTCAATGTTGAAAGGAAAGTATCTATAACAAATATAGGATTTGTAATATCAATACCTTCAGTATTGTATGGGATGGTACCAAAAAATCACAAATGATCAAGATTTAAATCATTGTTTATATTTAGTTTTACCTATATTCTAAAAGTACAAACACATTTCTATTATCACTGTCTATATTGACACAAGATAATATTTATCATTACATATAATGTATGCAATTTTACAACTAATATTATAAATTAACTTGGAGCAAGATCAGGATGGTAGGGAAATGAGGAAAGGGTTCCCAGTCAAACAAATCAAGAATTCTTGTGTACGGTTTACCGTGTGAGGTTCAAAATTGTCAGGCAAAACCAAAATTTTAGATGACAATTTTCCTCTACACTTGTTTCGGACAGCTCTCCTAAGGTTTTACTATGTTTGGCAGTACCGCTCAGAGTTTATTGTTGCACCACGCTCTAGACGCAGCGTCTGGACGCAGTCCAAACTATGAATGGCGAATGTGTAGAAACTTTGCTTTTCAAACACAACAGCATTCTATGGATGGGCCACCCCTCAACTGGAGGAGCAAGCAAGAGGACCACTATCATATACTGTACCTCATCCACTCCAGGCCAAGAAAAAAACCAAGAATTTGTGGATTCCAGTCCGACGACTTAAATAATAGACTGACTTGTAGAACAAGTGTAATTTCACTAGTAGTAGTAATTTTTGCAAAATAGATAATCTGTCTAACTCTGTTAATACAAGTAAGATAACTAATGAATCTCATCAATCTAGATTAGGGAATTAATATAAAGTACCAACAGCCGACAACATTTGACATACCAGTCTCAACCAACTTT
This sequence comes from Homalodisca vitripennis, assembly GCF_021130785.1. Lineage (NCBI taxonomy): Eukaryota > Metazoa > Arthropoda > Insecta > Hemiptera > Cicadellidae > Homalodisca > Homalodisca vitripennis. The sequence continues at coordinate 144,193,552 of NC_060209.1, read as the reverse complement.
AAACGTATTGAATTGAATATCAGATCACTTAGGAACAAAATTGGTCATTTGGAAACAATCTTGAAGAAGGAAGAAATTTCATTGTATGTGCCTGATAGTTTCATTCTAGCATCCTCTTATTGTCGCAAACCTCCTCACATTCACGGAGACTCATCAATTTTATTAAAGGAATCTTTGAAATATGAAGTAATTGATGTCTCTGAATACTGTCTTGATTTTGTGTGTGAACCCTCTGTAATTAGGCTGATAGAATATAATTTTATTTATTGTATGTATGTATAGAACTCCCAATTCTGATTTTTATGCTTTTGTAAATAATTTAGAAAAACCTATTAGTATATTTAATGACCAAGCCCACAAGTTTTTTGCCCTGGCTGGTGACTTAAATGTTAATATCTTAGAACAGAATACGCCACATGTGCAGTACTTCTTAAACGTTCTTAGATCAGTAAATTTATACAACACGAATAGCTTGCCAACAAGAAACACATCCTGTTTGGATAATCTGTATACTAATATCAACAAGGAATTTGTTATAGTTGCTCCTTGCTTAAACAGGACAAATCTCTGACCATGCAGGTGTTTTTGTTAGTTTTTCTCTTTCAATCACTTCAAAAGAGAAGGGTGAGAACAAAACCATATAAAAAAACGTCTCATTTCACAAGATAGATTGTATGACTTAGGAGAGTACTTAAAAGGTGTTGATTGGTCAGGTTTAAGTAATTTCGATGATGTAAATGGTTGTTTTTTTCTATGTTTGTAGATATGTTGGTAACTCATTTTAATTATTATTGTCCATTGATTAGTGTCAAATTAAGTTGTAAACCAGGTGATCACTTAACAAGAAGTCAGTTTACTCCCAAACTCCGGTTGATGCGCACTTTCTTGCTCGCCTTATATGATAAGTGGAAATTAAGTTCAGACCAACTTGACAAGAATAAATACATGCAGTTTAAAAATTGTACTACAAAGCTATCAGTGAAGCTAAAATAAGTCTCAATGATAAATTGATTCAAAATGCAAAAAATAAATGTAGAAAGGCTTGGGAAATTGTTAAAAAAGAATCAGGGCATATTGAACACACAATAAAAAAATTCTCTCTCTGCAGATGTATTGAACAATTATTTTACAAATACACAAATTAACACAGTAAACTACATGTCAAATAATGTTAATTGGGCGGATCTGTTGAGGAATTTTCCCCCCTGAAATATGTAAAAATGACTTCAGGTGGAAATCAATTGACAAAAAAAAAACTGTTAAAGATGTAGTTACAAGATGAGCAACTCTCGAAGTGAGGATGTATTTGGTTTATCCAATTATGTAATCAAAGGTATAATAGATGTAATATTAGTTCCACTTACTTATCTTGTAAACCGCATGTTTCTTGAAGGTAGTTTTCCTCAGTGTTTAAAATTTGCCAAGGTGACACCTATTTTTAAGAAAGGTGACAGAAATAACCATGAGAACTATCGTCCAATTGCAATTGTCCCCATATTAAGTAAAGTAATTGAATCCTGCATTTTGAAGCAACTGTATGATTATTTTGTATCTAACAATTTGCTATATCCCTTCAGTTTGGTTTTAGACCTCATCACTCCACTAATATGCTGTTGAGTCTGTTATTGACATTATTCTCAAGGGCTTTGAAAAAAAACTTGGTTACTGGCTGTAGTTTAAATTGATTTGAGCAAAGCATTTGATTTAGTGTCACATTCAGTGTTGTGTAAAAAGTTAGAATTTTACGGTATTAGGAATAAAGAATTGCAACTACTTGAAAGTTACCTTAGCTATAGAAAACAATTTGTATGTGTAAATAACTGTTCTTCTGATGTGTTAAATGTAAGTACAGGGGTACCTCAAGGCTCAGTCCTTGGACCTTTTTATTCTTAGTGTTTACAAATGATTTTAGTTATAATGTACCTTCAAACATCAGTGCTATACGCTGATGACACAACATTGATATGCTCTGATGTTAGTGTTTCACAAGTTAATTCTCAACTCACCAATTCATTTGAACTAGCGAAAATGTGGTATTCTGCCAATAATCTGGTTATAAACGATAGTAAGATGAGAGTATACTTTTTTCATTGAAAAATAATTTAGACACAATTAATGACAACTTTTTAAAATCGGTTAAACTACTTGGTATTTCCCTAGACAGTACACTCTGCTGGGATGAACATTGTCGATGGCCTTTGTAAGAAATTGTCAAGAGTGTTTATTCTTACTAAGGAAACTAAAGTATTGTGTGAGCCCGGATGTTTTTATTGATGGCCTATTTTGGTCTCTTTCACAGCCATTTAAGTTACGGTGTACGCCTCTGGGGTAATTCTAGTGCTGCAAAAAAATCCTTTACATGGCAAAAGAAGGCAGTAAGGGTATTGGCTGGGTTATCTAATCGAGAATCCTGCAGAGCAAGTTTTTGTAAATATAAAATCATGACACTTGCCAAACTTGTATATTTATAGCAATTTAATATTTGTTAAAGTAAATATAAATAATTTTAATACTCACAGTTTAGTGCATAATTATCAAACAAGAAAACAAACAAGACCTGGTTGCACCAAATATTAGATTAAGTAAAACAATGAAAAGTTACCAATACCAACAGTTGAGATTCTTTAATAAGTTACCTGTTTCAATTAGATTGTTGCCAAATAATGAGTTTTACAAAGTTGTATCTAAGTGGCTTAAGTGTAATGTGTTTTATACAATTGAAGAGTATATGTCTTGTGAAAATTTTATATCTTAGTTAACCTTTTTTATATTGTTAACATTGTTCTAGTACATAATATAGGTTTAGGAAATCTAGACTTACTCTGACGAAGCCTATTGTAATTTGTAAAAATTATTTAATGGCTAATAAAGATCTTGATTCTAGAAAATCAATAAGAAGTTTGGCGGTACTCACAAATCATTTTGTCAACTTTGGCAACCAGTTCATCAGTCACAATGTTCGGACGTCCACTATTCTCTTGATCATGAATGTTTCTTCTGCCATTTTAAAAACTAAATGCACCACTTCTTAACAGACCGTTCAGTCATTACGTTGTTCCTGTACACTTCACACAATTGCCACTAAATTTCTATCGGTTTTAAGTTTTTTGCCAAAAAAAAGGAATCAGTGACTGCACTTCACAACTGGTGGGATTTTCTATGGCAGCACACATTTCAAATTTGAATATAACAAAAACAGGTAACGAGGGGATGTTCTCGCTGTCATGGCTGGACTCTGACTGAGATGCTGAGCACGAGCACACCAATATATACACGATTTGCACGCGCCTGACTGCCTCAGGTGAAAACATTCCTTACTTTCTGAATAGCCCTCTTATATACTTAAACATGCATATATTTACCTTCAGCTGTTTTTGTAGGCCTTATATTAAAAAAATATAAATAATTTTAAATACTACAATTCCTTGTAGAATAATAATTTTCTCAATTTCTCCTGTTTCAAGGCAGTTATCTCATACCCCTGTTGTTGAAAACAATTTTTAAACTAACCCAAACAAAACTGACTGCACCACTTTAAGCTACCTCAAGAGCCTTCAATATATAATGGTTAAAAGACTTGGAACTACAATTAGGTACAAAAGGAACAATGCATTTAGTAGCTTGGAAACACAGAGGATACAACAGGGTTAAGGGAAAAGAATTACAATAGTCCAGTGACTCAATCAATCAATCAATCAATCAATCAATCAAAGAGAACTTTATTCATATACATCGAGTACAGAATATGTGTCAATATGTATGTAAAAATGTTATCTAGTTTAAAACATAGATCAAGTCCTAGTTTAAAAATGTCATGTCCAGTTTCAAAATTCCTCGATGGAGTAAAACGTCCTGTCAGCAAGCCATGCACTGAGATTCCTCTTCAACGCTGACTCTCTTGTTATGCTCTTGAGGTGTCTTGGTAGGAGATTGTAAAATTTTGCACCTGCATAAGATGGCTTCTTGGTAGTCATGGTGAGTCGATGAGGTTGTAAGACGAAGTTTGTCACATTGCGGGTTCCATATGAATGAATTTTGCCCAGTCTATTGTAATCAGTGTTAAATACATGTAGAATGGTTTGTTGTATGTAAAGAGTCACCACTGTCTGAATTCCAAGGTCTTTGAAAGCACTTCTGCAAGAGTCAAGATGATTTAGACCTGCCAATATTCTTACCGCTTTCTTTTAAAGTTTTAGAACTTTAGTCATATTTCCTATACTTGACCCTCCCCATATTACCAAACCATACCTCACAACAGACTCAAATAGGGCAAAATACGCGACCCTGGCCGTTGACAGATCTGCAACAGACCTTGTTCTTTTTACAACATACAGGGCAGTACTCAGTTTCCTGCACACCATGTCCACATGAGGGGTCCAGGACAGATGTTGGTCAATGATCACTCCTAGGTATTTGGTCTCGTCCTCTACTTCCACCATTGGCAACCCCTCGGTTAAGTTTGCAGCTCTTGTAAACAGGATTTGTTTAGTTTTGCTGTCATTTAGTGCAAGATCGTTCTCCTGACAATATTGTTTTGCCATATTGAAAGCAATGAAGGCCTGACAATCTAAATCATTAGGGCCTTTTTCAGCAAGTATAAGAGCTGTGTCATCAGCGTACATTGTGGTGTGGGCTTGCTCCTTTAGGTAATCTGGGAGGTCATTTGTTACCAATACATACAAGACTGGACCCAGTACTGAGCCTTGAGGGACCCCTCTTGTTATATTGAGGGGTTTTGACCTAGCATGGTAAACTGTGTTATTAGCTGTATATTTCAGCTCTACTAGTTGAGTCCTGTTCTTCAAATAACTATTGAACCTTGGATTCCTAAAGTCATCAGCTTAGTAAGAAGTAAATTATGTCCCAGTGTGTCGAAAGCTTTACTTAGATCCAAGAAAATAGCAGATGCTATTTTTCCAGTTTCAATTTGGTCAATTACATTCTCAAAGAAGTCAGTGATAGCTGTGGTTGTAGATTTAGAGGATAAAAATCCGTGCTGATGTTTACTGAGCAAATTATTGTCCATGAGGTGGGTTATTAATCTTGTTAAAACAATTTTTTCAAATATCTTGGAGATGGTTGATACAAGAGATATTGGTCTAAAGTGGCCAGCTTCTGTGCTTTGTGGTTGTTTCTTAATAGGGATTATTTTGGCAATCTTGAGGTCAGCTGGAAAAATACTCTGAGCTAAGGACTTGTTCATAATATCAGTCAGAGGCAGTGTAATTTCATCAACACAGTGCTTAAGTAAGATAGATGAGACATCATCTATGCCTGCTGATGGCTTTGATTTCATTGCCATGATGGTTTTCTTAACTTCTGCCTGTGTAGTGCTATGAATAACAAATTCAGGTGCATTGAGGCTTCCTTGAGATATCTGAAGTTTGACCTGCTTCTTTTAGTGTTATCTCAGCTATAGTTGTAAAATAAGTATTTAAGTGCTCAGCTATTTCGAATGGATTGTTTAATTTTTTGCCATTGACTGTCAATTCAAGTAGAGTGTCCTGTTTCTTCTTATGGCGTTCATTATTAATTGTGTCCCAGACTGCTTTTGACCTGTTTTCTGAGTTGCTTATGCGGTCTACTATTGCTTGCCTTTTTATATATTTCAGTCTCATATCATAGGCTTTTTTCTTTTCTGCTGTTTGGGTTTTAGCAGCTACGCAACCTGTGGTTTCTTCTCTATTTAAGGCTTCTAAAAACTCGGTCTTCAGTCTTTGAGCTTCTGGATCATTAAAGCGACAAGCTCTTGCATTACGCTTTGCTTTGGTTTTTTTATAAGGACATGTTAGGTTCATTGCAGAGTTAAGTATTTGGCTAAAATTTCTAAAAGCAGTGTCCACAGCTGGTGCATTAAGCACTAATCCCCAGTTAAGTCCCTTTAAGTAGTCACTCAGGCTGTCAAGGTTATTTTTATTAAGATGTCTTCTAATTGAATAAGTTGTGGGAACAGGTGATTTCTTCAGACTCGTTGAACACAGCTGTGCGTTGTGATCCGAAAGTCCTGTGGTCAAGACATCTACTGTGACTTCTGGTAAAGGGATGTTGGAGCAGACACAGTCAATTGATGTTGATGTAGTGCTGGTTACTCTGGTAGGTGGCAGTGATAATCTCCTAACACCATATTGTGCAAGAGCGTCATTAAGTTTCAAACAGGGACTGTCTTGAACTAGGTTGTCCACGTTTATGTCGTCAATTATAATGCTTTGTTGAAAGGGGATTGTGTTCAAGATCTCTGTTAAGTGATCGATTGCCTCATCCAAGTTCCCAGATGGTGGTCTATAAACACCCAACACATAGATGCTCTTTTGACCTTCTTTGATTTTGATAAGTTGGGTCTCACATATCATCTCTAGTGCTGGAATTGTATCAATCCTGTCCACTTTATTTCCCAGATTTAAGTGTTTATATATGGCTACACCTCCTTTTTGATGATGCATCCTAGAGAAACTTCCTACCAGTTTATAGTTAGGAATTTTGGTATTTTCAAGAGCATCATGTTTTAGTCCGTGCTCCGTTAGCACAACAATACTAGGGAGGAATTCGTCTAACAAGTGGTTTAGTCTGTTCACTTTATTTGACATGGAGTTGATGTTCTGATGTAATATAGTCAGTTTACTTGTGTCATTAAATTTCTCCCCTGTGTTTCTGTGCACAGAGACTATTTTGTTTTTAGTTTTACTTTTATTTTTTGGCAGAGGTCTAAAAAACTTTGATTTGCACCATTACCACGTATAATGTTAATGGGCTCTTGTAGCTCATTTTCTGTTGCGTAGGATAGAGAGTTGTGGTTCAGTTTTTTGGTAAAGGGAGTTTGGCTGACTCTCCCTATGTCTTGGTCGGGTATTTGTCCATTTTGTAATAAAATGTTGTAGTTCAGTTTTTTGCTAAAGGGAGTTTGGCTGACTCTCCCTATGTCTTGGTCGGGTATTTGTCCATTTTGTAATAAAATGTTGTAGTTCAGTTTTTTGCTAAAGGGAGTTTGGCTGACTCTCCCTATGTCTTGGTTGGGTATTTGTCCATCTTGAGGTAAAATATCGTGGTTCAGTTTTTTGTTAAAGGGAGTTTGGCTGACTCTCCCTATATCATTTCCATAATAACTGTTGGAAAATGAAGTCTTACTTAAGTTTTTAAAGTAGTCTTTTATGTTATTATTAAAGAAGTCGATGAAAGTTTCATCTTTGTCCAATTTGTAGGCTGTGCAAGGGGGCTGGATGGTGAATATAAAATACCCGGTTAGCGTAGGGTATAGATTTGTGTCATAGTTTAGTTGTATAGGTCAGGCTTTAAAAAATGTATACTAAGGTGTAAAATTACTCTTGCAGTAGCCAGATCTTAAGTGTTACCGTACAGCGACGTAACTAGGGGGGGGCACGCGGGGGCATGTGCCCCGGGCGCAAGTTGTTGGGGGGGCGGCGCCAACACCGGCCACAGATTTTTCTAATAAAAATTGTTTTGAAAATATATTTTTTAATGCGAGGTGTGTTGCAAAAGAAAATCATTATATTTATTATTTTTTATTTGATTTAAGTCTAAGAAAATGCAAAGTGAAATGATGAATGCTATCTGACTATTTACGAATCATTTGTTTACGGTCCTGCATGAACTTGTACAGAACGAGTATGGGCACACTGTGTTATCTGTGGAATGACTCACTAGGACGGCGCGGCGTCAGACACTTCCTTCCCCTACCGGCTCCCACCCGCCAGCTCCCCCATCCCTCTCAATACCGCACCACACACATCCACATTGCCACAAACAACACAACACATCGATGCTCGCTGGGCCTGACCTTGACTAACAACTAACTGCGTATGTTGTGCAGTTGTGCACTACTATTGTTGACAATAGTTCATACTTCTACTTCATTTATATACATCATCAGTGGTTCGGTTCACGTAAAGTGGTTGCGGAGCTGTTTCTTTGAGTGTTTACTAGCAATATTATTTTCGTGTTTTGTGAATATTAGTCATGTCGAAAAAACTGTCTGGTGCGGAAAAAAGATCGCAAAAGAGCTAAAGAGAGAAAAAAAGAAGCACATCAAACCTCGTCTCTTCTATCATCATGGCTAAATGAAACAAACAGTAAAGGTAGGTAAGATAGATATACAGTACTTTGTTACTTTGTATTTATTAACTAATACAGATTAATGATTAACTTATTGAAACCTTAAAAATTATATCATAATTAACTTTTCTGTAACTGTAGCAGCGTTACTATTGATATGAATCTGTGTTTAAAAAAATATATAATTGAACACAGGGTTTTAAGCTTTCTTCTTCTTAAGCTATTTCTTAGAAACGCTAACAAAGCCAGCAAAATCTAGTCATCGTCACACTTGAAGACGACATTTTCGCTTTAACCAAGAACTAAGAACGTCATAATTTATTTAAAAAAAATAGTATAGTAGGAGATGCTTTGTCGGCAGTATTGTTTAATTTAGCGTTAAACTATGCTTTTAGATAAATACGGCACAATTTAAAACAGCTAAGTTCTACCACAAATTGACAAATCATACCCTAATAATATTATTTTATCGAATGAAGGTAACTCGAATTTTTTATTTTTTCAGATGAAATCAGCTGTAGTACAAGTACGACTTTGAAGATGGAGGGTCATCAGCTGATGCAGTCCAAGACGTGTTTTCAACTAATGCTAATCTTGGTACGGAAAATCTTCAGCTGAAGAACTTCCAGTTGTACCAACGGTCACCAGGATGACGTCGAGGGTGAAGAGATCGAGATGTTTCAACCGGAGCAAAAGTATAATAATGGTACGTCTACGAGTTTGACAACTGATCCAATCCCATGGTGAGTCTACTAAATCTATTGATCTAAAAGATCCGGGGAAGTGGCCTAATAACTCCATTTCGGATGCCAGACAGATGTTTTCCTCGTATCGAGATTATTGAATGAAGGGAAAAATAGAACCTGATCTTAACAATACTTTAAGAGATGGGAGACAGTTGACTAAAGATGGTTTACAAAAATTATGCCTAATGGCTTAAAAGTACATTCGAACATGGCTAGTCTATAGCAAATCAAACAATTCCTTGTATTGTATCCCATGCAAACTTTTTTCGCACACTGAACATCAACATCCACATAAGATTTCTGCTTTAGCCAAAGATGAAGGGTTTCACTCAGTGGAAGAATTGAGTGAACGGATTCCTGAGCATGAGAACTCCTTAAATCACAAACAGTGCTTTTGTGCTTGGAAAAATTTAGAATCTAGTTTAAGTAAACGTTCTGGCATTGACAAAGAACTACAAGACATGATGCACTTGAAGAGGCACACTGGAAAGGGTGTTTTGTATGCTATCATTGATGTAATCTTACACTAGCAAAAGATGGCAGCCCATTACGAGGCTCCAATGAAAACCTGGATTTCAGTGACCCTAGATGCGGTAGGTTTTTTTGAACACTATTGAACTAGTATCTCATTAAACCATGCACCTCTGAAAGAGCACATTCTTCGCCATAAAAAAGGCCAAGTCAGTTACTTTTCGCCGCTCATCCAGAATGAATTTTTAGACATTATTGCAGGAAAAGTCAGAGAAAACATATTTTGTGACATCAAGGCTTCAAAATACTTTTCAATTATGTTTGACTGTACTCCCGACGTAAGTCATTTGGAGCAAATGTCTCAAGTCCTTCGTTATGTGAAAATCACCGAACAGGGTCCGGAGGTAGTGGGAGAGTTTTATTGATTTTGTAAAAGTTGGTGAAAAAACTGGATTGGGTCTTTCGCAAGAAATTTCAGAGAAAATCAAAAAAGATGGCTTAGATTTGAAGAACTGCCGGGGCCCAGTGCTATGACAATGGTTCGAATATGGCTGGCAAAATACAAAGGCGTCCAATCTAGGATTCTTGCCGAAAAACAACCTGGCTTATTTTGTGCCTTGCGCGGCTCATTCCTTAAATTTTAGTAGGTGCAAATGCTGCTAGTCTAAGGTCAGGGGAGGTACAGTCATACTTTGGAACTCTTAACTGCTTGTACAATTTTTTTGCTTCGCTCGACCAATAGATGGGAGGTTTATATTAAAACATGTCCCTCTTTCTCTAAAACTACAAAGTAACACCAGATGGTCGACTAAGAGGGAAGCTGTACAAGTTATATACAAGCATCTAGGTAAAATTATAAATGCTTTAAATGACCTCAGAACCAGCCTAACTACCTCAGATGAAACAAAAACTGAAGCAGCTAATCTTTTGAAAAAATGTCAAGCAGTTTGAGTTTATAGTTCTCTCCTGTTTTTGGTACAAGCAATTGACCCGCATTGACATTGTGAACAAGGCTCCTACAAGTGGAGAATATCACCATACATAGATCGGCCAAACACATCAGTCGATTGATCTACTGAACTGACTCGGAAAGGGCAAACTATTCAAACGCTGCAATGAAAGAAGCCAAAGAAATGGCAACAAATCTTGGCCTTGATCCTCATTTCAAGTAGTTCGAAAGAGAAAGAAAAAAGCGCATGTTTGATGAGAATGCCGAAGATGAAAGCACCTGAATTCTCAGAAGAGAAGAAATTTCAACAGCAGCTATTAGAAAATCGATCGATCGCATTCTTTGTGAACTCAGAGAAAGATTCAACTCTATTCAAAACATAAATCATTTGTTTGGTTTTCTCAACGGAGCTAGCTTTGGAACAATGAGTGGGGTGACCTAAAGGCTAAAGCAATTGAATTAGCCTCCAAATATAAAGAAGACTTGGACAAAGACGAATTGGCAACTGAAGTGGAAAGTTTCAAATACCATGGTTTGGATTTAGTACCAAATATCCAAACAGCCAATTCGATTGATCTTCTGAAATTTTTGTGTTGTGAACAAAATGGAGGATGTATATCCAAACATAATGACTGCATTACGGATCTTCTTGACAATTCCGGTTTCAGTGGCTTCGAATGAAAGAAGTTTTAGTAAACTTAAAATAATAAAAAATTATTTACGGAATTTGACAGGGCAACAGAGGCTGACAAACCTAGGGATTATTTCCCATTGAGCACCAGGTAGCCTCAAAACTATGCTTCAGTGAGATTGTCAGTACATTTTGCTGCAAGAAAAGCCGAAAAGTTAAATTCTAAGAACAATTAAATGTTTAAATCAATATTTTACATAATTTACTATCATAAGTGTTTTTAGTATAAATGGTGTTGTTTTGAAATAAAAACTATTTGTTTTTGAAAATACGTATTCTATTATTTACCAAATATATTTAGGCCTATATACTTTGAACTTGAGGTTGAGTATTTTAAGATCAAGATTCAAGATAGTATTAATTGTAGCGTACCCGGTACCGATGGACAACACCCACACTTTTTAAGAGGAGTTATAAGGAATTAGTTTCAGTTCAATTGGTGGGGGGGAGGGGCGCCAAAATAGGTGTTTGCCCCGGGTGCTGAATAACCTAGGTTACGTCGCTGTTACCGTAAGTAATTCTCTTCTCTGCATCTCTTTCAGTCTTTTAGGAGTTGGTTTAATAGTCTGACATCTGCATGACTTCCCTATCGTGCACGATCATTTTTCAATTATTTTTCAGTGTGAGTTAAATGTATCAATTTGAAACCTAAAAAAAATAATAATCTTTTGTGTATGTGCTTTAAATAAAATGTTTTTTGGTGTTTAGTAATTAATCTATCTTGTATTTATTAGTTTTTTGTTTTAGGTACCTAAGTATTATTTTTAAATAACTATTTGTGATCTTAATGAACTGATGTTTTCAAAGCCCTCTAGAGCACAAAGGTCCTTATAGGACTATGTGCATTTTCTAAGCTTCTTGTCGTAAGAGAACCAAAACCCCTCTGGAATTCAAACTAGAAAGTGGAAAGCTAAATTCTGGAGAGAAGTGGAAGCCAGTGCTAAAATTATTAGTCAAGTATTTATCGACACCCGACAAAACCCGAGCTCTAGTACACACATTGTAGCTGCGACAGACGTACCTGTAACTGATGAACACGAAGAAAGATGAGAACAAAAAAGGACAAGAACTACAACCACCAGATTCTGAAGATAGTGGAACATTATCATCAGATAAAAATGTCCAAGATGAAGATTTTATAACTGTAAATGTAAATCGTTCAATGGATAAGCAAGAGAATGGAGGCATGTTCCATTCCTATTGAAAAACCCTGCAACATAGCCTACACATCTTAATTCAAATTACCGTGACTATATTATAGCTGAGTTCTCCTGCGTTCTGAAAGCAATATAAGTATTCTTCTTTAGCTCAAACAAAACTTCTACATACTATATACATTGCATATATAAAAAATTACAATCTAACAACATATGAATTAAGCAAGAAATTACCTGATATACTCCAATCAGAAGAATCAAAGACATAATACAGCCAGTGACATGAAGAATTATCATCATAATGGTAACGTCTCTCAGTGCTAAAAACAAAACCAGATTCAAATTACAAGCTGCTTTTGATGACTAACACACTTATACCAAAGGATTTATGTTTAAAAAATACATTTAAAAATAAGAATACAATTTCACATTCATAACAAGAATTCAACATTTTCAAGTTAGATTATCATTTTTAAGTAAATGTTTTATCATATTTATTGGTCTGTGATTTTTAAAAAATTCCAGTTTAGAAAATGGCACTTATGTTTTATTGCAAATCTAAATTTAATAACTCAACTATGTATTTTTTGAACATAATTATTCATAACTAAGAATGACATTCTTATCATCATACAATTACAATTGTAACACAAGCTGATTCAGCAAAATGGATCTCAAAATGCAATGGAAGGATGTTGCCTAAATTTATAGAACTCAAAAAAATGAATTGTAATCCTTACCCTAGAAAGACTCATATTTTTTTAGAAATAATATATTATAAAAGTTTAGTATTGGGGTTTTGCATAACAATTTTAAAGAGAAAAATGAAGAAATAAACAAACTTATGTTATGTCTAAATCATATGTTGCATATATTTTTCATTAGTTACTAATGTGAGCCAACAGGTGAATCTCTATGCTAAAAATTGTTTTTATGGAACAAATGGAAACAAAAGAAAATTACAGCTTTCTATTTCAGAGATAGTTTCCAGAAGATTTTACAGAGTTCAGGAATTTGTATAGGCTGAAAGTTACTAATGTACTGCTACCTCTAGAAGCTAGAAAAAACCTACCTGAAAATAGACACTGGAAGCTCCCAAGATTAGGTGCTTACAAAAATCAGCTCGTATCAAACACATTGCTTTCAGACAAAAGGTCCACAAAATAGTATTGGAACCGTGGTAAAGGTAAAAACTGTCTAACCATCTGAGTGGCCTTGTCCCTAACACAAGGATAATGATTTACCAATTTCTAAAAATAATGAATTAAATTATATTAATTAGTTTTGACACGGACACCATTAGTTACATACTTAAATAAATTAAATTACAATAACGATTGAATTAATTTGCCCTGTCCAATTCGACACTTGACCTGTTCACTCCTGATCTTTCCGGAAAATATTAAATTATTGCTTTACTGTAAATCTCTTCAATGATGTAGATTGATTTATCTCTGAGCCAGATGCATAGTTGTCATTTTAAGGTCTTGGAATCAATTTTTTTTTATTCTTGTGGAAGTATATTGATAGTCTTGCTTCAATATAGGAAGGTTTCTTAGAGAAAAGTGTAGTTCTGTGCATCGATAATGAGAAGTCACTGCCATGTCATGGTTGATGATCATGGATAGTTCTCATTCTAAGCAAGTTTCCTTGTGAAAGAAAGAGCACGAGTGATAATTTCAATGATATAGTTACATACCACTGTGAGAATGCCAAGTGTCTTAAAGGCCCCCTGGCGACTATCTCAAGGTTGAAAGTCAGCCAGAACCCGCACAGCGCGCTTTTGTGCAACAAGAACTCTATTAAGATTATCAATTGAAGAGCTTCCCCAGAGGATTACCCCATAACAAATAGGGATTCAAAGGAAGCACAATATGCCACTTTTGTTCCTGTTGGTGTGCTTAAAATTTGTATTCTTTTCAATACAAAAATAGCAGAACTGAGTTTAGAACACAGCTTGTGAATGTAAAGCTTCCAAAAGAGATGTTCATCCAATATTACACCCAGATGCTTGGTTGCTTCAATCATTTGTAGATCTGGATGCTCAGTAATTTAATCTTTTAGCCTTTCTAATGCTACAAGTTTCGTCTTGGAGGACTTAATAACAAGATCATTGTTACAATACTGCTATGGCATGCCCACTGCGATGCAGGTGTTAATGTCAAAGAGCTCAGTGAAGTGTAACTGCCAGTTAACAGGACAGTATCATCAGCACACATGATGGGATAGCATAAATTTCCAAGTTAGTTAAGAAAATTCTGAAGTGAATAGTACAAACAAAACTGGGCCCAATATGGAACCTTGAGGGACACCTCTTTTAACCACTGTGATTTTCATTTTAAAATTCTTTCAGTCTTATTATATCCTTTTTTTATTACAACGTGTGTACAATAGCTTTGAAACCACAACAGTGCACTTTCCTCTAATCCTAGGGATTTGATCTTGATTATTAAACTGTAATCCAGAGTCAAAGGCTTTGCTAACTTCAAGAAAAACCCTTGTAATTCATCTGTTCAATTAGGTCAATAAGTGGACTTTTGGTTGATTTTCCAGATGAAAACACATGTTGTCTTGCAGGTAAGATGTTGATATTTAAATTATGTGTGAGCCTAACCAATACTAATTTTTAACCCCTTAACAGCTGTAGATGTGTTAACACATACAGTAGCCCCAAGCTATTCCCGCAGCTGAGTGGGAGAGTCAAGGAATGGCCAGCGTTGACCGTTCAATGTTAGATCGTGGATGTTGGCGTTCTGTTTCAACAACTTCTTATACTTTGAATAAAAACGGATCCTTTACAAAATTTAATTAAAAACTTAGTGCTGTAACAGCAGTATATTTTACTGCTGTAACTTCCTCTCAACTTGCAACAAACAGGTATTTCAGTTGTCTAACTGTGTACTGGGTTCTCCAAGAAATTATCTTATATCACTTTCGTTATAGTGACTATTAATTACCTCACACTCTAAAAACCAAATCATAAAAACCATCACACACTAAACATACACAGATTTAATAAATTGTGTTTTTTTATTCTCGAGAGAAAGAGATGGTTGTCTTTGCACGTAGCTCTAAAAGGACCTTTACGTCTCCCTTACTTATGTACCCTCAGAATCTGAGATTTTTACTGAAGCCAATCAAATTTGAGGGCTTCTGTTCCCTAATGTTCTTGGGGCTGAGAAGATATACCCATAGAAATGTGTCCCTACTTTTAGAAATGGCAGGACAGTTTAGCCATATGTATGCCACTGATTCTTCTGCTTCTAGGCAGAGTCTGCAATCATTAGTCTGACTAAGACCCACCTTCATAAGATGTTTTATAAGGTGGTCATGTCCTGTCAAAATCCCTAATATCAAACCCTAGCGTGTTTTCTCAGGGGCACAGCTAAGTTAACTCCTGGTCTGTAAATACCAAATACTGCCCTAGAGTCAAGGCACACACACACACACACACACACAAACATATATATATATATATATATATATATATATATATATATATATATATATATATATATAATAGAGTTTCATGAGCCAGGTAATTTAATGCCTGGAAGATTGGTGTTTAAAAGGTTTTAATCATACTTTAGAGATAAAATAATCCATGAACTATGATATAAATCTATAATAATTTTGTGGACAGTGAACAAAATTGTTTTATTAAAGTTAGGTAAAATTGCAATATTATAACATTTCATTACTCATCAATATTTTATTATAGCCATTATATTTAGATCAAACAGTGACATAAACGGATCTGAAAACAAAGTAGTTCTAAGAAAAAACATTAATTGTGATATCGTTTATAAAGCTTCACTGAATAGTAATTAGGTATGAACGCAAAAATAATATTTAATAATAAATAAACAAGAAACAACAAAAAAAAGTGAATGTTTCAATCAATTATTTGCTTATTCCATAGCCTTCTGTTTCTCTGGCCAATATGAGTTCAGTTTTTAATAATGTAATTAATCGTCAACTCCAATTATCATAATCTAAAATTAGTTTTTCTTTACATTTCAGAAAAAAATCATTATCTCCTATTAAAATTATGTTAATTTATTTAACTTGTTCTCAATATATATTTTCAGTTACCTCTAGATCTATGTACGCAGATTGAGTTTGATTGTGTAAACAAAACACGATAGTGTAAGAAGCTGTTACAAATATATATCTAGTAATATGTTATTAATTTAGATTTACTTGTCAAAATCAAAGAAAAACTATCAAATACTATAAAACTAACTTAAAATACTGAATGGTCTTACCAGGTAAGTTATCATATATCAGTTTGGTATCAGAAGAAAGTCTCTCTGGATATATTTGGATGAAGTAAAGAGTCAACCCAAAGATTAGTATTAAGTAAATGCTCACTATCTGTGAAAAGTAAAACAAATCAATATCAATATTAAATAGCTATCAAAAATCTCAAAAATTTCGTTAGCTAAGATTTCAACATTTTACAATACACATATTTTGCCTTTTAAAAATCTGTTGGCATCTGAGCATTGGGTCAATGGCAAAACTGAACTGTTGAACATTTAGTTATCATTGTGACACATTTATGCCATAAAATGAAATACTTTTATTAATCAAAATTTATGATGAATCAATATTTATTATCATTTATTCAAGTCTAACATAGACATAGATATGTGTTGCTTACAGTAGCATTGGATGAAACAAACGGACAACTTACCATAGATATCCAACCGATGATCTTTGAGCCAGCCTTCAAGCTGCAACCACAGAAACATGAATCTAGTTGGGGAATAGACATCTTTCTGAAATGTAAAAAAACCTATTAAATTATAGATTAATTAAATTTCATTACATTTGAAAATTAGTTCATCATGTTATATAAGCATAGTGAACATTAGATAAGCAGCTGTAGAAAGAATACATGATTATATATGTTTCACAATTAAAATAATTGTAAATTAAAATTTTATCAGCTCCTACAGGAAGTAGAGGCAGAGGGAATACAAAAAATATTGTTTATTATTGTCTTTGGCTTCGAAAGGAATATACCTTTCATCCTTAAGAGGAGTGGGTGAGAAACACCATGTGCTGTAAAGTTAGTTGTGTCTGGTGACTACATATCATTACCATGCTACTTCTATTTCTAATCAATTAAAATATTCTTGTGAATTTAATATTTTTCAGTGGTATATTTATAATCACCTTTTTTATTTTTTTTGTCCCAACCACAACATTTAAGATTTTAGTATGGGATAAATTATCTTCTCATATACATAACTAAAGAAAATGTGCCTTAGGCAAATATTGATCTTGATATAATTGGCTGAGCTTTATCAAAGCCTATCACTTGTGAGGCTGGAAAAATTTCATTTCCGTCTGTCTACACGATATCAGGAAAACAAACTGATTTATAAACTTAAAATAGTGCATGAAGTTTAATTTCTATATGAGGACCACTGAGTTCAATGATAGCGCATGTCACTTCATGGGATTTTGCTGAGGGTACAACCATGATGAAAACAAGAAATAACAAAATAAATATATTTGTAAACAAACTCAATACACCCATAAGAGATTCATACATATGATATACTGTATTAACACATGTATCCCAACTATCACAACACGTACAATATCGTTTTATAGTGACTTGAAGTGTAGACTTATGTAAACACTGATATGAAACCCAATTTAATGAACAAAAATCTGAATGTACTATCATGTGGCAAGATATATCCACAAAGATTTCATATGTAGGCTTTAAATATTGCATCAAACTGCATTTTTACAAGAATAATGTGCATTATAGATAGATATAATCCCAGGGACATACCTACTAGACCAAATAAATTCAATTGAAGTGATTGTTTTCAGCCATTGTGAAACTTTGTATTGGCAGCAGACACAAAACTATAAATGAATGGATTTTAATAAATTGCTAAGATAAATGAATGGATTTTAATAAAATGCTAAGATTACCTGTTTTTTTTGTCTGTGACGAAAATTAACGTTAAGGTTAAGCTAAAAATCATTAGCTTCCGACTCTGTCTATTCCACTCAGATAAACACTGTGATTCCACCTAGATACAACTGATTTCATACATTTTGTCCTTAAAACAAAATTATGTTAATAGCATACATTATCTCCTGAATTGTGATTTAAAGCGGCTATGATTCCCTTTGATGGTGATCTTCTAATAGTATACAGTGTTTTAAGTCAGACAAGGATGTTTGAGTTAATTTTACATGCTTGAAACATTTTTCGGGAATTAAAACTGTTGACAATAGGTGTACATCAGCAATCTAGTTTTCTTGTTCTGCAGCTGTAAGCACTGTTTGCATTCTGTTATGTAGGTTTAGAAGCAAAGGCTTCTTCTTTGCCACCTGTAGCATGTTTATAGTAGATTCACCCTTTTGTACGTAGCTAGCATAACTTTGTATACAGGAACTTTGGAAGTTTACATCACTATAAGTTTGCACATCTCCTAAAACCCATTTTAATTAATTACTACAAGAGATCCAACACAAATATTCCCAATAACAACCAACATAACTTGTCATCATCACAATACTGTATCTTGCACTATGTGTGAGGTACAAATTATAAAACCTGTGTGTCTACTATGACTAAATATAACAAGGTAGAAAATTCAAGATCCTAGATGATTAGTCATTGAGCAACATAATAAGTTACAATAGACTTCGTCAAACTATTGGGCAGTAATACTTAAAAAATAATAATTTTAGTATTGGAGACTTGTTTTAAAATTAACAAGAATGTTGCAAAAGACATAAGAACTTACATAACTAATAACTGGTATAAATAAAGAATGGTCGTAGGAAATTATTTAAGAAGTAATGATAGCATTGCATGGTAGAAAATAAAAAAACACATTGAACAAGAAACACAAAGAACACATACAAATAAAACCCAATGAAAAATATAGCAATATAAATATTTAAAATATATAAATCAGGTGGTTGAAACTTAAAATCTCAAAACTATAAAACAAAAGTTAAAACTTGATTAGATAAAATTAAAAACATAAGGAATTAATATCACAGGCCAAATATTCATTCACAGAGTAAAATGCCTTTTCTTTAAGCCATTTGCTTACAACTCTTTTAAACCTATTTATATTTACAATCCATCCTCCTATTGGTAATTTATTAAATAGTTTTATTTTCATATAGATATGACTACCTTTTGTTTTTTCAAGCCTGGTCCTTGGCAGCTCTAACATGTACTTTTTTCTAGTTTTATAAGTATGTATGGTTTCTCTAACAGTATAATTTTGCAGATTTGCTTTCACATCCAGTAAACAATAATATATATATATATATATATATATATATATATATATATATATATATATATACACAAACAGGACAATGCCATGATATTTAAATCCCTAAAAGCTTGCAGGCAAGATTCCCTTCAATTAAGACTTTTTATAATTCTATTGCTTTTTTTGCCAGACTAACATTTTATTTGAATTTGAACTATTTCCACATAAAGTAATTCCATAGACTAAGTGGGAGTGGAAAAAGGCATAGTAAGAGGTTATTACCGTTTCTTCAGTGACACAGTTTCAGTTTACGCAGTACAAAAATTACTCTCGCCAATTTATTAGAAAGACTTTCCATATGGCTTTCCCAGCTTAGTCTACTGTCTAAATGATTCATAATAGTTTAACAGGCTTAAAACATTTGTAAATAACATTGTCCATTGAAAACATTATATTTTCTGTTTTGCTATTGTTTACAACAAGCCTATTGGCCTGAAACCACTCAATTGCTACCTTCATTGCATTTTCTTGTCGTTTTATTAAACCATTAAGTGTACTATGGTGATTTAGAAGAGTAGTATCATCAGCAAACAAAACTAACATACAGGGTAAATTGAAAGCAAAATTATTAACTGCAACGATAAATAAAAAAGGACCTAAAACCGAGCCTTGAGGCACACCGAAGTACACTGGCATACCACGTGTCGTAACAGGTTTTGCTATGGTTGTATGCAAAATTTCAAATCTATAGTTCATTTAATTCTTGAGATGTCCTGCGGACAAATAGTCAGACAGATATTCCTACAGAAAAGAAGTTGACATGAAAATGTCGCATAATAGAACTTATATTATAACTTATGTGTGTGTGTGCGCGCGCGCACACACACACACACACATAATCATCATTTATAATATTGAAGACATAGCAAAACAGTAATAACTAAGACAGAAAAGGAATTGAAAATTTTTTCTTTCTAGCTTTGACAGCTGCAAACTCCGCAATAACTTCATCGAAATTTATATTTTGTATTGCCTCGTGTTCAATGGCTAATATACCAAGATTGCTAAGCTGCGATTGGTTCATTGTTGCCCGCAAATAGTTTTTTATTAATTTTAATTTACTGAAACTCCTCTCACACACAATCTGGCATGAACAATGTCAGTGCATTCTTAAGATTTGGAAGAGAGGTACCAGTAAGATTAAACGCCGGGGCGGCAAATCACGAATTTGACGTTACCAACGTATTCTGCTCACCCTCCTGAACAAAAAATATATATTGTACTATGGGGTGTGCAAATGACAAATAACATGATTTTTAGGGGGTATATATTGATAAGTGGTAAAGTTTCTAATGTTTTAATGTTCAGTTTGTGTGCTGTGTCTGGATAATCTGTTTACTTGAATATTATCTGCGGCCGGGACTGATAGCAGCCTGATAGCATACCTGTTATCTCTGAGTTGTCCGGGGCATAGGTCAGTTCTACACAAGATATCGTGTTCAGTAGGTCGGATTGAGTGAGTGAGTTTACAATGATGAATCAACCATCCACTAGTTCAACCAACCCTAGTGAATTGTGTGTGTCGGAGTGTTTCGTAGGGCACGTAAAGAGCTTACGTTTTAACCGGAACGAAATTATCTCTTTTTTAATAGAACAGGGCATTTTTAAAAATGAGTGTATTTGTTCGTCGTGCGGTCGAGTGGTGTTTTTAAACCGGGAGACTGTGTCGTTTCGTTGTGATAGACCACTTTTTTGTTGCTGCTGTTTAGCTATATCCGCCAACACACTAATGGTAAGTGTTCTCTGTTAATATCCATCTATATATTTGAGTTTTTAATGATTTATTTAGTTTTTAAACTTTACATAATTGCCTTTGCATTACATTTCAATTTATATTTTTGATCAGCCCCTCTAGAATTTTATATTTTACTGATAGGTACTATCTCGAGGGATGTTTTTCTTTTATTGACATCAGCGCGGGGCAGCACCGAAGGTGCTGCCGAAGCCCGCGCTGATGGCCGGAGGCACTCGTAATTAATTTTTTTTCTCGAAATTAAGAAAAACATTATTAATTTTGATCAAAATTCTGCTCATTTCTGTAATTTCTCATTTACGTTTGCAAAGATGGCGGCGCAACCGATGACGTCATCACGAGGTTCAATCATTGGCCACAAAAGGTCACGTGACGCTAGACGTGGATGTAGAACATGGAGATATTACTGGAAAGTTATTTAATTTTTTTATTTTCTAGAACTTCGTTATTTCTCATTTCCACCCCATCAAACCTTATACTTTTTTTTATATAGGACGATTCCAATAAGTTAAGAACGCAAAACTCGTATTTTTTTCCGCCCCGGCGGTTAATATGATAATTACCAAATACACATTTAACAATTCATGCCAACCAAACACAGCACACTTCACGAAACAAATGAGAAATGTTGTAATTGTAATTGATAAACAATATTAATTCATTATCACCATCTATACCTGTATGACTAACTGATAGGCGTACTGTTTAATTCATTTTAATAGTAACTAACTTATATCATCTATATTAACTGTAAACACTTGATAACTACACTAATTAAGAAGACTAATCAGTTTTCCAAAGAAGAACTGCAGTTTTTTCAATCTTGCATATTAATAAAGATGCAATACTGCTGAATTAACAGAATGAGAAGAGTGTACTGATTTCGAGGATTACTTTAAATACATTACTGATCAGGATTAATCTAAATAATACATTACATTAAATTTTTATTAGTTTTTACACTAAAATGGCACTTTTTGTAATGTTATTGAGTAACTTGAAATCTCAATAAAACTTAAATTATTTCATGTAAAAATTCTGACAATGTGTGTTTACTTTAAAGCATTCAATTTCCTTTCTCTTGCATATTGAATTAGATGCACTTTTATCACAGATTAACATAGTTTAATAACAATTTAATTATATGAAAACAAATTTTGGGCAGGTTTTTGAGTTTACTGTGCATCTTACACTTTTGCAAAGGATAAAGTATTTTTTCAACCAGCGACGTAACTAGGTTATTCAGCACCCGGGGCAAACACCTATTTTGGCGCCCCTCCCCCCCACCAATTGAACTGAAACTAATTCCTTATAACTCCTCTTAAAAAAGTGTGGTGTGTCCATCGGTACCGGGTACGCTACATTAATACTATCTTGAATCTTGATCTTAAAATACTCAACCTCAAGTTCAAAGTATATAGGCCTAAATATATTTGGTAAATAATAGAATACGTATTTTCAAAAACAAATAGTTTATTTCAAAACAACACCATTTATACTAAAACACTTATGATAGTAAATTATGTAAAATATTGATTTAAAACATTTAATTGTTCTTAGAATTTAACTTTTCGGGCTTTTCTTGCAGCAAATGTACTGACAATCTCACTGATGCATAGTTTTGAGGCTACCTGGTGCTCAATGGAAATAATCCCCTAGGTTTGTCAGCCTCTGTTGCCCTGTCAAATTCCGTAAATAATTTTTTATTATTTTAAGTTTACTAAAACTTCTTTCATTCGAAGCCACTGAAACCCGGAATTGTCAAGAAGATCCGTAAGGCAGTCATTATGTTTGGATATACATCCTCCATTTTGTTCACACACAAAAATTTCAGAAGATCAATCGAATTTGGATGTTTGGATATTTGGTACTAAATCCAAACCATGGTATTTGAAACTTTCCACTTCAGTTGCCAATTCGTCTTTGTCCAAGTCTTCTTTATATTTGGAGGCTAATTCAATTGCTTTAAGCCTTTAGGTCATCCCCACTCATTGTTTTCCAAAGCTAGCTCCGTTGAGAAAACCAAACAAATGATTTATGTTTTGAATAGAGTTGAATCTTTCTCTGAGTTTCACAAAGAATGCGATCGACGATTTTCTAATAGCTGCTGTTTGAAATTTCTTCTCTTCTGAGAATTCAGGTGCTTCATCTTCGGCATTCTCATCAAACATGCGCTTTTTTCTTCTCTTTCGAACTACTTTGAAATGAGGATCAAGGCCAAGATTTGTTGCCATTTCTTTGGCTTCTTTCATTGCAGCGTTTGAATAGTTTTGCCCTTTCCGAGTCTAGTTCAGAGATCAATCGACTGATGTGTTTGGCCGATCTATGTATGGGTGATATTCTCCACTTGTAGGAGCTTGTTCACAATGTCCAATGCGGGTCAATTGCTTGTACCAAAAACAGGAGAGAACTATAAACTCAAACTGCTTGACATTTTTCAAAAGATTAGCTGCTTCAGTTTTTGTTTCATCTGAGGTAGTTAGGCTGGTTCTGAGGTCATTTAAAGCATTTATAATTTTACCTAGATGCTTGTATATAACTTGTACAGCTTCCCTCTTAGTCGACCATCTGGTGTTACTTTGTAGTTTTAGAGATAGAGGGACATGTTTTAATAAACCTCCCATCTATTGGTCGAGGAAGCAAAAAAATTGTACAAGCAGTTAAGAGTTCCAAAGTATGACTGTACCTCCCCTGACATACTAGCAGCATTTGCACCTACTAAATTTAAGGAATGAAGCCGCGCAAGGCACAAAATAAGCCAGGTTGTTTTCGGCAAGAATCCTAGATTGGACGCCTTTGTATTTGCCAGCCATATTCGAACCATTGTCATAGCACTGGCCCCGGCAGTTCTTCAAATCTAAGCCATCTTTTTTGATTTTCCTCTGAAATTTCTTGCGAAAGACCCAATCCAGTTTTTTCACCAACTTTTACAAAATCAATAAAACTCTCCACTACCTCCGGACCCTGTTCGGTGATTTTCACATAACGAAGGACTTGAGACATTTTGCTCCAAATGACTTACGTCGGGAGTACAGTCAAACATAATTGAAAAGTATTTTGAAGCCTTGATGTCAACAAAATATGTTTTCTCCTGACTTTTCCTGCAATAATGTCTAAAAAATTCATTCTGGATGAGCGGCGAAAAGTAAACTGACTTGGCCTTTTTTTATGGCGAAGAATGTGCTCTTTCAGAGGTGCATGGTAATGAGATACTAGTTCAATAGTGTTCAAAAACCTACCGCATCTAGGGTCACTGAAATCCAGGTTTTCATTGGAGCCTCGTAATGGGCTGCCATCTTTTGCTAGGTGTAAGATTACATCAATGATAGCATACAAAACACCCTTCCAGTGTGCCTCTTCAAGTGCAATCATGTCTTGTAGTTCTTTGTCAATGCCAGAACGTTTTACTTAAACTAGATTCTAAATTTTTCCAAGCACAAAAAGCACTGTTTGTGATTTAAGGAGTTTCTCATGCTCAGGAATCCGTTTCACAACTCAATTTCTTCCACTGAAGTGAACCCTTCATCTTTGGCTAAAGCAGAAATCTTATGTGGATGTTGATGTTCAGTGTGCGAAAAAAAGTTTGCATGGGATACAATACAAGGAATTGTTTGATTTGCTATAGACTAGCCATGTTCGATGTACTTTTAAGCCATTAGGCATAATTTTTGTAAACCACTCTTTAGTCAACTGTCTCCCATCTCTTAAAGTATTGTTAAGATCAGGTTCTATTTTCCCTTCATTCATAATCTCGATACGAGAAAACATCTGTCTGCATCCGAAATGGTATTAGGCCACTTCCCCGGATCTTTTAGATCAATAGATTTAGTAGACTCACCATGGGTTGGATCAGTTGTCAAACTCGTAGACGTACCATTATTATACTTTTGCTCCGGTTGAAAACATCTCGATCTCTTCACCCTCGACGTCATCCTGGGTGACCGTTGGTACAACTGGAAGTTCTTCCAGCTGAAGATTTTCCGTACCAAGATTAGCATTAGTTGAAAACACGTCTTGGACTGCATCAGCTGATGACCCTCCATCTTCAAAAAGTCGTACTTGTACTACAGCTGATTTCATCTGAAAAAATAAAAAATTCGAGTTACCTTCATTCGATAAAATAATATTATTGGTATATTTGTCAATTTGTGGTAGAACTTAGCTGTTTAAATTGTGCCGTATTTATCTAAAAGCATAGTTTAACGCTAAATTAAACAATACTGCCGACAAAGCATCTCCTACTATACTATTTTTTTTAAATAAATTATGACGTTCTTAGTTCTTGGTTAAAGCGAAATGTCGTCTTCAAGTGTGACGATGACTAGATTTTGCTGCTTGTTAGCGTTTCTAAGAAATAGCTTAAGAAGAAGAAAGCTTAAACCCTGTGTTCATTATATATTTTTTAAACACAGATTCATATCAATAGTACGCTGCTACAGTTACAGAAAAGTTAATTATGATATATTTTTAAAGGTTTCAATAAGTTAATCATTAATCTGTATTAGTTAATAAATACAAAGTAACAAAGTACTGTATATCTATCTTACCTACCTTTACTGTTTGTTTCATTTAGCCATGATGATAGAAGAGACGAGGATTGATGTGCTTCTTTTTTTCTCTCTTTAGCTCTTTTGCGATTTTCCGCACCAGACATTTTTTTTTTCGACATGACTAATATTCACAAACACGAAAATAATATTGCTAGTAACACTCAAAGAAACAGCTCCGCAACCACTTTTACGTGAACCGAACCACTGATGATGTATATAATGAAGTAGAAGTATGAACTATTGTCAACAATAGTAGTGCACAACTGCACAACATACGCAGTTAGTCTGTTAGTCAAGGTCAGGCCAGCGAGCATCGATGTGTTGTGTTTGTGGCAATGTGGCATGTGTGGTGCGGTGAGAGGGATGGGGGGAGCTGCGGGTGGGAGCCGGGAGGGGAAGGAAGTGTCTGACGCCGCGCCGTCCTAGTGAGTCATTCCACAGATAACACAGTGTGCCCATACTCGTTCTGTACAAGTTCATGCAGACCGTAAACATGATTCGTAAATAGTCAGATAGCATTCATCATTTCACTTTGCATTTTTCTTAGACTTAAATCAAATAAAAATAATAAATATAATGATTTTCTTTTGCAACACACCTCGCATTAAAAAATATTTTTCAACAATTTTATATTAGAAAAATCTGTGGCCGTGTTGGCGCCCCCCCCAACAACTTGCGCCCGGGGCACATGCCCCGCGTGCCCCCCCCTAGTTACGTCGCTGTTTTCAACTACTTTCATGTTAGACCTACCTGGCTCGAGAAAACCCTACACCATAAACCATTAATATTCTGTGTTTTCCTCCACATTCTCCCTCAAATATCCAAAATCTTCCCGGAAAACTAACCTTGTTACGTCAGAAACACCTGTTAAAACAACGGAGTGACTATATGCCCGGTCACCGGTCTTGGTTTCAAAGAACGGGAATGACTATGACGTCACAGACTGTGACGCCAAAGGTTTTGAAGCAGCTCTAGTAAGCGCCAAGCGGCACTGTGCATTGTTATTAAAATGGCGGGTTGTAGAAAGTTTAGTTCTTTTGACCAGTTGAAAACTTTTATCAATAATAAAGAAAATACGGACCATATTCAATTAAAAATAAGTGATTCGAGGTATGCTATATACTTAAACTGTACCAATATCCCTTCTATGAGAACTTACAGTCCTGCTAAAGTCCGATAATACATAAGTGATTAA
The DNA here is from genome assembly GCF_021130785.1 of Homalodisca vitripennis. Lineage (NCBI taxonomy): Eukaryota > Metazoa > Arthropoda > Insecta > Hemiptera > Cicadellidae > Homalodisca > Homalodisca vitripennis. The sequence continues at coordinate 144,166,642 of NC_060209.1, read as the reverse complement.
TAATAAAACTATTTTTAATCGGTAAATGGAATTAATTTTCAAATATCTCAAGACGAGAGACTAATTTCCCTCTTACCACTTACATATAATAATACAATGAAATCATAATCATTTGACTGTTATTAGTAAATAAAACAAATTATGTTCCAGTTATTTTATGCTATTAAATGACATACACATTTAATATGACAAAAATTATTTATAATTAATTATGATTTCTCTTAATGACTATTAATTGAAACATTCCAGTAAAATTGCAAGAAACAAAACTGTATCTTAATAAACTACGAAGTGTAGATTCTGGTAGACGTCACCACTCATCGCCCGTCTGTATAATCTACAGACGGTAGCCGGCCATATAGCCACAGAGTAAAACCAATCATCAGTAGGTCGATTTTTTTATCAGCCACTGCATTCTATATCTGTGCTTTCAACCTTCAACTTGTCGCGCTGATCATTAAATGTACTATAACAACAAGTTGTTTGTCAGTGGTGAATGGAGTAGCTGCTATTGTTTGAGTTATTTCAATTATTTGACGCATGCGTATATAAAGTAGGCTGCACTATACATATGAAAATATTATTCATACTCACATTATTAGTGGGGCGATGATTTCCTTACATTATAAAGTGGAAATATTAATAAGCATTTACTGAGGCTATTATTATTTAATCCTCTGAGGCTTGTCTTTGCCGCTGTAGCTTGTGGTTGATGATGGAATTAATTGTGAAGTAGCGTGCCCACTTTGATTTTATTCAGACTATGTGGATATAATCAGAATTGGGTATCTAAAACTATATAAGGATTAAAATATTAATTGGAATCGTAGTGAAGAGGAACCGTATTACGGGGTGAATAGGGACGCCGAGGTGATTAGGGAAAAAACCGGAAAAAGTTTTGTTTTATTTTGTTACATGTTTTTTATCAAATAGTGGTAAGCAAAGTGTCAATAGTTAAGCCATAACATACCCTACGAAAACGTGTCTGAAAAAAACTTTGTTGACATTTATTACTCTATGTTTACATCTTCTGTGTTTTGATGACTTTTTAGGAATTTGTCATAACTTCAAAAGTTCGTTGTGGTGTGAACCAAGTTGATGTTTCTATGAAACAAGAATAATCTAGCCTTTTTAAATACGTCAAGGTGAGTAAAATAACGTAATATAAGTAGAAATAGGATAATAATTTATTATGTTACAAATTTTAAAACAAAAAAAGCGTACTTCAAAGAAAAAAAAGGGGTGAATGGGGACATTGTTTGTGGTCAAAGCCAAGTGATCTAACATAAAATAGTTTGTTGCGTAGGTTACCTTCAATGAAAGAAATTGCTTATTAGATGTTTTTATAATGATATTTATGCAGTCTTAAAGTATATTTTTAAGACTTAGCCTAATCTGTGTCGTTTGATTTCAGATGCCGAGGACTTATAAAAGAGATCCGAGGGCCAAACATCACCGCCCTGTTGATGAAGAAGCCATAAAACGAGCACTAGATGCCGTGGCAAAAGGCATGTCTATTAGAAAAGCTGCAGAGCAGTTTAAAATCTCAAAATCAGCGCTGCACCGATACGCAAAAAAAGCAAGAAGTGGACGAAAGTTGACTTTTAAAAAGAAAGGGGGACAGACCGCATTGGACTCAAAGTTAGAGCAAGAAATCAGTGCTAGCCTATCTAAGTGTGGTGAATGGGGTTATCCTCTGAGTACATTTGATGTCCGGTGTTATGTTAAGTATCATTTGGATAGAGAAGGGAAGAATGTATCAAAATTTAAAAATAACTTTCCTGGTGCAGACTGGGCTGATGGGTTTTTATCAAGACACAAGGCCATTCTGTCCCAAAGAATGTGCCAAAACATTAAAAGAAGTAGAGCGAAATTATCTCCAAAAGTAATCAATGACTATTTTGATGAGTTGAAGGACACTGTTACAGATGTTCCTCCCGATATGATAATCAATTATGATGAGACTGCGTTGTCCGATGACCCAGGCCGTCGCAAACTAATTTTTAAAAGGGGTTGTAAATACCCTGAGCGAGTTGTGAACAAAAGTAAGAGCAATGTGTCTGTGATGTTTGCTGCCACTGCTTCTGGCAAAATGCTGGCTCCTTACATAATTTATAAAGCCACTAACTTGTACGATTTATGGTGCCAAGGTGGACCTCCAGGATGCTTTTACAACCGCACCAAGTCAGGTTGGATTGACGGAAACACATTTTTAGATTGGTTTCAGAGAGTTGTCATCCCGTACTGTCGCAGATCAAATGGGAAAAAAGTTGTAATAGGTGACAACCTAAGTTCACATTTGTCACCGGTTATTATTCGGCTAAGTGAACAAAACAACATCCAGTTTGTTTTTCTGCCGGCTAATTCAACCCATTTGACGCAGCCCCTGGATATAGCACTGTTCGGTCCCATGAAAAAATGCTGGCGTAATGTTATGGAAGAAGCAAAATTTCGTGAAAGGAATAGCAATGCCTTTGATAAGAGATATTTTCCATCTCATGTGAGGAAAGCCCTACAAAAACTAGAGCCTAACTTACAGAAAGACATCATTGCAGGTTTTGACAAGGCAGGAATTTTTCCTCTTAACCGAAAACGTGTGTTGGACCGGCTGCCCCCTGAGCTGTGTGAGGATGAAGATGTTGATGGCAGTCAGGCTAATAGCAGCACTAGTGTAAATGACAGTTGAACAACTTTCTTGAAAGAGATGCGTTATGGTGATGGGAGTGAAAAACAAGCAGTAGGCCGAAAAAAGAAACTGAACATTCCGGCTGGCCGCAGCGTCACTCTTGCAGATTTTGATGACCCTGACGAGAAAGAAACAGAAAATGAAAGATCTGAAAACGAAGATGTACCAGACAATCAAGAATTTTCTAATTATGATTCTAATGAAGAAGGTTTTGATATGGAAAAGAGCGATGAAGAGCGTTCTGAAGATTTTGCGGAGTGCATCAGTGAAGGAGACTGGGTGAAAGTGAGATTTACGTATGATAAGGGGGTAAAGGTTTTTATTGGGAAGGTTTTAGGAATCGAAGATGCAGAATTTATTGGGACATTCCTTCGGCAGTCCAGTAAATGTGACAATATTTTTTATTTTCCCAATGTGCCTGATGAGTTCCCATTTAACAAGGATGACGTTTTGGCAGTTTTAAAACCGCCACACTCACAGAGGGGACGGTTTATTTTTGAATCCGACCCCCTAAAGTAGGCCAAAACAAATGTAAAAAGTGTGTCTTCATAAATTTTATTATTTTATATAGGCCTATTTAAAAACCATTGAAATGTAAGTAGCCTACTGTAAAACTTTGTTACTTTACAAATAAAAACTTTGTACTTTGCAACGATTTTCAAAATCATTTATCCTTATTTATGACAATATGTTTACAAAATAATGGTTAACAGAATATCTAATCATGTTTAATAACTAAAATGGAATAAAAAAAAAAAAAAAACATAATAAGTGTCCCTATACACTCCATAGTAACACCCAATAGGCATTTTAATGTAAAATAAATAGGTGTCCCTATTGACCCCAACCCTGGGGTGAATAGGGACAGTATTAATAAAATAAATATAAAAATCGGTATTACTGATTGAAAAAGGAGAGGGGTGTGATTAGATGCCTAGACATTAGTACCAACTATTAACCATGTGGGTTATGTCAGATGTCATTTGGATGTTAAAATATTGTTAAATAACTTTAAAAACTGTCCCTATTCACCCCGTATTACGGAAAGTGAATCGGCTTTCAAAATCTCTCCATGATGGTTATTGTACGGGCCATACCATTGCAAGCCTTTGCTGTAATAAAAAGCTGTTTTAATGCATTTTCGCTTGAGATATATTGTTTAAACTTCTCATGAGTATACAAGCCTATTCCAACGGGCTTTCCAATTTAAGTATATACTATCAAAATGTAAATGATACAAAAAATCAATTAAATGAGTTAAGACTTTCTTTAGCTTCTTGTGTACATGATACTCAATTGTTTATGTTGATTGTATTCACTTGAATTCATTGTTTCCTGTGCATGTTTCATGACAAATCGTGAAACAGTAGCAGTAGTACGAATCTGTGGATAACTCTGTTTTAGGTGTTACCCAGACAGAATCTCGACAAGAAGAAACCTTCAAGCACCACAAAAGTTGAGGCATGTTAAACTGTAACTCTGAACACATGTAAAACTGTTTTTTGAATTTAAAATTTGCACAAGTTAACTAGATATTATTTATTTAATGTTGAGCATGGTGGCTTAAAGAAATTCTCTGACTTTTTGATACCTAAAGAATAATTTCACATTAATTTTTATATATATCCTATTCACTGTTAAATGCTTCAGCTAGTTATAATCACGACCATGTATTTCAATTGGATTTTCACTTAGAAAGTGCTTATTTTCTTTATACCATTTGCTGAGTATGTGAACAAATAAAAGGTGAAACACCAACCATAGATGTAATCTAACGTTAACACTGACTGTCTAAAAGTGAATATTAGTATTGCACCATGTAAAGAACTTATCGTTTCATCATATGGAAGACCCATAGACGTATTAGTAAGATTTAGATGATGTTTAAGAACTTTACTTTTCTTTGAATTAATTAGTAAAAATTAAACTAATTTTATATTTTCAATAAACTAAACAATGACAAAATTAATCTCGTTCAATTTTGTTTATCTAATTTATGAAGTTGTATGAGCGTTAGTTGTATTTTTTTTGCCAAATCATGTAGTCTTACTTAAAAAAATAAACATCACATTCACGCCGAACATACACAGAATTTTTCTTAATTCAACCCTAGATGATTTATAAAAACCTTGCTTGCTAATTTCTTGCAAAAACCCAATACAATCTTATATCCACCTATCTTCGTATTTGCAAGTTTAGTAGTACGCTAGTTATCTAAAACACATCAAGCTTCTGACTTACTTTTAATTTAGCAATGTAATATAAAATATTCTGTTTGCAGTAAGTACATTTCAGGCCTTCTATATAAGTTGTTACCATAACAGTCTATCAGCTTCAACACTCCCTTGCTTGTAAGCTTCACATTGAACTTTGAACAACTGGATCAAACTGTAAAGCATTAAACACTTAATTTGCAAACATATTATCTAAACGTCATCTACATCCTCAATGCACACTGGAATGTTTATACATTGGGATTGTATCTACCTCTCGTACAAATGGAAAAACAGAAAACCTCAAGATGGTATTAGGAAAATTTGCAGGTTAAAACAAAATTTAACTTAAGCTCTCTAAGTAGCCTATCACATAGAATCTTACTTTTACAAGGTGGGAGTATTCCAAGCCATGCCTCCATGTAACAGGCTTCTCTTATGTTGCCTGCAAAATTTCAAGTCTATAGTTAATTTAATTCTCAAGATGTCCTGTGGACAAACAGAAAGCGGACAATCATAAAGAAAAGATATTTTTACATCCTTTTGCAGACAAGAGAAATTGTGCTAGCCTACTGAGTAATAGGCTTTATATATGCTTGGTCAAATATAATTTTATAATTGGATGGACATGCAAAAGTATAGAACTCATTTCAAGTATATAGATCAGTTTGTTCACGAGATATTGGGTGGACAGAGAGAAATTAACATTTTCCAATCGCTTAAATAATAGGCTTTGCTAATGCTAAGCTAATTTATAATAGATAAAATCCCTACCACAAACTTTTTCTGAGATGTTTAAAAATTGGTGTGTTTTAACATTTTAATTATCTAAACAAATTATTTCTTTGTTTGAAGGTTATTTTTGACGATGGAAGGATTGTGAAGGAAACAGGATTTTTTTTTTTCCGGACATTTGCCATCGTTAAGTGAATGATTCACAAAGAATTGATTCTCGGTACGGACCGGAACCAGTAAACAAATCAAAGACCTTGAGAGCTTGCATCTTAAATTAACTAAACACATTAATCATTTAACTTTCTTGCATAAATGTAAGGTTGAAGACCTTATGCCTATAGGGTTAACTCTAAAAACTCCTTTTTCATAGTAGGAAAGCCAGTAAAATTTTGTCTTCTGCTTCTAAATCTTTACTTAAAGAAAGAATTGCATATCATCATCGTGAAAAATACCTCCTCCAAAATAGTATTGAGTGTAAAAAAAACTGAATTAAAAAACACTGATCGGTACAGAATTCAACAACATTCTCGAAAGCATCCAAAATAGATGTATAAAAGTTTCTGAAACAGATAAGAAAAAGAAAATCTCCAAACTGGGAAAAAATTAGGCCTAAAAAATGTGATTTGCCTAAGGATGGCAACGTGAATACGGATGCAAATAATAAAAAACGTAATCAATCTCTCTTCGAAAATCCTGAATGAAGCGGAAATATCAGTATTATCCAAGGGTTTAAAACTTTTCTGTGGCACAAAAATCGGTAAAGGCACTGGATTTCGTAACTGGAATTGAGTCGGCATGTTTCACAGTTACCTGAGGAACAGGGGTGACCGCTTCCGCTGCGAGGCCAGTCTTTTACTCAGAAAAATTCCTCCCACAAAACCCAATTTAACAATAGAGGAGAAAAAGGCCAGGTCGATCCTTGGGAAAGATGACACGGTCAAAATCTTACCTGCCGACAAAGGCAACGCTACTGTGGTACTTGACTCAGTAGCGTATAAAGAAAAGATTGCGGAAAACTTTTAAATACTGGCAAATATACAGTTTTAAATAAAGACCCGACTGATTCATTTGAACGCAAAGTAGCAAACACCTTAAGAAAACATAAAGAATTTTTTTCAGATAAATTTAGATCTAAATTAACTCCTCACCACTCCCAAAATCCCCCATATGTATGGCCTTCCCAAAATCCACAAACCTACCATCCCTCTCCGGCCCATCATTAGTTCTCGTGATTCACCTTGCAGGGGAATTGTCTAAAGTCCTCTTGGGACATCTTAACACCATTGGTAGGAAAAACTGACTCTTTCATCAAAAATTCCAGGGATTTCGTAGAGAAGTCAAAATCCCTAAAGTTGACTGAAACTGACAAACTGGTAAGTTTTGATGTCGAAAGTCTATTTACAAATGTACCAGTTCCAGAAACTCTCGGAATTATTAAATCACGTCTCAAAGAAGACCAAACATTAAAGGATAGAACTAAACTTCCCGTGCCAGTAATTATGGAACTGTTAGAACTATGCACTCAATGCAATTATTTTGAGTTAGAGGGTAAAATTTACCGTCAAGATGAGGGGATGGCAATGGGTTCTCCACTGTCTCCTATTTTCGCCAATTTATCTTTATGGAGGAATTCGAGCGAAAAGCTTTGGCTTCAGCTCAGTTCAAACCGAAGATTTGGTGGAGGTATGTGGATTGATACCTTTGTTATTTTTTCTCATGGAGACATTGAATTAAATAATTTTTTGAATCACATTTAAACAGTATTTCTCCTTCCATCCGCCTCACAATGGAAGTGGAAGTCCAAAACAAGCTTCCCTTTTTGGATGTGTGTGTATTAAGAGATAGGGATGTCCTTAAGACAACTGTTTTTTCGAAAGATAACACACACAGGAAAATATTTAAATTATCAATCCAACCATCAAAAATCTGTCAAAGAAGGAGTAGCCTACTCGTTGTTTGATAGAGCAAAGAGCTTGTGCTCAGATAAAGATGGACTAAAAGAAGAATTTAAGAAAATTGAATCGGATCTCAGAAGCAATGGATACCCTCAATTAGTAATTAATAAGTGCAAACGAACCAGAAGAATCATTCCTGAGTCAGAAAAACAGAATTGTGATAAATTTGCGTTTATGTCAATCCCCTATGTGCCGGGATTATCGGAGAAAATTAGAAGAGTAGGTAGAAAAGTACAACATTAGAAACCGCGTTTAAAACACACAACACTCTTAGACAAAGTCTCGTAAAAACAAAACCAAAATATGGCACACAGGATTCCAAAAACTGTGTTTACAGTATAAAATGTAGCTGCAATAGGGAATACATAGGCGAGACAAAAAGACACTAAACATAAGGATAAAAGACAACACAAAGAAAACACGAGAAAGGGTTTCACAGAAAAGTCAAAAATTGCACACCATTGTTGGTCCGAAGACCATCATATGAATTGGGATGAAGCCCACATAATACATCGGGAACCACATTTCTTCAAAAGGAAATTAATTGAGGCAACATACATTAAATTGGCAGACCAACCAATCAGTCAACCATCAGTCGAGATTAGGCCCGCTTTGGTTGCCAATTCTAAAAAATGAACTAAAGAGAATACCAAAAGTATCAAACGGATCGGATATTTGCAATAAACCAATGCGGAGTCACAATATGGTTTTAAGAAGTTTCATCTCGCATGAACCAATAATAACGAAAGGGCCCATTCCTGTTCCCCTTCCCTTGTATTTCCGCCATCTTGTTTTAGCCGGCCGTCACGATTACCATTGGCTACCCCCCTCTGGTCAGTTCGTAAATGGTTAGTAGGACGAGTGAAGACATATTGTGACCTGTATTCCGTAGTTTAGTTTAATGATTGGTGTTTTTTATAGTTTTTTTATTAAGTGCATGTCTTTAGTGTTAGTGAAGTTGACATACAACATGTAGGTTGTGATTCCTGACCTCAGGCGTGCCACAACGCTTTAGTAAGATTTGTTTATTTTAACCTAGTTTGTAATTATGTATTAGGTTAGTTCTTTACCTGAAGAAGAGATCAGATTGCAGATCTCGAAACGTAGTGTTACTGTTTTCTTGTTTCACTTAACGATGGCAAATGTCCGGAAAAATCCTGTTTCCTTCACAATCCTTCCATCGTCAAAAATAACCTTCAAACAAAGAATTGATTCTCGGTACGGACCCGGAACCAGTAAACAAATCAAAGACCTTGAGAGCTTGCATCTTAAATTAACTAAACACATTAATCATTTAAACTTTCTTGCATAAATGTAAGGTTGAAGACCTTATGCCTATAGGGTTAACTCTAAAAAAACTCCTTTTCATAGTAGGAAAGCCAGTAAAATTTTGTCTTCTGCTTCTAAATCTTTACTTAAAGAAAGAATTTGCATATCATCATCGTGAAAAATACCTCCTCCAAAATAGTATTGAGTGTAAAAAAACTGAATTAAAAAACACTGATCGGTACAGAATTCAACAACATTCTCGAAAGCATCCAAAATAGATGTATAAAAAGTTTCTGAAACAGATAAGAAAAAGAAAATCTCCAAACTGGAAAAAATTAGGCCTAAAAAATGTGATTTGCCTAAGGATGGCAACGTGAATACGGATGCAAATAATAAAAACGTAATCAATCTCTCTTCGAAAATCCTGAATGAAGCGGAAATATCAGTATTATCCAAGGGTTTAAACTTTTCTGTGGCACAAAAATCGGTAAAGGCACTGGATTTCGTAACTGGAATTGAGTCGGCTGTTTCACAGTTACCTGAGGAACAGGGTGACCGCTTCCGCTGCGAGGCCAGTCTTTTACTCAGAAAAATTCCTCCCACAAAACCCAATTTAACAATAGAGGAGAAAAAGGCCAGGTCGATCCTTGGGAAAGATGACACGGTCAAAATCTTACCTGCCGACAAAGGCAACGCTACTGTGGTACTTGACTCAGTAGCGTATAAAGAAAAGATTGCGGAAACTTTAAATACTGGCAAATTATACAGTTTTAAATAAAGGACCCGACTGATTCATTTGAACGCAAAGTAGCAAACACCTTAAGAAAAACATAAAGAATTTTTTTCAGATAAATTTAGATCTAAATTAACTCCTCACCACTCCAAAATCCCCCATATGTATGGCCTTCCCAAAATCCACAAACCTACATCCCTCTCCGGCCCCATCATTAGTTCTCGTTGATTTCACCTTGCAGGGAATTGTCTATAAAGTCCTCTTGGACATCTTAACACCATTGGTAGGAAAAACTGACTCTTTCATCAAAAATTCCAGGGATTTCGTAGAGAAGTCAAAATCCCTAAAGTTGACTGAAACTGACAAACTGGTAAGTTTTGATGTCGAAAGTTCTATTTACAAATGTACCAGTTCCAGAAACTCTCGGAATTATTAAATCACGTCTCAAAGAAGACCAAACATTAAAGGATAGAACTAAACTTCCCGTGCCAGTAATTATGGAACTGTTAGAACTATGCACTCAATGCAATTATTTTGAGTTAGAGGGTAAAATTTACCGTCAAGATGAGGGGATGGCAATGGGTTCTCCAACTGTCTCCTATTTTCGCCAATATCTTTATGGAGGAATTCGAGCGAAAAGCTTTGGCTTCAGCTCAGTTCAAACCGAAGATTTGGTGGAGGTATGTGGATGATACCTTTGTTATTTTTTCTCATGGAGACATTGAATTAAATAATTTTTTGAATCACATTAACAGTATTTCTCCTTCCATCCGCCTCACAATGGAAGTGGAAGTCCAAAACAAGCTTCCCTTTTTGGATGTGTGTGTATTAAGAGATAGGGATGTCCTTAAGACAACTGTTTTTCGAAAGATAACACACACAGGAAAATAATTTAAATTATCAATCCAACCATCAAAAATCTGTCAAAGAAGGAGTAGCCTACTCGTTGTTTGATAGAGCACAAGAGCTTGTGCTCAGATAAAGATGGACTAAAAGAAGAATAAGAAAATTGAATCGGATCTCAGAAGCAATGGATACCCTCAATTAGTAATTAATAAGTGCAAACGAACCAGAAGAATCATTCCTGAGTCAGAAAAACAGAATTGTGATAAATTTGCGTTTATGTCAATCCCCTATGTGCCGGGATTATCGGAGAAAATTAGAAGAGTAGGTAGAAAGTACAACATTAGAACCGCGTTTAAAAACACACAACACTCTTAGACAAAGTCTCGTAAAAACAAAACCAAAAAATGGCACACAGGATTTCCAAAAACTGTGTTTACAGTATAAAAATGTAGCTGCAATAGGGAATACATAGGCGAGACAAAAAGACCACTAAACATAAGGATAAAAAGAACACAAAAGAAACACGAAGAAAGGGTTTCACAGAAAAGTCAAAAATTGCACACCATTGTTGGTCCGAAGACCATCATATGAATTGGGATGAAGCCCACATAATACATCGGGAACCACATTTCTTCAAAAGGAAATTAATTGAGGCAACATACATTAAATTGGCAGACCAACCAATCAGTCAACCATCATCGAGATTAGGCCGCCGCTTTGGTTGCCAATTCTAAAAAATGAACTAAAGAGAATACCAAAAGTATCAAACGGATCGGATATTTGCAATAAACCAATGCGGAGTCACAATATGGTTTTAAGAAGTTCATCTCGCATGAACCAATAATAACGAAAGGGCCCATTCCTGTTCCCTTCCCTTGTATTTCCGCCATCTTGTTTTAGCCGGCCGTCACGATTACCATTGGCTACCCCCTCTGGTCAGTCGTAAATGGTTAGTAGACGAGTGAAGACATATTGTGACCTGTATTCCGTAGTTTAGTTTAATGATTGGTGTTTTTTATAGTTTTTTTTATTAAGTGCATGTCTTTAGTGTTAGTGAAGTTGACATACAACATGTAGGTTGTGATTCCTGACTCAGGCGTGCCACAACGCTTTAGTAAGATTTGTTTATTTTAACCTAGTTTGTAATTATGTATTAGGTTAGTTCTTTACCTGAAGAAGAGATCAGATTGCAGATCTCGAAACGTAGTGTTACTGTTTTTCTTGTTTCACTTAACGATGGTAAACAAATTATATCACTAACATAACACAAAATATCATTAATACAGAGGGAGGGTGGCATGGTATCACCTGACTAGAGGTATTTCGACTGCCACCCAGTCCAACCCTCTGTGGTACTTCATGTCCAAAAAAACTTGAAATAAAAATACAATTTATACAAATATTTTTCTGAAAGATTTTTCCTGATCACAGAATAAAAAACAAGTAGGCACAACACATTTGTAAGCTCACAGTTGTTCAATTGAAATATTTTTGAGTTAAAACTATGATGTATTATTTTAATTGTACTTAGTACAATGTTAGTCCATTTTATTCTTTTAAATATCATATAAATTTATATTTATGTTTCGAGGGTGAACTGTTAGGTTGAGTGAGATGAGTTTTATTGTCAAGAGCTGAGGGCCTCAAACAGCCCTGAGCTTGGGCTTCTTGACATCAAACAGCTTTCTTGATCTGCTCTTTTTTACTTCATTGAAAGCATGATCCGTTTTATACTTCAACTGAGGTTTAAACTTACCCTCTTTGTTTGTGATTCATTTTCTATTCCAACCCCGTTTAAATCTCTTAGAAATGGTGAGTATTCAATATTTCAGAATCATATACTGCTGGTCTAGAGATACAAATTCCATGAGAAATGGTCACAGTATAAGCACAGTTACAATATTTCCTTGAAGGAACAAGGAAATATTTGTTCAGTTTAGTAGAAAAACAAAGGAAAATATTAACATATCCAGTTAATTTTATTGTATATTTTATTTTTCTGTTACAAAATGTTGAGAAACACTAACTATATACTAGTAATAATAACGTTTAATTGTACTACTACGACAAATATATTAACATAATGTAGTCTTTATCATAATGATGAGCATAAACTTTCATTTTCCTTGAAAGATGACATGTCACATAGCCACACACTAGACCATTGTAGAGACTGAGCCTTAGTGTGATTATATAGGATAGCCTACTTCAAATTTATGTATAACTATACTATTATATAAAAATTTAATGGTGTCTGTCTGTGTGTTACTCAATCACGTAAAAACTACTGCACCGATTATACTGACATTTTGTATGGAAATTCTAAGGGTCCCTGATTAACATATATAGGCTTTCTTATTTTAAAATTCTTCTGGGCTACGTCCCACTGGTATTTAAAGTTGTGAAAAATCCCATCTTGGTTTCTAAAGTTGCATTACAGCAAACAAATATTATTAATTGAAAATGCCTGTTAAATGTAATTAATTGGTCTTTGTAAACATTACTGTATAACAATAAAAACAACTCTTTAATTGATTTAACCACTATTTTAAATTTGTTTACATTTATAGTCTTGAAAGCATAGAGTAACCTTGATAGTAAGAATATTTCTTATTTCAATCTTTTCTGCAACCACTGTTAAGCACACAGAGAAAGAAAATTTAAAAGTTTCAGTAAAAATATACTTTTTACTATAGTTTTAGCAAATATTAAGTATGCAGTGCTGGATCATTACTGTGATTCAGATAGGAAAGATAGTTACTATCTAACTTTTACTATAAATTTAAAGACTGTTATACAACTCATCTTAGTTGTTTTTTAATAGAAGTAGGCTTCTCAAACTTGTGGACATTGGAAATATAATTCACTTAAAGCATATAAAATTGTGTGTGAAGCTGCGGGCAGCTGCTAGTTTTGGTAAATAATTATGATTTGGACACAATTGTAATTTTCTTCATACGGTAGGGTACCACTACTACACAATTAAGTACTGTAATCAGTGCAAGTAGTACACACAGGTCTATTCCCTAAAAGTTCTTGAATAAAATATTACGTTCCTCAAAACAATGTGTTGGGGGAAAGTAACTATGTATGCTACTTTTACACATTTATGTTTATCTTTTAGTGACTCAGAATGGAACGCTTATGAAACCCTTACTTCCCTTTTACTGCATGAAATATAAACTCTATATGGTATTGGTTTATCTTCTATTTCATTACATGAAAAGTAAACCTTTGATGGTGTAAATTTATTTTGAATTAAATCTAATCTATATATTTCACACTAAAATAACCAGTTTAAGGAGATAAAAATAAAGACTTGATCTAGGAAGATCACAGTCCTTACTGGACATGTCATCCTTAATATTGTCTACAAGGAAAAAAATATTTGATGCTCTTTAAGGCTATTGTGTGCCATGCACAACTGGAATGCAAATTGTAGTTTCTTAAACGTGTGATTACTATACAACATCAGTTTATTTTGGTTTAATTATATGAAGCAACTTTGTGTTGTGATCTACATCTAACTCATCTACATCTGGATGTACAGAGTTGATCACACTGACAATTTATGCTACACTGAAACAGAACAAACTTTATTGAAATTAAATTAGCCCATTGCTGAAAAAGTAAATCAGGTACTAAACTGGTAATTACCACTTAGGAATAAAAAATTAAATAATTCATTATAAGGTTCTGGGTAGGAATGACTCGGTTTAAGTCCAATAATTGATCAAATATTACAGAAATTAAAACATTGTTAAGAAAACAAGCATTGACAACATTAACATACTTACATTTTCAAAGGTCAATTATGTAAAAATTATTATAACGATTTATAAAACATTACACATTATAAAAGTAAAAATGTTTTATTTTATGAGCTGTGCAATTCCTCCAACACGAATGTGATATTATAGATCTTACCAATTGATGGAGTCCAGGTTTATTACACTACAAACCTAACGTTAGCCAGGATTTTTTAATTTCGCTACATATTCTAATGTTATGCAATTAGACAATACATGATTATAGCTGCTCACTGCCATAGTCAAACCACTTTATTCCATAACATACAAAAGATACAAAGTATAGTGTCACTACAATAAAACTAAATACAAATATTAATTTTAGAATATAAATAAAAAATGGTAACATAATGTTCATTCAAATTATAAAACTCATACTGGTCTAAATAATTGGAGAGATCAATTACATGGTGTTGGGAGAATTGTTAGGCTAGTCTGATTTTGACACTCATTAGAATAACTCCATAATTCAAGAGAGTGAGTTAAGAAAATTTAAGTTTTACAATTCTCTTATTAGCGACAAATAAAACATATATATTGCCTGCCTGCCTTTGTTATTGTTATTTGCTATTGCTATGTCTCAAAGCTGAATATTTTGTATTTTGGCTATTTAGGAACAAGCAATGATGAGAAATGGTATTATAGTTCATTCAAACAAATTTTGAAGCATTTTGTTTTATATTTTTGTCATCCTAAATTATTCTATCAATAGCAATGTCCAGAATCTGGAATTTACCAGTGTTGAGTTTTAGGACAATGTTCCTAGTGCAGCTGATTTTCAAATTTGGTATATTATATTACATTTAGTAAGTTATAATGTAACACACTTTTTAAAATTTGGTGTGTTTTATGCAAATTATTAAATTATGAATTTGATTCACATGACATACGAGTATAACTTCTTATATGTGAAACAACATTTAATGTGAGAAAATAAAATAAAAATCAATCTAATACAAAATACACCATTTCTATACCTGTCAATCCTGACTAGGAAAATAAAAGGCTTGAGATAAAAAGTGTTAATGGAATTTTGTATCCTAAAGCAAATGCAGAGAGGCACATACAAGGCTTTCTCAAGATTTGGTGGTAGCAGCCTTATTAGTGTGAGTTGACAAAAATCATGTATTTTATTATCAAAATATTTTCAGAATGATACTTTACCCAAACCTTTTTTTACATAACTTGGTCAAAGAAAATCAAATTCTTTCAATCATTTTTAAAAGTAATTACACTACTTTAAGAGAATTCTGAATGAGAATTGTAAAACTTTTTTGAAATCATATAATTGTTTGTGCTTGAAATGATATGTATACTTTATCATAATTTTTACAAATTATACAAATAATTCAAACCATCTTTGAGTTAATTATATACAGTCCACACAATATAACAGCAATTCTAAAAAGTCCATTTAAAGTTCTGAGTGTGCAAAGTGGGGGAGCAAATACTGTATAAGAGTGATGTGCAATTATGCTTTGTTAAAACATATGAAATGGCTGTAACTGTTCCTTAAACAAACCCGAGTGGTGAGGACACAAGCGGTTTACTTATTATTATTATTGAGTGTTTTCAAAAGTTCTTGATCCACAATTAGTGCTATATATAATTTTATTCATTGCAATTCTGTTGGTTCGATTTTCATTGAAAATTAAATACGTATTCACTCTCTTCAACCTTCAGTCTAGTAATTTCTACATCAATAACAGTTTATTGTAGGTACTTTGTGATTAATATTTACTTATAAATTTACGAGGTGTGATCAAAAAGTTCCAGGACTTTTTATATACTATGGGAATGCAATGTCTCACAGCGATGCGGTTGGCAGCATTGTATTCCCTGACTCAACAGTAACACAGCTGTGTTTGCAGATCAATCATAACATCACTGAAAGTAACATTAGCACAGTTTGTTTGAGATTAGTTTTATAGAGTTTGGCTATTTTTTTGTTTAATGAAAATGAATGTGAAAGAAGAGCAACATGTTTGTGTGAAGTTTTGTGTGAAACTGAACAAAACTTTTCTGAAACCTTTTTGATGTTACAAGAGGCTTTTGGTGAAGAATGTCTAAGCTGATCATGCTGCCATCAGTGGTTCAAGAGGTTTAAAGATGGCCGAACATCAACAGACGACGATGCTCGTTCCGGACGCCCTTCAACGTCAATCGATGATGAAAATGTTGCTAAAGTGAACGCTCTCGTACGATCAGACCGTCGACTAACAATCCGTCAAATGGCAGAAGAGTGTAACATTTCATTTGGGTCATGTCAGGAAATTTTAACTGAAAAACTTCAAATGCGTCGTGTTGCAGCAAAGTTTGTGCCAAAACTGTTGACTGAAGACCAAAAACAACTCCGAATTCATGTTTCTAAGGACCTTCTTCAAAAGGCAAATGACGACGAAAGCTTCTTGGATCATGTCATTACGGGAGACGAGACATGGGTTTTTGGTTACGATGTGGAAACAAAAGCCCAATCATCACAATGGACATCAAAAGGCTCTCCAAGACCCAAGAAAGCACGTCAAGTCAAATCAAATGTGAAGGTCATGCTTACGGTTTTCTTTGACTGTGAAGGTGTCGTCTACTATGAATTCCTTCCACAAGGTCAAACCATTAATCGTTTTGTTTATCTTGAAACCCTCAGAAAATTGCGTAATGCTGTGAGAAGAGAGAGACCTGAGCTGTGGCAAAGTGGTGATTGGGTCCTTCACCATGACAATGCTCCTGTTCACTCTGCATTAGTTATCCGTGACTTTTGTGTAAAAAACACAATGACAGTCATTCCTCAGCCCCCCTACTCACCTGACCTGGCTCCAGCAGACTTTTTTCTCTTCCTGAAGCTCAAGCGACCCCTGAAAGGATGAAGATTTCAAAAAGTTGACGAAATTAAAAAAAACGACGGAGCTGCTAAACACCTTTACAAAAGAAGAGTTGTCTGGGGCCTCTGATCAGTGGAAACACCGGTGGGAAAAGTGTGTAGCTTCCCAAGGGGAGTACTTTGAAGGAGACAAATTCGAATAACCTGTATGTTGTATGAATAAATGTATAAAAATTCAGTCCTGGAACTTTTTGATCACACCTCGTATGTCACTACAAATTAAACTTGTAATCATACATTACACATTTAACATCCTGAATGTGAAGGCACTGCAATGCGCTTCTTAATCATCACCTTAATATTGTAACACTGTTATGATGACTGGTGAATAGAGGTCAAATTAAATACTAATTTTTGGTTAATAGGAAACAGCCTTTATCACAACAGTGACATGCGTTACACCTTTAGTTACAGTTTGTGGACTGTAAATATGCATACACATTGAAACTTCATTAATATTTAATTATGTTTCTAACACATGTAACATTACTTGATTGGTTACAAATAAAATACAAAATCAAAGTACTGAAAAAAATAAAATTCTAATTTGTTGATAAAAAATAATTTATTATAATTTTTAATAAACTATGGTGTTAAACATAAATTTATAAATTACAATTTTGAACCATCCATTATTAGATTAAGAGTTAACTTCAGAGTTGAATTAACAACAGTATAGCATAAAAAAGTTTTTAATATAATTATTTATCTAAAAGAACTATATATACATACATTTCAATAAATATTGACAAACTAAAAATGCTCTCTTTTTCTAGATGAATGGGATTATACCAAACAGCCTTTATTTTCAAATAATTATTTTGTGTTTGGCTGTTTCTACCACTTATGTGTTTAGTAAGTAAATTGACTTGTGATATTAAAACCAAACATCTGTTAATAATACTCATAACATTTGTTCAAGCCCAATTTTTTCAATAAATATGAGTAATGATGAATAAAAAGTCATTGTTCCACTATAATATGAGCCCACATCTCTCAGTTGCCGAATTATACTTTGTAAGTTGTAAAACATGTATAGTGTAAGTAAATTCATATTACTTCAATGTTTTAGAATTTAATGAAAAAAAAATATTATCAAGTGAAAGAAGTATAAAACATCCCTTAATAAACATAAACATAGTTTCTCCTAATAATAGTGATAAAATAAACACATTTTTGTTTCCTAGTGTTAAAAACCATTATAGTTTTTCTTGTAGCAAAAATATAAAAAATATTTGTTAAATGTATTTGTATCCCTTGTTTGTACTAATGCTGTTAGCAAATTACAATCAGATGAGAGGATGTAACTAACCTGTATCCCAGACACAGTAGATCAATCACACTTTTATCATCCTAGCAGACAAATTACAAAATAATATAGTACAATCCGTCTAACAATAAGACCTGCTAGTCTCCTGAAGGTTTGAAAGACTGGTTTTGACTAAATCATTGCAGCAAAGTCAGACCTTGGGATATCCGTTTTAATACAATAAAGTGATCAGGGTGGCCACTCAAAACCTTTTTTCAAATTCCCGGTTTTCCTAGGCGAATCAAACACCTTTATTATCAATTTGAATATAACTTTAATACGCAATAAACTTAAATGCATTTTTAATAGGTATTCTATTTAAGTAAAACTACACAAATTATGTCGTAAAAGTAAAATAAAAACTAGCAATTATCTGTTTACTGCTGATGTCCACGTGTAGAACCAGCAGACACGCTGGTGTTGATAAATAAAAATGTAGAAGATACAAACTCCAAGTAAAATATTATTAAAAATCACATTAGTTTACTTTTCTAAATAGTTTTTTGTATAAAAAAAACTACAAAAAAAGTTTTAGCAACCAGTATTTTACATACTGCCATCAGTTGTCCACAAATCTAGATGTAGCAGACTCATAACGAAGGGCCAAGACTTATTTGTGTTCGAGATTCAGCTTCGACACATCACTAATCGTAATATTGTGAAATCATGACTTTTCAAACATAGTTTAACCACTAATGTTGGTATAAGAATCAAGTTAAAAGAGCCGCGGTATCAGGAATCTGAATCGATCCATTCCTAATAAAAATCTCAGAAACATTATAACAATTCAAGCATAATCCACACACTTTTTTTACCGGAGCCCAAAATTCATGCATATTTCTTGTCATTCCAGGTTTTCACTGTTGGTGGCAGCCTTAGTTACAGTACCAATAAAGTGTGGCTCCGAATATATCACACTATGAACCAATATACGAAGAATGCATAAGAAAGTTATTTGCTATGGAAGTTACCAGAATAGTGGTAAATTTGCGACCTCATAATAATAATTTGTGATACCATAATCAACTAATTAGTGGCTGTTAAATATTTTGTTTGCCTTAAGATAACACAAGAATAAAATCACACCATCATTTTGAGGTTAAGTGGTAGAGATGACTTTATAGTCCTAACTTTGCCTCTAATAAAGACATTTTTCATTTCATCACAGTAACACAACTCAGATTCAGATTCAGATACAATTCAGAAACTATAAAGTAAAGAAATATACGAAAGGCTATTGTGGTTCAAGTCACAAGATGTTCATTGAAGTGTAGTCATGGACTATGAAAGAAAATGACATAAGGCATATTATACACGTAACAATCAGTTGGACAATTTTGTTTGAACAGTTTGAATTGCCCAGCGGATCATCTTGTATGCGGAGAATGACAACAAAAATTGACAAGTGTTGAGAATTCATACATCCCACAAATTTAAACAAAACCTAATTTTTTTGTTTTAACCTATGTAATCTGACAATCAATTATAACGTGTGTGACAAAAGTCGTTTTACAGACCATACTAAGACGATCGATTGGCCGACTTTAATCGTTAGACGGATCGTTACATGTTTAGTGAGCTTAGTGCGACATAGAGGTAGAACTAATCAAAATAAACTGCTCTACATTACAGATTTAACTGGTGTCAGGTGGGGCTTGTGAACTCATCAGCGATCACACATACTGCAGTAACCATGTGCTGTCCACGGACTTTGTAAAAACAATTTGGCTACTCATCACCAACTCTTGGTCAATCTAGATTCAGAGTTTTACGGATAACTTCACTTAAAATACAATGTTTGGGAAATCAAGGAGCTGTCAAATTATTTCTTGATTTCATAAGTTCTAAGGGACAGAAAAATTCCTTTTGAGATTTTCCCGGTTCTACTAGAGATTCCCGGTTTCTTCCCAGTTTTTTGAATTTCCTGGTTGAGTGGCCATCCCTGATTTTAAAAACTGATTCGAAAGATTCTGTTCAAGTGTTAATTTTGCCATTCTACAATTCTTGATAGATTTTTTAACACTTGATAAAGTATGAAGAGGTTGATTTCAATTTTTTATATTGGTTATACTACCACTATGAATAAAGAAGCTCTTTAACTCAATAAAAATATTTTAATTAATCAAATTTGGATTGATTACGCACATTTCATGTGGTGGGACAACAAAACCAGTACAACTGTAATATTTATATTACAATAATAGCTCAACAAATATAATGAAAAAACTAATGGTAACTTTTTGTTTTGGTTATATTAGCGTTAAAAATTATTGGTACGGTAACAAGAAATTTATCTGATAAAATATATACAGCAATAAAAGTAAAACTTTCATAAAAATATAGAATAAACAAATGTAAACATCTTAATAAAATAATCATGCTTCTATTAATATTTATTTAAGTAGTTATAACTTATTGGGTTGAACACATCCAAGTTGTTTTATTATTGGGTTGTATTAATAAAATTAGTACATTCATGCTCAGCAATATTATCACTTGCTGAACTCTTGAATATTCTTCAGTAACTGGTTTTCATGGATTTACGAATTAAAAAACACCACTGGATTAAAAATATGTTAAAAACATGAAAGGACTTTATTTGAGTGGCTGGAAAACATTATATCTGTCTGTCCACACAATATCTTGAGAATGAATTAACATGTTGACTTAAAACTATCCACAAAGCTTTATTTCTACATATGCAACATTGAGTTTGATAATGGTGCATGTCCATGGGATATGGCTGAGCATTAGCAAACTTTTTTATATAGGTATGAGGGCTGTTAAACCTCCAATCCCTCACCATAACGGTCACTGACAGGTTTGCAATGTGCGCAATAGTCGATGAAAAATCTTCGTCACTACATCATTTGTTACTGCCGAATGAAATAGTGCAGTAAGAATTCATCAGAGAATGTGCGGTGTGTATGGAGAAAACATCATTCGCGTCAAAAGTTTAAGGATGTGACGCGTAGATAACCACAGGAAATAAAGCAACTGATAATCGAGACAATGTTTGGTTTTTAGAAGAAAATTTATTATAAAGCTAATTTTTCCCCATTGACTACTATTATGTAGACAATTGTATGACTGAAAGTCTCCATCCATACCACTCTTGCATCCCTCCCACCCATAAGGCATTGTAAAATTTTAGTTCACATGTCATATCTTTGTAAATAGCAATTGTACAAATATGTTCTTTTGAGATTTATTTTTCATATTCAATTGTCTACAAATAATGTCATATTACTTGCTTTAAAAAACTTGATGGTTTAATACATAATTACAAATATGTTATCACTTTTTTTATAATTTTCCACATTAGTTTTAAAATATGTACAATCCAACAAAACACTTTGAATAAAAGTTTTAGCACATTTTGTAAACTTTCCATGCATATAAACAATTCTATAGTTTAATGCAGTGTTTATTTTGGAAAGCGACTGCAGTAAGGCATTCTGTCAGAATTTAATTTTTGACATATTAATTATTGATTAATTGTAATAAAGTAATTTTTTTACGACAAAAAATATTTTATTTCAACTATTTTACTTTGAAAATATTTTTCATGTAACATTGATATTGAAGGTTTTTTTTAGTATACATATGAGCAAGTATTGTCTCCCCCGGGTCTCCACTGCCTGCTTTGACTAGAATAGAGCAAAACTTCTCTTTTTGCAAAGTGACAAATACCGAGTTATTGCCCGTTATCCCTCATTTGATCTTGACAGAAGACAGTCCCTACCCCTAATGTTACCTGTTCTGATTATCCTCTGTAACTCCGGAAGCAGCGCAAGGGCCCTTTTATAAATCCAATGAGGGGTTTCCTCATCTTACTGTCCTAAGTAAACAAAAAATGTTCAATATAAGTTAGCCATTAAATGTTGAAGTTGACTGAGCATGAATGTGTTAATTTCATTTCACATTCCTTTGTTTCAGTTCATTATTGAAGAAAATCATTTGAAAAAAAAAACAACATAATTAACGATCCTAAAAATGTTCGATTATGGCAAATTCAGTAATTTTTTCAATTAAAAATTAACTCCTAGATACTGAGTTAAAATTATCTATAAAGTTATTATATACTGGTCAGTTAAACATGATGACTAGGAACATTTGGCTATAATGTGGCCGGTATTACGAATTGATTATCTTCTTCCTTCCTCATCTTCATCAAGTGTACATTCTGGAACATAAACAGGTTTTAACTTTTATATCAGGAAGATGTTTCAGATGCACTATGAGAATTATTTAAGTGTAACAGATGTTGACTTAGTGTTTATTATTATTATTATACAGGGTGGTTATAAATTATTGTACACATTTTAAGATTGAAAAAAATAAACAACCAATCAACTTAAAAACATGGGAATTGTTTTATTAAATTGTAAATTTAAAACAGTTTTATATACTGACTGAAAATTAATAATTGTACACATTACAATAATTATAAAAAGTAGTTATAAAAAGAAAGTAAAAATGTCACTTAAACTGTGGGTGTAAGGTATGATTCTTCTTAATGACTTGTGTTGTGACATAGTCAGCTGGTCAACAATGGATCTTTCCACACCAGCTGTTAATTACAGTTGACTAAACAAACACTAAACTAACCTCAGTATCAAAATGGCTAGTGTGCAAGAAAAAGCAAGGTGTGTTCTTTGGTTTCATGAAAGCAGATCTGTAATAACTGTTCAAAGAAGGTTTCGTTTAGAGTATGGCCGCAATCCTCCGAGTAACAATTCTATAAAACGCTGGAATAGGCAGTTTGAACAGACGGGAAGTGTCCAACATAGAAAAGGTGCTGGTAGACCTCCAGTTTCTGAAGCTATTGTTGATCAAGTAAGAGAATTGTTTACGAGGAGCCCTGGTAAGTCTACTCGGCGTGCAAGTTTGGAATTAGGATTACCTCGATCAACAGTCTTAAAAATTTTGCATAAACACCTTAAGCTCCATCCATACAAAATTCAGTTATTACATGAACTAAAACCTAACGATAAACCTCGACGCTACGATTTTGCTGTTAGATTACTTGACCTCGAAGAACAAACAATAAACATTGGAGAAAGCAATTTCTTGAAAAAGTTTATTTTTTCTGATGAAGCAACCTTTCATGTTTCTGGTAAGGTGAATAGACACAATTGTAGGATTTGGGGTACTGAAAATCCTCATAATGTTCGAGAACAAGAAAGAGACAGTCCTAAAATAAACGTTTGGTGTGCATTGACTATAGATGAAGTGATAGGACCCTTTTTCTTTGCAGAACCGACAGTCACTAAAGAGGTATACCTCGACATGCTTGAACTTTTTGCAATACCGCAAATTGAGCATAGACAACCAAATGTTTACTGGCAGCAAGATGGTGCCCCTCCACACTGGGGTAAGATAGTACGTGACTACCTAAATGACACGTTTCCTGGTCGTTGGATTGGACGGGATGGTCCAATTCCTTGTCCTCCACGTTCCCCAGACATTACACCCTTAGACTTTTTTTTGTGGGGCTATGTCAAGGACAGAGTCTTCGCCAAAAAAGTTCAAGATATTGAGGAACTCAAGAATAGAGTTCGAGAGGTTATTGGAAGCATAACTCCAGCAATGCTCAGAAACACATGGTGTGAGGTTGAATTGAATTTAGACTACAAACTTTGCGTGCAAACCTCGGAGAGCACGTGGAATTAGTTTAGTTTCCTTGTAAAAGTATGAGTAACAGTAATCTTTTTGTCCTTCATTGGTAATAAAACTGTTTTAAATTTGCTATTTAATAAAACAATTTCCATGTTTTAAGTTGATTGGTTATTTATTTATTCAATCTTAAAATGTGTACAATAATTTATAACCACCCTGTATTATATTAATATCTATATTATTTTTAAATTGCGCTTAATTTCATAAAATTGTAAAAAATTCTAACATTGGATCAAAAATCACAATAGAAGATCAATAGATGGCTATGTTTACAATACATTGTTTTGTGAATTGTGTGATTCACTTTACATATATTAAAGTAGTAAAATAAATGTATTACTCAGACAAATTTCACTTTCTTAACACATTAGCTGCCACGTCGGGCCAAATGGACCGACGCTCTACATCTTTAAGAGATTGCACGTCGGGTAAAGTGGCCCGACAGCATAACAATGACGGTACCTGCCATTTTGATTACCTTCGTGCCTGTGCTGCACCCTGACGACTCAAACTGAAACTGATTGAACTATGAAGAGTTCTGCTACTAACAGAACGTTGTTTGTTGTGTTTATTTTTGTTATTAGTGATATGAATGAGATTGCTACATTGGACATTTGTGTCGGGCCACATTGCCCGACGGGTATTTTTATCGGTGTTAGAATATAAAATAATAAGGTTTTAGCCTTATTATTGCTACCAGGAAGAATAAAATATATGATTTGTTATTTTACAGTAAAAAGAGATTTATTTCATAAGTTTCACAAAAAGTAAATGTAGTAAATAAAAAGTTGTATCTTATTTATTTTCATATTTTTTGCCTTCCTTACTATTCAAATAATTTAATCTTATAAGTAAAGAAAAATAAGTAAATACAAAATTACCCTATACAAAAGATGAATGAAGATATACTATTTGTGTATAATTTTGAAGCATGTTTCACACAAAAATGGTTTTTCTGGATATTCACTGCAAAACGTAGTTACTTGTGTCAAATTTCTTGCTACCTTACGTCCTTTTTCCTCTGATACATTTTTGTAGCACAACTTGCACACCTTTCTTTGTCGGCGTTTTTGTACTCCTCCACCAACAAAAGCAGATGACGTCAGGTAGTGGTGCTCTGTAGTGGTCACATTTGGAATGCGTGGCTCTTCCTGCACGTTCATCAAGGAACAGGCCAATTCCTCTCTAAACTTAGTGATAGAGACTAAGTTTTGTTTTTTTTATTATGAGATGTAGTGTGGTTAAGAAAATTATTGTAGGCCAACCAACTATTTACCACTGCAGTTCCAAGAAGAAGTTCTTCAGCTAGTTTGTGGAACAAACACATTGTCTTCCGTACTGCAGTGTTATATGATGACATTTGATCGGATACATCTATCCCAACCTTCGCCTTATTGTAGTCAACGATGACTAATGGCTTCATTACATTTGGCCCTCCAACTTTTTTTGGTCAAGGACGACGTACTCCGGCCTATGGAATGTGGAAAGCATGTGTACCTCCCTTTTGTCTTTCCACTTGGTAACAATACACCATCTTTATTTTCGGAGCAAACCATTTCACCTTTACTAAGTTTTTGTTTTAAAAGGTTTTTTGGTAGGCCTTTACGACTTTTTCTCACGGTACCAGCAAGATGTGTTTTGTTTGACAACAAAGCATCAGCCAATTCTACTGATGTATAGTAGTTGTCCGTATATAAATTGTGGCCTTTATTTAAAAAGTTTGTCATGAGTTCCAGTACCACTTTAGTCGCAACAGATCTGTCTTTTGTCACTTCTACAGTACCTTTCCCCATGTATACTTTTACTGCATAAGTATAACCCGTTTTATCACACAGCTTGAATATTTTTATCCCATACTTGTGGGCCTTTCCGGGAATATACTGCCGGAAACCTAGTCTACCACGAAACGGCACCATAGTTTCATCAATAACTAAATCTTGCTCTGCTACTTTCAAAGTGAAGAATAAATTGTTTAGTGCTAGAAGCAGAGGTTTTATTTTACTAATTCGCCCATCTCTTTTGAGGTTTTCATTACCGTTAAAATGTCAGAAACGTAATAGTAACTGAAACCTGTTTCTACTCATTATTTTTCGGGCAACTGAGAATTTATACAAAGGGTTTTTAGACCAATAATCACTGATTCTTGGAAGTCCTACTAAACCCATATATAAAAGAAGGCCAATAAATTGTTTCATTTCCCCATGATTGGTATTTTTCCAGTCTTTTAGCCTACTCTTACGACTTAGTCGCAGCTTTGAAATTACTTCATTTGCATTATGATTAGTTTCTACAACCATAAGTTGAACTACTTCATCTGTCAGCTGTGGTGATTTGACTAATTAAAATGTGGTTGAAATGATTATGTGCTCTACATTTATAAGTAATTTTACCATTTAAACAAAATATTTTTATGTTTTATTCAATACTATAGTGAAATTTTGTATGCACTGAACAAAATTAGACAATAAATTTCAAGAGGTATTTTAAAAATATAAAATGTTTTATCAAATATAAATGGACTTACTGCAAGGTATGGTTAGACTAGCATAAAAATCACATGTATCTGAAGATTTAATCCAATCTTATTAATTAACAAGGAAACACTGTGAGTTCTTTATATTGAAATTAAAATTCATAAAAATGTTTTTGAACAAACTTGTAGATGACTAATATAAAAAAGGATTTGGAAAAACTATCTTAGATTTACAATCACTGCACTACGTGAGTCACAATGTGGACTATACAATAGCCAGATGCCGTCATGAGAAGCACCTGTACAAACAGTAATCAACCTATCTAGTTTGTAAAGGCTAGAGAAAGTTGACCTTTAACCACTGATAACAACTTGCGATTACCACTGAGACTTGTGTGGTTCTAATACCAACGACAAGTATTAAATAAAAAACAATATTACTTCCACATCACTCCTATAGAATAATACATACATATTGATTGAAATATACTCAGTCCTTAAATATATGTAAAAATACTAGTAAACTCATATTACTGGCTTGAGTGTATTTAAATTGTTAATCTTTTATAGGAGTATAAAAATACTTAAAATAAATTTAATAAATACTAACTTGATTGATTTAACTATTTTGACTCATTTTTTGATTTTTTGATTCATATTTTAATTAAACCTGTCCACCAAAAATCGACAGACAGGCAGCCAAAGCCTAAAAAACTGACTTTTAAAATGTCCAAAATTAAAACTAGTGGCTCTAAATACCCCTGTGGTGCCTGTGACATCGGAGTCAAATACTCATCTATTAAGTGCACTGGCTCATGTCAACTATGGTACCATGGAGGCTGTGTTAACATTAAGGACAAACAACTAAAAAAACTAACAACAAATGAAATTAAAAATTGGATGTGCAAGAAATGCCTTAACATTCCAAAATCACCTGTGAACCAATTATCTGAAAACACCCCATGCGACATCTTAGAGACGGAAGAAAGAAATAACACGAGCCTAAATATCCCTAAAATCCATGATACTGAAATAGAGGAAATTACAACCAAAGTAAAAAACTTTGAAAACCAAGAAAACGCTGACCTCGAAACATCGCTCACCTTAGCTGCAGAGGTAGGGAGTGCGCTACTTGCTGAAAACCAGAAACTTAAACAAGACCTATACCAAACTAGCCTACAGAACTGTAAGCTAAATGCAAAAATCTTAGAACTAGAAAACAAAAATGAACTAATCTATGAAGAACAAATAGCACAACTAGAAACTGAAAAGGAGCGCATTCTGAACAGAAATAACTTCTTGGAAAATCTGGCTTACGAACTGGAAAAGCAGCTAGTGAAAGAAAAAGAAATGCAAGAACAGCTGAAGAAGAACTTTGAAGAGCATGACAAAGAAAAAGAAGTAACAATTACCAAATTAGAAAAAAGGGCTCAAGAAATGCAACGCAAATCTCACTTTGAAAAGGGAAACACAATGGACAAATACACAATATCTGAAAAAATACTGAAAAACTCAGAAACACAGACAAGCAATAATGAAACACCGGCCATGAATACAAACATGTATGTACTAACACAATTAGCCGAACTGAAATTACGACTTAATAAGCTGGAGAACCTGAGTGTTACAACACAAAAACAGGATATGACATTTAACAAAACTGAAGATATGACATTTGACAAAACTGAAGACCTGAGAACAGCCACACTTCCGACTCCAATGACTTCCAGAACACCTAAACAAACAAAGCAAGGACAGGAAGAAGAATTTCCAATCCCACACAAAAAATCAAAGACACAGAAAACGAGAAATGTTTACAGCGCATCACTGCAAATAACAAAGTACAGATCGAACCAAGGCTTAAATACAGAGTCACATACAACAGACCACACCATTACAAAGCTCCGAACCGAAAATTCCACACACGAAAATGAAACTTACAAAAATAATTTCAAAGTGACAATAGCCCCTCCTATCACAGCCACAAAACTCAACTCTGGTGAAACCATAGCTGACTTATACTATAAGCAAACTAAAAAATTAAAACTGGAAAATGTAAAACAAAAATCGCTACATCCTCCACCACCTCTGAACAGTATTTTAAACCCTGAAACAAACAGACAATTACCATCCCCTGAAAACCCTAAATACACCACACTACCAAATAACAGCCCTTTTTTAGAAGCGGGCCTGAAGGGAAAAGAACACACATAACAATAGCTACACCAACAGAACAAAACACAAATCTTAATCAATTCACTCTCCTTCACCAGAATATTAACTGGCTGTCAAACAAAATTGAAAGGCTAAATCATTTTTTAAGCCACAATAAACCAGACTTTATTATATTAACAGAGCATGGACTTAATCAAGAAAAACTAGAAAGAACAAACATAGAAGGCTACTCTCTCGTTGGAGGCTTTACGAGAAAGAACCACATTAAGGGAGGAGTGGCAGGCTATGTTAAACAAGACCTACAAAAATTTGTAAAACTACTAGAAACCAGCTCAGATGAAACTGAACTTATCTGTGAGTCAGCCCTTTTCGAAATCAAACTTAGAAAGGAAACAATAAATGTCCTCGGGGTCTACAGACCGCCAAGCACAAAGATAGACAATGCCATCGATATACTATTAAATGTACTGGACAAAGCACTTAGCACATACAAAAAAATCATAGTCATGGGTGATATTAATGCCGACAATCTGCAGGAGAACAGTGATAACACTAAATTAAAAGAACTTCTCGCTGCATTTGACTTGGTAAGGATGCAGCTCCCACCCACAAGAATCACCCATGAAACTTCAAAATCAATAGACTGGGTGTGCACTAACATAAACCCAGAATTAGTAAAAACATCAGTAATCCAAAGCGGCCTCTCTGACCACACAGCACAATTAACCACACTAACCATAGTAAAACACTGTCCCACCAAAATTAAAACAAAGAAGAGAAATTTCAACAAAAAATCAATAGAAAACTTCAAATCAACTCTAGCCAAACAAAAATGGGATGCTGTGTACCACTCCAACAACACTGACGCAGCTTACAACATATTCCACAATATCATCCAAGCAACCCTTGACAACACCTGCCCACTGAAGACCTTCAAAAATAAACATAACAAAACCCAGACCTGGGACATTGAATGCACAAGACTTAAGGAACAGTACATCCGAGCCCTAGAAAAAGAGCAGTGCACAGGCCGAATAGAAGACAAAACAGAGACAATAGCCAGGAAAAAGGACTACGACTTAAAGCTCAAAAAGCTCAAAAAAGAGTCGGTAGCAGCACATATAAGTAACTCAGAAAATAAGCCCAGAGCCCTATGGCAAATAATAAACAAAGAGAAGACAGCCAGACACAAAACGAACAACCAAATACACCTTCAAATCAATGGAAAAATACTTCACAACCCTGCAGAAGTAGCAGACTGCTTTAACAAATTTTTCTCCTCAATAGCACAAAGAACTCTCCAAAACAGCCACTTAAATGCCACAAATACTACAAGCCAAAATCCCCCGCCACTCACTAACAACACTTTTCAGTTCGAACCAACAACAAAAGAAGAAGTGAAGAAAACAATAGACTCCATGAAAACAAAAACCTCATCTGGCCTAGATAACATCTCATCAAAACTAGCAAAAATCTGTAAAGAAGAAATTTCTGATCCCCTAACACACATCATAAACATATCCTTACAACAAGGGATTTACCCTGAAAAACTAAAAACAGCAAAAGTATACCCGAAGTACAAAAAAGGACCAACCACCGACATGACTAGCTACCGACCAATATCACTCATATCCACCTTCTCCAAAATTATTGAAAAAATAGTACTGGAAAGACTTTTACAATATCTTGAGCACAATAGCCTACTAACTAAACATCAGCATGGTTTCATGAAAGGACGATCCACAACCACGGCCTTGATTCAACTTATAGAGCATGTCATAGACAAACTGGAAGAGGGCCACACTGCTACTAGTTTATTCTTAGACTTTACAAAAGCATTTGACTGCTTAAATCATAAACGCCTTCTTCAAAAACTAAAAAGCATGGGTGTAAAAGATAAAACTGCAGATTGGTTCTGGAACTACCTAAACAACAGGAAACAACTGGTGGAAATCCAATACACTAAAAACAATTTATTAGAAAAAGTTCAGTCAAAAACTGCCGACATGCAGATGGGAGTGCCACAAGGATCAGTGCTGGGCCCGGTCCTGTTCCTACTGCTTACGAACGACCTACCTGACTACTTAGAGCGCATCTGCCACACAACCATGTACGCAGATGACACTGTCATAACAATATCTAACAAAACCACGCAACACCTTGCCAGAAGTCTAAGCAGCGCCCTAATCACAACAAAACAATACTGCATCTCGAACAACTTAGTGCTAAATGACAATAAAACTGTTCAAATAAACTTCTCCACCAGGCAAAAAAATACACATCTTCCAATCACTGACCTAGAAACAAAAAACCAAACAAATCACCTTGGTATATTAATTGACGAACATATAACCTGGAAAGCACACACTGAACAGCTTTGCAAAAAATTAAGCACCAGCATATTTGTAATACGCAGAATTAAACAGATTAGCAATAAAGACGCAGCTAAAACAGCCTACTTTTCACTATTTGAAACACATCTCAGATATGGTATAGCACTATGGGGAGGAACAGCTAACTGCAACATGGAGAAGATCCTCAGGCAGCAAAAACTAGCAATAAGAGCTCTAGAAGGACTCCAATACCAAGAAAGCTGCCGGGAAGCATTTAGAAAATTGAAGATCCTCACAGTAGTAAACTTGTACATCCTAGAAGTAATTCTGCATGCGGTACACTCAAGAAAAACTAGAAACAGAGACCTTCACCAGTATCACACACGCCATGTCCTTGACTTCACATTGCCTGTACACCACCTGAGCCTCACAGCCAGGAAACCATCATATAAGGGAGCAGCCTACTTCAATAAACTTCCAGAATCCCTAAAGAATGAACCACCCAAACGTTTAAAAAAAGCATTAACTGCCTGGCTACAAGAGAGACCGTTTTACTCAGAAAGTGAATTTTTAAACTTGTAACTTAGATTAAGCTATGTAATTTTTATACAACCATGAAATCTGTACCAATGACGCATGTACTGTTCTCAACGAACATGTCAATAAAGTGTATTGCCTATTGCCTATTGCCTATTGTCAAGTAATGACGAAAAAAATCTATTGGTTTTCTGTTGTTCGGTAATCAAAAATTAAATTTTGTTGTCTGAGTGAACTGAAACGTTTTCTGCTTACCCTCAAACATTTCCCAGCCCAAATCATTGTCCTTGGCGTTTGTAGAAATTAAAGAAGTACCTGTGATATCTGTAACTGTTCCATTAGCATCAGTAGAATTAAGTTCCACGTTTGATTCTTGATTGTCATCAGAGTAATATTCTGAATCAGTACCAGGAATAAAGTCTAGGTCGCTATCAGTGTCATCCGGTATATCACTAACCACCATTGACTCCACACTGTCATCATCACTTATTTCGGCAAACAAATCACCCGGGGAAGACGGATTCTCAATCATACGTTCGATTTGATCCGGAAGAAGATATCGCCACTCATTTTTACTGATCAATAGTATACACGCACACAACTATCGAAACATTACTTATAAAAAAACACAATGTAGGATTCCAGTAACAAAACACGTCAATTGGCACTCAGCTATGTGGAAAAGGCGGGTTAGAAATAAGCTGATGTAATTGCAGACAGAGAACTAAAGCGCGGGAATTATTCAGGCTGCACATCAACAAAACGGAATATCCCTGAATCAGGCGTCGGGCGTATAGGCCTGACGGTAAATGATTTATGTGATATATCGCCTTGTAAAAAGCTCTGTTGGGCCAATGTGCACGACGCTTTATAAACGTAATAAATACACATAAATCATAAAATCATGTTTATTAGTAACCAAAGAAGAGAAAAATAACAAAAGGTTACAACAATTTATCTTTTAAAAATTTGGCGCTTTAGCACTAAAACGTATTTTTTGGGGTTGGCAGCTAACGTGTTAAATAAATAAATATTTCTGTTTAAAAAAATCATACAACATAACAAAATTATTGTTCACTCTCAGATACCTTAAGAATAAAACAAAGATAACTGATTCTTATTGGTCTCTTTGTAGTAACAACAAAGAGGCATTTTTACATTATTAAACATATAAATTATTTTTAAATGTGGAAAATAAATTAGCATCTGTTATTGCTCATGATGGCATGTTCAAAACGTTTATATCACTACATTTTGCAGAAACATTTTAATTTACAGATGAACTTTTATAAGTTCAGGTAATCCAATATCATTTAATATTTAGTATTCAAGTTGCAAAAATAAAACTAATTTAATTAGTTCATTGATTTGTTTCTCTGAAAGCAAAAAATTGAATTGATAATGTAGTTTCCTAATGAAAGTTAAATGTTATTATTTAATGAAAAGCTTACACATATTACTAAGTTTTTTTCCACTGATACATACTTCCAGCAAATATAAATAAGTAATAATAATGAGTAAATATAAAAAATTCTCTATTCACAATTGTTTACTGTTGCTTTGTAACATCTCTGAATATGGCCTCAATGGCCTGGTTAATTTTTCCAACGGCGCATATACGAGGGTTATTCGGAAAGTAAGGTCCGATTCACGTTAAACAGACAAACAGTAAGCGAGCAGCGAAATGCGCATGCGGCCTGACTCCCGGCATGCATTGCACGCAGAACGACGCCATTTGCAGTGAAATCATTGTAGTCTGCTGTTTTCTGTGCCTTTTTAAAATGTTTAAAACTATTGAACGTCCCGCCGACTGTGAAATACGGTCTGTGATACGGTTTTTGACAGCAAGGAACGTTTCAGCAGCGGATATTCATCCACAGATAAATGAAGTGTACGGTCACTCGACGACGGCGGCCGACTTCTATGACACCGGCATTCAAAAACTCGTAGATCGTTATGACAAGTGTTTAAACAAACATGGAAATTATGTAGAAAAATAGTAATTGATGTCAGGAATAAAATAAAACAAGTTTTTTGAAAAAATCTGCTGTGGTTTTTTTTTAATAAAAAAACGGACCTTACTTTCCGAATTACCCTCGTAACACAACTAACAATTAATTTGGATATAAATGTAAAGGATTCCTACTAATATATATTACTGCAATGGGGGTTTTTCAGTTGGAAGAGTTAACTCCTTATGTTTAGAAATCAGCCTACAGTTTGATTTTAATTTAAAGTTAGTAATTAAAAATTTATGTGAATAAAATTTGTTGTATTAATTTATTTAAATTACATTCTTATTATAAAAATAATTGCTAAACTGTATATATATTCTTTTTTAGCAACTTTTAAATTAAAAACAAACTATTTAAGCACGATTCTATATGGACACAGATTTTGTAGCGGGCATAAAAAATATTGGTAAAAAATGGAATAGAAATAAAAATGTATATTTGAAATAATATTGTTATAAAAGGCAAACACTTAAATTGTAAATTTATTTGGTGAAACGATCACAAAACAAAATATTAATGAATTTGCAGCTTGCAGTCATATTGTAAACAGAGCAGGCTTTAAAATGTAACATGGTGCTAGTAGTAGCAGAAAAAAGGCAAAGATAAACAATTACAACTCAAAAGGTCACAGAACGCGTATTGGCACATAACCTGCCAGAATAATTTGAATCTATTGCCAAAGAGAACATTGTAAATTCAAGATCATGCTGAGATAGTGAGTCCAGGTTCAGTTCCTACTACACCTGCACAATTTGTGAAATATATACTAAGTTTTGTATGCAGATAATAAAAATACCCTTATAGTAAAGTAGTAAAAATATTCACACACAGCTATATTTTTTACTTTTGAACACCAGAAGCCAGTCTTGGAGGAGTTTACAGTTACATTGAAACACAGATACAGTACATACTTCAACCTTTTGTTTGGTAATTTAATTATAACGAAACAACTTATTGTTTAAAGCAATATTTATATTTATTAAAAGAATTCTATACTTTGTTCTTACAGTATCAAATGCTTTACTTAATTCACCCAATGAGAAAAAATATTTGACTGTTTTTCCATTTGATGATAACAGTCAGTATTTGCAGATAAAAGTTGTATTTTTAACTTACACAAAATTTATTATAATGAAAGAAAACTGATTTTGTGTGGGTCTGAATTTGAAAATGATACAGGATTTTTATGGTTTCTGTTTTATGTGGTTGAAATGTGAAACTACCTGGGTGTAAATCTGGTAACAAATCAAATTGCTCTCCTTCATGAAGTCCATTGGTGAGGAAACGTCCAATTCCTGGTTCACTTCCTCCTATTTCCATCTTCATTCCTTCCAGGTCTTCAAGAGGAAACATGCCTTCAACACTTCCAACTGCATGGGGCTCTGGGAGACTGATTCTCTCAGTAGTATCTGACGTCTCTTCTTTTATTCCCAATATGTCCTGTAAATGACTATGTGTGTAATAACTATGATGATAGGTTAATTGTGTCAGAGTGATTATATCTCTCCTGCAGTTACCTACAAATCAACTTGAGTTCTTATTCCATTTATGAAATATAATTAACCGATGATTACATAAACTACTTTAACAACTAAGTCTAAAGTTGTAACAAATTGTTGATAACGTTTTGTTGAGTTGGAATTACAAAATGTATTAACTTATATATTTTGATTTTGTTAACTGACTAATTTAACACTCTACTTATAACTTAACATTCTACCAGGATATTCACTCTTACATCTTCAATGGAGTAATCACAATGCAATTCGTTACAACAGATTGAGTGATAGCATTCATAGCCTCTTGGGAGATGTTCGATAAACCAAACCATTAATTGACCAAAGTATTAAAATGTTTTTAAGAAAAATTAAGTACATGACCGTTAATTCTTACACCTTATAACCATAAGTTAAAAATGATTTTTGTCATATATGTTATTGTTTTGAAAATTTATTCACTGTTATATCTTGCTATTTTTTTATTCTTACTGTACATTTTAGATCACCCCAAGTGGAATTCCCATATAAACCTTGTTATTTCTAATTTTTCAATAATTATTAATGAATTAACCTGTCTACAAATTCACAATTGTAACCAATTTTATATTTGGTGAAGTGAGTAAAATCCAGTCACTAGTGGCTAACATTTAATGCTTAGCTCTAGCTCTAGGCTGAGTGAATAAACAAGTTTTCAATCCAGATAGCAACTGCTAAAGAGTGGTCCATACATGTACAGAAAACTTGAGCAAATGCTAGGTTTGGCAGTTGCTTAGATGCTCCTCAGTTGCAACTATATAAATGACCTGAAATCTGTAATACCAAACAGTTCAATACTGCAATTAAAGGTTAATCATAATCATATTTCTCATTTTCATCTACATCAATCAGTTGTATACTTTGAGAATAACAAAAGAGACATTGAAACAAGAAAATTTTTTTGAAATTCACAGAATGCAAATTTTGGGAACATTCCGAATTTCAATAATAACAAGTAGTGTTTAGAACAAATAAGTGCTGTCAGACATTAGGGTCATTAGCACTAGACAGATTAATCTTAAAAGGAACTAAGGGAAGTGCCATAATTCAGATTTATAGAGACCAAGTATTTAAGAGATTCAAGGCAATGAAGTTTGACTAACCACAGTATTTTCTTAATGTCTAAAGCAATCTGCTAGTGTGCTTAGTTTGGGTATATGACTCCATTTAAAGTTAGTATTGTCACTATCACAGCCTTTTTTCTCAGAACCAGTTAACTTCATATTGTAATAACAGGCCATAAAACCACCCTACACGACTCATTTAATCACAGTTAACGAGTTATCCACTAACATTTATCTTAATGATAGGCTAAATAAATACTTTAGTTGAATAATTAGCACTGGACTTACATTGAGCATGTCTGGCATTTCACTGGGTAACAAGGGACTTGAAGGTGTAGGTGTTGTCTCATCGTTAAGACTTTGGTCCGATGTCATTACTCCATTATGTATGTCTTCTGGTGGTATTTCACCCTTTGCAACAACTTTTTTTGGATTAAATTTCTAAACAAAACATTAATATATATGAAATGTGCTATTAACTTCAACATATGTAATCCTAAAGAGACTGTGATACTCTTTATACAAGGACTGTCTGGACTGTCTTATATTCAATTATTATTCCTTATCTATGGCAGCTACTGTTATATGATTCAGTATGCATTATCTCTGTACCCCCTACTTGTTAGCTGTCAGTCAGTGTTCAGTAGGTGTTCAAATCTTTGTCGAATATTCCCCCCCCCCCCCCCCCCGAAAAATGATCTAATGTGAAGATTAACAATTCTGCATCAATTTGAAAACATGTGCGTAGATGACTCAAATAATCCAGCAAGCTTTTTAGAGAGAAGCCATGAATTTGTGGTTTGATTACCTTAAAAATATCTGCGATTCGGTTGAAAGTGATCTGCGTTCTGGTCGCCCTTCATTAATGTGAACCTCCAAACAACATTGAACATGTGCAATGAAAGCGAACAAACTCTTAACAGTGCATGAACTGGAGGAAAATTTGGACATACAAAAATTGGGTTGGAAACAAATTGTTTCAAAATTGTCCAAACATTGCTCACTAAAGATTAAAAGGAGTGTGTTTGGAAGTTGCACAAGACTTATACAAAACTATGACCATAGGGCCCGCCTTTTGGCTGTTCTTAAATTGAAACTCCCACTCAAAGAAACCATTTCAAACAATTGAAGAGATCAAACTGAATGTGACAACAGAGCTAATAGTGCCGGAAGGCAGACATTGCAACTTGTTTCCCCAAGTAGGAGGGTTGTTTTAACAAGTGCATCATGTCCAAAGGAGAGTACTTTGAAGGATACTAAATGTCAAAATATCGACTAGCCAGGTCAACGTTGCTATTCTGCGGTTTAAGAAGTTTTTTAATTATTAATTAATAGTTTAATGTGTTTACATAATTCATTATCACTGCTTAACGTAACATAAAACTTACAACAACAGCTTAATGATAAAGCAAGTCTTAGGAATAACATGCAAAAGAGGAAAAGACAAAAAATGAGGTTTTAAAATGGATCTAACACTAATATATATTCCCAAAATTAATATAGTAGAGGTCACTTCAATTTCTTTTATTGCATCAGAAGAAACACTGACGAAAATAGTATTACACACCTTTTGTAAAAGATTTATTCTTAAAAGAAGCAATTTTATTTTCCTCAGACAGCAGACTATTTTTTTTTGCAGACATTCACTAAATCCCTTATAAAACACTAACAAAAATACTACACCACATAGAAATATTTACTGTTATAGCCAAGAATTATCATAGATTATAATTATAAAACCAAATGATTAAAAGGAGATTTAATGAGAAAATTAATGTTTTTTAATCATTAAAGAGCAGATTAAAAGTATTATGTTAACTCGAGGAATAATGAACACTTATGGTAGAAATGTTGATTTCAAAACTCTATTGGAGTTAATGGGTATATTGAAGTATGAATAGTTTTTTATGATTATATCACAATAAGCAGATTTTTAGTTAGTATTTTGAGTTTTGTTGGTACTAAATGATTGTCTACATATAGGTGATGTGTTAAGAAAAATACTGTGTTAAAATACTAGGTATTGGCTACTAAATGGTGCATATTTAAGGAAACATACTCTAATTGTAAGAAATCTATTTTAGAATCAACTAAAATAATAGGACTTGTTCTAGTAAAATGGACATTTATAAGTTATAACATTTTGTTATTTTCAATGTCATTTTCAGAATCTGTGGTGAAATATACCACAATATGAATGATAATTTGTTTATATTTAATTATGTCTGTAAGCTTTCATATATGTCTGAAGTTTAAAGTTCTATTATTTGAGAAAAATCAAATGAAATTTACAGTTTTAGATTTAAAATACTGTATACTCTAGAATGTGTCTAGAATAGTTATAAAACACTTTTCTCCATAAATAAGCTTTAAAATGGTATGATACAATTATAATTGTTATTATCTATTATGGAGCAAGGTAAATGTAAATGAAATAAACAAGGTGTGGATAGAAATAAAAAACTGGAAAAATCTTACCATCTGAATGTTGTATGATCACAACATTGAACACAGTTTAAACAATTACTTAAACAATGGTGTAATTTTACAATAAAAAAACATAACAAATACACATCTGTACAGATATAAACATTTTACACTTTTTGTTCTTGCCCACTTGCACATACTGCCTACACTGGTTTTATTGGACAGCTTTCCCTTACCTTTTTCTCCCTAATTATCATCTTCCCCTTAATTCTTCTTCATTATTTACAACTGTCATACAGTTAACTCTTCATGTCAACATAAAAGTTCAATGTGCATTTTTAAGCAACTTATTGCATGACATCCTGTATATTACATTTAAAGTTGCCAGTAGATTTAGAAAAATGTGTACCAACTGTGTTATATAAGGTTATAGTTATTCTTCTATGGAATTTATGTGAAGGTATTCTCATAGATTGATGTATTCTTTGGGAAAAGGACTGTAAAGAACACTTTTAATATAATTTAAAATATCAAGGACTCATTAGAATGGCTTATTATACTCAGTGAACGTTTTTATCCATAAACGGAAAAACTGGAAGTTTACAGAGTTCTTGGTTCTTGAAATTCTTGTACTGTCTATACAAATTTTACATTATAACTTGTACTGTTTATAGATCTAGTTTTGCACCTTTCCGTGATTATAGATCAGAAAACATTTTGTTCAGATATCTTCAATTCTTTGTTAAAATCACAATACAGATTAGCATGCTTTTAAGAAACACTTCAATAATAAATTTCCATAGGTTGATCACAAAACTTATCAAAACATAACATCCAAGACATACATAGGAGAACTTTCATGGACATGTACTGATTGTTATTTTTAAGTCCTAGGATGCGTAAATAAATAAATATATTTTATAAAATGCTGCTTAATTTCTTAACATTCTTTTGTTGATTACAAAAATCTAATTTTTGTCATTTTAACTGCTTCTCTACAAGTGATGTTTGTTTATGTTTACACGTTGTCTGCTAGTAACTTTGTTTGTTAAGACATTTACATTGTAGTAATGTAGTGAGAAAAGCAACTAGATACCAAAGTGGAAATGTTTTTAAACAGTGATTTTGAAAGCGATTTAGATGGAAGTATTGGATAAATGTAAAGTGTGAAGTGCCGCAACAATTAAAAAATGATTTCAAGGCTTTTCACATAAGGAAACACTACTAAAATGTGTAGTGATTTTCATCACATGAATATGCCTAAAACATTAGTAATACCAGCTTTTTTGGAATACTTCAAAATGGCATTTGTCAGTAAAAATTCTTTTCTAGTTATATTTAAATAATTTGCATAAAAATGTTTTTTTTTTTTTTGTAAAAAATACTGTGGCCTTTAGGAAAATATATAAAAAGTAACATTTATACTTTAATATAATTTTATTTACTTACCATTTATTAAAATTTATAAAAAAAAGGTTTACTTTCAATTTCTACATATATAAAAGTAAGGTCAAATCTTATTATGTATATGTGTGATAATATTTTTAACATCTATTAATTTGACCTATTAAAGGATTAATTAAGTGCTTGTATTTTACAATCTTTAATAGCTGCCACTAGTATTGTAGAGGCTAAAATAACAACTTCCTCAATAGGCTAATGTTCAAATCCTAGTCAATGTGACAAATACTGCTGTGAATCTCTAATATTTTTTGCAGTTTTGAACAGTTTGGTTGTGAAGATTTCAAAACTGTTTCTTAGCGACAATGTAAGCGACAATATAAGTGAAGCATATGTATTTTCTTCCTCAACAGTAAGAGTTTTCTAATTCACTTGTTTTGTGGATTTGAATGGTTTAAAATTGTTAACATTTTCAAAATCGCTTTCTAACAAGCACCACAGAGAGCTTGCTTGGGACCTATTTACTAATTTTGACTTCCTGATCTGTAAATTTGTATGATAGTATTTTGGTTTAAATAATATAGTAAACAGTAACACTACAAACTAATCATCCACAACACCAATCTTTGTATACATAATTCTCTCTAATTATCTACTACTTAAAAGTTCAATAATAAAAAACAACACAACAAAATAAGAAACAGTTAAGTTTTGAACAGCATAATACCTTATTTGGAGTCAGTTTTAACTTTTTTGTTGGTGGCATCACTTTTCTCTTGACAGATTTCAATTTACTTCTAGGCTTGACAGTGACTAGTTTATGTTTGGGCTTAATGGTGTTTTTTGGAGGGTTCTGAAAATAGAAGAAACTGTGAATGTTGCTCTAACTCTAAATGCTCTTAGTTGAGACCTCAATTAAGAGTTTTTAACAAATAGTTAACTGATTGACAAAATACATCTGGTAAAAACCATCTAGCCAGAATATTGCTTGCCATATCAGTTAACAATTAACCAGGCCACATAGAGAATCTTAAAAACATGAGAATTTACCTTACAACAATTGTGCAGAGAGGGCTTTCTTTTTCTTTTGTTCATTATTTGTTCCCTAAAAGATGATTCCTTATTGCTTGTTTCATTAAACATCTGATGATCGTTGGAAGGCTGATGAGCATCAGGAGGTGGTTCTGCATTCGGCGAAGGATTAGCTAATCCTATATGCAAAAATTCATATCAATGAAATACAACAGACAACATTTTAATAAAGTTCCAATATAGAATAAGAAACTTTAGTAGTTAGCACACCAGCTTATCAATCCAAGAACCTAAGTTAATTCAGACAAGGCATTTTCTTATTGTAATGAATAATCACCTGAAATTTAACCTGGACTGTATAATGTGATAAATGATTCGTGACATTGTGTATGAAAGTTTAAATAAATTAAAACAGATTTTTATGTCTAAGATTTTCACACAAAAATGGAAACATACACACACTCCAAGAACTCTAGTTATCAAGGTGTTAATAAATATATACAGTTTGACTCTACTGACATTTAAGATTTTCTTAACTGTCTCTTAGTTGGCTGCTCCCCTGAGGAATGAGTTACCTAGAGTGTTTTAAGTACATCCATGGGCAGAGGTTTATTTAATTTTTAAGATAAACTGATAAAAATCTATGTGATCAGTATAATAATTTTCACACACCCATACATGAACCAGGATTTTGTAATTTGTTCAGAACTTCAGGAGCCTCAAGAATGTTTTATTGTCGTCTCACACATGATATGCTTTGACAGTCTTGTTTAAACAATATTAAGATATATTATCTGTTAACATAATATGAAGTAAATAATTTAAATATATATTTTATTGTATATTTAGCTAAAAGACGGATATGTCTATTGAAATGCAAAGGTTACTGATAATGTATGAAAATTTCCTTTAATGAACAGAAAGGTTTCTGTTTCAGCCATTATATCGTACAATTACAATTACTTACGATAGTGGTAAAACATCAGGAGGTATGTAGCAAGTTTCACAGTTTTGTATGTATAACTGTTCTGTGTTTTGCTAGTCTATGGTATTTTGAGATCTGTTGAATGCTGAGATCTCATGTTATAATTATAGACAGAGCTTCTATAATTATACTGATTAAGGCTTTATTTAACGAACATTAAGCTTTGCAGGATAAAAATACATCTGAAAAAGTAAGTATACCCAGGTTAACTAAGAAAGGTCTACAAGAATCTCTATCACTCTAAGATGCCTATAATAACCTCTGTACCCAATACCTATAATGCCTTTTTTGGCTCTTAAAAACCTAGATTGCCCCATTAATAGACCAGAAGAGAGGGAAGAGGGCAGATGGGACAAAATCCCCAGAACTGGTAACTTTAGAAAGTACTCACTGTTAGTATAGAATGAATACATTATAATATAGAATAGAGATTTTGTATGAAAGAGATACGATATTTTGTATTATTTGTTTAAAGTCCATAGTGATATGAAAAACTATAATATTGTGAAACAAAAGTCTAATTGGTGGGTGAGTCAAATTATGTGAAGTTTGACTCAGAAACATCTCACAGCACATTGGAAGAGCTCCATGCTGGCCTACCAGGTTTATCAATCTTGTAATTTTTATCAATTAATTACAAATTGGTTAAAAAGCATTAGGTTTGAGTATATAACTCAAACATTGGCCAAAAAAGCATTGATTTAGCTGTAATCTGATAGTGGTTTATGACTTTTGTCTCTAGTTAGCTTAGTAGCTACAAAATTAGTTTTTGTTTTTTTCATTCAGTATGAAAGGTAAATGAAATGTAGTAAAAATTACTATTCATTCAACGTGTTTACATCCACTAAACACAACTACAGTTTGTAAAAAAAAACTCAATGTGTAGTCGTAGTTCTTTTTTAACAAGATTAATAAAATAAAATTAATTACGACAATGCAAAAATATCTATTAGGTCATAAACAACAATATACTAATATGCTTTTTACTATTCATTCAACGTGTTTACATCCACTAAACACAACTACAGTTTGTAAAAAAAAACTCAATGTGTAGTCGTAGTTCTTTTTTAACAAGATTAATAAAATAAAATTAATTACGACAATGCAAAAATATCTATTAGGTCATAAACAACAATATACTAATATGCTTTTGACTTAATTATTTCACTCTCAAAATTTATG
Organism: Homalodisca vitripennis; assembly: GCF_021130785.1. Taxonomy (NCBI): domain Eukaryota; kingdom Metazoa; phylum Arthropoda; class Insecta; order Hemiptera; family Cicadellidae; genus Homalodisca; species Homalodisca vitripennis. The sequence goes on along the minus strand of NC_060209.1, from coordinate 144,123,368 downwards.
TCTACTGTTTTCCACAACTTAATGGTAAAAGTAGTTGTATTTTTGATACTGTACCTTATGACAGATTATTTGTACACTGCTTTTCTCGTATGTTTTTAAAGAGAATGTAATGTTGTTATATTTCACACATTCACAAATCTTAATACGAAGTTAAAGGTTGTAGGAATGTAGGTTTTACCAATAGATCATAATCATCTACCAGATGCAAGTATTCTACTCTCGGATTAAAAACCATAGATATCAACCTATTAAAGCTACAAGTATGAGACATACATGAAACATTTTTATCAACAAGAATGAAATAATGTACCAATTTTGTATGCTATTCAATAAAAAAAAATCGGAAAACTTGAATTTTTCCTCAGCTGGGAAACAAAATTTTTACGATCAAAACTATAGTAATTCACAAAGAAATTATGATTCTTTACAAACAGTTTTAGTACCTACTTAGTAAGTACACTCACTTTAATAAAACTTGAAAAGTTGCTAGGTAAAAATACAGATTACAATACGAATGGGCCCTTTCCAGTGTCCACTCTTGCTTTCGGTGCCCCATCCTGTAGTCATGTGAGGTTGAGGTTATAAAATCAAAATCTCACTGAAATGAAATATTCAGTAAAATATAATAATTGTGGAAATAGACAACAACCTTGTGCCAACCTTTGATCTGAAGAGCTTCTGCAACTCTGAGTATTCTCGGCAGCTGGGACTGAGGTACGTTGACCTCACCACTGTACATGAAGGCTACGAGAGCCTGAAGCTCCCAGAAGTGGTAGTCCTTGAACATAATGATGGGGTGTTTACACGCAGCTCCGCTCAGCAGCTCGTAGAAGTACGGTGAACACGCAGCTAGCAAAATCTGCAACATGCTATTTTTGATTATAATAATGTAGTATATTCAGGTATTGACAAGCATAAATAATGTAGTCAAAATAAGAATTTACTGGAAAAAATACATTGTTTCTCCGTACTCAATAATTTTATTTAATGAAACTACACTTGTTTCCTATTTAAGGGAAGAAGAAAACAAAGGACTGTAAGATATTACAAAGAGCGCATTGTAATAAATAAGCAAACTTTTTAGGTTATTTTCAGTATTAAAATTGATGTACGAGGGGGTACCAAAAAAAAAACCGGAATTATTTTATAAAAATTATATATTATCAAACTTTTTACAATACGACCTTATCTCCTTCAAAATAATCTCCATTACAACTAATACACTTGTCCCAACGGTATTTCCATTGATCAAAACATTTTTTGTAGTCATCTTTAGAAATGGCTGCAAGCTCGAGCTTCGTTTTTTTCTTAACCTCTTCAACGCTGTCAAATCGTTGACCTTTCAAGCCTCTTTTCATGTGTGGAAATAAAAAAAAGTCGCATGGAGCGAGGTCAGGCGAGTAAGGTGCACGGGGCAGCGGAACCATGCCGTTTTTGGCTAAAAACTGCCTAACTGAGATGGCTGTGTGTGCCGGTGCGTTGTCGTGGTGGAAGAACCAGTCTCCAGTCTGCCACAAATCGGGTCTTTTCTGGCGAACTTTTCGCTGAACCGAGCTCCAAGTTAACCCACTACTCTCTGATAGTTCCTCAATTGTCTGTCGACGGTCGGTGAGCACAAGTTCACGAATTTTCTCAACATTTTCGTCCGTTCGAGAGGTTGATGGACGTTCAGAACAAGGTTTGTCTTCAATCGACATGTCGCCATTTTTAAATCGAGCGAACCACTCGTAGACCTGAGTTTTCCCCATAGCATCATCTTTGTAAGCTGTATTCAACATTAAAATAGTTTCTGCAGCATTTTTACCAAGTAAAAAACAAAATTTCACAGCTGCACGTTGTTTACTTAAACTTGCCATGACAAAAAACGAAACAAGAATAAAACAAGGTTAACGAAAACAGTCACTACAAACGAACAGAATGCACTAGTACAACGGAACTGGGGTCACTGAGCTCGCAATGGGTTGCGCGACACACGCCTAGCGGCAGGAATGTGTATTACACGCTGCCGGCTGCCAGCAATACAATTCCGGTTTTTTTTTGGGTACCCCCTCGTAAAGTGGATGGAAAGGAGATACAACTCAAGTTTTCTCAAATAGAATTTTTGAATTGAAAATGTTATAAATTTGTAATATCTATTTGATTAATCCAAGTTTTCAATTAGCAAGAATCTTGATTATTTAAGATAAGTGGGATTCTACCAATAATTTATAAGGGCCCAAATCTTATTAATAATGAATCAAATTACTATTTAATAATTATTTACTTGAACAAATACATTTTCAAATCAAGTAAAATATCCCTAATTCTTTAGAAAAATAATCAAAAGTCAAATGGTCTCTGAAAATATGTTAAGCTATAAATAAACACATTACTTTGGTATCTCTCTGGTTACCAGGTTATCTCCCTGTTCAATATATTTTAAAAAAGCAATATTTTCGAATATATATTTAAAAACAATAATATTTTGGTAAAAATCAGTTTTGATTCAGATAAGACAGAAAGAACAACTAAGACTGTGATGTTCTATCACAGATATTGAGTAAACTGGAAAACTCACAATACAGTTTGTTTCTTTGCTTTTTTGTAGTTTCCCTGTTACTGAACTATTTTAGTTAATTACATTTAGTATGGATCAGTCAAACTAAACTGAGTACAGTATTTATACTTTACAAACATTTTGGAATGTTCCTTAAAAAAAATAAATTCAAATGCATTTGGAATTAAAGATAAAACTGAAGTAACTGGGTGAACCTTGTGACACTTGAGAGATTGGCCTTCGCACGCTAAAGTGACATCAACAAACTGTTCGTCATGCAGCAGGTCTGGTAGGGTTGATGTCATATTGTTCAGGTAAGTGTTCCACCTAATGCACATAACAGGTTCAACTTCAGGTACTAGGTTATCCTCAGGCTCCTTTGTTGGTTTTACTTTTTGTAATGGTGCAGGACACTTTTTTACTTTAGGCTTTGCTTTCTTGTGTGTTGTTGGGGCACTTTTGTTCAAAACTGAAGGCATTAATTTTAACTGCTTTTTCCTTAGATTTCTTTGAGGACCATCTGTAAAAGAATAGACTGATAAGTCTCAAATAAATCAAAACATATTTAGTACATATTCTCTGTTAGTAATAGTAATGTTCTTATTACTATTAGATGGATTTCATAGAAATCTTATATTGTCTAGTGCCATCAATCTCATGAAAGAATTTACAGAAAATTTTACAAAACTTTACTGAGTATGATTCTTCCTTAGAAAGTGTATATAAGGCAGTACTGAAATAGGGTGCCAAACTTCAGGAAATACGAGTAGTTACACACATTAAAATAAAGAAAAAAGCCCCTATAAGTAAATGTCCTACAATGCTTAGCTTTCTGTTTACACATTTCTGTTTATTACACTATAGCGTTTTCTAGGTAACTGTAAAAGCTATACAGTTGGAAATTTAAAAGTATGTCATTATATCTATAGTTGAAATATCACTGAAGAAATACATTTGTTCTCAATTAAGTTAGAGGTAGCATAATGCATACAAGATACAATACTAATACTCCCTTAAACATAAGTATACTTTAGAATATTGTGACATATTAAAGAAATTGGGATACAAGTTTTTTTAATTGGTTAATACTTATAGAAAATGTCATTGGGGTATCTGTTGGGAAATAGTCAAGAAAAACCATCTTGAAATTTTTTACTGGTTGACACTGAGTAACAAACTCATCCAAGTTATGTGTAATTATATTTCTGTAACAAGTTTAGTCTGAGCCTATAAAAAAAAACAATTATTTTATTTACAAGCCTACATTACATTGCATAAGCACGTAATAGCCCATATACATAAATTTTTCGGATTGTGGTGGTTGTGGATTCTAGTAGTCTTGTTCAGTGAAAATGCATAAAGTTCCCTGGAAATTCTGTCATGAGCGTGATTACAACCAGCAAATTTTTATAAATATTTCCTAAAACAATATTTGATATTTTTTAACTTAATTAAGCAGCTCATCAATTGGCATATAATCCAACAGTAACTAAGCACTATGACAATAATACAAATGCCACTTGAGAATGTGGCAGCTGTTAACTGATGACTGAATCGACTAAGCAGTTGTGTTGTTTATTTATCTCTCTCTGTTTGTTGTTTTCCTTTGTGCTGCAAATGTGGATACATTACAGCAGGCATTTGGTTCTGCTCATTTATTTTGTATCATCATTATTTTATCATAGTGACCATATATATTTCTGGATTACAACTAATAAAATTAATAGGGAACCATTACTCTAAAAAAAACAAATATGACTGAAAATGAATTTGATGATCCTTCCGATAAAAAGTATAAAATAATAACAAAATCTGATCAAATTATTACAAAATAAATGATTTGTACTATTAAATAATAATTACCATAGTGATTGATAGTAAAAATCAAAACATTATTTTAAATTATATTTAATAAAAATTAAAAAGTTAATAAGTACTATTAATAGTAAATACAAGTTTTAGAAAATTTTACCATAAGTTAATATACAATTTTCTTAAATGAGGGTCGCTCTGAAAGGTTTGAGATACCAGTAGACAATGCAAACTGCAATAATCTTATCATTCTTATCTGCTCGTCCAAGCGCCAAGCAGTATCTGACAGTAAGTTGGATTCATCAGTGTACTTGTGCCGTCTGTTTGGAAAGATCAATCATTTTAAGTCACACAGCCTCAATAGCACATTAACCTCAATATAACTTATATCAAGCTTCCATGTCTGAGTTGGTAAGCTTGAAATAAACCTAGGAAGCCAAGTTTACAGACTTGTTTTAAGATTTGTTTTAAAGATAGCAGTGGATTCAAATAGAAAAATGTTTTAAAATATACAATTATAAGAAATTAAGACCAAATTAAATGATAAAGCATGTAACTTGGCTGTCCAAGTAGGTCAACAGAGTGTTCCGTTTTATAACTAACTTGAAAAATAAATTGAACACCTTATGTAGTTTAAATTTTAAAATCAGTATTATTAGAATATATTAAAAAAAATTAACCAATCTGATAATGGTCAGAAGATTGGAATTCCCAAAGACAAGTAATTGAAGTGTCAAATTAATGAAAGGATTACACAAAACACTTTTTGAAATCATCACTAACACTAGCATACTCAGAGTCTGAATAGACAATACCTGAATACTGCTCGGTGCTGCTCTGTTGAGGAACAGAACACAAAGAACTATGTGTGCGCAGAACACCGTCAAATCACAATCCTTCAATCACAGCCCCAGGTTGTTTTAGGCTCACATGAGCTCGTTTTGAACTTCGTTTATAGTAAAAATCCAAGTTTGGATGGCCAAGTATAACAGGGAGGTAAAGAAGTTTGAATTTAACATGGTATTACAAAATCAAAGAAGCTACTTGGTTTTTAGTTTGAGGGATGTTTTCAAATTAGAATTTTAACAACTAAGTTAATAATATGCTAAATCCAAGTTTAGTGTAAGTTTACGTGCTGTCTGAGAGTTATTGCGAGAGCATTTTCGGATAATGATTTTAATGTACTTTTGTTTCAAGAGGATCCCGTTGAATATCTCAAAATTATCTTTAGGTCTGAAGTAGCATATTGTGCTACTGTTTTTAGACGATATTCCGTATTTGAAGGGGCCGTCATTTGCTTGCAGACAACAAACGTTCACGCAGGTCACATTCCGCTGTCACTCAAGAAAATATTTGATCGGGTGCGCGCGTTCAAGAGGAGAGGTAACGTGTGAAGAGAAGAGCAGTGTGATTAATATTGTATGACATTTTAAAAATTAGAAAAACTTTTTCTCAATGGGTACATTACGATTTGAAAGATGAGCAAAAAGCAGAGCATGTGAGAATCAGGCAGCAGACTCTCCAGCTACTTAATGATGGTGGTCATTGGATTATCTACAAAATTTTCACTAGTGATGAGACATACATACCATTTTATGATGACGTTCCAACTGAGGAGAGACTCATGTATGGATGTTTGAAGACAAGCTATCACCCACAATGGTCAAAAGACAACGATCAGTGAAGGAAATCATATAAACTCTTTTTCAGGAGTTCGGGACTGGTGAGGGCTATTAAGTTAGAGGGACCAGGAACTATCACACCAAGTTGGTGCACTGAACAAACAGAAGTTCAGAAATTTTGCACCACAACAATTCCTCTTCTTACACCGTTGGAAGTATTTGGTGAAAAATGCATCAAAACGATGAAATAATCCCCTTTTCTCTAGACCTCGCTATGTGCAACTTCTGGTTATTTTTCAGTCTGAAGAAATATTTGCACAGTCAGCGCTTTTTTTCGGAAGCTGAAATTGATGATGAGATTCATAAATATTTTGACTCCATTAAAAAAAATTGAGTGGATAGGTTGATTTCAACGAATGACAAATCCAAACTAAAGATGGAGGAGAGGATTAATTTAATCCATGTGCTTAATGTTTGGTAAGTCAAGCACAAAAACTCTTCATATATCTCAAAACCTTCAGAGTAACCCTCATATATGCAGTCACATTCTACAAAGCATGACACTGTAAATGAAAATTAATTTTACAGTACTATATACATTGCACACATAATATTTTCTAAAACAAATAGGAAGTTGAGTTCTACCAAGATTCTGTTGAGCTGGCAGTTAACTCACCAAATTTGACACCTGGCTTAGCTGAAGGTAGGGTAATGTTGTGAGAACACAGTACGTGACGTCGCAAGTTGGTAGTGCCACAACGGTTTGGGGCAGTGCCGCCTCGTGACATACGCACCCCACACAACAAGCAGTCTGCCCACACAGGGTTATCCTCACAAACTTTGAAGTACGACCATACTGGACTGGTATGAGCCTTTTCTTTGTGAGTGTTCTCTTTTAGAACTTCTGATTTCTTCGCCATTTTTGACTTCAAAATTTATTATTAATTTCAATCCTGTAAAAAAAGTTATGGCTATAAGAAACAAAATCTCTAAATAAAAACATATATTTAGCTTACAAATTAAATTAACATGTACAATTTTTGTGGTACCTACAGACATATGTGATGTTATAGCCTATATATTTTGGTTATTTAACAAGCCAAACAAAAGGAAAGAAACAGCCAAACACAATAAATTATACAAATAAAGTATAGGGAGGACTACCACTGGCCTGTACTAGCAAAATTTGTTCTAATGTTGTAATATTCAGTATTCTTCTTATTATGGAGCAAATAATGGTGAGTAAAATCATCTAAGCACTTGATTTTTATATTTGTTTAGTCTTACGTTATTCCATTTATAGGAATGACTAATATTTGGAATTAACGTGAACTTTCAAGTTCTGGAAAAATCTCCATTATAGCTCCAAATAAACCCATAGAACATTTGACTTACGATTTATAGATTTGATTTAGTTAATAATCACATCACACTAATATTAGGTATATTTTGAATACAAAATCAGCCTGTTGCAATTTGGGGGGGGGGTGGGGGGGGGGGGGGGTGGGGGGGGGGGGGGGTGGGGGGGGGGGGGGGTGGGGGGGGGGGGGGGTGGGGGGGGGGGGGGGTGGGGGGGGGGACAATAAAACTGTTCAAATAAACTTCTCCACCAGGCAAAAAAATACACATCTTCCAATCACTGACCTAGAAACAAAAAACCAAACAAATCACCTTGGTATATTAATTGACGAACATATAACCTGGAAAGCACACACTGAACAGCTTTGCAAAAAATTAAGCACCAGCATATTTGTAATACGCAGAATTAAACAGATTAGCAATAAAGACGCAGCTAAAACAGCCTACTTTTCACTATTTGAAACACATCTCAGATATGGTATAGCACTATGGGGAGGAACAGCTAACTGCAACATGGAGAAGATCCTCAGGCAGCAAAAACTAGCAATAAGAGCTCTAGAAGGACTCCAATACCAAGAAAGCTGCCGGGAAGCATTTAGAAAATTGAAGATCCTCACAGTAGTAAACTTGTACATCCTAGAAGTAATTCTGCATGCGGTACACTCAAGAAAAACTAGAAACAGAGACCTTCACCAGTATCACACACGCCATGTCCTTGACTTCACATTGCCTGTACACCACCTGAGCCTCACAGCCAGGAAACCATCATATAAGGGAGCAGCCTACTTCAATAAACTTCCAGAATCCCTAAAGAATGAACCACCCAAACGTTTAAAAAAAGCATTAACTGCCTGGCTACAAGAGAGACCGTTTTACTCAGAAAGTGAATTTTTAAACTTGTAACTTAGATTAAGCTATGTAATTTTTATACAACCATGAAATCTGTACCAATGACGCATGTACTGTTCTCAACGAACATGTCAATAAAGTGTATTGCCTATTGCCTATTGCCTATTGTCAAGTAATGACGAAAAAAATCTATTGGTTTTCTGTTGTTCGGTAATCAAAAAATTAAATTTTGTTGTCTGAGTGAACTGAAACGTTTTCTGCTTACCCTCAAACATTTCCCAGCCCAAATCATTGTCCTTGGCGTTTGTAGAAATTAAAGAAGTACCTGTGATATCTGTAACTGTTCCATTAGCATCAGTAGAATTAAGTTCCACGTTTGATTCTTGATTGTCATCAGAGTAATATTCTGAATCAGTACCAGGAATAAAGTCTAGGTCGCTATCAGTGTCATCCGGTATATCACTAACCACCATTGACTCCACACTGTCATCATCACTTATTTCGGCAAACAAATCACCCGGGGAAGACGGATTCTCAATCATACGTTCGATTTGATCCGGAAGAAGATATCGCCACTCATTTTTACTGATCAATAGTATACACGCACACAACTATCGAAACATTACTTATAAAAAAACACAATGTAGGATTCCAGTAACAAAACACGTCAATTGGCACTCAGCTATGTGGAAAAGGCGGGTTAGAAATAAGCTGATGTAATTGCAGACAGAGAACTAAAGCGCGGGAATTATTCAGGCTGCACATCAACAAAACGGAATATCCCTGAATCAGGCGTCGGGCGTATAGGCCTGACGGTAAATGATTTATGTGATATATCGCCTTGTAAAAAGCTCTGTTGGGCCAATGTGCACGACGCTTTATAAACGTAATAAATACACATAAATCATAAAATCATGTTTATTAGTAACCAAAGAAGAGAAAAATAACAAAAGGTTACAACAATTTATCTTTTAAAAATTTGGCGCTTTAGCACTAAAACGTATTTTTTGGGGTTGGCAGCTAACGTGTTTAAATAAATAAATATTTCTGTTTAAAAAAATCATACAACATAACAAAATTATTGTTCACTCTCAGATACCTTAAGAATAAAACAAAGATAACTGATTCTTATTGGTCTCTTTGTAGTAACAACAAAGAGGCATTTTTACATTATTAAACATATAAATTATTTTTAAATGTGGAAAATAAATTAGCATCTGTTATTGCTCATGATGGCATGTTCAAAACGTTTATATCACTACATTTTGCAGAAACATTTTAATTTACAGATGAACTTTTATAAGTTCAGGTAATCCAATATCATTTAATATTTAGTATTCAAGTTGCAAAAATAAAACTAATTTAATTAGTTCATTGATTTGTTTCTCTGAAAGCAAAAAATTGAATTGATAATGTAGTTTCCTAATGAAAGTTAAATGTTATTATTTAATGAAAAGCTTACACATATTACTAAGTTTTTTTTCCACTGATACATACTTCCAGCAAATATAAATAAGTAATAATAATGAGTAAATATAAAAAATTCTCTATTCACAATTGTTTACTGTTGCTTTGTAACATCTCTGAATATGGCCTCAATGGCCTGGTTAATTTTTCCAACGGCGCATATACGAGGGTTATTCGGAAAGTAAGGTCCGATTCACGTTAAACAGACAAACAGTAAGCGAGCAGCGAAATGCGCATGCGGCCTGACTCCCGGCATGCATTGCACGCAGAACGACGCCATTTGCAGTGAAATCATTGTAGTCTGCTGTTTTCTGTGCCTTTTTAAAATGTTTAAAACTATTGAACGTCCCGCCGACTGTGAAATACGGTCTGTGATACGGTTTTTGACAGCAAGGAACGTTTCAGCAGCGGATATTCATCCACAGATAAATGAAGTGTACGGTCACTCGACGACGGCGGCCGACTTCTATGACACCGGCATTCAAAAACTCGTAGATCGTTATGACAAGTGTTTAAACAAACATGGAAATTATGTAGAAAAATAGTAATTGATGTCAGGAATAAAATAAAACAAGTTTTTTGAAAAAATCTGCTGTGGTTTTTTTTTAATAAAAAAACGGACCTTACTTTCCGAATTACCCTCGTAACACAACTAACAATTAATTTGGATATAAATGTAAAGGATTCCTACTAATATATATTACTGCAATGGGGGTTTTTCAGTTGGAAGAGTTAACTCCTTATGTTTAGAAATCAGCCTACAGTTTGATTTTAATTTAAAGTTAGTAATTAAAAATTTATGTGAATAAAATTTGTTGTATTAATTTATTTAAATTACATTCTTATTATAAAAATAATTGCTAAACTGTATATATATTCTTTTTTAGCAACTTTTAAATTAAAAACAAACTATTTAAGCACGATTCTATATGGACACAGATTTTGTAGCGGGCATAAAAAATATTGGTAAAAAAATGGAATAGAAATAAAAATGTATATTTGAAATAATATTGTTATAAAAGGCAAACACTTAAATTGTAAATTTATTTGGTGAAACGATCACAAAACAAAATATTAATGAATTTGCAGCTTGCAGTCATATTGTAAACAGAGCAGGCTTTAAAATGTAACATGGTGCTAGTAGTAGCAGAAAAAAGGCAAAGATAAACAATTACAACTCAAAAGGTCACAGAACGCGTATTGGCACATAACCTGCCAGAATAATTTGAATCTATTGCCAAAGAGAACATTGTAAATTCAAGATCATGCTGAGATAGTGAGTCCAGGTTCAGTTCCTACTACACCTGCACAATTTGTGAAATATATACTAAGTTTTGTATGCAGATAATAAAAATACCCTTATAGTAAAGTAGTAAAAATATTCACACACAGCTATATTTTTTACTTTTGAACACCAGAAGCCAGTCTTGGAGGAGTTTACAGTTACATTGAAACACAGATACAGTACATACTTCAACCTTTTGTTTGGTAATTTAATTATAACGAAACAACTTATTGTTTAAAGCAATATTTATATTTATTAAAAGAATTCTATACTTTGTTCTTACAGTATCAAATGCTTTACTTAATTCACCCAATGAGAAAAAATATTTGACTGTTTTTCCATTTGATGATAACAGTCAGTATTTGCAGATAAAAGTTGTATTTTTAACTTACACAAAATTTATTATAATGAAAGAAAACTGATTTTGTGTGGGTCTGAATTTGAAAATGATACAGGATTTTTATGGTTTCTGTTTTATGTGGTTGAAATGTGAAACTACCTGGGTGTAAATCTGGTAACAAATCAAATTGCTCTCCTTCATGAAGTCCATTGGTGAGGAAACGTCCAATTCCTGGTTCACTTCCTCCTATTTCCATCTTCATTCCTTCCAGGTCTTCAAGAGGAAACATGCCTTCAACACTTCCAACTGCATGGGGCTCTGGGAGACTGATTCTCTCAGTAGTATCTGACGTCTCTTCTTTTATTCCCAATATGTCCTGTAAATGACTATGTGTGTAATAACTATGATGATAGGTTAATTGTGTCAGAGTGATTATATCTCTCCTGCAGTTACCTACAAATCAACTTGAGTTCTTATTCCATTTATGAAATATAATTAACCGATGATTACATAAACTACTTTAACAACTAAGTCTAAAGTTGTAACAAATTGTTGATAACGTTTTGTTGAGTTGGAATTACAAAATGTATTAACTTATATATTTTGATTTTGTTAACTGACTAATTTAACACTCTACTTATAACTTAACATTCTACCAGGATATTCACTCTTACATCTTCAATGGAGTAATCACAATGCAATTCGTTACAACAGATTGAGTGATAGCATTCATAGCCTCTTGGGAGATGTTCGATAAACCAAACCATTAATTGACCAAAGTATTAAAATGTTTTTAAGAAAAATTAAGTACATGACCGTTAATTCTTACACCTTATAACCATAAGTTAAAAATGATTTTTGTCATATATGTTATTGTTTTGAAAATTTATTCACTGTTATATCTTGCTATTTTTTTATTCTTACTGTACATTTTAGATCACCCCAAGTGGAATTCCCATATAAACCTTGTTATTTCTAATTTTTCAATAATTATTAATGAATTAACCTGTCTACAAATTCACAATTGTAACCAATTTTATATTTGGTGAAGTGAGTAAAATCCAGTCACTAGTGGCTAACATTTAATGCTTAGCTCTAGGCTGAGTGAATAAACAAGTTTTCAATCCAGATAGCAACTGCTAAAGAGTGGTCCATACATGTACAGAAAACTTGAGCAAATGCTAGGTTTGGCAGTTGCTTAGATGCTCCTCAGTTGCAACTATATAAATGACCTGAAATCTGTAATACCAAACAGTTCAATACTGCAATTAAAGGTTAATCATAATCATATTTCTCATTTTCATCTACATCAATCAGTTGTATACTTTGAGAATAACAAAAGAGACATTGAAACAAGAAAATTTTTTTGAAATTCACAGAATGCAAATTTTGGGAACATTCCGAATTTCAATAATAACAAGTAGTGTTTAGAACAAATAAGTGCTGTCAGACATTAGGGTCATTAGCACTAGACAGATTAATCTTAAAAGGAACTAAGGGAAGTGCCATAATTCAGATTTATAGAGACCAAGTATTTAAGAGATTCAAGGCAATGAAGTTTGACTAACCACAGTATTTTCTTAATGTCTAAAGCAATCTGCTAGTGTGCTTAGTTTGGGTATATGACTCCATTTAAAGTTAGTATTGTCACTATCACAGCCTTTTTTCTCAGAACCAGTTAACTTCATATTGTAATAACAGGCCATAAAACCACCCTACACGACTCATTTAATCACAGTTAACGAGTTATCCACTAACATTTATCTTAATGATAGGCTAAATAAATACTTTAGTTGAATAATTAGCACTGGACTTACATTGAGCATGTCTGGCATTTCACTGGGTAACAAGGGACTTGAAGGTGTAGGTGTTGTCTCATCGTTAAGACTTTGGTCCGATGTCATTACTCCATTATGTATGTCTTCTGGTGGTATTTCACCCTTTGCAACAACTTTTTTTGGATTAAATTTCTAAACAAAACATTAATATATATGAAATGTGCTATTAACTTCAACATATGTAATCCTAAAGAGACTGTGATACTCTTTATACAAGGACTGTCTGGACTGTCTTATATTCAATTATTATTCCTTATCTATGGCAGCTACTGTTATATGATTCAGTATGCATTATCTCTGTACCCCCTACTTGTTAGCTGTCAGTCAGTGTTCAGTAGGTGTTCAAATCTTTGTCGAATATTCCCCCCCCCCCCCCCCCCCGAAAAATGATCTAATGTGAAGATTAACAATTCTGCATCAATTTGAAAACATGTGCGTAGATGACTCAAATAATCCAGCAAGCTTTTTAGAGAGAAGCCATGAATTTGTGGTTTGATTACCTTAAAAATATCTGCGATTCGGTTGAAAGTGATCTGCGTTCTGGTCGCCCTTCATTAATGTGAACCTCCAAACAACATTGAACATGTGCAATGAAAGCGAACAAACTCTTAACAGTGCATGAACTGGAGGAAAATTTGGACATACAAAAATTGGGTTGGAAACAAATTGTTTCAAAATTGTCCAAACATTGCTCACTAAAGATTAAAAGGAGTGTGTTTGGAAGTTGCACAAGACTTATACAAAACTATGACCATAGGGCCCGCCTTTTGGCTGTTCTTAAATTGAAACTCCCACTCAAAGAAACCATTTCAAACAATTGAAGAGATCAAACTGAATGTGACAACAGAGCTAATAGTGCCGGAAGGCAGACATTGCAACTTGTTTCCCCAAGTAGGAGGGTTGTTTTAAACAAGTGCATCATGTCCAAAGGAGAGTACTTTGAAGGATACTAAATGTCAAAATATCGACTAGCCAGGTCAACGTTGCTATTCTGCGGTTTAAGAAGTTTTTTAATTATTAATTAATAGTTTAATGTGTTTACATAATTCATTATCACTGCTTAACGTAACATAAAACTTACAACAACAGCTTAATGATAAAGCAAGTCTTAGGAATAACATGCAAAAGAGGAAAAGACAAAAAATGAGGTTTTAAAATGGATCTAACACTAATATATATTCCCAAAATTAATATAGTAGAGGTCACTTCAATTTCTTTTATTGCATCAGAAGAAACACTGACGAAAATAGTATTACACCTTTTGTAAAAGATTTATTCTTAAAAGAAGCAATTTTATTTTCCTCAGACAGCAGACTATTTTTTTTTGCAGACATTCACTAAATCCCTTATAAAACACTAACAAAAATACTACACCACATAGAAATATTTACTGTTATAGCCAAGAATTATCATAGATTATAATTATAAAACCAAATGATTAAAAGGAGATTTAATGAGAAAATTAATGTTTTTTAATCATTAAAGAGCAGATTAAAAGTATTATGTTAACTCGAGGAATAATGAACACTTATGGTAGAAATGTTGATTTCAAAACTCTATTGGAGTTAATGGGTATATTGAAGTATGAATAGTTTTTTATGATTATATCACAATAAGCAGATTTTTAGTTAGTATTTTGAGTTTTGTTGGTACTAAATGATTGTCTACATATAGGTGATGTGTTAAGAAAAATACTGTGTTAAAATACTAGGTATTGGCTACTAAATGGTGCATATTTAAGGAAACATACTCTAATTGTAAGAAATCTATTTTAGAATCAACTAAAATAATAGGACTTGTTCTAGTAAAATGGACATTTATAAGTTATAACATTTTGTTATTTTCAATGTCATTTTCAGAATCTGTGGTGAAATATACCACAATATGAATGATAATTTGTTTATATTTAATTATGTCTGTAAGCTTTCATATATGTCTGAAGTTTAAAGTTCTATTATTTGAGAAAAATCAAATGAAATTTACAGTTTTAGATTTAAAATACTGTATACTCTAGAATGTGTCTAGAATAGTTATAAAACACTTTTCTCCATAAATAAGCTTTAAAATGGTATGATACAATTATAATTGTTATTATCTATTATGGAGCAAGGTAAATGTAAATGAAATAAACAAGGTGTGGATAGAAATAAAAAACTGGAAAAATCTTACCATCTGAATGTTGTATGATCACAACATTGAACACAGTTTAAACAATTACTTAAACAATGGTGTAATTTTACAATAAAAAAACATAACAAATACACATCTGTACAGATATAAACATTTTACACTTTTTGTTCTTGCCCACTTGCACATACTGCCTACACTGGTTTTATTGGACAGCTTTCCCTTACCTTTTTCTCCCTAATTATCATCTTCCCCTTAATTCTTCTTCATTATTTACAACTGTCATACAGTTAACTCTTCATGTCAACATAAAAGTTCAATGTGCATTTTTAAGCAACTTATTGCATGACATCCTGTATATTACATTTAAAGTTGCCAGTAGATTTAGAAAAATGTGTACCAACTGTGTTATATAAGGTTATAGTTATTCTTCTATGGAATTTATGTGAAGGTATTCTCATAGATTGATGTATTCTTTGGGAAAAGGACTGTAAAGAACACTTTTAATATAATTTAAAATATCAAGGACTCATTAGAATGGCTTATTATACTCAGTGAACGTTTTTATCCATAAACGGAAAAACTGGAAGTTTACAGAGTTCTTGGTTCTTGAAATTCTTGTACTGTCTATACAAATTTTACATTATAACTTGTACTGTTTATAGATCTAGTTTTGCACCTTTCCGTGATTATAGATCAGAAAACATTTTGTTCAGATATCTTCAATTCTTTGTTAAAATCACAATACAGATTAGCATGCTTTTAAGAAACACTTCAATAATAAATTTCCATAGGTTGATCACAAAACTTATCAAAACATAACATCCAAGACATACATAGGAGAACTTTCATGGACATGTACTGATTGTTATTTTTAAGTCCTAGGATGCGTAAATAAATAAATATATTTTATAAAATGCTGCTTAATTTCTTAACATTCTTTTGTTGATTACAAAAATCTAATTTTTGTCATTTTAACTGCTTCTCTACAAGTGATGTTTGTTTATGTTTACACGTTGTCTGCTAGTAACTTTGTTTGTTAAGACATTTACATTGTAGTAATGTAGTGAGAAAAGCAACTAGATACCAAAGTGGAAATGTTTTTAAACAGTGATTTTGAAAGCGATTTAGATGGAAGTATTGGATAAATGTAAAGTGTGAAGTGCCGCAACAATTAAAAAATGATTTCAAGGCTTTTCACATAAGGAAACACTACTAAAATGTGTAGTGATTTTCATCACATGAATATGCCTAAAACATTAGTAATACCAGCTTTTTTGGAATACTTCAAAATGGCATTTGTCAGTAAAAATTCTTTTCTACAGTAGTTATATTTAAATAATTTGCATAAAAATGTTTTTTTTTTTTGTAAAAAATACTGTGGCCTTTAGGAAAATATATAAAAAGTAACATTTATACTTTAATATAATTTTATTTACTTACCATTTATTAAAATTTATAAAAAAAAGGTTTACTTTCAATTTCTACATATATAAAAGTAAGGTCAAATCTTATTATGTATATGTGTGATAATATTTTTAACATCTATTAATTTGACCTATTAAAGGATTAATTAAGTGCTTGTATTTTACAATCTTTAATAGCTGCCACTAGTATTGTAGAGGCTAAAATAACAACTTCCTCAATAGGCTAATGTTCAAATCCTAGTCAATGTGACAAATACTGCTGTGAATCTCTAATATTTTTTGCAGTTTTGAACAGTTTGGTTGTGAAGATTTCAAAACTGTTTCTTAGCGACAATGTAAGCGACAATATAAGTGAAGCATATGTATTTTCTTCCTCAACAGTAAGAGTTTTCTAATTCACTTGTTTTGTGGATTTGAATGGTTTAAAATTGTTAACATTTTCAAAATCGCTTTCTAACAAGCACCACAGAGAGCTTGCTTGGGACCTATTTACTAATTTTGACTTCCTGATCTGTAAATTTGTATGATAGTATTTTGGTTTAAATAATATAGTAAACAGTAACACTACAAACTAATCATCCACAACACCAATCTTTGTATACATAATTCTCTCTAATTATCTACTACTTAAAAGTTCAATAATAAAAAACAACACAACAAAATAAGAAACAGTTAAGTTTTGAACAGCATAATACCTTATTTGGAGTCAGTTTTAACTTTTTTGTTGGTGGCATCACTTTTCTCTTGACAGATTTCAATTTACTTCTAGGCTTGACAGTGACTAGTTTATGTTTGGGCTTAATGGTGTTTTTTGGAGGGTTCTGAAAATAGAAGAAACTGTGAATGTTGCTCTAACTCTAAATGCTCTTAGTTGAGACCTCAATTAAGAGTTTTTAACAAATAGTTAACTGATTGACAAAATACATCTGGTAAAAACCATCTAGCCAGAATATTGCTTGCCATATCAGTTAACAATTAACCAGGCCACATAGAGAATCTTAAAAACATGAGAATTTACCTTACAACAATTGTGCAGAGAGGGCTTTCTTTTTCTTTTGTTCATTATTTGTTCCCTAAAAGATGATTCCTTATTGCTTGTTTCATTAAACATCTGATGATCGTTGGAAGGCTGATGAGCATCAGGAGGTGGTTCTGCATTCGGCGAAGGATTAGCTAATCCTATATGCAAAAATTCATATCAATGAAATACAACAGACAACATTTTAATAAAGTTCCAATATAGAATAAGAAACTTTAGTAGTTAGCACACCAGCTTATCAATCCAAGAACCTAAGTTAATTCAGACAAGGCATTTTCTTATTGTAATGAATAATCACCTGAAATTTAACCTGGACTGTATAATGTGATAAATGATTCGTGACATTGTGTATGAAAGTTTAAATAAATTAAAACAGATTTTTATGTCTAAGATTTTCACACAAAAATGGAAACATACACACACTCCAAGAACTCTAGTTATCAAGGTGTTAATAAATATATACAGTTTGACTCTACTGACATTTAAGATTTTCTTAACTGTCTCTTAGTTGGCTGCTCCCCTGAGGAATGAGTTACCTAGAGTGTTTTAAGTACATCCATGGGCAGAGGTTTATTTAATTTTTAAGATAAACTGATAAAAATCTATGTGATCAGTATAATAATTTTCACACACCCATACATGAACCAGGATTTTGTAATTTGTTCAGAACTTCAGGAGCCTCAAGAATGTTTTATTGTCGTCTCACACATGATATGCTTTGACAGTCTTGTTTAAACAATATTAAGATATATTATCTGTTAACATAATATGAAGTAAATAATTTAAATATATATTTTATTGTATATTTAGCTAAAAGACGGATATGTCTATTGAAATGCAAAGGTTACTGATAATGTATGAAAATTTCCTTTAATGAACAGAAAGGTTTCTGTTTCAGCCATTATATCGTACAATTACAATTACTTACGATAGTGGTAAAACATCAGGAGGTATGTAGCAAGTTTCACAGTTTTGTATGTATAACTGTTCTGTGTTTTGCTAGTCTATGGTATTTTGAGATCTGTTGAATGCTGAGATCTCATGTTATAATTATAGACAGAGCTTCTATAATTATACTGATTAAGGCTTTATTTAACGAACATTAAGCTTTGCAGGATAAAAATACATCTGAAAAAGTAAGTATACCCAGGTTAACTAAGAAAGGTCTACAAGAATCTCTATCACTCTAAGATGCCTATAATAACCTCTGTACCCAATACCTATAATGCCTTTTTTGGCTCTTAAAAACCTAGATTGCCCCATTAATAGACCAGAAGAGAGGGAAGAGGGCAGATGGGACAAAATCCCCAGAACTGGTAACTTTAGAAAGTACTCACTGTTAGTATAGAATGAATACATTATAATATAGAATAGAGATTTTGTATGAAAGAGATACGATATTTTGTATTATTTGTTTAAAGTCCATAGTGATATGAAAAACTATAATATTGTGAAACAAAAGTCTAATTGGTGGGTGAGTCAAATTATGTGAAGTTTGACTCAGAAACATCTCACAGCACATTGGAAGAGCTCCATGCTGGCCTACCAGGTTTATCAATCTTGTAATTTTTATCAATTAATTACAAATTGGTTAAAAGCATTAGGTTTGAGTATATAACTCAAACATTGGCCAAAAAAGCATTGATTTAGCTGTAATCTGATAGTGGTTTATGACTTTTGTCTCTAGTTAGCTTAGTAGCTACAAAATTAGTTTTTGTTTTTTTCATTCAGTATGAAAGGTAAATGAAATGTAGTAAAAATTACTATTCATTCAACGTGTTTACATCCACTAAACACAACTACAGTTTGTAAAAAAAAACTCAATGTGTAGTCGTAGTTCTTTTTTAACAAGATTAATAAAATAAAATTAATTACGACAATGCAAAAATATCTATTAGGTCATAAACAACAATATACTAATATGCTTTTTACTATTCATTCAACGTGTTTACATCCACTAAACACAACTACAGTTTGTAAAAAAAAACTCAATGTGTAGTCGTAGTTCTTTTTTAACAAGATTAATAAAATAAAATTAATTACGACAATGCAAAAATATCTATTAGGTCATAAACAACAATATACTAATATGCTTTTGACTTAATTATTTCACTCTCAAAATTTATGTCTACTGTTTTCCACAACTTAATGGTAAAAGTAGTTGTATTTTTGATACTGTACCTTATGACAGATTATTTGTACACTGCTTTTCTCGTATGTTTTTAAAGAGAATGTAATGTTGTTATATTTCACACATTCACAAATCTTAATACGAAGTTAAAGGTTGTAGGAATGTAGGTTTTACCAATAGATCATAATCATCTACCAGATGCAAGTATTCTACTCTCGGATTAAAAACCATAGATATCAACCTATTAAAGCTACAAGTATGAGACATACATGAAACATTTTTATCAACAAGAATGAAATAATGTACCAATTTTGTATGCTATTCAATAAAAAAAATCGGAAAACTTGAATTTTTCCTCAGCTGGGAAACAAAATTTTTACGATCAAAACTATAGTAATTCACAAAGAAATTATGATTCTTTACAAACAGTTTTAGTACCTACTTAGTAAGTACACTCACTTTAATAAAACTTGAAAAGTTGCTAGGTAAAAATACAGATTACAATACGAATGGGCCCTTTCCAGTGTCCACTCTTGCTTTCGGTGCCCCATCCTGTAGTCATGTGAGGTTGAGGTTATAAAATCAAAATCTCACTGAAATGAAATATTCAGTAAAATATAATAATTGTGGAAATAGACAACAACCTTGTGCCAACCTTTGATCTGAAGAGCTTCTGCAACTCTGAGTATTCTCGGCAGCTGGGACTGAGGTACGTTGACCTCACCACTGTACATGAAGGCTACGAGAGCCTGAAGCTCCCAGAAGTGGTAGTCCTTGAACATAATGATGGGGTGTTTACACGCAGCTCCGCTCAGCAGCTCGTAGAAGTACGGTGAACACGCAGCTAGCAAAATCTGCAACATGCTATTTTTGATTATAATAATGTAGTATATTCAGGTATTGACAAGCATAAATAATGTAGTCAAAATAAGAATTTACTGGAAAAAATACATTGTTTCTCCGTACTCAATAATTTTATTTAATGAAACTACACTTGTTTCCTATTTAAGGGAAGAAGAAAACAAAGGACTGTAAGATATTACAAAGAGCGCATTGTAATAAATAAGCAAACTTTTTAGGTTATTTTCAGTATTAAAATTGATGTACGAGGGGGGAGGGGGGTACCAAAAAAAAAACCGGAATTATTTTATAAAAATTATATATTATCAAACTTTTTACAATACGACCTTATCTCCTTCAAAATAATCTCCATTACAACTAATACACTTGTCCCAACGGTATTTCCATTGATCAAAACATTTTTTGTAGTCATCTTTAGAAATGGCTGCAAGCTCGAGCTTCGTTTTTTTCTTAACCTCTTCAACGCTGTCAAATCGTTGACCTTTCAAGCCTCTTTTCATGTGTGGAAATAAAAAAAAGTCGCATGGAGCGAGGTCAGGCGAGTAAGGTGCACGGGGCAGCGGAACCATGCCGTTTTTGGCTAAAAACTGCCTAACTGAGATGGCTGTGTGTGCCGGTGCGTTGTCGTGGTGGAAGAACCAGTCTCCAGTCTGCCACAAATCGGGTCTTTTCTGGCGAACTTTTCGCTGAACCGAGCTCCAAGTTAACCCACTACTCTCTGATAGTTCCTCAATTGTCTGTCGACGGTCGGTGAGCACAAGTTCACGAATTTTCTCAACATTTTCGTCCGTTCGAGAGGTTGATGGACGTTCAGAACGAGGTTTGTCTTCAATCGACATGTCGCCATTTTTAAATCGAGCGAACCACTCGTAGACCTGAGTTTTCCCCATAGCATCATCTTTGTAAGCTGTATTCAACATTAAAATAGTTTCTGCAGCATTTTTACCAAGTAAAAAACAAAATTTCACAGCTGCACGTTGTTTACTTAAACTTGCCATGACAAAAAACGAAACAAGAATAAAACAAGGTTAACGAAAACAGTCACTACAAACGAACAGAATGCACTAGTACAACGGAACTGGGGTCACTGAGCTCGCAATGGGTTGCGCGACACACGCCTAGCGGCAGGAATGTGTATTACACGCTGCCGGCTGCCAGCAATACAATTCCGGTTTTTTTTTGGGTACCCCCTCGTAAAGTGGATGGAAAGGAGATACAACTCAAGTTTTCTCAAATAGAATTTTTGAATTGAAAATGTTATAAATTTGTAATATCTATTTGATTAATCCAAGTTTTCAATTAGCAAGAATCTTGATTATTTAAGATAAGTGGGATTCTACCAATAATTTATAAGGGCCCAAATCTTATTAATAATGAATCAAATTACTATTTAATAATTATTTACTTGAACAAATACATTTTCAAATCAAGTAAAATATCCCTAATTCTTTAGAAAAATAATCAAAAGTCAAATGGTCTCTGAAAATATGTTAAGCTATAAATAAACACATTACTTTGGTATCTCTCTGGTTACCAGGTTATCTCCCTGTTCAATATATTTTAAAAAAGCAATATTTTCGAATATATATTTAAAAACAATAATATTTTGGTAAAAATCAGTTTTGATTCAGATAAGACAGAAAGAACAACTAAGACTGTGATGTTCTATCACAGATATTGAGTAAACTGGAAAACTCACAATACAGTTTGTTTCTTTGCTTTTTTGTAGTTTCCCTGTTACTGAACTATTTTAGTTAATTACATTTAGTATGGATCAGTCAAACTAAACTGAGTACAGTATTTATACTTTACAAACATTTTGGAATGTTCCTTAAAAAAAATAAATTCAAATGCATTTGGAATTAAAGATAAAACTGAAGTAACTGGGTGAACCTTGTGACACTTGAGAGATTGGCCTTCGCACGCTAAAGTGACATCAACAAACTGTTCGTCATGCAGCAGGTCTGGTAGGGTTGATGTCATATTGTTCAGGTAAGTGTTCCACCTAATGCACATAACAGGTTCAACTTCAGGTACTAGGTTATCCTCAGGCTCCTTTGTTGGTTTTACTTTTTGTAATGGTGCAGGACACTTTTTTACTTTAGGCTTTGCTTTCTTGTGTGTTGTTGGGGCACTTTTGTTCAAAACTGAAGGCATTAATTTTAACTGCTTTTTCCTTAGATTTCTTTGAGGACCATCTGTAAAAGAATAGACTGATAAGTCTCAAATAAATCAAAACATATTTAGTACATATTCTCTGTTAGTAATAGTAATGTTCTTATTACTATTAGATGGATTTCATAGAAATCTTATATTGTCTAGTGCCATCAATCTCATGAAAGAATTTACAGAAAATTTTACAAAACTTTACTGAGTATGATTCTTCCTTAGAAAGTGTATATAAGGCAGTACTGAAATAGGGTGCCAAACTTCAGGAAATACGAGTAGTTACACACATTAAAATAAAGAAAAAAGCCCCTATAAGTAAATGTCCTACAATGCTTAGCTTTCTGTTTACACATTTCTGTTTATTACACTATAGCGTTTTCTAGGTAACTGTAAAAGCTATACAGTTGGAAATTTAAAAGTATGTCATTATATCTATAGTTGAAATATCACTGAAGAAATACATTTGTTCTCAATTAAGTTAGAGGTAGCATAATGCATACAAGATACAATACTAATACTCCCTTAAACATAAGTATACTTTAGAATATTGTGACATATTAAAGAAATTGGGATACAAGTTTTTTTAATTGGTTAATACTTATAGAAAATGTCATTGGGGTATCTGTTGGGAAATAGTCAAGAAAAACCATCTTGAAATTTTTTACTGGTTGACACTGAGTAACAAACTCATCCAAGTTATGTGTAATTATATTTCTGTAACAAGTTTAGTCTGAGCCTATAAAAAAAAACAATTATTTTATTTACAAGCCTACATTACATTGCATAAGCACGTAATAGCCCATATACATAAATTTTTCGGATTGTGGTGGTTGTGGATTCTAGTAGTCTTGTTCAGTGAAAATGCATAAAGTTCCCTGGAAATTCTGTCATGAGCGTGATTACAACCAGCAAATTTTTATAAATATTTCCTAAAACAATATTTGATATTTTTTAACTTAATTAAGCAGCTCATCAATTGGCATATAATCCAACAGTAACTAAGCACTATGACAATAATACAAATGCCACTTGAGAATGTGGCAGCTGTTAACTGATGACTGAATCGACTAAGCAGTTGTGTTGTTTATTTATCTCTCTCTGTTTGTTGTTTTCCTTTGTGCTGCAAATGTGGATACATTACAGCAGGCATTTGGTTCTGCTCATTTATTTTGTATCATCATTATTTTATCATAGTGACCATATATATTTCTGGATTACAACTAATAAAATTAATAGGGAACCATTACTCTAAAAAAAACAAATATGACTGAAAATGAATTTGATGATCCTTCCGATAAAAAGTATAAAATAATAACAAATCTGATCAAATTATTACAAAATAAATGATTTGTACTATTAAATAATAATTACCATAGTGATTGATAGTAAAAATCAAAACATTATTTTAAATTATATTTAATAAAAATTAAAAAGTTAATAAGTACTATTAATAGTAAATACAAGTTTTAGAAAATTTTACCATAAGTTAATATACAATTTTCTTAAATGAGGGTCGCTCTGAAAGGTTTGAGATACCAGTAGACAATGCAAACTGCAATAATCTTATCATTCTTATCTGCTCGTCCAAGCGCCAAGCAGTATCTGACAGTAAGTTGGATTCATCAGTGTACTTGTGCCGTCTGTTTGGAAAGATCAATCATTTTAAGTCACACAGCCTCAATAGCACATTAACCTCAATATAACTTATATCAAGCTTCCATGTCTGAGTTGGTAAGCTTGAAATAAACCTAGGAAGCCAAGTTTACAGACTTGTTTTAAGATTTGTTTTAAAGATAGCAGTGGATTCAAATAGAAAAATGTTTTAAAATATACAATTATAAGAAATTAAGACCAAATTAAATGATAAAGCATGTAACTTGGCTGTCCAAGTAGGTCAACAGAGTGTTCCGTTTTATAACTAACTTGAAAAATAAATTGAACACCTTATGTAGTTTAAATTTTAAAATCAGTATTATTAGAATATATTAAAAAAAATTAACCAATCTGATAATGGTCAGAAGATTGGAATTCCCAAAGACAAGTAATTGAAGTGTCAAATTAATGAAAGGATTACACAAAACACTTTTTGAAATCATCACTAACACTAGCATACTCAGAGTCTGAATAGACAATACCTGAATACTGCTCGGTGCTGCTCTGTTGAGGAACAGAACACAAAGAACTATGTGTGCGCAGAACACCGTCAAATCACAATCCTTCAATCACAGCCCCAGGTTGTTTTAGGCTCACATGAGCTCGTTTTGAACTTCGTTTATAGTAAAAATCCAAGTTTGGATGGCCAAGTATAACAGGGAGGTAAAGAAGTTTGAATTTAACATGGTATTACAAAATCAAAGAAGCTACTTGGTTTTTAGTTTGAGGGATGTTTTCAAATTAGAATTTTAACAACTAAGTTAATAATATGCTAAATCCAAGTTTAGTGTAAGTTTACGTGCTGTCTGAGAGTTATTGCGAGAGCATTTTCGGATAATGATTTTAATGTACTTTTGTTTCAAGAGGATCCCGTTGAATATCTCAAAATTATCTTTAGGTCTGAAGTAGCATATTGTGCTACTGTTTTTAGACGATATTCCGTATTTGAAGGGGCCGTCATTTGCTTGCAGACAACAAACGTTCACGCAGGTCACATTCCGCTGTCACTCAAGAAAATATTTGATCGGGTGCGCGCATTCAAGAGGAGAGGTAACGTGTGAAGAGAAGAGCAGTGTGATTAATATTGTATGACATTTTAAAAATTAGAAAAACTTTTTCTCAATGGGTACATTACGATTTGAAAGATGAGCAAAAAGCAGAGCATGTGAGAATCAGGCAGCAGACTCTCCAGCTACTTAATGATGGTGGTCATTGGATTATCTACAAAATTTTCACTAGTGATGAGACATACATACCATTTTATGATGACGTTCCAACTGAGGAGAGACTCATGTATGGATGTTTGAAGACAAGCTATCACCCACAATGGTCAAAAGACAACGATCAGTGAAGGAAATCATATAAACTCTTTTTCAGGAGTTCGGGACTGGTGAGGGCTATTAAGTTAGAGGGACCAGGAACTATCACACCAAGTTGGTGCACTGAACAAACAGAAGTTCAGAAATTTTGCACCACAACAATTCCTCTTCTTACACCGTTGGAAGTATTTGGTGAAAAATGCATCAAAACGATGAAATAATCCCCTTTTCTCTAGACCTCGCTATGTGCAACTTCTGGTTATTTTTCAGTCTGAAGAAATATTTGCACAGTCAGCGCTTTTTTTCGGAAGCTGAAATTGATGATGAGATTCATAAATATTTTGACTCCATTAAAAAAAATTGAGTGGATAGGTTGATTTCAACGAATGACAAATCCAAACTAAAGATGGAGGAGAGGATTAATTTAATCCATGTGCTTAATGTTTGGTAAGTCAAGCACAAAAACTCTTCATATATCTCAAAACCTTCAGAGTAACCCTCATATATGCAGTCACATTCTACAAAGCATGACACTGTAAATGAAAATTAATTTTACAGTACTATATACATTGCACACATAATATTTTCTAAAACAAATAGGAAGTTGAGTTCTACCAAGATTCTGTTGAGCTGGCAGTTAACTCACCAAATTTGACACCTGGCTTAGCTGAAGGTAGGGTAATGTTGTGAGAACACAGTACGTGACGTCGCAAGTTGGTAGTGCCACAACGGTTTGGGGCAGTGCCGCCTCGTGACATACGCACCCCACACAACAAGCAGTCTGCCCACACAGGGTTATCCTCACAAACTTTGAAGTACGACCATACTGGACTGGTATGAGCCTTTTCTTTGTGAGTGTTCTCTTTTAGAACTTCTGATTTCTTCGCCATTTTTGACTTCAAAATTTATTATTAATTTCAATCCTGTAAAAAAGTTATGGCTATAAGAAACAAAATCTCTAAATAAAACATATATTTAGCTTACAAATTAAATTACATGTACAATTTTTGTGGTACCTACAGACATATGTGATGTTATAGCCTATATATTTTGGTTATTTAACAAGCCAAACAAAAGGAAAGAAACAGCCAAACACAATAAATTATACAAATAAAGTATAGGGAGGACTACCACTGGCCTGTACTAGCAAAATTTGTTCTAATGTTGTAATATTCAGTATTCTTCTTATTATGGAGCAAATAATGGTGAGTAAAATCATCTAAGCACTTGATTTTTATATTTGTTTAGTCTTACGTTATTCCATTTATAGGAATGACTAATATTTGGAATTAACGTGAACTTTCAAGTTCTGGAAAAATCTCCATTATAGCTCCAAATAAACCCATAGAACATTTGACTTACGATTTATAGATTTGATTTAGTTAATAATCACATCACACTAATATTAGGTATATTTTGAATACAAAATCAGCCTGTTGCAATTGGTAGCACTTTCCAAAAACCTTCTGCATAACTTCAATGAAAACTACCGAGCTCATAACCAACCCTCGTTCAAAAGTATATACAGATATATATATATCTTGAATAAGAAATAGGAAGATATTAATAAACAATTTCTATATTTAGGCTTTTCCGTCTTCAGGAAATTAAACATGATAAATACAGCTATAAGAATACAATAAACTTAAACATCAACACAAAAAACAAAAATAAGTCGCCTTAAACTTAACCCATTTGGATATCGCATTTAATAATTTATATATATATATATATATATATATATAAAAATTATTAAATATATATATTTTTGTTTCTGTTTTTGTGTACACTATAAAGTACTTCGAAGAGTATATATATATATATATATATATATATATATATATATATATATATATATATATAAAGTGATATACATGCTATAAAATGCGGCTTATGGAAACAGTAACTGTCCAGAAAGTAAGTGAAAATACATTAAAGAAATGTTATCATATAAATATCTTGACTTAGTTAGTTGGCCATCTTGGTATACCATTTCATTCCATTATGCGGTCTTGCTGTTAGAAAAATCATAAGTGTTCTGGAATGCTTTGTAGTGATTTATAACACTTCCTAAACTTTTGTTAGAAACAATTTTTTTTATATCTTAAATGGTTTATGAGATATTGAGCACATGTAAATCCCATGAGAATAAATTTAAAATATTTCCGTTATCACAATATCTAACTACTTCTTTTAGTACAATATTACAAATACCTTAATTATGCACAACACAATATTTGTTAGTTTTAACAAAGTAATTTTATTGAGCATTATTAACAAAAATAATTTATAAATTTAAGTTACATTACAATTTTTATTATTACATGTAAAACAGAATTTAAATATATAGAATACATTTTTAAAACCATACTAATCTAACAAATTAATAATAGTAAAAACAATTTTGTCATATATGCTTAAAATTAATTTTTATTGCTTTGCCATGTCACTCATTTACAAAACGTTGCCATATATAAAATGCATATTTTTACTACCAAACTACGTGGTTATAACACAAGCTGGATCTAAAACACGTTTTCAGCTTCTATTACCATAATTTACTAGGAATGAGGGTTTTTTTTGAGTTTTTAACTTGACCTGAGAAGTGTAGATTATGTGTGTTTTTTAAAACAAGCCTGGAAAGATTTGATATATAATTGAGGTAGTTATATAATATATATAACACAACTTGTGATTTCTCTAACTTTACCTCAACTTATACAAGAGTATACATTATCTATTTGAGGCCTAGGTATCTACAATAGTGATTATAACTATTTTATTTTTATACTGAATAGTATGGAGCCATAATGTAGGAGGAAATACAACCATAACTGACCTTGTTGTGCTATAATAAACTACGCAATATCTTTGGCCAAAATCATTTAGATATTTATGGAGACATGATAAGGTCAGATACAACCTATTATTTAAGTTCACAGATGTCAATAAGGATACTACTGAAGGAATCTAATAATGTCTGAACATCATTTCAAGATAGACTTAATACCTTGTGATGAATCATTTAGTAACTTACACCACTTTGATATTATTCCAAGTTCATAAAATATATATGTTTACACTTATATTCATCAATAACTCAATTCTTATCACCACAAAACATTTTAACAACCTAAAACTTTTAGTTTATAGCAAAAAAAGAAAAAAAGATAAACAAATTAATACGACCTGGGTACAAAAAATTCTTTGAACTCTTTTAGTATTACTGTGTTGCCATGATTAAAACAGTATAAGAATTGCTATTGGCAACTCTAGGCATTTCTACTTGTGCTGTTAGATTGCACGTGGTACTAGCTTCTAAAAGCATCTTCATTTTCAAAGACTTAAATGTGTTAATTTTTCCCATTTCAAATGTTCCGTGAACTGATTAACCCATTGAGTAGCAAAAGTACTATGTAAAAGTGCCAACATCTGTTTACACTAGACTTTTGATAATAGAAACATAAAGTCTTCAAATGCATATTTCGTTTTGTTGTTTGTAATATACCGTTGTTTATTTCTTATTTTTACACATAACTGAGTGAAGTACAAAAATTAAACTACCACTGAAACTACAATCACTGATCATGTGCTCACCCACAACCAAGTTATCTGTTTTGAGGCTTAAATTCATTGTGAGTTTGTTTACTTTCTGGTGTTTTGTTTTGAATATTTATAAGATTGTGCTATGTCTTGTTATTACAGATCATTAAAGATCATTCTTGTGAAAAACACAATAAGAAGTTTTGTTAAAAACAATAAATATTGATGATTGTTGAAATTGTAAATGACATTACCTCTGTTTACAATAACTTATGGTGAACGTGACAGTAGCTCTATTAGCGCTTTGTTAGATAAATTGTAGGTTTTTAAATGTGTTTCTTGAGTAATTTTTTTCTGGAAAGTTTAGCAATAAAATAAAATATTCAATGTAATTATGACTAAACTTGAAGCTCTACTAAAGGGTTACATTTCTAAAAAGTAGTTACTCACGGCTTCACACGCAATTTCCTACTGAAAAACTGGAACATAGGAAGTATATTTCTTTTGAATGTCGTTATTACTCTCCTGAGATAAATGATAGTCACTGAAAGATATACCAAGCTCATGATCCATTGAAGATTTAAATTTTAAAACAGTCTTTATATGCACCTGTGCAATAACTCTGCAATATTCTACAATTTTTTGTATACAATGAACTATATTAGCCCAGTGTGGACAGGAGTCATAAACTCGGGGTCACTGGCTTTCAGTTAACACACATACGATGTAATGAACAATGATACTCAATGTAATTTTGAAACGGAAGTAAGGATCTTTTAGGTACATATTATTACAGTTCTCTGGTTAATAGCTATAGATCTTAAGCAAAATTTGGTATGATCTGTATTTCAGGCTTTGTGCACGTATGAGCACTTCAGGATCGAATTAATTATATTTCCGATGCCATGATTGAGCTCGTTTTGTTGTCATGATCAAGAAAATATGTACAGACTCAGTTCTGAGAACCATACTTCTATAAAAAAAAACAAATAAGGTGGGTTTTATAAGATGCTTTATATTTGTAGCCAATGTAAGTTATTAATTTTGATATCTGCATTATTCTACTGATCGAACACAAGCATAGTTAATATTAGCTAAATTTGACAGTTAAAGGTGTATTTTTACTTTAAGTTTAAATTGTATTATCTGGATAGAAGAGTCTGTGCTCAACAGCGATTGCAGAAACAGTTGAAATAAAATATGTTGTTACTTTTACGCTTGCTCTACGTTTTAAAATTCTAAGTTTTCAAACTTTTAAATATATATATGTTTTAATATTATTTAATTATTATGTCATATTAAATGTACTTTGCAATAGTGAGTAAGGGGCAGACTTTAATAAGCGGCCTACAATTATTATTTGGTTGTTCTTATTGAATGTTTCGATTGTTTTTATCCAATGAATAATTCAATATAACAATTTAAGGTACTTTGCTATTATTCAGAGGCCAATACTTTTGGAAGTTATTCCAATCGGGAATCTACAAGAACTACATTACTAGAAAGAACAGATTTTATTTGACTTACAGTAAAAATTACATGTCATCATAATGATCGATTCTAGTTTTCTCCCTCCGGAAAGAAAGCGATGCCGGCGAGGTGCCCACTCCATATATCTACTATTTGTTATTGGGCTATATAAGTAGGTTTATATTATCTAATCATAAACATGCTACTAGTGGAAACAAAGATAATTTTTACAAGCGCTCATGGTCTGACCTTGAATTTGGGTACTATTTCAAGGGAATTTTTTTTTATTTTGCCAGAAGTCCAGGGCCACGAAAGCCTGTACCAATGACCAGAGGCATTTCTGATCGGTACTTTCCCAACCTCACATCACCCAACGTTTCCGACTTCAGATCACGTTGGACAATCTAGCACATGATCTGAGGTTAGAAAAGTACCGACTGGAAATGCCCCTGGCCATCAGTGCAGGCTTCGTGATGCCACCCCGCACTTCAAACATCTCTCAAGATAGTACCTAAATTCAAGCTCAAATCACGTAACGAGCGTTTTTTAAACTTTTTATAGTTATAATATGTATGCATGTATTTATCTTCTAATAAGTAGATAGCGACATAGTGACCTTTTTTCACCGACATCGATTCCTTTGGGGAGGTAGAAAACAAGAACCTATCATCATAATGACATGTAATTTTTGCTGTCAGTAAAATAGTCTGTTCTTTCGAATAATGTAATTTCTTTAGGTTCTTGGTAAGAATTACTCTTCCAAAAATTGTGGCTTCCGGATAATACCAAAGTATGCAATTTATTTAACTTAACAACTTCTTAATTAGAATAATTTGTAATGCAAAAACAATAAACAAGAAATAACTAATTTTTTGAGAATTTGAAAACGGTGATGAATATGAGGAAATTATGTTAAATATCTCTTAAAAGTGACAGAATTCGTTTCAAGATGTGAGTTTGGGTTCTGGCAACCCATGGGGAGAATCCTTGTTGCTCCATTTCACAAAATTTGTTGTTCACTGCTATCCAGGTAAGCTATAAATATTGTAAAGTTTCTCTGATTTTAGGTCTAGGCCAAAGTTAGTTTTATTACTTTGTAATGGTATTCTTTAATTTATTTTATTAAAATTGTAATGTATTATTCTTATTGTTATTGTAATATAATTCTTGTTGCATATGATTAAATAATATTGAAACAGTTGGATAATACATCGAATTGTTCAATAATAACAATTGAAGAATAACGAGTGTAGCCCAGTTATTAACGTCACGTCCGAATAAGACTTTAACTTAGCCTAAGTACTTTTTTGCCTTTAAAAATATCAACATTTTTGGTAAATACATACAGAGATAGTCAATAGATTTTTTTATAACTTCTTCTGTGCTTACATAGCCTATCTATACATTTTACTGGAACGAGTACAAGCATTTGTACTCTGACACCCCTTGTTTTGTTGTTTGGACATAAACATTAAAACACATTTGAGAAAAGAATTTTTCAAAATCAGGCAAATATAAAAAATGGGTGATCACGATATTAAAGGGATGGAGTCCTGTGAGGGGAGGCTTAAAATGTATGCTGTAATTTAAATGGATTGATCAAGAGAAATAGAGTAAATGGGTAGGGTACGATAAGCGGACCCGGTTTTTTATATCGAAATTGGCAAACGATATTACTTAATCATAACCATCGATATAATCAATCGATACTGATTAATTATTTTGAATTATTAACTTAAATAAATATTGTTTTTGTCGCTTCAACATGTTGGATTCATTTGTGGGAAAGAAACAACTGTAACATAGGAGCAAATATGGTTGTCTGCAGTTTTCCTAATTGTTGTTATAATAATTTGTTTGATCACTGTAAATATTAAATTCATATTTTAATTTAAAACATATGATTGTTATTGAGGACTATAGATACTTTTATATCGATTGATAGTCTAGGATTTGAGATGCGAATATTAGGTATCGAAGACTACATTCTTTGATATAAAAAACCGGGTCCGCTTATCGTACCCTACCCGAGTAAATCCCAGAGCCTGGGGGCCAATTATTTTTCTTTTTTTATTACCATGTTTTTCTTTTATTTATATAAATCTATGTAGGCTAATTTTATATGTATCAAACATGCCATTTTATATTGAAAAGAAAACTATAACATTTCTCTTCAAATAGGCTAAATGGGCTATTTAATGATATTTTCATTAAACTATTAGCCTAAATTTTAAGTAAAATCATATCTTTCTTGGATATCACAACAGTCAAAGGCTGCAGCATTCAAGAGGCCTTTAAGGATAGAACAAAGGCTTATTGTTAGGCCTACTTACTTGGCCCCAGTGATACTTGTGTATCTTAGGCTATTTCATTAGATTAGAGTTAATACTGTCAGTTCTGAGCTATAATCTAGATAAATCAGTGATGGGTAAATTGATAAATACTCTTATCTTATACATACATTTCTCTTTCTGGTAAACAAAGTGATTCCACCTAATCACAACAATGATTTAAGGTTAATCACTGATAACAGAATTATTTAATTTATTATTATTATTTTAACATGGCACACTTAAATAATGTGAATTTAAAGAAAGTTAGTAAGTCTATCAATACTTACGTTCAAAATCAATACCGACCTAACAGAAATCTTGCTAAAATGTCTTCTATTGGTTTGGTTTGAAAACCCCTTATCACACCATTATACTAACACATAGTGGCAGAACACCAGTAAGAACACTATCAACCAACAGACGACAGTTGGTGAATTATAAACAAAACAAAAAGGAAAATCACAACGACAATCGGAGAATGATTAAATATTTAGTAAATATTACAGAATATATTACTGCAACATAATCCATAGAGAAGTGGCACATTAAGACACAACTCTACATTCATATGATCCTAGTCCATAACTAAACATTTTTACTTTTAAGCTTTAAAACTATACATTTGTTATTACAGTTTAATTATCACACAATACTTCCCTTTCATTATGGCAAA
The DNA here is from genome assembly GCF_021130785.1 of Homalodisca vitripennis. Classification (NCBI taxonomy): domain Eukaryota; kingdom Metazoa; phylum Arthropoda; class Insecta; order Hemiptera; family Cicadellidae; genus Homalodisca; species Homalodisca vitripennis. The sequence goes on along the minus strand of NC_060209.1, from coordinate 144,089,515 downwards.
ACTAGTGGAATGATATAAATATTATAGTTTTTAATGTATTTTAACTACCTTACAATACAATAAATTAAAAGCCTTTGTCACAAAATTTAGTAGAAAGAGCTATATTTGCAAAATGGTATCTAACTTTTTCATTACAGAGACGAAGAAAAGATTTTAGTACCTATTTTAAGAAGAGCTGTATCAATCAACATCTGTAAACTAATACTTTCCGTAACAGTTGAACTATACTGTTCTTATGATTGGATTATATTAAAAGATTCATCATGATCTTAAAGCTATATATGTCAAATAATTAGTAAGCAGTAATACACATCCTGCTTAATCAGTTTGAGAGTCCTTGGATCACTTTTAGACTTCCTCTTTTGTATAGTTTGACAAGCAGAAAGTCCTCTTATCTTTTTTCGATTCATACGTCATCCAGCAATATCCATTGGTTTGGAACTTTTCTTGCCATCATACACAACTGTTTTAGAAAACAAACCAATTTGGAACCATCTTGAATTCAACAACGATAGTCTTTTTTACTCGTCTGTATCTTTAACTGAATAGGTCCGTTCCAAGTTTTCTATTTTCACGGTTACTTCGTTTATGAAGCCTGTGTATTCACACTTTGAATTCTCACATTCTGTATGCATTATTCCTTGGGTTTAATTTCAAGAGACCTTTGGAGTTATCATAGATTTATGAAGTACAATGCATTAATATTGTTTTTATTTTAAAAACATTCATTTAATTGTTATAGGAATTATATAGCACACAGTACATCATGTAATATATATTTATAGAAAGTTTTCAGTCATAGAAAAGTATAAAATCAAGAGAGAATAGTTTTTTATTTGGAACCCGTTAGAAGTTCATAAAACCCTAAATGTGGTGAGGAAATCCCTGAGTCAATTGGATGTAATTTTTAAATATAGAATAAATCGTTCAATTTCTAATTTTTAAATTATTTTCGGGGGAAATGGCATAAAATGACTCAAACATTATCGATGAGGTCTGTAGATTTCTGAATAATAGTATTTATTTTTGAATAATTTGTAATAATAAGCAAGCCATTCAGGTATATTCAGGTATTGGTAGGGATGTTCAGGGGGTATTAGGTATCCAGGTATTGAGATATATTTATGAATGTTTAATCAGAGAATAACCGCCACGAAACCCAATTTATTCAAGATAGCTAAAGTGTAACTTTTAGCTTGTTGTTTATCGTGCCCTTAAAGCCTTCGTTTAATAAACCTGAGAAACTTCTATGCGAAAATTGTAGGCATTCAAACTTATGTCCATATGTTTGGTAGACAAAATTATGCAACCTTTGAAAACATGTCCATGACTTGTTATGGATGTCAATGAGCCATCAACGAATCGGCCAAATCTCCAGTCTAAAATTGTAAATAATGCAAAGAATTCACATTGATTTGTCATATTATATTTAATGAAAATCTAATTTTTTATTTACATCTGCTTTCAGCAAATATATCTAAATAGCAAAAACTGTATGTTATAAAGGGAGGCAGTCAAGCGGCCAGAGTCTGAACCTAGCGGACCTCTCCATTTTTACTATTATGAGGTCGTGATGAAACTAAACTATCGAAATGAACTTTTGGTTGTGCCAGATAAACTGTTTCTTTCAAGCTCGGTCTGCCGTAGTGTATTTATATTACAGACATGTGAGTGTCTTATTTTTATAGGTGGCTAATTCACAACAAAATAATATTTTACCAAAAAATCGAAATTCGATTTGCTTCATGTAAACAATAGAGTAAGGGATTATTTATTTATTGTTAACTACAGTATAAAGAGATTCAAAGAAGATGAACTACTTTAAGAATCATAAGTGCCCTGTATAATTTATTATATTCCAGTGAAATTTTAATATTATATAATCGTAAGTTATAATTATTGGAAATTAGTAGATTATTATATATATATATATATATATATATATATATATATATATATATATATATATATATATATAAACTACGAATGTATAACAAAACAACAATTACTTAATAATAATAAAAGTTAAAAAAGATAATGTTACAAGTAAATTCCCAATATCCTTACAAATAATATACAGGTATACAGCGCCATATAAGTTATCTAGATTTCATTGTCAGACAGTACTTGGTAATTTCCTTAGTATAACTGTTAGTCATTTACAAGAATGCGGCATAATTGTTTATGTAGCAATAAGACTGTAGGAAAACGATGATATGGCTCATATGACGTAGAAAAAGAATTAATTTCTAAATATTGATGCTTCAGTTTTAGATAACGATACAACTCACCACACATTATTGTTAAATGTATTTGTGTGCGGAATCAAAATTGTCCATAAACATAATAATCTATCATTGGGTTTTATTTAGATTTGTGAAGGAGTTAGTATCTAGGTCTCTGTGATGGGACAGACAAGTTAAGCCCTTCCACGAAGCGAGTTAAGACGCATTAGTCTCGTCTTGATAGAGTTACATGAGACTAGAATGGGTCCAGAATACTCAAACAGACCGCCCGTTGCTGTTTTTGTCCTTCTGAATTTCTGAACTTGAATTTGTTCGTCAAATAAGAAAGATAAAGTTTCTTACAATCTAATGGTATCAACTCGTATATATATTATATACAGGGTGACTGGCTCTTGGTGTGAAAAAATAAATCTTGTAACAATATAGACTTAGGGCAGTAAGAAACTATTATTTAAACATTTTTATCTAAAAAATCCTGTTTGTAGTGATTTTTTTTTTTTCCATTTTTCAGAAAATTTATATAAAAAACTGCATTTTTCTCCAATTTTTACTTTGTAAATAAATTTTTATTGGTGTTTTCTGAAAGTTCATAAAATTTCAATTAGAAAAAGACCATAATAAGCAATTTACTTAACTTTATGTGATACTTATTACCAATAAAAGTAAGAAAATTGAAATTTATTTTAAAATTAAAAAAAAATTAACCAATATTCTGAGCAAATTTAAATGGGATTCAATTGTCAAATTTCACAAAACTTCTCCATTTAATAAGCTACTATTTAACATAAAAAAGTGTATGTAAAAAAAACTATCGTTGTTGAATTTAAGTTGGTTCCAAATTAGTTTCAAACTATGACCCAGACATTGATCGAAGACGTCTATCCCTAAGATTTGAAGGTAACAACACGTTTTTGTGTCTATTGAAAGCCCACGGTATATATGAGTGCATTGTAATACAACGTCATTATTATTACAATCACTAATACGTATGTTTTTTAGGTTCACATAGGTCTAATCTTAGACGGATTAATAATTATAAAGTCTATAACGTGATAGAATATTGGAATATTTACTTATAATCTACAATGAGATATGACCTCATTCACTGCAGATGTACTTTTCATGATATTATTAAAACTGTTGCTATTACACAAAACTTGCTCTGTGCTCAGCATGTAGCAAGAAAAAAATGTGGACCTTTAATCTCTGTTTGAATATTGTGAGTTCACATGTGTTCGATTTTTATTAATAAAAGTTCATATATTTCAACCTATTGTAACAAAAAATATACCCCCGACTTAATCGGAAGAAAGGTAAATTTCATATGAAGCGGTCACCTTGAAACATCAAACTAAAGTTGCATTATTAGTTTAGATGTCTGATTCGCACAACACTGATGGGACAATAACCTTTAATGTTAATATAATCGTAACACTTTCAAACATTTAGAAAGTCCATAATCTTGAAACCTTACTAGAGAAACAAATAAAATAATTTGTAACCATATATATTTCTCTGTGAAAATGTTCTCTTATGGTTTAATTGTATACCTCTATAATTTTAATCGGTCACCATCTTGAAACAGAAAAAAAGTTAATGAATTTATTGCTCTTGGACATTTGACATTAACTACCTCTTTTATTTTTCTACCATACCTTTTAACTGTGTTCAGGGGTTTATAGCTCTCAAATCTTATTCCAAAGACTACTCCTTTATTATCAAATCACTTGATAGCTCGTATTGGTACACCTTCAATTTCGGCTTCTTTTCCCTGAACCGTACCTCTCCCAATTTCTTACATATCTTTGTCAAAAGTGAACTCTAAACCTGGAAAACGGTTGATTCGAATTGTACCAAGAGCTGAAATTTCCATGTTTGCTAATGTTACAAAGATGTTGCGTGAGGAATACCAATATATTGTCAAAATAAATAAGTTGATTTTCATTCAAAAGGATGTCTTGAATCAGCTGTAGTACAACATTTGAGCTTTGTCCTACATCTGGAAGGTCATTGACAGGGTTTATCTGTCCTGAATACATATAGAAATTATGAATAAGACACTAAAGATAAAATGCCCCATTTATGAGGCTTTGTGGTCTGCGCTTTTTGAGCGAAGATACGCCTTTAAATGGGACGGTTTTTTTGGTCTACGCAAAGGATTTGTTCTTCAATTGGTATCTCCCTGAATTTATCATTGAGATGGTCCACAAGAGGTCACTGAGTAACACGATTTTGGCAACATTTTAGAATATTATTATTAAAATGTATCTTAGCTCTCAGTTCCTCCCATCTACTTCTAGGAATAATATCGTCTACTTTATCAAAGCGAGTTTTTAGAATCCACTACATCCTGCTTCTGGGAAAACTGGAAATACTCTTATACGCAGATGTTCCTTTAAACAGTTATATTTAATTTAAACTTGTATTTAGAGATTTTTACATTGCTTAGAGCACTGTAGAGGTTGCTCTATTCAATAGCTCTAATAATTTGATTATAAAAAAAAAATACTTGAAGTAATTCATGGGACTGCCAAGTTGGTGCCAGCAGGAATGTTGATCCATTTTGAGATTGCCGTTTGGCTCTGACATGTTGGTTTACTATGCCACACCGGTACCTACTTACGGGCTATTTTTAGTGATTGATGCGGATCGTTCTCATCCTCTTCCTCTGCATCACTCTCAGACAAACTCTCTGACCTAGTTAAAAAAAAGTTATTTTAATAATAATGACGTTGTATTACAATGCACACACATATACCGTGGGATTTAAATAGACATAAAAACGTGTTGTTACCTCCAAATCTTAGGGATAGACGTGTTCGATCAATGTCTGGGTCATAGTTTGGTTCATAATCTGTGTCTTTGCTGTCTGCAAGCGGTACCTATAACAATCAGATGTTGACATGTCCGCCTCACTCGTTTCATCTGAGGAATGAAAGCATATTATTATTTTGACCTGGTTCTGGGATTGCTGGTATAAATCTTACACTATGTACTCACAGCTTCAGCGTGACGTGTTTCATTGGGATTGTCAAATGCACACTCCAATAAGTAAAAAAACACACAGTTAAGGATAAACGGGATTGTTCATTCTGTAAATACACAATAGAAACAAATGAATAAATATTAATTTTGAAATAAATGTGTTTTTATAAATTTTACTGTTATTATCTAGAATTTTAGGAGTTGTTCCTTTATTTCCCCGTATGCCACATCTGACAAAAACTCCACATGGCGCTTTTAGACAGCAGTCCAGATGCCCACCTGTAGCACAAACACATTTTAATCCACACAGCATTTGCCATTACGCCACCTGATTACTTAAACATACTATTAGTTAGTTTATAAGATAAACATTTAGTTTTGGATTTACAAAATATAAAATTTACATTGAAATGTAAGAGAAAACACAGAAGTCTTGATTATGTGGAAATGCCCACGTTGATGAGGTTATATCAGTTACTGAGCTGAAGTAGTGCGAAGATTCGCCACCAGAGTGCTCTGAATACTGTAGTATCATGGAGGAATGTGCCTCCGAAGGGCAATTTCGGGTTAATAATGAGTGAAATTGTATATTTTTTAATGTTAGTAAATAAATTCAGATATGTACCATAAATGACACCCTGGTCGTTAAGAGGTGAACAAATAATCAGTTAACTTCTAGAAACTTTACGAACTTCTAGAATCTTTGTGATCTTTGAGATGCTGAGAGGATAGTTAAATATCGAACGTTTGCCACCATTATGTGTTACAATAAAGTATAACACTAAGTTTCGTGAATTGAATAGACGGTGAATGGCCACAGAAGCTGCTGCTGGATGCTGCGCCGAAGGAAGCAGGTATGCGAAGTAGGCAAGGAAGAAACCGGTAAGATATGATCTATGATGTGAGTGCGGAATTAATGGGTGTGGAAAACGCTGGCGTATATGGAATAAACGAAAAGTGAAATTACCAACCAAGTATTTAGAACATTGTTTGAAACAAAACAGAAATGAACTGATGGAGAGGTGGATGGTCATAAAATCAGCTTTTCTCACTGAGCATAAGAACTTATCCATAAAAACAGCAAGGATGCGCGAGGGAGAAAATAACTTTTGCAAATTGTCGGTGAGATGATCATGTTAGAGTGTGGTATGATGATTCAGGATGGAGGGGTTGCCCAGTTTAAGAAATAGTTATTAAAATACAGAAAGAATAGATATTTATTCGGTTTAGAAAATTATGTAAAGTGTCAGGTGAACAAGTAGATGAAAGGACCAAGAAGAAGAGGGGGGCTTAAGTACCGGTGATTTACAGCGTTTGAGTAAGAGGGAGGAAGAGAGATGTGCATGAGAGAGATGAGTGATGTACAAAGAAGCTGGAGAAGAGAAAACCGTTCCGGAGGAAAGATAAAATTTTACATGGAAAGAATTCGTGCGAATAAATAAGTGAGTTTTAAAATGTAAATATTTTAACCAAACCGCTCTTTAAAAATGTATTTTCAAAATATTTTTCTAAAACACCTAGTTTTAATACAAATTTTAAATATTGTAATATAAACTTTAATGAACTTTATAACTCATATTCGTTATTGCAAGTCTATACGAATTTATTAACAGAAAAACATAACAAATGTGGTTACGCATAAACCACGCCTCCATACAAGTATTTATTCAATACTTAATAGCGCTGTCGGCGAAATCGGATTATATACAAGCCCACTTTGGGGCCGGTAAGAGGATTAATTATACAGCTAGTATTCTTCCAGCTGAGAAGATAATGTTGCCAGCGAAGCCCTTGTATTATATGAGCACTATGACATTGATAATGTATAGGCTTGCCGGTGTGGATAGTGTGTTTCTCACGGCAAGACATACAGTATTCTTGGGAAAGCGTTTGTATTCTTGATAACGCTATGAGGCTCACATGAGATGATCAGCTGTCTCATTACTTGAAGAAATTATCTTAGTTAATTTTAGCGTAGACAATACCTAAATCGTGCATATAAAATAGTTTGTGATGTTGCATAGGAATGGGAGGTTTGTACACGCTTAACCATATGTTTTAGAATTGGACGCCTGATAAACAGAATATATACTTACTCTTGAGATGCCTCTTTTGAGTGCCTCTTTAGTGATTATTAATTAAATGTCCGTATCCCTCGTATACTTTCAGATCTTCCGTTATCAAGAATTTTATCTAATCAAGATGAGACATAATCTGTTTCGGTAATACAATAATTTAATTGGTTGTCTTTGACATAGTGAGGATTGTTCTTTAATAGTTTTCATAGAACATTTTACATTTAAAAATCATGGTGTATTGTGAAATTATAAATAAATAGGCCAATTTTGTGTACAGAATCTGCCTGTGTACTGAACAGTTCAATTCTGTTTACTTACAGTTCGGTCAAGTCACCAAGGCGCCCCGAGAGCTGGTGACATTACAGCGGTGTAATTGCAACAAAACTGTGACTATACGAATGCAGCTAATTGGAGCAGTGGAACGAGAATTTGTAACTAGCTGTATCACCAGACTCACAATACTCGACATTTCGTCAGTTTCGTGTCAACTTGTTTGACATATCAACCAAACGTTTGCAAAACATTAATGCATTTTGTTGAGAATTTCAAATATTTTCAGATTTACGGTGAAAATTCTGCTCACTTACGAATGTCTCAGTCTAATAAAGTAATGTATTACGTGAATAACTTCATCACTGATTCCTTAATTTTACCCTATTAAAATAGTGGGTAATGCTTTTATAATTTACTATTTCACCTTCTTTTCCAGATGAGTGGTAATTTATTTTATTTCTACCTATTTGATATTTCTGCAGAAATAATGACTCTTACATTAAATGATACTGTTTAGAGAACCATTCATAAAAAAACTAGTATTGTTATAATTGTGATATATATATATATAACTAGGTATGAGGGATAGCCCATTTCATAAACAGAGATTTCACCAAATCTTAAAATCTTAAGAACATGGAATCTGGTTAGTAGATTCTATCCATATTAAGACATCCATTCAGAAGTTTTTCTATATGATCTCAGGATTCCACCGTGTTGCCTGAAAAAATTCAATCTCAGCTTGGGTCTAATTAATATCTGCAATGCTGTCAAATTTACTTGTGATGTCGCAAGTTTGCTATATATACATGCAAAATACGTTATAGTGGAATACAAACTGCCAGTGGTTCCGTATAACGAGTTTAGCGTTCATGGCTAAAATAACCGAGAAATGTAACTTCAAGAGTAGTTGATTCTTGGATGGATGGATGACCGCTGAGCAATCCAATCATTTCAGGCAACCGACCTCAAGCTGGTTATTACTGTTGGAGATACCTGTCCAACGAGGTTTCTTACCTCTTCTAACTGGAAAATTAAGTCATCCTTTAACTTAAAATTTCTTATATTTTTGTCACTCACTTTCACATTTAGCTCAATGTATTTCATAATGAATTTTAACGTGAATAGTTAATTTTAGATATAAAAGTTTATTTCTTCAAATTTTGAAGAACTCATGGTGTAATGTAAAGTATAATATCTTAGCGGGCAATTTAATTGGCCCTCATGCACCATTTTAACATTCATAATTGGCTGGGCGTTAGTGAAGTCTATACTTTAGAGCAGGAACAATTTCATTTCTGTATATTTGTCATTTTATCTTTCTGCCTGTCTGCACAATATCTCGAAAACGAACTGAAACAGGAAATTTTTGAAATTTTGCATGAAGTTTAATTTCTGTATAGATAACACAGAGTTTGATGAGTGGTAAATGGAGTGGTAAATTTCACTCCATGGGATTTTACTGAGCCTTAGCGAATGATTTTACATCGAGTGGCTAAGGTGGAATAAAAATATCAGAAAAATTAAAATTTGTACACATACTGAGTACGATCATGAGATTTTAAAATCTAACATGTAATAGTAAGAGATATATCATTACAAGCGTGAACTTTTGATTTTATTACGTATGTAATGTAAAGAAATCTAAAATATTAGTGTTAACAATAGTATTATCGCAAGAAGTTTTATCTTTTGTACTCATGGGAAGTTTGATCAATATATCTCAGCAGTCAATGTATTAAAGAACCTAGGCTTGCAATGGTATGTCTTACTATAAGATGTAGCTTGGCTACCCAACACATACACCATTGTTTGGTGGTTTTGTGCATGTTTTTATTTATATAGCAAAAAGACAAAAATAATAAAGTCGAAAGTCAATGTTGAAAATCGATGACAAGATTTTATTTCAGCATCGTTTTAAGTTATAGTATCCTTCTTAGCTCATAGGAGCGTTATAATTTAAAATGTTATGCAACCTTACACTTGTTATAAAAAAGTGAATTTATCGAATAGCAAAATATCTCAAGATATTCATCTATAGGCTTTAAATTTGCATGAAACTTCATTTGTACATAGACAACAATGATTAGTTCTATGATGGTGCATGCCCTACCATGGAATTTGGCATCATTGAAGTAGAGGGTACATTTATATTTTGTCTGCCGGGACTATAAAAATTACCTTAAGGATACCTTAAGAATAAAATGAGTATGCAACCTCAATGATACCTGTACGCGACACGTAATGATACGTACTCCTACATTGTTTAAAAAACTAACCTAAATATTCTTAATTTTTAATACAACAGTTGTTAAGAGTAAAAACATAGGGGAGTGCCAATGGCCGAGCGGACTAAGTCGTTGGAGTTTGAGTCTGAGTTAGAGATAGCGCAGGTTCAAATCCTATCTGTGACCGTTGCACTTTTTATCAGTACCACCGACCTCGTACTGTATCGACTCTCTCCCTTATTCTGTTTGATAAGATCCTCGCACAGGCCAGTGGCCCATGAGGACGGACAGAATAAGGCTTAAAAGATCGGCTTCTCCTTAAAAATAAAATATGGCGACTTAGTGTATTTAAAGAACACAGTTAGATTTTGAATAACATTTTAGGCTCAGTTTCTCGTCATGTTTGCTTTCAGATTAATTTCTTGTTATTTTTTGACGTGTTATTATTAAATTGATTACAAATAATTCAGAGATGCAATGAAATTAAGTAATCTAGAGACAAAGCCTCCTTGAGGTTGCTGAGCGGACAGGATTACGCAGGACAGGAGAGTGTAATGCTCGTGTTTACAACATCCTGACATGACGTAAGCAGCCTCTAATGATGTTAACTCACTCGGCCTCAGGGACCAACTTGCTTGTCCTCGCTGTGCCGGTCCAGTAAACCGTGCACTTAGTTTATAGACAGTAAACAATTAATGTACTAAAATATGTATTAGTATATCCAACCTAAACCCAACCTAGTTAAAAGTAAAATTACTGTTTATGATAAATGGTACACGTATGGTTAACATTGTAGAGAATTGATGAACAATGAGCATAGTAATCGTAATCTGTATGGTTAAGAGGATACTAAGATTGCCACTGAGGCATATAACTATATATACATTAAACTTATCATTACATAAATTAGTTGTTAATTTATAGTAATTATGTGTAGCTGATTTAGCTTTAGAACCAATTTAGAGTAACGCACCCTGGTGTTGAAAAGTCCCGTTTTGAGTATCGTGATATGGTTTTACTGTTTCCATTCACAGTATTCCAACCGCAAAAACAATTTAATTTGTGGTGGAAGATTTATGGATTTGTGAGAGCGTTGGAATATATTAAATTCAAGCGTAGGGCAATGTGCAAATAGTTTTGAAGGTGTCAAAGGGACGATTACAATGTTATGATAAATATAAAAAATGGCGTTCTTTAAATATTCTGTGATGCTTTAAGGTATGAAATAGTCTGTAAAAGTAAAAAAATCTCAGGAGCATATAGTAGCAGAAAATATTCTAAGGCTGGAGAGAGTAAGAGGTCAGCTCTACCGGTCGGAGAGGTCTAGAGATCGAACAATACAGAGGCAGGTTACTCGAAAGCTCGTGGAATACCAGAGGCATAGAAAGCCAGGAGTAGGGGGAAATCAGAGACAGGGGGACAGGTTTGTCAGAAGTTTTAATTTTTTACGTATATATTAACCATACAATGTGCGAGAACGTTATTTCAGCATAGATTTTCGATTGTTAAAACTAAAACAGATTTAAATCTTCGATGTATCCGGATGATGAATTCATATTGAGACCAGCCTAGTAACCAGGACTGGTGTTGAAGATGATGTACTCGTATTAGTAATGAGCTCTGGTGGTGAGTATGATGAATTCATATTGAGACCAGCCTAGTAACCAGGACTGGTGTTGAAGATGATGTACTCGTATTAGTAATGAGCTCTGGTGGTGAGTATGATGAATTCATATTGAGACCAGCCTAGTAATCAGGACTGGTGTTGAAGATGATGTATTAGTATTGAGAACAGCCTAGTAACCAGGACTGGTGGTGAGGATGATGTATTAGCATTGATACCAGCCCAGTAATGAGCTCTGGTGGTGAGTATGATACAGCAAAGTATGATTGAAATTGTTCAGCAAAGTTGTCACATTCATATAAACTCTCAAGTATCTTAAGATTCACTTCTTCCAGGGAAATCCTTCGTCAGTTATGTTGACAATTGTGAGTCAAGTAATCAGATAGATTTTAATCTGCTTTTATTGTTATTGTGTTAGCGTTTTTAAATGAATATTTACGCACATTTATTTTAAAGTAAATCATTCGCTATAATTATTTAGTTTTACACATTTCTTATTCTTAAAAAATCAGTGTGTTTGTATTATAATTGTAGTTATACTTGCAGTATAATTGTACTTGAAAGGTTGAAGTTGTTTTGATAACAATTTTTTACCTGACAATATTAGTTTGTCCTTTTCCTGTTTCTCTTTAATGATCAGTTGTGTTTTATGGCATAGGTTTTGTAACTGGCAATTAAAATATGTTATGCCTGCTTGTGTCTAACGTGATAAAAACATACATAAGACGCCTCCCTATAGCGCTTGCTGATCAGAACGAGCTATTTAGCAATAAAAACAGAAGCTGCTAAGGCTTTGGTTGCCTGTTTGTGACAGAATGTATTGATGGTACAGAATGGTGAATTTACTAAAACTCCTGCCAAAGAGATTAACATAATTTACTTATGTTTGTGAATTATAACTAGAATATTTGTTTACATTACCAGTAATATAAGTTTGTACAAAGGGAAAAAGTGGTGATGATGATAATAACAATAGGAGAGGATAGGATAATCAAAAAATCACTGGTTTAGTACAATGACGCCTTGGACTTGTGGAATGTGTGGTCTGACTATCTGATCTTGCAAAAATTTCGCAACTTTTTTGATCTTGAATTTTTTTTCTAAAAGAAACTCCACTTATCAGCTAATCGAAAATGTCACATGAACTTCAAACTTCATTTACAGACCACATTAGGCTTATGGTGCGGCGCGCGGCGGGCACGGCGTTTTTACAGTGTCTTAACAATTGCTCCAGTGCTCCTGTGTGGATTTTGTGCTTTATCCGATCCAATCAGTTTATATAACGCCTCAGTAATCGTGTCTCATACACCATCATCACGTTTGATACAACCACCAAGTTCGATGGCAGTTCTGCAATCTCTTGACTCGTGGAAGTTCAACACAGGACATCACAATGCTTTTCTCTCTATTTATGAATATTTCTGATGAGAGGTAATTTGATTCGAACGTCAAAAACTGAACATGATCCCGGTTCTATATTCCAAGACAGAACTTGAAGCAAGAAACATTTGAATAATCCGTACCTTCAAACACCTGCACCAAATGTAGAAGACCTCTGATCCATTACTTCTCCAGTGGACACTTCTGTTCGGAGAATAGGCATTCCGAGCCCTAGTGGTCCACTTTTGAAACTACCTAAAACTTTTGAGTGTAAAAAAATATCTTGTGATTGTGTTCAGAACACAAAGCGGGTTCATAAATATTTATTGTAGACTTAACTGTATTTAAATCACCGATATGTTAATCCATAATTTACAAAGAGCTACTGTTATAGTAGAGAAGACAAGTAATGAAACTACTTATTTAGTTCACCCTGGAATTCAAGGCTTCGTACATTTTTTTTCAATGAGGGTACGTTAGGCTCTCAGAGAAAGAACTTGTCAGAGATTCGAAGCACTGTGTGGTTAGTGCCACTTCAAAACAGAATGTTTTACAAATATAAGTAAACGGAGTGTTCTTGGCAGGCTGAAATAAAATTTTGGAATTATCATGACAATGTCGATATAAATCGCTTTTAAGACTGAAGAAAATAAAATACTCGTGTAATAGATCTTTCAATTCTAAATGATATAATTATATGAAGTGGCAAAACTCATTGGTATGTGTGGACGTGGTTAAACTTGTTTACATAAACTAAACAAAATGTTATTCTAATTGGAAAAACTCAAAATATTTAAAAATAAACTTAATAGTTATATAATTTTTATTCATCATTAATATAAGAGTAGAATTTTACTGACAAATTGTCATACTTATTTAAATATACAATGTATATGTTGAGTAAAACAAAATTGGATTTGTCAGATGTTGTTGCAATAATAAATAATTACTAGTAATAATACCTTTAAAATGTCACGACTATGCTTAGTAGGTGAATTTATTCAATTTGTTAGACACGTTTCATGGAATTTTCTATGATATCGCGAAAGGAATATGAAGCAGGAAATGTTCTACTGACGTCGCAATGTCGTGTCGCATCGATACAAGCAGAAGCCAAATCTTACTAAAACCTCGTGCATATTTAAGTGATGAGTATGGCAATCCATCGAAGCTCACGTATACACTCACACTGAGCCCACACTTCATTTCCTGTGTGAATTGCAACGCCATCTCTATAATGTAGTACATGCATAGTTTATTGTGCAATCAGTTGCATCGGGTAATCGTAATAAGCGACTAATTTTAGCGCAAGGGTACATTTTGTTTTTATATTTAGCTACTCGTATTTTATTCTCTAACGAAACTAATATTTAAATCCACAATCCTAAAAGTATCCGGTAGCCATCCACATTTTCAATGTTTGCTTAGGTTACACCACCGTTTCACAAAGCCCTGATGGTGAATAAATTGTTAGCTCGATGGTTGTGTAATTCTTGTCCGCCTTCTCAAATAAATGCCCACTTGAAACTTGCATGTTTTCTTAAGGGGAGTCGGTTGACTATATAGCGCATATGTTAAATTAGATAAGTTTAGGAACATGTTTCTCAATAACCAATAAACATATCAAGATAAGGTTTGTTTTATTTGAATCTGCTATTTCTTACCTACATTTACAGCACAGCAAATTTCCATAGCATAAGTTTAAATATTAAAAATATGTTTTAAAAAAAAAATCAAATTGTATCCATTTTTTTAATAAATGATTTTTTTAAAAATTATTATTAGACTAAATACAACAATTTGCTGTGCTATAAACATTGCTCTAATTACGAGGAACAAAATTAAAAATAAATCAAAATATATTGAGTGGTTCTAGAGAAACGTGTTCCTAAACAAAGAAAAACAAGAATTTTCAGAAAACTCTTTTAAAGATTACATATACATTAATCAGAAATATAACAACATTTAATGCACTCCAGGACCATAACTAGGGCTGTCAGGATCCTCCTCTTGTTCATATAAGTCTTCTAAATGTCTTTTAGCTGCAGTTACTTTCTGGCGACACTTTTTCTCGATCTCTTCCACAGCTTTCTGCGCTTTGTTGATTCGGGTGACATCAAATTTTTTCATTGTTTCACAACAATAGCATGCAGGTGTAATACCTAGTTTGCTCAACACTTCACATTTTATTATGTTCCCTTTGTTGAAACTTGCCACAGCATCAAATACACCTAGTTATAATGTTTCCTTCATCACGAAGGTTGATTTTGGAACTCGTGACCAAATTATATTGTTCAGTGATTCACTGGGGTTTTGAGTACCACCGTGCAGACATTTTGATAACAATGATGGATCTGATAAATCTCTAAATATTTGTTTCACCTCTTTCATGACAGCAGGAGCAATGTGATTGTGATTGTTGTGATCATAAGTTTCATCATTTATTTTAGCTAGTTGGTACTTACACCAGGTATCTTGGCTAGTACTTATATCAGGCTAGTACTTGGTTCTGGTTCTTGACATTCACTAGGCACGATTACTTTTTTACCACCTGGATTTCTTGTCCCTGTAAAGCACTTTGCTTTGTTTTTGAAGGTTTTATGTGCTCTAGGCATTTTCACAAACAATAAACTACACAGTATAACTAAATATTATAACTTAGACTGAATGAAAGCAAGAAACACAATGTATGTGACAATAATAAACAAACAAAAATTAGGGTTATGTCAAATCTCAACTGACTGTAAACAGATGGGTTGACAACCTTGTATATTCAAAGCAGCATAAAGCAGGTTGGCCAACATAAGCCTAATAATAAATATGTGCTTCAATAAGGATTATGTATGAAAATGATGCAGATTACATGAATTTTACGAGCCAAAATATACTGAAGCCATTTACATAATATTATATTTGGGTGTGATATTGTTGGCCGATTTGAATAAAAATTGCACCAAATTAAACAGGAGAGTCTAAAGATTAATAAAAACAAATAAAACTTTTTTTGTTTATTTTTAGATTTTTTTGTCAACCGACTCCCCTTAAGTTTTAGAGGGATATGGAGAAATTACCCAAAAATGAAATATTGATCTTTAAGAACTTATGCCTTTTTCGTAGGTAAAACCGAAATACCCATTACATTTCTGCTAACTACATATTTACGTACCATTGTAATAATAAATTGAAATTTCATTCATTGTAAAATAGGATACGTGTAGCTGCTACATTTCTTTTAATGTTCAATACTTACTCAATACTTGTTTTTCCATAAAATAAAAAATTCGTTGAATTGGAAACCATATATTGAAATACATTACTTCAAATTGGTGTGTCCCCAAACATTCTTAAAGGCAGAACCGAATTACATTGTCAGAGAACTCTGACAATAGGCATTTTCAATTAGGCGTAGCACATAAATGTTTTATTTATAAAATGTTTAACAATATTTTGATACATCGAATTTTTGTCCGTTAAGTCCTTATATTATCGGAGTGGACAGTGCACTATAATATGGTGTCCGGTCTCATCACATTGTGCTAGAATACTACTCTCACTCAAAATAGTTTTGTCTGCCAAGGGATCAAAATGTACAATAGTTTACCACAACATCTTAAGGTGCTGCCTGTAAATAAATTTAAGAATTGTATTAAGCTTATTTTATTGGATGAATGTCTGTACAGTGTTCAAGAGTATTATGATATAAACTTTCTTAATTATTGACTGTTATTAATTAATTGTTGTAACTTATTAATGTATTGTTGTTGTTGTTGACACTTGGCCTGCACTCTGTAATGTGTAATGACAAATAAAGGAATCTGAATCTGATGATAGAGGTGTTAACGAACTTCCACTCGGTTGCGATACCTAACTTCATTACCTTTATTACTTCACAATTTCACTCAGGATGTGATACATCACTCCGCCAACAATGTAACGCACTTCCGGTCGACAAGAAATATACTGCAGAAGAATCTATCACCGCCATAGAGATTTTAAAAGTCTGATTGTAATCCATTCTGTCAATATATTGGCTGCAAAAACAAAACGGTATTATCTATATAAATGTCACAAAACATTAGACCTCATTTGATTGATGTCGATTACGATGCATTGTTTTTTACTGTTGTCACATGTTTTACATATTGATTAAAACTCTGCGATAAAAACACAGTATACTATGAAACAAATTGTGTAAAGAATCGTGAATAATATACTATTCAATGAAAACAATTTAATAACAATTTAAAGGATTTTCTATATGGAGTTATAAGAAAAAATTGTACACAAAAGTAATTTTATGAAATACAAAATTGTTTGATATTTTGTGCCATTTTAAAATCATCATTAATATAATTTAACATATCACATTCATGCCATGTTCAGACTCATTTTCTTTCTTTTTCCATGAATATAACATATTTTGCAAATTTATTACAACTGGTACACTAAACAAATAAAAAATGTAGCTTATGTACGCAATGGAAACAGTTTTTTCACATCAGGTGGATTTATTTTTCCTTTTGGCATCTTGAATAGTTTTCGGTTGATGGCTAAATTATTCTTTATTCGTTTTTCATCCATTCTTTCAATTTTTGTTCAAGATCTAATTTGCAGGGAGATTAAGTAATGATAGCTGTTTCTCCTCGCCGCTTGTACATAACCGATACCATTTTGTAACCCATTGCAGCATTTAACATTTTTTGGATGGCTGGAGCCATACTCTCTTTTTTGTAGTTCTTTTACATTTTTCTTTTCTTGGCATTGCACTACATAAAAATAGAGGTAAATAGTTTTAGGCCCAAGAAATACGTACAAAAACGTATAACATTGTTAACAATTTATTGGCGTACTTAAAGCCATTATAATTTACTCCAGTGTAAGGTATTTCTAGTGCCATCGTTGAGTTTGCCTTGTTCCCCGATCAGGAAAGGATATATACATGTATAGGCCTGAGAAGTCAGCTTCGGCCGTAAAAAGCATATTTACGGTAATTTGAATTTATTTCCAGCTACGAAATTTCTGGAACAGTTGGATTTGCTTTGTAGCTTTGACCAAGAAGTTATATACACAGCACAGGTCTTAGAAACCTACTTCTGTAAAAAAGCAACTAAGGTGTATTTTATTACAGTCTTTAAATCTGTAGTAATAGTTCGATATTAGCTTGTCTTTAATATTTACATTACAGTACTGGTGGCATACTTAATATTTTACTAAACTCCATAATTAAAAGTATATTTTTAAAACAACTTTTACTAATTTTATTATTTTGATAAACTGTGCTGAAGAGTGATTGCAGAAGAGATTATAATAAGACGTGTTGTAGCTCTCAAGCGTACTCTAAGCTTTTAACACTGTACGTGTTAACAAATAGCGGTAGTTAAATGAACTAAACATAGAGTTGTGCTAATTTAAATGATTCAATAAGTGTTGTTATTTAAAGTGAGAGAGAGGGAAATGAAGACAGATGCTGGAGCGTACTCTTAAGTGAGGAGAGAGGATGGAAACGAAACAATTAAAGAGTAGCTTTAAGTGATGAAGTCAAGTAATAAGTTTGAAGAACACTCTAAAGATTGGTTGGTTGGTTATTACATTTGGCACTAAACGAAATGTTGAGAGATTTGTAACTATTATATACTTCTGAAAATTATTCAGTTTATAGAGTCTTAAGTAAATTACTAACCTTTTTTAAAAGAAAAATGTTACAATATTATTATAACTACGTTTAAAAATTAATCTTATTAAAACCCGGACTAAAATCATGGTATCACATTTAAGTACAAACTCTCCCTCTAGATTATAACCTGAAAACTCTTTTGAAAGTGCAATAAAACAAAAGAGTGAAATAATATAATTGGCTGAGCGTTAGCGAAGCCTACAAGTCTTGGGGCTGTAAAATCTTAAATTCTGTCTGTCTAACTGTCTGCCAGCACAATATCTCGAAAACAAACTGACATAGACTTGAAATTTCTTGAAGCTTCATTTATATGTTACGTTATATTTATGTTATATTTACATGTTACCAACACTGGTTTGATGATCACGATGATTTGCCATGGGATTTGGCTGTGCGTTAGCAAATATTTTTACATTGGTCTAAAGGGTAACCATCGCATTTTAGTAACAAGCAAATAGCAGAATAAATACATTTATAAACCTAGTACATTCATGTGAGAGTCTAGCATGTGACATATTAACGCATGCAGATTATTCATACAGTAAAGAGTAAAAAATTATAGAGTGAAAATGTTTAAAATTGGTGACAATATCTTATTTCCGCGCATTTTTCGTTTCATTGTCCTCCATACTTCAGTAAAACTTTATTATTTAAACACATGAAACTTCAACTGAAAGAACACATATGTAGTAGCAGTAGAGAAATATCTCAATAAAGATCACCTGCAGATTATAATTTTTGCATGAAACTTCATTTCTACCTAGACAAGAATTATTATTTCTATGATAGTGCATGTCCAACTATGGAATTTGGCTGAGCGTCATTGAAGCCTATTACATAGTATGCTAAGACAATTTCTTGTTTTTGGTATGCTGGGGTATGTAACAAATGTTTTCTGTATGATGTCTGTCTGTCTATCTGGCTGCACCATATTTTAATAAATTGAATTAACTACGAGGTTAACTCGTATAAAAGGTTAAAGTTTGCATACAACCTTAGCGAAGCCTGTTGCGGGACACACGGTCTTCCGTATTCCTACCTAGTATTAATATAAAAGATTTTATCTATTGGGCTTGATATTATGCCATGAAACCAGAAGTAGTTTGCCGTCTAGCTTTAAGGGTACCAATTTTCCTTATCCAATGCTTATACGGAACAATACCCAACAACATTTTTTGCACTGCAAAGTTTACTTCATGAGTAGTAAATTATCTTCCAATATAAAAACATGTTACGATAAACGGCAAATATTGTTTCGCAGTGTATTATGATTGTAATTTGTTTAAAAATTAATTACCTGAGCTTTGGCGAACATATTTACATTTGTCTTATGGATAACCATGAAGGCAATGAGAAAGTCGTAGATTAAATAAATTTATAAGCAAACTTAGTATCGATCATAGTAACACATGTAACCTAATGAAAAGAGCTATAAACTTGAAATTTTGCATGGAATATCAATGAAGCCTTTAACGACACACGACGAACGCCTCACCTTGTTTATTTGGCTATTTTCTCGTTGCCATCACGATTAACCATTAGTCCAATGCAAAAATGTTCGCTAACGCACAGCCAAATCCTATAGAGTGACATGGACCACCATCGACCTAGATGTAGTTTTTATATAGAAATGAAGCTTTATGCAAAATTTAAAATCTATAGTTTAGTTCGTAATCGAGATGTCGCTCGGACAGACCGACAAAAGGAAATTATTTTTTTCCAGCCCTCGAGTGATGGTGAGGCAATAATCTGACTGGTATAACAAGAAATGAGTTATTATTATAAACACCATACGCAACATTTCAAATTTCTGTCATATGTTGAGCGTTTTATTGGTTATGAAATAAATGTTATTGAGAATGAGTAATGAGTAATTTCCTCTGGGAAATTTGTTACTATGCCGATTCATGTTTAGAAAGAATAATAATTTGATAGATAAAGAGACGTATAGCAATCTTAAAGTTTGCTCAAATATTTTCATGTTGATACGGTTGTATTCAATAACTCAGAGTAATAACTATTATGGATCCTTATCGGTAACTTATTTAATTTATGCTTTCTGTATTTGTGAGGGTTTGGACTTATTGAGACTTAATTGACGTAATACTAACTCAAATTTTTATATTACGAACAACAATAATGAAATAAATACATACCAATCGTTATTTTTGAAAGAGCAGTTGAATACCTATAAAACATGGGATAAAAATTGTTTAGAGAACTGAATAACCTCAAAAAACAAACACACAAACCGAAAATATCTGGAAATGATTGTTTTTTGACAAACACCGATGATAAAATCGAAACAAATCCTCAAATCTCATTATATAAGTTTATGGCCTGATATAACGAGACCTAAATCTGTACGTAACGAACACCAGATGGATTCTTACTTTATTGGTAAATAGAAAAATACAATTATAATGGTAACACACACCACTGCGAAAGTGGTATTTTGTTGGCTTTGGTAAAAATAGAGACAATAACCGTAAGAAAGATCTAGAACAAATTATATACTGATAACATAGCGTACAGCCAATCAACCGCTAACCGATAAGCCGGAACGGTTGCAGGAGGGGAGGATCTTGCAGGTTAAGGTTACAGCTGTGTGGGTTGTTCTATAAAAATCTTGAATTCTTGTTTTTTGTATTATAAGAATATACACACAAAACTAAACATCCTACTTTAATTGTTTTTATTTTTATAATTAATTATATTAAGAAGAAGATTGTTCAATATATTAAACGATAAATTACATAAACCGTTTAATAAGTATTTTTAAGAGAAATATTCATAAAAATAAATGTATTTGCCTTAAGATTAAATAAGTAATTAAAACACTATGCGAGAATGACTTGATTATAAACCGTGCAATATCCCTTAAATTCGCTTATCAAATATAATATAAGAAACAATTCTGGACCCAAAACAATGTTAATGAAAGCCCTTCTAGTATTCAACAACAATTAGTATCAATGCCAATAATGAGTGAAGAGAACACGTTATTACTGTACAGTACTCAACATTGTAATTTAAGAAAGGTGTGCCACCTTGTTTAGCCATCTTAGGTTTTTACTTTTTGTTTGGAAAATATCCTGATAATACTCTTTTTAATCAGGAATATTCATTATTAATACTACAGAAACATTGACCAAGAATGTATATAAATGTATATAAGGCATTTTTTTTATTTTTTTGAGAGGAAAATATTTTTAGTTTAATGACATGTTAAGATTTTTTACTTCTTCCACCTACAATTATACTCCAGTAGATCAACATCCACGCAGGAGACGTTAGCTGGCCGGGTCTGGCTCGACCGGGTAAGACACGGAGTTTCAGGATAAATCCGCCGGAGTTCGCTTCAAGGGCTGAAGCGCCTTACAGCGGACGGCTCAGGTACTACACTACGTAAGTACGCTGTGCCGGGCTGACTCGCTCTCTCGGTCGGTGTCTCTCAGTCGGAGTCGTCGTCGAGTCGGAGTCACCGCCCCCACATACGACACGATAAGGTGCAAGTAAGTCCTAGCCGTAGTAGGCACTTAATTATCTGCCAAAACACGTTTTTACCTGCACTTGCCCAGTCACTAACGATACGATAAGTACATGATATTACGTACTTAAGCTGCTAATATAAAATTGTTTTAGATATAAAGTATAGCAAGAAAATACATCAGTACGAATAGGATTAGATTACTAGTAACGTATTACTAGTATTACTAGTAACGAGAAGTTGTAATTTTGTTTAATTTAGCTTATCGTTTCGTTTCGAGACCGCTGGGTTGCTTGACGTACGTTGGCACCAGCGTTCCTGAATTTTGGACTACGCGTGAACGTAGTTTAGTTTTTTTTACATAGTTTATCGTTTCGTCTCGAGGCCGTTGGGTTGCTTGACGTACGTTGGCACCAGCGTTCCTTAGTATCGGGATAGGCGCAATTTAGATTTGCTTTTACTCAGTTTATCGTTTCGCTTCGAGGCCGCTGGGTTGCTTGACGTACGTTGGCACCAGCGTTCCTGAATTTCGAACTACGCGTGAACGTAGTTTAGTTTTTTTTACATAGTTTATCGTTTCGTCTCGAGGCCCCTGGGTTGCTTGACGTACGTTGGCACCAGCGTTCCTTAGTATCGGGCTAGACGTAATTTAATTTAGCTTTTATATAGTTTATCGTTTCGTTTCGAGGCCGCTGGGTTGCTTGACGTACGTTGGCACCAGCGTTCCTTAGTATCGGGCTAGGCGCAATTTAGATTAGCTTTTACTCAGTTTATCGTTTCGCTTTGAGGCCGCTGGGTTGCTTGACGTACGTTGGCACCAGCATTCCTGAGCTTCGGGCTAGGCGTGATTTAATTTAGTTTTATTTAGTTTATCGTTTCGTTTCGAGGCCGCTGGGTTGCTTGACGTACGTTGGCACCAGCGTTCCCTAGTTTCGAGCTCGAGTCGAGCTAGGCGCGATTTCGAGCGAACTAGTGTTCGCATTTAGTATTAATTTAGTTTATCGTTTCTTTTCGAGGCCGCTGGGTCGCTTGACGTACGTTGGCACCAGCGTTCCTTAGTTTCGAGCTCTAGTCGAGCTAGGCGCGATTTCGAGCGAACTAGTGTTCGCATTTAGTTTTTATTTTGTTTATCGTTTCTTTTCGAGGCCGCTGGGTTGCTTGACGTACGTTGGCACCAGCGTTCCTCATTTTCGAGCTTCAGTTGAACTAGCAACTGTTGTATTAGGGAACGTTTAGGTAGAACAGTCATCCTAAAGCAAATGCTGACGCCTTCCCTTTATTTCCTTTCGTTTCCGAGTCGGCGATGATGAAAGCCTGTTGATCCGTTGATCATCGGTGCTCTATTTGCTTCGGCTTTTGGTTTTACATTAATTCGGTTCTGAGCTGAACTTGGAAACTACCTCTCCCTTTCGAACCCTGGATTTTACTCCTCTCGACTGTTCTATCCGATGTCTTAGGGTTATATGTTTTTATAAACTATTCCTGACCCGATTAAACGTTATAACAAATACATAGTTTCTTTTCAGTACACAGCAAAACATATAAAAAAGTAAATTGAAGAAATAATTATATTAATTCTAAAATTAAAATGTAACATTTTAAGGTGAACTAAAGTGGCAGAAAAGGCATACTTATATGATGCTGTTGTACTCACCTCTAAACCGCCAGGATGAATATCGTCAGGAACAATATCGTAAGCGACAATATCGTCAGGATCATGTGGTCAGGATCAATATCATCAGGATCAATATCGTCGGGATCAATGTCGGCAGGATCGTCACTTTTGTATACTATTGTAATATTGTCCTAAAACTATCAAAATGTGAATAAACATAGATTTTACTAGTTTTTGTTAATCAAACATTTACAAGGATATGAACTACAGGTATTATTATTTCAGTTCCCTTCTACCTTTCTTTTACTGATTGATTAGCTCTAGAAAACAAATTTTACATCTGTAAACTTGAAACAAATTAGAAATGCATGGTTGCTGAAATTCATGTAATGTCAGGCACTATTTTGCTAGTTGTGCATATCATCATTCTAACCACTGTAGAATGTGTATTATCGAAGTAAAGTGTATACAATTACATAGTTTCTTTTCATTACATTGCAAGAAGCATTACATGCAGCTGGTTCTGTTTTTGTATTTTGTATTTAATTAAGGATTGTTTCGACATTATAAATGATATAAAGTACATTGGAGGTGTAATTAGATTAATTAAAAAAATAAAATGTTACAAATTTAATATTTGAAGCTGAAGTAAAGTAGTAGAAAAAGCATACTTATATAATTTTGCTGTACTCACTTCATCATTACCGTCATGAACAAGATCAATGTTAGGATCGTTATGATTGTTTACTATATCAATATTATCATCATAAAACAATCAAAATATGTCTAAAGATAGATTGTACTAGTTTTGTTCGTAAAAAATCTACAACGATTTGTAACACAGGTTTTTTTGTTCCTTTCTACGTTTCTTCTAAAGATGGATTAGCTGTGGATAACCAATTTTTCATCTGTAAACTTGAAACAAACTATACCATAACAGGTTTGAACGTAATTTGATAAAAGTGATTCCTTCTTCAATGTCAGGATAATGTCTCTAAGAGCAATGCCGGCAGGATAAATGTCGGCTGGATCAATGTTGGCAGGATTAATATGGTTAGGATCAATATCGCCATGATCAATGTCGCCAGGATTAATATTGTCAAGATCAATATCGTCAAAAACAATATCATCAGGATCAATATCGAAAGCTAAAATTCAGGTAATGTCAGGAACTATTTTGCTAAACGTGCAAATCACTATTCAAACCTGGGTACTATGTTTATTATTCAAATAAGTATTATATAGTTACAACTAGCCTAAACCCGCGGCTCCGCTCGCGTGGCAGTAGAGAGGGCTACATCAATCAAGCAGGTTGAATATCCATTGCAACCGCTCGATTACTTTGCATTCTCAATCTATCATTCAAATTTGATGTTTCTCTTTCTTCTTGCGACAGCATCATTCTTGATGCTGATGTTCGTATTCGATTCAATTCGTTTACCTTTGCGCGCTGGTCGTTGCTTTTGATTATTACGAATTCGTTTTGTTTGCTATCGCACGTGCGCTGTGACGGCTTAAAGCACTTTTTTTTCTTGGCGGCATTATGTTATTTTCCAATAAAATTCGTCAAAAAACTGCTCAAAGGAATTCTGTAAAAAAAAAATGTTGAGAAAAACATTCTTCAAAGAATATTTACATGAGAAAACAAAAATACTTGCCTATTTTTTTTAAACCTTTTACTGATGGAAAATAACACTGTTCTTGGAAATTGTAAAAAAGATATCAAATCACGTTTATCAAAAATTTGACATTTGTGACACGTTGTAAATGTCAAAAAATGTTTGTTTACATAGAAACGTCAAAAATATTTATGTTTACTTAGTTACTGTCAAAAATAACAACAATTTTTTGTCGCATTATATATGTTTACAAAGAACAGCTGATTAAAAATTTGAAAAGACTCTTTCACTTAATAACATATGTTTGCTGCAATGCATTTCTTACGGGTATTTCTGTAACCAGTGGGGCGGAATCCTGAATCGGGAAAGGGATAAAAAGTATCCTATAACCTTCTACAGATCAAGACGAACAAATTTTAAAACAAAATTAGGCGAATCCGTCCAGCCGTTTGTGAGTGATGCTGTTACACACGAACAGTTTCATTTTTATATATATAGATTATGTAGTTTCTTTTAAGTATATTGCAAGGAACATAACAAAGTTAAAGAACAATAATAAAATTAATTTACAAATTAAAATGTTGAAAATTTAACACTTGAAAATAACTTAAGTGCCAATAAAGCATATAATTTTGCTGTACTCACCTCTACATCTCTAGGATCAGTATCATCAGGATCAATATCATATGGAACAATATCGTCAGGACAAATATCGTTAAGAACAATGTCTTCAGGACCATTGTCAGCAGGATCGGTATAGCAAGGATCAATGCAGTCACGACTAATATCGTCAGGATCAATATCGTCAGTATCAATGTCAGGATCAATAGCTTCATCAGGATCAGTATTGTTAGGACCAATATTGTCAGGATCAATGTCGTCAGGATCAATATCATCAGAACCAATATTGACAAGTATAATGTCTTCAGATCCAATGACGGTACAACCAATGTCGCCAGAATCAATATCTTCAGGATGAATATCGTTAGGATCAATATCGAAGGATGATTATCGACAGGATCAATTTCGACAGTGTCAATGTCTGCCGGGTCAATTTCGTCACAATCAATGTCACCATGATCAATATCTCCAGGATCAATTTTGTCTGGATCAAAATCGGCAGGATCAATATCGATTGAATCAATATCTTCAGAATCAATGTCGTCATGATCGATGTCGTCATGTACAATATCAGGATCAATATCCTCATGATCAATGCAATCACGATCAATATCGTCAGGAATAATATATTCAATATCAATATCGTAAGGATGGTTGTCGGCAGGATCAATATCGTCACGATCAATATTGTCAGGAACAATGTCATCAGGATCAATATCGTCAGGTTCAATGTCGACAGGATCAATATCGTCAGGATCAATGTCGGCATGATCGTCACGTTTATACATTATTGTAATATTGTCCTAAAACAATTAAAATATGTATAAATTAGTTTTTGTTAATCAACCATTTATAATATATATATATATATATATATATATATATATATATATATATATATATATATATATATACATATAAGTAGGTATAAATAAGGCGGTTCTAGCGCACTTTTGGATCCAACAGGAATTCAATATAAAATCCTGTTCAATGTAGCATAAATGAATCTGAGATATCAAACAGCAAATTTCAATGAAAACCATGACCGAATATATAACTGTTTTACTGTGCTTTCAATATTCTTAAGCTGTTTAATAAAAATATTTATTCTACCATATTAGATACTTGTTCTTTAATTTTCTTCGTTCCCATAAATATTAAATGTAAGTTATATTTTTTGTTGATTTCTTTGATCTTTTTATCATTCAATATATTCTAAAATCTATTTGGCAAATTAACTTTATAATCTTCTAATTCTGCAATGATTAACAAGCCAAATTTATCTTTATTTTTTTCTTATTTTCTTATGATTCATTCAACGTCTTATATTCTTTAAACTTGAATTCACCAACATCGTTCAACTCTTTCAAGAACTCCATTTACATAGAAAAAACTTTTAATTAGTAACTTGTAATCTTAAATATATTTTAGTTTTACTCTCATTTTTCAATAAATTTCCTTCAGAGTCTTGGATTATCAGAAACTTTTTTGAATCCTTTTAATATTTTTTAAAATTGGAATATAGTCAATTTCACTTGTGTTTTCACTAATTTTTTTTTATCCACAAGCAACATTTGGGGAAAATGTGTACAATATTCCCGGTTCTTTGGGAAGATGTTCAGAATGATTATCAAAACTGTGTTCAACAAGATTACAGTGTACTTCAATTACATCGTATGGTCTAAATTTAGGATTTCCTAAGTTTATTTTATTTTCTTCCAAAATGGGATTATCAAATCCTAGTAAATTATTCAAACCTAGAGAAAAATAGATTACAATAGGAGATTTTGTTTTGAATATGGTTGTGTACTATTTTCATTTAAAGTCTTTTACATCAAATTTAAAAGGTTTATCTGATTGTTTGAATGTGTTTAAGTAATTCTAAATTAAATTCTTAATTTTATCAAAAGTAAATATCCTCAAATATCCTATTTTAATTTCATACGGTTTATAACGTCTTGAGGGATGATTTAATAAATTAATAGTTGCATCTTCAGTAATGTTCATCATAAAATTATCAGAATAAAAACCACTTAAACCAATAAAATAATTTGATTCTTCATCTAAATGAATAGGATGTTTAAAACTAATTTAGAGCTTTATGAAGTCTATTTGAATAGTTTCGTTTTCATTAAGCGATGCTCCAAAAACTTATTTAAATGGAGACAATTTAACAACAAAAAGATCAGATAAAACTACAAACTTTTGAAGAAAACAAGAAAAATCAACCAGTCAGATTGTTAATTGTTGGTTCAAAGTGGATGTGGAAAGACAACTTTATTATTGAATTGCATCTACAATAGATTGATTCCTTATTCAAATTTGTATGTTTTAGTAAATCTTTAGAACAAGATGCATACAAAAAATTGCAAGAAAGATGAGGATATAGTCTCATTAAGCGAATGAAAACAAAATTCTTTAATCGTTTTCGACTAGATGTTATTAAAGAATATTTTGCAATGTCTCTTCATAAAAATATTTCATGTATTTATCTTTCTCAATACTTTTCAAAGGTTGATAAACAAGTTATAACAAACAATTTGAATATGTTGTGTATTTTTTAAACAAAATGATCACTGCACTAAAAAAATGTACAATGATTTTGTTGGTTCTGATATGAGTTTTGATCAATTAAATGAGTTATGTAATACAATTTGGAAAGAAGACTATGGATTTTTAACTATTAATCTAACTTTGAAGCCTAATGGTAAATATTTTAATACATTTTCTAATATAAACGTATAATAATCACTTTTCATGTTCCAAGTTCAAGTTTCACGTTTCAAATTTCTTTTAATAAATTCTATTGTAGTTAGATATCATTTCTATCGTT
This sequence comes from Homalodisca vitripennis, assembly GCF_021130785.1. Taxonomy (NCBI): domain Eukaryota; kingdom Metazoa; phylum Arthropoda; class Insecta; order Hemiptera; family Cicadellidae; genus Homalodisca; species Homalodisca vitripennis. The sequence goes on along the minus strand of NC_060209.1, from coordinate 144,060,849 downwards.
GTTATTATTATTGGGAAGTGGCCACTTCCTATAGGATCCATCCCTACTTCCCATTTTAAAATTCTGATGAAAATATTTGGGGTTGCAAATGTTAAATCGGTTACTGATTGTTGATGGTATAAATTAGGTACATTACTAAAACATTTGTTGTTCAATAATAAGACATTGGAATCAGTATAATACTTGACAATATCACTACTCCTGCTGTTATTCTTATTACAATTCCATAATGTGCGATGGGCATTCATATCCCCGCATAGAATTGTTCTGCCTCTGTCCTTACGGAATAATTGCTCGGTCCAAAATTGTTTATTGATTTTATTGTGTGTACAGTATATATCGTAGATAGTTATGGGTATTTCAAAAATGTTTATTTCTATCCCCAGTAATTGTACTGTATTTGAGTTTAGTCCCTTTACAATTTTACTTTAAGAACTTACTTGTGAAAAATGTGGCTGCCTTGAGTCTATTTGGACGTGTAGTTGTACGCAACTCTTCACAATGTCCAAAATAACAAAAATTACTAACATTGAAAACTAAAACTTTTATTTAAAAAAACTAGTTAAAAAACTTCAGACGTCTAGACGTACTGAAAACGAAAAATAGCCAACAATCTAAAACCCCGCGTTAAATAATGATTCGTGTATCGACATGAAACGACGGAATGCCGTATCGTCCCGTTCATCGCCGCACAACGCGGTGAGTTCTAGCCCACTTAAGCGCTGACGTCATCTATGTCATTAAACATGTCACCTGACATGTCACTTGACATGTTGGTGGTGCTCTTTGTCCAAGCACACAGCGGTTTCACACTAACGGGACACAACACAAACACTACAGGCTGTGCGGGTGATATGTCACTAGGCAGTCGCGACAGTGAACATGGTATTAGACATGTCACCGTTACTTGACATGTTGGTGTGCCTGGACAAAGGCACACAGCGGTTTAACACTAACGGGACACAACACAAACACTACAGGCTGTGCGGGTGATATGTCACTAGGCAGTGGCGACAATGAAAATGGTATTAGACATGTCAGCGTTACTTGACATGTTGGTGTGCCTGGACAAAGGCACACAGCGGTTTCACACTAACGGGACACAACACAAACACTACAGGCTGTGCGGGTAATATGTCACTAGGCAGTGGCGACAATGAACATGGTATTAGACATGTCAACGTTACTTGACATGTTGGTGTAGCTGTTTGTCTAAGCACACAGCGGTTTCACACTAACGGGACACAACACAAACACTACAGGCTGTGCGGGTGATATGTCACTAGGCAGTCGCGACAGTGAACATGGTATTAGACATGACAGCGTTACTTGACATGTTGACATGGACATAGGCTGTGTGATATGTCACTAGGCAGTCGCGACATGAACATGGTAACATGTCAGCGTAACAGCACACAGCGGCTGTGCGGGTGATATGTCACTAGGCAGTGGTGAGTGGACATGTCACGTTAACACACACACACAGCGGTACACTAACGGGACCTACAGGCTGTGCGGGTAATATGTCACTAGGCAGTGGCGACAATGACATGTCAACGTTTACTTGACAGCAGTTTCGCTACAGGCTGTATATGTCACTAGGCAGTGGCGACAGTGAACATGGTATTAGACATGAACGTTACTTGACATGTTGGTGCTGGACAAAGGCACACAGCGGTTTCACACTAACGGGACACAACACAAACACTACAGGCTGTGCGGGTGATATGTCACTAGGCAGTCGCGACAGTGAACATGGTATTAGACATGTCAGCGTTACTTGACATGTTGGTGTGCCTGGACAAAGGCACACAGCGGTTTCACACTAACGGAACACAACACAAACACTACAGGCTGTGCGGGTGATATGTCACTAGGCAGTCGCGACAGTGAACATGGTATTAGACATGTCAGCGTTACTTGACATGTTGGTGTGCCTGGACAAAGGCACACAGCGGTTTCACACTAACGGGACACAACACAAACACTACAGACTGTGCGGGTGATGTCACTAGGCAGTCGCGACAGTGAACATGGTATTAGACATGTCAGCGTTACTTGACATGTTGGTGTGCCTGGACTGTCGGACCTGGACAAAGGCACACAGCGATTTCACACTAACAGGACACAACACAAACACTACAGGCTGTGCGGGTGATATGTCACTAGGCAGTGGCGACAATGAAAATGGTATTAGACATGTCAGCGTTACTTGACATGTTGGTGTGCCTGGACAAAGGCACACAGCGGTTTCACACTAACGGGACACAACACAAACACTACAGGCTGTGCGGGTAATATGTCACTAGGCAGTGGCGACAATGAACATGGTATTAGACATGTCAACGTTACTTGACATGTTGGTGTTGCTGTTTGTCTAGGCACAGAGCGGTTTCACACTAAAGGGACACAACACAAACACTACACGCTTTGATGTTGATACGTGGACATCATGGACTGTCACTAGACAGTGGTGTATCCAGGTATTATTATGAGAGGATCGAGGTACTCCTTCAGTTGATTTTAAATTATTTTGATAATTTATTGATCATGTAATTTTGCTATAAACCGTAATAAATTGGAATATGAGCATTGCATTTTCTATAAATCTTATTAACTAAATAAAATAACTCCCTCTATTTAAATCAAGAAATTTACTAGTGTTTAAGTATTTATTTTAATTGCTCGTATAATTTTATTTTAATAATAAAGCATACAACACTGTTGTTATTTTATAATTATTTCTTTATGTTTTCAGATATATTTATGCAGACGTTATTGCAAAGTATATCTTTACCCTGTCTAATGTATTATTTCTTTGCCAACTATTTCACGCGTATTTAACTATTGTTTTTACATAATACGTTATTACGTAGTTATGTAACATAAAGTGGTGTATATTTTTCATTTGATAATTTGTCACATCGTTCCTATCCTTTAACCAGGTTTTCAATGGTGACTTCCAGTAGATGTTTGTATTGTTGCAAAACTTCTATGTGATGTTATACTAAAGTAATTTTCAATCAGAAGGATATCTGTTGTTCTAACGAAGACTAATCGATATCAGATAACTTCAAATACATGTTGTTTGTGGAATTATGAAATAAGTGATTTTATAAATTAACACATCTGCATTAAAATATGGTATGGTATTATATTAACTGTATATTATTTATTAAGTTTCTCTACCAGCTTATTGAATTCCCTCCCTTACTCCCCCTTGTCGCCAGGAACAATCTGGTAATGGCTCGCTCTCGATGCTATCCCCGATAAGTCTGACATCTGGTGACACTATAGACTTACACCTCGATGTGTTAATCCACACTTTTTGGGAGTTACTAGTGGTAGCAATACAAGCCTAAACTAAAGAAGAAAAGCATTTTCGCATTATTTTGGCACTTAACAAGTTGAGTGGTATTTTAAAATTGGATATGCAAGTATCGGCCTAGATAACTTTTCTAGCGATATTTTAAAAATCGAACACGTTAATTAATTGAATCTCAATACTTACACCTCTTTGCAGAAATAGCCCTTTTTTGGACTTTAAGAGTTAATCTTAATTTAATATACCCTTTCCAAAAATGTATTGCATAGAAAGATTAAAATTAGTCAGTTTTGGGTTTGGTTTCAACATATTTAATAATTTATGGAAATGTATAAACTTTTAATTTTCATTAGGTTTAATTAATTAGACTTTGCGTCTTATGTGCCTCTGAAATGTTTGTAGTTTGAAAACATGTCTCTCGCATCACCAGAAAAAGTACCTGTAAAGCTAAGTGACGAGTCATTGACTCTGCCGATACACATCGTTTGTGCACTCTCGCACGAAATGTTATTTCTCACAACTCGATTACCTGCGAGTTCCACTGATGTAACTTTCATCTTAAAACTTCCTGTCACGGTAGCTCGTAACTAGAGTGTTTTTCGTAATTAAAACCAAAGAAATTACTTTAAAATAATACTTGAAAGAGGCAGCTCTTAGAATTTATACTTATGCGAAATTTAGACGTGTACGTGTAGATTTGATATGTAGGCCCCTACATGTGAGCAAAGATATGTCCGTCAAGCAAAGATAGGTAAACGCAGGTGGTTTTTACCGTGCAATTACCGAGAAAGTTTGAAAGCTGTTAATTTTTACTTTTAACCTATTAAAAAAATTTAAAACTGGATGAATCGGGTTAAAAATTGGCTTATCTGATTTACAAAATAGGCATATTTATTTTCCCTATATCTTCTCCGGTTCAACCAAAAACGCTATCAAAATCGAAAATTTTGTCAAATTTGGCAGTTTTAATGTGCAGACTTTTGAGATCCTGTAACGACTAAACCGTATATCGGATCTGACGAAAGAATCTGAGTGCGTAGTGAAGTGATCATAAAACATTTCTAGTGAAGTTAATACTCCAAACGTGTTTAAAGTAAAAACTTAAGTATACAACTTAAGTATTAATGTTTTTTCCCCAGCAATTTCCCCCCTCACGTATACATATTCTAACTTCCTTCTAGAAGGGCTGGAAACTGGAAATTTGGCACGCAGTGGCCTTTGTCGTACAACCACCAGAATCAACTCTGAAAACCCAAAAGTTTTCATTACCAACTCCTAAAAATATAAACATTTCAATGGAATTAGTAGATAGAGACAGAGGACGTGTAGGCGAGATCTGTACGATATGTAACACAAATTGAGAGGCAACAGAAGTAGACACTATTTTTTATATTTAATCTGTTTTGGATTCCTTTTAATTTTTGGTGGCTATACTTGTTGATAGTACTACACTAACACGGTCTCTGTTTTACTATACCTGAAATGGCTAAGCCAAAAAGCAAACAGTCGGTGCCTCCAACATTAAAGGACAGGGACAGATTGAAAATTGTCTTTGCTTAAACATTTTCACAAACAAACATAATTTACAACGGTTTCTGATTGCATCTCTTTATTGATAGTTATTCTCTTCGACTACCTATTGTTATACGTTATTTCCTCCTATTTACCCTTTGCTTTCTTTTCTCTTTTCTTGCAGTTAACAAAGTTTATTGTTAAACATAATATTAAAAATAATAAAACTTACAACATAATAAACAAAGTATTTTATTAAACATAATAATGCCTCTCTGCTGTGTGAGATGGGATTTTCTCATCAGGGAAATGAGCAGTTATTTCCTACGAGCAAAAACGTCCGATGAACTGTGAATTCTGCTTGTGCTCTTGTATGGAAGGCCCTTGGGTTGGAATATTCTAGAAAACCATTGACACGATTTCATCGCTGGGGATGGTATTTACAGACCAATAAGGGATGATAATCGTATTGGTGGTACTCTTACTACATCCTGTGACTGGGGGTGGGGGGGGGGGGGTGTGGCGAGAATCGTTATCTCTCTGTCAAATGTTTTGGAATCTCTAACAGCCGAGGACACTCGTAACTTAGGACTTTTGTTTCCTGGACAAACAGTGACAGTTGATTTTTGGTGCTGCCAGGAATAGCTGTAACTATTTGATCATCATCCAGATAACAAAAATAGAAAACATGACTTAAACAATGACAACAACCTGGCTTTAAGTGTGATACTTATTCTGCGCTGGCCTCGTTGTTGTTGTCAAATGCTGCTCTTGATGTGTCTGTAAGACAATACTCTATAACTCGCCTTACATTTAGTCCAACAAAATTCAGTGGAAATAAACAAAACCACGCAATGCATGGAAATGCTAAAAAGGTTATTTTGAAAATCTTAAGTTTTAACTGCCTCAAGTTATTATACCTCTAATCGACAGTGAAAAAGGTTAAACCTCTTGTAAGACCTAGAAAAGTCGTTACATCCAACAGCACTCTGAATTCACCAGAGACGATCTGCGTTACACCTGACAGAATCCTGATGTTGTCAGAGATGCTGTTGATCTTTACACTAAACAGCATCACAGGTGAGCAGGGGAGCTGTTCGGCGCTTCGGGGATAGACATGTCGGCTCAGGTCACAACAGGTTTAAAGTTTCCGGTCTGATGCGTCCAAAGCTCAGTGAACTTCGCTATTTGCCAATATCACTTGCACGAAATGTTGTTGCCCACGGACCTATGGCACACCGGAACAGTATCGTATTAACAAATTGAGGAAAATCTGGCTTCATGAAGAAGTTATATTTATCTGTCCACACTGCGAGGCACGTCTGTTCGAGGAAGAAAACTTTGCGGCGAAGGTGCGTAAAATAAAGTAAATTTACCTCCTCTCAGTGCACCATTTTATTCAGGCCGCCATTTCCACAACAGGTCTCGCGCCTATAACAACCTATTTTCTTTCTGCGCCTTCGAAATTTCTGGTAGATACCAGCACCCTAATTTACCATCAGGTGTACCTTTGGGATTAACCCGGTTAACGGTTTGTTACTAGGGTCAGAGATGTCCAATTGGTTAACTAGTGCCGCCTGTACATTGACGACGGCAAAGAACACAGGGACATTGGCATGAGTTGGTTACTTGATTTTGGAATTATTTACGCCATTGCCAATGACTTGGATAAGACATATCCTTATGTCCGTGATTTCCTGCGTTTGGGTAATGAGCCGTTGGTAAACGCTCACTAGGAGTTTTAGGAGTTCATGGTAATGTTTTTGGCGAAATAAATGGGGATGTTGAGGTGCACGCTGTGCTCAGAACTGACGAAGCAGTCACTGAACTACGACGACTCACCGTCAGGAAAGTAGGAGCTGGAAGGCCGTCAACGGTTGGTCTGTTCAGTCCTCTGAGGGAGCCCTTTCAGTACTCACCGCTCTATCCATATGGTACTTTGGGTTGGCAAATTGGCCATCTTGATAACAAATTGAAAAAGTTTTCGCAGTACAACTGCACGCGTTGTCTCTTGTTGTTTAATCCTCGCTTTACATATCGCGGCTGTCTGTCGCAAGCCTAGTAGATCAAGATGTTAGCGAGGTATGAAGAAGAGCGTCTACGGTGTATGATATAAAAGATTGTTAGGTATACGGATAGGCCACTAAATGAGCTCCTTGATGCAAACCGGGGTGGTCTGGCATGAAGACAGGTTATGGATGACATTATGGAAACCTCCAAGGCGAGGGTGGCTCAATCTCTGGCAAGATTTACAGATTCGTTTACCGGTGGGCCCAGATACATGAAGATTCGTTATAAGAATCCAATGGCTCTCGTAACATGTCTGGGCTCACCGACGTATTTTCCAACTTTTACTTGCAGCGATCCTTTTGAGGAAAATAAGAGAGCATATCCCAATGGCAGAGATCGCAATGAACCCAGCTTAGCTTGTAGAGTCTCTGAGCTTCTGCGGGATCTGCGCACATGAGGGATGTTTGGCTGAACGACCTATATCCCTACGTCATCGAGATGCAAATGAGGAGCCTTCCCCACTCCCAAATCGTAGGAGCCTGGGGGCGTAACCCTAAGGGCGAGTTTGATTCCATAATTCTAGAACTGGGATCGGCATTGCTGTGTTATGGGTCATGCATTGGATTTCGCAAGCAAATGATTCGCGGTAATGAACGATACGTATATACATAATGTTGGTAATTTCACAAAGAACACGAGATTACAGCAGCAGATATTTCACTGAAGGCGGGAGTTAGTTACATGTAGTGTCAGTTCACTTTTATACATCTACATAGCGAACAAATTCGTATAGTGGATTAATACTGTGGAGAATTTAATCAATGATTGAATATAAACTCAATCAAATAGTTAACTCCAATTCCAGATTGTAGCGAGACTAAATATTACCATATTTTATTCAGTACAGATTGATTGAATACCTGTACGATCATATACAAAGCTATATTATTTATGCTAGTCATAGGTTTTAGTCCTTAAATTTGTTTCGCAATGTAGTGTGATTATCTTGGAATTTTAACACCCCATGGGAGTGTACTTTATGGGAGGTTTGCAGAATAATCCATGATGATACACTAACTGGGCTGCGGCAATTAATATGAACTCTTATGCCTTCCTTGTTCCTGTAATCAGGTGACGATGGCGGCTTCTTAGTAGTGTGTGGTAAAATGTGCTGCAAATGTAAGCTCCTGCAGCTGACAGCGACTCTCAATCATCCGCCTTGTCAGCTGCAACAGAACGGCAGGAAACAAAAATTCATGAGGGTGTTGTTAAGTTTAGAAAATTCCACTTCAGCTGATATTTCTTATAAAATGATCAATATATTTAATTAGTTTTCCATTGTGAATAACGTATTTAATTAAGTATTATGGTTGATGATATAACGCAGATTACTTGACAAGATAACCTAACCCTTACTTTCAAAGGGTTACTTCAAGTATGCTTTTAAAGAGTGCTTGACAATGTAAAACTCTTTAATATTGGTAATAATTTTGTAGCGTTGCTTAACTTAATGCAATATTTGAAAATGGAAAATGGCTCCCAGACCTTTTATTTTCCCAGACCAGAGAAGATCAAGGAAACTAAATCCTGTACAATCAAATAAAAACTATGTCATTTTAGTACTTTCCGTAATAGTAATACATTTTGAATTAGATACAATATAAAAAATAGTTCAGTAAAAAATTATTTACATTTTCAGCAGTTTCACATTTTAAAGCTTTAGTTCCAACAATAATATTTCATAAGTATGAGAGTCACTGGTTTAATATCGACTTTAATCGGATTATTTTTACAGTGAAAAGTCATATAGTAAATACACAAATAAAATACAGTTTCTCTCTGTGTCCCAACGTACAGATTGCTAAATTTGAATTTTTAGTGCTCTTTTTATTTTTTTATGCTAGTTTTATTTATTTAAAGTCACATAATTTAATGATTTCAATTTTTACTAACTACGTGAATCTTATTATTTTCATAGAAAAGATGCAAATGCACATATACAGGGTGTTCACAAAGTGTGTTACAAATTTCTGTGAGTGATAATATTCATCATTTCAAGCAAAACATTTCATATAAATATAGGTAGAAAAATGTGTCGTTTAGCCGCTACGCCATTTTGTATTAAAATAATTAATATATCCAGAACTATTTAGGGTAAGGAAAAAAAACATGGGACATCGGTTTGAATATATAAGAGGGAAATTAAAAAAAAAGTTTTTATATAATATTAACAAAATGGCGTCTGTTGAAAATATTTAAAGTCATATGCCAAGAAAACACGTAAAATTACAAATGTAATTGATACCAACTATTTGACCAATTTCATTACAAGTCCAACTGGCACTTTTTACAACGAAATCAGTTAACGCATAAGCGAGCACGGCTACTTTAAAAATAAGCCTGCACAAGCCAGGAGCAACAAACTGATAACTGTCAACTGTGACATGTTTGGCACTCCTGGCTTGAGTAAGCGTATCTTTAAAGTAGTCGTGCTTCCAACGCATAACGTTGAAGGATTTTGTTAGAAAACGTTAACTTTGGAATTATTATAAAAATTGAAAAATAGTGGGTATCTTTTTTTACCTATTGTGAACACGCTATTTATTATTATCAAATTTTAAAACAGTCTGTGACAATAATTTTATGACTATAAATGGTTTGTATATCAAAACTTTAAAATAGTATTATGAAACCATTTCTGTAAGCCACAATTTCAAGAATACACTAAAATCTTTTGCATAACCTTTTTCCTGTTTCTATTAAAAATCTAAGAAAGATTTTGAAGTAAAAAACTGAGATTCTGGTAATGGTTGGGTATTGTATTTAATGAATGATCTCGTATAATTTGCCACAACTATAAAATTAATATAGTTTCTCCCTTGAGGACTTATAAGGCTTTCACAGCGACATCATAAACTCCCAATATAGTTAAAACTCCCTGCTACTCACGATAAAATAAAGTTATTGTAATTTGTTTAAAGTTTTTATTTTTACTTTGTAATGTTTTAAAGTTTTTTTATACGGTAACGGCATTTGAATTGAGCCAACCACACGTGTTTACGAGAAAATTCAACAAACTTGCTTACAAATATGTATTGACCTCCTCGGGAATCGAACCCGTGATCTCTCGGTTAGAGAGCCGCAGCCTTACCCCTAGACTATTCGGTTCTCTTGTATAATTTAAAGAGGTTTTGTATAAAATAATATACATCCTATATTAACAACAGTTTAATGAATAAAGGATTAAAGAAGTTTTATAGAAAACTAACGATTCCTTAGGAAACGGTATAACTTTCAAAGTGAATGTGGGAGGAATAGGGAGGAATAAGGAAAAAAGGTTTAAGAAAGGAGGGAATGTGGTGGGTGGAATACCTCGCCCACGCAGCCACAGCTATGAATCTCCTGGCAATATACATGTCTGTATAACTGCCCCATACAGCCGTTACAGTACGAGCTTTGGAGTTCCAGGTAGTTACTGAATATTACAGGTCAAACGGTCGATCCGAGGAGAAACTAGCCGATGTTTTCATCCATAGCTACAAATATCTTGAATATAAATCCTGAAGGATGATATCACTACGTAACAGTTCTGATTACACTACAAATCTACACATTATCACGACAGAAGATTTACTTATAAGCGGGCATGAGCAGTAGTATTGTAGCCCTTTATAATGTAGACCATTATCACCTGGTTCATACAATATATTTGTTAGGGTTAACTCATGTAAGGAGAGTTATCCATATTTCGAGAAAAAATGAGAGCAGTTCGGTAATTATTTCAGACTTCACATTGCCGGTGCTTTAGTGGTTCTAATTTCACGATATAAAATGTTACACAGATAATTAAATTTAATCTAAACGTATGTTATAGTATAAAAGTGCTGGACGTAATATGTAGGCTAAAAATATCAAATCGCCTGGCTTAGACAACATTAATAGTTATGTGTTGAGAATAATATCACTACAAATCGTACAGATTATAACATATTTATTTAATAAAAGTTTATCTGAAGGAGAATTTCCAGTCCGTTTAAAGACTGCAGTTGTGATTCCTCTTTTTAAACGTGGAAACAAGAAAGAAACCAACTGTTACAGACCTATATCCTTGTTATCTGTGCTCTCTACGGTATTTGAGAAATTGGTAAAGAAACGCCTAATGTATTTTTTAATGCAAACTTCTTATCTCAGCAAAATCTGTTTGGCTTTAGAGAAAAACTTAGTAGTGGAGTTGTTTTACTAAAGTTTTTGGAATATGTTTATAATGGTTTAAATCAGAGTAAAAAGTGCGCTGCAATGTGATATAACAAAGGCTTTTGACACGGTAGACCATAAAATATGATTGGATAAACTATGGATGGTAGGAGTGCGGGGTTTACCTCATAAGTGAAGGCAGTTAAACAATATAAGTGGCAGAAAACCATGTATTAGAAGCGGGAAAACGTATAGCGCCACCGAAACAATAAAACATGGTGTACCCTAGGGATCCGTTTTGGGACCGATATTATTTTTGGTATATATGAATGACTCATGTATGGGGAACTTTAATGAAGGATTGACTGCCTTTGCAGATGATACAGCATAAACATATTTGGATACACGTTTATCTGTAATATATAAAAAAATGACAAATTATAAAAAGTTTTGACCTATTGATTCAATAAAAACTGTTTGATTCTGAGCGAAAAACAAGTATACGAGTTTTGATTTGAAGAATGTGCAAGAGTTTGAAAAAAAGTGTATTATCACGATATTTCATGCACAAATATTAGAAACTGTAGATGTATGGAAATTGATAAAGTTGACAATTGATTTTAACATGTAATGGAAAGAGCATGTTAAGAGGTTCAAAGGAGAATTATACAGAAGTGTGCGATCTTTTTACCTGTTACGAACTTTATGCTCTTCTAAAGTTTTGGTTAAAGTTTATCATGCGTTAGCTGGATCAAAATTAAACTATGGGCTTGCACGTTGGGGAGGTGCATATGTCACAACGTTGTATCCACTCACTATCCTACAAAAGTCCTTCATCCGTATTCTGTCCAACTCTCATAGAAGTGAGCATGCGTGGCCTCTTTTTCTTAAACTTAATATTCTTTTGTTTAGAAATTTGTATATTTACAAAGTATTAAAGATATTTTATATAATAAATACAATAAATGTACATGGGGGAAATATTACTTCTTTAGAAAACTATTTGTACAAGTTCCAAAATAAAATTTTACATTTCCTGAACACTTTTACAGTTTTAATGCACAACTGTTTTTAACGTAATTTCTCTTAAAATAAAAGAGTTTTCAAAAATAGCTTAAAACTTTTTTATTTACTTTAAGTAACGCTGAGGGTTTTATAAAAACAATAGAATAGTGTTTATTTACTTGGTATGTTTGGAAAGGTATTCATATTTATTTTATAGAGTACATTTATTAGTAAAAATCCCACTTTATTATTCTAATTATTATTATTTGTTTATTTTTTTTCATATCATAGGATGTTTTCTATCAACTAAAAAGTTATCTTCAATAACATAATGTATATTTCCATTAATTAAAAGTTGATAAATATCTGTGTTTAGAGTAAGAAAACTTTTATTTACTTGAAGATAGTTGTAGTGTATATACAATCAGTGGACAGCAATACATTTAAATGTAGTTTTATTATTAAATATTGTTACAATAATTTTATGGAGCAACTTTTTTCTGTCTTTTAGTTCCGAGTAACCGTTTTTGACGTGACAACGTCTTAAATTAGGTTGCGGCTCGGAGTCACTCATGAAAAAGTGTAACGCCCGGTAACGTTACGATGCCCGTCCAGTGGGTCCACCGCACGGGATCCGCACGGGATAAAGCAGATAACTGTGGGTCCGCCGCACGGGATAAAGCAGATAACTATGTTTATTCGTGAAAATGTGGAGTGCTTAGATTCGTCATTTACAACAACTACAACAATAAAGGTAAATAATTGTACACTGATATTTCATTATCGTAAACTATGATTGATTGATTAATTGTTAGATTGACACAAAAGTTGAGAAACTGAGTTTATAGGTTATGTCATACTATTGACAAATGTTGATAGTGTTAAGTAAATTATTAGTTTAAATCACTCTGCAATCAATCGTAATTCAGTCGATTGAGAAGAAACAGCGCGTATTGCTAGTCAAACATTTAAAATAACAAATTATAACCTCTAACCTGTCATAACAGTGCGACCAAACAAACGAACTAAACCGACCAATCACCACGCGCGGAGTTAGAATTTAACTGTGTTTAGCAAGAATTTCAAATTCCAATTTTAGTAAATGTTTTATTCAACTTTACCATTAACAATAACAAATTTTAATTAATTTCAAATTATGTACAATGTTTTAGTAAACAAAATATATTTATATAGTTAAAATTTGTGCAATTCTTATTTTCATTCAATTCCTTGTTCCTATTGTGCAATTTAATAATATTCATATCAATAAATATTCTACCGAGAAAAAGACGTCACGTAAAATCTTCGCCCGTAAAACCGACTTTACAGGCAACCATAATTTGTTTATTTCTAATTTTTTTTGTATGTGAAGGTTTATACCAAATGGACCTTTGTGCTTAGGGGATATTCCTAATTATTACTATTTTATTCTACTTTATTTAATTTTAATAACTTATTTTACATAGTTTACCAAAAATGTAATGTAAAAGTTTGGCAGCTACACAATGTAACAAGTAGTTTATACTTTTAAATAAATGCTTCTTAGTTTAAGTATAGTACAATTAGCATTTCCATTATTATTTACGTTTTTTTTTATTACTATTTTTTATAACTATTTACTGTAACTTTATGCGACAATTTATTCATGGTTTTACGTTATTTTATAATACTTATTACATTCTTATTATCACAACTATCATTGGTTTTATAGGTATTGTTGATGAGACACTAAAGTTGATGTTTGTTTCGTTTATCTTATTCTTATTTACCCTAGTATGGTACAATACTATTAATCGAAAATATATTAATGTAATTAAATAGCAAATAAATACTTCTTTAAATAAATATACATTAACGGTATGAATCTTGAGCAGTGAAGTACAGAGCAATATTTTATAATACTGAAAGGGTAGGATTGAATGTGTGTAAGATGTGACGGCGCTGTTCGCAGTTTCCATGACATCCGGAATTCAATTTAGTCCAGACCTGCAGTCTCCACTTTCCGAGAATAGTGTCATTCCTTAACGACCACCTACGTCTGTAGATTAATTTAACTGGCGAGCATTTCCAGGTCTACAAGATCAAATTACAAAATTATTAATCTATAAAATCATGTACTGTGCAAACATTAACATACACACAAAAGAAGCTAATATTTTAATGACTAAATGAGAAGGTCTATCTCTAAATGCATTTGTATTGTGACATCTTGAATGTAATAAGCCATATCATATCTCAAACTAACCTCATATTCCTATCTAACAGTCAGAAGGAGAACGTGGAGTACTTAAGTTTAGACCAAGTATATGAGTATTAATATTAATACAGTTAGTTAGGTACTTAAAAAAAACTCTTACCTAAAATTTAAACACGATTTTCCCCGGAATAAATTTACCACATGAGGTTTATTGAACGTAGAAATTCTAATAAATATCGAAATGAAGGGTAATATTAAAACAATATTACTTTTTTCTGTGTTTAGTTTCTGTAAAGTCAGTAGTGCAAACACTTTAATTAAATAAAACAATGTGATTGTAATACCGGCCATACTCTACGTTAAAAGGTGTTTGACGTAAACTTTTCCCAAAATATTCACTCCATCCTTCTCTACTCGCCAAATATAATGTAGCCTGAAATGGGCGGTAAGTAAAAATCACTGGGATTTAGTCTTATTCTCGCCTATGCAAAAGCCTCTTCCTTTTGATACTGATTTAGATTGTAAGATATAGTGGCACTATATTCACTTTGCAGCCTTTTATTCAGCGAACATAAAATCTCGCTTTTATGAAATATTTCTTAAAAGATTAGTTCATGGTTCATTAAGTCTTACAAATTTATGGATCAATAATATCGATAACGTCTTTGCATGTACGAATTGTCGTATAACAACAGCCACTGTTTAGAGAAGTGTTCACTACGTGTTCGCGGCCCTTGTTGCTAACAATAGTGGCATTGTATGAAAAACTGGTCTTCAAGATTATTTATTACATTGGAAATTTGGAAATGCTTAAAACAATAATTGCCACTTTAATTATAAAACTACACAGTCATATTTACTATCAAATTACACAGCTTAAACAAAATTAATATGCTGAACTTTCTACAAAAAAAAGTATTATGGAAATGTTTACGAGTTTCACGAGGATGTTTATTATTTGAGCAGTATTTTGGCCATATTTAAAACGTTTAAAACTCGGCCACGACTAAAAAGTCTTAGGCTTCAAACATCAAAGAAAACTGGGTTAAAATGCGATGATAAATAATGAAGTAGAAATGGTTGAGATAGCGATAGACTTCACCAAAGTAATATAAGAAACTAGCATTTACCCGTGATCATGCACGTAAATTCGAAGGCTATGCATGCGTATGAGCACTTCTGGTTCGAGTGAACTATATATCTCTATAGTGAACTATAGTGACATTAGTTAAGTTTGCATTAGAGCTACAACCAAGAAAATAAATATAACAAATGTATACATAATCTATTATATAAATATCTATTACGTTACTCAAACACTAGACAAACTTAATTATCCACTAAAAGAATCAATTATTACAATGCACTTTTTATATCATATAGCTTTTAATAAAATTACAGGATATTAAAATATTTTGTCCAAACTGAATAGAAAGGTTTCTCCATTCCTCTCAAAATAAATCCAGGATACACCACTGCTAGTGACAGACCATGATGTGAACGTATCAACAACGCAGCCTGTAGTGTTTGTGTTGCGGTCCGTTTGTGTGAAGCCGCTGTGCTGCTGGGACAAACAGGAACACCAACAAGTCTAGTAACACAAACTGTCAGATAGAATGTCTATTGCCACAGCTGCTTTTTGGCAGACTATGATGTCCCCCAATGGTTTCCTCATTGCTCTCAAAATAAATCCAGGATACACCACTGCTAGTGACAGACCATGATGTGAACGTATCAACAACGCAGCCTGTAGTGTTTGTGTTGCGGTCCGTTTGTGTGAAGCCGCTGTGCTGCTGGGACAAACAGGAACACCAACAAGTCTAGTAACACAAACTGTCAGATAGAATGTCTATTGCCACAGCTGCTTTTTGGCAGACTATGATGTCCCCCAATGGTTTCCCCATTGCTCTCAAAATAAATCCAGGATACACCACTGCTAGTGACAGACCATGATGTGAACGTATCAACAACGCAGCCTGTAGTGTTTTGTGTTGCGGTCCGTTTGTGTGAAGCCGCTGTGCTGCTGGGACAAACACGAACACCAACAAGTCCAGTAACACAAACTGTCAGATAGAATGTCTATTGCCACAGCTGCTTTTTGGCAGACTATAATGTCCCCCAATGGTTTCTACATTCCTCTCAAAATAAATCCTGGATACACCACTAGCTAGTGACAGACCATGATGTCAACGCTGTCCCCACACAGCCTGCAGTGCTTATATTGTGGTCCGTTTGTACTAAGCCAGCTGTGCTGCCTGGATAAACAGAAAAATCAACATTTTCATTAACCCTTACTCGTACATTTCTCATATCGTCGTTGTCTAGGGACAGACCAAGATGTCAATATATCTTCATACACAGCTTACAGAGTAAAAAAATAAACTATAGTAATACAATAAATGCATGAGGTAACTTTTTGCTCACATTCATAGTGATTTATCTCGACATTAAGTGTTATAAAGCTTCAGTTCTGCCTGATCATAACTAACTAAAACATGCAGCTCATGATGGGGAAAGACAGTACAGTATCCAGAACCGAGCGAGGCTCACTTACCTCCCACTGCAACACTTTACCTTCCCGGAGAAAATCAAGTTACTTGACTCTCCAAGTATGAATATTCAACGTTTTCCTTTGCTATCTAGTTCATTACAAAATGATTACAAAGTTTATAAAAAGCTGATTATTAGCCTACATATAAGATTAAAATAACTAATAAAGCAAAAGATAAACCAACTTTATACTGGAATCAATTCGATGTATTTAATTGCGATAATCACGAAAGAAATTTATAATCTATCGGCGATATTAACGAACATTAAGGTAAAACGTATTGGTCTGAGTCGGAGGCTGAAAAGCTCTCAACTTCCTGTGTGTTGACCTGACAGCAGGAGCAGATTGCTCACTCTCTTTCCGGTTGGAACGGTGTCACAGAAAATACGTGTGTTAGTAGTCCTCGTGTGAAAGAGCACAGGATATAAAAAATTGATTATGATTAAATTTGTGAAGCGGCAATTGGAAGTTATATGATGTAGTAAGATTAACATTTAAATACATATTATGTTGTGAAAGAACAAGCGTTGCACGGATCATCAAAGTCACACGTTCAAGTGAAATAAATTGGTGAATAGAATTACGTTAAAATACGTAAAATAAATTGATATAAATAAAATACAAGGAAATCTACTAACCTAGAAATTATATAATTCGTCAGTATATCACGTTTTCACTGATTGAGCTAAACCTTCATTGAAATCACTTCACAATCAAATTCTCTACTCATAACACAGAGGCCTACAACTTGTAAAATTACATGCAGTTAACATAAACTATTAACTAAATTCAATGACATTGGTTGTTCTACATATTCAGTGAACACGTGTACCATCGAACATAACCTAAAATTGAAAGACGGAACTACGTCACATGACAACGCGAGACGAATAATTAACATAATTCAACACATACATCTGACGTGCAATATCTGCCAACATCAATGTACGGCTGCCATCTCACTTTCATAAAATTTGGAACCACGACTTACGGTGACCAACGGTGAGCAAATTTGGAACCTCGATATTGTCACAAATCTATGTATTCTCAAGAAAATTCATGAGTTATAAATAAATTAAAAATATTTGCTCTGGCATTACAGTAAAGACATAAACGCCGGACACGAAAAATTCCAAACGCTTCCATTAACCGCACTATATATGAAATAGCCAAAAGTATTATTTAAGTGTAACTGTAGATGTAGGCAATGAAGAATCCAATTCAATTATTAATCCTGATATTATTTAGTTAAATATTGTTATTTAACGAAGAAAGTTGTTTATGTGAGCACATACGTACTGTATATCCTATAATTATTGAAGAGACAAGATATTCCTCCGCTTTTTTGTTTTTTTTTGTTTTAATTTTTTTGCTTAACATAACTGTTAAAATAATTCTGTATAACTGCACAATCCGGAATAATAATTTTGATGATTATTAATGGTTTGAATTTAAAAATTGTAAAGTAACACCAAGAAATTAAGCCACATCATAACAAAATCTAATTATTAGCAATGTTTGTCTACACCGGATTTGTTTCAATAGAAACTGTAATTATGATTTAGTTTAAAGAATATAACACTAACTACAAATCTGTGTTATAAAATTTTAAAATATGGAGACTACCCAACTTATTTTATTTTATAAATGTTTCTGTATAATAACCACATTTATGCAATGAGTTTAGTTTCTTACACGAAAGAGTGATCTCAGCTCTCATAGCGATATCACTGAACTCTTATTCCGGCTGAAACCACCTGCCAATCAAAATAAAAACACAAGCTATTATTTTTTACTCTGCAATTTAAAGAATGTTTTTTAATACAATTAACATACTACATTAATAAAAATTACATAAATAAACCATTAAGGATGTTAATGGAGTATATATTATTACTAAAAAACTGAAGTAACTATGAGAGTGAATACGACGGAATAGGGATGAAGATAAAGACAGAGTGTCGAAGTGGTTTAAGAAGGGAGGGAATGAGAAATTTATGAGAGAGGGATAGGGGAGAGCATTTACAATGTACTTGATAACAGTAACGAGAAATGCAGACAAGAAGACTGTAAGCTTAATATTGTAACAGTGACGTAGTAGGTAGAATACCTCGCCCACGCAGCCACAGATATGAATGTCCTGGGGTTATATATCGGAAGCCCATAACTTATAATGCACGTTCTGGCGTTCCCGGTAGTATGAACGGTCAATCCGAGGTGATCGATACGATGTTTTCATCCGTACCTATAAACCTCTTGAATCCAAACCCTGAAGACTAAATTTCACTGAGTAACAGGTACTAATGCAATAAAAATATTTACTTATTACACTACAAATGTTACACTATTTTATGACATAGGATTAACTCATAAGGAGAGGACTTGAACAGTAGTATTGTTAAGTCTATTAAAGTCTGGATTAATGGATTGTATTGCGAAGGGTTAGTTCAGCGAGGGAGAGTTATCTTTCAGTAGACGAGAATAACAAGAGCTGAATTAGTTAATTAAAACTGACTGCATACTACGACGGTCTTAATGGTTCTAATTTCACGTTAAAGTATTTTACATACAGCATTGTATTAATTATACACATATATACATTTCTGAAAAAAGTGCACGACTATATATAATATGTCTCGTATAATGGAACTACTAAAATTGTAATATGTAGTTTATGTTCTTCAACCCTTACTTATTAATTTAAATATAGCACAATATGCATTTTAAATACTATTTAATTTAATTTTGTATTTATTTTATTTCCTAGTATATTTATTGTAACTTTACGGGAGAATTTATTCATAGTTTCATGTTTTTTTAACAATACTCTTTCTATTCTTACTTCACATTTCCTATCAGACAATAGATTTTATAGGATTTGTTCACGAGACAATAAATATTTACAGTGCAGTGTAAAAATTTAGGGAGAAGTAGTTCGTGGAAGTGTTTTCTATTGAATTTACAACTATTTAAACAATTACAATACGGTAACTCGAAAGTATATTAATTTAATTTAATTTCAAATAAATACTTCTTAAAATACAGATCAAGAGAAATTAATACTGAGGATTAAACAAGCCAGAATGGAACTAAATTTCCATTCCCTGCTCTGACCGAGGGATTGCAGCTTGCTGCCAAGCGAAGAAACGTTCTCATTGGTTCACTCATCTGTGAAGCGAGGTCTCTCCAGGATTCTCCTAAAAAGTGGTATACACCTCAATACCTCTTCAATAAGCCTTTCTATCCGAACTACTTGTCTGGCACAGGCAATGCCTTGTGATGTCTTTCCAAATCCATACAAAGCTGCCCTCAAAACTCCAATCATTCACTTAAAAGATGTCTATATAACTTGCAATTTTAATTTGTACGTATTAAAATATTATATCAATTTTTGCTCGTTGCTTAAATGTATTATTTCTTTAATTTTTAAATGTAGGTAATATTTAAATTTTATTTTCTTAATTTTAACTCGTATGTGCACGCGTAATAGGTGTTAAGTCTATGAATCATATTTGAATCATGAATCATAACCTTGTACCCAACGCATTTTGTTGCATCGAACTCAATTTGTGTTAAAAAATAAATTCAAAATCAATATTTATATTTAATTTCTGAACAGTGAGAAACGATGGTGCTGTATTGCTTGAAATAACAGTAAATACTACTCTGCAGCCTTTCCAATGCAAAATAATCTAAATACGAGTGTTATAGTACTTGAAGCGAACATGTGTAGTGATATTTCCTATTGTAAAATATGTTCCTACACTTTGGTGTACAAAGAACAACATGACATTTACTGAAAAAAGTTACTTACCGTTATCTTAAACGCGTTATTCTACATTAAGCACTACATACAAAATCACAAATTTAAATATTACTCTATTATATCATTATACTATTTTCATACTATAATTTATAAATGGTATTTCATTTCATACTTAGTTATTGCGTTTCTCCAATTTTACGGAATAAAGTTAGTGCGCAAAAATAATGAAGCTATATACGTTCCGTTTAGTTGTATTGTAAATCCAATGCTGTTTGATGTTATTGGAAAATGTAGGCCATGAATAAAAATGAAAAGCTGTTAAAACTGGAGTAAGATTATGGAATATAATTATTTTCTAGGTTGTTATGGAGACTTGAAAAACCAGGTTGTGAAAAAGCAGATAATGGCGTGTGAAGAGTTAAGGGTCTTTTCACATTATTGTTCGAAAGTTCAATACATTATACATAAATCATTATTACAATTATAACTCGAAAGTATATTAATGTAATTAAATTTGAAATACATACTTCTTATAATACAGATCAAGAGAAATTGATACTGAAATTCATACAAGCCAGAATTGATCTAAATTACCATTCCCTGCTATGTTCGTGGCATTACTGCCAAAGCTAAGAAACGTCCTCATTGATTCACTCACCTGTAAAGCGAGGTCTCTCCACATATTCTACTAAAAAGGTGGTATACACCTCAATACCTCTTTAATGAGCCTTTCTACCCGAACTAATTCTCTGGTACAGACTATGTAATGCATTGTGATGTCTTTCCAAATCCATACAAAGATGCACTCATAACTCCAATCATTCACTTAAAAGATATCTATAAAACAGGTATACTCGTATGTGCACGTGTAGCTAGTTTTAAAAGTCTATGAATTTTAATACTATAAGTCATCTACATGACTTCTTGTACCAACGCATTTTATTGTGTCTAACTCAATCGGTATTAAAAAACAAATTCAAAATCAATACATATATATATTGAATTTCTGTTGATAATGACAAGTTGAAGCAAACAACTGTTTAATGTAAACTGAAGTATTATATCCTTTATCAAGAAATTATGTTAGATTTTACTAACACTTAACTATTTATAAGGGATTATAACACCTAATGAATGTCAGACACCTTCGCAAAATTACTCTAATGAAATTAAAGGCACCTTAGTGATTGAATATTTGCTCTTTAACTTTAAGAAACGAAGCGATATTATGAAGCTGTATTGCTTGAAATAACAGTAAATATTACTTACTGTATTGCTGAAATACACTGCAGCCTTTCAAATGCAAAATAATCTAAATGACTATTATAATACTTGAAGCTAACTTGGAGTCATATTTCCTATTGTACGAGTAGAATATGTTGCTACTCTTTTGTGTACAAAGAACAACATGACATTTACTGTAAAGTTACTTACCGTTATCTTACAACGCTTTATTCTATATTAAGCACTACATACAATTTCACAAATTTAAATATTATTCTATTATATCATTATACTATTTTCATACTATAATTTATAAATGGTATTTCATTTCATACTTAGTAATTGCGTTTCTGTAATTTTACGGAATAAAGTTAGTGCGCAAAATAATGAAGCAATATACGTTCCATTTAGTTGTATTGTAAATCAATGCAGTTTGATGTTATTGGAAAATGAAGGTCATGAGTAAAAGCTGTTAAAGTTGGGGTAATATTATAGAATATAATTATTTTCTATCTTGTTATAGAGACTTGAAAAAGCAGTTTGTGAAGAAAGCAGATAATGGTGTGTGAAGAGTTACGGGCCTTTTCACATTATGTTTCGAAAGTGCAATGCTTTACACATAAATCATTACTACAATGATAAATCACGATCAGTGTTATAGCATTGGGGACATTTATAACTGTTGTCATTAAAGTCAATAATGTTCTTTTTGGTAGCAGTACTGAATAAACAATAGTAGCCTTTAAGCTATGATTTGAACTTTTTTGAATAGGATAAGACGTTCGGGACTTATCATATCGAACCAGCACAGAGGTCCTAGAATGAACAAGAGGTTTCCCAAGTATCTCTTGCATTGTAATCGAGGATGATGATGTTAAATATGTGAATATAAAATTGTCGTCCAAAACTGACTATTACACAATTCCACAAAAAAATTGACTCAATTTAACCAAGAAATGGTTAAATTTTAATTTAATTAAAATTTCAATTAACAATAGAAAGAATGTTTCTGTAAAATACGCAGAGGGCACTTTAATATTAGCAGCGTGGAAATGTATCCTGAGAGCGCTAACCAAACATACATTGACGACTGAAGGAACTCTTTTCTGCACGCATACCAAAGGATAAAAATTCACAGAATACTGATCAACTATAGTGATGGATACAAATCAGTGTCTAAAGGCCATGTCACACTGCCGTGGCGTCGCGTCCGTCCATCTGCGGATGGATTTTTAAAATAATCGCTAACCATGTTGTCAAATAGGACAAGTCACACTGACATGACCGACGTGGCGCAACGTTCCTCGCGTCGGCCACCGTCTGCTGCGCTATGCGGCTGGAGCGATCATTGGCCGACGTCGGCGATGCTACGAAGGCTCGCGCATGCGCATAAAGCACCTCCCCAACCCCCTCACCGGGGCACCGCGCGCTCTTGCCACTGCCTACTCCTTTTATTTTATATTTTTAATAATTTGTTTAAAAAACCCTTGCGTGAAGCTCTAAAACAGCCCGACACTCCAGGATGAAATGACCGCCAGTTCTAGAGTTAATGAATACTCTGGTGTCATGTTTATATGCAATCATTTTATTTGTTATTTTTCATATTATGTTTGATCTATAACAAAATTAAATATACCTTATTTTAAAAACATAAAGACTTATTACAAAACTGAAAACACCAACACAAAAATTACAAAATAATCCTTTCAAGTGCATCTTATATATAAAAACCAATAGTTTTAAAGAGGTATATCAAAGTATTGAATGCCCTAATTACTACTGTAAGTTCATAATAGAAATAGTATTGCATGTAATAATGAAAATATAATTTTGATAATAATAATTATTAATGAATACGCTCCAGAACAATAAATTAATTTTGTAGAGCTATAACAAAATATTAATTCCACTATCAGTGTATAACTAAACAAATTCAAAGTAGTTGAAATGCATAAGCAACTCCTAGAAAGACGTTGGTCGCGGACGCGGACGCGTGTCTGGTAGTTTGACGGGATTCGAGACCGTCGCGGCATACGCGGACGTTCATACTATGGATGGACGGACGCGACGCCACGGCAGTGTGACATGGCCTTAAGGATACAATTAAAGACTGAGCATACAAGACAGAGTCGGAGGATATAAGTCAGAGTCTGGATTAAAGTCACTTTACTTAATACTTAGTGGTATTAAGGAAATTGCTGTAGCAAATTAAGCTGCTGTTTAAACTTCCTTAGGTATAGAGAATAAGACGTCACAGGATTCAACCAGCTGCAACCAACATAGAGATTATAGAATCAACAGGAGTTCTACCAAGTACTTTGCATCGTTATCGTGGATGATGATGTTAAACACGAGAATAATAGAATTGTAGCCGAAAACTGGTCACTGTGCTGTAAAAAGACCCACAAGTTTCACAAAATCCATTTACTTAATATCTTTGACTAGTTTATATGCCCTTATTTATACAGTTTAAAAAGTTTAAAAACTGCGTAAGTTTGTTTATATATATATATATATATATATAATATATATATATAATATATATATATATAACTTGTTTAAAGAAGCCTCTGAGCATTTATTTTCTGCATACAGTATATATATATATATATATATATATATATATATATATATATATATATAATTTCAATAAACATTGAATCGCAAAAAGTACAAAATAATATATATATATTAAGTATACTTTCTCAAATCACAAAATTTGTTTATTAATATTTTTGTTTAATAATTTTGATTCGGCAATGAATTAAATTCTTTATATCATAGCTTACACGACTATTTGTCTTATAAGTGTTTTCTCGAGAAAACATTCTCTTCTTTTCAAATAAAATAAACTGAATTAAATTACAGTTAACTTTCTGTTTAAAAAAATAAAATAGAACTAAAACTTTTACTTTCTTATAAAATTTACATAAAATTACGTTTATAATTTTACTAAAAATAAAATGTACCGTTTTTATTATAATTTTATAATATAACTTTTTCATTTTATTTCAGCGATATGTACTCTCATGAAAACTTGCGTTAGTAATTAAGTGAATTCCAAATCTGCTTAATTCCCTTGGGATACAGAAAGTTTATTTTGCTGGTAAAGCTGCATCTGCTTTCTTGCTGATAGAACTCTGCTATACAGAAAATAGTGATAATATGAGTAGAACTGCCTGGCAAGTTGTTGCTGACTACTCAGGCAAAAGCTTTTATGTTCGCTGAATAAAAGGCTGCAAAGTAAATATAGTGGCACAATATCTTACAATCTAAATCAGTATCAAAAGGAAGAGGCTTTTGCATAGGCGAGAATAAGACTAAATCCCAGTAATTTTTACTTACCGCCCATTTCAGGCTACATTATATTTGGTGAGTAGAGAAGGATGGAGTGAATATTTTGGGAAAGGTTTACGTCAAACACCTTTTAACCTAGAGTATGGCCGGTATTACAATCACATGGTTTTATTTAATTAAAGTGTTTGCACTACTGCCTTTACAGAAACTAAACACAGAAAAAGTAATAATTTTGTAACGTTACCCTTCATTCCGATATTTATCAGAATGTCTTCGTTCAATAAACCTCACGTGGAAAATGTACTACGGGGGAAATCGTGTTTAAGTTTTAGGTAAGAGTTTATTTAAGTAACTATCCGTATTAATATTTATACTCATATACTTGGTCTCTATATTTAAATATTCCACGTTCTCTTTCTGACTTTTAGATAGGAATTTGAGGTCATTCACATACAGAAGGAATAAAAGGGGCACAAGAATGGAGCCCTAACGTACTCAATTATAAATGGGCAACAAACTAGCAGTTGATTTTCCATGGCTGTTAACAACTTGAACACATAGGAAAGGGTTAGAAAAATAGGAGCGCAACCACTGCAGAGCAATACCTCTGACACCGTAAAACCCAAGGTTATCCAAAAGACAATCATGGTTTAGGGCGTCAAACGCTCTGCTGAGGTCACAGAAGATACCAGACACACAATTGCCAGTATCCATGGCAGAAACATTCGTCCGCAAACACTCCATTATGGCATAAGAAGTAGATTTATCTGACGTACCTTTGAATACTTCTTAGCCGAAGGAGATACACCTTGAGAGATGGTGCTGTTAAACAATTCTGCCAGAGTTTCCATCAAAGAAGCTGCTACCCGCCTCAAAATGGTTGGAGAGATGTCACAGACATCCGATAATATACTCACCTTCAGGCTTCTAATGACTTGAAATACTTCAAAAGGAGAGGTGGGCGACACGTAAAAACTTTGCTGGCAGTTATAATCTATGTTCAGTACCCCGCTCCCTGCACCCCTACTGTCATCTCCCATCTCAATAAAGAATTTAATAAATGAAGTCCAAATCTCTTGTGGAAGCACGATCTTAGATCCTGAAATATCCAGTTAATTGATGTGTCTATTTTTGTTTAAGCTTTTGCCTGAGTAGTCAGCAACAACTTGCCAGGCATTTCTTCTCATATTATCACTATTTTCTGTATAGCAGAGTTCTATCAGCAAGAAAGCAGATGCAGCTTTACCAGCAAAATAAACTTTCTGTATCCCAAGGGAATTAAGCAGATTTGGAATTCACTTAATTACTAACGCAAGTTTTCAAGAGTACATATCGCTGAAATGAAATGAAAAAATTGTTATTCACACAAAGTTAGGGCCACATGGGCTTTTCTTATACTTAACCTGCGACAGTGTAAAATTAAGAAAAGAAATTAAATATTACCTTAAGAATAAAAATTAAATATTACCTGAATAATAACAATTAAAGAAATAGTTCTATTTAAGCAACGAGCAAAAATTAATATAATATTTTAATACGTAAAAATAAAAACTGGAAGTATTGTTCAGAGGAAAGTCTTCAATTTAATATTATTTAAGTTACTTGTAATAACCATTTAGTATACAACAGTCAGAAGTATTTGGATACATCAAGATAAAAAGATTTTAGTACATATATTTGGATGAAACAGTTAATTTACAGTTTGAAAATTGAGGCTGTACCAATGGAAGCAGAAGGTACTGACGTGGTACGAAGGATTCTTCAGCAAGTTTATAGTTGTTTTATTAAGCTCAGTTTATAATAAAGAACGGTACATTTTATTTTTAGTAAAATTATAAACGTAATTTTATGTACATTTTATAAAAAAGTAAAACTTTTAGTTCGATTTTATTTTTTGAAACAGAAAGTTAACTGTAATTTAATTCAGTTTATTTTATTTGAAAAGAAGAGAATTTTTTCTCGAGAAAACACTTATAAGACAAATAGTCGTGTAAGCTATGATATAAAGAATTTAATTCATTGCCGAATCAAATTTAAAGTTTATTAATAAACAAATTTTGTGATTTGAGAAAGTATACTTCTGTTTATCTACCCCAATATATATACACACAAACTTACGCAGTTTTCAATCTTTATAAATAAGGGCAGTAAAACTAGTTAAACATATTATGTAAATGGATTTTGTGAAACTTGCGGGTCTCTTTACAGCACATTGGCCAGTTTTAGGCTACAATTCTATTATTCTCGTGTTTAACATCATCATCCACGATAAAGATGCAAAGTACTTGGCAGAACTCCTGTTGATTCTATAATCTCTATGTTGGTTGCAGCTGGTTAAATCTTGTGACGTCTTATTCTATACCTAAGGAAGTTTAAACAGCAGCTTACTTGCTACAGTAATTTAATTTATACCACAAATTATTAAGTAAAGTAACTTTTATTCAGACTCTTATTTGTATTCATCACTACAGTTGATCAGTATCCTAAGAATGTTTGTCCTCTGGTATGCGTGCAGTAAGGAGTTCCTTCAGTCGTCGTATGTTTGGTTAGCGCTCTCAGGATACATTTCCACGCTACTTATATGAAAGTGCCCTCTGCGTATTTTACGGAAACATTCTCTCCATTGCTAATTAAAATTTTAGTTAGACCCATTTCTTGGTTAAATTAAGTCAATTTGTTTGTGGCATTGTGTAGTATTCAGTTTTAGAGGACGATTTTATATTCACATATTTAACATCATCATCCTCGATTACGATACTTGGGACACCTCCTGTCCCATCTGGGACCTCTATGTTGGTTGGAACTGAGAAGTCCTTAACGTCCTATTGTATGGAAAGAAGTTCAAATCATAGCTTAAAGGCTACTATCTTTTTAGTTTATTTAGTACTGCTACCACGAACAGCATTAAAGATCATTATTGACTTTAATGACAACAGTTATAAATGTCCCCAATGCTAAAACACTGATCGTGATTTATCATTGTAGTAATGATTTATGTGTAAAGTATTGCACTTTAGAACCATAATGTGAAAAGGCCCGTAACTCTTCACACACCATTATCTGCTTTCTTCACAACCTGCTTTTTCAAGTTTCTATAACAACCTAGAAAATAATTATATTCCATAATATTACCCCAACTTTAACAGCTTTTATTCATGACCTTCATTTTTCAATAACACCAAACAGCATTGATTTACAATACAAGTAAACGGAACGTATATAGCTTCATTATTTTGCGCACTAACTTTATACCGTAAAATTACAGAAACGCAATTACTAAGTATAAAAAGAAATCTCATTTATAAACTATATATTTATATTTGAATTTTTGAAATTGTATGTAGTGCTTAATGTAGAATAACGCGTTGTAAGATAACGGTAAGTAACTTTACAGTAAATGTCATGTTGTTATTTGTACACAAAAGATTAGAAACATATTTTACAATAGGAAATATGACTCCATGCTCGCTTCAAGTATTACAATAGTCATTTAGATTATTTTGCATTTGAAAGGCTGCAGTGTATTTCAGCAATACAGTAAGCAATAAGTAATATTTACTGTTATTTCAAGCAATACAGCTTCATGATGTTGCTTCGTTTCTCACAGTTAAAGAGCAAATATTCAATCATTAAGGTGCCTATAATTTCATTAGAGTAATTTTGCGAAGATTTCTGACATTCGTTAGGTTTTAAATTCCTTTATAAATATTTAAGTGTTACTGAAATCTAAAATAATTTCTTAATAAAGGATATTACACTTCTGTTCACATTAAACAGTTGTTTGCTTTAACTTGACATTATCAACAGAAATTAAATATAAATATTGATTTTGAATTTATTGTCTTAATACTGATTGAGTTCGATACAACAAGTCATGTAGATTATGATTAATCGACTTAACTCTAGTTAAGCGTGCACATACGAGTATACCTGTTTTATAGACATCTTTTAAGTGAATCATTGGAGTTTTGAGTGCAGCTTTGTATGGATTTGGAAAGACATCACAAGGCATTGCCTGTGCCAGACAAGTAGTTCGGGTAGAAAGGCTTATTGTACAGGTATTGAGGTGTATACCACTTTTTAGGAGAATCCTGGAGAGACCTCGCTTTACAGATGAGTGAACCAATGAGGACGTTTCTCTGCTTGGCAGCAAGCCGCAATGCGACGGAGATAGCATAGAATGGTAATTTACTTCCATTCTGGCTTGTTTAATTTTCAGTATCAATTTCTCTTGATCTGTATTTTAAGAAGTAATTATTTGAAATTAAATTTAATATACTTTCGAGTTACCGTATTGTAATTGTTTTAATTTTTGTAAATTCAAAAGAAAACACTTCCACGAACTACGAGTTCTCCCTAAGGTTTTACACTGAACTGTAAATATTTTTTGTCTCGTGAACAAATCCTATAATATCTATTGTCTGATAGGAAATGTGAAGTAAGAATAGGAAGAGTATTGTTAAAAAAACATGAAACTAAGAATAAATTCTTCCCGTAAAGTTACAATAAATATATTTGGAAATAAATTAAAAACAAAATAAACTTAAATATTATTTAAAATGACAAATTGTGCAATATTGATTTAATAAGTAGGCTAAGGGTTGAAGAACATAAACTACATACTACAATTTTTATAGTTCCAATATCTGAAACATTTTTTATAGTCGTGCATTTTTTTGAGGAAAGTATATTCGTATATATTAAATACAATGCTCCATGTAAAATATTTTAACGTGCAATTAGAACCATTAAGACAGTGGTAATATGCAGTCAGTTTTAATTAACCAATTCAGCTCTTGTTATTCTCGTCTACTGAAAGATAACTCTCCCTCGCTGAACTAACCCTTCGCAATATAATCCATTAACCTAGACTTTAATAGGCTACAATACTACTGTTCAAGTCCACTCCTTATGAGTTAATCCTATGTCATAAAATAGTGTAACATTTGTAGTGTAATAAGTAAATATTTTTATTGCATTAGTACCTGTTACTCAGTGAAATTTAGTCTTCAGGATTTGGATTCAAGAGGTTTATAGGTACGGATGAAATCATCGTATCGGTTCACCTCGGATTGACCGTTCATACTACCTGGAACGCCAGAACGTGCATTATAAGTTATGGGCTTCCGATATATAACCCCAGGACATTCATATCTGTGGCTGCGTGGGCGAGGTATTCTACCTACTACGTCACTGTT
Organism: Homalodisca vitripennis; assembly: GCF_021130785.1. Classification (NCBI taxonomy): domain Eukaryota; kingdom Metazoa; phylum Arthropoda; class Insecta; order Hemiptera; family Cicadellidae; genus Homalodisca; species Homalodisca vitripennis. The sequence goes on along the minus strand of NC_060209.1, from coordinate 144,030,570 downwards.
ACAATATTAAGCTTACAGTCTTCTTGTCTGCATTTCTCGTTACTGTTATCAAATCCATTGTAAACGCTCTCCCCTATCCCTCTCCCCTATCCCTCTCTCCTAAATCTCTCAATTCCCTCCCTTCTTAAACCACTTCCAATCTCTGTCTTTATCTTCATCTCTATTCCGTCGTATTCACTCTCATAAATACTTAAGTTGATTTTCGTATTAATAAATATTCCATGAACTCTTCATAACATTTAATGTGTGGTTAAATCTCTATGAATGCGAGCAAAAAGTAATCTCGTGCATTTATTGTGTAGTATAAGTTTTAGTTCATAAACGATTATTTAAACAAAGTTAAGGAATAAAACCTATGGCTACCATAAATATATTATTTTCTATATGATCGTGCAGAACTTCCTTCATTGAATAAACCGTTCTGAACACAATATGGTAATATTTCTTTCGTGTAATCTAAACTAGATTTGGAGTCAGTTGTGGTTATTTGATTGAGTTATTCAATAGAAATTATGATTGTGTTAGTCAATCATTGATTACATTCTCCACAATGTTAATCCACTGTTGTGTTATTTAGTGTTATATTTTTCAAAGTGAACTGAATGTATATATACCTATTGAAACAGCCTTCAGTGGAATATCCCCTGGTAGAATATCGTATTTTCATGAAATTACTAACATTAGTATATGCACTAACCCGCATTACTACTCTTGCGTGGTTCAATTCACAACCTACAGACCTACTGTCAATTCTGGATTGTAGATTTATAGAAACAAATAACATCGTTATAAAGGTAGATTAGAATTTCTTTCTAAACGAAAAGCTATATATTTTACTGCGATTTTTTGGTAATATGACAAACCGTATCCATTTTTTTTTATCGTAGCAAATAAAACTCACAAATCGTTATAACCTTATCGTAGAAAACAATTTCGTACTCTCAGTACTTAGGTTTTAACACAGTTTCGTCACTTTTGTTATAATCTTGTCTTCGTTAGGTAATAATACCACTGTACTACATAAACATTTGTCTCTCGTTACATTTATCCAATGAAAAGTTATCATTCCCTTAATTTAGTTTCTTTGACTTTTGCGAGGTGTTAATCTTAAATGTAATAATCAGATGTGCATGCTTGCGAATGATTTGGTAATGATTACTGGTTAACAATGCAAAAATGAAACCTTTTTGTAAAGTCTCCTTGTTTGATGTCACAGGGAAAGTAAAGTGGTGCATGTACGAATTGTCGTATAACAACAGCCACTATTTAGAGATAATGTTCACTACGTCTGTTCGGCGGCATCATGATGCTAACAATAGTGGCATTATATGGAAAACTGAAGTCTTCATAACATTATTTATTACATTGGAAATTATGAATGTGAGCAAAAAGTGCTTAAAAAAAAATTGGCACCTTGATTTAAACTTACAGTCATATTTAATATCAAATTACAAACCGTAAACAAAATTATGATTCTGAACTTTCTATAAAAAATAATACGGAAATGTTTAAATAGTTCCACGCTGATATTTATTAATTGGGCAGTATTTTGGCCATATAATGTTGAAAACCAGGCTCCATTAAGACTGTCTATTTAGACAGTCTAAGATTCACAAATAAAAGAAAATTAGATTGAAATGCGAAGGCAAATGATTAACTAGAAAGGGTGGAATTATCTATATATATAAAAATGAAACTGTTCGTGTGTAACAGCATCACTCACAAACGGCTGGACGGATTCGCCTAATTTTTTTTTAATTTGTTCGTCTTGATCTGTAGAAGGTTATAGGATACTTTTTATCCCTTTCCCGATTCAGGATTCCGCCCCACTGGTTACAGAAATACCCGTAAGAAATGCATTGCAGCAAACATATGTTATTAAGTGAAAGAGTCTTTTCAAATTTTTAATCAGCTGTTCTTTGTAAACATATATAATGCGACAAAAAATATATATTTGTATATAAATTTCTTTACACTTATAGTTTTAAAGCATAGAGTAAGCTTAAGAGAAACGACAAATTTTGTTTAAACTGTTTCTGCAATCATAATATATAAAAATGAATGTTTGTGTGTTTGTCCTTTATAGACTCAGAAACTATTGGACCGATCACTATGAAAATTTGTATTTTTCTATGTAGAAGGTTTATACGCAATGCCCATTGATGTAACTAACCACCAGGCTGTACTGCAAGATATAAAAGTTATCAAAGCGCCTGCACATTATAAACTGCAATTACAACACAGTAGTTACGTATATTAAAATATCCAAACACTATATGAAGGCAAAGAAATATACGGGCAAAGCTTAAGAGACGCGTGCGAAGCCGCGGGAAACAGCTAGTCAATATCTAAAGTAATATAAGAAACTAGCAGTTCCCCGTGATCATGCACATAGTTTCGAAGGCTATGCACGCGTATGAGCACTTCTGGTTCGAGTGAAATATATTGCCGACGACATTAATTAAGTTTGCATTAGTGCTACGACCAAGAAAATATGTAAAAGATGTATACATAATCTATTATATAAATATCTATTACATTACTCAAACACTAGTCTATCTTAATTTTTCACTGAAAGATTCAGAATTATTGCAATGTTTACATTTTGTAATTTGATCATTAAATAGCTGTTAATAAAATTACAGGATATTCCAATTTTTTTTCCAAACTGCATTGGAATGGTGTCTCAAATTTCTCTCAATGTAATAAACCCTGGATCCAGTTTTTAGTGACATACCATGATGTCTACGCCTCCCCACACAGCCTGCAGTGCTTCTGTGTTGTGGTCTGTTGTATTAAGCCAGCTGTGCTGCCTGGACAAGCAGTAAAATTTTCTGTGACATCAAACATGTACATTTCTCATATCGTCGTTGTTCAGGGACAGACCATGATGTCAATATATCTTCCCATACAGCTTGCAGTGTATTTGTTTAATACAATACCCACACTTTGTTTCGCATTGTAGCAAATAATTCGTTTGTAAAAAAATAAATTATGTTAAATACATGAGGTCACTTTTTGCTCACATTCATAGTGATTTACCTCAACATTAAATGTTTAAAGCTTCAGTTCTGCCTGATCATGACTAACTAAAAGATGCAGCTCATGATGGGGAATGAAATTACATTCATCCCGAACCGGCGAGGCTCACTTACCTACCACTGCACCACTTTACCTTCCCGACGACAATCAAGTTACTTGACTCTCCAAGTGATGAATATTCATCGTTTTTCATTGTTATCTTGTTCATTACCAAATGATTACAAAGGTTTATAACTAAATTGTGATTATTACATTTAAGATTAAAATAACTAATAACGCAAAGGATAAACCAACTTTATACTGGCATAGCAAGATAACTTTTGACTTGCTTTTAATAACTTTCTTATCTGAACCTTTATGTAGTACAGTGTATATTGTTACTCTCACAAATTAAAAAAAAGGATCTCTTATATTTTTGACACTAGATCTTGTTTTCTACGATAGGAAAACGCATTTGAGAGTAAGTTCCTACATCGTAGTAAAAAAACATCGATAAATATTCTATAAATATTGTAGAAAGAAGATAATTCTACGGTGTTTTTCGCTTAACGTAACTGTTAAAATAATCCCGTATAATTGCACAATCCAGAATAATAGTTTCAATGGATTATTAATGGTTTGAATTTTAAAATTGTAAACTGGTATCAAGAAATTAACTCAATAAGCCACAATCTTAAAAATACAATTATTGGCAATTTGGATACACCGTATCTGTTTCAATAGAAACTCTAATTATGATTTAGTTTGAAAAATATAACACTAATTACACAACTGTGTTACAAAACTTACAAATTACAAAAAAGAGACTACCCAACATATTTTATTTGATAAATAATTTCTGTACAATAACCATAACTATACTGTATAATTAGTTTAGTTTATTACACGAAATGGAGATTAGATTGTCACAGCGATATCACTGAACTCTTATTCTGGCTAAAACCACCTGCCAATCAAAATAAAAACACAAGCTTTTATTTTTTACTTTGCAATTTAAAATGTGTTTTTGAATACAGTTAACATACTACACTAATAAAAATTTCATAAATAAACCATTAAGGATGTTAATGGAGTATTTATTAATACTAAAAAACTGAAGTAACTATGAGAGTGAATACGACGGAATAGGGATGAAGATAAAGACAGAGTGGAAGTGGTTTAAAAAGGGAGGGAATGCAAGATTTAGGAGAGAGGGATATGGGAGAGCTTTTAAAATGTATTTGATAAAAGTAACGAGAAATGCAGACAAGAAGACTGTAAGCTTAATATTGTAACAGTGACGTAGTAGGTAGAATACCTCGCCCACGCAGCCACAGATATGAATGTCCTGGGGTTATATATCGGAAGCCCATAACTTATAATGCACGTTCTGGCGTTCCCGGTAGTATGAACGGTCAATCCGAGGTGATCGATACGATGTTTTCATCCGTAGCTATAAACCTCTTCAATCCAAATCCTGAGGACTAAATTTCACTGAGTAACAGGTACTATTGCAATAAAAGTATTTACTTATTACACTACAAATGTTACACTATTGTATGACATAGGCTTACCTCGTAAGGAGAGGACTTGAACAGTAGTATTGTAGGCCATTAAAGTTTGCATTAATGGATTATATTGCGGAGGGTGTTAGTTCATCGAGAGAGAGTTATCTTTCAGTAGACGAGAATAACAAGAGCTGAATTGGTTAATTAAAACTGACTGCATACTACCACTGTCTTAATGGTTCTAATTCCGTGCTAAAGTATTTTACATAGAGTATTGTATTTAAAATTCACATATAGACTTTCCTCAAAAAATGCACGAATATATAAAAGGTTTTATATTGGAACTATAAAAATTGTAAAATGTAGTTTATATTATTTAAACCTTACTTCTTAGTTTAAATATAGCATAATTTGCATTTTAAATAATATTTAAGTTTAGTTTGTATTCTTTTATTCTTAATTATATTTATTGTAACTTTACAGGACAATAGATTCATAGTTTCATGTCTTTAACAATACTCTTTCTATTCTTACTTCACATTTCCTATCAGACAATTTTTATAGGATTTGTTCACGAGACAATAATATTTACATTGCAGAAAAAAAATTTAGGGAGAAGTAGTTCGTGGAAGTGTTTTCTATTGAATTTACAACTATTTAAACAATTACAATACGGTAACTCAAAAGTATATTATTTAATTTAAATTTCAAATAAATACTTCTAAAAATAAAGATCAAGACCAATTTTACTGAAAATTAAACAAACCAGAATGGAAATTACCATACCCTGCTCTAACCGAGGCATTGTGGCTTGGTGTCAAGCGGAGAGAAACGTTCTCATTGGTTCACTCACCTGTAAAGCGAGGTCTCTCCAGGATTTTCCTAAAAAGTGGTATACACCTCAATACCTCTTCAATAAGCCTTTCTATCCGAACTACTTGTCTGGCACGTGGTATGTAATGCCTTGTGATGTCTTTCCAGATCTATGGAAAGCTGCCCTCTAAACTCCAATCATTCACTTAAAAGATGTCTATAAAACAGGTATACTCGTATGTGCACGTTTAGCTGGAGTTAAGTCTGTGAATCATAATTTACATGACTTTTTGTACCAACGCATCTTGTTGTATCGAACTCAATCAGTAATTAAAAAATAAAATAAAAATTAATATTTATTTTTAATTTCTGTTGACAATGACAATTTAAAGCAAACAACTGTTTAATGTGAACTGAAGTGTTAAATCCTTTATCACGAAATTGTAAAATGTGTTCCTACTCTTTTGTGTAATAAGAACAACATAACATTTACTGTAAAGTTACTTACCGTTATCTTACAACGCGTTATTCTATATTAAGTACTATATACAATTTTAAAAATTTAAATATTATTCTGTTATATAACTATACTATTTTCATACTGTAGTTTATAAATTATATTTCATGTCTTACTTAATAATTGCCTTTCTATAATTTTACAGAACAAAGTTAGTGCGCAAAGATTATGAAGCTATATACGTTCCGTTTATGTACTTGTATCGCAAATCTATTTATATAAATATATAAAATACAAGGAAATTTATTAACCTAGAAATTATATTAATGGATATTTTGCGAAGGGTGTTAGTTCTGCGAGGAAGTTTTATCTTTCAGTAGACGAGAATAACAAGAGCTGAACTTGTTAATTAAAACTGATTACCACTGTCTTAATGGTTCTAATTCCATGCTAAAGTATTTTAAATAGAGTATTGTATTTAATATACACATATAGACTTTCCTCAAAAAGTGCAAGAATATAAAAAAGGTTTCATTTTGGAACTATACAAATTGTAAAATGTTGTTTATACTCTTCAACTCTTACTACTTAGTTTAAATATAGTACAATTTGCATTTTAAATAATATTTAAGTTTATTTTGTATTCAGTTTATTCTCAAATATATTTATTGTAACTTTACGGGACAATTTATTCATGGTTGTCTTTTAACAATACTCTTTTTATACTTACTTTGCATTTCATATAAGACAATAGATTTTATAGGATTTCTTGACGAGACAAAAAATATTTACAGTTCAGTGTAAAAACTTAGGGAGAAGTAGTTTGTGGAAGTGTTTTTTATTGAATTTACAAAAATTAAAACAATTACAATACGGTAACTCGAAAGTATATTAAATTTAATTTCAAATAAATACTTCTTAAAATACAGATCAAGAGAAATTGATACTGAAAATTAAACAAGCCAGAATGGAAGTAAATTACCATTCTATGCTATCTCCGTCGCATTGCGGCTTGCTGCCAAGCAGAGAAACGTCCTCATTGGTTCATCATCTGAAAAACGAGGTCTCTTCAGGATTCTCCTAAAAAGTGGTATACACCTCAATACCTGTACAATAAGCCTTTCTACCCAAACTACTTGTCTGGCACAGGCAATGCAGGAATTGGTAGTACTGATAATAAACGGTCAAAAAATATTTACAGTTCAGTGTAAAAACTTAGGGAGAAGTAGTTTGTGGAAGTGTTTTTTATTGAATTTACAACTATCTAAACAATTACAATACGATAACTCGAAAGCATATTAATTTAATTAAATTTCAAATAAATACTTCTTAAAATACAGATCAAGAGAATTGATACTGAAATTCATACAAGCCATAATGGAACTAAATTACCATTCCCTGCTCTGTCCGTGATATTGCGGCTTGCTTCCAAGTGGAGAAACGTCCTCTTTGGTTCACTCATCAGTGAAGCGAGGTCTCTCCAGGGTTCTCCTAAAAAGTGGTATAAACCTCAATACCTCTTCAATGAGCCTTTCTATCCGATCTACTTGTCTGTCACAGGCAATGCCTTGTGATGTCTTTCCAAATCTATGGAAAGCTGCCCTCATAACTCCAATCATTCACTTAAAAGATGTCTATATAACAGGTATACTCGTATGTGCACGTGTAGCTGGAGTTAAGCAGATGAATCATAATCTACATGACTTCTTTTACCAACGCATTTTGTTGTATGGAACTCAGTCAGTATTAAAAAATAAAATCAAAATTAATATTTATATTTCATTTCACTATACAATAATTGTAATTATTACAAGTTAAATCAAACAACTGTTTAATGTGAACTGAAGTGTTAAATCCTTTATCTCGAAATTGTAAAATATGTTCCTACTCTTCTCTTTTGTGTAATAAGAACAACATAACATTTACTGTAAAGTTACTTACCGTTATCTTACAACGCGTTATTCTATATTAAGTACTATATACCATTTTACAAATTTAAATATTATTCTGTTATATTATAACTATACTATTTTCATACTGTAGTTTATAAATGATATCTCATGTCATACTTAGTAATTACCTTTGTATAATTTTACGGAAAAAAGTTAGTGTGCAAAGATTATCTAACTATATACGTTCCGTTGACTTGTATCGTAAATCTATGTTATTTGATGTTATTGGAAAATAAAGGTCATGAATAAAAATGCCAAGCTGTTATTAATGTTGAAGCTGGAGTAAGAGTATGGAATATAATTATTTTCTAGGTTGTTAGAGAGACTTGAAAAAGCAGGTTGTGTAAAATGCGTCTAAGCTACGATTTAAACTTCTTTGGATAGAATGAGACGTTAGGAGTTATCAGCTCGAACCAACATAGAGGTCCCAGAATAGATAGGAGGTTTCCCAAGTATCTTGAATCGTATCGTAATCGAGGACGATGATGTTAAATATATTAATATAAAGTTGTCGTCCAGAACTGACTACTGCACAGTGCCACTAACAAATTGAATGAATTTAACCAAGAAATGGACCTAATTAAATTTTAAATTAGCAAGGGAGAGAAATTTCCGTAAAATAAGCAGAGGGCACTTTAATATTAGCAGCGTGGAAACGTATCCTGATAGCGCTAATAAAATATATGACGACTGAAGAAACTCTTTTCTGCACGCATACCTGAGGATAAAAATTCACTGAATACTGATATACTACAGTGATGGATACAAATCATTGTCTAAGGATACAAGTAAGTCTGAGGATGCAAGACAGAGTCAGACATACAAGGAATACAAGGTACTTTTCTTAATACTTAACGGTATAAAATAAATTACGGTAGCAAGTCAGCTGGTGTTTAAACTTCCTTCGATAGAATAAGACGTCACAGGATTCAACCACCTGCAACCAACATATAGATTATAGATTGAACAGGAGGTCTCTCAAGTACCTTGCACCATAATCGTGGATGATGATGTTAAATACGAGAATAGTTGAATTGTACGTCAATACTTGACCACTAACCTTTAAAGAAATCCGCAAGCTTAACAAAACCCATTTACATTATATCCATTATTTTTTGAATAGTTTATATATATATATATAAGCAGAGGGCACTTTAATATTAGCAGCGTGGAAACGTATCCTGATAGGGCTAATCAAATATATATGACGACTATATTTGAACTATATATATTTCGGGAGATTATTCAGCAGAATGACTGTCATATTGAATGATGTCACAGAATATTTGAAAGAAAGATTTTAAGAAGAATTTACGGTCCTGAATTAAAACAAGGAACATGGAAGAGGCGAAAAAATCAGGAACTGCTTGATTTTTTGAGCGGTGAGGATATTGTACGCTTCATTAAGGCCCAAAGAATTAGGTGACTCGGACATCTGACGAGAATGAACGACAATAGAGTTGTGAAGAAGGTTGCTGAGTGGACCCCTGCTAATAAAAGGCCCAAGGGAAGACCTCGGATGAGATGGAGAGACGATGTGGTTGCTGACCTAAGAAAGATTGGAGCAAGAAATTGGAGAGAGGTCGTAGAGGACAGACCCCAATGGAGACTACTGATTCACCAGGCCAAGACCCATGGAGGGTTGTAGCGCCGAGGGAGTAAGTAAGAGTAAGATTGTCATATGGATGACATGTGGACCGCCTAAAAAGTTTGATTACATAAAAAAAGACCATGAGAAATACTTTTACTGAAACGGACGAAATGTTACTGAAAAGTAAATATGAGCTAGTAACCAAGGTCGAAGAACTATGATACACAAGATTCAAACTAGCTATTGAATTCGAAGCTGCTAAGCTGGAAAAACTTTCTCTGCGACAGGTCAGAGACAAGTGCAAACCTTCAGTTGTGAGACGAGCTACAGAAACGAGTGATCTTCCTTCCAGTACAAATGGTAGTGGGCCTGGAGTGGATCGCTCTCCCAGAGAATCGACCGTGCGAAGTGTTATCATGCCTGATCCTAGCCGTGCCAGGGAATTGGACCTATCTACGGATGGAGTTCTTTTTACAACAATGACGTCCACCGAGGTTACTCGAGTTACGGAAGAGCTTTTGGCACGTGCAAGCGAAACTTCTAGCCGAGAGTTCAGAACTGCACAAAGAAACGGTAGCATGAATCTGTCAACACAAACTCTACTATGAGATCATTATTTAGTTTACCTTGTAATGGTAGTGGCAGATATTTAACAGATAAAAATATTGATGATAGGCTTGCTAACCTGAATTCTAATAGCGCACTGGTTATGAAATGGAGTACATGTTATTAAATTAGACTTTCAGATGAAGATCAAGATGGAGGCATTCGTCTTAATCATAAAAACATAAAATGTAATATTACCAAGTAATGGTAAGGCTGATAACAAAACTGATTCCTGTACAGATGGTACGCATTGGAGCTTAGTTACTATTGAACTAAAGAATAAATGTTACTGTCATTTGGATTCGCTGCCTGGTCACAATCAACAATCTGCTCTTGACTTATGTAAATTATTTACTAGGTTTTTTTAATTTTCCAAATTATCGAAACAAAAGATGTAAAATATAGAATAAAAATTTTAGTTGCGGCTATGAAGTCATAAAAAGTGCTAAAAAACAAGTTATGTACCCTCAAGAACAATTACTGTAAACCCCTTTTATCAGACTATGTTGTCTGTTCTCAAGAAAAAAAATCTAGAGTAAATAGTTCAAGTGTAAATGATAAGATAATCATTATTGATGACAGACATATAAGGGATCTGGCGGGATTGTTACAGCCTCTCATGTAACAATATAATGTTCTAGAATATTGCTATCCTGGAGTAGCAATGGAACTAGTTTTGAGTAAGTTGTTTTTATTGGGAAATCATTGCGTAAGCAAAATATTGTGTTAGTAGTCGATAAATGTTGGTCACTGTTCTCGAGTTTAGAGGTAAGCTGGCCACGTTTTAACCACGTTTTAAGTAGTAAAAAGAATCTTTAACTTATGAGGAAAGCCAGACTATTTAGTTCTTTTGTGTATGAGTGAAGTTTATTTTCAAAACAAGAATAATTCTGAGAATATTTTTGCTTTAAAAAAAAACCTGGAAATAGAATAAAAATTCACGTGTTTTCAAGTGACTTTAATTTTCATTTCAATTTCACTTTTGAAGTTACTTCTTAATTAAATTTAAATTACTGTGTATTGTAACTAATAGAGTACGGTACACACGCATACGAATGTGAAGAACACTGCAACCTATTTCTTAAACTCTGCGTTGAAGAAACTATTTTTAAGGAACGTTTTAGCAAAATTCCTTTCAACGAAAAGAATCTTCTTCTCTTTATACAAGTACAAGCTGTACACTACCCTGTGGAGTTTTTAAACTCACTTGAACCATCAGGAATGCCGTCACATCAATTACTCTTGAAAGTAGGATCACCGATAATGATGTTGAGAAACTTACGACCACCAAAATTGTGCAAACGGCACTCGACTAACCGTCAAAAATTTACATCCAAATATCATTGAAGCAACGATTTTGTCGGGAACATCTGCCGGGGAAGATGTCTTCATCCCTCGCATCCCCTTAATTCCATCCGACTTGCCATTTGAATTTAAGAGACTTCAGTTCCCCGTTCGACTTGCGTTCGCAATGACGATTAATAAGGCACAAGGACAATCACTTAACGTCGCAGGAATCCGTCTGGAACCCTCATGTTTCTAGCACGGTCAATTATACGTCGCTTGCTCAAGAGTCGGAAACCCGAAGAACCTTTATATTTATGCTCCAAATAATACAACTAATAACGTTGTTTACCAAAACGCATTAAAATAAACAAAAAACTTTTATAATAGATTTTATGATATGCTACGATGTATTAGTAGAGCAATAAATTAATTGGAAAAACGTATAATAAAATTAGTATTTCTTTTCGATGCTTGATTGATGTAGCCCTCTCTACTGCCACGCGAGCGGAGCCGCGGGTTTAGGCTAGTTAGGAGAATAACATCTTGTTGAAATTAAATATATTTTTTGTCGCATTATATATGTTTACAAAGAACAGCTGATTAAAAATTTGAAAAGACTCTTTCACTTAATAACATATGTTTGCTGCAATGCATTTCTTACGGGTATTTCTGTAACCAGTGGGGCGGAATCCTGAATCGGGAAAGGGATAAAAAGTATCCTATAACCTACAGATCAGGACGAACAAATTAAAAAAAAAATTAGGCGAATCCGTCCAGCCGTTTGTGAGTGATGCTGTTACACACGAACAGTTTCATTTTTATATATATAGATATCTTAATAAGAATTTTACTAAACAATTTAAGAAAACATGTAAGTGTAGGTGTTTTATCAGTATCTTACCATTTGAATTTGTGCTACCTGTATGCCTTTAGTATCTTCCCCCCACACTAATACTTTCATAGAACACCCTTACAGAGGTATGGAATCCAACATGTGTAACCCCAGAATTTGATAATGAGTCAAGGTGTAAGTAAGAAATTTATAATTTACTTAGTTGTATTATTCTACTTGCCGTGAAGTATCTCCACTTGGTCACCATACATAAATACTTTATTTCAGTATAGAAAATATATTTTTCACGGTGCTTATATAAATAACTTTTTGCTGTAGGCTGTTTTAGTGTATCAATTTATATACATATTCTTATAAATAGGCCTTTACCCGTACCAAATTTAAAGATATTAAATAATCACCACTATTGCTATTACCTTGTTGACTTAAAAATAAAATAATTATGTAACGAATTTTGCTGCTTTTCTTACTGTTCATGAAATTATTCCAGCGAAACACTAATGAGCTTGTATAATTAGTATTAACAGCGCCGGACTAACTAGGACGTAACATGCAGCTAATTGTCATTGTTAATAATTAAGCTGTTACTTCATTAACACAGTGACGCGCATTGCGTGTTTGAAATTAATATTATGTTTGGAATTATTAACATAGCATATCCATCATGGATGTCTGGTTAAATACAACAAAAATGCTCTATTATTAAGTAAATATTAAATTGTGGTTAACAAATCACCCTGCACTTGTAACAAAATATTTAGTACCACTATTGTACAAAATAAATCTGGTATTTGGGAGCTTTAAGTGGTATTAGACATCTATGAGGTTTATACCCAATCGCAATTTAAACTTAAATCAATCTCCTTTACCTTATTTTTATCAAAGAATAAAATATGGCATGTTATAAAATGGATGGCTTGGAACTGATTATAAACCAGAATAGATGGACCTGCGTAGTGATTAATAGTCAAGTAATAAGATGTTTGCAAAAATAAGCACTGATTAAAGACAATACGGGAATTAATACAGTTTCTTAAAACGCTTTTACTAACTAAGTAAAAAAAGAAACATTAGCAGTACAATAAGACAAAACCTGTACATAAAATAAATTACGGTAGCAAGTAAGCTGGTGTTTAAACTTCCATCATATACTCTTATCTATTGTTAGGTTATGTTTGGTAGCATGTTAGTGTGGTTTTAGTTATTGTATTAAGCTGCTTTAATTAATACAAATTAATTTAGGCTTACATGCATATTAATGCATCGTTGTTACCAATGATATGGTTGTTCTGCTACGTGTTATGTTTCTAAGATAAACTAGATTAATTAATGTACTACGAGATGTTACATTATCATATACTCTTTACTTCATATAAATAAATCTACTTAAACTAACATACCAAAACATAATGCGAGTTGCACTGTTCGTAAGTACGATACGACATTAAATCCTGATTTATCTCTGAGACCTATACTGCCCAGCTAAGTAAAAGTGCCGTAAGAAAAAAAGTTAATAATTAGTTATATAGGGTTTCCTACATATTTGACCATGGAGAATCCAATGAACTTGTTTAAAGTTCCGTATCTCCAACAGCTAATGAGATATAAGGAGCAGTAAGTACATCAAAAGTATCATATTAATAGGCAACAGTGCCCTAAGTCCAAAGTTCTAATCGAGAATGCAGTAACTCCAGTGCACATACTGCGTTATGCTTAGAATTCTGAACTTACAGCAGTCTTGATTGGTGGTTATATAAACAGCTGGTGTACATACTGCACTATTAGTTGACAGTGGATATTGTTAGGTTATGTTTGGTAGCATGTTAGTGTGGTTTTAGTTATTGTATTAAGCTGCTTTAATTAATACAAATTAATTTAGGCTTACATGGTTTAGTTCACTGGTTAGTAAAGTATGTGAATGTTAAAGGATTTCAGTTATTTTTGAAACATGAGTTTTTGAACCATTTACTAGTTTGACATGAATACAAATCAAATAGTAACATGACAATATGAACATGATAGAGGATGTAAGTTTACAGGTAAATGATTACCAGGATTTGAATTTCGCAAATAACCAAGACAATGAAGTTAATGAAGTGGAAAATGAAAATAGTTTGAAAATAAAGAACAGTTACCTTAATAAATACAGTGACAATAATGTATTCTACAAAGTTGCTGGTGCTGAGGAAAGTGAGCTTTTCCGATTTTAAGTACAGAGAATGTGAAAATGAATGTAAACAGGACTAATCACCTGAGCCTAAATGAAAACACTAGTGACAATGCAGATCAACACATTGCAGAAATCGATGAAGAAATCATAGGCCTAATTCCTGTCACTAAAAAAAGAAAAAGGTTTGATACCAGCCTAGATGTAAGGAAAAAATTAAAGTTGAACAAATGAAAATAGCTTATACAGTTAAAAAACTACATGTGAAAATGCAGATGGTTTTTGCAAGAAAAAGTGTGGACAGAACATTAATGCAAAGAGAAGAGAACTTATAAACAAACAGTTTTGGGAAATGACGTGGGCTGAACGTAGGTATTTCAATGTTACATCGTGTGATAAGGTAGATGTCAAATGAAGTCGAGGTGAAAACAATGACACAGAAAAGCGATTACTTTCCATTAAATACAACTTAAAAGATGCCATGGACAATCCACATGAAGTTTGTAAGAGTTTTTTCTCACAGCATTAAGGCATAAGAAAAATAATGACAGATTGGTGTATTATACCCTCACAAATATTTCTAAAGGTACTTTAACTCCACCTAGTGATAAGAGAGGATAATCACCATCAAAGAATAAAGGACCCCATGACGAAATTGTCCAACATATCATCCCATGATTTCACATTATAGACGGGAGCATGATACAAATGTGCGGTACCTTCCAGGTGATGTGACATATCACTTATGCGCAATGGTATCATTAACAAATTTCCTGAGTTTAACGGGAGAGTATCCTATAATCTAAGCAGGAGAATTGTTAAAGAACAACGTGTATCCTTTGCTCAACTCAACTGGGACATGAGGAGTGTGAGCAGTTTATACTCCATGGTCACAAAAAAGAAAATCTTGATCCTACATGTGGTATTTGCAAACAATGCAACATTCATAACGAATTAGTTATTGAAGCAAAGTATGCATATACACACTTTTCAGAACAAGACAAGTTCCATAATCATAAACATAATCTGTTTTTCAAGCGATATGCAGAAGATTATCATGTTGTCAAGAGTTGATAAGTATAAAAAAGTACTATTTATAAATCGTTTGATAGCCCACCACGAAACCTTCGCTCTTGTTGGAAGAAAAAGTAAATTGTAAGTCCACTCCATCCTATCATATGAAGGAATATTCGGTCGCAATAAAGAAGAAAATGTGAGTGTTTATATATGTTAAAAAAAACACAGAGATATTGACAAAATTGTTCTTTGATTAAACAATTGTTCTTCCCAAAACAAAAACTGGTGCTTTCTTACATTTTAGTATATGTAGTAAACTCCGGTGACATTGCAGCTACTGAAATAGCTTTAAACTATCTCCAACCTGGTCACTCAATCATACGAGCTCCTCATGAGTGCGGACAGCTTCCACCATCAGGTTGAGCACCATGAGGTTGAGCAGTCTTTAAAAGTTCAAAGGAAAACTTATGACTTTGAAAACTTTGTGTCTGCTGTAAAAAAGCTAAGTCTGCAAATGTTGAGTTTTTTAAATTGGAATATTTTGATTTCTTTCACTGGCCTAATTACATATCAAAACAAAAAAAAACTAAAAAATCCGTCGTGATTGTACTTGACATTGTTCATATTTAAGCTGAACGATGCATTTACCATTTCTTTGTATATATATATGCATATATATATATATATATATTACTAATACATTTGAATATTTAAAGCATTGTCGTAGTTTCAAAATGTAATAATACACATAACAGTGTTGTATGTAAACTGTCTTTTCTAATACAGAAAAACGTAAAAATTAACTGTTTAAGAGTTCTTATAAAACATTAAATGTTTACCTCAATGTATAAGATTTTTTTATATGTTATATAAAAAGTAAATTAGGAATTACATTTTTACTTATTTTTTATCAGTTTTAAAAGATGCAATGCCTATATCGACTGAGTGATCCTGGCTTTCTGATATTGTTATTTTCATCAGAATCAGGATTTAGGAATAAATTTCCTCTCACAATCAAATCTTTAACTGTTCACAGAATAAAATACTTTGAGTTGTATTTTGAGATGTTGTAGTAAAATTTATTTTGATTCAATCTCCTGGCCGTTCGGATCAATCAGTGCTACAAAAGACCGAATCTGTCATGAACACCAACAACCATCCATCCTTCCACGACCTTACAAGGCTGTTTATAAAGTCTGCCAAGTGTCACTGGCAAGAGGAGTGGGAGTTTTATTCAAATCCAAAGACTGCACATTATGTTTTCTAAAAGGTAAATGTTTTACCCCTTCAAAGTTCCCAAATTCTAAAAGATGCAAAAATGAAAAGTGAATTTACAAATGATCTGTTTTATTTCAAAAACATCTAGTAAGGAACAATAATTAAAAAGATATCATACATATACCTTTTATGGTTGCTGAGAAAAACTGTCCTCATTGTTATAAAACACTACTTTTGTGGAATGACATGTATATTTTATCACGCTGCTTTATAATGAAACATACCTAGCCTACAATAAAAGAGCATCTCTTAAAATTTCATTCAGTAAAAATACGCACATACGGCTACAGTATACAAATTCTGAAGATCTCATGATGAGTAGATATAATGTTCTAATTTAGAAATTGAGCTTATTGTTATTGTTGTATGCATTTATGTTTTTCGAATATCCATAAACACATACACACACACAACACGTTTTGCAACCTATGAATCGATTCGTGCACTACATGTACTCATTAGTTACAATTAGATTACTTAAAAACGCAACTGTTTCGTGATGCACCAGTTTCATATCAAAAATTATTAATATATAATGATATTAATTTTCCTTTAAAAGTGAAGATGCGTAAATGTGCACTGAGAAAAGGTAATATATAAAAACAAATATATAATTAGGCCTAGTTGTTACACCTCAGTTTAACATTGCCGATAGAGGACTTCTTTGGAAGCAGTGAAACTTAAGATACTTGGAAGTTTATTTGAATGACTTTGCTGAACAATTCCAATAAGAGATAGCTCTCCACCAGTCTTGATTACTAGGCTAGTCTTAATACGAATGCATCATCCTCACCATCCGTCCAGATTACTAGGCTGCTCTGGATACAAATGCATCATCCTCACTACTAGCCCTCATTACTAGGCTGGTCTAAATACGAATGCATCATACTCACTACTAGCCCTGATTACTAGGCTGGTCTCAATACGAATAAACCATTCTCAGCACCAGTCCTGATTACTAGGCTGGTCTCAATACGAATAAACCATTCTCAGCACCAGTCCTGATTACTAGGCTGATCTCAATACGAATGCATCATCCTCACTATTTCTGATTACTAGGCTGGTCTCAATACGAATAAACATCATCATCAGCACCAGTCCTGATTACTAGGCTGATCTCAATACGAATGCATCATCCTCAACACCGGTCCTGATTATTATGCTGCTCTAAATACGAAAGCATCTTCCTCATTATCAGCCCTTATTACTAGAATGGTCTCAATACGAATGCATTATCTCACCACAAGACCTGATTACTAGGCTGGTCTCAATACAAATGCATTATCCCCACCACTAGTTCTGATTACTGGGCTAGTCTTAATACGAATCTTCGCTATCAGTCCAGATTACTAGGCTACTCTAAATACAAATGCATTATCCTCACTATCAGTCCAGATTACTAGGCTACTCTAAATACGAATGCATCATCCTCACCACCAGTCCTGATTACTAGGTTGTTCAAAATGCAAATTCATCTTATCATTCCAGCGATAGTGAACACTCTAACACTATGCGGAAGTTATAAGTCAACAAGCGAATCATATAAACAATAAAAATAACTTAAATTAACTTTTAAAATGTTTTATATTTTCACTATACACACTGAACAAAATTGATACAAATATTCTTAACCAGTACTTAGGTACTTCCATCTAGTAAAACATTACAATATAATATCCAATACAAATTAGAAATAATATAACAACACAATTATAAAAATCATACAAAAACTAAACAAACCAAAACATATCATACAAAACATAATATCAAGGTCTGTTACAGAGGCTCCAAACAGAATTGAGGAACAGTTATGTGCATTTTATCTAACGTTTGAATGTCGCCAATTTGAGCATTTACTAATTACTTAGCCATTTAACTTTTAGTTCTTGACAATGGCTGTAATTCTTTCCAAGGAATTAAAAATGTATTAAAAAAAGAATGAAGTAAAAGTAATAACCAGAAATATCTTTTTAACATTTTCAATAATATTTGAGAATACACTACACAATGGATTAGAAATAACTGATGCAAAATCAAAGTATAGACCTCACAAAGAAGAATTAAAGCTTCTTATTATTTTCAACATTTTAAAGATTTCTTCAACTCTTTTTAATGAAGCACAGCAGTAATTTCCTCCGTTTACAATATGTAAGATATTGTCGTTAAAATTTAACCTCGAATACAACATAACTCCCAAATCAAAACCTTTTCAACTCAAGTCAGTATTCTCAAAGTGGCAGTTATAAAAAATTTATTTCGTGTTTATGAAATGACATTTCATGCTATTAATCTGGTTTCAAAGGCATGTTATTTTATTTATACCATCGTAAGAGTCTGTTAATACCAGCTTGCAGTAGGTATGCGTCTCTCTTGTACAATTAATTATCATTGTATGTATATTTTCAGGTCATCACCGTACAAATAAAAGTTATATAAAACTGAGGACCAAAGTTTGAACCTTCAGTTGCTCCAGAAAGATAAGTAGGCTCATTAAAGAAAACCCAGTTGTAAGAAAGAAACTGCTTTCTATCAATTATAAGAAAATCAACTCAAGTAAATCGCTAGAGAATCCAAATTTATGAACATTTTCCAACATTATAACATAATTTATTTAATAAAAAACTTATAAAAACATGTGTGTAAATTACATCAGTTTGCACGCCACATTCAAAACTTGTAAATATGTAATCACAAAAATTGAATATGAAACGATCGATCGATCGATGAAAAATCCATGTTGGTATATAGAAAACCTGCTCTTTACAAACGAGAAATATTTTGAAACGGATATAGTTCAGTCATTTGAGCAGACACTTAGGACAGCATTATGCATGTAGTTAGAGATGCTCGACTAAACACCCTTTTTACATAATGGAATGACCTTAGATATTTCCCATTTAAATCTCCAGTCCTGCTCTCCTTTCCAAAACGCTTTCAAAAACTTTCTTTTATTCAACAAGATATATCTTTCCTTTTGTAAGCAAAACAGGATATTCCAGTGATCTAATAAAACATATTAGATCACTGCATCGAGTTACATAAGAAGGAGGGAGCATTTGTATATAATTTATTTAAGCACTAAGTTCTCATCTGTGTTGATAACTGAATATTTCCGCCTATCCTCGACCAGAGTCATGCATGAAATGAAAAATGTGTTTATTAGAGGCGAAGTTAGGACTATAAAGTCCTCTCTACCACTTAACCTCGTAAAAAATTAAACTTACATACAGGTATACGTGTATAACTAAAACTAAATCTATTTATTTACCTTATACATTAAAAGAATCTTAGCTTTAAAAAAAATCTATAATTAATGTGACTTTATACATATTTACAATACTATGATAAGACACTCTCGCATTCATTCAACTTGCATTCAGTTGCCCTAAGTACCACATTCCAAAGCCGCCAACCGCTATACCCCCTGAGCGCGCTTATCGATGGCTCTGATGTTTATAGGTAAGGCATTCCAAAATCGACAGGCAGAAAACTGTAAATTACTATAAAGATAGTTGTTCGATGAATTTGGGATAGATAATAAGGATGTACCCCTCCTTGTATTCGTTCACTTATTTCAGACTTAAATTGAAAGTTGAAGTTGTGCATGATGTCACAATTGATAAAATAATTTTAAAATTCAGGTATTTTATTTGATTTATTATATTTTATTAATTAAAATTTGTGGTAGCAGTGCCTTGAAGCCAGGTTCTTTAATATTATGTGTAGGAGAAGGAGGAAGCCTGTGTATATAATCTTTTGGAACACTTGGTACTCATCTGTGTTGGTAACTGGATATTTCCAACAATCCTTAGTGAAGATCACGCACCATGCCAACATTATTAGTACATTGTCTAATTTAGTTTAGCTTTTATAACTTTCATTTAGCTCATGTGACTGTAGCCAGCTAGGTGTGTAACCAGATAAACCCTATTATCACCACAGTGAGCTCACCGTCCCTTAAATACTTAGATAGGAAAATGACGTGTGAAAAATCAATTTATTGCAATTTAGAATAGATATACATGTTCTAGTGAAATAACTGAATAAAGGTGTTAAAGATTTCTGTTGAATTACCATTACTTATGGTGGACCTCACCGGCGTGCTATAGCTACGTGTGTGTGCGTGCGTGTGTGTTCACCATACGTAATGTAAGGCTAATATGAACTCGACTAATACTAAAATGAAACGGAGTTTTTACAAATAATTTATTTTAAAATATTAAGAATATAGGATAAAAGAAAGGTAGGAGTATATTAAAAACTAACTACCTCTATGATTATGCCTTTTTGATCAAGTTAACGGTCGAGTTTATTGATCTAATATTAGTTATAGTTGATATAATCTGCAATATGCTAGAACCGTTCTTTTTATTCTTTCAATTACTGTTGAAAAGAAGAATAATCCAAAGTTTTTTGGTGTTCTGCGTTTGATTATTATAACACTTTAAGAAAAAATTATGCAATGCTAAGATGTTGTTGCCATTTCATACTTTGTGGTTGGGCGCTGTCTAGTGGCAAAGGAAAGAAACATTGACTATAAATATATCATAGAAAAGTACGAGTAAAGTATACACACTGCTTGTATTATATGTTACATCAAGTAAAGTATGATCATGATAAAAAATATTCAAAATTATACTTTTAATTCATTAAACGACGGAGCTCCGACACGCTATGCTCACGCTGCCGCCGACTTTCTGAATATGACTTTCTAGATACAGTAATAGGCCAAGCAGAGCGATGGTCATTTTGTATAAAGTTCACCATAACACATTAACACGAGCTGTAAATGGTTTACACAGGGCTCTTCCCTACGAAAAATACATTGAACTCTGAGTACAATGTTCTGTTTGTGTATGGTAATACGTACCTTTTAAATGACTGCTGAAAAAAACTCTAGCACTGATTTTCTTAGCGGCTAAACGGTTAAATGTATCAAGTAGTCTAAGAGCCAGTGAAAAGAGCTACCTGTACGTATTTGATCAGACCTGGGGTTTTGTACAGTGAGGCCCCTATACATGACATGGCTATACATACCATACATGAGGTGGAGAGTCACTAAGCCCAAAGCAGTGGATGGGGGCGCGCTAAGATAAGACAGGTATCAATTTTTGGCGAATTTTAAATGCATTTAACCACGTCTACCGTTTTGATATTTGAAAATATATAATTATTATTATCTAAAAACAACAATGGCAGACCATTATCGCGCATTTAGCTTAGTGGCAGACAGTTTTTAAAGTGTTGAAAAAATTAAATTTTGAAAGTAATTGACTAGATTTGCCATTAATATATTTTATTTATTTAGGGTCTTAAAAACTTATATTCATCACGGCAGACGGCTTCCTTGCGTACACTTCAGCAGACAACAAAATCTTAGCTTATTTTATTTTGGTATTAATTATGCAAAACTTTTAAAACAAGGAAAAGTAAAAACAAGTGGTTTTGAAATAAAGCATTCCTGGAGTAATTATTTTGCAAATAGGTTTGTGAACAAAACAATGACATCTTAGAATATATATATATATAAATATATATATATATATATATATATATATATATATTACAAGGTAGGAGTGTGTCACATCACCTGTCACGTAACACGCTTGGCTGGACTTAAGCAACTTTAAAAGCTCGTACATGTGTTACTGTGTATTGTGTCAAATTGACATATGTTATTTACAAATTGGTTAATTCTGCGATCATAGTTATTTATAAGTCCAATTTAAAAATGTTCGGTTAACGCTTAACTAAATCTTATGAGTTACATGCACTAACATCGGACTCGGTGTTGTTTACACAGAAATGAAACTTCTTAATATAATTCTGAAAAATAACTTTCGCAAATGTACATACCCTTGTACATATGTTATTCCGTACAAACGTATTTTCACACGAAAGAATTTATGTATTCCACATTATAGTTAGTTGAGTAAAGGTAGAATTGCACACGAACACGATTAAAGAATTCATTAACTTTAGGCCTCCAGGAGTGAATATGTCAAATGTATTGTGTTGTCTACGAACTACGGGCGGACAGTTTGACATGTGAACAGCCCACCACTCCTATCCCATCATTATTCATTATCACTACCCCATTATAATCTGCGGTGACCCTGCTTATTTACCCTTGTTGCTAATATGTAAATGTTTTTAAAATTAATAATATTCAATTCTTTAAAACAGGTACATATTAAAGTTACACGGTTTTTTCCTTTTAATATATTCATTCCAGATTCACGTGTGTATGTGGTATATAATAGTGTATTATTTTGTATTATAGTTTATATTCATTTTTTTAATGTATATCCAGTCCGTTATTTCTTCAGGCGTGAGCAACTCGAGTCTGCGCACAGGCATCATAGCCCATGCAGGCTCATTTCCCGAGGACAATGTTTATACATGATGTTATTTTTATGATGTTTATTTTATGATGATTATTTTTTATGATATTTATTCTTTGTTCTCATTTCAAACTACGTTCGGTAATGTAATAAAAATTTTTTAGAAGATAATTGTAAAGTTTGGATTGTAATATTGTACATATATCTGGGAAATAAATCAATTCATTCATTCATTCGTATCACAAACACATGATAATAAATGTTTTATTTAAATTGAGCTGAACTAAGAGTTAAAAATTCAGTTCAAATCATTCAGAGAATGATAACTAATTCCAACCACAGATTAAGACCATTCACATATACACTTAAGTGTTTCAGTTAGTGTTATAGGAGAGAGGGGAGAGGGAGAGAGAGAGAGAGAGAGGGGAGAGAGAGAGAGAGAGAGAGAGAGAGAGAGAGAGAGAGAGAGAGAGAGAGAGGAGGAGAGAGAGAGAGAGAGAGAGAGGAGAGAGAGAGAGAGAGAGAGAGTGAAATTCTTCTAGTTCCCCTCTGTTCAACAGAACTGTGATATGTAATACAGTAAGAATATTTTTATATATTTTAGTATTATTTTTACACTCAACTTTGACATGCCAAGATTTATATTTGGTCCGTCTCGGTTTACGGTGCAAAACATTGTGAAAATATTTAGAACGTGATGTAACTGTTTACTTGGTTAGGTAAGAGACTTGTTTACCAGTGAGTGAAATGGCATGTTCCCCGTCAACGTCGCGCAGAACTCTTATCCCGGGAGACAGAAGCATTGGTAGGTAGTTTGGAGACTCAGTACATCTTCTTTTGTGAACGTTGTTTAATACACATGACTTGTATCACACGGTACCAGAGAGTAATAAAGTTGTGAAGAAATAAGATAAAGCCTGAGAATGTTGCGACTCCGGATTTGCCAATTAATGTAATACTTCCGGATATATTGTTGTAGGAATTTTTATTACTTAGTGCTTAAGAGTAGAAATTTAAACTGTATTTCCTTTTAATCGGGGCTATTAATTAAGTATTTATAGGAATTCTATTTCAAACTCGCGTCATAAAAGTTTCTAAATCATTTTAATATAGTTAGGATAATTTTAGGGCATAAAAACTATTTCACTGTCTCGATAGATTTCCGCCTGGAAATAAAATACCGTGTTTTTATTATGAAGAAATACAAAAATTCCACTTGTGTACCAAGTTAAGTGTGACAGTACCAGTTATGTTATATGTATTTATAGTGTGGTAAATTACAACATATAAATCTTTAAGATACGGAACATTGATTCGCACAAGGAATGTCAACAGAAAGAAGCCACGAAACGTGTAGTAGAAACTTTTATAAATAACCGTAATGTTTTGTTATTCGACAGTTTTAAAGAAGTGTCTGTGATGTCAAAGAAAGTGACCAATTTAGGTTTTTGATGTTATGGTCAAAGCTATATATTAACTGTTAAACATTGCACTGCTTGATGATTTAAAAAAAATCGCATTGTACGGTTTGCAGAGAGAATTGTTTAGAGTTTTTAGAAGTTGTTGGGCTATAGGACAATTTCATACATTAATTTTAAAGGCATGTTTGTGACGCCAAACAAGGCGCGGTAACAAATTTCTCTTTTGTAACGTTATGGTACCAAGCTGCATATCAACAGTTACACTTTGAACTGTGTTAGAATTGTTCAAATGCAGCTGTAACACACATACGGGACAGTCTGTAAAGAAAATTTATTATTTAAAGAAAAAAAAAAAACATACGCGTATTATAAAACGTGCTTATTTTTTTACTTAACTACTTGATAATCTGTGTTGTATAATAATTTTGTAAATTAAAATCGTACAAATATTTAAAAAAATGCTTAACATATATTAAGAAAAAGTTACACAATAACCTATTATAATTTAATATAAAACACGCAATGTATTTATAAAACAGGTGCACCACGAGAGTATTCTTTTTAAGTGGCATTCCAAACAATTCTTAGATACATGATAATTGCTGAAAGATATTACAGTATCTTGATCCGTTTTAAATTTTTAAAGTTCAAAGATGAGGCCATGAAGTCGGTGAGTGAAACTGTTGTTTTATAAGTACCTCTGAAATTTTCCGAACTTTTCTCCAATATTTCATGATATTTTATAGAATACCTCGAAGGATTTCAGTAAACAATTCATTTTGTATTTTCAATTCTATTTTAAGCCAGTATATAGAATTCGTAAGTCAAAACCTAGACTATACTCGACATTTTTAGCTTTTCACTTAACACTTATAATGTAATAAATGATGTCAATTTACCGGAGATAATTAAAATCTTAATAAAAGTCTAACTGACTTTGATAGATGATTAAAAACAAACATTTACTATCACCTTTTTAAATATATTAATATATATTATTTCTTGACTTTAAAACGAGGATATCCTGAGAAGCTATTGAACCAAAAGCTACCGCTCGTTGAAAGTAACCTTAATAATAATTATGTCAAAAAGAAAGATTATGATGAGCCTAAATTAATAACACAATGTCATCCTGGTCTCTACAAAATTAATAACACTTTTAAAGTTTTTTTACAACATTTTTCAAAATTCTCCACTGACCGCCTCATTTCTTAAAAGTATTCCAAGTATTCTTTTTAAAGACCGCCTGTCTTAAAGGACATAATATCAAAACCAAAATTAAAGCTAATTCTGATGTGGAAAGGAGCACATCCATGTAATAAATCAAGATGCGTGGTGTGTAATCAAATAGAAGAGTTAAAAAAATTCGAAAGTAGTTCAACTAAAAAAGTATACAACATTTATTGGCAATTTGACATGTGATTTGAATAACGTAGTGTATCAAATCCAATTTAAAATGCCCCAAGGACTATATTGGCTGTACAACAAATAATTTAAGATAAGAATGACAGATCCCCTTTAGGATTTGATTTAAGTGTAATGAAAAAAAAACCATTAGTCATTCGTAGTAAAATACACAAAGAATCTTTTGAAAATTTATATAGAGTAAAACCATTACGAGTAATTAATAATAATTCAAACACATCAAAATGAAGAAATTTAGAGCAAGCGTGTCAAATTTCACAAAATCTAAATTTTCTTATGCGTTGAATCTTTGTTATTAATTTAAATCATTTGAACACTCATCACATCTTTACATTGAAGATATGATTTTACTTTCAAAATATTATCTTTATTAATTTATTTATCTGTTTACATTTATGATATTGGTTATGTAATGCATTTCATTATTTAGTTAATTGGACCTGAAGAAGCGTAATGCGAAAACACACACACACACACACACACACACACACACACACACACACACACACACATAATTTGTATACATGGCAACAGCCTAATTTAATTTTTCAATAAACATTGAATCACAAAAAGTATGTTCCTAAAACATGCTTAAAGTTTTAAAACTATGATAAGATCCTTGGAACACTTCTTTGTATTACTTAAGTATCCTACTTTACGCCTGCGCTGATGTGCAGTGTGATAATGACCTTGAATTTGTGACCTGCATCCTGTGCAGTGACAACCGCCAGGTTCATTATCCTTTCAAACATTTTCAATAAGTTTAAACAAAGAACTTCAGAAATAATCTCACTAAGAAAGTTAACAAACTCTGTTTTAGGATTTCTTTTCCATCATCAAAGACAAGTTTAAGTTTTACTGAAGTCTTTTGAGCTGTCAAATAAAACGTGTTGTAATGTTGCACGTAAATTCGAAATGGGAATACGCCTCATTTATCTCATAAGTGCCATTGAGAAAAGTTATGCTTAAGAGTGTCTGTTATTCAGCAAGAGACTGCTTGCAAAGCCCCGCGTAACAGCTGTTTATATAAATTGTATAGAAAAACTTAAGAGGAAACTTAGTACTTACGTTATTAAGTGCGTTATTAGGATTTGAAATATAGTGGTTATTTCTATTTGGTGAAAACATATAGTTTTATATTTAATTATTTTAAAGAATTTCAAAATCACAACATACCGTTTAAATTGTTACTTGTTGAGAAACTACTTCTGAATGCTTAGAAGTTTTGCCTCGGTGTCAAGTTGTGGTTTATCCTAGGCTTTTGTGGACACCTCATTCATCATTCCTTGAATAAACCGCTGTCCTCATAAATCTAAGTAAATGCA
The DNA here is from genome assembly GCF_021130785.1 of Homalodisca vitripennis. Taxonomy (NCBI): domain Eukaryota; kingdom Metazoa; phylum Arthropoda; class Insecta; order Hemiptera; family Cicadellidae; genus Homalodisca; species Homalodisca vitripennis. Next base: position 144,003,505 of record NC_060209.1, on the reverse strand, counting down.
TCCGGAGATAAGGCTGTCCACCGCCTTGTGAACACGTCTTTTAACCCATCTCTTTAAGTCTCTGTATAGTAATAAAAATAAAGCGAGGAAATTATAAAAGCCCTCTAATAACTCATCTATCCGACATGGCTTTTAAAAATGTATTTGTTCCAAAATTATTTATAGGCTGAGTGAAGCTTTGTGTACTATAACGTGTGTTTTACATAAATCATCGGCGATTTTTAAATTTGGCGTGAAACTTCATTTCTCCGTATACAATAATGGCCAACTATGAAAATTAGCTGACCATCATTGAAGGCTGTGTGATTCTTTTTTATGCCTTTGTCTGCCTGTTTGCAGGAAATCTCTAGAATGAAATGAGCAAAAAATGAATGACTTGAAATTTTGCAAGCAAGATCATCCGAGCACGTGGTGTGCGTACTCCTACCTTGTAGCATTTAGTATCTTTTCTATCGTTATAAAATTTCCCACATTAATCTCAAAGCACGAGGATACTTCTACGTGAGGAAAATAAACATCACAAAACAATATTACTTTGTAATGGACTAGATATCACCGAAAAACGTTGAATATTCATACTTGGAGAGTCAAGTAACTTGATTGTCGCCGGGAAGGTAAAGTGGTGCAGTGGCAGGTAAGTGAGCCTCGCTCGGTTCGGGATAATGTACTGTCTGTCGCCATCATGAGCTGCATGTTTTAGTTAGTTATACTCAAGTAGGCCTGAAAGCTTTCTTTATAACATTTAATATAGAGTTATGTCACCATGAATAATTGTTAAATTGCCTTCATGTACATTTATTTGCGTAAAACGATTGTTGATACTATTGTCCCGAAATTAATATTCTCAGTTTTTATTTAAAGTGAATACTTCTAAAGTACAAAAATATACCATGTAAAGTTATTTACTGAGCAATATTGTATGGATTAAATTGGTTTTTTTTTTTACAATTATTATAAGATTACAAACAATTTTTTATTGACTTCAACATACACTTTTCAATATAGTTTTTTCTTTTTACTCCATAAATAATAAAGTAACATGTTCAAATCATACGGCTATACTCAGTTTATTTACAAATTTATGTATTCTGCCAATTTCTCGTTTTCATCATGATTATCTGTAAGACATTATCTGTACAAATATTTGCTAACGTTCATCCAAATGTTATGTAGTGACCTGCACCATCATTGAACTCTGTAATCATCGACGTGTTGCTAATATATAAATAAAGCTTCATGCATAATCTTAAATCTGTAACAGTTCGTTCTACAGACGGACATTAAACGGCAGTCAGACAGACAGAGAGAAATTAAGTTTTTCCAGCCCCACTTGTGATAGACTTCGCTAGGATCAACCAGAAGACTCTAAGGAATGTATGTATTGAAAAGAGCAAAACGCTGAGTGACAAATACAATTGTTTCTGAAATACACTTGTTGTTGTAATCGTCTGTTAAAATATAATTTGTTTCTTGAGATTCTAAGAGTGATTAACAAGAAAATATCGTACAATATATGATTAGATTTGTAAGGAGAAATCTAAAGGAAGACCTGTCAACTTAGAGGAGTAAGATCTTTCATACAAATCGTATTTGTTAAATAATCGGACTTAATTATACAAATTTCAAATGATTATATTGGAAAGAATAAAGAGTCATAATGCACTACAAAAATGTTCCTACAAGTTGCAATTCCAAATAGTACATTGTGTCGATTTTGTTTTTTAAAGTTCACCCTTCTTCCAGTAAGTTACAAAGCACGATGTAAATAAGTCAGAATTTTATTTATAACAATAAACCTAAGCAGATTTAACACAATGTTTTTACGAAATGGTCCTCCGTATTTAATTTATTACTAGAATCACGCAATTATTTTCAAATTTTACTGTTTTAAGATAAAACTTTTTAGGTGGTGTCATAAAATATTTACACTTACTGTGATGTCTTGTGTGCAAAAAAAATTACCGGCATTTGTCTATTGTTTTATCTTTTGATCTGATTTGTGATTGTAATGAAATATGTGCGATACGTATGTGGAGTTCATATATAGTGGAGTTTATATCAAATTTTATACCCAGGGATCAAAGTTGCAAGTATGTTTTCTGTGTATAAATGGTTTTATATATTTCCACAGGTAATATCATCATACGATACCTGAATACTTATTTTTTATTATAACAATATAACGTTACAGTACATTCGCACAGTTAGTAAAGGTGAGATAAGAGGATACATTTATCTTATACATTTTTACAAACATAAATTTATGTAAAGAATAACATCTGCAGGTGTGATTTCTTATATATTACTATGTAGTTTAACTATGTATTGCAATTCAATATGCGAATATTCTGTCTAGTTTCAAATATTGTATTTTAAGAAGGTTTTCTCCATAATGTACTGATAATGTTATAGCTACCTAGTATATCAATTGTAGACCTAGACTGTTAAGTGTTGAGCAAATACGATATTGCTCCATGCTTGCAACGTGCTATAAAAATCAAGTATTTTGTAATAGCGTGCTTTTTGTATATGCATTTGTTAACAAAAATTATAGAATAATGGACAAAGCATTACAGGATGGTTTTGGAACACTTCGGCAAGGATTAGAGTGGCAGGTGAGTGTTTCTAAGTTTATCACGAGGAGCTTAATTTAATTCCCATAATAGGGTCATCAATTATGTTTCTTTGTGCGGGTTTTTTGAGGGTATAGTCCTAATATTGGGTATTTTTGTAATTTATGATTACTTTGTTTGGAAAAAGATATTTTCAGCCCCCTGAATTAGAAAATATGTGGATACTTTTTTATCCGGCAACTATTTGATAACATAATAAATAGTATTTGTACACGTATATAAACTTACAGTACATACATGGTGATGCTTATATTAATTAGCATGTTAACTTACGTATATAACTTCAGTAATGCGTAATTTTTCTAACCCAATTTTGTTCATCCATACATATATGGAAATTTTTGTTTAAAATAAGTATGACTGTAAAGGATATTCTTTTAAATATTAAACTGAAAGTTTGGTGGAAAATTATGCTGAGTGTTTGAACTAATTCATGTATTACTAATATCTATTTACTTAACTAATAGAAAACTATGAAAGACAATGCATGCTATTACCAAATACTTTCTCACCAAATGAAAAACTTGTTAAATATAAAGAATTCAATTTATTTAGTAAATAATAAATTAATTTAATTCTGAAAATACATATATATATATATATATATATATGTATGTAGTAATATCAGAAGAACATAAATATCCTCTATATTTCGTCTTAACAAGACATTTTCAAGAGAAATAGGTCAAAGTATTAATAAAATATAATAAACATAAGAACCGTCATATGGTAATAAAACTCATTTTGAATTAGGTACAAAGAGTAAATAATTGTGCATAATACAAAGAGTATAAAGATATAAATTTAATTTGAAGTTACTTGTGTAATTTTATACAATTAAACAAATTAAAATTGTATAGGATAATGTACCTGTATATCTACAACTATCCATGCCTTAAATGTAGACCATCTGGATGTTTTGTTTGTAACACCCTCTGATGAGCTATTTTTAAATAATTCATTTTAAGTTTATGGGGGTTCTGAATTTTGTTAATACTTTTTGAAGTTAAGCAATCATTGAATGTTCGAATGCTCTATTGCATGGGCCGAAATAGGATTGGATTTAATTTTGAGGTTTGTATCGCTGCGACTTTTGTTCATTCTAATGTGCTATTTATATATATATATATATGAAATAAATATAAATATGAAAAATGCACTGCTTGAAATTGTTTTTTTTTTTTTCATTGATTGAAAATTGTCACTATACTTGATCTTAATTAAACGTTAATGCTATTTTTTACACTCGATGCAAGTTCCAATGTTAACTTTAAATCGTTAATTTTCAGCAACACCTACCATCTTAATTTACTACATCTTTTATACATATTGTACGTATAAAAATAACAGTTTAAAAGTTGGGTCTTTTGTCTGTATTTAATAAATACTTTATTATATACACTATATTAAGTCTGCGCAGAATCAACGAGGAGATAAAGATTTGTTTACAAAATAGAAAGCCTGAATATAAAAATTGGTATTTATAGTTATTAGTTATATATCAACATAAGAACAAAAAATAATTAAGTTTTAGCAAATAAAAAAATAGATTTGTTTGTATACCAAACCATTAATTTAAATTACAATTCAAATTATTTGTTTAGGTCAACATGGTTATGAGTAACAACAGTATGAGTAAAACATATACAAATTGCAGTGCATCCAGTTGCCTCTGACATATGACTTTATTGTAAAATGTCAGCTTCAGAGAATAAAGACGACATAACAAGTATTGAAATAACGTCCTCCAAAATACACCAACAATAGTTATATTCCTTAGCATAATGTTTGGACACAAAAAGGTATAGATTTTCCTGATGGAATTCTTTTAAATTGATTCATCATACAAAGTGGCAGTTGTGGATGAAAAGAATAAAATGGAAATGTTACGTTAAAAATATTTTGTGTATTCAACAACTAGTGAAAACTACTATTTTAATTCTTTAGAGTATAGTAAAAAAAAAGAAGGAGGAAGAGTGTGTGAGAGTTACAAAAGCAATTGATATTACTAACCAGGAATACGATATGGGGGTGGAACGCCTTGCCCAGGCAGCCACAGCTATGATTCTCCTAGGGTTGTGTAGAACGGTGTAATTTATAGAGTAAACTCTGGCGTTCCAGGTAGTTACTGAATATTGCAGGTTGAACGGTCGATCCAAAGTGAACCGGTACGCCTTTTCCCAAATTGTTACGCATATTTTGAATCTTAATCATAAGAAGTTAGTATGTTACTGTATAACAGGTTGATTTATTATCTTAATATTCATTGTGTAATCTCCAGTTTACATTGTTTATGACGTATAGATTAACATATTATTTAGTAATTAAAACCCGTCTAAAATCAACCAATAATTATAAGTTTGTAGCACTTTAATGTTCAAGTTATTATTTATTTCCTAACCCTTTAAGGCGGCATATAAAAATTGAGGTTTCAACAGTTGGATGCTGTTCAGTTGGTCCATAGAATCATGAAAAAATGATTAATTTGATAAATTTCTTAATATTTCATATTTTTTTAGGGTAGGAAAATATTATTATCTCAGCGTCACTTTACGGATGTTTGTTTTTTTTTTACCAAGTCGCACTGTTTCACTGGGATAATATATTCCCACTTAGGGGTTTTTTCAATAAATATCATGTAATAAGACATTTTAAACACTTTTTAATGAAAATGTAAACATTTTTTAATACAAACTTTTATTTACACTTTTGTAACACAATTAAATTGACAAAATCCTTGATATTAGAAAATAAACAATCCAAAGCTTTTGATGAAATAAGTAAAAACATCCTTTGCAAAGAGCCACTTTACATCATATTGCTTCGATTTTCTTTGGCTTTGGTGGAGCAGTGCGCATATCTTCTGTATGTGTATTAATCCTAATCTTTTGAGGAAGGTGATCTCCAACATTAGTAAGGCGTAGACTGCTTTCCACAGTTGGTTTTCCAAACGGACTGTTTCGTTTCCTGGATCTAGACTTTCCGCGAGTGTAGCTAACTTTTTTTTCTTGATGTAAAAGTGCCTATCAGCTGATTGACCAACTTTGACTCAAAAGTAACCTAACTTTTACAAGACTGCCAGATAACATCCAAATAACTGCTTTGCCAGAACATCGACAAAATAGTTTATTCCTAATAAAAAAGAGTAAGTTTTTGTTGTTATTTATAAATATAAATATCTCAAGCAAGAAGAAAATTTCTACTTTTTACATATTTTTTGAAAAAAGCATTATATTTTCAGCTTGTAGTTCGCAATTCTACATTTTCATAATTAGAAATATTTACATCGCAAAATACAGGTAAAATATTATATAAAAATAATTACAGATAACTATGGAATATACCACTTACCTTTAAATTATTTCTTGATGTATATTAGTGAAATTATCTTGCTCCTAAGTTTGAGGTAAGGACAAGAACAAAAACATTGATATCTCTAAGTGACAGTGGGATAATATATTCCCACTTTCAGACTATCAGCTGGATAGAAATCCAGCTGATGTTGCCAACTGCTGAAAACTTAAGTAATGTTTTACAGAACGTCTTCATGGTATGTATTGTGCATGTTTGAAATTATTATCCCAAAGAATCTCAAGAGTAGTAACATAAATAAAAGTGGAAACGTGGTGGGAAATTATTCACCCACTGTCGTATAAAGGGTTCCTAATGCAATATTCTTTTAATTATTCAGTTTTTATTGGCATTGTTTTTGTAATTTTACATTATACAAGATTTTGTGAATATTGATTTTTTTATTTATATATTTGGTTTTACTGTAATACAATTAATACTTAAATAGTAATTTGTGTTATTGATTTTCAATTAAAATCTACAGTGTATAAATGCTTGTACATGAATGCTAACTACCTTGATCAATGATGTACAGTAGAATATGCAATATTAAAAGAGTACGACTGGATGTACGAGTACGTAAGATGTGCCGGCGCTATACTCAGTTTAAAGACATCCGGAATTCAATTTAGTCCAGACCTGCAGCCTCCACTTCAGAGAATAGTGTCATTCTTTAGCGAGAGCCTACGTTTGTGAATTCATATAATTGCAGAACATTTCGAGGCACAGTCTATTTTTAAATAACATAATTAACCATTATTAAAAATTACACTTAAACTAAAAATATAAACTGTTGGTTAAATATGGATAGGTATTAGTTTAAACTATATATTACAATACAATAATAGTTATAATAAACGATGTGATATGCTCCTAAAACTACGAAACTGCGTGCGAAACCGCGTCTAACTGCTAGTAATATAATGATATATTAATTTAAAATATACATAAATATTGAAAATAGATAATAAAGTACGCTGCTAAAAGTAGTATTTTTATATTCAGTGGAATTGTCATCTTACTTAAAAATGAATGCTATTTTTCGCACTCAAGCAAGTACCATTGTTAATTAATACTCATGTCTAATTAATATACTTGTTAATGTTCAGCAATACCTATGTTAATGTTACTACAGCTTTCATACACATTGTACATCTTAAACATAATAGTTTAGAAATTGGGTCTTGTACCTGTATTTAATTTAATATTATTAGTATTAAAGTAATAGTCTGCACTTTATCATATACAGTATATTAACATTGCACAGAGCCAACGAGGGGATAAAGAGTTGTTTACAAAATAGAAAACGTGAACAGTACGATTGGTAGTTATGATGTTATTGTTTACTTCTTTTAGGTTTAGTTTGTAAACCAAACAAGAAACTTGCAGTTACAATACAAAAATTAATTGTTGTTCAGTGAACATTGTTGTTCGTAACACCAATATGAGGAAAATACATGGACATTGTAGAGCATTAGGTTGGCTCTCAGTGTTAAAATAATGAGTTATTTGTCGCTTTATTGTTAAAACGTCAGTTTTATAAAATAAAGGCTACATAAAAAGTATTGAAATTTAAATTCTTCAAAATACATAAACGATAGTAATGTTCTCTACAATAGAGTTTTTATACGAAATGGATGCATTGATGGTATTAACGTTTCTCGATAAAATTCTTCTATATTAATCCTCCATACAAAGTGGCAGATGTGGATGAAAATACCAAAATAGAAATTTAATGTTATCAATATGATTAAATGGTGAAAACAACTATTTTAATTTGTTTAGAGTGTTGTAAAATGTGGGGAGGGAGGGTGTGAGATAGAGGAGTTTACAAATGCATATGATAATACAAACTATCACGAGCAAGAAGGCTGCATACTCGTATTATAAACATTATGTGGTGAGAGGAACGCCTCGCCCACGCAGCCACAGCTATGAATCTACTGGAGTTATATGTGGCTGTATAACTTATAGTGCAAGCTCTGGCGTTAAAGATAGTTACTGAATATTGCAGGAAAAACGGTCAATACAAGGTGAACCGATCCGATTTCTCATGTTGTTACACATATTTTGAATCTAAGTCATGAACAAGTTAGAATATCACTGTAAGACAAGCGAATTTGTTCGAATATTCATTTCGAAAGCTAAAATTTACATTATTCATAATATACGGATTAACATATTTAATAATTAACGTTCATTTAATAAAATCAGTAGTTACAATTTTGAGGCAATATATTTTTTATTTCTCAAACACCATTCTTTTAATTCGTCTATAACTAAATGCTGGTTTTATTGCTATTATTATTGAGACGCTTAGATATTCACATTAGTCAAGATTTTGGGAATATAGCGATTGTTTTTATTTATATAAGTCTTTTTAGTGTAATGCAATGACTACTAAAATATTATGTTATGTTAGTGAGTTTTAATTAACATAATCAATTTAAACATGCATGTGCATCAATAGTAAACACATTAACCAATAGTGTAAAGTATTCTATGTAATACTGGCTGGATGTACAAGTACGTAAAATTTGACGTGCGCTGTTCACAGGTTCCATGACATCTGGAATTCAGTATAGACCAGACCTGCTGCCCCCATTTCAGGGCATAGTACCATTCGTTAGTGAGAGCCTACGTCCGTTGATTCATGTAATTGTAGAACATTTCCATGCACAGTTTATTTCAAATAAAATAATTAACCATGAAAAAGTATACTTAAACTAAAAATATAAGTTGTTGGCTAAATATAGAGAGCAATTAGTTTAAAATATTATATTACAATACGGGCTATAATAAACGATGTGCTGTTTTAGTGACTATCTGGGAAACATTGTTTATAGCTCATCTACTACAAGGCTTGCTATTTAAAGCTGGCCGTTTAATGGTATAAACACATAAATGATGACTTCTAGGACTTGCTTTATATAACAGTTTATATAACATCTCAAATTATTCCTAAATGGTACCCTAAACTTCAATGAGAGAAAGTAGTAGAATGTCTATTGACGGAAGAATTTATTAGAACACGCTTATTAGGGAGTTTGCCAACTAAAACTTAGGTTCCCTACGTTAAAATTACTATATGAGTTACAGTAAAATTACTATGTCATAAAAACTTGATTTCCATCATATGTACTTTCAAAGTACGAAATATTAAATTTATATAATATGAATATATATATATATATATATATATATATATATAATAGTTGTAATAGTTATATATATCGTATATATGAAATAATGCGTAATATTTCATATCATGGTACCACATTTTGAATACGTATTCTAAAACGCATTGACATTTAAACTTAACTAAATTTAATATGTATTTTCCAAAGGTTTTACTTCCAAACTACAACATGATGGTAAATTTAACGAGAACAATCTAAACATTATAATTATTACATTGTTAATGTAAATACTTGAGAAGTTACTGTATAAGGATATTTTAGACTAAACTACTCTTCCCCCTCGCCCTTCACTACTCCCCAAATGTAATGTCGGCTGAAATGGGCGGTAGGTAAAATATCGCCCGGATACAACCTTGTCGTTCTCCAACGCAACAATGTCTTCCTTTTGATATTGATCCATTTTATAAGACCCTGTAAATCTATTTCCACTATGAAACTATCTTCTCAAAATATAAGTCCTCACTTTAATTAATTGTTGTTCGAAAATTGAACTAGTTCATATTACTCAATTACTCCTTATTGCGTTTCCCTTTGTTTAACATTTTTTCGCATTCTTGCCAAATGAGTTCGCTTTTCGAAAATATTTAAAATCGATTGGACTATTAAAGATCTAAAACTGAATAAGTAATAAATATTTCCTTATTGTTTTAAACTGTTCGTTTTTCAACACTCGGCACGTTAATTGCTCGTGACCTTATGAAGGAGAGAGTCAAATTGAAATATTCCATGTACATTTATAAAGGTTCTACCAATCCAAGTTTAATAATGTTTGACCTGAAAAGTTAAATACTGTAAAATATAAACTCGTTAATAGTTGTCTTATATGATCACGTTAAAATACAATAAGTGATGCAATATGTTTTTTTTCTATTTAATCGAAATGCCATATACGTAAAAGCCAAATTAGAATTTTATATCTGTAAAGGATAATAGTTATTATTATTGCTATAGTTATTTTCTAATTTTTACTACACGTAATATTTATTTATACAAACATTAGCGTGATATTTATTGTTTATTGTTATTTTTTCCTATTGTTAGATTGTATCTGTCACTCTTCTTTTTCAGCCATGCACACATGTAATTGATTTTTATTTATTTTTAAGTTGTTTGTTAGTCTACTTTTACAATCATTATATGTTAAATGGTGATGTATGTTAGTTGAAAATAAATAATACGTTTATGTCAAATGAGTTCGTAATTGATATGTTTATAAGCAATGTCTGAGAACACCCACAACTCACAGATTATTATAAGTATTGTAGATACAACTGAGTCTTAACAAACTCCCCCGTGACGCTCCTCAAACTCAGAAAACAAACATTTATTCGAAGATGCTTACTTTGATACATCTTGTTCCGCTGAGTTGAATGCAGTGAGAATTTCCTTCCAGCATATCGAATTCTTAAATTTAAAAAAGTGCATTATGTAATCGGAACAAATTGTTAACTGCAAATTGATTTGCAGCTATACTTAATCTAATTATTGATAAATATAAGAAACAATACTGACAAAACTCTAATTGATTATTTTGATCACAGAAGATTATCATCGTAACCTATACTAATCTAGTAAGCCTCAATACTTATTGTTAAATCCTTCCTTTCAATGCTGGAACGTATGACACGAAACACACGTCTGAATAATAAGCTGAAACTTTATTTTGACTGATATATAACACGTTATAGGTATAGAAACACATTCTTTGTAAGCGCGCTTCTGCCTCATCTAATAGCAGGCACGAAATGCCCGAGGTGTGGTGTAGAGACAAAGTTTGTTTAGAGCAAGTGATGGGAGCTAAAGGTGAGAGATGGATACAAAGTTCAAAGGTCATGGAGTTAGCATTGGAATACAATTTTATAGCTTGTTTTTAAAACGTCTCCCAAATTTTTAAACATAAATAACGTATTTATTACTACGGAACAGTTCTGAAAATGTATTATTTAATAACACCAAATTAGCTATAAGGTGTTTATTAATTACTAATACAAACAAATATTACATTTTGAATTGTGTAATATTATATCCGATGTCATTATTAGCAATTTCCAGTATCTAATTTCATTACATAACTGTTATTATTCTTTTACTTACAAACTAAAAGAAACAACATGCAATATTTCTTTAACGATGAAATTTTAATTAATTAGTAAAAGTTACAAATAAGTCTTGTTCCTGCTTAAAATCTCATCTTCATTATTTGATTAAAGTTTTGTTAAGTCGTATTTATCTTTACTCTGTCTAATCTACAGAGACAATCGCATTACACGCGCGCGCGCGCACACGCAGTCACACAAATACGCACGCACACAAACACGTACCTAAAAAAACGTGTTGTAACGCGATTATTAGTTCTTTACGCTCATTTACAATGAACTGTATTCTATGTCCAAGAAGTGAAAATACGATTGTCTACTATTCTACCATTACATACCAAAACTTCAGCACCACTTCTGTGTAGTAGTTAAATAATAAACAGTTTCTATTAGTTCATCTTATTAATTTCACATAATAACTTTAATCTAGGGCAAAGTCACTTGTTGTATGTTATAAATATTTTGTGTTGATTAAAAGCCATATTAGAAGTGCATAGAAATGTTTTGCAAGTAAGAATGATACTTTCCTCGGAAAGTGGGGACTGCAGGTCTGGAATAAATTGAATTCCGGATGTCTTGGAAACTGCCAACAGTGCATTCACGTCTTACAAACATTCAGTCTTATCCTTTTAATATTATATATTGTTCTGAACTTCATTGATTAAGATTTACACTATTGATGCACTTGTATTTGAAAATAATGCTAATCAATAAATTATAACTTTTTCTCGTAAAATTATAATAACACTAATGTCATCACACAAATTACTAAAAAATAACAAATAAGTTACAGTTGTGACAAAATATATTGCTTGTACATTGTAATTGTTTCTTGTTAAATATCATTGCCGACAATACCAATTTCAATAAACATGTAAAAATGTGAATAATATTGTGGTTAACACATTTATAATTACTTGAGATAGGTACCGTAACTACGGATAAACATCGGCTAGTTTAACCTCGGACTGATCGTTTGACCTGCAATATTCAGTGACTACCCGGAACTCCAAAGCTCGAACTGTAATGTCTGTACGATGGAGTTATACAGCCATATATAGTGCCAGAAGATTCACAGCTGGGACTGCGTGGGCGAGGTATTCCACCCACCACATCCCGGTTATACGAGTAATATCCAGCTTGGAGTCTGAACTCCTAGTTACTACTGTCACATTTGTTATAAACTCTCCTCCTCTTTTCCCCTTCCCTCCCTCTCTAACTGTCTTTGGCATTGATAAGTTCCTGTTATACGATTTTATTTTTATAATGTGTATATTTAAATATATATATATATATATATATATATATATATATATATATATATATATATATATATATATATATATGCTATTATATCTTTCTACTGTGAGATTGTTGCAACTAAAGGCTTCATAAAGCAGAGAAATTGTTGTTAGAATAAACGGAACGGTAGTTTATTCTACCATGTATTTAAGTAGGAATTGTTTAGTATCCGTGGCAGAAGAAAGATTACTTCTTGAATTAAATAAAAAAAAATATTTTATAGGTGGGAAAAAATAAAATTTTTAATTTATTTGTTGACAATGATGTCGTTGCTGAACAATATAATATTGCCTATGGACTTAACAGAAGGCCCTATCATCCATAACAATCAACTGGGAAGTCAATTTTTTTATCACAATAATCAACACTTAAGTCATGAGAGATATTACTAATCAAAACTCCTATGCAGAGCATAAGATGGCTTGAGTTATTGCAAGAATTATATTGAACACTTGCGTACGATCTCAATTTTTTGTAAACACAGTCAGGTTATAATACTGTCAGCAGGTTTCTGGCCTCAGCTAATTTTTGTATCTGAAAGAAAACAGCTTCAATCATATAGATAAGAATTTGAATTCTCTCCAACAAATAGAATTTTTGACAAAAACCAGATAAGTGATTGATCAATATTTTTAATTATCATCTCAATTACAGATCTCACTGCAAATGGCGTAATTTCGTACGCAAGACCTGTTTAGAGTCAGCGCGCATGCGCATTGCAGTGTTCGCTCGCCTCTGGAATATTTACCGCGAAACGGACCTTACTTTCCGGATGACCCTTGAACATTATAGTTTGAGAGAATTCCAAAATCTACAATTATTATTAAATCCCGTTGATAATATTATGGCTACCAAGACCTCGTCTACGGGATCGTTATACCCGCCCTAGAGGATGCTCGGTCCAGCAACGGGATAATCGCCTCTTTCTCCTTGATTAACGAACGTGATTATGTTTTATATCAGACTCCGTTTATCATACAAAGAGAATTTTTATTTTGTCCATTACACGCTAATTGTGCCATGTAACAGGGCCTTCCCTGTAAAAGAAGATGACTCTACGTTCCCCCTCTGATTGTTAAATAGGAATTCGGGGTTAGTTTCATATACGATATGGACTTATTATGTCCAACATGTCAAAATACAAATGCATAACACCATTATATTACCTACCTTCCAGTACTACGTCTTTTGATAAGCGATTAATAGTTTAAGTAATAGACGTTGTCATGTATTAATTTAAATATTAGCTTCTATGTTGCTTTGATATTTGCACGGTCAATGATTTTACAGGTTAAGTATTTTAAAATTCCGTCTTATAATATCTAGAAATTCTCGGTAGTTAAATGAATCTACAGACGTAGGTGGTCGCTAAGGAATGACACTATTCTCCGAAAGCGGAGACTGCAGGTCCGGACTAAATTGAATTCCGGATGTCATGGAAACTGTGAACAGCGCCGTCACATCTTACACACGTTCAATCCTACCCTTTCAGTATTAAAAAATATTGATTGGTCTGTACTTTGTCAGTGTACATGTATTTTGAGAAGTATTTATTTCAAATTAAATTAAATTAATATACTTTCTATTTATCGTATTGTACTAGGGTCAATAAGTATAAAATCAAGTAAACACACTCTCATCAACAATGCATGTAAAATCTATTGTCTGATAAGTAAGAATGAGAAAAGTATAATTAAAGAACATAAATCCACGAAAAGATTGTAAAGTTACAGTAAATATGTTTAGGAATAAAATGAATACAAAGTCAACGTAAATATTATTAATTTGAAATTCAAATTGTACTAAACTTAAACTAAGAAGAATAGGTTGAAGAATACAAACTCCATATTACAATTTTTGCAAATCCAATATCCGAAACATTTTATATAGTCTATACAATTTTGAGGAAACTAATACATGTGTAGATTAAGTGCAAGGCACTATGTAAAATACTTTAACGGGAAATTAGAACTAGTAAAATACTGGTAGTATACATTCAGTTATAATAACCAATTCTGCTCATATTATTCTCATTTACTAAAAGATGACTCTCCTTCGCTGAACTAACTCTTCAAAATATATTAAATTAATCGAAATGTTAATGGACTTCAATTCGTGTCCTATCCTTATGAGTTAAAAGTGTAAAATTGTAGTGTAATCAGAAAAAACTTTGATTGCATTAGTACCTGTTACTCAGTGATATTTAGCCTTCAGAATATTTGGATTCAAGAGGTTTGTAGCTACCAAACCAAACTGAAAAGTTCAATATGTGTTTATGTTACATCTCCTTAAAATGCCTCACGTTTTTAAACTACAGAACTACAATAACACGCTTATTATCTTAAATAAACTAATACTGAAAACTATAAAAATCTCTTTAGAGACGATGTCTGAAAAGTATCTTTTGAAAATAAATAAGAACCGTAAACTGTGTAACTGTTTCGTTCAGCACACGACATCAGAAACGTAAATTGGTTACCTTGTTTGCTACCTACACGTCTTTATATGTACGAATTGTCGCGTAACTACAACCACTGTTTAGAGAAGTGTTACTACGTGTTCTCGGCGGTTGTAGCTAACAATAATGGCCTTGTACGAAAATTGTGTCTTAAAAATTATTTATCATACAAACAATTTTTAAATACTTAAAATAATAATTAGCAATTTGCTTTTAAACTAACACAGTTATACTAGTTTTGTCCGATTGAATCGTAAACAAGATTGAGTTGCTGAAGTTTCTGTAAAGAAACCAGCAACTCAATGGTTTATGGTTTATGTTTTGAGTTGCTGTTGTGTATTTAAAAACTAACGCTAGTGTATGTTGATTGGGCAGTATGGTTGCCACATTTAAAACGTTTAAAACTCGGCTCCAACTAAAATAGACCATTTTCGTGGTGCGGATGAGTGACACATGTTTGCGAACATGTGTACGGTACAGATAGTTACTAATAGAAGTAAGGATAAAAAACGAATAAAATTGTATTTAAAGACAACCACTGGGATACTGGGTTGACATGCGATGGCAAATGATGAAATAAAGAGAGTATAATTACCGATAGACTTTACCAAAGTAATATAAGAATCTAGCAGTTACCCGCGGCCTCGCACGCAATTTCGAAGGCTATGCAACAAGGCAGGGAATTCAACAAGTTTGAGCACCTCTGGTTCGATTGAATTATATCTCCGAAGCCATTTTGAGTTTGCCTCATTGCCAAGATTATCAAAATATGCGAAAAATAAATTATGATAAATGTAAAATATTGGCGAAAATAATCCCGCTTAAATCAAAATTAATGTTTTGCTCCTAATATAAATATGTTAGATATACATTATCTAACTGACACAGAACTGGTATAAATGTTTTCTGAACAGTGTATAATTAAGGAATTCGAATTTTGGATAAGTAAGAACTAACCTTACATAATGTTAATAGAAATTATTGCAGTGCGAAATTTAAAGAGAATGTAATACTAGGACAGCTGACATTGCGAAATAAATATTAAGCGTTACATAAAAAAACTTTAGTTTCAGTGGTTTACGTTACAAAATAAATATTATATATAGACATCTATCATTTTGCTTTGACTTTCTCACCTCTATACATTCCAAAATGTCCACCAATTGCCCAAATTTAGCAACTAAAAGAGGTGCCTCTTTCTAGTACTATTTGAAAGCCACTTCTATGACTTTAGTTACTTAAACTCTCTAGTTACGAGCTACCGTGACAGGAAGTTTTAAGATGAAAGTTACATCAGTGGAACTCGCAGGTAATCGAGTTGTGAGAAATAACATTTCGTGCGAGAGTGCACAAACGATGTGTATCGGCAGAGTCAATGACTCGTCACTTAGCTTTACAGGTACTTTTTCTGGTGATGCGGTAGACATGTTTTCAAACTGCAAGACTTTTAGAGGCATATGGGATTTATTACATAATTTAATTGAAAAATTGAAAATGATAGAAATGTTTGTAAACATATATTAAAAACATCCAAGCCCAACTTAAAATGTTCTAGTTATAATCCTATTGAGTGCCAGATTTTTGGAAATAATAATGAAATCGAAGAGTTTATACAAATCAAATAACAATATCCTTTTTTACTATTTTGATGTACTACTTTAAACCAAAGTTAAAACTCAAACCATTCGAAATATTCCATGAATCTCATCTAAAAAAATTCGAAAAGTTATATACTGCCATTAAATGCAAAATGTTGCAATCACTTTCGATATAAAAATACGGGTGTAACTCTTAAAATTACAGAAAGGAGGTTTTGTACCAACAAATAATCTTAAACTTGCTGATAAAACTTAAAATAGTGTGATGTAAAATATTCTAAAGTAAATCTATTAACACTAGTAACGCCCAAAAAGTTTTAATTTGTCAGAAAGAAGACAATGTTGACTTGGAAACATCTTACCCATGCTTATTGTTTCTATCTATATTAGTTCAAAACTTTACAGGGGAATGAATGTGCGCTCAAAAATAAGTACATGTGTTTTGCAATAAAATATTCTTCTGGTTTCTATATATATTTTCTATTAAAAAAATAAATACATTCATGAAAAGTTTGTTTTAGTAGGCAGATATTTAGTTTACATCGGACCTTGCTACATCCATCTGATGAGAACCAGTAACGACATACCTGTAGGGTAATTGACTAGGTTAATGATCATGGTAGCTGGTGCAATTAGGGGTTTTAATGAGATTCTCAACATATCTGTCTGTGTTATTGGTGATTGAATTTACTATTTTAGCTAACGTAGATAAGTGTTAAAAACAAAACATTGTTACCAATTATAGTTGTCTGCTTTAAAAATACACGGAATTAAAAAAGCCATATTAGTGATTATTTTACAATATATTGATGTACGCCAATGAATTATAGTAACTGTGTTTTGATCCATCGATCGTAAGTCACCCATTGATTGAGCCATTACAATGGATTGAAACAATAGAATAGTATTTGTAATGTCAGTTTGGATTAACAAAACCGAGGTGTAAGTCTATAGTGTTATCGGGTGTCAGTCTTATCGGGGATAGCATTGAGAGTTAGCCATAACCAGATTATTCCTAACGCCAGGGGCGTAGTTAAGAGTGGCAAGGGAGGTAAATTCAATAAGCTGAGAGAGAAACTCCATAAATAGTATAGAATTATTTTATAATACTATGCCATGTTAGAATGTATAGGTGGTGTAGCTTTTTTAGTAGCTAGTTTGTTGTCCATAACCTTGTCAATTAGATATTCTTTACTCTTAGATGTCGATTACTCTTCGTTAGAACAACAGCTTTCCTTCACGCTAAAAATATTGTTAACGTACAATCACATAGAAGTGTAAACTTCCGTAACAATACAAACAGGTACAAAAAGTGTTCCGATCCATCTATTGTAAGTCAGCCATTGATTGAGCCATTACAATGGATTGAAACAATAGAATAGTTTACATTTGTAATGTAAATTAATACAACCGAGATGTAAGTCTATAGTGTTACTGGGTGTCGGACTTATCGGGTATAGCATTGAGAGTTAGCCATTACCAGATTGTTCCTAACGCCAGGGGCGTAGTTAAGGAGGGCAAGAGAGGGAATTCAATAAATTGGGAGAGAAACTCCATAAATAGTATGGCATAATCATCAGAAACAAATAGACACAGAACATATAGTATGGTTATCATCTTGAGAAACTTTGTAAAAATGTAACACATTGTAAATTGGTCTTTTGACCGTTGGAAGTTAAATAAATAATATAATACCCTCCCATGTTTGAATGTAGGTGATGTAGCTTTGTTAATAGCTAGTTTCGTGTTAACCACGTCGTCAATAAGATTTACCTTAAGTCATGTGATATCTACTACTCATCGTTAGAACAACAGCTTTCTTTCCCCCGAAAATATTTTTAAAGAAAAATCGAATAGAAGTGACCACTTCTGTAACAATACAAACAGCTACAAAAGTAACCATTCCGAAGCTGTGTAAATCAAAGGGACGCTGTGAAAAATTTAACTTACAATAACATACCGCACATTTATTTAAATACATAAAAGGATAAAAGTTGGTTCAGTATAGAATCACAAAAGTTGTGTTTTACGTTTGACTATAAACACCAAGTTAGAATAATTACCAAACTAACAATTGCAGGCAATTGCATTGGGTGCAGGCTTTTTCAATTTCACAAACACTAGTCAATCGTAATTCTTTCTTGAAGGGTTACAATCACTAATTGCTTTATTTAAGTTATCTAATCATATTTGTAAAAATTAATACAATGAATATTTTTATTTCATATAGCTTGTAATAAAATTACGAGATAATGAAATATTTTGCTACAACTGGAATGCAATGGTTCCCCCATTCCTCTTAAAATAAACCCTGGATCCACCACTGTTTAGTGACATACCATGATGTCTACGCCTCCCCCACACAGCCTGCATTGCTGTGTTGTGGTCCGTTTGTACTAAGCCAGCTGTGCTGCCTGGACAAACAGAATCGTCAACATTTTAATTAACCCTGTCGTGCACATTTCTCATATCGTCGTTGCCTAGTGACAGGCAATGATGTCAATGTATATTCCCACACAGCTTCACGTGTTTGTGTTGTGTTCCGTTTATGTTAATACTATGTCATACACTGCTAAGAACAGATACTCCCACATTCGAATTAAGCTCTTGCAAATAAATTATTACTCTCTTTACTTCTCTCTTTTTCATTTTAGATATGGAAATGAAACAAATTATCCTTTGACCTTTCATAATAAATGTGGTTAATAATTAATTTGTATTAATTGTTCCTCTTTGTTTATAGTTTTTTATTGACGATGGAAGGTTTGAAAGGAAAACAGGATTTCGGACATTTGCAATTGTAATAGGTTATAAAAGGTATCACACAACGTTTCGAGGATTGGGATCTATCCTCTTAATTATTATGATTGGGTTTTGTGGGAGAAATGTTGTTCAGTAAGAGTGGCCTAGCACCGAAATCAGTCACTCCGTTCAGATAGGTGGGAAACAACCGACTCGAGTCAAGTTATAAATTCCAGAGCTTTTACAGACTTATGGGTCACGGAAAAGGTTAATCCTTTAGATAAAACAGTAGTCTGTAACTGATAAAACTGTTTAACTTAGTACCCTAGACGAGATTTTTTATCTTTTCTGTAATTTTTGCATCAGTGTTCTTGTTATAAAGAGATACATTTTTTGTTGTTTTGAGTTTTTCACGTTTAGAGATTTTCTTTTTCTTATCTGAATCGGAAATGTTTTTCCTCGAAATGTTCCAAACGCTTCCCTAGGTAGCATATACAGCAAATAGCCAAAAGTATTATTTAACTGTAACTGTAGATCTAGGCAATGAAGAATTCATTCATTCATTCTGATATTATTTAATTAAATATAGTTATTTAACGAACAAAGTTGTGTATGTGAGCACATAAGTACTTCAAATGGACATCCTTTAACATTGACGTTACTAACATTTAGGATGTTAACGCATTGATGGACAATAGCGATTGTTATAAATTGTATTAGGTGACGTGCCTGCTATAGCAATCATGACTACGTTACTGTATATAGCCGTGACTGCTATAACAGTCAAATACACAAGTGATGTTTAGGGTGATGACTGCTATAGCAGTCATAATTAAAAAATTAATAGGAACTAAACTAATTCATTTCTCAATTATCACAAAACGTTGAGTGATCAGGTAGGTCCTTATTTAATTTATATATTTCACTTGGAATTTTTGGGCAAACCCTTTCCACAGTTGGTAGCCCTTGTCAACCAGTTCTTTACAAATAGTGACCTGCTCTTTCATAATGCGAGCTGTCCAATCACTGTCAACCTGTTCTGAGTGATAGTGTGCATTCCACTGCAGTAGAAATGAGTACAAATAGTGAAGATTTAATTAAAATAGTAACAGAAATTTTAGACTTACCGAGTGAAAGTGATGTAGATCCTAAAACTGACCCTGTAGAATTAGCAAGTGAAAGTGATATAGATCCTACAACCTACTTTTGTACAATTACCAAGTGAATGTGATTTCGAACAAGTAAGTGAGGCTGAAAGCAACACACATACTAGTGCCGTAAGTGATCACAATATTGAGGCTGTAGGTCTAAATATCCTTAGTTCCAATGTTTTATCTGAAGAGTCTGAAAATGAATATTTTTCAGTCTCTTGTGTTTCAAGTAAAAACAACTCTTTTGTTGATAGCTCTAGTGAGGCTGACGATACGGATGAGGATCCAAACTATATTCCATCCGATGTAGAAAGTAATAATAGTGAGGAAATTGAGCAATCCTCAGAGGAGGAGTTAGTTTTAAATTTAAACCAACCATCTACCTCAAAAACCACCCAAGCTCCACCTTTTGGTTTGGTCTATGACACAAAACCTATTCCAGTTTTTGTATTTGACAATAGCTCTACCGGTATAAAATTACAATTACCTGAAAATGCAACTCCTTATTATGTTTTTAACAAACTATGGAGTGATGAGATTATGAACATAATTTGTCAATCAATAAATAACTATGGTATTTTGATGGATCGTCGTTCTCGTCCACACACGCAAAAGGTCGAAGAATGAGGAATTTTAAGCCAGTTACT
Organism: Homalodisca vitripennis; assembly: GCF_021130785.1. Taxonomy (NCBI): domain Eukaryota; kingdom Metazoa; phylum Arthropoda; class Insecta; order Hemiptera; family Cicadellidae; genus Homalodisca; species Homalodisca vitripennis. Next base: position 143,982,327 of record NC_060209.1, on the reverse strand, counting down.
ATTGATGAGTTGAAGAAATTTCTTGGACTTAGTTTATTAGGAGGTCAAATTGGGTTTTCCCGGTTAAGAAATACGTTTTCTACTGATCCCCTTTATTACCACCCAATATTCTCTTATACAATGAGTGGTAGGCGGTTTGAGCAAATACTATGTTTTTTTTAGCTGTAGCTATTCTACTCCTGATGAACTGAATGATGAGAATGATCGATTGATTAGAATAAGTCCATTGTTAAACAAATTAATTGAGAATTTTCAAACATCGTACTCTACATGTGAAGCATTGTCTCTCGATGAAAGCCTTTTGTTATTTAGAGGTAGGCTTTACTTTCGTGTTTATATAAAAATGAAAAGTCTAAATATGGCATAAAGTTTTATGAACTTTGTACTGCTGATGGATATGTCTTGAACATTGAAATTTATAAGGGGCAAACAAATGACTCCACCATTGGATCCAAAACCGAGAATCTTGTATTACGTATTCTTCAACCTTTCTTAGATAAAGGCCACCATGTGTACATGGATGATTTACTATAACAGCGTATCCTCTCAAAGAAACCGCTTTCAAGAAAAACGCACATCACCGGAACTCTTCGCAAGGATCGAAAGGACAACCCACAAAGTGTAACAAAACAAAACCTTATAAAGAGTGAAACATATTTGGGCCAGGAATGAAGATGTCTATGTATTGAAATGGAGAGATAAAAGAGAAGTTCTCGCAATAACGACGGGGTCACCAACCTAAAATGGCATCCTTTTCGAAATCGCCATGGTGCTCAACAAATCAAACCAGTTGAAATAAGTAAATACAATGAGTTTATGTCTGGAATCGATCGCAACGATCAAATGGTTTCTTATTATTCCTGCCCAAGGAAAACTACACGATGGTATAAGAAAGGTAATGTTTCATTTATTAGACATAACTACGTTACAATAGTTTTTTTATTTACAAAGGACATACACACTCTACTACTACTTTTCTTGAGTACAGAGATGCACTTATTAGACATCTTATAGAACTTCCTCAGGACCTTATTCATGGTCGTGATACTGTTGCACCTAAGAAAGAAAAACTATTACGATTCCAACTACTGTTGAGACATCAAGTCATTCACACGACATGGAAAAAAATACCGCCACCGGCTAATTGGAAACGATCAACATCCTACTACCTGAGATGTCGTCGGTGCTACAAAAACAAAACTAAGAAGCAGACTTCTTATCGTTGCTTACAATTGTGATGGTAACCCGCCCTTTGTCCAGGAAAATGTTTTTCAGATTGGCATTCTCAATAAATGTAGTATTACATTTTGACAGCCACACTATTGTAAGACGTGTGCAATTTTTATACTGTTCTTTATACTTATTTTCAGGGCTATATTGACTTATTTGTATCATATTTCTTAAAAACTTTTACAATAAATTTTATTGTTATATTGAAAACGTGATGACTGCTATAGCAGTCCTGACCTATTTAATAAATTTTGATATTGCAGGGTCCATGACTGCTATAGCAGTCCTATTTTTTTTCGTTTCCATGCAAACCTCCATGTTACGAGTACACTAGACATATCGATTTTATATCTGTAGGTCAAGGACTTAACGAGAATATCAAAGTGTCTCTCTAGGGACCCTCATAGGCTATGACTATGCTATAGCAGTCACGCATTTTGATGTAGTCAAGGATTTGAAGTGGCGTTAAGCAGTCACTTATCATGACTGCTATAGCATTCACGTCCGTCAATGTGTTTTAATGAAGTATTTATTAATGCTAAAAAAATGGAGTAATTATGAGAGTGAATACGACGGAATAGGGATGAAGATAAAGACAGAGTGGGAGTAGTTTAAGAAGGGAGGGAATGAGAGATTTAGGAAATGGGATAAGGGAGAGCGTCTACAATGGATTTGATAACAGTAACGAGAAATGCAGACAAGAAGACTGTAATCTCAATATTGTAACAGTGACGTGGTGGGTAGAATACCTCGCCCACGCAGCCATGGATATGAATGTCCTGGGTTTATATACCGGAAGCCCATAACTTATAATGCACGTTCTGGCGTTCCAGGTAGTATGAACGGTCAATTCGAGGTGAACCGATACGATGATGTCATCCGTAGGTATAAACTTCTTGAATCCAAATCCTGAAGACTAAATTTCACTGAGTAATAGGTACTAATGCAATAAAAGTATTTACTTATTACACTACAAATGTTACACTGTTGTATGACATAGGCTTACCTCGTAAGAAAAGGACTTGAACAGCAGTATTGTAGGCCATTAAAGTTTGAATTAATGGATTATATTGCGAAGGGTTAGTTCAGCGAGGGAGAGTTATCTTTCAGTAGACGAGAATAACAAGAGCTGAATGGGTTAATTAAAACTGAATGTACATTACCACTGTCTTAATGGTTCTAATATTCCATGCTAAAGAATTTTACATAGAGTATTGTTTTTAAAATAAACGTATAGACTTTCCTCAAAAAGTGTTCGAGTATATAAAAGATTTTATTTTGGAACTGAAAAATTGTAAAATGTAGATTATATTATTTAAAACTTACTTCTTAGTTTAAATATAGTACAATTTGCATGTTAAATAATATTTAAGTTTAGTTTGTATTCATTTTCTTCTTAATTATATTTATTGTAACTTTACAGGACAATAGATTCATGGCTTTACGTCTTCTAACAATACTCTTTCTATTCCTTTTTTTCTAACAATACTCTTTCTATTTCCTTCTCTTCACATTTCCTATCAGATATTACAGGATTTGTTGACCAGAAAAAAAAATATTTACAGTTCAGTGTAAAAACTTAGGGAGAAGCAGTTCGTGGAAGTGTTTTTTATGGAATTTATAACTATCTAAACAATTACAATACGATAACTCGAAAGTATATTAATTTAACTAAATTACTTAATTTAATTTAAATTTAAAATAAGTAATTTTTAAAATAAAGATCAAGACCAATTTTACTGAAAATTAAACAAACCAGAATGGAACTAAATTACCATACCCTACTCTAACCGAGGCATTGTGGCTTAGTGTCAAGCGGAGAAACGTTCTCATTGGTTCACTCACCTGTAAAGCGAGGTCTCTCCAGGGTTCTCCTAAAAAGTGGTATAAACCTCAATATCTTTTCAATGAGCCTTTCTATCCGATCTACTTGTCTGTCACAGGCAATGCCTTGTGATGTCTTTCCAAATCTATGGAAAGCTGCCCTCATAACTCCAATAATTCACTTAAAAGATGTCTATAAACCAGGAATACTCGTATGTGCACGTGTAGCTGGAGTTAAGTCTAATGAATCATAATCTACATGACTTCTTATACAAACCTTTTTGTTGTATGGAACTCAGTCAGTAATAAAAAATAAAATCAAAATTAATATTTATATTTCATTTCACTTTACAATAATTGTAATTATTACAAGTTAAATCAAACAACTGTTTAATGTGAACTGAGGTGTTAAATAATTTATCACGAAATTGTAAAATATATTCCTACTCTTTTGTGTAATAAGAACAACATAACATTTACTGTAAAGTTACTTACCGTTTTCTTACAACGCGTTATTCTATATTAAGTACTATAAACAATTTTACAAATTTAAATATTATTCTGTTATATTATAACTATACTATTTTCATACTGTAGTTTATAAATGATATCTCATGTCATACTTAGTAATTACCTTTGTATAATGTTACGCAAAAAAGTTAGTGTGCAAAAATTATCTAGTTTTTTTCTTGTTTACTACTTGTATACTTGTAAACGTTCCGTTTACTTGTATCGTAAATCTATGTTATTTGATGTTATTGGAAAATAAAGGTCATGAATAAAAATGTCTAGCTGTTATTAATGTTGAAGCTGGAGTAAGAGTATGGAATATAATTATGTTCTAGGTTGTTAGAGAGACTTGAAAAAGCAGGTTGTGTAAAATGCGTCTAAGCTACGATTTAAACTTCTTTGTCTAGAAAGAGACGTTAGGAGTTATCAGCTCGAACCAACATAGAGGTCCAAGAATGGATAGGAGGTTTCCCAAGTATCTTGAATCGTATCGTAATCGAGGACGATGATGTTAAATATATTAATATAAAGTTGTCGTCCAAAACTGACCACTGCACAGTGCCACTAACAAATTGAATGTATTTAACCAAGAAATGGACCTAATTAACTTTTAAATTAGCAAGGGAGAGAATTTTCCGTAAAATACGCAGAGGGCACTTTAATATTAGCAGCGTTGAAACGTAACCTGATAGCTCTAATCAAATATATGATGACTGAAGAAACTCTTTTCTGCACGAATACCAGAGGATAAAAATTTACTGAATACTGGTATGCTATAGTAATGGATACAAATCATTGTCTAAGGATACAAGTAAGTCTGAGGATACAAGACAGAGTCAGACATACAAGGAATACAATGTACTTTTCCTAATATATAACGGTATAAAATAAATTACGGTAGCAAGTAAGCTGGTGTTTAAACTTTCTTAAATAGAATAAGACGTCACAGGATTCAACCAGCTGCAACAAACATATAGATTATAGATTGAACAGGAGGTCTCTTAAGTACCTTGCATCAAAATCGTGGATGATGATGTTAAATACGAGAATAGTAGAATTGTATCTGAATACTGACCACTGACCTTTAAAGAAATCCGCAAGCGTAACAAAATCCATTTACATTATATCCATTATTTTTTGAATAGTTTCTATATATATAGAAATATATTATATATATATATATATATATATATATATATATATATATATATATATATATATATACACCCTGTATATATTTCGGGAGATTATTCAGCAGAATGATGGTCATATGGATGACACGTGGACCGCCTAAAAAGTTTTATTACATAAAAAAAGAGCACGAGAAATACTTTTACTGAAACGGACGAAATGTTACTGAAAAGTAAATATGAACTAGTAACCAAGGTCGAAGAACTATGATACACAAGATTCAAACTAGCTATTGAATTCGAAGCTGCTAAGCTGGAAAAAACTTTCTCTGCGACAGGTCAGAGACAAGTGCAAACCTTCAGTTGTGAGACGAGCTACAGAATCGAGTGATCTTCCTTCCAGTACAAATGGTAGTGGGCCTGGAGTGGATCGCTCTCCCAGAGAATCGACCGTGCGAAGTGTTATCATGTCTGATCCTAGCCGTGCCGGGGAATTGGACCTATCTACGGATGGAGTTCTTTTTACAACAATGACGTCCACCGAGGTTACTCGAATTACGGAAGAGCTTTTGGCACGTGCAAGCGAAACTTCTAGCCGAGAGTTCAGAACTGCACAAAGAAACGGTAGCATGAATCTGTCAACACAAACTCTACTATGAGATCATTATTTAGTTCACCTTGTAATGGTAGTGGCAGATATTTAACAGATAACAATATTGATGATAGGCTTGCTAACCTGAATTCTAATAGCGCACTGGTTATGAAATTGAGTACATGTTTTTAAATTAGACTTTCAGATGAAGATCAAGATAGAGGCATTCGTCTTAATCATAAAAACATAAATTTAATATTAGCAAGTAATGCTAAGGCTGATAACAAAACTGATTCCTGTACAGATGGTACGCATTGGAGCTTAGTTACTATGGAACTAAAAGAATAAATGTTACTGTCATTTGGATTCGCTGCCTGGTCACAATCAACAATCTGCTCTTGACTTATGTTAATTATTTACTAGGTTTTTTTAATTTTCCAAATTATCGAAACAAAAGATGTAAAATATAGAATAACTATTTTAGTTGCGGCTTTGAAGTCATAAAAAGTGCTAAAAAACAAGTTATGTACCTCAAGAACAATTACTGTAAACCCCTTTTATCAGACTATGTTGTCTGTTCTCAAGAAAAAGATCTAGAGTAAATAGTTCAAGTGTAAATAATAAGATAATCATTATTGATGACAGACATATAAGGGATCTGGCGGGATTGTTACAGCCTCTCATGTAACAATATTATGTTCTAGAATATTGTTATCCTGGAGTAGCAATGGAACTAGTTTTGAGTAAGTTGTTTTTATTGGGAAATCATTGCGTAAGCAAAATATTGTGTTAGTAGTCGATAAATGTTGGTCACTGTTCTCGAGTTTAGAGGTAAGCTGGCCACGTTTTAACCACGTTTTAAGTAGTAAAAAGAATCTTTAACTTATGTTGAAAGCCAGACTATTTAGTTCTTTTGTGTATGAGTGAAGTTTATTTTCAAAACAAGAATAATTCTGAGAATATTTTTGCTTTAAAAAAAAACCTGGAAATAGAATAAAAATTCACGTGTTTTCAAGTGACTTTAATTTTCATTTCAATTTAACTTTTGAAGGTACTTCTTAATTAAATTTAAATTACTGTGTATTGTAACTAATAGAGTACGGTACACATGCATACGAATGTGAAGAACACTGCAACCTATTTCTTAAACTCTGCGTTGAAGAAACTATTTTTAAGGAACGTTTTAGCAAAATTCCTTTCAACGAAAAGAATCTTCTTCTCTTTATACAAGTATATCTTAATAAGAATTTTACTAAACAATTTAAGAAAACATGTAAGTGTAGGCGTTTTATCAGTATCTTACCATTTGAATTTGTGCTACCTGTATGCCTTTAGTATCTTCCCCCCACACTAATACTTTCATAGAACACCCTTACATAGGTATGGAATCCAACATGTGTAACCCCAGAATTTGATAATGAGTCAAGGTGTAAGCAAGACATTTATAATTTACTTAGTTGCATTGTTCTACTTGCCGTGAAGTATCTCCACTTGGTCACCATACATAAATACTTTATTTCAGTATAGAAAGTATATTTTTCACGGTGATTATATAAATAACTTTTTTCTGTAGGCTGTTTTAGTGTATCAATTTATATACATATTCTTATAAATAGGCCTTTATCCGTACCAAATTTAAAGATATTAAATAATCACCACTATTGCTATTGCATTGTTGACTTAAAAATAAAATAATTCATGTAACGAATTTTGCTGCTTTTCTTACTGTTCATGAAATTATTCCAGTGAAACACTAATGAGCTTGTATAATTAGTATTAACAGCGCCGGACTAACTAGGACGTAACATGCAGCTAATTGTCATTGTTAATAATTAAGCTGTTACTTCATTAACACAGTGACGCGCATTGCGTGTTTGAAATTAATATTATGTTTGGAATTATTAACATAGCATATCCATCATGGATGTCTGGTTAAATACAACAAAAATGCTCTATTATTAAGTAAATATTAAATTGTGGTTAACAAATCACCCTGCACTTGTAACAAAATATTTAGTACCACTATTGTACAAAATAAATCTGGTATTTGGGAGTTTTAAGTGGTATTAGACATCTATGAGGTTTATACACAATCGCAATTTAAACTTAAATCAATCTCCTTTACCTTATTTTTATCAAAGAATAAAATATGGCATGTTACAAAATGGATGGCTTGGAACTGATTATAAACCAGAATAGATGGACCTGCGTAGTGATTAATAGTCAAGTAATAAGATGTTTGCAAAAATAAGCACTGATTAAAGACAATACGGGAATACAGTTTCTTAAAACGCTTTTACTAACTAAGTAAAAAAAGAAACATTAGCAGTACAATAAGACAAAACCTGTACATTAATATGCATCGTTGTCACCAATGATATGGTTGTTCTGCTACGTGTTATGTTTCTAAGATAAACTAGATTAATTAATGTACTACGAGATGTTATATTATCATATACTCTTTACTTCATATAAATAAATCTACTTAAACTAACATACCAAAACATAATGCGAGTTGCACTGTTCGTAAGTACGATACGACATTAAATCATGACTTATCTCTGAGACCTATACTGCCCAGCTAAGTAAAGTGCCGTAAGTAAAATTAATATTGAGTTATATATGGTTTCCTACATATTTGACCATGGAGAATCCAATGAACTTGTTTAAAGTTCCGTATCTCCAACAGCTAACGAGATATAAGGAGCAGTATGTACATCAAAAGTATCATATTAATAGGCAACATTGCCTCAAGTCTTAAGTTCTAATCGGGAATGCAGTAACTCCAGTGCACATACTGCGTTATGCTTAGAATTCTGCACTTACAGCAGTCTTGCTTGGTGGTTGTATAAACAACTGGTGTACATACTGCACTATTGACAGTGGATTTTGTTAGGTTATGTTTGGTAGCATAGATAGTTTTCCTACTACAGAAGATGTGCCCAGATATTTATTGGAAATTAATGAAGGACCTCGATCGTCAAACTCCACTTTAATATTGCCAGTCAATGTTAAAGATGTCAGATTATCAGATGTACATGAGTTTACCAAACATCCGTATACTAGTTTATGACATGAATACAAATCAACTAGTAACATGACAATATGGACATGGTAGAGGATGTAAGTTTACAGGTAAATGATTACCAGGATTTGAATTTCGCAAATAACCAAGATGATGAAGTTAATGAGCTAAAAATGAAAATAGGTTGAAAGAAAACAACAGTTACCTTAATAAATACAATGACAATAATACATTCTGCGAAGTTGCTAGTGCTGAGGTAAGTGAGATTTTCCGATTTTAAGTAAAGAGAATGTGAAAATAAACGTAAATAGGCCTAATGGCCTGAGCCTAAATGAAAACTCTAGTGACAATGCAGATCAACACGTTGCAGAAATCGATGAAGAAATCATAGGCCTAATTCCTGTCACTAAGAAAAGAAAAAGGTTTGATATCAGCCTAGATGAAAGGAAAAAATCTAAGTTGAACAAATGAAACCTTATACAGTTAAACAAATACATGCGAAAATGCAGATGGATTTTGCAAGAAAAAGTGTAGGCAGAACATTAATGCAAAAAGAAGAGAACTTATAAACAAACAGTTTTGGAAAATGGCGTGGGCTGAACGTCGCTATTTCACTTTTACATCGTGTGATAAGGAAGATCTCAAACGAAGGAGAGGTGAAAACAATGATACAGAAAAGAGATTACTTTCCATTAAATACAACTTAAAATATGCCATGGACAACCCACATGAGGTTTATAAGAGTTTTGTCTCATAGCATTAGGGTGTAAGAAAAATAATAACAGATTGGTGTATTATACCCTCACAAATATTTCTAAAGGTACTTTAACTCCACCTAGTGATAAGAGAGGATAATCACCATCAAAGAATAAAGGACCCCATGACGAAATTGTCCAACATATCATCCCATGATTTCACATTATAGACGGGAGCATGATACAAATGTGCGGTACCTTCCAGGTGTTGTGACATATCACTTATGCGCAATGGTATCATTAACAAATTTCCTGAGTTTAACGGGAAGGTATCCTATGATTTTTAAAGACGAATTGTTAAAGAACAACATGCATCCTTTGCACAACTATGACATGAGGAGTGTGAGCAGTTTATACTCCACGGTCACAAAAAGAAAATCTTGATCCTACATGTGGTATTTGCAAACAATGCAACATTCATAACGAATTAGTTATTGAAGCAAAATATGCATATACAGACTTTTCAGAACAAGACAAGAATAATCATAAACATAATCTGTTTTTCAAGCGATATGCAGAAGATTATCATGTTGTCAAGAGTTGATATGTATAAAAAAGTACTATTCATAAATCGTTTGATAGCCCACCACTAAACATTCGGTCTTGTTGGAAGAAAAAGTAAATTGTAAGTTCACTCCATCCTATGACATGAAGGAATATCCGGTCGCAATAACGAAGACAATGTTAGTGCCTTATATATGTTTAAAAACACACAGAGATATTGACAAAATTGTTCTTTGATTAAACAATTGTTCTTCCCAAAACAAAAACTGGTGCTTTCTTACATTTTAGTATATGTAGTAAACTCCGGTGACGTTGCAGCTACTGAAATAGCTTTAAACTATTTCCAACTTGGTCACTCAATCATTCATGAGTGCGGACAGCTTTCACCATCAGGTTGAGCACCATGAGGTTGAATTTAAAAATGTTCAAAGGAAAACTTATGACTTTGAAAACTTTGTGTCTGCTGTAAAAAAGCTAAGTATGCAAATGTTGAGTTTTTAAAATTGGAATATTTTGATTTCTTTCACTGGCCTAATTACATATCACAACAAAAACTAAAAAATCCGTCGAGATTGTACTTAATTGACATTGTTCATATTTAAGCTGAACGATGCATTTACCATTTCTTTGTATATGGTAGACTAATATATATATATATATATATATATATATATATATATATATATATATATACAGGGTGTACATAAAGTCCTGCACTGGTATAATATTTTCTAAACGATAACAGATAAATGAACAAGATTTGGTACATCAATACTACACCTAAAAATCTACTTTTTGAAGGAACTATAAGTTTTCTGTAATATCATGGGGACGTCCCGCAAGGAGTCAGAAGGAAATCTTAAATAGGAGCATAGGTCAATATGCACATCATTTTAAAGGGCTTATCTAGCAGAGTTTAATGCCGCAAACCGCACTCAAAAAGATTGATCCAGTACAAAATGGCGGCTGTTCAAAGTTTTTACTTGGTTACATTTCATTAGTAGCCATAACCCCGGTAAAGCAAAACTGCAACCAAACGAATACTGCAGATAAATACTACAATTTGATTGTCAGTTGTACAGAAGTGAATTACGACGTAGGTTATCCTCAAGGGGTACAAATTTGGTCCTAATATATTGATAACGGGGAAAACCTGATAACAGTAACAATTAGAAAGCTCTTATCTATGGGTCACAGTTTGGACTTTCCAATTAGCCAGTCTATTCATAGTAGGCTATTCTAGTTTTCTTGTTTTAGTAGTGCTGTCCAACCTTTCTATCAGTGCACTTTAGTACAAAAGAGTTTGTCGTATTGCTTGTAGTTCTTCAACTACACTATGTCGCTTGACGAACGTGAACGTATAACACTTCTTATGATGGTTGGTTGGGGAAACAACAGACGATCACACGAGGAAGCATGCCATTTATTTCATGACTACTTTCACGAGAGGCAGCCAATTTCTAGAAAAACTGTAGGGAGAACTGTTCAACGCTTTATGGAAACAAGAAGTGTTTCCGATCGTCATAGGACAGGAAGGCCCGCTACTACGACAACTGAAGGCAACTCTTTAGATGTATTGCAGTCATTTATTGAGAATCCGCAAGAGTCCCTACGCTCAGCAACACAAACTCATGACATCTCTGTTACGTCTGTTAAAAAGATTCTGAAAGGGTCTAATTTTAAGCCTTATAAAGTTGATTTGGTGCACGAACTCAACGAAGATGATTTTGATCGACGTATAGAATTTTGTGAAACTATGATGGCCAAAATAGATTGCAACGAAATTGATGCAAACAATATTGTGTTTTCAGACGAGTGTTCATTTATGCTGAATGGAAGCGTAAACAGGCACAATTGCCGTTACTGGAGTAGCGAAAATCCTCACTGGATGCGGGAGGCACATACGCAGTATCCACTAAAGGTGAATGTCTGGCTTGGTGTGATAGGTACCCTACCCAGTTGGTAGGTCCTTTCTTTATTGAAGGAAATTTAAGTGCAATATCATACCAACGTTTGCTAGAAAATGAAATTACACCAGCACTTCGAAACATGTTTGGAGAACATTACCAGAATATCTGGTTTCAACAGGACGGAGCACCCCCACACTACGGCATTGACGTAAGAGCCTATTTAAACACCGTTACCAATATATTAGGACCAAATTTGTAACCCTTGAGGATAACCTACGTCATAATTCACTTCTGTACAACTGACAATCACAATGTAGTATTTATCTGCAGTATTCGTTTGGTTGCAGTTTTGCTTTACCGGGGTTATGGCTACTAATGAAATGTAACCAAGTAAAAACTTTGAACAGTCGCCATTTTGTACTGGATCAATCTTTTTGAGTGCGGTTTGCGGCATTAAACTCTGCTAGATAAGCCCTTTAAAATGATGTGCATATTGATCTATGCTCATATTTAAGATTTCCTTCTGACTCCTTGCGGGACGTCCCCATGATATTACAGAAAACTTATAGTTCCTTCAAAAAGTAGATTTTTAGGTGTAGTATTGATGTACCAAATCTTGTTCATTTATCTGTTATCGTTTAGAAAATATTATACCAGTGCAGGACTTTATGTACACTATATATATATATATATATATATATATATATTATATATATATATATATATATATATTATATATATATATATACAGGGTGAATATAAAGTCAGGACCCCCCCCCCTCTACTTTTTTCTATAGGTAATATAAGGAGATATCCTTTGGGTAGTGGTGCAATATGGAAAGGAAGTTTCATTTTATGATTTTGAAAATTTTTTGTGTCCCCCAAAAATGCGAAATTTTAGGGGCAACCCAAAAATTTCAAATGTAAACCCCTATCAAGTAACCCCTCATTTTAAAGAGCATGAAAAAACTTAAATAGTGGTGAAAACCAGAGATTGCTATCTCTTTCCTAATCCGAAATAATAGCCAGTATTACCAGAACAAGTTTAATAGCTCACCACGTCACGAAGTCAAATCAAATGATCAAACATTTCATTTTTGGGAATCACATTATAGGACCATTTTTTATTAATGGGAATCTCAACGGTCAACTGTATTTGGAAATGTTACAAGAATCAATTTTTCCTGCAATAAATACTGTTATTAGGGAGAATCAACATGAATTTGAAGAAGAAATCGTTCATTTCCAGCAAGATGGTGCCCCACTACATTATTATCGTGCTGTACGACATTTCCTTGGGAACTCAACTACGTAATATGTAATTAGGCCAGTGAAAGAAATCAAAATATTCCAATTTTAAAAACTCAACATTTGCAGACTTAGCTTTTTTACAGCAGACACAAAGTTTTCAAAGTCATAAGTTTTCCTTTGAACATTTAAATTCAACCTCATGGTGCTCAAACTGATGGTGAAAGCTGTCCGCACTCATGAATGAGTGACCAAGTTGGAAATAGTTTAAAGCTATTTCAGTAGCTGCAACGTCACCGGAGTTTACTACATATACTAAAATGTAAGAAAGCACCAGTTTTTGTTTTGGGAAGAACAATTGTTTAATCAAAGAACAATTTTGTCAATATCTCTGTGTGTTTTTAAACATATATAAGGCACTAACATTGTCTTCGTTATTGCGACCGGATATTCCTTCATGTCATAGGATGGAGTGAACTTACAATTTACTTTTTCTTCCAACAAGACCGAATGTTTCGTGGTGGGCTATCAAACGATTTATAAATAGTACTTTTTTATACATATCGACTCTTGACAACATGATAATCTTCTGCATATCGCTTGAAAAACAGATTATGTTTATGATTATTCTTGTCTTGTTCTGAAAAGTGTGTATATGCATATTTTGCTTCAGTAACTAATTCGTTATGAATGTTGCATTGTTTGCAAATACCACATGTAGGATCAAGATTTTTTTTGTGACCGTGGAGTATAAACTGCTCACACTCCTCATGCCATAGTTGTGCAAAGGATGCATGTTGTTCTTTAACAATTTGTCTTTAAAAATCATAGGATACCTTCCGTTAAACTCAGGAAATTTGTTCCTATAGTGTGAAATCATGGGATGATATGTTGGACAATTTCGTCATGGGGTCCTTTATGAGTATCTTTAGGAATATTTGTGAGGGTATAATACACCAATCTATATATATATATATATATATATATATATATATATATATATATATATATTAGTCTACCATATACAAAGAAATAGTCAATGCATATTGTGTACAATATTGTATTGTAATTGTATTGTATACAATATATTGTGTGTATATATATATATATATATATATATATATATACAATATATATATTAAAACAAATTTGAATATTTAAAGCATTGTCGTAGTTTCAAAATGTAATAATCACTATTATAACTGGAGTAGCTTAATAACAGTTTACACATAACAGTGTTGTATGTAAACTATCTTTTCTAATACAGAAAAACGTAAAAATAAACTATTTAAGAGTTATTAAACTTATAAAACATTAAATGTTTACCTCAATTTATAAGATTTTTCTTATATGTTATATAAAAAGTAAATTAGGAATTGCATTTTTACTTATTTTTTATCAGTTTTAAAAGATGCAATACCTATATCGACTGAGTGATCCTGGTTTTCTGATATTGTTATTTTCATCAGAATCAGGATTCAAGAATAAATTTCCTCTCACAATCAAATCTTTAACAAAATATTTTAAAATAAAATACTTTGAGTTGTATTTTGAGATGTTGTAGTACAATTTATTTTGATTCAATCTCCTAGGGGTTCGGATCAATCAGTGCTACAAATGACCGAATCTGTCATGAACACCAACAACCATCCATCCTTCCACGACCTTACAAGGCTGTTTATAAAGTCTGCCAAGTGTCACTGGCAAGAGGAGTGCGAGTTTTATTCAAATCCAAAGACTGCACATTATGTTTTCTAAAAGGTAAATGTTTTACCCCTTCAAAGTTCCCAAATTCTAAAAGATGCAAAAATGAAAAGTGTATTTACAAATGTTCTGTTTATTTTAAAAAACATCTAGTAAGGAACAATAATTAAAAAGATATCATACATATATAGCTTTTATGGTTGCTGAGAAAAACTGTCCTCATTCTTATAAAACACTACTTTTGAGGAATGGCATGTATATTTTATCACGCTATTTTATAATGAAACATACCTAGCCTACAATAAAAGAGCATCTCTTAAAATTTCATTCAGTAAAAATACGCACATACGTATTTACAGTATACAAATTCTGAAGATCTCATGATGAGTAGATATAATGTTCTAATTTAGAAATTGAGCTTATTGTTATTGTTGTATGCATTTATGCTTTTCGAATATCCATAAACACATACACACACACAACACGTTTTGCAACCTATGAATCGATTCGTGCACTACATGTTACAATTAGATTACTTAAAAACGCAACTGTTTCGTGATGCACCAGTTTCATATTAAAAATTAAATAAATATATAATGATATTAATTTTCCTTTAAAAGTGAAGATACGTAAATGTGCACTGACAAAGGTAATATATAAAAACAAATATATAATTAGGCCTAGTTGTTACACCTCAGTTTAACATTGCCGATAGAGGACTTCTTTGGCAGCAGTGAAACTTAAGATACTTGGAAGTTTATTTGAATGACTTTGCTGAACAATTCCAATAAGAGAAACCTCTCCACCAGTCTTGATTACTAGGCTAGTCTTAATACGAATGCATCATCCTCACCATCAGTCCAGATTACTAGGCTGCTCTGGATACAAATGCATCATCCTCACTACTAGCCCTCATTACTAGGCTGGTCTAAATACGAATGCATTATCCTCACTACTAGCCCTCATTACTAGGCTGCTCTAAATACGAATGCATCATCCTCACTTCTAGTCCTGATTACTAGGCTGGTCTCAATACGAATAAACCATTCTCAGCACCAGTCCTGATTACTAGGCTGATCTCAATACGAATGCATCATCCTCAACACCGGTCCTGATTATTATGCTGCTCTAAATACGAAAGCATCTTCCTCATTATCAGCCCTTATTACTAGAATGGTCTCAATACGAATGCATTATCCTCACCACTAGTCCTGATTACTAGACTGGTCTCAATGCGAATGCATTATCTCACCACAAGACCTGATTACTAGGCTGGTCTCAATACGAAGCATCTTCCTCATTATCAGCCCTTATTACTAGAATGGTCTCAATACGAATGCATTATCCTCACCACTAGTTCTGATTACTAGACTGGTCTCAATACGAATGCATTATCTCACCACAAGACCTGATTACTAGGCTGGTCTCAATACAAATGCATTATCCCCACCACTAGTTCTGATTACTGGGCTAGTCTTAATACGAATCTTCACTATCAGTCCAGATTACAAGGCCACTCTAAATACAAATGCATTATCCTCACTATCAGTCCAGATTACTAGGCTACTCTAAATACGAATGCATCATCCTCACCACCAGTCCTGATTACTAGGTTGTTCAAAATGCAAATTCATCTTATCATTCCAGCGATAGTGAACACTCCAACACTATGCGGAAGTTATAAGTCAACAAGCGAATCATATAAACAATAAAAATAACTTAAATTAACTTTTAAAATGTTTTATATTTTCACTATACACACTGAACAAAATTGATACAAATATTCTTAACCAGTACTTAGGTACTTCCATCTAGTAAAAAATTACAATATAATATGCAATACAAATTAGAAATATTATAACTACACAATTATAAAAATCATACAAAAACTAAACAAACCAAAACATATCATACAAAACATAATATCAAGGTCTGTTACAGAGGCTCCAAACAGAATTGAGGAACAGTTATGTGCATTTTATCTAACGTTTGAATGTCGCCAATTTGAGCATTTACTAATTACTTGGCCATTTAACTTGACAATGGCTGTAATTCTTTCCAAGGAATTAAAAATGTATTAAAAAAAGAATGAAGTAAAAGTAATAACCAGAAATATCTTTTTAACATTTTTCAATAATATTTGAGAATACACTACACAATGGATTAGAAATAACTGATGCAAAATCAAAGTATAAACCTCACAAAGACGAATTAAAGCTTCTTATTATTTTCAACATTTTAAAGATTTATTCAACTCTTTTTAATTCAGCACAGCAGTAATTTCCTCCGTTTACAATATGTAAGATATTGTTTAAAATTTAACCTCGAATACAACATAACTCCCAAATCAAAACCTTTTCAACTCAAGCCAGTATTCTCAAAGTGGCAGTTATAAAAAATTTATTTCGTGTTTATGAAATGACATTTCATGCTATTAATCTGGTTTCAAAGGCATGTTATTTTATTTATACCATCGTAAGAGTCTGTTAATACCAGCTTGCAGTAGCTATGCGTCTCTCTTGTACAATTAATTATCATTGTATGTACATTTTCAGGTTATCACCGTACAAATAAAAGTTATATAAAACTGAGGACCAAAGTTTGAACCTTCAGTTGCTCCATAAGATAAGTAGGCTCATTAAAGAAAACCCAGTTGTAAGAAAGAAACTGCTTTCTATCAATTATAATAAAATCAACTCAAGTAAATCGCTAGAGAATCCAAATTTATGAACATTTTCCAACATTATAACATAATTTATTTAATAAAAAACTTATAAAACGTTTGTAAATTACATCAGTTTGTACGCCACATTCAAAACTTGTAAATATGTAATCACAAAAATTGAATATGAAACGATCGATCGATCGATGAAAAATCCATTTTGGTATATAGAAAACCTGCTCTTTACAAACGAGAATATATTTTGAAACGGATATAGTTCAGTCATTTGAGCAGACACTTAGGACAGCGTTATGCATGTAGTTAGAGATGCTCGACTAAACACCCTTTTTACATAATGGAATGACCTTAGATATTTCCCATTTAAATCTCCAGTCCTGCTCTCCTTTCCAAAACGCTTTCAAAAACTTTCTTTTATTCAACAAGATATATCTTTCCTTTTGAAAGCAAAACAGGATATTCCAGTGATCTAATCAAACATATTAGATCGCTGCATCGAGTTACATAAGAAGGAGGGAGTATTTGTATATAATTTATTTAAGCACTAAGTTCTCATCTGTGTTGATAACTGAATATTTCCGCCTATCCTCGACCAGAGTCATGCATGAAATGAAAAATGTGTTTATTAGAGGCGAAGTTAGGACTATAAAGTCCTCTCTACCACTTAACCTCGTAAAAAATTAAACTTACATACAGGTATACGTGTATAACTAAAAATAAATCTATTTATTTACCTTATACATTAAAAGAATCTTAGCTTTAAAAAAAATCTATAATTAATGTGACTTTATACATATTTACAATACTATGATAAGACACTCACGCATTCATTCAACTTGCATTCAGTTGCCCTAAGTACTACATTCCAAAGCTGCCAACCGCTATACCCCCTGAGCGCGCTTATCGATGGCTCTGATGTTTATAGGTAAGGCATTCCAAAATCGACAGGCAGAAACGTAAATTAATTACTAAAGATAGTTGTTCGATGAATTGGGATAGATAATAAGGATGTATCCCTTCTTGTAATTCGTTCACTTATTTCAGACATAAATTGAAAGTTGAAATTGAAGTTGTGCATGATGTCACAATGATAAAATAATTTTAAAATTCAGGTATTTTATTTGATTTATTATATTTTATTAATTAAAGTTTGTGGTAGCAGTGCCTTGAAGCCAGGTTCTTTAATATTATGTGTAGGAGAAGGAGGAAGCCTGTGTATATAATCTTTTGGAACACTTGTTACTCATCTGTGTTGGTAACTGGATATTTCCAACAATCCTTAGTGAAGATCAGGCACCATGCCAACATTATTAGTACATTGTCTAATTTAGTTTAGCTTTTATAACTTTTATTTAGCTCATGTGACTGTAGCCAGCTAGGTGTGTAACCAGATAAACCCTATTATCACCACAGTGAGCTCACCGTCCTTTAAAAATCAATTTATTGCAATTTAGAATAGATATACATGTTATAGTGAAATAACTGAATAACTGAATTCAAGATTTCTGTTGAATTACCATTACTTATGGTGGACCTCACCGGCGTGCTATAGCTATGTGTGTGTGTGCGTGCGTGTGTGTTCACCATACGTAATGTAAGGCTAATATGAACTCGACTAATACTAAAATGAAACGGAGTTTTTACAAATAATTTATTTGTAAATATTAAAAATATAGGATAAAAGAAAGGTATATTAAAAACTAACTATTATGATTATGCCTTTTTGATCAAGTTAACGGTCGAGTTTATTGATTTAATATTAGTTATAGTAGATATAATCTGCAATATGCTAGACCGTTCTTTTTATTCTTTCAATTACTGTTGAAAAGAAGAATAATCCAAAGTTTTTTGGTCTTCTGCGTTTGATTATTATAACACTTTAAGACAAAATTATGCAATGCTAAGATGTTGTTGCCATTTCATACTTTGTGGTTGGGCGCTGTCTAGTGGCAAAGGAAAGAAACATTGACTATAAATATATCATAGAAAAGTACGAGTAAAGTATACACACTGCTTGTATTATATGTTACATCAAGTAAAGTATGAGTATGATAAAAAATATTCAAAATTGTACTTTTAATTCATTAAACGACGGAGCTCCGACACGCTATGCTCACGCTGCCGCCGACTTTCTGAATATGACTTTCTAGATACAGTAATAGGCCAAGCAGAGCGATGGTCATTTTGTATAAACTTCACCATAACACATTAACATGAGCTGTAAATGGTTTACACAGGGCTCTTCCCTAGGAAAAATACATTGAACTCTGAGTACAATGTTCTGTTTGTGTATGGTAAAACGTACCTTTTAAATGACTGCTGAAAAAACTCTAGCACTGATTTTCTTAGCGGCTAAACGGTTAAATGTATCAAGTAGTCTAAGAGCCAGTGAAAAGAGCTACCTGTACGTATTTGACCAGACCTGGGGTTTTGTACAGTGAGGCCCCTATACATGACCCTATACATGACATGGCTATACATACCATACATGAGGTTGTGGTGACTGCCCACCACATTTATCAGACCGCCGAATCAACGATTAGAACCGGTCTTTCTGATAAGCCGCGTGCGGATGGAGGACCGGTGGTCTGATAAGGGGGAGTCTAGATTGAGTCAGGGACCAGTGAGGACGTCTGATCGGCGAGTGGCGGTGACGGAAATATTACCTGTCGCAAGTCTTATTTTTATTATTTATTTTAAGAATTGTGTGTCACACTATGGATTGATTTAATAATCAGGGGGGGGGTTAGGTGCCGGAAAATTATAGGGGGGTAATTGTAAATTCTAAATTGTTTGTATGTCGGGGCGGGTTTGGTCGTAATGGTAGGTCGGCGTGTCGGTATGTGTAAATTCGTGTCGGTATGTGTAAATTGGTGTCGGTAAGTGTAAATTATCTTTGGCGTTATTAAATTGTTTTACGATTTACTTTTACTGTTTTGTGCTTAAATTATAACTTAAAATTCTTATCAAAGCTGGTAGGAGAATATAGTGTAATTAGGATTATGGTCGCTCCACGGTCTTCATCGTGCAGGCGGGTACAAGCCTAGTCCTGCGCGATGACACGTTGGTTCCAAAAAATCCATCCCAATCGTCACAATTGGTAGCAGAGCGAAAACTATAAATTTTATTGAATCAAATTATTTTACATCTGTTTTCAAAATCTTTGGTTAACTAAATTCTTAATACTTCATTTCCAAATCTTAAATAAATTTTTTTTAATAGAACCTAAAACAAATCATTCGACATTATATAACTTTTCTAAATTGAATATGTTCTACACTTATTACTAAACAAGGTAATATCAATCTATTTATTTTAAAGAATATTTTATTATCAACAGATTATTATTATCGCGAAGCATTAATTAGTTTGCCTTTTAAATTGCCGTGTTGTTAGTGTTTAACAATTATCTCCTGCCAGCAATTAAATTATTTAGCCATACTTACGATCTTTATGTATTTCATTACTTTGATTATAATACAATAATCGATATAATTAGTTTCCAACGCTGCCGACACCACGCCGACAATGGAGAATTGGCTTACATTTCAAAATTATTTTGTTGAAATTAATATTAAAAAACCTTTCATTTTGCATTACAAACATATTAATTATGAATGATTTATTTTTGAAAGTTTTCGGCCATATTTTAATAGATATATATACGAGTATATAACTAATAAAAATGGGGAATTGGCATCATAACAAAAGTAATTACATTTCAAAATTTATTTTGTTTACATTGGTACTAATAAACTTTTATTTTGCAAACATATGAAATATTAAATATCAACACTTAAATTCGTTTATATTTGGTAATACTTCTAATAGTCACATATGTAATTAATGTAAAACAATTGTTCAAATGGCATATTTTCAAATTAAATCAAAATTTCAATTCCAACAGCTATGCTTGAATAAGTACATATACAGACAGTACTGCTAGTCTATAAGAATACAGAGTTGCGATTGTTGTGAAAGTTTGCATAGATCTATATAAACGAATACAACTGGATTGAGCTAAATTTATTTCAAGTATCCAAAACAAACCTATAAAAATACCAAAAAAATGCATAAAATTACATAAAATGTAAAAAAAATAAGTAAATGTCAGGATACTTTCAAACCAGTAAATGCTCACTTTCACAAATTTATTTCTTTCCCATATCCACTACACGGTGTGTTTTATTCAAGCAAGCTTTGGAAAACACTAAATTTTATATAATTTAATCTTATTACAACAGTAATCATCATCTTATTATAATAGATATTGGATACTAGATGGCTGGTTTTCTAGTTTTACTAATTAATTAGTGATACATTTATTACTATTTATTAATTTATACATTGATGATACGTTTATTACATTAGCAGTCAATAAGGTCTCTTTAATTCAAACCATACTAGATTATTTTAGAGTTTCCGTGTTTAAAAAATCGATCTTTAATGATTATAACAGTTAATACCATTTACAGGAGTAATTTCACATATAAATTGGGAGGTATGTTTTAACGGCAATATTAAGCCACAATATTGTATTTTCATACTATTATGTTGATTGAAAACATTCAAAATTATAGCTCTCATTGAAGTATATTTAATCGTATCTATTAGGCCAATAAAACTTTATTTTAGATTAATAGGTCTATTGATCAAAATTATAACTTTTATTCATTCGATATAATTTTAAAACCACTAGCAGAATCAGTTCATATTATATTTTGGTTCCAGGATGGGGTGTAGTCAGTTAAAGTTGGGTAAAGTTATATTATACTGGTAAATACCATATATTTTTGCCCGTTATCCCTATGTTTCATAAATGTCTGCAATTCAGTATGTAATTTTCAGAGCTACAACATGCTACAATATTAGTAAGTACAAGTTATATATTACTTCTCTCTATAATAGCAATAAAGCTTACATTAGTTATATCCTCTTAACCAAGATTTAAAAAGGTAAGTTAACTGATGGTGCGGTAGTATAGTTGCTGGAAATAAATATAATCTTATCGCCTTATTATCAGTACCGGAAGTAGGCCCTATTGTTTGCCTTCTGCTGGGATTTTACAACATGCTTTGAGTTTACTTAATTTATTTAGTACACTCATTTCAAACTTTGGTCTTTCATATTATCGTGAGAAAATCTCGGACAGGAAACACTTGAGAAAGTGGAAGTTATGTTTGAGAGTTATTTAAAGTATTGAAATCAATTGAATTATTGAATTTAAATGGTAACATGTTAATTAGTACATACTTAAATAATTATTGTTCTTATTTATTGTAATCTGTAGATATTGAAACTTTGGATATTTTTTTCACTGGGTTAAAAAAAAAAGTAATTAACTTATACGATAAGTCGAGTAAAGTTATGATACAACAGTTAATGAAAATTAAAAATTAAACATTATAGATTTTCCTGTTTATTTGCGTGTTTGAAATATCTCTTATATATATGCATACTGTTGGTAATGAATGGTTTGATTTAAACAATGGCTTATTCGCACCCGTTATAGAGATTTGTCTTTAACTAAAATTAATATATTTTAGACTCGGTATAACTCATGCAATTTAATATATTTCTTGCCTCCTATTTTTAGAAAGCCCTACGCCTCGCTCTTACATAAATTAAATGAATAATTCTCACGTAATTCAATTAATGGGTGACTCACTAGCCCGACGTTATTTTTTCTATTTAAGTAAGTTCAAAAGTTCACAATTAAAGGTTGAGACAAATTTTAGTTTTTCCGGACTTAAAGTATGTGATTTAAAGGATAAAATCAAATCACAGCGACCTTTTTTAAATTCTGATTACCCTCTATTCCTGCTGATCGGCACAAATGATATTCTGAACGCCACGCCTGTAGACATTTTAAAGCAACAATTTGTAGCTCTATTGAAATGCATTCGACGGCTATGTCCAAATTTACACATTCTAATCTCTCAGCTTCCGGTTTATCCTCGTATTCAACGGTGCAATCACACAGTTAATAACTTAAATGCCTTCAACCAGTTTTTATCTTCATTGAAGTCGGTAAACAACATTATTGTTCCTACTCCCACGGTCATTTATAATCGAAAGTTATTCCATAAATTTTACCCACATTCAGACAGACTAGACAGCGTACATTTTAACAATGAAGTGTTTCTACTTTTAACAATGTTATTGAAAGATATATTAAACAAAAAAACTCTTGAAACCAGTTATTAAAACCAGCCAAAATAGAATATAGACTTGTTATTTTAAAACTGAATTAAATGTTTCATAGGTTTAATATACAGACTGTTGTTATGTTTTCTGTAAAAAAATACTTTAATGCCAGTAAGTAATAAAAGGGTATCCATAAGATAAAATATGATGCATATATAAGCCTTAAGTAATAATATTACTAAATATAATAATTTTTTATCTATCCAATTGAATATTACGCTTAAAATAATTGGCCACTATAATAAAATTGAACTATCAAATGAAGCACTCAATTATTGCAGTAATTAATTAATAACAAATATATAGTAAAAGTGAAACATACAACAATATTAATTGGTAAACCCCCTTATGGTTACAATGGTACTGAATACCCCTCCATCTTTACATAATAAATAGTATTGTGATATTAGTATTGATATAATTTAGTAATTGATATAATTTATTTATATTGAGTCAAGCATAAATAAGATGTTAGAGTGCGAAGATATCCTCAAAGAAGACGTTAGTGTCACTGATCCACCGTATGAATGGGAAAAACGCCCTAAAGGACTGGCTTGGGTAAATCTACTAAATGCATCTCAGGCCAAAGAACAGTGCTTATGTTGGGGAATAACTCCAGCACCTAAATTAGAGAACAATCGTGTTCTACTAAAAGAGCGTATCAGTGGAGCCAACTGTCAAGCAACTGTTCTTAATCCAACAGAGTCGTCTACTAGCCATACAACCACCAACGAACTATACTACTGGAACGCGCGCTGTCCATAAGCCCTGTACTATGTTTTCCGGGCACACACAGCCGTGTGCTGCGGGAGTATCCATAGACTTGCAGGCGCTCGGAGTGGGCAAGAACTCAACCGCACTAATCGACTACACAGGTAACCCGCTTTTACATGTCACAACATGAACTTTTCATGTCACAACACGAACTCATCATTGGACATACTTTACTTCAGTCTGTCTCAACGTCTGCTACGAGAAGGTCAATTGTTATTTTTAATCGTTTTAAAGTCAATTATTATTTTAATCGTTTTAATAGGTGTTTAAGAGTTACAAATTTGTTTTATATTCGAGATGCTTTTTAACAATGGTAAAGAGTTGTGCTGCGTACAACTGTACTTCGAGATGGAGTAAAGGCTGCAACACTTCTTTTCACAAGTAAGGACTTAACATTTTTAACCATAGTAATACATTTAGCAATTATAAATTGTAACATGATATGTTGTATTTTATACTTGTTTCATAAACTTGCAAGATTATTAGGACCTAACAGAAATAGTTCAGTAAGTACGACTGTTGATGGTATATAAATAAATAATTATGTGTAAGACTGATTATCCGCTAGTCAAAAATATATTTTTATATTTTTAAAACTATAATTTGATATTTCTGTAAACAATTTAAAAATCTAATTACTCAAGAGAGTTGTTCCAAGTTAGCCTATCTATTCTTAAAGTAGATTTTAGCCTTTTTACACTATGCACCAAATTCCAATCCAGTACGAAACTAAAACATTTGTTTTATGTACTTCAGAATTATTGTTATGTTTTGATTTTTTCAGTAAATTATACAGACTTTTTATGTTTTAGCTTTCCGTTGGATGATGACAAACTTTTAAAAAAATGGATTATTGCATTGAAAAGAAAGAAATTCAAACCAACAAAACATACTGTTCTGTGTGGTAAACATTTCAAAGAAGACGATTTTCATTTAGTTTTACCAAACACAACTAAGAAAAGACTAAAAAATGAAGCAATTCCGACATTGTTTGACTTTCCATCAAATATCCAACCACCGCCAAAAAAACAGAGGAGGGTTGTCATCAAAAAGAAGTTACCCGTACCTATTCAGCCACCTAGTGCAGATCTTCGATTTGAAGCCAACACGTCTATGTCATCGGTAAGTTTAACATAATTATTTGTGTTGTCAGAATCAAAAAGCAAATGTGTAATATGATAAACATAATTTTTAAAAGAACGTAAAAACTACTTTGCTCCCCTGCACAGTGTTAAAAAACATAAAATCATTATATTAAATTGTTATTATTCTATTAATACTATTGTAAGTATTTTTTATTTGATATAAAAACTATAAACAAATTTTAAGCCAGCCTTGTTGCCGCAAACCTCAGTTATAATGTTCTATTGTTTTTATTGTCTGCAATTTTGCTGCGATAGGGCTATATTCAACGCAGGTTAATCTAACAGCATTTTTGTTGTATTTTTTGAGGTTCTGCTGCTGCCGTTGGAACACGACCAGTCAGTTTCCACACCAAACGAGCAAAAATCAACAGTTGGCCTACATCAAACACCGGTAAGCTGTAGTATAGTTCGTTGGTAGACATAGACACGGACATCACGTAAAAGGTTTTTTTTAGAGGATGCGGCTAGATAAAAATGTCTCATGAATTGGAGTGGGGTTCTTATACAAATGTTTTTTTTAATAAGTTTGGGTTAATAATTTTAATAAATTCACGAATGATAATTACAATAATTTTAATTGTTTGTAATTAATTCAATGCTAATGATTCTAGGATAAGCGGAAAACTGCATCACCATCCACATCTCTATCTCCCAGAAAAGTGCTATTGCGCCGGAAGGTTAAAGCTCTAAAGCAAAAATTAAAAAGAAGGGACTGTAAATTAAGGTCAATGAAAGAATTGATTTCAAATTTGAAAAACAAATTTAAAGCACCAGATTCGTTAATCGAAATTGTAGAAAACAACTTTACAGGGTTGCCTTTCGAGTTATTGTTGAGTAGCCTGAAAAAACAAAGGAAAAAGTAAAAACAAACATACTTTCACAGAAAGTGTTAAGGAGTTTGCCTTAACACTATATTTTTATTCACCAAAAGCTTATAGATACTTGCGGGCTTCAAATTTAATTTTACCACATCCTGCCACATTAAGAAAATGGATTTCAAAATTTAATTGTTGTCCAGGGTTTTTGGAGGAGGTATTCATGTATTTAAGACATAATGTTAAGGAACAGGAGCACCTAAGAAATGTAAGTTTGGTATTCGATTCCATGAGCATTAGAAAGCAGATAGTTTATGACGAGCAACTAGGGAAAAATGTAGGATATGTAGATGTTGGAGGATTCAAAATAGACAACAACGAGGAGATTGCTACAGAAGCTTTAGTATTTCAAATTGTTTCTTTGAGAGGCCACTTTAAATGTATCGTAGGGTATTTTTATGTAAATAAAACTTCATCAGTTTTTCTGTCGCAGCTAATTAAAGTGGCTATAGTTAAACTAAGTGAAGTGGGCGTTAATGTACAGAGCGTGACCTTTGACGGAACCAGCACGAATCTTAGCGCATTGAAACATTTAGGTTGTAAGTTCCCTGAAGCGCCATTTTTCAAACTCGATACTATGAATTACGATATTTGTGCCATTTTGGATCCTCCACACATGTTAAAACTAGCAAGAAATGCACTAGCGGACATAAAGGTTATAGACTCCGAGTCAGGGAGAATTTGTTTTAAGTATATAGAGGATCTTAATAATTTACAGAACAAGCTAGGTCTGAAAATGTGTAACAAATTATCAGACAAAACATGTTTTCTACAAAAATAGAAAAATGAATGTAAAGGTAGCTGCACAGACTATTAGTTCCAGCGTAGCAGACGCTTTACAATATTTGAACATTAAAGAACATCCACAGTTCTCAGATTCAGATTGTCTAGCAACTGTAGAATTTTTAAGAATAGTTGACAATCTTTTCGATTTTATGAACAGTAGGGATCCATTTGGAAGAGGCTACAAGGGCCCGATGAAACTAGAAAACAAAGCAAATGATGATTTAATGCTTAAAAAAGCAGACAACTATTTGTCAAAACTTAAAATTGGAGGACAATCAATTTTAAATCATGCAAGGAAGACGTTCGCTTTAGGTTTTCTAAGTAATATTAAGAGTTTTTGTATTTTAAGAGACAGATTGTTAGTTTTAGAGGATTTTAAATACTTGTTGTCATACAAATTTAGTCAAGACCACCTGGAATTATTTTTCTCCTGTATTAGAAGTAGGGGTGGGAATAATGACAATCCTAATACAAAACAGTTTACTTGGGCAGTAAGGCAACTAATGTTTAGGAACAGTGTCAGGGCATCTGAAAATTCCAACTGTCTTGAGTTTGACCCCAACTCACACTTAGGCCTTCTTGAGTTAGGCCATGGTTTATGTGTTGTAGATGACATAGATGACGAGAGTGAAATTGAGAGCGCCATATGTGTAATGGAAAATTATGATGACTCTAGTTTTAAGGATGAAATCTTGTATTATATCTGTGGAGTCATTGTTAGACGAATGGAGAAACAAATCAAATGTAAAGATTGTTGTTATGTACTCCATGCTAATGATTCTGATCTTAGAACATATACACGCCTTACTGATTTTAAATCTAAGGGCAAATTAATCAGATCAAGTGAGGATGTATTAAAGGTTGTTAAATATGCCTATTTGCTCAAGCTATCTGAGACTAATTTGACTACTGTAAATTTAACAATGAGAGTTTGTAACCATTTAACAGGTAGTGTATTCAAAGGACATTTAAGTAACGATGAATTTACTGGAAGCCATGAATTATTGTTAATAAAATCTGTAACTCAATTGTTTTTGAAAATAATATCTCATCACATTGCAAAACAAAAAACCTTGCATGTGACGAAGAAATCTAACTTGGGCATAAGACAAAAACTTAATAAAATGATTTTGTTTTCCAACACTTAGACTAAGTTTATCATGTTTGTGAATTGTTTGTGACATGAATTGAAATATACCACAAGTAATAAGAAAACATGTAGCCTACTATTTTACCTAGACTATATCTGGTTCCTGTTGTGTTAGTTACTGTCGTAGCCTACGGTAATTTGATAACGATTACAGGTTATTGTTTATAGTAATTTAACATACACCTCAAATGCTTAAGAAAAAACGCTGTGTAACAACAGATGTTAGAAAATTATGTTGTAAAATTTAATCATATTAGAGGCTACAGGGCGATTTAAAATGCCGCGAAAGCAAAACTGCATAGCCTGCTTGTACGCGGAGCGTGTTCTTGCCCACTCCGAGCGCCTGCAAACGTCAGACGCAACCCCGGATTTCGGCCCGGTTTCTGTAGCCCAGCGCGCGTTCCAGTAGTATAGTTCGTTGACAACCACAGACATTCAGAGTCCCGTAAACCGATTGGATGCAAATAGTCCATACAACGGCAACCGCTGTGGGAAACCAAATTGCGTCAGCCTTGTCGCAGATGCAGGGGACTTCACCGTCACCCTCGACATCACGCGCAATGTTGCCCTCTGTGTTAACTGATTTAATTACAGCTTTACCATCGCTTGATGGAATAGTTATTAGAAAACTACTCGATTTTGTTATAAAATTTAGGGAAATTTTGATGCTAAATTTAGCTAATCCAGACAGCGTCATATTAGCAATTTTACCTAAAACTACAGGTCAATTAAGAAATATCTGGCTACAAGCTATTTCATCAAAACAGAATCCGGAAAGTCTAATTAACCACCGTACTCGATACTTTTCTGCCTACTAGAGCTCGTCAACAGGCCACGGTCGAACTTATATATAGAACCCAGAAACCAAATGAAACACTGGTTAGTTTTATCAATGATATCAGACCGTTAGCAGAATTGCTTATACCGGCTATTTCACCCCAGGAGATGCTTGAAATTGTCATTACAGGAATTAACCCTCAAACCAGAGCTCGATTAGCGGGTTTTCCCGGCTCCAGCCACCATTTCTGAATTGTTGAGCTTAGCCCCCCGATTACAAGTAATTCAAAATACGGAAAACCGGCTCACACAAGATTTAAATTCACCGGAGTATTATCAACAAACTGGACCACAGGTCCATGGTGGACGTCAACTAAACCAGTCTTATAGACAAATAGGGAGAGGCAATGTAACTTATAATCGATATCCCATACAAGATCAGCAAAATAGTTTTCATAACCGCCGCAGTCAATCGGGACAATTTACTCAACATAGACCTCCTTTTCAAAATATGAATACAAACAATAGGAATCAACTATATAATCAATTCTCCAGAAATCAATCTCAACGTGGGTTTTTAAACTACAAAAGAGGGTTCTAATGGGCGGAGAATCCCCTCTTCTAACTTTAACCGCCCGTTTTGATAAAATCAAGCCAGCAGTGAAGACACCTTTCACCAAGTCGGCTCAAGCTCCTTCTTTCCCGGGAGTTCAGTTTTGTACAGTTCCTTTGACTTTTCGCAAGTTAATCATTAATTCTTTGGTAGATTCGGGTTCTTCATTCTCCATTATATCGAATGCCTGTTTTCAGAATTTAAAGAATATACCAAGGGTGATAAAATCTGTTTCAACCATACATGAGTCAGCCATTTCAGCCTCGGGACAAAATATAATATTTAATTTAAAGGTTATATTACACTTCAAAATTTCAAACTTGTCTTGGGATTTTCCTTTTCTTGTCGCCTCAGAATTACCAATGCCAATTATTCTGGGCTGTGACTTTCTAACTAAAACTAGGGTGATCATTAATATGGCAAATAAAACATTAACTTTTCCATATGGCACTCCTTCGGTCATGTATCTCGCTCAATCAGCTGAATTACCAAGTACAACAATATGTCCAATTAAATTAGGGGAAAACCTCTCATCTGATCAAGCGGACCAACTGTTAAGACTAGTAAATGAATTTCCAGAAACAATTACTACTAAATTAGGCCGTACAAATTTGGTCGAATATCAAATCAAATTAAATTCTGATACAATCGTTAGAAATAGGCCCTATCAGTTTGCTCCACCTAAAATGGAGGCAATCAAGGAACATGTGGATCATTTATTGGCCAACGGAGTGATTAGACCATCAATGTCTCCCTATGCGTCGCCAGCATTTTTAGTACCAAAGAAAGGCGGAAAAACGCGCATGGTAATTAACTATAGACAGCTTAACTCATTAATAGATCTTGAGGCAACTCCCATGCCAACTATAGAATCTGCTTTCCAGCACTTAGGGCAAGCTACTTTCTTTAGTTTGGTGGATTTAAATCAGGCATATTTACAGGTCCCTTTACAAGAGAACTCAAAGAAATATACAGCTTTTGTTCTACCTTTCGGGCAATTTGAGTACAATTTTCTGCCTTTCGGTCTTGCAACCGGCTCTCAAGTCCTAACACGTTTAATTGATCAAATTTTTGGAGATATAAAATACAAATATGTGTTCAATTTTTTCGATGATTTGTGCATATACACAAACGGTACTTTTGGATCAGCACTTGTGCCATCTCCGAGAAGTCATAAATCGGCTAAAGCAGGCAGGATTAACCATCAATCCAGATAAAATGACCCTGGCAGCAAATCACATCCAATTTTTAGGTCACACATTTGCCAATCATACCGTGACGATTCACACGGATAGGTGCAAGCCAATAGTTGAGTTCCCCGCTCCTAAAAACTTGAAACAGCTAAATAGATTCTTGGGTATGACAGCCTTTTATTCTAAATTCATTAAATCATTTGCAAAAATAGCGCAACCACTTAATAGTCTAAAGAAGAAAGGCGTAAAATTTACCTGGGGGCTTGAACAAACAATCCGCATTCGAAACTTTTAAAAACAGCCTTGACATCAAATGCAGTTTTGAAAATGCCGGATTTTAATCGATCTTTTGTTTTACAAACCGATGCATCAACCTCCGCCTTAGGTGCTTCACTCAGCCAAGAATATAATGGCAACTTGATGCCAGTGGCATTTGCTTCGCGACCACTAAACAAGCATGAGCAAAATTATGACACTCTTCAACTTGAATGCCTGGCTGTTGTCTTTGCCTTTTCCAAATTCCAACAGTATCTTGAACATAGGGAATTCCTTTTGCAGACGGATTGCTCGGCATTATCCTGGCTTTTAAACCACCCACGTCAAGTTGGAAAAATTTCTCGCTGGATTACATTTATAAATTCGTTTAAATTTCAAGTACAACATATCAAAGGATCGGATAATGTAGTTGCTGATTGTTTATGGCTATACATACCATACATGAGGTGGAGAGTCACTAAGCCCAAAGCGCTGAGATAAGACAGGTATAAATTTTTGGCGAATTGTAAATGCATTTAACCACGTCTACCGTTTTTGATATTTGAAAATATATATATATATATATATATATATATATATATATATATATATATATATATATAATCTAAAAACAACAATGGCAGACCATTATCGCGCATTTAGCTTAGTTTCAGACAGTTTTTAAAGTGTTGAAAAAATTAAATTTTGAAAGTAATTGACTAGATTTGCCATTAATATATTTTATTTATTTAGGGTCTTAAAAACTTATATTTATCACGGCAGACGGCTTTCTTGCGTACACTTCAGCAGACAACAAAACCTTAGCTTATTTTATTTTGGTATTAATTAAGCAAAATTTTTAAAACAGTGGTTTTGAAATAAAGCATTCCCGGAGTGATTATTTAGCAAATAGGTTTGTGAACAAAACAATGATATCTTAGAATTTATCTAGCTATTTCGAATAACAGTTTATATATAATGTTAATATAGTTAGGATAATTTTAGGATAATATTTCTTGTGTTCGTGTGTATGTGACTGAACTCCTCCTAAACGACTGGACCGATTTTGATGAAATTTTGTGTGTGTTTTCAATGGTATTCTAGAATGGTTTAGATTCACAATGTGGTCCACTGGAAAATGTAAAAAAAAATTAATTTCTCATTTTTAAGTAGTTGTTGATTTTGGAGTAGTTTACATTGGATCCGGCAGACTGCACTACGACACGTAATACAAAGTGAACTGATGTTAACAGCTGTTAACACTTTCAGCTGAAGTTCATCAAAGAGGCCGAAACATTTGTTTACATTTAAAATTTAGAAAATTATTATTGTAAAGTGCTTGATAAGTAGTGTCCATTGCATAGACGAAGTCATTGACTAATTTAAAATTTAGATTGCACTAATGATCGATAAACTATATAATGCAATGAAAATACTATTAAACGCTGTTTATAAAAACCATCTCATAGTACAAAGCCATGTATGTTTGCACGTAAGGTAATAGTTTGATTAGATCGAAGGGACATGAAAAGAGCCGAAAGAAGACGCTTAATAATCGAAATCGGTTTTTGTTTATAGGTAAACTCCACAATAATACTGGAAATATCTTAAACAGATAATAAACTTTAACAGACCGTATTTGATTTCTTTATAACCTAATTCGTTTATCGAGAATCATCCATAAAATAGAATATTACTGAATAGCTTATCAATGCCTAGCAAAATCCACAAAATATTGAGGCAGGAAATATGGTGCATATCTTCATATTGCGCCCTAGAGGCTCAAGAATAAATGACTATCAATTATCTCAAGAGTGTTGAGAATGTGATAGAAAAAGAATACGTGGATATAGTGTACTGTTTTTCAACAGGAAATTGCGTGCAAAGCCGCAGGAAACTGCTAGTGTTATATATTTCTAGTGTAGTAAATTACAAAATATAATTTCTAAGACATGGAAAATTTATTCGCACATCGAATGTAAACAAAAAGAAGCCACGAACGTGAAGTAGAAACTTTTATAAATAACGGTAGGGTTTTGTTATTCGTCAATTTTAAAGACGTGTCTGTGATGTCAAAGAAGGTAACAAATTTCTGTTTGTAACGTTATGTACCGAGCTGCATATCAACAGTTACACTTTGAACTGTGTTAGAATTGTTTAAACGTACCTGTACAAACGTACAGGCGGTTTTGGAAAGAGATTTATTATTTAGAGAAAGAAAACATATGCGTATTATAAAATGTGCTTATATTTTTGTTACATAACTACTTGATAATCTGTGTTGTAATTCGTAAGTCAAAAGCTGGAATAAACTCGAGGTTCTTAGCTTTTAACTTAACACTTATAATGTAATAAATAATGTCAATTTACAGTAGATAAGTCAAAGTCTCAATAAAAGTCTAACTGACTTTGATAGATGATGAACTGACATTTACTATCACCTGTTTAAATATATAACGACAGCACATGTCCGAAATTCTATTATCCTTTTAAACATTGTCAGTAGCAAAGTTTAAACAAAGAACTTCAGAAACACTCTCACTAAGAAAGTTAACAAACTCTGTTTTAGGATTCTTTTCCATGATCAAAGACAAGTTCAAGTTTTATTGAAGTCCTTTGAGCTGTCAAATAAAACGTGTTTGTAATGTTGCAAGTAAATTCGAATGGGAATACGCCTCATTTTTCTCATATGTGCAATGCCATTGAGAAAAGCTATACTTAAGAGTGTCTGTTATTCAGCAAGAGACTGCTTGCGAAGCACCGCGTAACAGCTGTTTATATAAATTGTATAGAAAAGTTAAGAGTAACTTAATACTTACTTAAGTACGTTATTAATATTTGAAATATAGTGGTTATTCTATTTGGTGAAAACATATAGTTTATGTATAATTATTTTAAAGAATTTCAAAAATAACAACATACCGTTTAATCGTTACTTTGTTGACAGACTTCTTCTGAATGCTTAAAAGTTTATCCTCGGTGTCAAGTTGTGGTTTATCCTAGGCTTTTGTGGACACCTCATTCATCATTCCTTGAATAAACCGCTGTCCTCATAAACCTAAGTAAATGCATCCGGAGATAAGGCTGTCCACCGCCTTGTGAACACGTCTTTTAACCCATCTCTTTAAGTTTCTGTATAGTAATAAAAATAAAGCGAGGAAATTATAAAAGCCCTCTAATAACTCATCTATCAGACATAGCTTTTAAAAATGTATTTGTACGTGTATTTTACATAAATCATCGGCGATTTTCAAATTTGGCGTGAAACTTCATTTCTCCGTATACAATAATGGCCGACTATGAAAATTAGCTGACCATCATTGAAGGCTGTGTGATTCTTTTTTATGCCTTTGTCTGCCTGTTTGCAGGAAATCTCTAGAATGAAATGAGAAAAAAATGAATGACTTGAAATTTTGCAAGCAAGATCATCCGAGCACGTGGTGTGCGTACTCCTACCTTGTAGCATTTAGTATCTTTTCTATCGTTATAAAATTTCCCGCATTAATCTCAAAGCACGAGGATACTTCTACGTGAGGAAAATAAACATCACAAAACAATATTACTTTCTAATGGACTAGATATCACCGAAAAACGTTGAATATTCATACTTGGAGGTTCAAGTAACTTGATTGTCGCCGGGAAGGTAAGGTAGTGCAGTGGCAGGTAAGTGAGCCTCGCTCGGTTCGGGATAATGTACTGTCTGTCCCCATCATGAGCTGCATGTTTTAGTTAGTTATGCTAAAGTAGGCCTGAAAGCTTTCTTTATAACATTTTATATGGATATATGTCACCATGAATAAATATTACATTGCCTTCATGTGCATTTATTTGAGTAAAACGATTGTTGATACTATTGTTCCGAAATTAATATTCTCAGTTTTTATTTAAAGTGAATACTTCTAAAGTACAAAAATATACCATGTAAAGTTATTTACTGAGCAATATTGTATGGATTAAATTGTTTTGTTTTTTTTACAATTATTATAAGATTACAAACAATTTTTTATTGACTTCAACATACACTTTTCAATAAAGTTTTTTCTTTTTACTCCATAAATAATAAAGTAACATGTTTAAATCATACGGCTATACTCAATTTATTTACAAATTTATGTATTCTGCCAATTTCTCGTTTTCATCATGATTATCTGTAAGACATTATCTGTACAAATATTTGCTAACGTTCATCCAAATGTTATGTAGTGACCTGCACCATCACATATTTATTGAAGAGAATAAAGAGTCATAATGCACTACAAAAAATGTTCCTACAAGTTGCAATTCCAAAATAGTACATTGTGTCGATTTTGTTTTTTAAAGTTCACCCTTCTACCAATAAGTTACAAAGCACGATGTAAATAAGTCAGCCTTTTATTTATAACAATAATCCTAAGCAGATTAACACAATGATTTAACGAAATGGTCCTCCATATTTAATTTTTACTAGAATCACGCAATTAGTTTCAAATTTTATTGTTTTAAGATAAAACTTTTTAGATGGTGTCACGAAATATTTACACTTACCTTTATGTCTGTGTGCCAAAAAAAAAAAAAAAAAAAAAAAAAAAAAAAAAAAAAAAAAAAAAAAAAAAAAACCGGCATTTGTCTATTGTTTTATTTTTTGATCTGATTTGTTATTGTAATGAAATATGTGCGATACGTATGTGGAGTTCATGTATAGTGTAGTTTGTATCAAATTTTATACCCAAGGATCACAGTTGCAAGTATGTTTTCTGTGTATAAATGGTTTTATATACTTCCAAAGGTAACATCATCATACGATACCTGAATACTTATTTTTGTTATTATACTAATATAACGGTATAGTACATTCGCACAGTTAGTAAAGCTGAGACAAGAAGATACATTTATCTTATACATTTTTACAAACATAAATGTATGTAAAGAATAACATCTGCAGGTGTGATTTCTTATATATTACTATGTGGTTTAACTATGTGTTGCAATTGAATATACGACTATTCTTTATAATTTCAAATATGGTATTTTAAGAAGGCTTTCTCCATAATGTACTGATAATGTTAAAACTAACTGGTGTATCAATTGTGGAACTAGACTGTTAAGTGTTGAGCAAATACAATATTGCTCCATGCTTTCAACGGGGACGGCTCGATTACTCCACTGATCGTTGGCCCAACGACCCTCCTGGAAGAAATGTAATTTGTACAGAGGGTCGTTGGCCCAACGACCCATTTTACAAACATATAGAGGTTCGATTACTCAACTGGTTCGTTGGCCCAACGACTCTATTTGTTTCATTTCTATAAATTGTAAATAAAGGGTCGTTGGCCCAACGAACCATAATTTTTTATTTACTGGTATAGGTTCGTTGGGCCAACGATCAGTGGTGTAATTGGACCATGAATTAATATTAAGCAATAATATTTAAAGGGGGTCGTTGGGCCAACGAACCTAAGTGGAATGCATCGTACGATGTTCAACGATGGGCCCCTTTCAACGTGCTATAAAAATCAACTATTTTGTAATAATGTCCTTTTTGTATATGCATTTGTTAACAAAATTATAGAATAATTGATAAAGCATTACAGGATGGTTTTGGAACACTTCGACAAGGATTAGAGTGGCAGGTGAGTGTTTCTAACTTTATCAATAGGGGGTTAATTTAATTCCCATAATTGGGTCGTCAATTATGATTCGTTGTGCGGGTTTTTGAGGGAATAGTCCTAATATTGGGTATTTTAATAATTAATCATGACTACTTTGTTTGGAAAGTGGTTTCACAGCTTAGAATTAGAAACATATTTGGGTACTTTTTTGTTCGGCAACTATTTGATATCATAATAGATAGCACTTTTTACACGTATATAAACTTACAGTACATACATGGAGATGCTCATATCAATTAGCATGTAAACTTATATACTTTCAGCAAAGCGTAATTTTGTTAAAAAAATGGTGTTCATCCATATATATATATATATATATATATATATATATATATATATATATATATATACAGGGTGAGTCAGAAATATGGTAAAATATTTTAAGAGGTGATAGTAGAGCTAAAAATAAGAAAAAAATTTTATATAATGGTAGGTCCGGAAACGCTCCATTAATGAGTAATGGCTGGCGAAAGATTTTGCTTTGTTTTCAGTTCACCTGGTGAAATTAAGTGATTCTGAAATGTTTTGTTCTTACTTTTTAACTCAAATAAGGTGGATTTATAAGGGAAATCACCTGAAAAATCAAATAAAAACCACTATAGAGGTTGTAGTTTGAACAGTTTTTGAGAAAAAGTATGTAATTTGCCAAAAATCTAATAACAAAAATACCGTCTTAAATGTTTGATGTCCAATAACATTGTTAAATGACCAATAAACAAATGGTTTTTTCTAATACAGATTGTAGAGAATTCAATTGAAAAAAAATGACCTCAGTTGTTCAAAATTCACGCTATGTTTGGACACAAAAAGGTATAAATTTTCCTGATGAAATTCTTTTAAATTGATTCATCATACAAAGTGGCTGTTGTGGATGAAAAGAATAAAATGAAAATGTAACGTTAAAAATATTTTGTGTATGTATAACAACTAGTGAAAACTGGTATTTTAATTTTTTAGAGTATAGTAAAAAAAAGGAGGAAGAGTGTGTGAGAGTTACAAAAGCAATTGATATTACCAACCAGGAATACGATATGGGGGTGGAACGCCTTGCCCAGGCAGCCACAGCTATGAATCTCCTAGGGTTGTGTAGAACGGTGTAATTTATAGAGTAAACTCTGGCGTTCCAGGTAGTTACTGAATATTGCAGGTTGAACGGTCAATCCGAGGTGAACCAGTACGACTTTTCCCAAGTTGTTTGATACAAATTAATGAATATGAATATGAAATATCAATTGATATTGAATCTTAATCATAGAAAGTTAGTATGTTACTGTATAACAGGTTGATTTATTATCCTAATAGTCATTGTGTAATCTCCAGTTTACATTGTTTATGACGTATAGATTAACACGTTAAGTAATTAAAACCCGCCTGAAATCAACCAATAATTATAAGTTTGTAGCTATTTAATGTTCAAGTTATTATTTATTCCCTAATGCAATATTCTTGTAATTATTCAGTTTTTATTGGCATTGTTTTTGTCATTTTACATTATACAAGATTTTGTGAATTTTGATGGTTTTATTTATATATTTGGTTTTACTGTAATACAATGTAATAGTAATTTGTGTTATCGATTTTCAATTAAAATCTACAGTGTATAAATGCTTGTACATGAATGCTAAACACCTTGATATATATTTTGCAGTAGAATATGCAATATTAAAAGAGTATGACTGGATGTACGTGTACGTAAGATGTGCCGGCGCTATACTCAGTTTAAAGACATCCGGAATTCAATTTAGTCCGGACCTGCAGCCTCCACTCCAGAGAATAGTGTCATTCTTTAGCGAGAGCCTACGTTTGTGAATTCATGTAATTGCAGCACATTTCGAGGCACAGTCTATTTTTGAATAACATAATTAACCATTATTAAAAATTACACTTAAACTAAAAATATAAACTGTTTGTTAAATATGGATAGGTGTTAGTTTAAACTATATACTACAATAATAGCTATAATAAACGATGTGCTATGCTCCTAAAACTACGAAACTGCGTGCGAAACCGCGTCTAACTGCTAGTCATATAATAATATATTAATTTTAAATATACGTAAATATTGAAAATAGATAATAAAGTACGCTGCTAAAAGTAGTATTTTTATATTCAGTGGAATTGTCATCTTAATTAAAAATGAATACTATTTTTCGCACTAAAGCAAGTACCATTGTTAATTAATACTAATTTCTAAATGATATACTATTTAATGTTCAGCAATACCTATGTTATTATTACTACAGCTTTCATACACATTGTACATCTTAAACATAATAGTTTAGAAATTGGGTCTTGTATCTGTATTTAATTTAATATTATTAGTATTAAAGTAATAGTCTGTACTTTGTCATATACAGTATATTAACATTGCACAGAGCCAACGAGTGGATAAAGAGTTGTTTACAAAATAGAAAACGTGAACAGTACGATTGGTAGTTATGATGTTATTGTTTACTTAGTTTAGGTTTAATTTGTAAACCAAACAAGAAACTTGCAGTTACAATACAAAAATTAATTGTTGTTCAGTGAACATTGTTGTTCGTAACACCAATATGAGGAAAATAAATGGACATTGTAGAGCATTAGGTTGGCTCTTAGTGTTAAAATAATGAGTTATTTGTCGCTTTATTGTTAAAACGTCAGTTTTATAAAATAAAGGCTACATAAAAAGTATTGAAATTTAAATTCTTCAAAATACATAAATGATAGTAATGTTCTCTACAATAGAGTTTTTATACGAAATGGATGCATTGATGGTTTTAACGTTTCTCGATAAACTTCTTCTATATTATATCCTCCATACAAAGTGGCAGATGTGGATGAAAATACCAAAATAGAAATTTAATGTTATCAATATGATTAACTGGTGAAAACAACTATTTTAATTTGTTTAGAGTGTTGTAAAATGTGGGGAGGGAGGGTGTGAGAGAGAGGAGTTTACAAATGCATATGATAATACAAACTATCACGAGCAAGAAGGCTGCATACTCGTATTATAAACATTATGTGGTGAGAGGAACGCCTTGCCCACGCAGCCACAGCTATGAATCTCCGGTTGTTATATGTGGCTGTATAACTTATAGTGCAAGCTCTGTCGTTCCAGATAGTTACTGAATATTGCAGGTAAAACGGTCAATACAAGGTGAACCGATCCGATTTCTCATGTTGTTACACATATTTTGAATCTAAGTCATGAACAAGTTAGAATATCACTGTAAGACAAGCGAATTTGTTCGAATAATCATTTCGAAAGCTAAAATTTACATTATTCATAATATACGGATTAACATATTTAATAATTAACGTTCATTTAATAAAATCAGTATTTACAATTTTGAGGCAATATATTTTTTATTTCTCAAACACCATTCTTTTTCATTCGTCTATAACTAAATGCTGGTTTTATTGCTATTATTATTGAGACGCTTAAATAGTCACATTAGTCAATATTTTGGGAATATAGCGATTGTTTTTATTTATATATGTCTTTTTAGTGTAATGCAATGACTACTAAAATATTATGTTATGTTAGTGAGTTTTAATTAACATAATCAATTTAAACATGCATGTGCATCAATAGTAAACACATTAACCAATAGTGTAAAGTATTCTATGTAATACTGGCTGGATGTACAAGTACGTAAAATTTGACGTGCGCTGTTCACAGGTTCCATGACATCTGGAATTCAGTATAGACCAGACCTGCTGCCCCCATTTCAGGGCATAGTACCACTCGTTAGTGACAGCCTACGTCCGTTGATTCATGTAATTGTAGAACATTTCCACGCACAGTTTATTTCAAATAAAATAATTAACCAAGGAAAAGTATACTTAAACTAAAAATATAAGTTGTTGGCTAAATATAGATAGCAATTAGTTTAAAATATTATATTACAATACTGGCTATAATAAACGATGTGCTGTTTTAGTGACTACCTGGGAAACATTGTTTATAGCTCATCTACTACAAGGCTTGCTATTTAAAGCTGGCCGTTTAATGGTATAAACACATAAATGATGACTTCTAGGACTTGCTCAGTTTATATAACATCTCAAATTATTCCTAAATGGTACCCTAAACTTCAATGAGAGAAAGTAGTAGAACGTCTATTGGCGGAAGAATTTATTAGAACACGCTTATTAGGGAGTTTGCCAACTAAAACTTAGGTTCCCTACGTTAAATTTACTATATGAGTTACAGTAAAATTACTATGTCATAAAAACTTGATTTCCATCATATGTACTTTCAAAGTACGAAATATTAAATTTATATAATATGTAATATACAATAGTTATAATAGTTATATATATCGTATATATGAAATAATGCGTAATATTTCATATCATGGTACCACATTTTGAATACGTATTCTAAAACGCATTGACATTTAAACTTAATATGTAAAAGCTAAATTTAATATGTATTTTCGAAAGGTTTTACTTCCAAACTACAACATGATGGTAAATTTAACGAGAACAATCTAAACATTATAATTATTACATTGTTAATGTAAATACTTGAGAAGTTACTGTATAAGGATATTTTAGACTAAACTACTCTTCCCCCTCGCCCTTCACTACTCCCCAAATGTAATGTCGGCTGAAATGGGCGGTAGGTAAAATATCGCCCGGATACAACCTTGTCGTTCTCCAACGCAACAATGTCTTCCTTTTGATATTGATCCATTTTATAAGACACTGTAAATCTATTTCCACTATGAAACTATCTTCTCAAAATATAAGTCCTCACTTTAATTAATTGTTGTTCGAAAATTGAACTAGTTCATATTACTCAATTACTCCTTATTGTGTTTCCCTTTGTTTAACATTTTTTTCGCATTCTTGCCAAATGAGTTCGCTTTTCGAAAATATTTAAAATCGATTGGACTATTAAAGATCTAAAACTGAATAAGTAATAAATATTTCCTTATTGTTTTAAACTGTTCGTTTTTCAACACTCGGCACGTTAATTGCTCGTGACCTTATGAAGGAGAGAGTCAAATTGAAATATTCCATGTACATTTATAAAGGTTCTACCAATCCAAGTTTAATAATGTTTGACCTGAAAAGTTAAATACTGTAAAATATAAACTCGTTAATAGTTGTCTTATATGATCACGTTAAAATACAATAAGTGATGCAATATGTTTTTCTTCTATTTAATCAAAATGCCATATACGTAAAAGCCAAATTAGAATCTTATATCTGTAAAGGATAATAATTATTATTATTGCTATAGTTATTTTCTAATTTTTACTACACGTAATATTTATTTATACAAACATTAGCGTGATATTTGTTTATTGTTATTTTTTCCTATTGTTAGATTGTATCTGTCACTCTTCTTTTTCAGCCATGCACACATGTAATTGATTTTTATTTATTTTTAAGTTGTTTGTTAGTCTACTCTTACAATCATTATATGTTAAATGGTGATGTATGTTAGTTGAAAATAAATAATACGTTTATGTCAAATGAGTTCGTAATTGATATGTTTATAAGCAATGTCTGAGAACACCCACAACTCACAGATTATTATAAGTATTGTAGATACAACTGAGTCTTAACAAACTCCCCCGTGACGCTCCTCAAACTCAGAAAACAAACATTTATTCGAAGATGCTTACTTTGATACATCTTGTTCCGCTGAGTTGAATGCAGTGAGAATTTCCTTCCAGCATATCGAATTCTTAAATTTAAAAAAGTGCATTATGTAATCGGAACAAATTGTTAACTGCAAATTAATTTGCAGCTATACTTAATCTAATTATTGATAAATATAAGAAACAATACTGACAAAACTCTAATTGATTATTTTGATCACAGAAGATTATCATCG
Organism: Homalodisca vitripennis; assembly: GCF_021130785.1. Taxonomy (NCBI): domain Eukaryota; kingdom Metazoa; phylum Arthropoda; class Insecta; order Hemiptera; family Cicadellidae; genus Homalodisca; species Homalodisca vitripennis. The sequence continues at coordinate 143,939,953 of NC_060209.1, read as the reverse complement.
TAACCTATACTAATCTAGTAAGCCTCAATACTTATTGTTAAATCCTTCCTTTCAATGCTGGAACGTATGACACGAAACACACTTCTGAATAATAAGCTGAAACTTTATTTTGACTGATATATAACACGTTATAGGTATAGAAACACATTCTTTGTAAGCGCGCTTCTGCCTCATCTAATAGCAGGCACGAAATGCCCGAGGTGTGGTGTAGAGACAAAGTTTGTTTAGAGCAAGTGATGGGAGCTAAAGGTGAGAGATGGATACAAAGTTCAAAGGTCATGGAGTTAGCATTGGAATACAATTTTATAGCTTGTTTTTAAAACGTCTCCCAAATTTTTAAACATAAATAACGTATTTATTACTACGGAACAGTTCTGAAAATGTATTATTTAATAACACCGAATTAGCTATAAGGTGTTTATTAATTACTAATACAAACAAATATTACATTTTGAATTGTGTAATATTATATCCGATGTCATTATTAGCAATTTCCAGTATCTAATTTCATTACATAACTGTTATTATTCTTTTACTTACAAACTAAAAGAAACAACATGCAATATTTCTTTAACGATGAAATTTTAATTAATTAGTAAAAGTTACAAATAAGTCTTGTTCCTGCTTAAAATCTCATCTTCATTATTTGATTAAAGTTTTGTTAAGTCGTATTTATCTTTACTCTGTCTAATCTACAGAGACAATCGCATTACACGCGCGCGCGCGCACACGCAGTCACACAAATACGCACGCACACAAACACGTACCTAAAAAAACGTGTTGTAACGCGATTATTAGTTCTTTACGCTCATTTACAATGAACTGTATTCTATGTCCAAGAAGTGAAAATACGATTGTCTACTATTCTACCATTACATACCAAAACTTCAGCACCACTTCTGTGTAGTAGTTAAATAATAAACAGTTTCTATTAGTTCATCTTATTAATTTCACATAATAACTTTAATCTAGGGCAAAGTCACTTGTTGTATGTTATAAATATTTTGTGTTGATTAAAAGCCATATTAGAAGTGCATAGAAATGTTTTGCAAGTAAGAATGATACTTTCCTCGGAAAGTGGGGACTGCAGGTCTGGAATAAATTGAATTCCGGATGTCTTGGAAACTGCCAACAGTGCATTCACGTCTTACAAACATTCAGTCTTATCCTTTTAATATTATATATTGTTCTGAACTTCATTGATTAAGATTTACACTATTGATGCACTTGTATTTGAAAATAATGCTAATCAATAAATTATAACTTTTTCTCGTAAAATTATAATAACACTAATGTCATCACACAAATTACTAAAAAATAACAAATAAGTTACAGTAATGTTGTGACAAAATATATTGCTTGTACATTGTAATTGTTTCTTGTTAAATATCATTGCCGACAATACCAATTTCAATAAACATGTAAAAATGTGAATAATATTGTGGTTAACACATTTATAATGACTTGAGATAGGTACCGTAACTACGGATAAACATCGGCTATTTTAACCTCGGACTGATCGTTTGACCTGCAATATTCAGTGACTACCCGGAACTCCAAAGCTCGAACTGTAATGTCTGTACGATGGAGTTATACAGCCATATATAGTGCCAGAAGATTCACAGCTGGGACTGCGTGGGCGAGGTATTCCACCCACCACATCCCGGTTATACGAGTAATATCCAGCTTGGAGTCTGAACTCCTAGTTACTACTGTTACATTTGTTATAAACTCTCCTCCTGTTTTCCCCTTCCCTCCCTCTCTAACTGTCTTTGGCATTGATAAGTTCCTGTTATACGATTTTATTTTTATAATGTGTATATTTAAATATATATATATATATATATATATATATATATATATATATATATATATATATATGCTATAGTATCTTTCTACTGTGAGATTGTTGCAACTAAAGGCTTCATAAAGCAGAGAAATTGTTGTAAGAATAAACGGAACGGTAGTTTATTCTACCATGTATTTAAGTAGGACTTGTTTAGTATCCGTGGCAGAAGAAAGATTACTTCTTGAATTAAATACAAAAATATTTTATAGGTGGGGAAAATAAAATTTGTAATTTATTTGTTGACAATGATGTCGTTGCTAAACAATATAATATTGCCTATGGACTTAACAGAAGGCCCTATCATCCATAACAATCAACTGGGAAGTCAATTTTTTTATCACAATAATCAACACTTAAGTCATGAGAGATATTACTAATCAAAACTCCTATGGAGAGCATAAGATGGCTTGAGTTATTGCAAGAATTATATTGAACATTTGCGTACGATCTCAATTTTTTGTAAACACAGTCAGGTTATAATACTGTCAGCAGGTTTCTGGCCTCAGCTTTTTTTTGTATCTGAAAGAAAACCGCTTCAATCATATAGATAAGAATTTGAATTCTCTCCAACAAATAGAATTGCTGTCAAAAACCAGATAAGTGATTGATCAATATTTTTAATTATCATCTCAATTACAGATCTCACTGCAAATGGCGTAATTTCGTACGCAAGACCTGTTTAGAGTCAGCGCGCATGCGCATTGCAGTGTTCGCTCGCCTCTGGAATATTTACCGCGAAACGGACCTTACTTTCCGAATGACCCTTGAACATTATAGTTTGAGAGAATTCCAAAATCTACAATTATTATTTAAATCCCGTTGATAATATTATGGCTACCAAGACCTCGTCTACGGGATCGTTATACCCGCCCTACAGGATGCTCGGTCCAGCAACGGGATAATCGCCTCTTTCTCCTTGATTAACGAACGTGATTATGTTTTATATCAGACTCTGTTTATCATACAAAGAGAATTTTTATTTTGTCCATTACACGCTAATTGTGCCATGTAACAGGGCCTTCCTGTAAAAGAAGATGACTCTACGTTCCCCCTCTGATTGTTAAATAGGAATTCGGGGTTAGTTTCATATACGATATGGACTTATTATGTCCAACATGTCAAAATACAAATGCATAACACCATTATATTACCTACCTTCCAGTACTACGTCTTTTGATAAGCGATTAATAGTTTAAGTGATAGACGTTGTCTTGTATTAATTTAAATATTAGCTTCTTTGTTGCTTTGATATTTGCACGGTCAATGATTTTACAGGTTAAGTATTTTTTTAATTCCGTCTTATAATATCTAGAAATTCTCGCTAGTTAAATGAATCTACAGACGTAGGTGGTCGCTAAGGAATGACACTATTCTCGAAAAGTGGAGACTGCAGGTCTGGACTAAATTGAATTCCGGATGTCATGGAAACTGTGAACAGCGCCGTCACATCTTACACACGTTCAATCCTACCCTTTCAGTATTAAAAAATATTGATTGCTCTGTACTTTGTCAGTGTACATGTATTTTGAGAAGTATTTATTTCAAATTAAATTAAATTAATATACTTTAGATTTATCGTATTGTACTAGGGTCAATAAGTATAAAATCAAGTAAACACACTCTCATCAACAATGCATGTAAAATCTATTGTCTGATAAGTAAGAATGAGAAGATTATTGTTAAAGAACATAAATCCACGAAAAAATTCTAAAGTTACAGTAAATATGTTTAGGAATAAAATGAATACAAATTCAACGGAAATATTATTAATTTCAAATTCAAATTGTAATAAACTTAAACTAAGAAGAATAGGTTGAAGAATACAAACTCCATATTACAATTTTTGCAAATCCAATATCCGAAACATTTTATATAGTCTATACAATTTTGAGGAAACTAATACATGTGTAGATTAAGTGCAAGGCACTATGTAAAATACTTTAACGGGAAATTAGAACTAGTAAAATACTGGTAGTATACATTCAGTTATAATAACCAATTCTGCTCATATTATTCTCATTTACTGAGATGACTCTCCTTCGCTGAGCTAACTCTTCAAAATATATTAAATTAATCGAAATGTTAATGGACTTCAATTCGTGTCCTATCCTTATGAGTTAAAAGTGTAAAATTGTAGTGTAATCAGAAAATAGTTGATTGCATTAGTACCTGTTACTCAGTGATATTTAGCCTTCAGAATATTTGGATTCCAGAGGTTTGTAGCTACCAAACCAAACTGAAAAGTTCAATATGTGTTTATGTTACATCTCCTTAAAATGCCTCACGTTTTTAAACTACAGAACTACAATAACACGCTTATTATCTTATATAAACTAATACTGAAAACTATAAAACTCTCTTTAGAGACGATGTCTGAAAAGTATCTTTTGGAAATAAATAAGAACCGTGCACTGTGTAACTGTTGAGTTCAGCACACGACATCAGAAACGTAAATTGGTTACCTTGTTTGCTACAAACACGTCTTTGTATGTACGAATTGTTGCGTAACTACAACCACTGTTTAGAGAAGTGTTGCTACGTGTTCTCGGCGGTTGTTGCTAACAATAATGGCCTTGTATGAAAATTGGTCTTCAAAATTATTTATCATACAGGAAATTTGTAAATACTTAAAATAATAATTAGCAATTTGCTTTTAAACTAACACAGTTATATTTACGATTGAATCGTAAACAAGATTGAGTTGCTGAAGTTTCTGTAAAGAAACCAGCAACTCAATGGTTTATGGTTTATGTTTTGAGTTGCTGTTGTGTATTTAAAAACTAACGCTAATGTATGTTGATTGGGCAGTATGGTGGCCATATTTAAAACATTTAAAACTCGGCTCCAACTAAAATAGATCATTTTCGTGGTGGGGATGAAAGACAAAAGTCCGCCAACATGTTTAAGGTACAGATAGTCAATAAAAGAAACAAGGATCAAAACCGAATAAAATTGTATTTAAAGACAACCACTGGGATACTGGGTTGAAATGCGATGGCAAATGATGAAGTAAAGAGAGTACAATTACCGATAGACTTTACCAAAGTAATATAAGAATCTAGCAGTTAACCGCGGCCTCGCACGCAATTTCGAAGGCTATGCAACAAGGCAGGGAATTCAACAAGTTTGAGCACCTCTGGTTCGATTGAATTATATCTCCGAAGCAATTTTGAGTTTGCCTCATTGCCAAGATTATCAAAATATGCGAAAAATAAATTATAAATGTAAAAGATTGGCGAAAATAATCTCGCTTAAATCAAAATTAATGTTTTGCTCCTAATATAAATATGTTAGATATACATTATATAACTGACACAGAACTGGTATAAATGTTTTCTGAACAGTGTATAATTAAAGAATTCGAATTTTGGATAACTAAGAACTAACCTTACATAATGTTAATGGAAATAAATTTAGTGCGAAATTTAAAGAGAATTAAATTCTAGGACAGCCAACATTGCGAAATAAATATTAAGCGTTACATAAAAAACTTTAGTTTTAGTGGTTTACGTCACAAAATAAATATTATATATAGACATCTATCATTTTGCTTTGACTTTCTCACCTCTATACATTCCAAAATGTCCACCAATTGCCCAAATTTAGCAACTCCAAGAGGTGCCTCTTTCTAGTACTATTTGAAAGCCACTTCTATGACTTTAGTTACTTAAACTCTCTAGTTACGAGCTACCGTGACAGGAAGTTTTAAGATGAAAGTTACATCAGTGGAACTCGCAGGTAATCGAGTTGTGAGAAATAACATTTCGTGCGAGAGTGCACAAACGATGTGTATCGGCAGAGTCAATGACTCGTCACTTAGCTTTACAGGTACTTTTTCTGGTGATGCGGTAGACATGTTTTCAAACTGCAAGACTTTTAGAGGCATATGAGATTTATTACATAATTTAATTGAAAATCTGAAAGTGATAGAAATGTTTGTAAACATATATTAAAAATGTCCAAGCACAACTTAAAATCTTGTAGTTATAATCCTATTGAGTGCCACATTTTTGGAAACAATAATGAAATCGAAGAGTTTATACAAATCAAATAACAATATCCTTTTTTATTTTGATGTAATACTTTAAACCAAAGTTAAAACTGAACCCATCCGAAATATTCCACGAATCTCATCTAAAAAAATTCGAAAAGTTATATACTGCCATTAAATGCTAAATGTTACAATCACTTTCGATATAAAAATACGGGTTTAACACTTAAATCCCAGAAAGGAGGTTTAATACCAACATATAATCTTAAACTTGCTGATAAAACTTAAAAAAGTGTGATGTAAAATATTCTAAAGTAAATCTAATTAACACTGGTAACGCCCAAAAAGTTTTAATTTGTCAAAAAAAGACAACGTTGACCTGGAAACATCTTCCTCATGCTTATTTTTTCTATGTATATTATTTCAAAACTTTACAGGGGAATGAATAAGCTCTTAAAAATTAGTACATTAGTTTCGTAATAAAATATTCTTCTGGTTTCTATATATTTTATATTTAAAATTAAATATATTCATGAAAAGTTTGTTTTAGTGAGAAGCTATTTAGTTTACATCGGTCCTTCCTACATCAATTTGATGATAACCAGTGACGACATACCCGCAGGTTAATTGACACTGATCATGCTAGCTGGTGCAATTAGGGTGTTCAATGAGATTCTCAACATATCTGTCTGTGTTATTGGTGATTGAATTAACTATTTCAGCTAACGTAGATAATCGCTAAAACAAACTATTGTTACCAATTATAGTTGTCTGTTTTAAATATACACGGAATAAAAAAGTGGTAGTTCTACTATATGCGTAATTATTTTACATTATATTGATGTACACCAATGAATTATAGTAGCTGTGTTCGGATCCATCGATCGTGGGTCGCCGATGAATTGAGCCATTACAATGAATTGAAACAATAAAATAGTTTACATTTGTAATGTCAGTGTGGATTAACACAACCGAGGTGTAAGTCTATAATGTTACCAGGTGAAAGACTTATCGGGAATATCATTATGAGTTAACCTTTACAAGATTGTTCCTAGCGTCAGGGGCGTAGTTAAGGGGGGCAATGGAGGGAATTCAATAAGCTGGGAGAGAAACTCCATAAATAGTATAGAATAATTTAATACCCTACCATGTTTAAATACAGGTGATTTAGCTTTGTTAGTAGCTAGTTTGATGTCCAAGATACTGTGATGTCAATAAGATTTACTTAAAGTCATGGGGTATCGATTATTCTTCGCTAGAACAACAGCTTTCCATCCCGCTAAAAATATTTTAAAAGTACAATCACATAGAAGTGAACCCTTCTGTAACAATACAAACAGGTACAAAAAGTAACCATTCCGAAGCTGTGTAAATGAAAGGGACGCTGTGAAAAATTTAAATTACAGTAACATCCCCACATTTATTGATGTACATAAAAAGATAGAAGTTCGTTCAGTATAGAATCACAACAGTTGTGTTTTAAGTTTGACTATAATCGTCAAGTTATAAGAACGATTTTCAATTTCTAAAACATTAGTCAATTTCTTTCTTGAACGGGTTACAATCGCTAATTACTTTATTTAAGTTATGTAATCATATTTATACAAACTAATAAAGTGTGTACATTTTTATTTCTTATATATATATATATATATATATATATATATATATATATATATATATATATATAGGAAATAAAAATGTTATATATAGCTTGTAATAAAATTACGCGATATTGAAATATTTTGGTCCAACTGGAAATGCAATGGTTTCCCCATTCCTTTCAAAATAAATCCTGGATCCAACTACTGTTTAGTGACATACCATGATGTCTACGCCTCCCCCACACAGCCTGCAGTGCTGTGTTGTGGTCCGTTTGTACTAAGCCAGCTGTGCTGCCTGGACAAACAGAATCGTCAACATTTTAATTAACCCTGTCGTGCACATTTCTCATATCGTCGTTGCCTAGTGACAAGCCATGATGTCAATGTATATTCCCACACAGCTTCAAGTGTTTGTGTTGTGTTCAGTTTATGTTAATACTATGTCATACACTGCTAAAAACAGATAATACTCCCACATGCGAGTTAAGCTCTGACATACCACTGACTAATCGCTTTACTTGTTCCTTTTAATTTTGGAACTCGAAATAAAATAAATTATGCTTTGACTTCTTATAATAAACATGGGTAATAATTACTTTTTAATAATTGTTCCTGTTGTTTGTTCATATTGCATGCATCACTCACTTTTAATTAATTATTTTTGTAACTAAGCTTTGTTCTTTCATTTATGTAATCTCGCATTTATGTTTCTAATTGTATATGGTGGATTAGGCTGAATGCACTCAGTGCAGATTTCTTAACCCATTATAAATGACACATTAAGGCGAGTTACAGGAGAATGTGTTTATAGGGGAAAAGATAAGACTTTTTGTACTTCGTGCATAGGGTCATATCCGAACTGCTTTGGCCAAATATCTCCTAATGTTGACTGGATCGGTTTGGTGATTCTACAATGTTTATTATTGATTCTAAACATTTTAGGGTAAGGGACTGTTCAGTCAATTGGTTTATATCTCCTTTTAATATGAGCTATACATATTTTTAAAGACTAAGCGAAATCCTTATAGTTGGAAAAATATATGCTGTAAGACTCAGATACCATTCTCAGTCAGCGTCATCCTAATAGAAAAGAGTAAATCAAACGCATGTTTGAACGTGAACTTAGACCCACTCAGCAAGTTAAAGCCGGCCTCAGATTTCCATTTGACATATAAAAGGCATAATGTAGCCACTGAACATTTAGGAATTATTAAAACCCTTTGCAAAATGTTTTAATTGAAATATGTTAGTTACATAATAAACGTTAGATCAAATAGGATCTAATAGAAATATATTAGTAATAAGTTATTCTTTACAAGTTAATTTTTATTGTTGATATATTTAACTCTTTCATATCTTACTATATTGTTATATTTAAATATTTATTTATATTTAAGCAAAACTTTAGGTTATTACCTGTCTCCTTCATTTTCAATGAGAAATTCTCTACATAAGTATTCATACTATAATTATTTTCTCGACTACCTTATAACTAAAGTCCTAAAATAAGGATTTCAATTAAATTCCTTATTTAAAATAATATCCATGGTAATGGTCCTTTAAGTTATATAAACCTATCCACAGATGTCTATAAATATACAAAAAAGTATATAATTAATACACTGTATATATTTACAGTAGTCGCTGATCAAGCCTCTACAAAATAGTTATATTATAACTATAGACTATGTAATAACATTTTAATAGACCATAAAGTAATAACCATAATACTTAAGAGCTAAATGGCAAAAAATATGTCCTAAAATATATATAGTATTTCATGTAAAAATGCTCAATCTACAGTATTAATCGTTAAATTACGTAAAAAACTCCTCAATCTATATCAAACAACAATAATACAAATGTTGTACCGCAATTTACAATCAGCTGTGGTCAACTGCATATAAATATTGCAGTTCATTAGAATCTAATTTTGAAACCCAAAATATAACCTTTAAAATTATAAATATATAAGCATATAATACCAGTTTGCAGAGAAGCACAAACTTATTCACAATTTAAAAGTTAATGTACTGTTTAACTGCATGTTTTTCCTTACTTGAGGCTATTTCATGATGATGTTGCTAAGTGTTATGTAACGGTACATAATAGAATAAACATTCCTCACAACAATCATCACGCATGGTAGTGAAAGAGGTCTGAATGTTTGCTCTTACACTCTTGTCATAATATTTTAATGAACGTTACTTTTAATCTATTCTAAATTCATATCTGGTTACTACTTTCCAACATTGCGGATATGTCATCCTACACGCGTTATATAAGATTTCGTAGTTTTACACTAAGATTTTCTGCGAGCCTGTATTTGTCACATTTCAGTGTACAAACGTGTGCACTTCAAAACATAATTAGAAACATTACTAAACAGCTTCACTACTCGAAAAAGACAAAGTCAATAACTTACAATTAATTTCAAGAGAGACAATGAATTCCATTAAGATTTGAATTTGCAATTAACTTGAATAACTGGTTACATTCTGAATATAGTAAAGTATCAGAAAATCATGAAAAAAGTGCAAGATTCGATAATCCGCAACTCTAGTTATCAATAATTTTCAAGCCATGTCGCCGTCTGATTTTATTAAATAATTTTATATTAATATTTACAATTATAAGGTAAAATTAATTTTACCTGGTAATTTGAGAGTCTGGACAAATTTAGATGTCAATGTAAGAAGTTTCCTGTTTAATTTTGGACAATATGCAAAGTAACTGTTTGGTTGCAGGAGACATTCGGAGTAATTTACGATTTTTACTGTTTAAAATGTAAAATTGTTGAGATTGTTTTGTATTTGTAACAATTGTATTAAATATATCTTACGATTTTGACAACCATTACATTTTAATTTCCAAGCAATTTAAATTTTAGTATTCAATCCTTTCAAAGTAATATACATTTATGGTCAAGATTAAGGAATATTGTTTTAACAGTCTTATTACAAAAAGCGTCATTTTTAAAATTTGTCAAAATCTTCAGTCAGTTCTTTTGCATGTGAATGAATTTTATTTTCAAGACAAGTAATATAAAAACTTTCTGAACAATCAGTCAAATTGGTTTTGTGACTTTAATTTTCAATTAAATTTCACTTTTGAAGTTACACTTTAATTGAATTCAAATTACTGTGTATTGTAATTAATAAGTATTACGGTACACACTCATACGAATACATAACTCTAAGTTCAAGAAACCATTTGTTAGACGGAACTACTTAAACAAAATACATCTTAAAGAAAATTATCACCTTCTCTATATACGATTATATCTTAATTAGGATTTTATGAGACCCTTTATGAAAACAAGTGTAGTTGTTTCACAAGTATCTTAGGATTTGAATTTGTGCGGTCTGTTGTCAGGTTGTTAAAATCATCCCTTTTCCCTTTAGTATCTTCTCCCCTCAATAACAATTTCATCCAACAGGTTCCTTATATAGGATATATAGATTTAACATGTGTAACCCCACAATTTGAGAATGAGTTAAGGCGTAAATTTCATGGAAATAGTTTGCTACTTGCCCTGACACCAGTAGGACTTAGACACCAAACTAAATAACTAAATTATTTCAATGATAGAAAGTAAATTTTAACGGTATTATATAACTTTTTGCTGTAGTCCTCTTTTGGTTTGCCAATTGATATAGCTATTTCTATAAATAAACCTATACCCTTACCAGATTGAAAGATATTAAATCATCATCGCTTTTGATACTGCTATGTAGACTTGGAGAGAAAATAATTCATGTAACGAATTTTGCTGATTTTCATACTGTTTATCAAATTATTTCAGTGAAACACTAATGAGCTTTTATAATTAGTATTAACAGCGCCGGACTATGACGTAACATGCAACTGATTATCCTTGTTAATAATTAAGGTGTTACATCATTAACACAGTGACACGCATTGTGTGTTTGATATTAATATTATGTATGGAATTAACATAGCATATCCATAATGGATGTCAGATATAATAATTATGCCCTTTTAAAATATAAATATTAAATTGTGGTTAATAAATCGCTCTGCACAGGTAACAAATTGTTCTGATACCTATATTTCACAAAATAAATGTGACAATTATCTACTTTAAGTGGTATTAGAGCTAAGATTTATAGCTAAAGATTATTTTAAAATTCCAATAATTTCCTCCACTTTTTTTTTAAAAAAAAGGATGTCACGATTATAAAGTGAAAATTGATTAAATTAGACTCTAGATCGACCTAAGTGTTTATGACCAGTCTTAAAGTAATAATATGTTTGCAGAGATAGGTACTGATTAAAGAGAATTCGGGAATTAACTCAGTTTCTTAAAACCTTATAAGTAAAAATGAAATAGGCCTATCATAAATACAATAAGACAATAGCTGCAAATTAATACGGATTGTTGTCAATAATGATATGGTTCTACTAAGTGATATGTGTTTAAAGATAACCTTTATTTATGTTCAATGTACCGTTAGGTGTTGTACATGATCATACACTTACCAAAACATAATACAAGTTGCATTGTTGATACGTACAATACTACATTAAATCCTGATTTATCTCTGAAACCTATTCTCTTGGCACTCTTCATCACAGAACTACAACAATTTTTAACAAATATCTTTTGTTGTTAATGAACGTGGACCTGTCATTGCCTTCTCGAACCCATTAAACCAATATATAGCCGTATATGTGTTTAACAGGCACTGAAAATAATTACTAAGAACATTTGGCAGAGCCTACGGTTTTTCTAAGAAGTCGGACTTGGAATAGATTATCCACATAAATATTTGTCTTGTGTATTATAAAGATTATATCTACTAAAATATTTAAATATTAACTATTGTGTTTTGTAATTTCAAAATGTAGTAACCAATATTAGAATTGGAATAGCTTAATAACAGTTTCACGTAATAGTGTTTTATTCTAACTATTTTGTTCTTATAACTTTAAACGCAAGACAACTGTTTAAGAGTTCGTATAATTTTTACCTCAACATATAAGAGATTTTATATGTCATACAAAATGTAAATTAGGGCTTAACTTTCTACTTACTAATCATCAGATTTGAAAGAGGTAATACATATATCGAATAACGTGATTTTAATCAGAATTAGGTTTTAGGACTAAATTTCCCCGCGCCAGTAAAATCTAAAACTGTTCACTAAATAAACTCCTTTTAAAAGAAAATACTTTAGGTTGTATTTTCTGTTGTTGTAGTAAAGTTTGTTTTGGTCCGAACTTCTCTTGGAGCGTTTGGATCAATCAATTCCACAAAAGATTGATTCTGTCATGAACACCAACAACCATCCATCCTCCCACAACCTCACAAGGCTGTTTATAAAGTGCCAAGTGTCACTGGCAAGACAAATGCAATTTTTATTCAAATCCAAAGACAACACAATTTTTTTCTGAAATGTGAACTTTTTACTCCTCCAAAGTTCCAAAATTCTAAAAGGTACAAAATTAAAAATTACATTTAAAAATCCTCAGTTTAATTTAAGCAACTTTTAGGAAGTAACAATAAATTAAAGGAAATGTTACAGATAACTTTTATAGTAGCTGAGAAATACGTTCCTCAGCGTTAAAAGAACACAATTTTTAATTTTTAGGAATCGCATGTATATCTTATCACGTTGCTTCATAATGAAACATGCCTGGCCTACAAATAAAGGAAATCTCGTAAAAATTCATTAAATAAAAGTAGGTATTATATAAATTCTGATTTTTTGTGATGAGAATATATAATTTTCTAATTAAGAAATTGACCTTATTGTTATAGTTTTATATATTTATTCCTTTTTGACTCTCCGCAAACACATACACACCCACAAAACTGTTTGCTACCTGGACAGATTCGTGTACTACGTTTACTGATCAGTTAAAATGTTTACTCCATCAGTAAAAAGATAAATTCGAAATGCATATATTTTTATGAAATATTAAGAATTAAATAATTACATACTGTTATTATATTTTAATTAAAAATATAGAAATGTGCGTATGTGCACTAACAAAGATAATATATTTTTACATTTATATAATTATTTGTTTCACTCTGTTTAACATTACTGATGGAGGATTTTTGTGGATGCAAAAAATTTTAAGATACTTGGGAGTTTATTCAATATGAATGCTGAACAATTCTAATAAGAGAAAGCTCTAAACCTATCCTAATTACTAGGCTAGTCTCAATATGAATGCATCATTCTCACTACCAACCCTGATTTATAGACTGATCGCAATACGAATGCACCATCATCTCCACCAGCCCTGATTACTAGTCTTATCTCAATACGAATGCACCATCCTCACCACCAGCCCTGATTACTAGTCTTATCTCAATACGAATGCACCATCCTCACCACCAGCCCTGATTACTAGGCTAGTCTCAATACTTTTGAATCATCCGTATGATTCGTAAAGATTTACTTATATTTTCATTTTATTAACAATCCAAAATCTACATTTGCAACAAACGTCTGACTCTCCGTAATTCTGATTCTCCCCTACCGCTAGTATTCCTCGACCTGTCATGTAACCTGCCTCTGGACCTTATCAGTGTATGGATCACTCCAATCTCTAGATCTCCCCTCTATTTTTTCCAGCCTAAGAATGCTTCTAGCTTCTGAATGCCCTAGAGCAATTAGTTTAATTAACTCTACTACGGAATATAAAATGTGCTAATATAAATCTTATGATGAGCATAATCTTATTATTTACATGCATCATCATCGGTAACTCGATGTTGCTTATATAGAAATAAAGCTTCGTGCAAACTTTCAAAATGTCAATTCGTTGGGCAATGTTTTTATTCCTCAGAGTGATAGGCTTCACGGACCAACAATTAAATTCTATGCATTGAATTCTGTTATCTAAATGAAGCCTAGTTACCCGTAGTAGATTTAATAACTACTATTTCCTCGGAATAAATACAAATTACTAATTCGTATGACATATTGACAACCATTTTTTGAAACTAGCCTGTATAATGTACAAGTCTAATATGATTCGGAAAAAATAATTTTCGTCAGGACACTCCTTTTACATATCGTATTCTGTATAAAAATATTTACATGAAAGAATATTTAAATTCTACATTATGGTTAGTTGAGTAGAGGTGGAATTACTATCTTAAAGATTTAAGAATTCATGAACATCATGTCTCCATGAATGGATATGTCAGACGTTAATGTATAAGGCCATTAAAACTCTATTCAAATTGAGCTATACTATTTGAATAGTATAGAATAGTATTTTGAACTCTATACCAAGAGTTAAAAATTTAGTTAAAATCATTCAATGAAAATACGAAAGATTTGAAAGATATATGAAAGATAATATAGCAATCACCCTTACTGAACAATAAATTCGTAGGAAAATGTACACTCGTTAATTTATTTACAACACTAAGAGCTTATGCTCGGAGGAAGAATAAAGAAAAGAAGGTACTAACAAGTAGATCAAAATCTATCAGTGGACAAGAGTGCTATTAAGATTATCTTCAGTACTTACTCGTATATGGTTGGTAAATGGCAGTTAACTAGTTGAAAACATTCGGAAGGCTATACATCATAGTATTACGTCTTAATGCTGGGAAGTGTTCTAAATCCAACCAGAGATTAAGATTATTGACATTTTATACACTTTAGAATTAACTCTTCAGTTAGTGTTATAGAAACTTAACAGACTATAATGCCAATGATTTGGATGAAATACAGGGTGGCGCAGAAAAACGGGAAATTTTAAAATAATCATATTAAACCAATGAATTGTTCAACCTAAATTTTAACGCTTAAAATGTGTTAGGCAAGATTGGAAATTACATGACAAATATTGGAAATAACAATAAAGTTTAAGTCACTTTTTTAAAAATAACATCAGATAAGTGCTGTCCAATGCGCCCGAAACATTCATGCTATCGATTTAGAAAACTTATCATTGTGCGACGCAATATGTTCTCTGGAATGTTGGCGACGTGTTCTTCAATCTGAGTCTTGAACTCAAGAAGATTTCTTGGCCTAGTCTGGTACACAACGCTCTTTAGATGTCCCCATAGAAAGAAGTCGCATACTGAGAGGTCTGGAGACCGTGGAGGCCAAATGACGTTAGCGTTCCTTTAAATTATGCGCTCCCCAAACAAAGCCCATCCTATTGAAACCAGGTTTGCTGAATGTCAATATCTGGAAAAGCATTAAGCCGTGGAGCAAAAAATGGCTCCAGCATATGAATTTAATGTTCAGATATGACAGTTATAGTGGAACCATTACCATCCTCAAAGAAGTAAGGTCCAATCATCCCTCGACAAGACATAACAGCAGGTAAGTTGTGCCCGAGGTGTTGTATGGAGAGGGAGTTTACTTAGTGGTGTGGTGAGGGGGAAGAGGGTAAGAGATAGGAACAAAGTTCACAGGTCAGGAGGAACATTTGATCTTAATTTTATTGCTTGTCTTTTGAAACATTAATATTTACTTTGTAAGAATGGTTTCGTTTACCTCCTGAAACATTGCTTATCTTAATATGTTATTTTGAAATTCTGATTTTTTAAATCAGGCTCTTTAGAGAAGATAATGATAATAAACAGACAGCAAAAAGGACACTGCCTGCAGCAGAAGCTATATTTTATGTTTTAGTTCCTATAAAAACTGGTTACTTTAGTTATGGCTTTATTACTGTCACGTTAGTGAAATTTGTAATATGAGTTTTAGGAATATAGTTAGACTGTAAAATAGTTCCTCAATGAATGGTGCGATTATACAGCGCTCGTTTTGTTCACACAAAGACTCTCTCTCCCGTAGCAACAGGCTGTTTACTTTGATCCGATGAAAAACCCTTACCGCTCATACGTTGATATAAAGTTCATTTGATTTCAGTTTTGCTATACATTATAGAATTTGGCACACCTTATTTGCATTTACTTGCAGCAGTTACCAAAGAAACAGTTTGACCAGCCTCTGTTAATATTGTAAGGTCTCACACTATAAAAACAAAACTCAGCGCAATTTATGTCATGTTACAAAGTGCATTTTGGGCATAATTACTACTTCTTTCACAAGTCCTAAATGGCAGATTTTTGGGGCAATTCAACAAAAATTTTATATTTAACAATTATATTTAAAAACTTAATTTAAAATAATAAGCCCCATCGAGTGTCCCCTCATTTTGAATTGTTGGTTTATGTCTATTTGACATTGACAAAGATGATACATTGTACGTCCAGTTATTAGGTGGGAAGATGCTATGTCTATGAACAATGTAGATGACATTCTAGATTTTATTAATTCTGCTATTATTCAAGTTTTTAATGAAAATGCACCTCTAGTACATAAGAGAGTGACCAAAAAGAAATCTCCATGGAGAAATAAACAAATCATTCAACTAACCATAGAAAAAGATTATTATAAGAAGAAAATGCTATCTACAGGAAATGAAACTTGTAAAAAAACATATTGTAAGGTTAGAAAATATGCTCAACAATGAAATAAGACGATCAAAACAAAATTATTTTAGAACTGAAATGGAGAAATGTAAAAGCTCTAGAGACTTTGGGACTAAAATAAGGACAAGTGGTGTCACTGATCCATTCGATCCAGCCATACCCAACTTTGTAAAAGATTTGGAAGAAATCAATAAGTATTTCGTTAGTATGGGCTTTAGGTATCATGGCAAATGATGATTGCGTACAGTTCTATGAAAGAAACAAATCAGAGAGTGTCACTTGTGATTTCTATTTCAGGAGTGTTACAAGGAGAGAAGTGCAGCAGGCTTTGAATATCATCACATCAGAGGCAGTTGGAGCTGATGGCATATCAATAAAAATGATTAAAATGATAAGTCCGTATTGTATTGATGCCATAACACATTTAGCTAACCAGTCCATTGGCCACTTCCACTTTTTCGGATGCATGGAAGGAGGCAATTGTACTGCCTCTTCCCAAAGTCAAAGCACCTTCATCTGTATCCGAGCTGCGTCCAATTTCGGTATTGCCTGCCCTGTCGAAGATAATGGAGAAGCTGGTTGTTTCACAAATGGTACAATTTCTGGAGTCGGAGAATATCATTCCAGCCTTACAGTCTGGGTTTCAGGAAGGACCATAGCACTGCAACTGCGCTTTTGCTCGTTTGTGACGAGTTGCTTCACGCAAGGGCGGATAAGAAAGCATCTCTTCTTGCCATGCTGGACTTTTCACATGCATTCGACTCAATAGACCACAGGATGTTGTTGGCTGTCATGCATTTTTATGGTTTTCGACCAGAGGTGGTTTCTTGGTTTGATTCCTATTTGGTAAATAGGAGACAAAAGGTTAAAATTGGGATGGATTTTCTCCTCATCTTTAAGTAGAGTTGCTGGTGTTCCACAGGGAAGTTGCCTTGGGCCCATTCTATTCACCCTGTTTTCCGCCACTATGGGTTCAGACTTGCAACATAGTCGCTTGTATTCATACGCAGATGATGCTCAACTGTGTGTTTCATATGAAGCCGGAAGAGCTGACTCAGCAGTTTCCATTTTTGAATGCTGACTTAAGCATTGTCCATGATTGGTCTGAGAGGCATGGGATTAAACTGAACAAGGAAGAGTATAGTGTGTGTTCTCGATTCCTTACAATGTGGGTTCGGAGACAGTGGGTGAGGTGTTGCTTGGCAGTGTCAGACTGAAGGAGTGTGAATCCTCAAAGCTCTTGGGCCTCATGCTTGATAGTGGCCTCACACTATCTGGTCATGTAAGTGCTGTTTGTCGGCGAACACTTGGTCGACTGAGAATGCTATACAATCATAGGCACATGTTTCCTAGAGAGACCAGGCTTCGCCTTGTCCGGGTTCTTGTGCTCTCTGTGATCGATTATTGCCTCCCTGTCTATGGCAACATTGTGTCTAAAGGAGATTTAGAAAAATTACAGAGGGTCCAAAATATGTGTGTAAGGTATGTATGTGGTTTAAGAAGGTTTGACCATGTTTCGGAGGCTCGACGATCGCTGGGGTTTGGTTGACTGTAGCTGATACTTGTACCCTGCGTTCCTCATGCCTGGTTTACAGAATCCTGACCACTGGCAGGCCGGGATATCTGAGAGAAAAACTAAAAAGCAGGTCTCAAGTCCGATCTCGCAGTACTAGACAGGATCAAGTGTTGGAGATGCCCTCGCGTTCGCCGTGAATTTGAAAGAAAGCGATTTGCGTACTTTGCTCCCAAATTATATAATGAACTGTCCTCCAGCGTAACAGGCCAGGGTGTATCTGAAACGACATACAAAGAAAATGTATACAAGTATTTAATGTACAATACAAGGTGATATAGCCATATATAACTGTATGTCTAATATTATGTTTGATTTATTAATAACTATAAAATAAGCTTTTAATTTTTTTAAGAACTATAATAAGACATGAGTCGTATTTTATTTAACCGACATGTAAGATTGAAGTTATTAGCATTAACAGTATTTGATATGTGATTTTTTAATTGAAAGACTCATGTAGACATTGTATAACAGATATTGTATGCAGCGAGACATAACATATGATAGTTATGGCTTCTTCTGTCTATTAACATGTTTTAAACTGTGAAACTTTAGAAATACCATATATTTATTGTTGGATTTATAAGTTCCACTAATATGTTTAAATATTAGTCATTTCTTGTTAAGTTGTGTTTTTAAATAATGCAAACGTTTGATATTGCTGTGTTTTTTAGTGTACGAGTAAGTCAAAAGTAAGTATTATTCCTTTTTAGGGTACTTTATTTTAGGGTATTTCCAGCTCAACTGTTACGATATACATATATTATTACCTTCAATGCATAACAGTTAAATATTTTATTGTTATGTTTCATGTTTCCCGGCAACGACGCGACGCTCAAAACTCTCACCCCGAGAGATAGAAGCATAGGATGGTAGTTGGGAGATTGAGCACATCTCCTTGCTTGCTTAGTACACGAGTTGTAATCTAAAGTATCACACTGTGCCAGAGAGTAATAAAGGCATACAGACAACTCGCACTTATATATAAATATAATAAAGCATGAAAATATTAAGGGTTGGTTTATCAGTTAAATATATTGGTATTGGTATTTTATTACATTGTGCTTTAAACCGTATTTAACTTAACTCTTGACTATTAATCAAGTATTTATAGAGATTTTAATTTCACACAGGTGTGAATAGTTTGGATAATTTTAGGGTACGAAAACAATTTTACTGTCCCGGTGGGATTACGCCTGAAAATATATATCGTGTTTTACTATAAGGGAAAATAAACAATTTCAACCTTTTGTCAAGGTACAAAATCACAGTAGCATTTATGTTATGCTACTTCTAGAGTAGTAAATTACAACACATAATCTGTAAGATACGGATCATCGATTCGCACAACGAATGTCAACAGAAATAAGGCACGAACGTGAAGTAGAAACTTTTATAAATAACGGTAGTGTTTTTTTATTCGACCGTTTAAAAGACATGTCTGTGACGTCAAATAAAGATCACCAATTTAGGTTTGTGATGTTATTTTCAAAGCTATATATTTATAGTTACACATTGCACTGTTTTTAGGATTGTTTTAAAACACTCGTAGTGTACGGTTTGCAGAAAGAATTATTTAGTTTTTAGAAGCTGTTTGCTACACGACAATTCATACATTTAAAGGCATGTTTGTGACGCCAAACAAGGCGCGGTAACAAATTTCTCTTTGTAACGTCATGTACCGAGCTGCATATCAACAGTTACATTTTGAACGTGTTAGAATTGTTTAAACGTACCTTTACAAACGTATGGGACAGTTTATAAAGAGATTTATTATTTAAAGAGAGAATACGTACACGTATTATAAAATGCCTTACATTATTTATTTAACCCCTGAATAATGAGGGTGTTATAGTAATTTTGTAAATTCAAAATCGTTCAAATATTAAAAATATACTTACTATAAATACATTAAGAAAGTAAGTAACATAGTAGACCTACACCTTTTACAATTTAATATATAATACTAGCATTTACCGGCAGCTTTGCACGCAATTACATTTTGAAAATAGGGACACCATGTGAATATTTTTTTTAAATAGCATGTTAATCAATTCTCAGATAAGTGGTAGTCACTGTAAGAAATTATACTATCTTGATATATTTTAAATTAAAGTTTTAGGATGGAGCCCTGAAATCGGTGAGTGAAACTTCTTTTTATAAGTACCTCTAAAATTTCTCGATTACACTAATTATAGTAACATTTAACTTTTATATTTTCTATATTTTTATTTTACATATGTTTTATTTAAGTGTTGTAAATAAAAACGACAAATATTCTCAATATTTTTATTTACGAACTGCCCTCCGCCACCCCCCAAGTATAGGCAATACTTAAGTCGACTGAGCTTTGCAAAGTTTTATAAATAAAAATACATTATTTAAATAAATATTATAAAATTTGAATTAATCTCGTAAAAAAAATTGTTACTTTCAATGATGTCCGGGACGATAACTAAATTTGGAATATTAGTGTGAGTTAATGAGTGTGAGTTAAAAGTCTTTGTCGACGAAGAATTCCTTGCCACTGGAATGATGTCCAGGCCGATCACTGAGATTTAGAGTGTTACTGCAGTTTAAAATCTTCTTTGTAAAATTTTCCTTAGAAAGACGTCCAGCCTGACCACTGAGATTTAGGGTATTTGTATAAGTTAAACATCTTTGTCGAAAAAGAATTTCTGGCCCTTGAAATGACCTTGAGGCCGATGACTGAGATTTAGAATGTTTATTTTGGGCTAAAATGTTTCTATGCCAACGGAGGATTTTAGAGCCATGGAATGACGTCCCAGGCGATCACACGTGTTACTGCAGTTAGCAGTGTATTTGTAGGCGGAGGATTTCTGACCCTTGAGATGATGTTAAGGGCGATGACTATGATTTATAGTGTTAGTTGCAGCGCTTTTACTTGCAGGATACATATAATATTGATAAATACCTTACACCGGAGGTAACTTCCATGGTAAGAGTTCTGGTAGATTTTAAAAATCTTAGTGTACAAAGAATTGCATGTGCTAGGAAGTCCGGGCCGGGATGACTGAGATTAGAGTGTTATTGTCAGTTAGGAGAATTTCTGTCCCTTGAGATGATGTTAAGTGCAATGACTATGATTTATGTGTTACTTGCAGAACTGCAGGATAGATAAAGTATTGAGAAATACCTTAGAACGGAGGTAACTTCCATTGCAAGAAATCTGGTAGGTTTTAAAAATCTTCATAGTGGACAAATAATTTCATGTGCACGGGAGTCCGGGCCGGGATGACTGAGATTTAGAGTGTAGCGTTTCAGTTCCTAGATATGATTTGGTCCATGTCAAGGATTTGAAATTTGTAGCTATTTTTGTTGCCCAAGACTTTTTGGTGTAGTATATTTCTTATGAACCGACATAGTTTTCCTGTGATTGTTCTGCTAACACGAGATGTTCACAAGATACGCTAAATATTTTAAAATTTTTATAGGTAGTTGTTGTTTGAATGTGTAATAACCATAGTTACTAATTTTAAAAAAACACGCAATAAAAATATAAAATATAAATTGTTTTCAATAATTTTTTTCAAATAATTTTGGAAGCCCCTGTATTCGGATACATGTTGTGGACACAGTTTTTCAGGAAGTACATGTTCTATTTTAATTTTTAGAATATGTTTTTGAGATATTTTAATTGCTCAAGATAAATGCCATATAAGAGGCTACAAATCCTCATATTTATTAATCGAATTTGAAATAAAAGAAACTTGCTGAGATCAGTTGCTATTTATTTTGTGAGAAATAAATTGTATTGACCATTAATGCAGGTATGACGTAACTTTTTCCATACTCCATAATGTCGGTAATTATGTAACTGCTTAACAAGATTATGATTTTATACGACATATTTTTTATTATTTAATGATTAGTTTTGGAATACAGTACAATAATATAATATAATTGTAATATATCCGTTTTATCATTGTTTTTATACTGCTAAGAATGACAGATGTTAATCATGAATTGGATCTAGTAGCAAGTAAGTAATGCGTGACACATATAAACATAATGACTATTATGAATTTCATACACACCATGCCTGTACATTGCAGCGCCAGATATTTAATTGAAAAGGCTGGAAGCTATTGCTAATGTTATTTCACTTTGATGTATCCACTTTACACACGGATTTATATTATTGGATTAATTCTGTATATAGTCAATGATTGATCATCATAATTAATTATGTAAATTACGTTTTCATTAAACTATCTCTTCATCACCCGGCTCGAATACCGGTTCGAAACAAGATTTATACGTATATGAAGATACAATATTGTGTGTAGCTTATTCAATACAAGAATTCTTGCACAGTGTAATACAACAGGTTTTGTTACTTATACTAACAATATAATACTTCAATTAAATATGTTTCATAATTGGTTGAACGTTAGCGAAGTCTATGTCTCGTAGAATTAAACACATTTTGTTTCTGTTGTCCGTCTGCCTACACGATAGTTCGAGACTGACGTAAAGACTTGAAATTTCGTATGAAGCTTTATTTCTATGTAGGTAAAATCGAGTTGATGGTGCATGTCCATTCATGGAATTCGTCTAAGTGTAAGAAAACATCTTCGCATTGGTATTATGGGTAACCATGACCAGCAAGCAAATTGCAGAGTTACTATTTGTAAACATAATGAGAACGGTCATATTATATTCAACATGTGATATAGCATAACGTACCAGAATGAAATGAGCTATGGCCTTGAAATGTTGCACGCAACGTCATCAACAGCTGTTACGCAACACGTGGTTCGCCGCACTCCTACCTTGTTTAATGTAACTGTCTTGCACATCATAAACGAGAAAAATATTATCTCTAATATTTTATTGAACTGTGCAAGGGGAAGGAATGTTTGGAATATAACGCATTAACTCGTCATGTCTTTTCTAGGTTTTGAAAATTACCCATACATACCATATTGTCTAATGTATAATCCTTTAATAACAGTTTAAAATAAATTACGCATTTCAGGTAAATTACGAATTAATATTGTAAGTGCCAATGACCAAGAGGTTTAATATACGTATTTTTGATCTGAATTAGATATCCAGGTTCAAATCCTGTCTGTGACCGTAGCTTTTTTTATGCAGTACATAGAATTTTTTTTAGACCTTCTACTATTGTGATTGTCACCCTTGTTGTTGTTGAGTTACTTGCACAGGCTAGTAGCTTATGAGGACGGGGAGGATAGACATAAAAGGGGATCGACCTCTCCTTAAAAATATGTTCCAATAATTGGGAACTCAGATAGTGGCTAATATTTAATAGTAGTTTTGATAATGTATAGTTAATTCTACAAGAAGATTAAACATACATTATTGCCTATACGCGTTGGACATCTACCCCTTTAAACGAGAGTTTTCTACTTTTTTATGAATCTAAAATATGGCCTCTTAACGGTATTTAAGTGAAACAAATCGTACTCACTTCTTACAATCAATATAAAACGTAAGGTAAATAAAAAAAATAACTAGTGTGGTTATCTTACCACGTGAGTATGAAACTTATATTTTATTATTTTTACTTGTTTTAAAAGTAAAACCTACCTACCTATGGCCCTCGAGGTTGTGTCACAAGTGTCCTTAAACTCTCGAAATAATGTTATCACATCTTTTGAAATTGGAGACAAAAAAATTGTTTTAACTTAAGAAAACCTTACTAATCTTATTAGCAGGATTTCCTTACTTGATTCTTGTTTTTAGATTAAAAATAATTGTTAATGAAACGAATAAATATTTTTCGATGTTTTGTATGTTCCTTAATTTACTCCAGTGCTCCTTTAAAAGGTTTATTTACACTGGATGGAGATGATTAAATACAATGACAATAGCATAAAGAAATGAATACTTTGTAGAAAGTAAAAGTTCTAAATTGTAAAGGTGGTCATCATGGCTACAACACAGATGAAATAACTGTATAGATAGCTTATTATACTTCAAAATTGTAAGATAATTCAATTTTTTTATAATTTCAGCTAGAAATCAACGTTTTTTGAACATTTTCCCCGAAGAGTGACACATACACACATTTTTAGAACAAGAGATCAGAATATATGGAGATACATCTCTTTAAAACGAGCGATTTCTATCATTTATTGAGTAGTAGTGTTGTAGAATTATTATTAACAGTAATATTATTTACATTTTATCGTACCAGTGACAAGTAATTAGTATATTCTGTATATTAGCATTGCTATGAAGTTCAATTAGGCTTCATTGATCTACTTTGATCCATAATAGGTGCACGGAACATATCGGATATTGGATTCTCTTGATATTATGGTACGTAATATTTATAGTAGCTGAAGGAAAATACATGAGGAATATTCAATTAAACGTACATGAATAAGCTATTCCTTCCATGACTATAATTTGAAAAACGCAACGAGCCTCTCATTATTGCTTATGGAATCACAAAAAAAATGCACCAGACACAAAGTGTAATTTTTGTGGATAAGAAATCATAGAGGGAATAGCTAGTTTGTTTTGGTCTGATGAGGAATATGACAATGATGTGGTGAATAAAATTTGACTTTATTCCTGGACTGAGTCCAGGAAGTAGGATAATATACTTGCATCTAACAGAGTCCACACAGCGAGGACTAGCAGTGAACTGTATCATGTTTACAGATATGTATAGTTTCTAAGAATGAAAACTGAGGACAGAGAGAATTACAATGCAGGGTAGTATAGTAATATTTATTGTGAACTTTTGTATGCTCCTGTTGTGTAGAAATATGTACGTGTTATTTTGAAAAGTTTCTCCAAACGATAAAATAGTATGTTCCTGAAACATGCTTTCTTCCGTTTTAAAATTATATAACTAACTCCAACTTTTAGTAATTCTCTATTGGTCTAAGATAGTTAAACCACTCCTTAAGTCTGTCCAATAAAACATCATACTATAGCCAACACTTATCTAATGAGTATAGCGTCATTTAGAAAAGATGAATCCCCTATGAAGTCCCTGTTATTCAGCAATAAAACGCTTGCGAAACCACGAGTAACAGCTAGTTATTTATCAAAAAGTAAAGACTAAATTCTAGCTTACCAAAAGAATTTATCAATATTTTAAATGTCATTGTTGTTGGCGATTTGGCGAAAACATATAGTTTATTTTTCATTATTTTAAAAAGTTTTTAAAATCATAATTTACATGAATAATGAATGACATTACCTTTTAATCGTTACTTTGTTGAAAAACAACTTCTGAAGCCTTAAAAGTTCGGCCTCAGTGTCAAATTGTGGTTCATCCTAGGCTTTTGTGGACACCTTATTCATCATTTCTTGAATAACCCGCTGTCCTCATCAATCTAAGTAAATGCATCCCGAGATAAGGCTGTCCACCGCCATGTCAACACGTCTTTTAACCCATCTCTTTAAGTCCTCGTATAGTAATAAAAATGAAGTGCGGAAATAATTCTAGCTCTCTAATAACTTATCTATCTGATATGACTTTAAAATTTTGTTCTAACATTATTTACAGGTTAATTAAAGTACTCATATGTACTCCAACGCATGTATTTTACATAAACCATTTTTAGTGTATTTTTGATCCTAGCTTAATCTTTCATATGACTTATTTCACCATTAAAAACAACTATTGGCAAATTTGTGATAAAGATTTGGTAATATTTATTTTACAAGTGCTGAATTATTTATTACTTAACACTTTACTGTTTAAATATTTTTTGCAATTCAAAGTACTGTATTAAAAACACTATGAATGAAGTAAGTAAATAAATACAGTATGTTCTATCCGAATTCGGTTTTAAACATGAAAACACAGTTGCAGTAACAGCGTAGTAGACCTCGAGACTGTTTAGTAACGACACATTTGTTTATGATTGACCATAATAATGTCTGGAATATGATTACATTAGTAATACAGGTATTACACATTGCAATCTGTTGGGTATTTTAGGCATTGTTTGGTATTTTGAGTGTATTTCATATTATGGGTACTTTCATTTCGATCAGTTCAGTTGCTATGTTCTTGTAAACACGTGTCTTGTATATACAACCGTAAGTCATTATATCGCCTTTTGGTTTTTGTATTTTGGTCTCAAACTTGATATAAATATTTTTGTCTTTTATACCATTGTTAAATTTTTAAATTAAGATTAGTAGGCCCTATTGATATCGTCTGATTCTACAGGGTGGAGCGCGGTAGTTTGCTGATTTGGAAATTAAATAAAAAAATTATGAACCTTAGAAAAACTTATTTTTTATTTTTATTATATTGAACAGTAAGGGAATTTTTAAAACTACATGGTTTTAAATAATGTATCTGGCAAATGGCGACCTTTGGCATCCACACACTGCTGCATACGTTTTCTGAAGTTTTCATTAACTCTAACAAGCATGTCGACTGGTATTCTGCCAATTTCAGCCCCAAAATTGTTCCTTAGGTCTTTCAAGGTGTTGGGACGGTTGATATACACCTTCCACTTCAGGTAACCCCAAAGGAAAAAATCGCATCGTACGTCTGGTGAGCGTGCCGGCCAGTTCACATCACCCCTCAAAGAGATAAGCGGTCCAGGAAACATTTGCCTCAAACAATTCATGGTAACCCTCGCTGTGTGTGCAGTGGCACCATCCTGTTGGAACCATGTATTCTCTAATTGCATTGCCTCAAGAGCCGGCTGAAAAAATCCTGTATCATAGTCAAGTACCTTTCGGAGTTCACAGTTATGGCACGACGGTTATCCTGAAAAAATGTAAGGGCCAATGATGCCTACTCGTGATATGGTGCACCACACAGTGATGCGGTCCGAATGCAGAGGTCTCTGGTGGACTTCTCTAGGGTTTGTTTCACTCCAATAGCGCATGTTTTGCTTGTTGACACACCCACTAAGGTGAAAATGTTCCTCATCAGAAAAGAACACAATTGCGTTACGCGGTATATAGTTGCAAGCATGTCTTCACAAGACGTACGCCGTGTCACATAGTCCCGTGCTGACAATTTATGGACCACGTACATTTTATTCCGGTGAAATCTCAGTTCATCATGAAGAATCCGGTGGAGAGAATGTCTTGAAATGCCAAGAGCAAGTGATTGCTTCCGAGCAGAGCGTTTTGGAGATTGCAGTACTGCTGCTCTAACTCTAACGATGTTTTTCCGGTGTTGTAATCCTTCTCTGAGGTCCCCTTCGTACACATGACACATTCCCTGCTGTTCTGATGCAGTTACCCAATTTACAATTGATTGCCGACCAGGAACACGTCCGTGTGGGGGAACAGCGAATCGTAAACGAAAAGCACGCTGCACTGCAATGATCGAGTGGGAATTTGAAAAATACGCTTCAACACAAAACGGCCTCTCCTCTCGTGTCCACTGCATGATGGCAAACTGGAACGCGGAGAAATACAAATTTCCCGTCAGCCACTATAAGCCACGCCCACTCTCCCCTGTCTTCGACCAACAGTGCCGCCACAGTCTGCAGTGCAAAAAAAGCAAATTACCGTGCTCCACCCTTTAAAAGAACTTTCTTTTCTGTATAGGTCTATATAACGTATTGAATGTTGTTATATAGGCTATGCCTTAAAATTTGGAATTAAACCTAAAAGAAATGAAGTTTAAATTCCAAAGCTCTTTAAATTTATATTAGAATTTGCAACGCTGGGAATAATCTAGTTTACAAATAGAGTGCAAACCTTTTAGTAGGCCAAGGCTACACAAAAATAAAATATAAGATTATATTTTACTCCCTCAAAATATGCTTTCTAAAGTTAATTTAACCTGATCATGATTACACAAGTTAATACAGATCTTGTGCATTTCCGAAGTATAAGGAACAATTCCTGATAATTTAGAGTAATTTACCAGTGTCTAATAGTATGTGCTTTTTAATTTAGTACGTCCATTTCGTAATAAATAACTTTATTTGGAGTCTTTTTAGCCATTGTATGTGAATTTCAACCTTGTATTGAATTCACATTTTTTAAAGAACTTTTATTCTTCACAATTTGTTTTTTCCTTCTTTACATTCGTTACCAAACGCTTTATACTGTAATTTATTTAAAAACAATTATTCTTCAATAGACTTACTTTCAGTGTTAAATGGTGTAACTCAACTAGTTAAACTTGTGATTTAAATAATATTTTACTATATTTTAACAATAAGATCGGACATTCCGAAAAAGAAAGTTTCATGATAAAAGGTAACATAAATACTAGTTTGGCTCCCATTAAATATGCCAGTAAGAGATGGAATTGACCATTTAATTAATTTACGCAATCTGATATATAAATTTCAATATCTTTTTAGTTTAATATGAACGTTGAGTTTAGCTCAGTTCACCTTCGTTTTAGTTCATGGTCTGGAATCAGATGCTGTACAGACTTGACTTCTGGAGACTGAGCCATGTTCGTCTGAAGAGATCTAAGAAAGTCGATGACGAAGCTCAAAGAACAATTTCCATAGTTTTGACATCAGAGACTTCTAGATTACTAAATATAAAATATATTGTAATACAGGTGAAATTGGCGTTCTCATTGTCTCGTCAGGTGCACAATTAATTAAGAGCGCTACGATGTTACTGACACGATCTCTAATTACGATAAAGCAATCGAGCTTTCTTCAAACAACGTAGCCATTGTTGAGAAAGGTTGAGTTGATATGAATATTGAGTTAAGCTCCAGTTCACCTTCTTCTTATTGCAGCTTCTGGAATCCGATGCTGTTTTAAACTTTGACTCCTAGAATCTGGAGCAATGTTCGCCTGAAAAAATACAAAAAAAGCCTAGGACGAAGAAGGTCTGAAACAATATACGTCGAATGAAAGATGTAGCCTCGAAAAGTGTTTGATAAATATGTATAACACAATATGTATAAACCTTTTAACACGTTTTCACAATTTTATTTTCATACTTTAAAATATTTTCATAAATAAAAGTTTGAAAAAGTGTTAAAAGGTTTATACATATTGTGTTATACATAAATATACGGTGTTTCGACATAAGAGACAACAATCTTTCAGTTTTTAGAGAAACTTGAAATTTGTTTTCTAAATAGATTCCTGATAATTTAGAGTAACTTGCCAGCGTCTAATAGTATGTGCGTTCCAATTTAGTATGTCCATTTCGTAACAAATAACTTTATTTGGAGTCTCTATAGCCATTGTATGTGATTTTCAAGTTTGTATTGGATTCATATTTTTCAAAGAAAATATATTCTTCACAGTTTGTTTTTCGTTCTTTTACATTCGTTACCAAAAGCTGTGTACTGTTAATTTATTTCAAAACAATTATTCTTCACTAGACTTACTTTCAATATTGAATGGTGGAACTCAACTGGATAAAATTTTGATTTAAATAATATTTTACTTCTACTTGTTTCGACATAAGAGACAACAATCGTTCAGTTTTCAGAGTAACTTGAAAGTTATTTTCTAAATAGATGGAGTCTGGATTAAACATATACAAAATGTAAATTTTTAATCAAATAATAATTATTACAAAAGTTAGTTATAATATCAACATTAATAATTATCAAATACTAATCATTAGTAATTGGGAAATATTTTCACGTTGATTTTCAAAAAGTCTACCAGCGCGCTTTTTCCTGTATCCTGAATTGAACAGGAATAAATATTAAACTGGAATTGTTCTAAACCTTCTTGTTTATGATAAGATAACTGTAATTTGGCTTCTTGATGTAAGGCATCATGAACAATTAATTCGTCAAGGAGAAAAATTAATAGAAAAATAAAAGATTAGTTTCCTAGTTGAACGGGAAATAAATAATGATCATTTCATTCTTTATAAAATCATATGCAAATGATATTGTAAAGGTCAAAGTATGTATATCACTAGAACTACAGAAACATACTATCCATTTTTCATCGATAATAACTCATATAAATTGCAATACTTAAAAATATAAATGAATTTTTTACGAAACAAACAATTATTAAAAGCGAGGTTTGCTATTTACTAGAGGTACATTGTGTATACTGTTCTACAATATCTTATGAACTAAATCAATATCATAAGGAAGATTGCAAACACAAGACTATTCCGGGCAATATTTTCCCTACCGCACATTTCAGGCAATTTTATAATTGGTGATTGGGGAAGGGTGGATGAATATTCTGAGTAAATGTTATGACTGAATTCTATTTAGTTTAGCTTTTATCCAAAATTACAAAAACACTGTTTTATTTATTAAAAGTGTTTGCACTACTTCCTTTACAGAAACTAAAGACAGTAAATATCATAGTTTTGTAACTTTATTTGACATGCAGATATTTAACATTACTTCTGTATTCAATAAAATGGTAATTTTATTACGGGGAAATCGTGTTTAAGTTATAGTTAAGAGTTTGTAAAGTACCTGTAGTAATATTTATTACTCGTATACTTTGTCCAGGCTTAGGTGTTCTACGTTCCCTTTTTTTGTTAAATTTGAAGTTAGGTGTAACTCAACCATATGAACTGATTGTGTTCAAGGTGTCACAATAGAAATGCATTTCACCGTTATATTACCCAGTTTCCAGTACAACGTCTTTTAATAAGTGATGAATAGTTTAAGTGATAGACGTTGCCATATGTTAATTTAAATATTAGTTTATTTGGTGAGAACTTTGATTTGTACGGTAAATGATTTTATAGCTTAAGTATTTTGTAATTTGATCTTGTAGACCTGGAAATGCTCGGCAGTTAAATGAATCTACAGACGTAGGTGGTGGTCGCTAAGTAATGACACTATTCTCGGAAAGTAGAGACTTTAGGTCTGAACTAAATTGAATTCCGGATGTCATGGAAACTGTGAACAGCGTTGTTTCATCTTACACACTTTCAGTACTACTCTTTCAGTATTATAAAATATTAATTGCTTTGTACTTTGTACCTTGTCAGTGTACAAGTATTTATTTCAAATTAAATTAAATTAGCGTACTTTCTATTTATCGTATTGTACTAGGGTAAATAAGTATAAAATCAATTAAACATACTGTCATCAACAATGCATGTAAAATAATTTTTCTGATAAATAAGAATGGGAAGAGTATTATTAAAATACATAAAAGCACGAAAAAGTTTCGTGTACAGTTGTAGTAATAGGTTTAGGAATAAAATGAATACAAAGTAAACTTAAATATTATTTCAAATTTAAATGGACGATACTTAAACTAGGAAGAACCGGTTGAAGAATATAAACACGATATTACAATTTTTGTAGCCCTGAAACATCAGAAACGTTTTATATAGTCGTATACCATTTTGATGGAACTAATAAATGTTTAGATTAAATATAATGCTCTTATGTAAAATACTTTAACGTGAAATTAAAATTATTAAAATACTGGTAGTATGCACTGTTATAATTAACCAATTCTACTTATATTATTCCTTTTATTGAAAGATAACTCTCCCTCACTGAACTAACTCTTCGAAATATATTATATTAATCGAAATGTTCATGGGCTTTAATTCGTGTCCTATTCTTATGCGTTAACCCCTTGTCATAAAAGAGTGTAAAATTGTAGTGTAATCAGTAAACACTTTGATTGCATTAGTACCTATTACTCAGTGATATTTAGCCTTCAGAATATTTGGATTCAAGAGGTTTGTAGCTACCAAACCAAACTGAAAAGTTCAATATGTATTTATGTTACATCTCCTTAAAATGTCTTACGTTTTTAAAATAAACTACAGAACTACAATAACACGCTTATTGAACTAATACTGAAAACTATAAAACTCTCTTTAGAGACGATGTGTGAAAAGTATCTTTTCAAAAAAAAATATGAACCGTACACTGTGTAACTGTTTCGTTCAGCACACGACATCAGAAACGTAAATTGGTTACCTTGTTTGCTACAAACACGTCTTTGTATGTACGAATTGTCGCGTAACTACAACCACTGTTTAGAGAAGTGTTACTACGTGTTCTCGGCGGTTGTTGCTAACAATAATGCCTTGTATGAAAAATTTGTATTCCAAATTAGTTATTACACAGAAAATTCTTAAAATCTTAAATAATTAATTAGCAATTTGATTTTAAACTAACACAGTTATATTTACGATTGAATCGTAAACAAGATTGAGTTGCTGAAGTTTCTTTTTAGTATTATATTTAAATGTTTAAAGAAAACCCCACGCTAGAGTATGTTGATTGGGCAGTATGGTGACCATATTTAAAACGTTTAAAACTCGGCTCCAACTAAAATAGATCATTTTCGTGGTGCGGATGAGTGACACATGATTGCCAACATGTGTACGGTACAGAGAGTTACTAAAAGAAGTAAGGAATAAAAAACGAATAATATTGTACTTAAAGAAAACCACTAGGGACCGCTGAAATGTGATGGCAAATGATGAAGTAAAGAGGGTAGAATTACCAATAGACTTTACCAAAGTAATATAAGAATCTAGCAGTTACCCGCGGCCTCGCACGCAATTTCGAAGGCTACGCAACAAGGGAGGGAATTCAACAAGTTTGAGCACCTCTAGTTCGATTGAATTATATCTCCGAAGCCATTTTGAGTTTGCCTTATTGCCACGATTATCAAAATATGCGAAAAATAAATTACAAAAACTGCAAAAGATTGGCGCAATTAATCCTGCTTCAATAAAAATCAATTTTTTACTCCTAATACAAATATGTATACATAATATATTAGATATACATTACATGACTAACACAGAAATGGTATAAATGTTTTTTAGAATAGTGTATAGTTAAGGAATTCGAATTTTGGATAAGTGAGAACTGACCTTACATAATATTCATGGAAATTAATGAAGTGCGAAAATTAAAGAGAATGTAATACTAGGTCAGCCGACAATGTCAAATAAAAAAACTTCAGTTTTAGTTATTTATGACACAAAAATATTATGTTTAGACATCTATCTATTTGCTTTGACTTTCTCAGCTCTACACATTCCAAATGTCCACACATTGCCCCAAATTTAGCAACTCCAAGAGCTGCCTCTTTCTAGTACTATTTGAAAGCCACTTCTATGACTTTAGTTACTTAAACTCTCTAGTTACGAGCTAGCGTGACAGGAAGTTTTAAGATGAAAGTTACATCAGTGGAACTCGCAGGTAATCGAGTTGTGAGAAATAACATTTCGTGCGAGAGTGCACAAACGATGTGTATCGGCAGAGTCAATGTCTCGTCACTTAGCTTTACAGGTACTTTTTCTGGTGATGCGAGAGACATTTTTTTCAAACTACAAAAGTTTTAGAGGTATATGAGATTTATTAAATATATTAATTGATCATTGAAAGTAAGTGATTGACATGTTTTCAAATGAAAAATTGAAAGTGATAGAAATGTTTGTAAACATATATTAAAAATGTCCAAGCACAACTTAAAATGTTGTAGTTATAATCCTATTGAGTGCCACATTTTTGGAAATAATAATGAAATCGAAGAGTTTATACAAATCAAGTAACAATATCCTTTTTTATTTTGATGTACTACTTTAAACCAAAGTTAAAACTCAACCCATTCAAAATAATCCATGAATCTCATTTAAACAATCCGAAAAGTTATACACTGCCATTAAATGCTAAATGTTGAAATCAATTTCGATATAACAATACAGGCTTAACTCTTAAATCGCAGAAAGGAGGTTTTGTGCCAAAAGATAATCTTAAACTTACTAATAAAGCTTAAAAAAAATGTAAAATATTTTAAGGTGGATTTTAAACACTAGTAACGCCCAAAAAGTTTTAATTTGTTAAAAAGAAGACAACGTAAACCTGGAAACATCTTTCTCAAGTTTATTTTTTCTATCTAAAAAAACAAACCCCCTCACATTACATTTACATTGAACATTTGTAGTTAAAAAATGTACAGGGAAATGAAGATCCGCTTTAAAATTGGTAAATCTGCTTTTGTTACAGATTCCTAATAAAATCTTCTCCCGGTTTCTATATATTTTCTGTATACAAAATAAATATATTCATACAACGTTTGTTTTAATGAGAAGCTATTTAGTTTACTTCGGGATTTGCTACGTCCATCTGATGAGAACCAGTGACGACATACCCGTAGGTTAATTAACACTGATCGTGGTAGCCGGTGCAATTAGGGTGTTTCAATGAGATTCTCCACTTATCTGTCTGTGTTATTGGTGACTAATTAACTATTTCAGCTAACGTAGATAACTGTTAAAAACAAAACATTGTTACTAATTATAGTTGTCTGGTTTAAATATACACTGAATAACAAAAGTGGTAATTCAACCGTATTAGTGATTATTTTATATTATATTGATGATACGCCAATAAATTAGAGTGACAGTGTTCGGATCGATTGATTGTGGGTTACCGATTGATTGAACCATTAAAATGGATTGAAACAATAGAATAGTTTACATTTGTAATGTCAGTGTAAATTAATACAACCGAGGTGTAAGTCTATAGTGTTACAGGGTGAAGGACTTATCGGGGATAGCATTGTGAGTGAGTCATTACCAGATTGTTCCTAGCGCCAGGGGCGTAGTTAAGGGTGGCAAGGGAGGGAATTCAATAAGCTGGGAGAGAAACTCCATAAATAGTATAGAATAATGTAATACCCTACCGTGTTTGAATGTAGGTGGTGTAGCTTTGTTAGTAGCTAGTTTGATGTCCATAACCTCCTCAATAAGATTTACAGTCATGTGATATCGACTACTCTTCGTTAGAACAACAGCTACCCTTCCCACTAAAATATTGTTAAAGTAAAATCGCATAGAAGTGAACACTTCTGTAAGAATACAAACAGCTACAAAAGTAACCATTCCGAAGCTGTGTAAATCAAAGGGACGCTGTGAAAAATTTAACTTACAGTAACATCCCACTCATTTATTTATATACATAAAAAGATAGAAGTTGGTTCAGTATAGAATCACAACAGTTCTGTTTTACGTTTGACTATCGAAATTCTTTCTTGAAGGGTTAAAATCACTAATTGATTTTTTTAAGTTTTAAGCTTGTAATAAAATTACGAGCTATTTAAATATTTTGGTACAACTGGAATGCAATGGTTTCCCCACTCCTCTTAGAATAAACCCTGGATCCACCACTGTTTAGTGACATACCATGATGTCTACGCCTCCCCCACACAGCCTGCAGTGCTTGTGTTGTGGTCCGTTTGTACTAAGCCAGCTGTGCTGCCTGGACAAACAGAATCGTCAACATTTTAATTAACCCTGTCATGTACATTTCTCATATCGTCGTTGCCTAGTGACAAGCCATGATGTCAATGTATATTCCCACACAGCTTCAAGTGTTTGTGTTGTGTTCCGTTTATGTTAATACTACGTCATACACTGCTAAAAACAGATACTCCCACATGCGAATTAAGCTCTGACATACCACTGATTAATCGCTTTATTTGTTCCTTTTAATTTTGAAACTTTTGAAATGAAATAAATTACCTTTGAAATCTCATAATAAAGACGGGTAATAATTAATTTTTAATAATTGTTACTATTCTTGCAATATGCTTCACTCACTTTTGAATAAATTATTTTTGTAACTAAGCTTTATCCTTTGATTTTACGTAACCTCGCATTTTTTTTCTAATTGTATATGGTGGATAAGGCAGATTGTGTACTCAGTGCAGATTTCTTAACCCATTATGAATAGCAAATGAAAATGAGTTTAAAGGAGGATGGGTTTGTGGGAGAAGAAAATCATTTTTAAATACTTTTTGTGTTTAGTGCATAAGGTATACACAATATTGCGTAAGGCCATACACAAATTACTTTGGCCAAATTCACCTTACGTTAAATGGATCTGTTTTGTGATTCTACAATGTTTATTTAAAATAAGCTTTTTAGGGTCAGAGGGGCTGTTTTGTCACTTGGTTTTATATTTCCTTTTCATATAAACTAAACATATTTTTTAAAGTTTTGGCCAAATCCTTTTAGTTGGAAAGGTATATGAAAGGTATATAACCACTCCCAGTAAACGTCATCCTAATCGAAAAAAGTAAAGCAACGCATGTTTGGACTTAAACCTACTCAACAAGTTGAGGCCGGCCTCAGATTTCTGTTTGTCACTTAATTTGGCGTAATTTAGTCACTAACCATTTAAGAATTATTTAAATCCTTATCAAAATATTTTGATTTAAATATGTTTCTTTACATGATAAACATTACATAAAATAGGATCTAGTACAAATATATCGGTAATAAGTTATTCTTAACAAGTTAATTTTTATTGTTGATATCTTTCACATCTTACTCTATTGTTATATTTAAATATGTATTTATATTTAAGCAATACTTTACAATTTATGTTATTATATGTCTCCTTAATTTTCAATGAGAAATTCTCTAAATAAGTATTCATACTATAATTATTTTACCTTATAACTAGTCCTTTTTACCCTAGGTAGTCCTTAAATAAGTAAATTAATTAAATTCCTCATTTAAAATAATATGCATGGTAATGGTCCTCTAGGTTATAAAAACTTACCCATATATTTCTATAAATATAACAAAGATATAGATAGTATATAATTAATAAACTGTATAAATTTACAGTAGTCGCTGATCAAGCCTCTACAAAATAGTTATAACTATAAACTATGTAATAACATTTAAATAGACCATAAAGTAATAAACATAAATACATAATACTTAAGAGCTAAATGGCAAAAATATGTCCTAAAATATAATACAGTATTTCATGTAAAAAATGCTCACTCAACAGTATCAATCGTTAAATTACATTAAAAATACGTCAACCTATATCAAACAATAATAAAAATATTGTACCAAAATTGACAATCAGCTGTGGTCAACTGCATATAAATATTGCACGCCATCTGAATGTAATTTTAAAACCCAAAATATAACCTTTAAAATTATAACAAATATGTCAAAGCGTATAATACCAGTTTGCATATAAGCACAAACATTCACAAACGTTAATGTTCTGTTTAATTGCATGTTTTTGCTTACTTGAGGCTATTTCATGATGACATTGCTTAATGTTATGTACTGATACATAATGAAAATAAACATTTCTCAAAACAATCATCTCGCATGGTAGTCAAAGAAGTCTGAATGTTTGCTCTTACACTCTTGTCATAATATGTTAATGGACGTTACTTTTAATCTATTGTAAATTCATATCTGGTTACTACTTTCCAGCATTGAGGATATGTCATCCTACACGCGTTATATAAGAGATAGTAGTTTTGCACTAAGATTTTTTGCGAGGTTGTATTTGTCGATTGTAGGACTGTAGGTCCACGCCTAGTTTGACGAGGGTGGCTGACGTCACTTTTCTGCAGGGTAGGACAGTTAGTCCACGCCGACACCTGTGGACTAACTGTCCTAATTTTCAAAACTGACCTGGCCGTGCATTAGTTTTTCTACCTGCACTTATTTTTCATTCTGGTCAGTGATGCTTCCACTACATTCGCACAGCGTACTGGTAAAGCAGCAAATATTAACAACAGTTTACTCAAGCTATCACATATTAAGTGGATTACTAATAGGGATTATATCTTAACGAATTCCATATAGCATTATATTACTATCTGATTAATTTGGCATTGTCCTAATGAATCATAAACATCTACAGTAAGTTTGTATTAGTTATTCCTTATATCGGACCATCGTTTGTATAATACTGTATATACGGTACCAGTAGACACTATAATGGTTACATTCTTAAGTTAGAAATGGCGTAACTAACCTGACTTTATTTTATGTATATAATTCCGTTTCATTCTTTTTGCAGCTGTCTTATGTAGTGTACTGAAAATTATTTAGCAGATATAGAGTTTAGATCTCGAAACATCCATTCAAGTGCTGCAGTGTGAGTACGACGATCCCTTATCAACGCCTCGTCAAAAGAAACCCGTGAGTCGGACAGTGGGTCCCAGGCCGGGACCGTGGACCTACTGTCCACCCTTTAAGAAGTAGGTAAGAAATGCTTCCGGCAGTTTTATGACGTGGACCTACAGTCCGTTTACCGTATTTGTCACATTTCATGATACAAACATGTGGATTTCGCAATATAATTAGAACCGTTACTAAACAGCTTCACTCCGCGAAAAAGAAAAGGTCAACGACTTACAATTTAAAAAGAGACATGAATGGCATTAAGATTTGAATTTACTATTTAACGTTAATGACTGGTTACATTCTATTGTTCCATATACTGAGTTCTATTCTGTTGAGTATAGTATTTATATATATAGCTACAATTGACCCATGAGTAGGTCCCTTTGTTGGAATCAGACCAACTCACCTACCCTTCCCTAACATCGTCCAACTCCTCCTCGCTGCTGGCCCGAACTGATGAACTGCCTCAGTGTATGATAGACTGGTATGACAGAAGTATCAGATAATCTTAAAAAATTTGCCAGACTCCTTCAGCCGCAACTGCAATTGTCATCAATTTTCAAGTTAAGTTGCCGTTTGATTTTATTAAATAATTTTGTATTAATATTTGAAATTGTAAGGTAAAAGTAAATTTACCTGGTAATTTGAGGGTCTGGACAAATTTAGGTGTCAATGTAAGAAGTTTCCTGTTTAATGTTGGAGAATGTGCAACTTTAAATGTTTGGTTGCAGAAGACATTCGGAGTAATTTTTGATTTTTTACTGTTCAAAACGTTAGATTGTTGAGAACGTATTTGTATTTGTAACAGTTGTATTATTAAATATTTGTTGAAATTTTCACAACTATTTAATTTTAATTTTCGACCAATTTTAATTTTAGTATTCATTCCTTTCAAAGTACTGAAAATTTCTGATCAAGATTAAGTAGTATTTGTTTAAGAGTTTTACTACAAAAAGCGTTATTTTAAAAAATTCCCAGACTCTTCAGTCAGTTCTTTTGTATGTGAATAAATTTTATTTTCAAAACACGTAATCTAAACACTTTTTTAATTTTCAATTCAATTTCACTTTTGAAATTACACTTGAAGTCAAACTATTGTTTATTTTAATTAATTAATATTACGGTACACACTCATACGAGTACATAACTCTCTGTTCAAGAAACCATTTTTAACAGTATTAAATAAATGTTTACTGTAGTCCTCTTTTAGTTTACAAATTGATATAGCTATTCCTATAAATAAGCCTATACCCTTATAAAGATATTAAATCATCACCGCTTTTGCTACTGCCATGTAGACTTGGAGATAAAATAATACATGTAATAAATTTTGCTGAATTTCATACTGTTCATCAAGTTATTTCAGTGAAACACTAACGAGCTTTTATAATTAGTATTAACAGCGACGGCCTATGACGTAACATGCAACTGATTATCCTTGTTAATAACTAAGCTGTTACATAATTAACACTGTGACACGCATTGTGTGTTTGAAATTAATATTATGTATGGAATTATTAACAAAGCATATCCATAATACAGTAGATGTCTGGTCAGATACAATAATTATGCCCTTTTTAAAAATAAATATTAAATTGTGGTTAATAAATCGCTCTGCACAGGTAACAAATTGTTTTGATACCTATATTTCACAAAATAAATATGATAATTGTCTACTTTAAGTGGTATTAGAGCTCTTTAAGATTAATAGCCAAAGTTCAATTTAAACTTCCAACAATTTCCTGAAATTTTTTCAAAGAGTAAAAGATGTCACGGTTATAAAGTGAAAATTGATTAAACCACACTATATGTTTATGTAATAATGTGTTTGCAGAGATAGGTACCGATTAAAGAGAATACAGAGAAAAGAATTAATTTAATTATTTATTATTTATTATTAATGTATTAATTAATATTAATAAATAATATAATTAATATTAAATTATTTATTTATTATTAATTAAATAGAATTAACACAGTTTTTTTTAAATCTATACCTACTAAGTTAAAATGAAATGTCATCAATACAATAAAACAACAGCTGCAGATTAATATGGATTGTTGTCACCCATGATAAGGTTGTTCTACTAAGTAATATGTTTTAAAGATAAACTCTATTTATCTTCAATGTACCATGAGATTTTCTACATGATCATTCACTCCTACCAAAACATAATGCAAGTTGCATTGTTGGTACGTACAATACGACATTAAATCCTGATTTATCTCTGAGACCTATTCTCTTGGAAACTCTTCATTACAGAAATAATGTAATTTTTAATTTTTAACAAATACCTTTTATTGTTAATGAACGTAGAACCTTTCATTGCCCTCTCGAATCCATTAGACTAGTAAAGAGCCGTACAGGTGTTGAACAGGCACTGAAAAAATTACTTTTGGCAGAGCCTACGGTCTTTCTAAGGAGTCGGACTTGGAATGGAAATTTAAGTCACATGAATTTTTTCTTGTGTATTATATATATTAAATATATTAAAATATTAACAATTGTAATTTGCAATTTCAAAATGTAATAACCACTATTAGATTTGGAATAGCTTAATAACAGTGATTTATCTTAACTATTTTGTTCTGATACAGTTTGACGTAAGAATTAACTGTTTAAGAGTTCTTATAATTTTTACTCATTATAGGTATATAATAGATTTACTATGTCATATAAAATGTAAATTAAGGATTACCTTTCTACTTATTAATTATCAATTCAAATCTTTATTTCACAAAACGTTACATGTTGTAGCAGTGATATAGTAACAGGTGGTATTTTCTACTATATTAAACTGTATTAATCATACAAGTAGTATTCGTCGATATAAAGATTAATAAATTTCAGTGCTAGGATAAAAAGCACATTATTATTAGTCATACTGAATAAATAAATATTGAACAGATAAAAGTAATTGGATATTAAATAATATCCAATTACTTATATGGAAATTAATTATATGGAATTAAATAATAAATATAAAATTCAGACAAACTTAATAAACTTAACAATAACAATTAATTTAACAATAAACTAAACAAATTATACATATTTGCCTGTAACAGGTAAAATTAATGGAATATTACGGTATTATATAATAAATATAAAACTCAGATAAACGTTAATTTAATAAATTGTACATATTTGCTAAATTTTTACAAACTTCAGGCATGGCATTTGATTTACCGGAAAGCCCCACCAGCATCATCGAAGAAATTCGTCTATTGAGTAGAACATGCCATCCACAAGGAGCTCACGGAGCCTCTTTCTGAAGATTGTTATTGATAGTTCGTTTTTAAGGAATTTATTGAAAAGTTTTCTTCCCATATACCAGGTGTTTTTTCGTAAGAAGATGTATTATGAAGTGGAAGGATCATATTATTTCTATGTCTTGTAAGGTAGGATGATTAAGTGTGGAAGCTTTGGGGGAAACTGAGAGGGTTCTGTTTTACAAATGATAGTGTTTCATAGATATATATGCATGGGAGCGGAAGTATGTTTAATTTAGAAAAAAAAGGTTTGCATGATGATCTGTTTGTGGCATTAGCAATTACACGAATTATTCTTTTTTGAATTTTAAAAATTGTTTGACTATGGTGTGAAGATCCCCAAAACATAATAGCACAGAGAAGATGGGAATATACATAGGCATGATAAACCATCAAAATTACGTCCAGGTCTACGATTTTTGAGAATGTGAGAATGGCATAGTGTGCTCTATTTAAGGTGTTTGAAAGTCTTCTCACGTGAGCTCCCCAGGTGACACTGCCGTCGATCTGGAGGCCCAGAAACTTTCCTATCGGAGTAGTGTTGAGCAGTGACTGGAGGTAGGAATCATCCGCCCTAGCACTTCCTTGATAGTTGGAATGAAAGTTTATTGCGAATGTCTTTTCTGTATTTAGAAGCAGGCCATTGTTGCTGAACCAGTCTTTCATTTTTGTAATTTATGATGCAAGATGATTAAGTGGTCGCATCCTATTTGAATTCTTAATATCTAAATTTAAATTTGAAAGAGGTAATACATGTATCGAATGATGTTATTTTAATTAGAATCAGAATCCAGGAATAAATTTCCTCTCGTCAATAACATCTCAAACTGTTCACAAATTAAACTCCTTTAAAAGACAATACATTAGGTTGTATTTTCTGATGCAGTACTCCCCTTGAAACGTTTGGATCAATCAATTCCACAAAAGATTGATTCTGTCATGAACACCAACAACCATCCATCCTCCCACAACCTCACAAGGTTGTTTATAAAGTGCCAAGTGTCACTGGGAAGATGGATTGAATTTATATTCAAATCCAAACACAACACAGATTTTTTCTGAAATAGGATGTTTTTACTCCTCCAAAGTTCCTAAATTGTAAAAGGTACAAAAAATGAAAAGTACATTTATAAACCCTCAGATTAATTTAAGAAACTTTTACGAAGGGACAATAATTCAAAAGAAATTTTACAGATACCTATTATCGTAGCTGAGAAATACGTTCCTCAGTGTTTAAAAACACGATTTTTAGGAATCGAATATATATCTTATCACGTTGCTTCATAATGGAACAAACCTGGCCTACAAATAAAGGGGATCTCGTAAAAATTCATTCAATAAAAGTACTCAGAGTATATAAATTCTGAGTATGTCGTGATGAGAATATATAATGCTCTAATTTATAAATTGAGCTTATTGCTATAGTTTTATATGGTTATTATTTTTTAACTGTCCAAAAACACATACACACCCACAAAACTGTTTGCAACCTTATGGATAGAGATCAAGATCATTAACATACACTGGTAGAATTAACTGTTCAGTTAGTGTTATAGAAGGCTAAACAGACCATAGTGCCAATTATTTGAATGAAATATATTATGTTATATGAGTAGAACTGCGATGTTTATAAGTAAACTTCCGAATCATCTAACAGCAGGTAAGTTGTGCCCGAGGTGTTGTATGGGGGGAGAGTTTACTTAGTGGTGTGGTGGGAGGAGGAGGGTAAGAGATAGGAACAAAGTTCAGAGGTCAGGAGGAACATTTGATCTTAATTTTATTGCTTGTCTTTTGAAAAAATTAGCATTTACTTTGTAAGAATGGTTTCGTATACCTCCATAAACATTGCTTATCTTAATATCTTGTTTTTAAATTCAGCTTTTTAAAATTAAGCTCTATAGAGAAGAGAATTATAATAAACAGAAAGCTAAATGACACTGGCTACATCAGGAGCTATATTTTAAGAGTTGATAAGAATCTGACCTTTTTTACGTCTGATCTGAAATGGTACGTTTAGTACGAGAAACATTTTATTGCTGGATTAAAAAACTGCATTTAGGAATTAAAATAGACAATGAAACATACGTTTTTGTGGATTGGATTTAATTTAAAATTAAAATTATAATATATAATTAAAAGAATATGCAGACATTCGTCAGGCAATTTACACATATAAAACTAGTAGTATATTTTATAACTTTATGCATAACGGAATAATTTTTTTTATTAAGTACTACTTACTGTTCTCTCATTGATCTTCACAGCAATTTTTATAAAAAACGTTTTAAGTCATTCAAATGGTGTTATTTTCTACTTATACTACCAGATAAGGGTATTAAGACTTTAAAAAGTACGTACATTATTTTTGAGTTTAAAACCTAAGAATTACGCGTAACTATGGATATAAATTGGAAATGATAAATGCTATGATAAGAGTACTGTTAATAATATGAGACAGATGTGTAAAACCTTTCTAAGAGTTTGAACCCTTTATAAGTTCGACATACTAGTTTTCTAAATCTTTAAACACATATTTTACTTTTGTACTTTCTAAAGCAAAATAAATT
The DNA here is from genome assembly GCF_021130785.1 of Homalodisca vitripennis. Taxonomy (NCBI): domain Eukaryota; kingdom Metazoa; phylum Arthropoda; class Insecta; order Hemiptera; family Cicadellidae; genus Homalodisca; species Homalodisca vitripennis. Next base: position 143,895,818 of record NC_060209.1, on the reverse strand, counting down.
CTATTGTTGCAGTTCACATCTTTTCCATGTGTTCCTATAGGACTGTATAGAAACTGCCTACTCTAGTTTATTACTTTCCCTTTATTACTTTCACGTCAGTGAAATTTATAATATGAGCTTTAGGAATATGGTTAGACTGTAAGATAGTTACTCAGTGAATGGTGCGGTTATACAGCAATTTTTTTGTTAACACAAAGACTCTCCCTCCCATAGCAACAGCTCTCCCATAGCAACAGGCTGTTTACTTTGATCCGATAAAAAACCTTCCCGCTCATAGGTTGATCAAAAGTTTATTTGATTTCAGTTTTGCTATACATTATAGAATTTGGCACACCTTATTTGCATTTACTTGCAGCTGTTATCAAAGCAACACGTACAGGGTTACTACAAATTTTGAAGCCCCCTTTGTTAATATTGTAATGTCTCACATTATAAAAACAAAACTCTGCACACTTTATGCCATGTTATAAAGTGTTTTTTTGCCTTAATTACTACTTCTTTCACAAGCCCTAAATGGCAGATTTTGGGGGCAACTCAACAAAAGTTTAATATTTTAAAAATAATATTTAAAAATGTAATCCAAAGTAATAAGCCGTATCGATTGTCCCCTCATTTTAAATGTGCTTTGGAATTGTTGGTTTATGTCTATTTAACCGTTATGTAAGATAGAAGTTATTCGCATTAACGGTATTTGATATGTGATTTTTTAATTGAAAAAAAAAAAACTAATGTAGACAAGGAAAAGCAGATACTATATGAAGCGAGACAGGACGTATGATAATTTTGCTTTTTTCCGTCTTCTAACTTTTTTTAAAATTATGCGACTTTGCAAATATATATTTATTGATGGATTTTTATATTCCACAAATATGTTTATATGTTTGTTATTTCTTGTTAAGTTGTGTTTTAGGTGTTTTTAAATCATTCAAACATTGATATTATTATGTTTTTATATATTAGTAAGTCAAAAGTAAGTATTATTACTTTCTTTAGGGTGATTTAATTATTTTCAGCAAAACTTTTACGGTCTACCATATATTATAACCTTTTATTTATAGTACAGTTGAATGTTTTATTATTAAATTGCATGTTTCCCGTCAACGACGCTCAGAACTGTCACCCCGAGAGATTGAAGCATTGGGTGGTACTTGTGAGATTGAGTACATATTCTTTGTAGCTTAGTACATGAGGTGTAATCGACAGTATCACACGGTGCCAGAGAGTAATAAAGGTATACAGACAACTGGCACTCCTAGATAAATATAATAAAGCACGAAGTTACAATTAATTACAATTAAGGGTCAGTTTTATCATTATATATATATATATATATATATATATATATATATATACACATTAAATTGTATAAATAACAATAGCCTTATTTAATTTCAATAAGCATTGAATCGCAAAAAGTACTTGCTCCGCCAATGTTGAAAAAATTAAATTCGGCTATTGCCATTTATACAGATTTAATTAATGTAAACAAAAAGTCATTTGACAGGTATTTGGTCTTCCGATCATATGTTAGTTTGGTTATTTAAACGCATATGTGACAGATATGGCCAAATACAAAATAATTGAATCGTAAAAAGTGAGGGCTCTGTGGTGTAATGGTAGCACATTCACCCGGCAAGTGAGAGATCCGGGTTCGAGTCCCGGCGGAGCAAGTACTTTTTGTGATTCAATGTTTATTGAAAAAATTAAATTCGGCTATTGCCATTTATACAGATTTAATTAATGTAAACAAAAAGTCATTTGACAGGTATTTGGTCTTCCGATCATATGTTAGTTTGGTTATTTAAACGCATATGTGACAGATATGGCCAAATACAAAATAATTGAATCGTAAAAAGTGAGGGCTCTGTGGTGTAATGGTAGCACATTCACCCGGCAAGTGAGAGATCCGGGTTCGAGTCCCGGCGAAGCAAGTACTTTTTGTGATTCAATGTTTATTGAAAAAATTATATATATATATATATGTGTATATATATATATATATATATATATATATATATATATAATATATATATATATATATATATATATATATATACTCACTTCGGGTGTATAAACGCAGAATTGCTCTATTACAACAATTATTAGACTTTCTTGATATAAAGTTCTTTAATATTTCGGCTTTGCCGTTTTCAAAAAGGTATAGTAAAAATAATAACACAGCAAACAAAATTTATAAAAGTAAATAAATAAAAATGTACACTATATATATATATATATATATATATATATATATATTAGTATTGGTATTGTATTACATTGTGCTTCTGAGTACACTTTAAACTGTTTTTTACTTAACTCGGGGCTATTAATGAAGTATTTATAAAGATGTTATTTCACATCGGTGTGAATAGTGATAATTTTAGGCTATGGAAACAATTTTACTGTTCCGGTGGGTTTCCACCTGAAAATATATATCGTGTTTTACTATAAAGGAAAATAAACAATTTCAACCTTGTGTCCAGGTACAAAATCACAGTACAATTTATGTTAAGTACTTCTAGAGTAGTAAATTACAACATATAATCTGTAAGATACGGAACATTTATTCGCACAACGAATGTCAACAGAAATAAGTCACGAACGTGCAGTAGAAACTTTTATAAATAACGGTTATTTGTTATTCGACAGTTTTCAAAGAAGTGTCTGTGATGTCAAAGAAAGTGACCAATTTAGGTTTGTGATGTTATGGACAAAGCTATATATTAACCGTTACACGTTGCACTGTTGGAGGATTGTTTATAAAAATCGTATTGCACGGTTTGCAGAGAGAATTATTTAGAGTTTTTAGAAGTTGTTGGCTGTACGACAATTCATACATTTAAATGCATGTTTGTGACGCCAAACAAGGTGCGGTAACAAATTTCTGTTTGTAACGTCATGTACCGAGCTGCATATCAACAGTTACACTTTGAACTGTGCTAGAATTGTTCAAACGCAGCTGTACAAACGTATGGGACAGTTTATAAAGAGATTTATTATTTAAAAAAGAATACGTACACGTATTATAAAATGTGTTTATATTTTTTAGATTTAACTAATGAATAATGAGGGTTGTATAGTAAATTTGTAAATTTAATACCGTACAAATGTATAAAAATATACTTAATATAAATACATTAAGATAGTCAGTAACATTGTTGGCCTACTCTTTTATAATTTAATATAAAATACTATCAGGTACCCGCGACTTTGCACGCAATTTCATTTTGAAAACAGGGACACCATGTGTATAATCTTATTAATAGCATTCAAAGCAATTCTGAGATAAGTGATAATCACTGAAAGATATTACACTCTCTTGATGTATTTTAAATTAAAGTTTTAGGATGAGGCCCTGAAGTCGGTGAGTGAAACAGTTTTTTATAAGTACCTCTGACATTTTTTATTATACTAATTATAGTAACATTTAACTTTTATATTTTCTATGTTTTTTTTGTACAGACGTTTTAATTCTGTTTCAAGTAAGTGTTTATGACAAATTATCTCAATATTTTTATTTACGACTACCCTCCGCCACCCTCCAAGTACAGGCAATACTTAAGTCGACTAAGCTTTGTAAAATGTTATAAATATAAATAAATTCTTTAAATAAATATTATAAAATTTCAAATAATCATTACCAAAATGAGAGGGGATTAGTCAGACGATGAGAAAATGTTGCTTACCATCTAAATAATTTTTTATCGACATGAATTCAGTTGTTTTCAATGATGTTTGGGCACGATGACTAAATTTTGAATGATAGTGTGAGTTGAAAGTCTTTGTCGACGGAAAATTACTTTTCGTAGAAAGACGTCTACGCTGATCACTGAGATTTAGGGTATTTTTATAAGTTAACATCCGTCGAAAAAGAATTTATGGCCCTTGAAATGACGTTGAGGCTGATGACTGAGATTTAGAATGTTTAGTTTGGGTTAAAAAGCTTCTATGTCAACGTAGGATTTTAGAGCCATGAAGTGGCGTCCTGGGCGATCTATTTTGTGTGGGTGAATTAGGAAGCCCCTGTTCCCGAATGCATGTGATGGACACAGGTTTTCAGGTAAAAAATGGTCTATTTTAATTTTTAGAATATGATTCTAAGATATTTAAATTGCTCAAGATAAATGCCATATATGAAGCTATAAATCCTCATAATTAATAATTATACGACAGATATTTTTATTATTTAATGATTAGTTTTGGAGTACAATAATACAGTACAGTACAATAATATAAGATAGTTGTAATATATCCGTTTTTACTATTGTTTTTATACTGCTAAGATTGACAAATGCGAGTCGTGAATTGGATCTAGTAGCAAGCACGTGATGCGTGACACATATAAACATGATTATAATGAATTTCATACAGACCATGTCTGTGCATTCCAGCGCCAGATATTTCATTGAAAAGGCTGGAAGCTATTGCTAATGTTATTTTACTTTGATGTATCCACTTTACACACAGATTTATATTATTGGATTAATTTAGTCTATATTCGATGATTGATCATAATAATTAATTATGTAAATTACGTTTTCATTAAACTATCACTTCATCACCCGGCTCGAATACCGGTTCGAAACAAGATTTATACGTATATAACGATACAATATTGTGTGTAGCTTATTCAATACAAGAATTCTTGCGCAGTGTAATACAATAGGTTTTGTTACTTATACTAACAATATAATATTTCAATTAAATATGTTTCATAATTGGTTGAACGTTAGCGAAATCTATGTCTCGTGGAGACAACAATTTTTTTCTGTTGTCCGTCTGTCCACACCATATCTCGAGAACGGACTGACGTACAGACTTGAAATTTCGTACGAAACTTCAATTCTATATAAGCAAAATGGAGTTCGATGAAGGTGCATGTTAATTCAAGGAATTTGTCTGAGCTTAAGAAAACATCTCTGCATTGGTATTATGAGTAACCATGACCAACAAGCAAATTGCAGAGTTACTATTTGTAAACATAATGAGAACGGTCATGTTATATTAAACATGTGACATAGCCTAACGTACCAGAATGAAATGAGCTATGGCTATGATACGAGCTATGGATATGAGCTATGGATGAGTTATGGATATGATGTGCCTTTAAATGTTGCAAGCAACGTCATCAACAGCTGTTACGCAACACGTGGTTCGCCGCACTACTACCTTGTTTAATGTAACTGTCTTGCACATCAGAAACGAGAAAAATATTATCTCTAATATTTTATTGAACTGTGCAAGGGGAAGAAATGTTTGGAATATAACGCAATTAATTCGTCATGTCTATAAAGGTTTTGAAAATTACCCATAAATACCATATTGTCTAATGTATAATCCTTTAATAACAGTTTAAAATTACGCATTTCAGGTAAATTACGAATAAATATTGGGAGTGCCAATGACCAAGAGGTTTAATATACGGATTTTTGATCTGAATTAGATATCCAGGTTCAAATACTGTCTGTGACCGTAGCTTTTTTTATCCAGTACCTAGACCTTCTTTTTTCAGATCTTTTACTATTTCGATTGTCACCCTTGTTGTTGTTAAGTTACTTGCACAGGCTAGTAGCTTATGAGGACGGGGAGGATAGACATAAAAGGGGATCGACCTCTCCTTAAAAATATGTTCCAATAATTGCGAACTCAGTGGCTCAAAGCGTTGGACACCTACCCCTTTAAACGAGAGTTTTCTACTTTTTTATGAATAAAGATTATGGCCTCTTAACGGTATTTAAGTGAAACAAATCGTACTCACTTTTTACAATCAATATAAAACGTAAGGTAAATAAAAAATAACTAGTTTATCTTACCACGTGAATATGAAAGTTGTATGTCATTATTTTAAAAGTAAAACCAACCTACCTATGGCCCTCGAGGCTGTGTCACAAGTGTAAATAATGTAATCACATCTTTCTTATGTTACTTTTAGGTTATAGTTTTAATAATTGATTGTGGTTGTGAGACATAACAAATTAAAAAAATGTGTTATAACTTAAGAAAACCTTACTAACCTTATTAGCAGGATTTCCTTATGATTCTTGTTTTTAGATTCAAAAAAATTGTTAATGAATCGAATAAATATTTTTCGATAATTTATATGTTCCTTAATTTACTCCAGTGCTCCTTTAAAAGGTTTATTTACACTGGATGGAGATGATTAAATACAATGACAATAGCATAAAGAAAAGAATATTTTGAAGAAAGTAAAAGTTCTAAATTGTAAAGGTGGTCATCATGGCTACAGCACACATGAAATAACTGTATAGATGGCTTATTATACTTCAAAATTGTAAGATAATTCAACTTTTTTAAATAATTTCAGCTAGCAATCAACGTGTTAAAGAATTTTCCCTGAAGAGTGACAAACAAGTACAAGCAGGTTCACTGAAACACTGTTTCATCGTAATTTGATGTCCTGGCCTGAGAAATCCATTGGCGGAACAGCTCTAGCGGGACGTCACTGGTGTCTTTTGTTTGAGGTGGTGCAACTGTCCTAACTATTGAGGTGGTGCAACGACTTTGATTTGGAAAATATTTTCCCAAATTCATATCTCTTTCAAATAACTTCCTTGAAAATAGAAGAAGTAAACATTTATATATATACGATTCTTAAAGAGTATATATATACAAACGACTCGAAATAAAAATGTTAAATTTGTACAGAATATACATAACATAGCTGCAGGGAATAATATGCTATGCATTGAACAAATTGAAGGTTATTTGTACTAAGCAGGAGTCTGAGTACAACAAGCCCAAAATCGATTGCTAAAACCTTTAATCTTAGGTTACATGATGATTGTTTCTGGAATTTTTTAGACTCGTTACATTTTATCTGCCATATGCAGGTCAGTCAAACACATAACCAATTAGTGGTTTTCCTGCTTCTTAATTTGTAATTTCGTTCACACTTGTACTTTGTCAGCCCGCCAACATGTCGATGAAGGTTTTTCAAAATGTGCCCACTATCTTTGGAATTCTAGTGCCGTAGAGTGGTTGCAGTTTCTATCATTCGATACTGAACTAGACGTGGTGACTTTTTCAGCTGAACGATGGATAAGAAGTACCCGTACATTACTTAAAAACTATTCATAGTTGTTATAAAAATCTGCCAAATTTGCAGAACCGTTAGTCAAACAATGCATCACAATCCTGGTGAAGGTGTTTTATAATAAATCAAAATCTTATATTACGTTGATATTACAGAACAACGTACTCGTAAATAAAAAACACCCTTGTCTTAATAGGTGTAGAATATAGTTTTTAATGTAACATAAAGTCATGATTGGTTAGGTTAGACGATACGATGAAAGTAGAGTAATGAAGAAGGTTTATATTGATGCTATTGTATATAGCTTCTGCTGTATTATGAAAATACTAAGATTAATATAGCAAAATTATTTAAAAAACACATGTTATTGAGTCAGTTATGTAACAACGAAAAAACACCATATTGTCAGTAGTGACAAAATAATAAGATTAAAAAAGCAACTCTTTACTTACAGATATTCATATAGATTTACATAATTTATTCATTATAGTAAGAACTGACAAATAGATGTTTTCTGGGAAGAATCGTGAAAATAGCTATTGTAAAATTTCATGGTACGCTGAGACTTTATTAATCACGTAGACTCCACATCTGAATATTTTTTCATTATAATTAACAATATGTTATTACACGTATAAATAATACATGTATAATAATACACCCATAGTTTAACTGTTTTCTCAAGTCAATTGCGCAACATAAAAAAATATTTTAAAAATAATGAATCAAACCAACAGAAATGCTTAAAATACATCTTAACAGTGACGGTATTTTATTTATATCATTTCATCTGTGTAATTCAAAAAGGTTCGTTAGTAAATAAATCACCTGAGAATGGTTGGACAGATTTGAAATATAGTATTTTAAAATATTTCTAATTATCGAAGTTAGATTTTTTAGAACAAGAGATAAGAATATATGGAGATACATCTCTTTAAAACGAGCGATTTCTATAATTTATTGATTAATAGTGTTGTAGAATTATTATTAACAGTAATATTATTTACATTTTATCGTACCAGTGACAAGTAATTAGTATATTCTGTATATTAGCATTGCTATGAAGTTCAATTAGGCTTCATTGATCTACTTTGATCCATAATAGGTGCACGGAACATATCGGATATTGGATTCTCTTGATATTATGGTACGTAATATTTACAGTACCTGAAGGAAAATACATGAGGAATAATTAAATAACGTGCATGAATAATGTATTCCTTCCATGACTATAATTTGAAAAACGCAACGAGCCTCTCATTATTGCTTATGGAATCACAAAAAAATGCACCAGACACAAAGTGTAATTTTTGTGGATAAGAAATCATAGAGGGAAAAGCTAGTTTGTTTTGGTCTGATGAGGAATATGACAATGATGTGGTGAATAAAATTTGACTTCATTCCTGGACTGAGTCCAGGAAGTAGGATAATATACTTGCAGCTAACAGAGTCCACAGAGCGAGGACTAGCAGTGAACTGTATCATGTTTACAGATATGTATAGTTTCTAAGAATGAAAACTGAGGACAGAGAGAATTACAGTGCAGGGTAGTATAGTAATATTTATTGTGAACTTTTGTATGATCCTATTGTGTAGAAATATGTACGTGTTATTTTGAAGAGTTTCTCCAAACGATAAAATAGTATGTTCCTGAAACATGCTTTCTTCCGGTTTAAAATTATCATAGAACACTTTCGTATTTCTATACTAGTGTTCTTACTAAGAAATCTAACTAACTCCAACTTTTAGGAATTCTCTATTGGTCTAAGATAGTTAAACCACTCCTTAAGTCTGTTAAGCTGCCCAATACAATATCATACTACGTTGCACGGATATTCACATGGGAATATATTCCAATGGCCAACACTTATCTAATCTAATGGAGTATAACGTCATTTAGAAAAGATATACCTATGAAGTCCCTGTTATTCAGCAATAAAAAGCTTGCGAAACCACGAGTAACAGCTAGTTATTTATCAGACAGTAAAGACTAAATTCTAGCTTACCAAAAGAATTTATCAATATTTTAAACGTCATTGTTGTTCGATTTGGCGAAAACATATAGTTTATTTTTTATTATTTTAAAGAGTTTTTAAAATCATAATTTACATAAATAACGGCATTATTTTTTAATCGTTACATTGTTGAAAAACATCTTCTGGAGGCTTAAAAGTTCGGCCTCAGTGTCAAATTGTGGTTCATCCTAGGCTTTTGTGGACACCTTATTCATCATTCCTTGAATAACCCGCTGTCCTCATCAATCTAAGTAAATGCATTCCGAGATAAGGCTGTCCACCGCCATGTCAAACACGTCTTTTAACCCATCTCTTTAAGTCTCTGTATAGTAATAAAAATGAAGTGGAAATTATTCAAGCTCTCTAATAAGTTATCTGTCCGACATGAGACTTTAAAAGAAATTTTGTTCTAACATTATTTACAGGTTACTCCAACGCATGTATTTTACATAAATCATTTTTAGTGTATCCTTTCACGCTAGCTTAATCTTTCATACGACTTATTTCTCAATTAGAAAAAAAAATTGGTGAATTGGTGATACAAATTTGGTAATATTAATTTACATGTGTGTGTGTGAATTATATTTATAACTTAACACTTAATGTTGAAATAAGTTTTATCCAATTTAAAGTACTGTATTAAAAACACTATAAATGGAGCAAGTAAATACATATAGTGTGTTCTATGCAAAGCCGGTTTTGTACGTGAAAACCACAGTTGTAGTAACAGCGTAGTAGAACTCCGAGTGTTGAGTAACAACGCATTTGATTATGATTGACCGTAAAAATTTCTGGAATATGATTACTTTAGTAATATACCTATTACAAATTGCAATTTGTTAGGTACTTTGCGCTATAATTTAACTATTTGCTCATTTATACCTAATTTACATATGGCCATTGTCAAATCCTGAACATTGTCAAACAACAAAATACTGATAAAACGTCGTTATTGGAGAAACATGTGGAAATATGTAATTGAAGTGTTAAAAAAATTGATGTTTGTAAAATATATACCGTCAACTTGGGTAACATTAGACCGCTTATTGTACTTTGTTTGCAGATCAGTCAAAATAAAGTAGCCGCTTAAATATAAAATATGTTCATACTATTTTTTCTATATTTACTGATAGTATTGTAAATGAGCTGTTGTAATTTCGGTATCATAACGTACATCATAATGTAATAAAAGAATTATAACTTATTACATATTTCGACAAAATTGCAGACGAATTTCGGATAAAACTGGTCCAAAAGTTAACTTCTTTGAAAACTAATCTTTCAAGTGAATGGGTCTATGTTTCCTTGTAAACAGTGACTTATCATCATTAGGAATTTTGTAAATATCTGTTCTCCACTGGCATGAGCAAAGATACTTTGAATCTTATCCAGTTCCTTCTCGAACTTGGTTGCTAATAAGTTCGTAAGCTCTAAATCCCAATCTTTAAAACCCATCCAGTTGACGCAATTCTCCATTCACACATCTAAGGAATAATAATCTCTTATTCAATATGAACATTGGAACTGTAACTATCATGATTATCTCAAGTTTGCTGATGGTCATTTATGAATTTCTTGACGCAAAATCAATTTCATAAACTTATATCTTTTGAGAGTTTACTTTTATTTAAATTTCCACCAAAAATTGTGTAATCCAATGATGATATTATAAATCATGTATATAAATTGACTTCTTTTGGTTCCTAGAGTTTTATAGTAAAGTAAAGTAATGTCTTATTTTAACAGGCGAAGATAGGTCTAAGAAGCCCTCTCTAAAACTTAATCTGGGGACCAACGGCTTAAAGATGACTTTTGAACCACCACCAATGGCCGGGCAGTAGTTTCATTATTTCGTCTTAGAATTAATTGCATACAAATTGATTCGTATTATTTAAATAATACAGCAGATAAATGTTATCTCGTAAATCAATCCAAAGTAACATATACATCATTTATTTTTTATGAACATTTGTTGCTTGAGTTACCACATTCCCTTCGTGAAAGTGGGATATTAATGTGATAATGGCAAGAAGGCAAACTCAACGTTGGCGTCGGAAATATAATTCACTCGAACCAGAAATGCTCCAAAACCTACGAAATTGCTTGTGAAACCGCGCCTAATTCCTAGTAATAATATAATGATTTAAAATACACTTAAATATTAAAAAATACTAAATGCATTGCTAAATGTAGTATTTTTATGTTCAGTAGAATTGTCATCTTAATTTAAAATAATGCTCTCTTCACACTCAAAGCAAGTAACATTGTTATCATAAACTTTTTAATTTTCAGCAATAACTACTATCTTATTGTTACTACAGCTTCCATACACATTGTATACCTAAAAATATTAAAAATAGAGTCTTGTATCAGTATTTAATGAATAGTTTATCATATAAGTACATCAACTGCACAGAACCAACGAGGGGATAAAGAGTTGTTTACAAAATAGAAAGCGTGAATAGCACGATTGGTAGCTTTGAAGTTATTGTTTACATCGTAATTAGAACAACAACAATAATGAACTACTTTAAGCAAAGCAATAACAATGGTTTGTTTCTATACCGAACAAGAAACGTTCAGTTACAATACAAAAATAATTGTTGTTAAGTCAACATTGTTGTGCATAACACCAATATGAGGAAAATACTGAGAAATTTTTGTGTATTAGGAGTAGTTTCAGTGGTAAAATAATAAATTATTTATGGCTTTATTGATAAAACTTCAATTTTATTAAGTAAAGACTTCATAACAAGTATTGAAATTAAAGTTCTTCAAAATACACTATAAGTAGTCATATTTTCTAAAAAGAGTTTTAAAACAAAATAGATACATTGATGTTGTCTTAAGCGTTTTCAAATAGAATTCTAATAGAATTCTTTAAGTTCATTCACTATACAAAGTGGCATATGTGGATGAAAATACCAAAGTAGAAATTAAATGTTATAAATATGATTAAATGATGAAAATCAAATATTTTATTTTTTTTAGATTGTAGTAAAAGGTGGGAGGAACGGCGTGAGAGAGAGGAGTTTTCAAATGCAAATAGTAATACTAACTAACCAGGGCAAGAAGGCTCCGTATTATAACCGCGATGTGGTGAGAGGAACACCTCGCCCACGCAGCCACAGCTATGAATCTACTGGAGTTATATGTGGCTGTGTAACTTATAGTGCAAGCTCTGGCGTTCCAGATAGTTACTGAATATTGCAGGTAAAACGGTCAATACAAGGTGAACCGATCCGATTTTGCCCATGTTGTTACACATATTATGAATCTAAATCATGAACAAATTAGAATGTCACTGTAAGACGGTGGATTTGTTATATTAATATTCATTCTGTAAGCTCATACATACATTATTCATAACATATTGATTAACATATTTAATAATTAAAACCCATCTAAAATCAACCAATTTATAAATTTGTAGCAATTTAATGTTCATTTTATTTTTGTACTATACACTATTATTTTAATTCTTCCATAACTTGATGTGGGTTTTATTGGCATTGTTTTTGAACTTTTAAATTATAAAAAATTTTGGGAATATTGATGGTTTTATTTATATATTTGGTTTTACTGTAATACAATGTATACTTAAATAGTATTTTATGTAATTGATATTCAATTAAAATGTACAGCTTTATAAATGCTTTTGTATAAATGGTAAACACCTTTATCAACAATGTACAAAGCAATATGCAATATTAAAAGAGTACGACCGGATGTACGGATGTACGTACGTAAGATGTGACGGCGCTATTCGCAGTTTAAAGACATCCGGAATTCAATTTAGTCCAGACCTGCAGCCTCCACTTCAGAGAATAGTGTCATTCTTTAGCGAGATCCTACGTTTGTGAATTCATGTAATTGCAGAACATTTCCAGGCATAGTATTTTTTTATAAAATAATTAATCATAGACAATTCTACACTCAAATGACGACTTCTAGGGCATACTGAGTTTATATAATGTTTCAAATTATTCCTAAATGACAACGTACACTTTAAGAAGAAAAAATAGTAGAACGTATTTTTAGGAAGTATTAATTAAAACACGCCTATAAGGGAGTTTATAAATTCTAAATTAATCTTACATACGTTTATGGAACTTTCCCAACATTATAATTACTATTATAAAAGTTTTACTATTGCTCAATTAATTGAAGTCTATAACCTACATTCACTAAATAAAAGTTATTAGTGCGGTACACCAGGTGTTGTGTAACGGGCTTCCTCGAAGTTAAATGTAGTGTTTTGCTTATTTCATTGAGATGTCCTGATGACAAATAGACAGACATACATAGAAATAACATTCTTTCTTATCTTTTTTTCTGACAGATAAGAGAGCAATTGATTCATTTTACTGAGTGATATACTTGAATGACGTTCAGTAAAATTCCATAGATGGAAATGTACCTTCACAGAACTTATTTTTGTCTGTGTGGTTATGAAGCTTCAAACAAAGTACAAAGTTTACAGATGAAATATTTATCGAGATATCTAACTACATGATTCCTTCACATATTTTAAATAAAGTTTGGTGTAATAGCAGTGTTTGAATAACAAAAGTGTTGGGGGTAGTAGTAGGGGTGCATAAGCCAAATTCAATGCAAAATGAAATGCACCATCACTGAACTCAATGATAACTATGTAGAAATTAAGCTTTTTCAAAAAATTTCAGGCCTATAGGTCAGTTTTTGAAACTAAACGAGAGAATATATTTAATGTTTACATTTTAAAATTAAGTATTACAAAAACTCATTAAAGCGGTTAACTACTTATGTGATATAAACATACATTTTTCACTTTTGAAATAAAAATGTAATTAAAGACGTGGTCATTGAAACTATTTTGATATAAACAAACTAATTTTTTTGGCTATCATAACAGCATATAATGGAAAAGTATAAATTTTATAATCGTGTCGTGCATTCCTAAGGTTTATGAACCGGAACTGCAGACACTAAAATTAACATTTCCCAGTTCCATAAATCACGAAAAGAACAAAAGAAATCCTTATCCATTTGATATATTTCCAAACTACGAAATATAAATGGATGTTTGAAACATATCACGCACTTAATATCGTGTAATATTTCATAGTATAGCGCCACATTTTAGGTACGGTACTTACTGAAAACGTATTAACATTTAAAATGAATCTGAATTTGATCTGCATTTTCGAAATTTTTTATCTCAAAACAGGAATTAAATTATATTAAATTTACCAATAACAACATAAAGGTTATAATTATAAAAAGAGCATGTAAATCCTTTTGATGTTACTGTATAAGGATATCTTAGACCGAACTACCCTTCCCCCTCGCTCTTCCCTACTCCCCAAATGTAATGTCGGCTGAAATGGGCGGTAGGTAAAATATCGCCCGGATACAACCTTGTCGTTCTACAACGCAACAATGTCTTCCTTTTGATATTGATTCAGTTTACAAGACATTGTAGGTATATTTCGACAATGAAATTGTTCCTCGAGCAAACAGAAAACTGGTCATTCATAGTTCATTAACTACTGCATATTGCTTTTTATTGTTTTACAATTCTAGGTGTTCTTGCCAAATAAGTTGAATATCTAAAATCGATCAGATTATTAATTATCTAAGATTAAATAAGTAATAAACATTTCCGTATTATCTTAAACTGTTCGTTTTTCAACATTTGGCACATTAATTGTTCGTGAAATTATGGAGGAGAGAGTCAAATTGAAATATCCATGCAAACTTATGAAGGTTCCACCAATCCAAGTATAATAATGTTTAATATGAGTAGTTTAATACTTTATAATATAAAATCGTTATTAGTTTCTCTTTACGAACACGTAAAAATTAAATAAGTGGTGTAAATTATAATTGAAAAAAATTTAAAAATAATCATACAATCATCGTTTTTCTTCTGTTTAATCGAAATTCCCTTGACTTAAAAGACAAACTGCAATCCTATGACTGCAAAATATTAATGTCGCAATTGGTGATTGAAACATTAAACCACAATATTTATCAGCACTATAAACACCCGCAACTCACAGATTGTTATAAGTATTGTAGATAAAGTGAGTCGTAACAAACTCCCCTGTGACGCTCTTCAAACTCAGGAAACAAACATTTACTCGAAACGTTTCCTCTGATATATCTTGTTCCGCTAAGTGGAATGAAGTAAAAATGTCTTTCCAGCATGTCTTAGGAATTCGTAATTTAAAAAACATTCACACTGTAATAAGAACAAAAAATAAAGAACTGGAAATTAATTTGAAGCTATTCATAATCTAACTATTGACAAAATTTTAAAAACAATACTGACAAAACACTAATAATTGATTATTTTGATGATAGCATATTATAATCACAACCTAAACTAATTTAATACGCCTCGATACTTATTATTAACCCTAACATTTAATCCGTTGAACGTATGACAGGAAACACACGTCTAATTGATAACTTGCCTTGTCAAATAACTTATGTTGGTTGATATGTAATACTTGTGTAGTATCAGGTGTAGAATACATTAGAACAAGTGATGGGAGCTGGAGGTGAGGAATAGCTCAAAGGTTATGAATTAACTGGCAAATTAGAACACTATTTTATTGCTTTCTTTTAAAGCATGTCTCCCAAAGATTTACACATAAATAACGTATTTATACCTTTAGGAATAGTTCAGTAAATATATTATATAATATAGTCAAATTACTCAAAGGATTTAAATAAACTACTAATACAAATAAATGTATTAAATTGTGATGGCGATGTCTGTATTAGCAATGTATCTCTTATATAACCTGTATTTAGTGAAGAGGTTATATTATATTTCTCGACAAAACTGTGATTATTATTTTATTTACAAAGTAAAATAAACAATGTATTGTAATCTTTTTTAATTATGGAATCTGAATTATTTAGTAAAAAACTATATCATTCCTGCTTAGAAACCATTATCACTAGATTACAATAAAGTTTTGTTAAGTTGCATATTTCTTTAGTCTGTGTAATATCTACAGACGCGTGCGCGCAATGATTAGATCGTGTTTACGTTCATTCGGAAATAATAACTATATCGTATGTCGAAAAATTTAAATTACTAATACTGCTAATACATTACCTTTCTACCTTTACATACCCAACTTTCAACACCACTTAGGGTAGTTTAAAATGTAAACATTAATAAGAAATAGTGAACAGTTTTGTATTGGTTCGTCTTATTTAACCTCACATAATAACGTTATTTAAAAATCTATGAAAAGACAGTTTACACGCAATTAGTTAGCTATCTAGATAAGAATAGATTATTAGATAAGGAGCAACATGGATTTCAATCAGGAAAATCTACAATAACAGCTGGAATAGACTTTATTAGTTCAATAATTGAATCAATTGATAGAGGAGAAAAGGTAGTAGGTATTTTCTTAGATCTCAGTAGAGCTTTTGACAGCGTTTCTCACAATGTGTTGTTAAAATCGTTAACTATTTTTGGTATTTCTGGTAAAGAATTAAAATGGTTTAAGTACTATTTAGCTAACCGTAAACAATATGTGGAAATTGAACATCTTGAGTCAGAAGTTAATGATAAATACATATATTTGAGAAAGTTTAATTCTCATAGGTTAGAAATACCACACGGAGTACCACAAGGATCTATTTTTAGGTCCATTATTGTTCCTTTGCTACATAAAAGGTTTGCCTGGGCTGATCCCTAGGGGCAATAATATTTGCCTGTATGCCGATGACTCTAATGTAACAATCTCTGGGAAGACCATGGAATGCATTGAGGAATTATCTTTTATTTGCCATTCAATCATTAAATACTTTTTGACAGTAAAAATCTTCTCATAAATTCAAGTAAAACTAATTTTATATCTTTTAATACTAAACAAAATAGAGAAAATGATCAAACAAATTTTTTTTGGACAACACTTTATTAGAACAAGTTGATCATACCAAATTTCTTGGCCTAATGATGATAAAAATCTTTCATGGGATAAACATATCGACTATGTTGTTAGTAAAATGTCATCTGGATTGTATGCCCTAAGACAAATGTCTAAAATAAGTAATTTGAAAACTCAAACACAAATTTATTATGCTATGGTCCATTCTCACCTAGCCTACGGAATTAGTGTGTATGGCGCTACAACAAAAAGAAATCTTGATAGAATACTGCTTCAACAAAAAAGGGCACTTAGAATAATGTTTAACTTAAAAAGAGACCAATCAGTGAAACATATTTTTGTAGAATTAGGCATTCCAACTGTTTTTGGATTATACATTCTGGAAACTGTAGCATATGTTAAAGTAAATATAAATTTTGTCCAAGAAACAAATAGGCATAATCATAACACTCGTACAAACAGGCAAGTAGAACCCCATAATTTGAAATTTATACTAAAAAAACAAAATTTGTAGGCATTAAAATGCTCTATCACCTTCCCCGGAAGTTTTTGTTGGAACAAAATTTGATTAAATTTAAAAAAGAACTAAAAGAATTTTTGATTAAAATAGCACCATATTCCATTGAGGAGTTTTGGGAAAGAAACTATAATTAAAATTTGTGTATACACTTTGTCTATTTATTTACTTATAAGCTATTATTTAAGTTGTAGTTTATGTATACACGTAGTGCCATAAACTTAAGAAAATTATGTGATAAGATCCTTTTTCTGTATAAGAATTTATGTTAGAAACTAACTACGTCTTGGAACATATATATGTGTGTGTGTGTGTGTGTGTGTGTGTGTGTGTGTGTGTGTGTGTGTGTGTGTGTGTGTGTGTATTTTTCTGTTTGGTGACCTGTTAATGTTGAATTGTTATTTGTTTTTAAATTTTTGCTAATTATTATATTAGTTTGGTTTAAGTTATATGTCAGCTGTTGCTTGTATTAATTTAATTATTATATGCAAATTTTAGTTATTGTTTAACTATTATTCAATATTATTAATTATTAGTAATTATACTTATTGTAGGTTGACGCTATTCATTGTACAATGTACATTTTATTGAATAAAGGATTTTTGAATTTGAATTTGAATGCCAGGTCACGTGTTTGACTTTCTAAATATTTTGTTCTGATTAAATGCCTACTATTTGATGAAGTACATAGAAATGTTCTGCAATTAATTAAATCTACAGTCGTAGGTTCTTACTAAAGAATGACTCTATTCTTGGAAAGTTTAGACTTCAGGTCTGGACTAAATTGAATTCCGAATGTCTTTGAAACTGCGAACAGCGCCGTCACATATTACACACATTCAATCATATCTTTTAATATTATTTATTGTTATGCATTTAATTGATTACATGTATACTATTATCGGTCTTGTATTTGAAAACAATTACGTTACCACTAACGCCTTCACACAAATTACTAAAAAATAACAAATCAATTACCGGTTTAAACAATATTGCTTTTACAGTGTAATTTTTGTGTTTAAAACAACATTACACAAAGCAAGTGTTGGTAAACATGTAAAAAATATATTATTATTTTTTTAATGCATATATAGCGGCATAAGATACGTTCCAACTTG
Source organism: Homalodisca vitripennis (assembly GCF_021130785.1). Taxonomy (NCBI): domain Eukaryota; kingdom Metazoa; phylum Arthropoda; class Insecta; order Hemiptera; family Cicadellidae; genus Homalodisca; species Homalodisca vitripennis. Next base: position 143,877,213 of record NC_060209.1, on the reverse strand, counting down.
AAGACAGCCGAGATAGTAGTACGTCCACCGTAATATGCGAAGGAATTGAAAATAAGGCCTTGGATAATGAGGCATAAGATTCTAACTGTATATGTATCAAACCTGTTTAATGATTAAATGTTGCTTATTCGTTTCTCATAAAGAGTTCTGCAAGGACATATAACGATCAAATAATTATCCGTTACACAGTGAAAATTAAAAATTAACCTTGTTTGTAATATTTATATTCAAGATGTTTGTAGCTATGGACGAAAACATCGGCTAGTTTCATCACCTCGCATCGACCGTTTGACCTGTAATATTCAGTAACTACCTGGAACTCCAAAGCTCGTACTACAATGGCTGTATGGGGCAGTTATACAGACATGTATATTGCCAGGAGATTCATAGCTGTGGCTGCGTGGGCGAGGTATTCCACCCACCACATCGCAGTTAAACGAGTTATATGCAGCTCGGAGTCTGAACTCCTAGTTACTACTGTCACATTTGTTATAAACTCTCCTCCTGTATTCTTCCTTCTCCCCTTCTAACTGTCTCCGTCAGTGATTAGTTCCTGAAATGAGATTTTATTTTTATAACTTGTATTTGCATAAATATATTAAATACTACTTTAGAATTTATTTTCTCCTGTAATATTGTTTCAATTAAATTTTTTGTATAAACCACAGAGTATTTTGCTGTCAATTTACTCATTAGAGAAATTCTGATCGATTAATTATTGAAAATCCTGCCTTTACTGTAAACATCATGGGGGTTGGTGGTGCATACCTCTTTTATGAAAACTGAGATTAAGTTAATAGTCTCTTTATAGACAAATATCGTATATTCTAAATCAGCATGTAATTTTTAAAACAAGATATTTCTAGTTTTTTCTTTTTTATTTATTAAACCTGTCACTTAAAATAAGCTGAGGGTGAATGAACAGAAAGGACTTATATCCAAAGATGAATTAAACAAGCAATTACCTCTGAATTTTACCACCCAGACTATTTAAAAATATCGTTTGGATTTTATACCATATTTGAAATAAAAAGTTTTAGTAATCTGAGAGTATTGTCTAAACCTGAACTATGAGGGTTGATTTTATGAATAAAGTGCTAATTATTGCTAAATCTGATATTCTACAGCAACTGAGTGTGTTACTACATCCTAAATACAAATAAAATTTCTACAGTAATTTTATTTTTTGACTAATTTTTTAATTGACTAAAATTAATGTTTCTTCAATTTTATTATTATGGAAACACGGAAGACTTCTCCTTAAATCTCTAAAATATCGTATTATCATTCTTTGTTAGATTTCTGTCACACCACATCTCAGTATTTTAGACTTGTGATTTCTAATAGTGGTGAAAAGTGTTTTAAAAATTAAACTCTTTCTCTGACGTTTTTGTATTTAAAGTAGCGCTCGTTTAATACCCATACAATTTGTCATTTATTTTTCACAGTTACTTTATGGTTAGTACACAATCTATTACTTCTACTAGAATTTACATTTGATTTTATTTATATAAATCAAATCTTAAGTCACGGGAGTTGTGATTAATCAGAACACCTATACTGAGCAGAAGATGATTGTAGTGGCTTGAAGAGTTATTGCAAGAGTTATATTAAAAATTGGGTACAATCTTAAAGTTTTGTAATCAATATCAGATTATTAGCACTGTTTAGCAATACTTTTTGGGCTCAGCTGATTGCAGTATCTTAAAGGAAACCATTCCAATGGTTTGGACCAGAGTTTGAATTCTTCTCCAACAAGTTGCTTGGGGTGGGGAGATGTTGTCTCTACGATTATACCATCATACAACATTATTCTGGAAGGAGTAAGCTTAATTATTCCCAGGCAATGTAAGATTCTACATAAAATGTATTTCATTAACTTATTAAATATAATATTACACCACTTATTTCCATTTTTTTTCAAGTTTTTAGTTTAAATTTTATTTAAATTATTCATTTATTTTTATTTTCTATTTTTACTCTTTTTCCACTATGCAATTTAATTTTTCTAATATTGTTTAATCGCGTAGCTGTCGAAAACTGTATGAAATATAACGTATAAAAAACTATGCCCCAACTTTATTAGTGTCCAATTAATGTAACCACTCGGAAGCTGTCTACAGATTACTGTTGTATACATTACGAAGCGTTATAATCGTATATACAATGTTATTTTTTTAGCTCCTTACACCTAATTTAGTATAGATTTCTGAATAACCTATATATCCCAATATAGAACAATCAACCCTATTCATCATGCATGAAATGAACTACCTATAATTATGTCTTCTGTATAAACAACTTTTAATTTTACGCCATGAAACGTTTGCCAACAAGTACTTACAGTTTGATTTGGACATTTATGCCCACAACATAGGTGTCTATACAATGGTAGAATGTATATTATAAAAAAATCCATAAACAAGGTGATTATATCATTGTTCATTGGCCAAAGAATATTTCTAAAATTTTAAATGTATTTCATATAAAAATTCTTAAAATTGTAATCCACTACAAATCATATCGTATCTTCCTGGCCTACATTATATCCACGTTATAACTTAAAACCTCACCTGCTATTTCAATAAACTTAGAAATCCATCCATAGAGACTTCACACTTCATGTCAAAGTACTTGTGTGAAAGCATCTTCAAAAAATATTATTGGTTAATTCATTATATATATATATATATATATATATATATATATATATATATTTAGTGAACAGATGCTTTCACAGACTACTTATACATCACACCCAGATCGGGTGCAATAATTGTTTAAAAAAAGACTACTGTACTGTTAAACTGTAAAATTATTTCATCAATACGAAAAGATCTGTTCAGATAACCCATGGTTTATTTGTCGGAATACAAACTCCGATTGTACCATAGATTAGGACTCGTCGATGTGATCTTGGACATAAATATTTAGTAAATCCTCCTTCTAAGTTTATGTAAAATTTAAATTTTATTCAAAATACTTTTTTAATTGCAAAATTACAAAACAGGCAAATGCCAATAATTGTATTTTTAATGTGGCTCGTAACAGTTTTTACTAATAAGTTTAAGAATTATTTGCGATACCGCTATAAAAGAATTCTTATTTAAAAATAATCCAAAAAATTCATAACTGTGGTGATTATGTCAGGTTTAAATCAAATACGACCATTTATTCACTAAAATACGACCGTATATGAGTTTTTTCACATTTCTCATTTATTACTTTACATAGTGCATAAACTTAAAAAAGTTATTCTCAGAACTTCCATAAAATAAAGATTAAGGTTTATGTAAACAATAACCACTAGCTGTATTTTTAAAATTATGGCTTGCAAGGGAGGTGATATAAATAATTTTTGGTATAGGTACAGTAGAGACAAAACAAATAAGTATCTAGTTTTGTAGCTCCTCAGAGACGATACAGACTGCAACATAACTTCTTCTGCAAACTAATCAAGAATTCATAACTTCTGAAATTAAGGTTATTTTTTTATGTAAGTTTCGTAGAAATCTGCCTACTGCAATCAACGTCATGACAAGTTTTGATGTATATGTACAGTCGACTCTCGATAACTCGAACTTCAATAAGTCGAATTCTTTGATAACTCGAATTTTTTTTTCCGTTCCCTTGAGAAAACCTGCCTAATTCGAAAAAAAAACCATGCGTAACTCGAATTAATTTTGTACCCGAATTTTACCTCAATAACTCGAAGTAACAGAAAATTTACCTCTATAACTCGAAGTTCAGTAGATAAGTCGAAGTCTTTAAATACATTACCTCTACAACTCGAAATTTTCAGATCAACCCTCGCCAACACGAAGCTGTGCTGTGTTTACAGCGAACCTGTGTTAGGTCATAGACTCAGCCGAACAGGTCTGGACATGTCGCTGAATTGTCCGACTGTCTACAAAAGGCCGCAGTGAACACTTTACGTAGCTACTTAGAATAATCAAGTGACGTACCAGACAACGTGTTCTCTGCTGTTGTTGTTATTAAGAACATTATAGACTTAAATTCTGAAAAAAGCCTTAGGCAGAAGAAGATTACGGATTATTTTCAAATTTGAATTGTATGTACGTATGAATTGTAGGCATACATTGCAGTGTGACAGTAAGTACAAATGCTGTATGTAGTTACAGTACATACATTAGTTTTGTAAAGGATGTAGGGAATAAAAAACATAGTTTATTTGTACCTCTATAACTCGAATTTTATTTTGTTTACCTCTGTAAGTCGAATTTCTCTGTAGTCGAATTTAATGAAATATTACCTCTATAACTCGAACTATTCTTAAGTCGAACTATACGTAACTCGAAGAAAACAGCCGATCCCTTGAAATTCGAGTTATCGAGAGTCGACTTTATATGTATATACCATGTATATTTATATGTATAAATATTTATAAAGTATGGATGTATGCAATGAAACGCAAACTTGTGAATACGACTATTCCCGTAAGTTTTAAAATATTTAGATTAAACTTGGTATTTAGATATAAGTACTATGATACATATAACTACTTACTTTTGGACAGACCTGAAATATCGTATAATTATGAAGGCAATATTACCTAAGCTACGATTTGAGTAAAAAGTGACTTTGTGTCCATTTTTCCGTGCAGTTTCGTTTTATTAGCATATTCTATATTTACATTGTATACTCTAATGGAGTTCAAAATACTTACAGCATCCTTAGTACATTTTATTACAGCTTTATTCCTTAGTACATTTAACAGTTCAGATTATATTGCTTGCCTAGAGTATTGGAAGAGGGGACAATATTTAACTGGTTGAGATACGGCAAATTTGTTATGACAAAACATCCATCCATAATTTACCATAATTTTCCTTACCTACTATCAAGTTTAAAATATTTAAGCTTGAAGATTTCTATTGAATGTATTAACCAGATTTATAACTAAAGTTTGTGTATTGGTATTTATTTCAGTGATCTTAACGTTCAATTAACTGTTAATAACATTATAGTAAATCTTTTACGCAACTTTTTAAAATTTAGTTATTGAAACGAAAATATTGGATAAACTTCAAACTATTCAGTTTGTTAATATTATTATTTATTACAGTTATTTTTAAGTGGCTCGTTTTAATTACTTTTAAAGTAAATCAATATTTAAATTTTATAGTAATAATATTATTACAATGATATGCTAGGACAATTTATAGACTTATTCGAGGTTTCTCTTAAAACAAGGTGGAGTATTCCACACTAAATGTCGTTTAATAGGCTTCGCTGAAGCTGCATGCAAATTTCGAGTCTACAGGGAAGAATAACTCATTTTATTCTTGAGATGTCCTGCTTATAGACATACAGACAATCATACAGAAAAGTGTTACAACCACTCGATAGAAAACAGAGAAACCCTACCATGCTCCAATAACACCTGGCCAAATCCCTTGGTTGAGTTTGTACCATGATAAGTAAAATTTTCTTTTTTGTGTAAAATGCAATTAATATCTTGAAATGAAATCTTTCTCGATGATCGCTTCACAGAATTTAACGATTGATTCAATCCATCCTGACAACGAACAGCAAAGTAAACTTCTTCGAGTAAATGTTTGTTTTTTAAATTTGATGAGAGTCACTAGGGAGTTTATTAGAACTCAATTGTATCTACAATACTTATAACAATCGCGGTATGTTCTATTGGCAAACGATAAATACATTTACTAGTCACATCCTGATAAACATTCAGGATAATCACCAACTCACTTTAAAATACTTTTTACCACCTGCAAATAGCGAAGTATAATTTTACATTAAGTAGTTGACACTGAAGTTAAACAGAAGAAAATAATTTTTATTTGTTATTATACTACCACAAAGTGTGTGAATGTGTGTGTATGCGCGTGTGCTTTCAACACTAATTGGCGCGTGGAGAGTTTTCAAGTGTTCTTAAGGGAAAACCGTTAACAAGTTTTTTTTTTTATTTTAATAAGTAGTTTACTACTCAAATTAAAATCTGTTAAACTTGGATTGCTAGAACCTCGAAACGCTTATGGTGTATTGATCTGACTCTTTTACTGCAACGGCTTTTGCCATTAATGTGTGTCATGTGAATAAAAGAATAATTTTTAAAATGAAGACGTGTGTTACTGATCCAGTTTAACAATGAAATTCTAAAGATTGAATTACAAAGAAATTACAAGATTGTATGTGTAGGATGTACCAAACCTATAGGTCCCATGTCCAATTGTGAGAAATTAGAATGTAAAATAATAGTTAGATTATTCATTGTTTTAAATCTCTTTGAAAACTTATTAAATCTCATTCCGATTGGAAATGTGTTTAAAATAATAATGAATAAAACTTATTTATGTTTACACATGATGGTTGTAATAACCCTAACTACAGAGCTTAATAATTCTGTTAGAGCTTATGTCATTGAAAAGAATGTTAAATTACGTGATAGTGGCAGGATTTTTCGGACATTTGCCACCGTTACATAAAGTGATACATAAAATCAGCAAAACTACGTTTTGAGATCTGCACCCTGATCTCTTCTTCGTGTAGATAGCTAACCTAACACATAACTACAACCTAGGTTCAAATAAACCAAATGATACCAGAGCGTTGTAACACGCATAAGTCCGGAATCACTACAAATAAGTGGTGTGAACCCATTCACAGTACTTCTGTAACATGCGCCTAACACGTTTACTCCCAGAGCTTACACGAACCGACTACTTTGTGCAGGCCATGATTAGACGCTGTGCCACTTAAGAGCCAAAGTGTTAATTGCGAAATCCATCGTAGTTAGAGAAGTAGTTATATAACGGGTATCCACAAACCAGTAGTACAATTTAGCTTATTAATAATAAAAATGCATGTACAATGTAAGCTTGTTTTGTCGTATTTATATAAAGAACCTAACATAAAGTTTCACTTTAACTCCATTGTGAACCCCTACATGTCGATTCGTGGCAAAAGCGTTTCCCCCAAAACAGAGAACCTCAATTTAGTAAGTTGTTTCTAGAAAACAGTAATTATATAAACATTATATATATTTTGTTTTTATGAAATTGTTAGTTACATAAAAAACAATTACAATGTGTTATTATGAGAAGTTTGATAAATATTATTACTGGCACTAATATCAAGTATTGAGTGCTCAATTTTCTAGCTAAAGTTGAGTAATTAAAAAGCTTTTGATCAGCTGGAGAGCATTAAGTGCTTTTTATCTGCAACAAGTAATCAGTCTGTTGCAGGGGAAGTGAGAGAAAGTATTTGTGTTGTCAAACTGAAACTATATTGTTAGACCATTTTTCCGGAATAAACACTATTATTTGTTTAAATTTTCGTAATTAATAAAACAAAATAAAGCCGCTAATAAATGTTTGAAAAGGATAATTTGAAAAGAAATAAACGCAATGTTGTTTAGTTTACTATAAAGCAACAGTTTCCAGCCTTATATTATTGCTAGACGCCAAGCGTATACAGCAAATTAATTATGTTCCACTACGTAAAAATAATTTCTGCCTCCTCTATCATTCTACCATATATCTTATCATTGCCCATTATATTTAATCTATGAGTGTTTTTTTATTTTACTTTTATAATACTTATTCTGAAACCCAAAAAATGTACGTTGAAATCTATTTTTAAAATGTACTAAGTCTGGTATGATGGACTTTATAGTAAAATGTTTGATGTATTAAGAAAACCACACAGCATAAACCTAACAATACAACACAAAAGTAAAAAAGAATAGAAGATCTTTTCCTCCAACCATCCAGTATACAAGAAATCATCCAAGATATACTTTCCTAGGGGAGAGAGCTCCACACCACAGCTTCTTATCCTGATACAACCAATCCTTAGTTTAAGGATAAGATTGGACTGTAGAAGATGCTTGTAAAGGTGGTGTGTTATGGATGCTCTGTCTATAGATGCCTAAAAAGTTGAAAGGCAAGATCTTTTGCAGCACAAGGCAATGTAGTGTACGGCGACATAACGTAAGCTGACTCCCAAGAGCTATCAGTGAACATTTATCTCCGGAAGTCTGTAGTTGTATGCTTCTCGAATAGGTACTCTTTCTGCGATAATTTCAAAAGCTGCTGATTCTGTTATATATGTTCTTGGAAACGGTACTGTACTGTAAAGAACCTCACACTGCACTAATATAGACCTTCTTGAATTTTATGTCTTGACGGTAACTGTGGAGGTCCATATATAGCAGCTTACCTTGAAAACCAGACTGATGATGGATATCCTTTTCAACCTGATTGTGTATGGACCGTCGCATGTTCTAGTTGAGCAGGGGAAGCCATCAGCCATAAAGCTGACAAAAAAGCTGAAGAATTTTTAGTTGCTTTGAACGACTGTAAAAGTGGGTGCTTAAATAGGAAAGTTTCAGGTGATTATATAGTAACGCAGCTCATTTTGTAGACGTGCCGGTGGTTATCATCAACAAATTTTACCCAGCTTCTCTATTATTTGATAGATTCAATGGGGTTTGTAATTAACGATCCCAATAGAATCGTATTCGATAGCTAAGGATCTACAAAGCTTTTCTCTGAGAGATTCTGAAGAAATTGAAGTAACAATTTATATCACACTTGATAGAGTAGAGACTATGGAAGTTATTTAACTAAATCCAAGATTATCTCGCACCAATAACGTAATATACTGTAAAGACCCATATACAACAAGCATTAAGTTTGTAAAACATTGCGAAATCAGTGTGGCGACAGCAGTTCCCAATCATAAAACATCATGCATGGAATCAATGCATTCACATCGAGACCTTTCACATCTCCGAGAGGAATCGCTGCCGCAGGGATTTTTTGCGTCTAATACGTAGCCTTGATAACCGGACGATTTCTTAAAGTAACCTACACTTATCACGTTATGTGAGGCTCTGAAGAGTTACACTTCCCCTTCTTTGGTTACTCGTGGGAGCAAAATGAAGAAGTCCAAGAACCAAAATAACAACAGGTCTTTTATGAACTGCTGGGAGACATCACCTTTCCGAGATAGTTGATATAGTAAAGCATTCTCTCCACGACGACAATTTACATGCCGATATAACCCGCCTAGAGACTTGGCGAATGTGAGAAGAATTTACAATGAAGTGTAGGTGGATGTGATAGAAAACACAGATACAGGACGTCTTCCTATCTTTTCGGCTATGAGACAGAGCATTCCTTTCAAAAAGGAAGTATACTGCATAGAAGAGGCGCCATGACAAGGGAATCCTTCTTTGGCCATCACAAAGACAACTAGGGGATTTGATAGCCCTCTTTCAAGAGGACTTTTTGGATTGATAAGAACAACAAATGTGAGCAAACTTCTTGAATAATGCTATTAACTTACTGTATACAAGTGTTTCTCGGTTTAGCAGCCTTGATAAAGGAATGACGATAAAACAGTAACATTTAATTACTAAGCACATGTAAAGATGTGGTATATATAAAAGGTTATGTTTATAATGGATGGATTATAATGATTAGTTTTGCTAGTATATAAGATAGTTGTAATGCATCTGAAGTATCTTTATTTATCATTGTAATTTTTACTGTTAATAATGACAGATTTGAGTCATGAATTGGATCTAGCAAAGAGGTGAGGCGCGATACACATAATGTAATGTTTATAATGAATCTCATACAGACCCTGTGTGCACATTCCAGCGACAGATATTTCATTGAAGTCTAGAAGCTAATTGCATACAATGTTAATTCGCTTTTATGTATCTACTTTACATACAGATTTATATTTGTGGATTAATTTTATAGCGAATATAACCAATGATTGGCCAACATAATTAATTATGGAAATTATGTTTACATCAAACTCGTCCTTTCAGTGTCTGACACGAATATCTTTTTGAAACGATAAAATTAAATTAAAACAATTAATTAAATTTGTATAAATGGTAACAGTTGAATTTCATTTCAATAAACATCGAATCTCAAAAAGTACCTACATTGAATCACAAAAATTTATCTTCAAAGTGACGATATTTTATTTATATGATACCATATCTGTAATTAAAAATGTTCTTTGGTAAACACATCACCTGAAAACGAGTGGAAATATTTGCAATATTTTATTTTAAAATATTTTTAACAATCCAATTTTGTCTTATGGAACGAATTATCAAAATTTGCAGATATATTCCAATAAAGGGAGCAATTTTTATGCGTTTATAGAGTAGTAGTATATTACAGTTATAATTGATAGTATTATTATTCACCTTTTATAGTGCCAGTGACAAGTAGTAACCTACTTAGTCTACTCTGTATATTAGCATTGCTATGAAGTTCAATTAGGCTTATTGATCACATATATTCAAATGCGCACGTAACTTATCCGATATTGGGTTCTCTTGATATTATGGTACGGAATATTTACAGTAGCTGAAGGAAAGAACATGAGGAATAATCAATAACGTACATGGATAACTCATAAATTCCATCACTTTAATTCAAGTAGCGCAACTAGCAGTTATATTATTGCACATGGAACTATAAGGCAAACCAGACATAAAATGCAATTTTTTGTGGATGAGGAATTATTGAGGGAGAAGCCCGTGTGTTTTGTTCTAATGAGGAATACGACACTGATGTGAAGAATAAACATATATTCCTATACTGAATTAATTAAATAGGATAATATAGCGAACAAAACTGCACAGACTGCGTTTTTTGGGAATAGAGTAAGGACTTGCACGGTAATTTATCATGTTTACAGATATTTATACTTTCCAAGATTGTAAACTCACAATACAAGCGATTATAGCAAACCGGGTTGTCTGCAAAACAGGTAGATTTTTTATATATATTAAAAGTAACGGTAAATATTATGGTTATATTTATTGTTTGCATTTTTGTTCTCCTGTTATGCACATATATGTATGTTTTGAGAATTCTCATACACGATAAAATAGCATGTTTCTCAAACATACTTTCTTCCGTTTCAAAATTATCATAAGACTCCTTCATATTAATTTAGTATCCCACTTTTGCCTGCGCTGGTGTAATGTGTAATAGTGAACATGAATTCGCGTGTTCGTGGCCTGCATCCTATGCAGTGACAACGCCAGGGTTCATTCTCTCCTGTCTGCACTCCAAACAGATTTCGCATATGTTTCACCCATTTTCTTTCCTTTCTTTTACATTTATTTTCCTTCTTTTGTAATGGACTAAATATTGTTTCACCTGAAGAAGAGGATAGAATTCAGTCCTAGAAATAGTGTGTTATATATCTTTTAACCTGATGAAGATGATAGATATCAGTGTTTGAAACGTTATGTTATAAAATTTGTAATATATAACGATGGCAAATGTTTGAAATTCAATTTGTTTTCAAACCTTCCATCATTAATAAGACACTCTAAACAAAGAACTTCATAAGTGCTCTCACTAAGAAAGGTAATCAACTCAGACTTTAGGATTCTGGTATCTGGTCTAAGATTAGTTCAAGTACTACTGATGTCATTTGAGCTGTCCGATAAAATGTGTTTCATTGTTGCACGGAAATTCGAGTGGGAATACATTCCCATAGGCATCATTTATCTCATGAGTGCAATGCCATTGATAAAAAAATATGCCTATAAAATCACTATTATTAAGCAAGTAATTCTTGCGAAGCAGCGATTTCGATCAACTGTATCAAACAGTTAAGACTAAATTCGTACTTTGTTGAAAAACAACTTCTGGCGCCTTAAAATTTCGGATTAGGTGTCAAGTTGGGGGGTTCATCCTAGATTTTGTGGACACGTTATTCATCATTCCTTGAATAACCCGCTGTCCTCATCAATCTACGTAAATGCATCCCGAGATAAGGATGTCCTCCGCCTTGTCAACACGTCTTTTAATCTATGTCTTTAAGTCTGTGTAGAAAAAACGTAGTGCGGAAAATATACTAGCTCCCTCATAACTTATCTGCTGAAACGATTTTTAACTAATATTGTTTTCTAATTATTTACAGCTTGAGAAACTTAGTATGTACTCCCACACGTGTTTTACGTAAATAACATTAGCATATCTCTTATTACTAGCTTAATATTTTATATGATTCATTTCTACAAGTTTTATAAACAACAATTAGTAAATTAAAATCAATTACTGAGAAAATTCAAAAATCTTTCTTTTAAAAGTGCTGAAATATAGATTACTTAACTAACACTTTACTATTAGTCTATATCAGTTAAAAAATTCAAAATACTCTGGAGTTTACATGGAGTTAGTATATATAGTATGCTTTGTCCAAAGTTGAGTTTGAATGTGAATGTACAGTTGCAGTAACAGCGTAGGACTGAAAGTGTAGAGTTTACGACACATTTGTTAATGATTGACCGCACCAATATATGGAATATTATTACTTTAGTAATACAGCTATTACATGTTGCAATCTGATGTGTAATTTACGAGATAATTTAACTACTAGCTCATTTATTACTAATTTGTCACATGGCCTATAAATCCTGGACATTGTCTGACAGTAAAATATTGATAGGCTAAATAACGATCTTGGCTAAAATAATGTGGAAATGTGTAACTGAGATATTTACATAAAGATAAATGTGTGTAAACTATATACCGTCAACTGGGTTATAATTTGTTCTATTTTTTTGTAGATTAGTGAAAATAATAGAGCTATTAAAATACAAAATATATTCATATTGTTTTTTTTATTTTTTCAGTGATTTTGTAGTAATTCAAATGTTACAAATGAATGGGCTGATGTTTGCTTGTAAACAGTGAGTTACTTATCATCCTTAGTACACGTGTTTACAAAAATCATGTTTATACTATTTTACAAATTAAACCAACACATTGTAAAATTGTTACATGATGAGGTTACAATTAAGTTGGAAGTAAATATAGAAACAATGATTTAATTTTTTAAACAGTATAAATTACACTTAAAAACAGAGTTAATTAGATAGCTAAATATTCCGATTCCGGGATAGTGTATATATTCCTATGGGATGCCATTCATGGCGGATTCATTTTTACAACCACATCTTCCCAGCCAAACATGAAACTGACTTGTTTTTCAGGTCAACGGCAACACTTAAGTTGAAAACTAATATTGAAATTCGCCTTTCCATTTTGTTTGTTTTTCATTCTTAACTTGGTACCGATTATTCTAATTTCCCTGATAATTACGCAATAAGATATTGATGTAATATATTTATAATAAAAACAAATAATAAATTTATCTCTATGCTGAACTTATGACACACGAGACTGTACTTCTGCTTCGTTTGCACGTTTAGTTTATAACCGGGAGAAGGTATTCATTCTGTATAAGATACAATTCATCTTTTTTAATTTATTCTTTCATCCATCTTTATCTGAGCATAAAATATTTGGTACTTAAATATCGAGTAGGTACCTCCGTTTTCGAAAAGGTTTTGATGGATTGATTGATGAATAGTTTCGTCGATAAAAATGTGTTTGTATCAGTATAAAATTATAAAAAAAAAACAAATTATCCTATATCATATAGCTTAATAAATAATTTTAAATGTTGCATTTTTGTACTTTAAAAATATTGCCTTGAAATAGAACCTGCAAATAACAATTCTTAAAACAAAAGAAATAAAACACGTTTTCGCAAATATATTTACATGAAGCCATTTTAACAATCATTCATGGTGACATGAATAATGACTCTATAATGAATACATGGTATAAAGAAAGCTTTCAGGCCTACTTGAGTATAACTAACTAAAACATGCAGCTCATGATGGCGACAGACATTACATTATCCCGAACCGAGCGAGGCTCACTTACCTGTCACTGCACCACTTTACCTTCCCGGCGACAATCAAGTTACTTGACTCTCCAAGTATGAATATTCAACGTTTTTCATTGCTATCTAGTCCATTACAAAGTAATATCGTCTAGTAATGGTTATTATCTTGATGTAAAAGAATCCTTGTGCTCAAAGGTTAGTATGGGAAATTTTATAACGATAAAAAAGATACTAGATATTACAGAGCAGGAGTACGCAAACCACGTTCTCATTTCGTCCTTGATATTTCCTGCAGACTGACAGAAAAACACACACACAATAATATAGAAAAGACATTTCTACATCATCCATACGTATATTCAAATGTTTGAGATTTTAAGATATACGTTTCATAGCAGAGTTAAAATTATCAAAGTTCCAGTAAGCAAGGGAGGGTACCAAAACGCAAGAAAGCGCAGAAATAAAATCTTTTCACTAAAATTGAACATTGACTTTCCAATATATTTCTTTCTCTTTACCCCATGAATAATAATTTCACATGATAAAATCTCATACGGTTGAACTCAGTTTGTTTACAAATTTATTTATTCTGCCATTTTCTCGTTTCCATCACGGTTATCCGTGAGACCAATTTAATAATATTTGCTAATACTCATCCAATTTTCATGTAGTGATCTGCACCATCATCGAACTCTGAAATCATAAAAGTGTTGCTAATATATAAATAAGGCTTCATTCCAAATCTTAAATCTATAACTCAGTTCGTTATACAGACGGACATATAGACGGCAGTAAGACAGAAAGAGAGAAATGGAATTTTTCCAGCCCCACTTGTGATAGCCTTCGCTGTAGATTAGCCATAAAGACTCTAACGAGTGTATGTATTGAAAGAACAAAACGCTGGCTGATAAATACAGTTGTTAACATTGTTTCTGACATCCACTTGTTCTTGTGATCGACTTTTAAATTCTAATTTGTTACTTCAGATTCCAAGAGTGATTAAAAAGAAATTATCTACAACCAATTATGTTTAGAATAAGAACTAGTCTAAGGACGTTTTTAAAAGTTATAGCTGTAAGAACTTTCCTACGAATTGTATTTGTTATAATTTGACCTAATTCCACATATTTAAATGATTATATTTGAAAGAATAAACATTCATAGTGCATTGCAAAATCGTATCTACAAGTTGCAATTCCAAATAACACAGTTTGTCAGTTAAAAGCATATCAAAGTTTATACCCAGGGATCACAGTTGCAAGTACTTTTTCTGTGTATAAATGGTTTTATATATTTCCACAGGTAATATAAACATACGATACCTGAATACATATTTTCGTTATTACAACAGTATAATGTTATAGTACATTTACACTGTTAATAAATCTGATATAAGAGGATTCATTTATTTTATAAATTTTCACAAACATAATAACATGTAAAGAATAACATCTGCAGGTTTGTTTTCTCATATTTTAGTATGCAGTTTCACTATGTATTGCAATAGAACATACGAGTATTCTTACTAATTAAAAATATTGTATTTTAAGAAGGGTTTGTACATAAAGAATTGATAAAGTTAAACTACCTAGCATGTCAATAGTTTAACCACTGTTACTACTGTTTTATGAATATTGACTAATAAGCCAATGGCGTAATGTAGCGGGTACGGCGGTTATCGCAAGATAACCAGATCAAGCAACGTCGAGCGTGGCTGCTGCTTGGATGGGTGACCGCTGAGCGATCCTGTCCTTGCAAACACCCCGCCTGCCCGGCCATTGGTGGTGGTTCTGAAGTCACCTTTAAGCCGTTGGTCCCCAGGTTAAGTGTTAGAGAGGGCTTCTTAGCCCTAACTTCGCCTGGTAAAATAAGACATTCTTTACTTTACTTCTTTACTTTAATAAGGGTTAAGCAAATATGATAATACCCCATGCTTGCAACGGGCCAGTAAAATGAACTATTTTGTAATAGTGTGATATTTTTATTGACAATTCTTAAAATATAAATTATAGAATAAACGATAAAGCACTACAGGAAGGTTTTGGAATACTTCGACAAGGATTAGAGTGACAGGTGATTGTGTTTAACTTTATCACGTAGGGCGTACTTTATGTCTGGAATGTCAGTTCTGCTTCGTTATGCTGGTGTTTGAGGTTACGTCATAAAATTTGTTTATTTTCATGATATATGACTATTTTATGTGAAAAGTGGTTTTTTCAGAGCGTAGAGTTCATAGTGAGTTTGGGTCGCATTTAGTGGATTCACCTCCAAGGTCTCCAAGATGGAGACCTGAAATGGAGTTAATGGAGTTTTGAAATTCATGACCACCAGAGCAGGTAAGCCTTGTAGAGATAGATAATACATCCACCAATACCATCCCTGTTGAATTAAACGTATCTATGTTGTGGCTAGCTGTCGCTAGCAATGCAAAAAAATTAGCTTCCTTTTGAAAATATTTGGGTACTTTTTTATTCAGCAACTACTGATAAGATAATAAATAGCACTATTGTGCTTAAAGTAAATATATAATGATTCTCAGATTAATTAGCACTCTTACCTATAAATTCGATAACACGTAAACTTTCCAGCAAAATTTTGTTCATATAATTATATTTATAGAGAAATTTTCATTTGAATTAAATATGACTTTGTAAAATATATTCTTTTGAAATAATAAGTTAAAAGGGTTGCTTGAAAATTAATGGTGAACGTTTTCAATCAATTTATACATTATTAATATCTATTTACTATGGTAATATTCAGTATGAAGAACTCAACAATTCAAGTTATTGAACTGAATAATTTGAGGTTTGAAGTGCAGTAAACTGCAATTATTGAAATTCTTCAATTATCATGGAACTAAAACGAATATTTACTTTTTCGCTGTAATAACTCATGATTTAACTTTAAAATCCTGAAGGAAAAACGTTACTTATTCAAGTATGAAAACACAAGTCAAGCCCAATTACCGAACTATTTATATTTAATCAAAAGATTGAAATATAAGATCTGACTCTAACATTTTAATATTAAAGTCGCATTCAAACATGTTGCTACTCTAAACTGATAAAATTTGTCTTCTCCTTCATTTGTCCATTTAACTTTCCTTTGAAAGAAGGTCATAGTTCTGTTCGCATTTCTAAGAATGAATTGAAATATGAAAAAATGAACTGCTAAATGTAGTATTTGTTTTATTCAGTGAAAATTTTCAGTATCCTTAATCTTAATTAAAAGGTAATAATTTTCTTTTCTACACTCGATGCAAGTGCAACTGTTAACTCGTTAATTTTCAATACCCACCTAATCTTAATCTTAGTACAAATTTTACATACATTTTCCAACTAAATAAAAATAGTTAAAAAAGTGGGTCTTTTATTTGTAATTAATGAATACTTTATCGTATACAGTATATTAAAACTGAACAGAACCAACGAGGAAATAAAAAGTTTTTTACAAAATAGAAAGATAAAATAGTAAAATTGTTAGTTATAATGTTCAATGTTTAAAGTAAAAGAGAGAAGGGAGAGGAGAGAGGGAGAAAGAGTATGTGACAAGAAGGAGTTAGAAGAGTAACTGATAATACATACTCCCACGAGCAAGAAGGCTGCATATTATAACCGCGATGTAGTTAGAGGAACGCCTCGCCCACGCTGCCACAGATATGAATCTACTGGAGTTACATGTGGCTGTATAACTTACAGTGCAAGCTCCGGTGTTCCAGGTAGTTACTGAATATTGCAGGTAGAACGGTCAATCCGAGGTGAACAGATACGTCTTTTCCCAATTTGTTACACATATTATACATCTAAAACATAAACAAGTTAGAAAGTTACTGTATAACAGGTTGATTTCTTACCTTAATATTTATTTTGTAAGCTCCAATTTACATTATTTATGACATATAGATTAACATATTTAATCATTAAAACCCATTTAAAATCAACCAATGGTTATAAGTTGTAACAATTTAATGCTCACCTTTTTTTCTTAATACACTACTCATTTAATTCGTTCAAACTCATTGCGAGTCTTGTTGGCATTGTTAATGTACATTTACATTATACAAGAGTTTTAGAATATTGATTTTTTAATTTATATATTTTGGTTTATTGTAATACTATGAATAGTTAAATAGTATTTTTTGTTATCGATTTTCACTTAAAATCAACAGTTTATAAATACTCATGCATCAGTTATGTACAGTACAGTATGTAATATTGTAAGATTGTGACTGGATGTACAAGTAAGTAAAATGTGACGATGCAATTCGCAATTTCCATGACATACGGAATTCAATATAGACAAGAGTGCATCCTCCACTTCAGAGAATAGTGTCATTCTGTAGCGAGAGCCTACGTCTGTGTTATCATGTAATTGCAGAACATTTCCAGGCACAGTCTATATTTAAATATATTAATTAGCTATGAAAAATTGTATTAAACTAAAAATATTAAAACTCACAAACTCAGTCGGAAATTAACTTACACTGAAGTTTCATGTAAAATGACCTAACAAATCGTATAAAACCTGCCCTACCTATTACTCCACTAATATACATTTTTGAGGGTCATTACAGTAAAAAATAATGTAGTTCGAATGAGTTTAAAAATGATACAGTGATATGTGAAATTTTACATAAAGGAAGAACCGGGAAGTTGTTACTTTATAACATATACTTATAATTCTAAAATACTGACAAGTAAATACACTTCTTTTTTGTAGTTTTTAAAAGGAAATGACAAATTTTAAAACTACGTATGTTTTTAAAGATTGCATAAAATTGAACCTGCATGAATTCTAAAATACTGACAAGTAAATACACTTCTTTTTTTGTAGTTTTTAAAAGGAAATGACAAATTTTAAAACTACGTATGTTTTTAAAGAATGCATAAAATTGAACCTGCATGAATTTAGGTTGATATAATTTAAAATTGAACAATTTTAACTTTAAAATATAAATTTTACGATAATCATTGAAATTGAACTATTTTAATATTACAATTGCGTATAAAGTAAAAGTAGGAATTTCATTATTGTGCATTGGTCGGTTTTATGGAAAAAGAATAGAAGGCACTAAAATTAAACTTTTCCCATTTCCATAAGTCCAGAAAAGAACAAAATAACTCCAATATAACAATTGTTTACACTTCTAAAGTACGAACTATAAATGTATGTTTAGAGGTTATTGTGTACTGCGTGATATTTCATAGCATGTTAACACATTTTAAATACTTATTCGGAAACGTATTTACATAAAAAAGTAAGTTTAATCTGTATTTTTGGAAGGTTTTACTTTTAAACTAGAACATAGTGGTCAGTTTAACACCAACAACCTAAACATGATAATTATAAAAGGAACATGTAAATCCTTTTGATGTTACTGTATAAGGATATCCTACACCGAACTACCCTTCCCCCTCGCTCATCCCTACTCCCCAAATGTAATGTCGGCTGAAATGGGCGGTAGGTAAAATATCGTCCGGATATGGCGTTCTCCAACGCAACAATGTCTTCCTTTTGATATTGATTTAGTTTATAAGACACTGTATCTCAATCCCCACTTTGAAAAATTCCCCCAGGAATTAGAAACCTCACATTTATTAATTGTTTCTTAAAACTACTGGTCATTCATAGTTCATTAACTCCTGTATGTTGCGTTTCCGTTTGTTTAATATTTGTCACAAATGATTACCAAATACGTTGACTTCCAAGAAAGCGTTAAGTGCAATCGGTTTAATAAAGACCTAAAATTGGTTCAGTAATAAATATTTCCGCATAAAATAAAATAAACTGTGTAACAACACTCGGCACATTAATTGTTCGTAACTTATAAAGCTAAATTGAAATATTCAATCCACACTAACGAAGGTTCCACCAATCCAAGTTTAATAATGTTTAATCTGAGTAGTTTAATAGTGTAAACGAATTAAATCTTTAATAGTTGTCCTGTACGAACACGTAAAAATACAATAAGTGATGCAAGATATAACTGAACAATTTTTAAAACTATACAATAAGCTTTTTTTATTTAATGGAAATGCCATATACATGAAAACCAAACTGAAATACTATATCTGCAAAGGATAATAGTTATTACGAGTTATTATCATTGCTATAGCTATTTTTTATTATTATTACTCCTAATATTTATTTGTACAAACATTGTTGTGATATTTGCTTATTGTTATCACTTTTAATGTTACAATTGTAACTTCCGCTTACAATAGTAATTATCACTTGCCTTTTTCAGCGATCTACAAATCTAATTGATTCTTATTTATTTTTAAGTTTGTTTGTTAGTCTTCTATAGCAATCATTGAATGAATAATGGAGATATATGTCCGTTGGAAAAAAATAAAAAAATAATACGTTTATGTCAGAATCAGTTCGTGATTTATATGTTTAAATTCAATATTTATCGCCATTGACTAGGAACACCCGCAACTCACAGTTTGTTATAAGTATTGTAGCTAAAAGTGAGTCGTAACAAACTCCCTTGTGACGCTCTTCTCAGGAACTCAGGAAACAAACGTTTACTCGAAATGCTTCCTCTGATATATCTTTTTTTCCGCTGATTTGAAACGAAGTAAGAATTTCATTCCAGCAAATCTTAGGAATTCGTAAATTATAAAAACTGCATACTGTAGTCAGAACGAATTATTAAGAGATTGAAATTAATTTCAGATGTATGTAATGTAATTATTGAAAATAAAAATACTGAAAAAACACTAATTAGTTTGATCACATGACATTATCTTCATAACCTGAACTAATCTTAGTAAGCCTCGATACTTACTGTTAACCGTACCTTTCAATGCTAAAACGTGACAGGAAACACTTCTGACTGATATGTTGCCACCTCTGTTAACTGAAAATTGGAGCGATATACAATTGGTTGTAGGTATAGAAACACAGTCTTTGTAAGCGAGATTCTGCCTCATCTAACAGCAGGCACGAAATGCCCGAGGTGATGTGTAGAGACAAAGTTTGTTTAGAGCAAGTGATGGGAGAGAGGTGAGAGATAGGAACAAAGTTCAAAGGTCAGGATTTGGCATTGGAACACTATTTTATTGCTTTCTTTTAAAACATGTCTCCCGAAGATTTGCACATAAATAACGTATTTATTCCTAAGAAATTATTCAGTAATCGTATTGTATAATGACATCAAATTATGTACAGAAGTTTTAGTAATTACTGGTAGAGATAAATATATATTAAATTGTGAATTGTGATGACGATATCTGTATTAGCAATGCATCTCTTATATAAACTGTACTTGGAGAAAAGATTGTATAATATTTCTCGACAAAACTGTGGTTATTATTTTGTTTATAAAGTAAAATAAACAACATGTAATCTTGTTTAACTATTGAATCTGAATTACTTAATAAAAAATTATAACTATGTCATTCCTGTTTAGAACCCCACCTATTTGACATTAAAGTTTTGTTAAGTTGTCTGTTTCTTTACTCTGTGTAATGTCTACAGGCATACATATTATCAAACACACGCACAAAAACATTAACCTAAACATAAGTTTTGGTATCGCAATTATTAGATCGTTTTTGCGTTCATTCATAATGAAAAATATCGTATGTATAAGAAGTCAAATTACGACGACATTCTCTTTCTAGCCTTACATATCCAACTTTCAGCACTATTTCCGGTAGTATAAAATATAAACATGTATAATAAATAATAAAAAGTTTTGTATCGGTTCGTCTTATTTAAGCTCACATAATAACGTTAAATTATGTGAGGTCAATTGTTTCATTTTCTAAATATTTTGTTTTGATTAAAAACTTACTATTTGATGACGTGCATAGAAATGTTCTGCAATTAAGTAAATCTGCAGACGTAGGTTTCTGCTAATGAATGACACTATTCTCGGAAAGTCGAGACTGCAGGTCTGGACTAAATTGAATTCCAGATGTCTTGGAAACAGCCAACCCCTTCACATTTTACACACCTTCCGTGTTATCATTTCAACATTATATGTTGTTCTGAACTTCATAAGTTAAGATATATAGTATTGATGCACTTGTTTGTGAAATGAATGTTAATCTATAAATAGAAAATCAATAGATTATGGCTTTTCTAAATATTCTTATAATATTACTTTAACACTTATCCGTTAACAAATCATGACCTAAATTACTCAAAAATCACAAATCAGTTATCTTTTAAAAACATTTGCTTCTACAATGTAATATTTGGGTTTTCAATATCAATACCGTAAAAACCAATGTTGGTAAAAATATGTATAATACTGTTTTTAACACGATACAGTAGTGGCAAGATATACACTATGTATCAACTAGACGACAACCGGGGTAGTAGATACGTACTCTGATTTTAAAAAGATTTTAAAAATAAGCCCTTTGAAAAATTAGCCCAAATTTTAACTGTAAAGGTATTGGTTATATGTTGGTTATTCGTTTCTCATGAATAGTAAAGACTATGATCACATAATTATTCGTGACACAGTAACAATCAACCTTGTTCATAATATTTAGATTTAAGTCATTTGTACCTATGAATGAATTCTTGGAGTAGTTTCTCCTCGGATTGACTATTTGACCTGTAATATTCGGTAACTACCTGGAACTCCAGGCTGTTGTAACTGTAAGGGCTGTATGGGGCAGTTATACAGACACGTATATTGCCAGGAGATTCACAGCTGTGGCTGCGTGGGCGAGGTATTCCACCCACTCACTACATCCCGCTTATGCGAGTAATATGCAGCTTAGAGTCTGAACTCCTAGTACAAACTGTCACATTTGTTATAAACTCTCCTCCTGTATTCTTCCTCTTTCCCTCTCTAATTCCGCCATTGATTATTTCCTGAAATACGATTTTATTTTTATAACTTGTATTTGCATAAATATATCAAATACTAGGTACTACTTTAGAATATATTTTTCCATTGTAAGATTGTTCCAACTAAAAGCCATTTATACAGCAGAGAGAAGTTGGCTGTTCATAAACTCATTAAAGAAGATTTCTTCAACATATTCTTGAAGACCACGCCATTACTTAGCTCTACTATAAGCATTATACGGGTCCTGGTGCATAGCTCTTTTATAAAAATTGAGATTAAGGTAAAATAACTGTTTTAACTCTAAATATTCCTGTCATTTTTTAAAATATATTTGTATTTTAGTCTTTTTACAAAAAAACCAGTTACTTAACATAAGCTGAGGGTAAATGACAAATAGGATTTATATCTAAAGATGAATTGAACCTCTCAATTCTAACACCCAGACTATTTAAAATATTGCTTAGATTTTGCATTGCTTAGTAAAATTAAACATTTTAATAATCCAAGCGTATTGTTTATTCCCTACCTATGATTTTTTTCTGAACGTGCTAAATAGTGTTAAATTTTGTCTTATTCCACAGGAAATCTCAGATACATTTCCACGGTAATACCATTCTATTGAAAACATTATTAATTTGCTAATATTTTTTATTTTCTTTTATTATCACAACAACACAGAAGGCATCTACCTCCTTCAATTCTTGAAATATTGTATTATAGTTTGTTACCAGACTGCTAGTGTTCGAAAGTGTTTGCTGAAGAGAATTGACGGTTTTCCGACCATTTCTTTATTTAAAGTAGGACTGGTTGGTATGGGTTTGGGGGGGGGGGTGGGGTACAGTTGTCAATTAGTCGTTTACAGTGATGTTATAGTTAGCGTACAATCTAATACATCCACTACGTTTTATATTTTATTCTATTCATAATAATCAACTCTAAAGTCAGGGGGAGGCTAATCAAAACAGATCATAAGATGGTTGTAGTGGCTTGAAGAGTTAATGTAAAAGGTATATTAAAAATTTATATTAAAAGCATTAAATTCTTCTCCAACAAACACAATTTGCTGTGATGGGGGTTGTATCCCCATCATAGCAACATTATTCTGAAGAGAGTAAGTCAATTATTCCCATAGCCAATGTAAGAATTCTCCGAATTGCATTTACAATCTTCAATAAACTTCTTGAATACAATATTACATCACTTATTATCGTTTTTAACCTTAGTTTGAATTTAATTTAATTTATTCATTCATTTATATTGATCTATTATCAGCCTTTTTCCGCTATGTACTTTCTTTTTCTTTCGTCTAGTATTACTAATTGCTGTCAATATCGAAAACTGTATGAAATACAATATATTAAAGCAAGCTGTGCCCCAACTTGATCATTTACCACTTGTGAACACTCGGAAGCTATCAACACCGTATTGTTGTGGACATTACGATACCTTATAAACGTATACACAATGTTATTTATAGCCTCTAACAACAAATTTAATACAGATTTCTGTATATGTAATCAAGCATAATTATCATGCTTGACGTGACCTATAATTATTTCACATGTAAATTTTTTTTAAATTTTACAGTATGAAAGATTTTGCCACCAAGTACATACAATTTAGTTTGAACATTTTTGTTCCTACTCTAGGTGTCTTTTAATTCGTCGCTATGAATTGTAACTCTAATGATTTTATGATTGTATGATTTAAGAAATCGTTATAAATCGTTTCGTTTAGTTATAATAATTAGTATTTGTTAATTGGATTCTTCATTCTTTGTTTGAAATTTATTTTTGACGATGGAAGGGTTGTGAAGACACAGGATTTTTCCGGACATTTGCCGTCGTTCAGTGATACAAGAAATATGGATTCTTGATCTGTTATATTATTTAAAATACTGTTCCAAGTTTTCGACCTTATTGATTTAAATACGTATAGAATTGGCAATACACCGAATAACTTGTGCATGTGTTTCTTTTTCCGCCTAAAAATCTGTTACCGTGTGAGTTCTGAGTGTGAGTGTCAAGGAATTCACTCGCAGTTTATTATTCATAGGTAGAATCTATATTACAGAAAAATCCATAAAACAGTGAATATATAATCGTTATTGGCTAAAGGAATTGAATACTCTATATTTTAATCCGTTTTCTAATACAGGGACAGACGACATAACAATACCACGAATTATAATGTTTCACTTTTATAAATCATTCTATTAAGTTTATTTAATATTTAAATGATCTAGCAGTGCAACTCGGTTTAATATAAACTTTCAGTTTAAGTTACGATGTAATATTTCTAATATTTAAAATTTATTTCGTATAAAAAATTCTTTACATTATAATGCGCAACAAAACATGTAGAATCTTGACTTAGATTACACCTACGTTATAACTCAAAACCTCACCTGAAACTTCAACAAACTTGGAACTTTATCCATAGAGACTAGACACTTGATGCCAGCGTACTTGTGTGTCAAAAGTTTTAAAACTGTTATTTCTTCAATCATTATTCTCTAACCTGTATGTAAAATAACCATACTAATTAAATAACAGATTATGAAAACTAATTTTTACGAACGAATGTTCTAACCTACTTATTTGTCACAGGCAGCTTCTGAGCAATAGTTTAATTTAAACGTGAACTAAAAATATTTCAGTATTCTCAATAGGCTGGAAAATTATGTAAAAAAACTATACAGACAGAATTTAGTGTTTTATGTACGAACTGCACTAATTTCTCTCTTTATTTAAAACTGTCTTAACGATCGTATGTACTGTAAAAGAGTCCGTGTGTCTGTTGTACGGAAAGATTTTTTCACATAATATATGGTTTATTTGTAGAAATACAACCCCTGTTTATACCATAGAAACAGACTCGTCGATGCGACCTTGGTCATAAATATATAGTGAAACCTCCTTCTAGTTTTATGTTATTTAAAACTTTATTCATAAAACTGAATAAATTTCAAAATAACAAAACACTGTGCAATAATTGTATTTTTTTGGCTCGCAAGTTTTTCACTAATAAGTGAAATAATTGTTTGTGATACCGCTATAAAAGAATTTCCAATTAAAAAAAAATCATACCAATTCATAATTCAGACAATTAAGTGAGGTTTAAATAAAATACGACCATACATACATTTTTCACAGGTCATGTTTATTTAGTGTTTAATTCTCCGAATTTCCATAAAATAAAGAATAGATTTTATATAAAAAATAACCACTAGTTGTATTTATAAAAGTATGGCTTCCAGGAGAGGATTTCGAGGTATAGGTAGAGTAGAAACAAAGCAAATAAGCATCTAGTTTTGTAGCTCCTCAGAGACAATACAGACTGCAACCTAACTGCTTCTGCAAAATAAGCAAGAATGTATCAGTCCGTACAATAACATAGATATTTGTTTTGTAGCTTCTCAGAGACAATACAGACTGCAACTTAACTGCTTCTGCAAAATAAGCAAGAATGTATCAGTCCGTACAATAACATAGATATTTGTTTTGTAGCTCCTCAGAGACAATACAGACTGCAACCTAACTGCTTCTGCAAAATAAGCAAGAATGTATCAGTCCGTACAATAACATAGATATTTGTTTTGTAGCTCCTCAGAGACAATACAGACTGCAACCTAACTGCTTCTGCAAAATAAGCAAGAATGTATCAGTCCGTACAATAACATAGATATTTGTTTTGCAGCTCCTCAGAGACAATACAGACTGCAACCTAACTGCTTCTGCAAAATAAGCAAGAATGTATCAGTCCGTACAATAACATAGATATTTGTTTTGTAGCCCCTCAGAGACAATACAGACTGCAACCTAACTGCTTCTGCAAAATAAGCAAGAATGTATCAGTCCTCACAATAACATAGATATTTGTTTTGTAGCTCCTCAGAGACAATACAGACTGCAACCTAACTGCTTCTGCAAAATAAGCAAGAATGTATCAGTCCGTACAATAACATAGATATTTGTTTTGTAGATTTCTTTAAAATCTGCCTATTGCAATCACCCTCTTGAAAGAAAATGTAAGAGACATTATTGTTTTTTCTCCCATCATGACCCCGAGAAACACCATAATCCGAATATATATATATATAAAGTATTTGTACATAGCTTGTGTGAGTTCGTCTTAACCAATGAAAAATGTCAAGATGGCGGCCATTCACAACTTTGCTAAGATTTTCTTCACTGAGCTATTTCCGAATATAGGCCCAAAATGGTAGGCATTTTTAATAATAGATAATGTAAAAAAAACTTTTTTTCCTATGTTTTTTCCGATATATGCTTATTGTTTCAAAATGAGTTCAATGCATGGAAAAGGAATTGTTACATCACAGTTACTAAGCATTGTACATTTAAACCAAAAGGTCATTTACAATAACGTTTATTATTACGTGTTATCTGTTAAGATTTCCAGATAGCAAACGTCCTTATTTTTTATTTTTATACAATAGCATTGCGGGATTATTGTGAACACGATAACTGTCGTAATTCTTAACTGATTCAGACAAAAGTTGGAAATAGACAGTGTATGCCTATAGCTTATTAGAGATCGTCTTATCCAACGAACATGTTCAAGATAGTGGCCGTTCAAAATTTTAGTGTATACAATTGAATCACTATGAAGGAATATGTTTAAAAACATAATTTTGGGTTAACAAAACAATGTACATGTTGTGGCGATGTTTTCTTTTGTAATGTTTCTAAATATTTGAAGGTGTTTTAAGAATATTAATTTTATGCATCACTTATAATGCATCTTCAGTTTGACATTTAGATATAACAGCCACATGTGAAATCTACTTTTATTTCGTCTAAGCCGGATCGGATATTTGAATATAGAATATATTCATTAATTCTTTCACATAACATTAAATATATTTTCCTGCTTTATAACCAATTACGATATTAATCATACGGTATAAGGATACTTTTAAATCAGGATAATAACTATTACTAGACGATATTACATTGTAATGGACTAGATAGCAATGAAAAATGATGAATATTCATACTTGGGGAGTCAAGTAACTTGATTGTCGCCGGAAGGTAAAGTGGTGCAGTGGCAGGTAAGTGAGCCTCGCTCGGTTCGGGATAATGTACTGTCTATCCCCATCATGAGCTGCATGTTTTAGTTAGTTATACTCAAGCAGAACTGAAACTTCATATAATATGAACGTAATATTATCTAAGCTACGATGTGAATGCAAATTGACATTTTGTTAATTTTTAGCGTGCAGTTTCGTTTTATCAGTTATATCTATTTTTATATTTTATGTTGTAAGGGAGTTCAAAATACTTACAGCAGTGTAAGTTTCATTCCTTAGTACGTAAACAGCTCAGAATATATTGCTTGCTTAGATTTTTAAGACAGGGGACTATGAATACAATACTATACCCATAGAAAAATATATGGTACAGTTGTTGTGCCGAAACGTCCTTTTATCAGTGCAATTTTCAATTTACCACTATTTACCTCACATACTTCCAAATTAAAAATATATAAGCTGGAAGATTTTTGTGGTATATAGGCCTATTACCTAAAGTTATTCCTAAATTATATGTTTCTAGTCAATCCAATGATCATTTTTTAAGTTCAATTAACTGTTAATAATAGATAGTAAATCTATTACGTGCATTTTAAAAATTTAGTTCTTAGAAGGAAAACTCAATATAGTACATATATTCAGTATCGTTAATATTAGTTATGCAGTATATTTTTGAACAGAAAAAAATCTTTTCCCGATGAAAAATGGTAAATTGTGCAAGCCTACGAATCTATAATTACGTTATGCCAAATCCCATAGTTGGACATGCACCATAATACAACTCATTCTTTTTTTTGTGCAATGCAAAATTTAAAAATCACAGATTAAATATTTCTCGACAGACAATTTCTTGAGAATTTAATTATCAAGGGCTGCTCGATAGAAATTCACGATTGATTTAACCTATCCTGACAACGTACAGGAAAGTAAACATCTTCGAGTAAATGTTTGTTTTCTGAATTTGAAGAGAGTCACTAGGGAGTTTGTTAGGACTCAGGTGTATCTGCAATACTTATAACAATTTGTAATTTTGCGGTGTGTTTTATTGACAAATGGTAAACAAATTTCCCGGGCTTGTGCTGATAAAAATTCAGGTTGATTAACATACATTATCAACAAAATTTGGATGATTATTTCAATGACGAACTAATAAATACTTTTTACTACCTGCAAAAAGCGAAGTACTCGTAATTGGCGGTGGTTGACATTGGGTTTATTTAGCAGAAAAACAATATTGCAGGGTTATTATTTTACTAATTATTTTTAAACAATAAGGATTATATTCATACGGGAAAACTATTATACAAGGGTTTTTTACATGATTACACCGCTCAAATAAAAAACTATTAAAATTGATTGGTGGAACCTTCAAAACGCTTATGGGATAATAATTTAGCTCTATAAAGTCAGCGATGTTTCACAGTTAATGTGTTCGATGTCGATAAACGAATAATTGTAAAAAATGGGCATCTGTATTACTTATTCCGATTTACGGCTAAATATATTTCATACACACTACTAATCCAGTCGTACCCAATGTTTTCACTGAAATCATATAATTTGGGTCTCTGTAGCCGAAACAGTAAGTCTATGAACTATATATTACTTAAACAAAAACAAAATTTGCAAAAGTTTATGAACTGTGAATTTATCTATTTAGAAACAATGAATAAAAACGTATAATGTTCTTAAAGGAAAATTTGCATATTGGTCAAAGAGCTACAATGTCTTATAAACTAAATCAATATGAAAAGGAAGACATTGTTGCGGTGGGACACGACAAAGCTGTATCCGGGTGATATTTTACCTACCGCCCATTTCAGCCGACATTACGTTAGGAGGGAGGGAACCAGAGAAGGGGTTGAGGTAGATTCTGGATAACGTGACCTGATGCAGTAACAATGGAATAAACACATAGTAGTTATTAAACTTTTGCAACGTAGCAAATGCAAATACGATTTTCCACCACAGTTTAAAGTGATTACATTTACTTCTAGTTATTATAAATTGTTTCAAAGACCCAAATTGCAAATGGATTTTGTATTATATGTACCTGTTACCCGTGCCAGTGGCTTAGCACGCAATTTCGGATTGATTAATAGATACGTCATACGCATATTCTTTTTAAACGGAATAATAAAATACTTTTGAGATAAGTAATAGTTACTGGAATTTATTCCAATATCCTGATCCATTTCAGAAAATTTAAGTTCAAAGAGTAATGTTTAGATGACCTGAAGTCGGATATTGAAACAGTTTTTATAAGAACCAATGAAATACACAGCGTTTCACAATATTAGCTTAAAAGTCTCCAACAATATAAGTTACACTTGCACTATTTTAGGCCAATGTGGAGAAATACTAAATCCGTTATATATTAGTGCTACACTATTAGACAATATGACAATCTTGAATCGGAAGTAGACATGTTCAAGATTCATATTTCATTGTTCACGATTAAGAAGTACAACTTTTAAACTACATACACTGACTGTTATTTCTGGATTAGAGCGTTAAGAAGCATTTCTGGTTGGAATGAATTTATTCTAGCTGACAGGCCTTAGTACATATTTTGTTGTTGCCACCCAAAGCAATATTCATAAATATTAGGTATGAGAAGCCTTCTTTATCAAACAGCATTTGTTACATGCTTTTGTAATCTATTTCCAGTCTAAGTTATTGCCAGTGCAGCTGCTGTAATAGCGTTTGCCTTGGTGCTTCGGTCAAGAAAACGTGCATATTTGTGTATGAAAAGTCTTCGTCAATCAAAAAGTGTCTACTTTTGATAATTGTAATCTACTTCTTGTCTTTCTAGTATTTTATTGTTTAATTGAATGTTTTAAGTTTTCACTTATTTTGTTTCATATTAATGTTGTCTCAATACTTAGTTTAAAAAAAATTCTACTTTAATATGTTATACACGTATAGCTTTGAAGTAAATGTTGACTTTCAGCCCCATTTCACTTTCCGCTTAATACATAGACTAAAATCGCTATCACGTCCGCCTGAAGAGATCCCAAAGTAATGTTCTTACACTGGTCACGTACATAAAAAAATAAACACAAAAAACTAAAACTATTTACATCTAAGTAAATGAACAAAAACCCAATGTGTTGTTTTATTTTATTTATTTATAGTGTTTGCACTTACTAGATACATAAGAAGGTGAATTATTTTATAACTTAGCATTGCAGGTTAAATTTAAACATTGTATGAAACCAACCAATATATAAAATTTACCGCATTTATTGATAAATTACCAGAAAATGTAATATAATTCAATTTTTCTAATTAGTTCCCTATGTTGCTCTTAATGCCAGTATATAACACAAATGTATTTAGAGTTAATTTTTGGCAGATAGAAATTGAGACTCCGAACTGAACGATAAGTGTGTATCGTTTTCAATACTAATTTAGAGGAAGTAGAAGTAGAGGTTTACCCTAAATTTCAACCCTCTAGGTGATCTCGTTCGACATTAAATCGTGCGTATACTGAGGCAGAAATCGGATTTCGTTTATCAGCAACTGGTGGAAGAGGCTCCGCTAAACGTTCAACTAATTAACCGTACTTTTCATATTCCGATTTCACTTAGAAATATATTTAAAATAATAATAATAAATACTGATTTATGTGAACACATGATGGATATAATAACTTTGACTACAGTAGAACTTAGATTAACTATTTTCAATTCTAAATTTTGTATATTTAGAGCCGAACTATTGAAATCCATATAGATGTCATAGAAATTATTTCATTTGTCACTTGATCCAAAGCTCAAAGAGTTATCGAAGGAATGCTGTAAAACCAACCTTAAACATTTCATCATTCAGAATCCTTCAGGAGTATTTAAAGCCAATAATTCTGTTAGACCTTAATTCTTATTAATTAATAATTACTTGAGGGCAATAGGATTTTTCGGTAATTTGCCACCGTTCAGTTATAAAAGAAATCAATGCAATTACGTTTTGATATCTGAAATCTGATTCATGTAGAGTACTAACCTAACACATACATACAACCTATATCATATAAACCAAATGATACCAGAGCGTTGTAACACGCATAAGTCCGGAATCACTACAAAAAAGTGGTGTGAACCCATTCACAGTACTTCTGCAGCATGCGCCTAACACGTTTACTCCCAGAGCTTACACGAACTGACGCCTTTGTGCAGGCCATGATTAGACGCTGTGCCACTTAAGAGCCTAAGTGTTAGTTGGGAAATTCATATTATACTATAGATAGAGAAATAATGATATAACGGGTATGCACAAATCATTTTACAACTTTTTGGGAATGCATTTTCGAAGTGTGGAACTCACTCCATGCAACACAGGGAATATCCACCAAAGCCGATACGGGCCACGGGGATCCAGACAGGCACCCTTTTTCGGTATTAATTCATGTCTAGCCATGTGTCTTGTTCCTAACAGATCCGTGCTACATTTCCGGGAGCCTAAGGGTCAGTCAGCCAATCATCCCCTCGGTGCGAACACAACGTGGAAGTACGCGGAAACAGCCTTCCACGTGTCCTCCCTTAGCAGCATTATCCCCACCACGGTTTCTACCGAGATATCATCGATAGTGGAGACAACTCTTCTTATGCGCTCGGTGAAACGCCAGCACTCGAAAAACGAATGATGGAAAAAGGGTATTTGCTTACAAAGTACATTTTCAGGAATAGCACTTCTTTGTACAGTTCCTGGACTTTTTCATGGCCCTGTATATACAGTGAGAAAAATTATAAATGAAAATTGTCAGGATTTCAACATTTTTTTATATAATTTCTAGCTCCTGGCAGGTAGACGTGAGGATTCCATAACAACTTATTTGTTTTATTAAAATCATAGGATGTATTAGCACTGAATGTTTTTAGAGATGGTCGGAATAATTATTAGTTTTGGAACAAGGTACTTGTAAATTTTATTTTATACATACATATAGTCATAATTACTAGGCGTACATTAATTCTTGTACTTGAGAATTGAAATACAGGGAACATCGTTCCCAAGTTTTTGTCGAGGGTGTGTAAAATCCTAGTAGTAATATTTAGCATATAATTAATCAAAACTTGTGTCTTCAATAGTTGTTCTGTGTTACCACTCCTTTCAGAGTGTTAGGATGTTATCAAGGGCTTTTAAAAAAATAATATAAACTGGACATGTCTAAGCAGTAAAATTATAAATGTATTATATCAAACCGTATTTAGCTTGTAGTAACACGTCTAATATTAGATCATTCATAAATACTTTTACACAATGCTCAGATCCTTTTCATTAGTACTGTTATGTTTACGTTGTACACTGTTGTTATGTACAAGTATAAAAGATTAGCTCTTTTTGTTTATTCTCCCCCCCCCCCACACTCATACACACATTCCAAATTGTTTGGAGACTGATTAAAACGTAATAGATTTTCCTGATTATTCTTGAAATGCTAAGCAATTGAATGAATCTACAGACGAAGGTTCTCGCCACTATGACACTATTCTCTGAAAGGTGAGGCTGGAGGTCTGGACTAAATTGAATTCCGGATGTCATTGAAACTGCGAATAGCGCCGTCACATCTTATGTAAATTCAGACCCACCTTTTAATGTTACATAGTGCTCTGTCCCTAATTGACGAAGGTATTTGATGGTGGTGAATATGTCATAGTAATTACTGATTAGTGACTCATTTATATTAATATATTTTGCAATATCTTTATTACAATATACAATGGTGTGTAAGTGTGTAATCAATATAACAATGAATAACTTTGTGTAGGGTAAATTGTTTTATTAAAAATGCCTATAAAACACAAACCTTCACTTGTCTTATAATTGCTTCTTAGGGACGAGAATCTTATAAAATATGTTTTCTCCTAAAACGCCAATTGCATGGAATAAAAAAGACAGAATCACACAGTTTTACCTAAGAATACTTTTTCTCACCATTATTATCCTTATAAATAATTTGGTTACATGCCATACCTTGACACATCTCAATCGAGGAAAATCATGGGTCTTTTTCGTTTAAGGGCCAGCACCTTACAAACATACTATACATGACTGACAGTGCATTTAATCGTTTTTTTGGTGTTATTAGTTCTTTGGGCAGTAGTCCAGGTACTACTTCTAGTATAAACTCGTCTTATCTTATCAGTGATAAACGCGCGCCGCTTATCTTTTGCCTGTAATAAAACCTGCGTTAGTTCTGTGAGTTATACTTAGTTTTTCTTGTTCAATAAAGCGTGGTGAGTTGATCCGGGCCTGGACTTTGCAAGCTCGAGTTAATTTTTTTTTCTAAAAGA
Source organism: Homalodisca vitripennis (assembly GCF_021130785.1). Lineage (NCBI taxonomy): Eukaryota > Metazoa > Arthropoda > Insecta > Hemiptera > Cicadellidae > Homalodisca > Homalodisca vitripennis. Next base: position 143,843,312 of record NC_060209.1, on the reverse strand, counting down.
GCAAGCAGCGCAAAGCGCTGCGCAGCGGGCAAGCATCGCGTGATCTGAGTTTTGAATAGGCAAGCTAGGGTCTTTTGTGCTGGCCCTTAAACGAAAAAGACCCAAAATCATTCTACACCACACTCCAATGTGCGTTAAATGCAACCATATTGTTTAGAAAACTATATTTATATTTAAAAAAACATGTAAGAAACTATTTATAAAATCCATGTTTTAAATTTACAATAACCTTAAAATTATAATAGGTATATAAGGCTTCTTCTAGTTTAGCTCAAAGATTTACATTAAATAGTAAAGAACAGTAAATCATTATTATCTTTATTTGTTTTTAATAAGCTACAAGTTTGAGAATATATTAGTTTCCACGCTCATCTCTACAAGTCCAAGAAAATCCCACATAAAGAAATACTTTCAGTTAGTTATAATTTCATTGACAATAAGATTTAAAACGATACACTATGTAACTATTATTTCAAACTAATTTTTGTGAATTGGATATAGGACCTCCATGTTTACTACATCCTGCACATACAATTATATGAAACTAGTTTACAATAGATTTTATAATGAGGTCATTTTCAATCTAGGATAAAATAAAAGGATTTTTTCTGTTTCCTTATTAATATCTCTAATAGTTTTCACTACTCAATTAGAACAACTGTACATTGACTCACCATGTACATTTGTCGAGGTTTGGAATAAATGTTGTCTTTTATTAAACTGCTAAGAAAATTCTTTATGTTGTGTTAAAAGTGAAAAATAATTTTAATCCACAAGGCAGGGTCCTCGAATATCCTATATAAATACACATTATATATTTTATTTTGATGGAATTAGTAGACACAAGAAAACAATTACTGAGTAGAAATTTCGGAGGTTTATTAAATATTGTTACTGTCTGTAATATAAAATATTGAGTGCCCAATTTTATAGTTAAAATGTTGTAAATCAAAAGATTTTGATCATCTTGTGAGCGGTAAGAGCCTTTTATCTGCAAAAAGTAATCAGTCTGTTGCTGGGGAAATGAGAGAAACTTTTTGTGCTACCAAAGTGAAGCTATATTGTTAGACCATTTTCCAGAAAAAACACCATTGCTTGTTTTAATGTTTGGTATGAATTCAATAATTAAAGCCGCCATTACATGAATATTTGAAAAGAAACAAAACGCAATGTTGTTCCAGAATAAAAAACTAATGCTTGTTTTCATATTTCTTATTAATTTAATAAATAAAGCTACTATTACATGAATATTTGAAAAGAAACAAAACGCAATGTTATTCCAGAATAAACACTATTGCTTGTTTTAAGGTTTGTTATTAATTCAATAAATAAAGCCGTTATTACATGAACAGTTTTCCGGCTTAGAATATTGCAACACGGCGAGCGTATACAGCAAATTAATTATGTTCCACCTCGTAAATAGAATTACTACCTCCTGTATCATTCTACCATATATCATATCATTTCCCATTCATATATACTTTTATTAGTGTGTAACAAAATAAAATTATCGTGGAAATAGTAGTTTTAAAATCCTTTCAACGATTCTAGAATTTTACCAGGTTATTGTCTTTCTTGTGATTAGTTATGACAATAATAAATGCTCGGAAAAGGTGTCGAATAAAACTTTAGAGATTTACATCAAAATAAGACACGTCCAAAATTAATGGTGAGCGATAACTTCTTTTATCTAAATGTAGTAAATTAATTTTACACTTGATAACATTTAACAACACTTTGATATCAAGGAGTAATATATACTTACATGGAGTTACATTACTTCCATGAAATACTCTGGTTATGAAAGTAGATCTTGTATTGGATTTAATATATTCACATCCATACGTTTACGAAATTAATCAGTTTTGATGTATAATGCAATTACAAACAAATGAAATTGTTTCAATAGGTGAAGATTTAGGGTGTGTTAGGGTACGACAAGGTTTCCGGCAAAATGGGCCACAATATAGCGCTCACTTTAGTAACATAAAGACTTTTCCTTATTTCCACAGCAACTGGAACAGACTGATTACTTTGTTCAGATAAAAGACACCACACTTCGGTTTATCAAAAGGTCTTTATTTACTCAACCTTAACTATACGAAAGAAAATTTGGAACTCAACACTTCATACTTTTTTACAGTAATTATGTTTAATACAACCCCCAAAATATCACATAGTAATTGTTCTTCAGCGCCGAACCTCGAATAAAACTAAAATACGAATTTCTCTTGAGACGAGCCAAAAATATATATGTACTGCCAAGCTCTTTTTTATATTACTCTATATTTAACACTAACTGATCGCATGTTAAAACAGGCGGCGATTATCCTGTGTCCGAAAGGGATGTTTTATTTTTATTGCCTTTTGTCTTGATACGTTAGCGTCTTATGTTAGTGAAAATGAGAATTTGAAAAACATCGGTCACATTGCCATTGAAACTCAAAGTGTGTATGTGTAGGTTTTAAACCTTAGGTGATTAGTATATTGACCATTTTTGTGGATTGTACTTCAAGGTACAGGCTTTGTACATAAAGAATACTCAGACAATACGATTTTTATTATAATTTCCTCTTAAAAAAAAAACACTTGTTGTACAACATTGTTACTGTGTTGGTTTTACAAGTTACATTTAGCAACGTTTAAACAATTTCTGTAATTGAGAGAAACAGCTCATAATTATTTCCTTTAAGCAAGAAAGGGTCCTGGGCCTAGCCTTTGTGTGGAGATCATTTCCTGTTTTTGTATATATGTACAGGAAGTTGGTTTTTGTGTATGCAACACTTTCTTGCTTAAAGGCAATCCACAAAAATGGTCAATATGCTAATCATTTAAGGGTAGGGTACGATAAGCGGACCCGGTTTTTTATATCGAAATTGGCAAACGATATTACTTAATCATAATCATCGATATAATCAATCGATACTGATTTGAACAATTAACTTAAATAATATATGTATATCAACAGCTGTTAACACTTTCAAATAATACACGTAGGGTAATTTGTGCTAAAGAAACAACTGTAACTGTGAGAGGAACAAATATGGTCGTCTTCAGTTTTCTTTATTTTGGTTATAATAATAATATGTTTGATCACTGCAAATATTAAATAAATAAATAAATATTAATTTCATATTTTAATTTAAAACATATGTTGTTATTGAGGACTGTAGATACTGTTATATCGATTGGTAGTCTAGGATTTGAGATGCGAATATTAGGTATCGGTGATTACATTCTTCGATATAAAAAACCGGGTCCGCTTTATCGTACCCTACCCGGTTTAAAACCTGTACATACACACTTTGAGCTTCAATGGCAAAGAAACCGATGTTTTTAAAATTCTCATTTTCCCTAACATAAGACGCTAACGAATCAAGACAAAAGGCAATAAAAATACAACATCCCTTTCGGACACAGGATAATCACCGGCTGTTTTAACATGAGATCAGTTAGTGTTAAATATAGAGTAATAAAACAAAGAGCTTGCCGGTACATATATATTTTTGGCTCGTCTCAAAAGAAATTCGTATGTTAGTTTTATTCGAGGATCGGCGCTGAAGAACAATTACTATGTGATATTTTGGGGGTTGTATTAAAAGTAATTACTGTAAAAAAGTATGAAGTGTTGAGTTCCAAATTTTCTTTCGTATAGTTAAGGTTGAGTAAATAAAGAACTTTTGATAAACCAAAGTGTGGTGTCTTTTATCTGAACAAAGTAATCAGTCTGTTCCAGTTGCTGTTGAAATAAGGAAAAGTCTTTATGTTACCAAAGTGAGCGTATATTGTGGCCCATTTTGCCGGAAACCTTGTCGTACCCTAAATCTTCACCTATTGAAACAATTTCATCTGTTTGTAATTGAATTATACATCAAAACTGATTAATTTCGTATACGTATGGATGTGAATATATTACAACCAATACAAGATCTACGCAGTGACTGAAGTATTTTATGGTATAAATTTGCTGAGTATTGTAGCTACCTCGTTTCGAGAATACATTCATTAGAAAGGATAGTGAGTACTAACGCTTCGTGACTTCTTGGAAGAAGAGGCATGTTCCATCTTCTACTAGTTAAAGGGGGTAAGGAAGATGTCTTTTTCATATTTACATTTAAAACGAAGGAATTCTCATCCACTCTCAATCAACTTTCGCAGTAAACTAAAATTATATTTCAATTATATTATTTATTTCAATTTTATTATTATTATTATTATTATTATTATTTATTATTATTATATATTATATATATATTATATATATATTATATATATATATATTATATATATATTATTATTATTATTATTAATTTTATTTATTATCAATTATATTATATATTTCAATTATATTTCAAATTATATTTTACCCCAATATTTCGATGTTTGCGTGGATTATGTGCCATGTTAAGGAACCGTAAACAACAGAAAATAGACAGAAAAGATATAAAATACGATGTTATACAAAACGTATTCTTAATACAATGTAAGCCAGTTAACACAACAAAATTAATAAAATCTGATTTTTTGTATGTTTTGGATACGTTGTAAACATTTAATTTATCGAGATCGAGGCGCAATAAGCATCATGAATATATACTAATTAAAAGAATTTATACTGTAAAATCTTCATATGGAAAAAATAACGTAATAAAAACATGAAATGTACAATATATATTACATATATTGCAAATTAATAAATAAATCAATAAAATAATTAAATATATATATATATATATAAAACACATATATATTATCACATGTAATATATATATATATATATATATATATATATATATATATATATATATATATATATTACCAACATTATATATATATATATATATATATATATATATATAATTATAATAAAATAAATAAGTAACACAAATACATAATAGCTGCATCAAAGCAAGTGTTCGACATTAAGATGATTACCAGATAACAACGGCAAAAATGAAAAAGTAATGATGAATGATAACATTAATATAAACCTAATTTTTTCAAAAGAAAAATATTATATCGATAAAAGTTTATTAGGAGGCTTGGAACCTCTCACACACTTACACACTCATACCACACATAACCAACATCTCTTTCTCTCGCACGTATAAGCATACGTTTGTATAAGCATTTAAAGAATATATTACGTTTATTTTAAAGAAATTAATATGATTCAACAAAAAAACACTTAACTTATGTTTAATATAAAGTTTTAAAGATGCAATTAAACAAAATATAACAGGCAATATTTAATATCGAGATACACCATGTTTATTCAATCATATTTAAAATATTCCAACATGAAATAAAAGTTTTGGAGAAAAAATTAAACATTTGGAACTAATAAATCTGCGATGATTTTAAAACGTAATTTCCTTTAATATTGTACATAGATTGATGTATTTACACACCAAATTTTATTTATAAGTTTACAGAAGTAAACTGTAAAAGTATGGCATATTTGAGTATTAATGTTTTAATACCCATACAAGGATAAGAAATTTTACATATATATATATATATATATATATATATATATATATATATATATATATGTATATATAGTTTTATATATATGTATATATATATCTATTATTATTATTATATGTATGATGTATAAATGCATCTTTTATTGATGATTTTTATTTTTCGTTCAACCAAAGCTTTATCAAGAGATGGGAAGTTTTGTAACAGCAACATACTGCCGACGCAGGAGTTTATATATTATATAATAACAGGTTTTAAAACGTATGCAGGAAGAAAGCCAAAAAAACGACAATATCCAGTACTGCCATAGGCTAAGAGAATAAAGAAGACAAGCTTAACCAACTCACTACAAATTTGATACCTGGAGGTAAAGATACAAAGAGAAGCCAATCTTGTAGAATCCCAATTCTTTGTACAATAAAGATACAAAACATACAACAGCTAAAGTAGAGTTTTCTCTCTCTCGTCCTTTTATTGGTAAGCTCACTGTACTTCATCATAAATTCTTAATATCAGTATTAGAATGTTTAATTTTGTGCCGTGAGTTTATACATTGTGATAAAAATAATCAAACAATTAGTATCATTCTACACAGTTATGGATTGTAACATTCATGTTTTTTATTTGACTTAAAATTAATATTTTAGTTGATTTATGCCAAATAAAACTTTTGGGTAGTTTCAAATTCAATTTAATTTTCATTCTCGTTATTAAGGACCTAACTGGTCATGTCGTTACAGTCTGTCTGTATGCCTTTCTATGAAATAACTCGTGATAGAAAGGTCATAGACTTGACCTTGGTACATAGTTTCATGTTCGTCCAAGGCAGAAAGCTATTGATTTAGAGGTCAAAATGTCAAAGGGAAGCACATATTCCAGTGTTAGGTAACTCTAAATAGAAAGATCCTAGAGATATTAAATTTTGTAAGTAGGTTCATGTTGTTCCAAGGCACAAACCTATTGTTATAGATGTCAAACGGTTAAAGGGCAGTAAATCTTCCAGTCCGTTAGGTAACTCTTGATAGAAAGATCCTAGAGATCTTAAACTTTGTACATAAGTTCATGTTGTTCCAAGGCACAAACCTATTGTTATAGAAGTCAAACGGTTAAAGGGCAGTAAATCTTCCAGTCCGTTAGGTAACTCAGATCATGTTGGTCTAAGACAGAACCCTATTGATTTAGAGGTCAAAATGTCAAGGGGCAGCACATCTTCCAGTCTGTTAGGTAAGTTTTAATAGAACGATCCTAGAGATGTAAAACTTGGTTCATATTGGTCCAAGGCAGAAACCTGTTGATTTAGGGGTCAAAGGGCACCACATCTTCCAGTATGTTGGACTCTTGATAGAAAAGTTAATTTTTTTTTTTAAATAATTTTATCATAATATTCTTATACGTTATTCTTAACTATTTTCTAAGTAAGTCTGGTCTTTTTTACCACTAAAAGAAGGCCGACTCACGTGCTCACTTGGTATTTTATGCCATATCTTACAGTTCTTCAAACTTAATGCCACATTTAAATTACGAACTTTAATATGACGAGATGAATACTGTAATAATTTAAGTAAATTACATGTAAGGTACGTTTTATTGTAGAATAACAGACATGCTAATCCATTTTTTGTTTAAGTTCCGGTATGAGAGGTACTACGAGTAATATGCTATTATTGTTACTCTTAGTAGGAGCATAACAATAAATGCTTATATTATTAATCTATTATTTTATTACTACACAGGACAAAAATAATAATTAATCATTTATAAATTAATTATTTCTTTTACACAGCGCATTGGAAAGTAATTTTTGTAGTGTGGAATTTCGCAGTTGTACCTTGCGATGGATTATACACAATACAAATGTATTTGTTACAACTTTATTTTTTACTTTGCATCAGAAAATACTCTTGATGCACTTTTAAGGCATTATGCAGATGCATTTTTATTTCCATGGATAGTTCATGTGTCGGTAAAACAATATTAAATTCATCACATCTGTTTGTAGTGGTTTTGTATGTATGTTTTGATTCTTTTATTTTAATATTTTTATGTTAAAAAAATAATTGTTTGTTTTCATATAGTAAAAAATTACAGGAAGTTTGGAACTATAATTACACTGCATATGCTATATAGTAACGCTAAAACGTAATTAATTAGATACTTGTGTTAGAGAACTATGTCCTCCTAGATCATGCAAAGTCTGCGTTCATTTATCTAATCTAAATAAACGTTACTTTATCTTCTCAGACTCATCTCTGTTTAGTAAAAGAGATCTAGAGAATTAGTTCTCGTCCTTGTAGTGATTTAGCAGAACTATCAGTTTTGATTATATTTCGATTTTTTTCGGTGAAATTACGTTCACCTGTGTTAGTACGAAAAACCTTACGGCGATCGGAGCGGTAGTCGCTGATCTTAATATTTACCTATATTTCTTGTATATATTTGTGGAATTGGTCGATTTATGGGCTTTAAGAAAGGGGTGCCCCCTCTAAAAAACATTGATGCAGAATTTTTCAAAACCACAGGAGAGTGAGACATGTATTTAAAACAACCATTACTAGGTAAGTGTATGTCTGTAATAATACTGCGAACGGGTTCCTGTTAAATATAAAGAACTAGAGCTGAACAAAATAAATAAAAAATATTTGGTCTCAAATCAAATCAATTTGGTGCTTTTATGTTTGCATTCAATCATGGAACATCTGTAACACTTCATTATGATTGCACTCCTAAAGATCACAACCTAAATTCAACCATGAATACGGTTACATGATAAAGGAAAAGCAGGTTGGAAATAAAACACTTTTTATAATAAATAATTTCGTTTATATCACGCTTATTTATATATTTTTACACCAAAGAACTATATAAATATTAACCAAACTAAAAATGTTACGCCTAGTATCTAGAAGTGTACAGGGTTATGTATACGGTGTAGTGGATACGTTTGCTGATGAAAGGCTATTGTCTTACGTTTTCCAGGTCGTTAGCTCAGAATATTGACACATCTCTGTAAAGTTATCTATCCCCAGTTGATGCAACGGTAGAATGTTACGGTACGTCTGAAGATGAGAATATTGAAGGGATTAAATATGTCTTTGTTATGTCATGAGTGAATTATGTAAGACAATTGCAATGAGTTCCAGGAAGACAGGTATTGCTGGAGGGGGTATTTTTTGTAACGATCTGCTAAAATAGGACGTTGCATTTTCTCGACGACACATGCCTTTAAACCCACGACATCTAACACGATACCCCTCCTACCAGACATACACACGCCTGCTCAGACATGTCGTATACTAGTACTGCTACGAGAAAGACCGTCTCTTTAATAAGTCTAATTGAAGTTAAAAAAGTCATTTTTAAATAAAAATGTACCTTTTATGGTATAAAAAGATGATTTTGTACGGAAAACAGGATTACTTTTTGTACAATTTTTAACCAAACTGCACACATGAAACGAAATTCTAACTTGCCTAAAACAAGAGTACACCACTGGTTAGGGAATTTCACTGGTGTGGTGGCAAATTGACTTTCCTGAGTTGTCAGTTAATTATAAAGGAGGCAGCTTTTTCTTAGTTCTTGTATATTTTGTACTGAATATCCCATAACACTGCATGCTTTGTAGAATTGATTCTTGGATTTTATGAAGTGTATTTACATACATTTTCTGTGCCTTTTCTTCATCTGCATGTATTTTTAACTAAAAAGCGCATTGAAAGTATAAAAGTTTTTAAAATCCTTATTAGGAAACATAAAATAGTATCCTTTTATCAATTCTGTTTCAATACCATGAAAAAAAAATTGAAAAATTCACTTTAACTAATGTAAAATGTGTTTAGTAACATCTGAAAAGAAAGAAACCTATTGCCATATTTCTCTACTAATGTTGATATTTCTACATATAGTTCGCACTTACGAAATTAGGCAAAAATGTAGGGTTCAGAGAAATTTTATATAAATGAGTAAGTCCTTTTAACATTTAGCAACAAGTTAGGTCATAAAAACAAATAAAGATAGTTATAATGTTATAAACTGCACTTGTTATTAGTTTTAAATGTTTAGCATAAAATATACATTTAACGTTAGTTTTAACTTCGAGATATTTAGCAGAACTGCAGGAAAAGTTTTGCTTCGCGTATAAAACACTAACACAAGTTGTCATAATATTGTATTTAAAATAAAATAAAATAAATTACTTAAATCATACAATATACATATTGTTACTATGAGTGTTAAAATTCACTACTTTGAAAAGGCATTGAAAACTGTATAACTCATTCAGAAATTAGAGGAACTATCGTTAATGAATAGGAAATTGAAGCCAGATGTAGTAATGTATTATGGGAAGAGGATAACTTGTTCTACTGAAGAATAGCAAAAAGGAATGTGTGGATGTTGGTAAGAAATGGAAAACAATATAACGTTGCCTATGTTGCTATTTGGTCCATTTTCATTTGTTTACCTTAATTGTGTTAAATTAATGGATCATGGAAAAAAATCTATTTTTCTGTTGTTTTAGAAACATCAAATAAATGAAACAACGATTATATCCTTTATACGAGGGTTACTTAATGTTACTCTGTTTAAAACCTCTTATTTTAACATTAACAGAGTGTTAATCACGTGCGAACCGAGGATTAACAAGTAACATACCAAAGAGGTGGTGACGTAGTTGAGTTCATTAGTGATAACATAAATGTACTTTTTATGGCTTAAAATTGCAATGTGTTTTCATTAGGTTTGTCAAAGCATTTCCCTAAGTAAAATTACATTCACATATTCAAAGTTATAATTACATTAATGAAAAACTGTTTAAAATATTCAAACAATAATGTGTTTGATTGGTTGACGTTTATTCGTTTTATTTATTTTGACTTTGTTTCTAAACAGTGGGCACATTTCTGGATAACACAGGGAGTAAAAACGTATTCTGTAATTTAGGCCTACTATTCAGATATTGTTTGTTACACGGTGGGAGTGCATTGGGGCTATTTACATAACTGTACGCAGGAAGATCGGTTTTTAGTTTTTTACCAAGTAAATGACAGTTTCGAAATCAGAACTAATTAAATTTAAATGTAACGTAAGCTATAAATAAGCGTCTAATTCTGACTTACGATATTCTACTTTGATTCCCGTGCTATACGTATAAATAAATACCTTTTTAGTCATATTAAAAAATACTTTTTAAATCAATAAGTAACAACAAAATCGTGACTGAATATGATTTTTTACCTTAATTTACAAACAGCTATAAACACGTCTGTACAATAAATCACTATGATGATACTTTGACTTTACGAACATCAATTTAACACTTTTTACGATCGTTCTTCTGTTCTACAACCATATCACACATAAAACACTTTGTAACAATGCTTTGGAAGCAGTGAAACAAAAACATCTAAAATAAAAGCGTTAATGATTGAAACCCCGATAACAATACTCGTTAAATAACAGCCAAACATACAATGTGTCCTAGCCTCTAACTGGTTCGGATGCATGATGATGATATTTATACAAAATATGTGGATACATGTGGTGGAAATTGATGCGCTTATGGTTTTTGTTTATACAGTGAAAGGTAACGGAATACGTATAAATGGAGAAGAGTGTATGATAGTTAATGTACACGACGTATCGTGGACATAACCTATTGCACTCATTAAGGTACACTCTTGCTGTCCAGATCAAGTCTTTTAGTTCCTAGGTTATGTTTGGTTCTTGTCGGCGGGATTCTTAAGGAATTCCTTGGTTCGTCGCTGTCGGAATCGTCAATAAACAAGTAAAATTTTTAAACAAAGCAATAAGGTTAATTTTACATCTAAAGACATTAGCAACTGTTTAGAACTATCCAATGATGTACTGACAGCAAAATATGTGTAACATTAATCTCCACCCGTATACATTTACACCACTGGGACACAATTAAAAACTAGTAGTTATTTACGAAACTGAAAGTCTTACATGACCCCGACAGCATTTAAAAAATGATATAGTAACTGATAAACAAAAGAGTTTTTATTCATTGAGTAGAGAGTACCCTCTCCAGCACTTGACCTAGAACACTGTGACCAGCTCCGTGTAACTGCTACTGCCAGTCACTGATACTTCCACCACACTGTCACTACTAGTCCTAGCTTCACGAGCCCTTGTATCCCTTCTCCAGAGTCTCTATGATCAGCTTGATCGTGATCTTGTAGATGTTCTCCACGTTATCCGTGTACCGGTCGCCCAACGTCATCTTTACCGCTTCCAGGAACGGCTTTTCGATTTTCTGTAACATATTAAACAATATTTAGTAAGGAACAACTGATATGTCTATCAAAGGTTTTACTGCTTCCAGGAACGGCTTTTCGAGTTTCTGTATCATATTAGTCAATGTAGAATCTTGGAGCATTGGAAACACTATTGTAGTATCACTAGTATAAAGGAATACAACATTTTCCAATATAATTTTTTATTTCGTGCGAGGCCTTTCTGAATCAAATATTCCATCATCAGGCACTTCACAAATTATAAGTCTGTTTAGATCACTAGGCTTGAGTGCCATGTTGAACGTAGAATCTTGGAGCTATGGAAAAACGGTTTATTGTAGTATCACTAGTATAAAGGAATACAACATTTTATTATAACACAAATTATAATTTTTTATAATAAATTGTATTCCTTTAAATAAAAAGTTATATTTGAAGAATCAATTTGAGGTCCTTTTTAATTTGGATTTGAGGTCACTTTTAGGCTTATAAGTAGTTTTTTTTGTTTAAAGAATCTTTTCTGGTTTCAGATTACTTTTAGTTTTCGCGGTTGAATTTATTTTCCAGGAAAATTAGGAGTTTCATGATAATATAAGGTTTCGGGTTACTTTCTTATGTCTAGATTTAAGCTCTTAAGTTTTCATGCAACTTTGAATTTTTTGGTGTGAAGCTCTTGGACGAGGAAGTTGTAAAATCGCCAAAGTGAACTTATATCAACTTTATAATATTTCCAATACGGCCAAACTCAAAACTATTAGATTCTATTCATTTGCAAACAGTGACCACCTTGGCAGATAACTATGATTCCTGAAAACGTTTGAAACTTTGCATAAAAAAATATAAAAAAGTATATATTTGTTACAAGTCAAATTGAAGTAATATAACAAATTAACATAAAGACGATATGAAAATTGTTTGTAACTTGTAAACTTCAGTGTTACAAGATTTTATTAGTTCTTGAAAGAAAGCTCTAATTTATTTATTTCTGTTATTCTTGATTCTTCTGAGTATTCAAATTGGTATAGCATAAAACGTATGGATTTTTAAAACTAAAGCTATTAAACTGACAGGCCTCTTTAAATCTAAGTATGGACTGCCGTTAATGTTATTTCTTTAATTCTTTTACATACAATTCTAAGGCGGGCATTGGATAACATCTCATAATAAATAAAACAGAATCTATTGTCTTCTTTGTTCTAATTGTAAATGCTGAATAGTTGGGAGGTAAAACAAAAAATGTACAATTTATAATAGGGTACTTTGAAATACACAGTGAAGGATATATAAATACTTAACTCATATCGTACAGGCATGTTTAATGTGAAATGAATATTCATGCTTTGATCGTTACATTTTTTAGCTCTGATGATAAAGCACGAAACATTATTCTACCGATGACATATCGTTTGTGTGCTTGTTCACGAGAGGTAATTTCTCACAGCTCGATTACTTGTTCGTCTCACTGATGTTCCACATTTCATCTGGAAATGGGATACAGAGTTTTGCATTTGACATTTTAGTCATAAAAACTCCTCTATAAAAATCACAGTGAAAATAAATTCTTAAAAAAGAGGAAAAGGCATGGGATTGATTCTTTGCGTCAAGAAACGCTCAAACCTAATTATAGTAGTTCTATTCCAACAACATCTTGTATTAATATTCGTACCTAATGACAGAATTTAGTTCGCTGTCACATGTTTTGCGTACGCTGCTGACATTCTTAATAAAAAATAATGGCTGGTATAAGTTGCCATAAAATATTTTCTTGCAATATATTCCTGATTCAGCTATAATGTAAAATGGTTATAACTTTTGGGTATTGTATTTGGGTACTCAGCTTTAAAATCGCCTTCTTTTAAGACAAACCTTAATTCAAACTGCTTGAACAACGTTTCAAACTTTTTTGTTTACCTTTTTTCAAACACACGGCTTTTAAGATTACTCAGATCATCAGATACTTTTTTAATCAGTAATTTATATTTCTCTTTAGAGCATCATTGATGAGTTTTGTAGAAATTAGGTTTATCCTCTTTAATGATGAAAACCCCTTGGTATAACAGTTTACTCTTGTAATCTTTACAACTCGCAGAGCTGACTGTCAGTTCCAAGCAACCGACTTGTCTTCTGGGTGTTTCAAAGTTATTAATTGGCTTCACTCAAAGCCACCTCGTAATTATCTGGTTGTCAACCTGCTTGTTTCAGCAGCCCTGGATATTTCTTCTGTAACATTACTCAATGGGATTTAACTTTTAACAAACTCTAACGTTCCACACGCAGTAAAGCTGCATCATAAGCAAGTTATTAACAAATACAACTTACTCATTTATGTGATACATTAAACTTATTAATTTATGAAGGTTCCCAACTCTCTCTCTCTCTCGTTGCATTTGTACTCAGATATGATGTAAAGAAATGAGTATTTTATTTTAAGCTGCTCTTTTTGTACAGTGTATACTTCTTGAATAGTTAAATAATGAAGTATAAGAAAATTAAAGATTTGTTTTCTGATTTATCTCAATTAAAACTGCCTTTTACTATCGTGTGTTACTCAGATACATCTTTTTTACAAACCAATTTCTCAAATAGGTAAGAAAAGGGAGGTCGCTATGCTACTTTTCATCTGGTTTTTATCTTGGTTGTAGTATTTTTTTAATGTGTTAGATTTTAATTTTTTGTAGCTCTGTTTGCTTATATCTTCTGTTTGTCATTTATATCTTCTATATATCCTATATAAAGTGGCATTGTTTCATGGACTCTAATGCTAAGCAGACCATAACTGTCAACAAAGATATGGATTCATACTGGGAGGCTGCCGGGAAAGTCGACGTACCCATCACTGGGCCATATAACAGGTCAAGGAAAGGAGCATTTGTTTTCCAACGGGTACGTTGCCAAACAAAAGGAGGAGTTTTTTGGCCATGCGATTTGGGTCAGTTTTCTTCCACTCTGCATACGGGGCAGTTATTGCGAAGATCTGAATGTGCTGCAATGTATGACAAATCAGTAGATCCCAAACAGAGTCGAAATCGGAAATACCTTCCAAAGAGTGAACAATGCTCATTCAAAACGTGGGGAGTTACCTAAGATCAATTATTACGCCAGACTATCCTCAGCTGTCAAACCACGCTAGTTTAAAAAAGCAGCGAGCAAATCGATCATGATTTTAAACTTAAAATACTTGAAGATTTCATAGAACATTAAGTGAAAATAACTTGAACAATTTATACTAAATCGATTTTGAATTCTTTTTAATTTCTCATTAATAAATGTATTAATTCATTGTTTTCTTGTTGCATGGACTTAGAAGAATATAGCGTAGAAGGTGTATACAAATATAAAGAATATAAACAGATAATTGAATTAGAAAAATAAGAAATAAACACTTTTAATTTATAAAAAAATCAAAAGGAAATTTGGTCTAAATCACTATTTAGACGATAAAGAAATTAATAGAAAGACAATTTAAATGTGATTATTGTTGTGATTATACACACACATTTGATTCCCCGTTAAGGGACCAAATAATCTATGAAATATAAAAACAAAATCTAAGAAAGAATAATACTTAACACTTTTAAGTGTTACTATATGTCGGTTGTATTAAAATCATCAAATTATTAAGAACCTAATCTCATATTAAATATGCTAAACCTCAACTAGATAAGACTAGCATTAGTTAAAGGATAGCTTTTCAGTATGTGTGGTTCATGTGTGTAGTATATCTAAGAAAGTCAAATAGGATACACTTCTTTGTATAAATATGGAATATTGCACTTAACGATTTAAAACTTAATTTATACAAGCAGATTATATTAGAGGACTGGCTCCGCAAGCTCTTATATTTGCGAAGAACATCACATCTTCATGTACTTATTACCATTTTACCATAACTGCAGTAATTAAATTTTAAAAAGTATTACCCAAAAATAGTCCGGTTTGAAGCCGGGGATTTTTCTGTGTGAAGCTCCAATTTGATGAAGGTACTCAAAGAAGGAATCGAGATCGTCTAGCTCCTTGATGCCCTCGTCTAGCGTGGACATGACCTTTGTTGCGTGTTCTTGTAACTCCATTGAGTTGGCTTGAGCGTCCCGCGTTTTGAGTTCCCTGAACCTTGTGAACAGGTCAAGTAACTCCTCGTGCTCCTCGAACAACCTGCAACAACCATTACAATTGTCAGAATTACAACTTATGTAATAAAATTCTTTTTGCTTAATTATAATGAAGTACAAATATTACACTTATTTGTTTGAGAAAGCGCCTAGGCCCAGCAGTAAGTTCTTTAGACTATTTTGGTGCCTCTGTCAACCACTTTTGGTCTAATCGATTGGGCAAGTACATAGAAAACTGTTTAAATAACCTGATAAATTATTAAATTTGAAGTGAATAGGTAGCTTACGATGTTTAACTGTCACAGTTGATTTTTACTGAATATTGATGTGCCACTAAGAATGAAACTGACATTTCATTCAGGAATAATTGAAAACACACCGAGAGTGAAGGTGTACAAACAATTTGGTGGAGATTGGGTCATGTTTTAATCCTTGAAGCCGATAAACCGCGAAATTGTAAGCCTGTATTCGATGGAGATATATTGAAAGAGAGTGAGGTTAGCTAATGTATATTTTGCACCCATCTCACGCCCCTAATCAAAACACAGTGATGCTGAGCTGTTACCTTAAAAAAATAAAGTTGGTAAACCATTATCTTTATTCTATATCGTTTTATGTTATAGGATGAAATAATTTAACAATGGTTATCGGAAGCATTTAACGCGAAAAAATCAACAACTACAAAATTATATACTATAAAATAATTAACATTGTTTAGAGGTAATCTGTTTTAAATTTGAGTTTATTTTCATTTTGAAATTTCAGTGATTCCTATTACCAATTTTTTATACATTCATCTATCTGACTATAGATCATATATCTGCCCAAAAATACACTATGAGCACATAATAAAGATATATTTATGCATTACTCATTTTACAAATGTTAAATACCTATGACAGTTTTCATTTACTAGATTTATTTATTAATAACTATGTATCGTTAGTGCAAAATGAATACACGAGGATCGTAGTTATGAGGCATCAGAATTTGACTTTCGGAATATGGTAGGATGTAACAGTTGCTCTCCAAGAACCTTGAAACAAGGGCGTTGTCGGAATTTACGTATATCGCAATTTATCTGGTACTCTTTAATGGTTTTCATAAATGTTATCAAGTACCATGTCATAAAACTCTGAAGTTCTAGTGGATCGTGGTTTACCGGCATTATTGTGTCGATTAGACGCAAAAGAACCAGTTTCACGAAGACGTTGCTGTATAGTTGAAAACTCTTTAGACAATGGGTACATTCTGTTAGAAAAGTTCTTTTATTACAACCGTCTAGCTTCAGAACTGTTGCAGCGTGCTAGCCCATACCTTAAATGCATGTCAGCTTTCTCCGGATAGGAATAGACATTATTATTAGCTGCCATTTTCAATAAATCAAGTAACGTTAAAGACATAACTCAGTTCGTAAAACAGAGAATAACTAAACTTTATTTTGAACGAAATGGAAATATGCGAACAATACATTCACATTAACAATGACAGGATCAAGAATGCATTCATACATAAGAGGGCAATCAGCTGATTTAGGACCAGCTGTTAAAAGGGTTTAACTTCTATTATATGATATTATATTATTTGTAAAACAATTTAAAATTATATTGTTAGTAAAAATACAAATTTTCCGTTATTTGGGAACCGATCATAACAATAGAAGTGTAAAACATTTCATCATTTAACAAGCTGTTTTATTTGCTTTTCATAGCTTATCTAATATTGTTTTCATTAAATTTAGCATTATAATTGTTAAACTGCGGCTATGTTTGTAACTAGTCAAGGTATTATATTTACCTTTTACAAAATGTTCTGTCTACAATACAAATTGACATGCGCAAAATTGCAAACCTACTGGTTTAAGAAATTTTTGAGTTGTGAGTATTTAAGTAAACAACACAAATATATGTACTGAGACCGAAAGCGAAGCATTTTAGGACTCCTGCAACCGAAGAATTCCTTGTGTTTACAGGAACGTTTTCTCTATTTTAGCATTAATTATCATTTCCTAAAGTTTATTAACGTAAAATAAATGTATTATAAAATAATTTGATTTAAATTACGTATTTTTGAAACTTAATTTAAATGGTGTTGGTAGTTGCGAACAAAATTACTAACAATAAATATTTTGGTATACTTCTTAAACCAGATTTAATTTCAACGTGGTAACTATGTATTGTACTGTGGTATTACAAATTCCATTACAAATATATCAAAGCAGCATTATAAAATATATTAAATAAAACAGCCAGAGGCTACAGAACATTAGGAAAACTAACTGTGTCGTAAACTGCAATGCTTTAGCTAAAGTGACATTGGTTACTCTGCTTTACGACATGTATACATACAACAAGTGTTAGTAAACACTTTATACTCTTGACTTTCCGTTCATGATCGCTTACACAGGCACACACTACTTACAAATATTAGATGTGCCAAGTAAAGCATTAAAATGTGACATTTTACACTACATATGCCAACAGATCATTAGTTCTGTGAGAGCTCTGCGTTTGTGAGATAAATTATACAATATTGATTAAGGGCCGACTGTAAGTTTACCCATGAGTTATGTTGAACTTCAAATAGTTTTACGGCCTTAGTTTTGGCCTTGTATTTACGGGAAACATATGGATTTAATGATGTAATTAATTTGCATGCATCTCGCTTTTCTTGTTAAAGTTTCTTGATATACTTTTAACTATTTAGGCCATTTTAGCAAAAGCGCTAGAGACATAACTTTACGAATAAACCTCATTCTGTTATAAAAAAAATGTCTTATATAAAAATATAAGAGCTCTGGTTTCGTTACTCCCTTTTTCTTATATCCTGCAATCAGTGATACTTTCCATTTCATTACAAACCTTAACACGTAAATAACTGTAATAGATCGGTAAGAAGAAAATCATCTTAACAAAGATTAATCGTAGGGCCTGGATGTTAAGTACAATCAACCATAGATTGTTAACGAGAGGCTGGACTCTCAGGCTCAGAATATTCTGTGCGATACGAGTCTCTTTGTTATTAGAACTTAACTATATGTCTAAGACAACGAAGCTTTTGTTATACACTAATCATGTGCGGTGTGTTAAAACAGTCTTTTGAAAACGTAGGGATTCAAATTCCCTTAAAACTAGATTCGCGTCCAGCTCTGACGCCAGGGTTATTAGGTCGTTTGTCCTTATATTTGATCGTAGTGCTTGGGAAAATCTAGTGGTAAGGTGTTACATGAGTCACGTATCCAAGGTTATTAGGAGCTGTTGGAACGAATTTTAAACATTCGCGTCGACAGGGACGGTTGGCGTAAGTAGCCTCACCGTGCCTACGTTAGTCATTCAATTTTTCGGTCCAGAGGAGTTCCTCAGTATAACAAAAACACTTGTAAGTCGTACAGCCAAGATTTTCAATACGAACTTACAAGAACTCTATCGCCTGTCCATGTAGGAAGTCATCAATACATCTCACTAAGTCTCCTCAAGAATATTAGAAGACCACAAGAGACGAAGTAAGAAGTACGAAAGAAACGGTTATACTAGTAATTGTGAGTCAAGAAAAATGGAAGATGGAAATCTTACGATTTGGTTACACTAAAGAAGCTGGTTAAGTATGAGATTGGAATGCAGACTACGAGGCTGGCTAGTATCAGAAGCAGCGTGATAGCAGAAGGAGGTATTTTTATAAAGTTTGATGAAACAGAAGGTTCTGCAAGAGTCTGGCTAAAAAATGGAAACCCCTCAAGGAAGAGGACTGCGATAGTGGTTTATAACATGAACGATGATCTGAAAGATGCTTACAGACTTCACGGTAGTAGGAAAGCAAGTTACTGTGCGGGAGACTTCAGATAAATATCGGAATAAAATGAAAAATAGAATGGTATTATCTTGCTCAAAGTGCAAGAGAGAAGGTGGTGTGGATGACTAATATATGGATGGATATTTTCATTTATCTGGCCTACAGAAAGTTTTGAAGAAGGAATGTAATAAACTTTTATGTGACGAACTTTTATGATCATGTGACGGGCCAGTAAAATTTCAAAAGAGCGAAAATGTTACGGCAATATTGATTTTTTTTTTTACTAAAATAGAGCAATTGATATGAGTTAGACCAAAGCTTGGAAGCTAGTAAGTGTCATGCATTAAAATATAATGAAAGAGGAATCATATTAAATTTATGACATGAGGTATTAAGTAATATAATTTCAATGTGAAAGTTTTATCTGAATGTTACGAATATAATTTAGGGAAGGAGTATATTCAGATCTTTGTAATCTCGACTCCCGATCTTAAATTATGTTTGAACAACCTATTTCCAAAGTCCTTAAATTGTTTATAAGGATGAAAGAGCGTTCGTATAGGAACAGATAATAGATAGATAACATTAATTAATTAACGTAATTAATTTACAACTGAGAAAAACGTAATTGTTTTATCTACGTGATCCAAACTGTTTATAGTTTTGTATGAAAATTAAAAATAATATTCATCCTAGCTTTAAGTACGCTGTAGGAATAAATTATCTAGGCCTATGAGAAAGGGAGGTTTATGCACCTTTATTGTAGTTAGCAGTTAACGCTTTGTTAGTTAGTTGGA
Organism: Homalodisca vitripennis; assembly: GCF_021130785.1. Taxonomy (NCBI): domain Eukaryota; kingdom Metazoa; phylum Arthropoda; class Insecta; order Hemiptera; family Cicadellidae; genus Homalodisca; species Homalodisca vitripennis. The sequence continues at coordinate 143,822,876 of NC_060209.1, read as the reverse complement.
AATACAATTAACAAGGTGACCGCCCGTGGCGTGGCGAGGAAGGCAGATAATTGGGACCCGGTTAGCCGTGTTATTGTATCAGATCCTGCTCAGCCGAGGGAAAACGTCAGTGTTTGAGGAAATTCAATTCAAACACGTTTGATGAATCACTTAAAACGAGGAAAATGGAGCTTTACAATGAGAGATCCTCTAACAACCCATTCATACTTTACATCTTGCGTGGCTTCTTCTATGCAGAAATTATTTCTAAAATATGATACATGTGAATTTCATTCATTAGGGGAATAATTTTATCAAATCCCTGAAGGGAGTCTTGAGTTCTTAGCGCCACGTTAATTTCTTGTGTTTTAGAAATCATTATCAGAGGTAGTTGAGCTATTACATTTAAGTTTTAAAGATTTATAAAATAAGACTTTTGAATTTCCCCTTTATTATTTTTTCAACCCATAACTTTTACTTATGACATATTTTTAATGTTTTAAATTGCCTTATAATAACATAAATAAATAATAATATTTTTTTAAATTCGTTTATATACATCAAAATGACTTAAATGTGTGTACTACAAATATACTCGGGTCAGTGTACTACAAAACTATAAAATAACTTTAATAGTTTCTAACAAAGGTGTTCCTGTATTGAAAATGTAAACTTTTTGTACAATGCCATTACATCTCAACATCCCATTTTTAACAAAATTCATGTATGCCAGGTCTATAAAACTCTTCTTCATTTTCTTCATCCCCCCCCCTCAAGCTTTCTTTTTATGTTTCTGTTTGACATTATTTTTTAATTATTTCGGCATATTCGTTGGTCCGAGGTAATGGTTCTAGGTTTTTAATCCCATGACACAATTTGTACCTTCATTGCCATTATCTTGAAGCATTCATTCTTTGTTATTAATGAAACCAGACTCTAATGTTTGAAATTTTAAAAACAGTATTTGTAATACGACTAATTTTAAAACTGTAATACTTGTAACTGCAGTTATCATTCAGCAATTGAAAGCTGTTTAGAAAACAAGTGCTTCCAACTACACAAGGTTACTTACATAGAATTTGAATAATTTTTATTAAATAAATTTCAATACTATTTTAAACGTAGGTTAGCGTATAATGCTATGTAAGTTAAATTACTGACACAATTAGGTTCAACAACTCTCGTATAAAGTAACAAGATAGAATGTACACTATCAAAGTGTGGGCTCAAGATGTCACGTACAACGTAGAATGAGGTTGTATTATAAAAAATCTAATATTTTGCTTACAAACTGACCATAAATACCTAAGTTGCACACATCAAAATCTTTAGAATAAAATTTTTTCTGAGCAGATAAATAGACAGCTTTTTTTAGATAGACGAATAATAGAAGATTCGTGTAAATCTGCCTTTAAATATAGTCTGTTTACTTTCCTGTCCTCAACTATCGACCTAAAGAGTAATTTATGATGATAATTTAAGTTGGATTCAGTAGAGACTAGATTTCCAAGTAAACACACTCAGTATACGAGACACGATCTCCACATGTATGTAGATCACGCTGGCAATTTCTATGATCTCTGCAAGTTACACGTGCTAACTTTTCATCTCCCAACACTAAGGCACTTCATGGACAGAACTTTCATGAACTAAATTTTAAAAACTGTTTTAAAATTATCCAGAGAATACTATATTATATTATGTATGGTTGCTACCTGATTATGTACCTTTTATGTAGGCTATACAAATTTAAACGAGCATGTATCATATAATTATACTAGTACTACGTTATATTCCAATGCGAATAATTTTTAATCGGGCATTTTTTATATTTATGAAAATATAAATATATATACATGAAAATGAAATATATATATATATATATATATATATATATATATTTCATATGTTTGTCAGTTAGTTACTAGTATAATCATTATAGTCGATTAGTACGAGAGTTTTTCACTTCTATTCTCACTCTAAGATATTATTGAAATATAAAACTGGGGTCATATTTCTGTTATTGTTCGTAAAGTAAACATTCGGATATTGAAAATAACAGCGGACGCTCAGTCTCGCAGATTAATCCATTCCTTTCAACTTCAGGCTGCGTTACTGGGAAATGTGAAAAACGTACAGCACCCCATAATCTTTTATATATTGTGCAAAGGCGATTATATGCATAACAATAATATTAATAATGATGTCTTTATTCAACAAAGGTTCATATACATGTAACAATACACCAGAACAACAACTGCAACAATTAACCCTAATAGACCAGTAAGTGCATCTTATGTGAATAAATGGTTCCCCTAAGCAATGCCTGATAGAGTTCCTTCAAGTTATTTTAATTGTTGTAAAGAAAGTCGTTCATATATTTTCAAATTTAGCTAAAACAATAACAATTTAAGATAGATAATTACTATTATACCAGTTCATTATATGACAGACGAAACATAAATCTCAAAATGTATTGCTAACGACAATATCGTTTTATTTTCTATAATTTAGGGGAAAGACTAATTAAATCTTGTAAATGAAAACTGTAAAAAACTGTAAATCGGGAATAAAAGGTACAATTCCATCGAAAGCTGTCCAATTCCACCGTCGTCCTTAAGACAACGTGAGGTCGAGCGTTGTCGTCAAGCAAAATGGCTCCGCTTGAGAGTGAAACATTGCTGTTGGTTCTGAATAGCGCAACGAAGCTTTATTAAGGTTTTACAATACCTCTCAGCATTTATTTTCATTCATAAAAAGCGCATTGTGAAGTCGCTTTTCAGTCTTTTCAAAAGCTATTTTATTTAGGTATAAGTAGAACTACGAAACGACTTAAACTACTTTCAATATTTTATGCTCTTTTTTAATTTCATGTCTTTATTGATAAACATATTAAAAGATACATTCTTGAAGCTCCTTTTTTATTGGAAATTATACATTAATTTAAACAAACTCTCCAATAATATAAGTTTTTATTTTTGTGAGGCCATTTGTACTCAATGACAACATTTTCGGACCCACACAACTGAATACAAAATTCAGAAAGGCCTCACAAAAAATTAAAACTTATATTATTGGAGAGTTTGTTTAAATTAACATAGGCTATATTAAAATATATTGAAATTTCAAGTCAAACTTAGAATCATAATATTTTCATGTAAACTACTACATTATCAGTATAACTGATGAGTTCCCGCTGTATATTTTTACGAACTATCAGCTCGGAAAGTTAGTACGCTATGCTATAAAGTTGTAGTAAAATATTAGGGTTAACAACTAAAGATATCTTCTTTTTTAAACAAGATATGTAATAATAGGTTTTTAAAACTGTACATAGATAAACACCGTGTTCACAACCACAATCAAATCTCACTGTTGTTCTACGTTCTGTTACAGATATATTGTCAAAATTAATTGAATTAATAAAAATTAAGCACGGTTAAAACTTTTATTATTTTTAACACGTAATCTGCATATTTCGGATTCAGTGAATCCATCCTCAGTTACAGTTGCGGGTTAAGCTAAATATAAATAAATACAAAGTTAATTGCTTATTTATTAACTTATTTCAGTAACTGTTATCTAAATGTCATGTAATGATTGAGTAATAATTTGGCTTCAATCTACCAAGTTTTACCAAACAGAATACTCCTTACAAGTAAACCAGGGCAGAAACTTTTAAAAAATTTAATACTGTAATGTTCTATAGACATTTGTGAATATACAGTATTGGTAAGTATATTAGTACTTTTTGGCTGAACGTTAGTGAAGCTTATGACTAGTAAGGTTGGAGAATTTTAATGTGCATGTCATTGTTATACAATAGGATTTGGTTGAGCTAGTGAACAATTAGTTAATGTAACCATAATGACAGCCAAAAATCGTGAATAAATAAATATCAAAACAAAAAGGAACAAAACTATACGAAATTTTAACATGCAGCCGGACTATCAGCATAATATATATTTAGACAGGTTCCATCTGTAGACTTTAAATTTTGTACGAAACTTTGTTTCTCCATAGACAAGAATGAGTTATATGAGTGCACATCCATCCAGAGGATTTGGTTGAGCGTCATTGAAGCCGAAAGTGAAGTGGAATGTAACAATGTATTATTTGTATGTCCGCAGTACAACTCAAGAATGAAATGAGCTGTATTTGAAATTTTGCATACAATCTCAGCGAAGTCGGTTACGCGAAATGTGTGTGTGGCATACACCTACCTTGTTTAATAAGTATAGACATTTTTATATTGACATAGAGTAATTTAAGGTTAAATGGTATAAAAATGTTATGTAATCTGTGTATATTTGATCATTCTTACTACCGAGCTTGGGCCATCAGAAATTGGCATGAAGTAGTAATTATATAGCAAGATAAAAATAAAATAAGTAATTACAGTTTTTTGTCTTGCCTAAACTAGGTGACGAGTTAAGTCACGTTAAATTAAATTTTTTGCTATAAGCGGTTAGGGACGGAGGTGACAGGATGGACAAGAAGGGGTAGAGAGACACCTGGCTGTCGAATCAATAAACACTCCTCAGCCGGGACTCCCTAACTGAGATACTTTGAGCAAGAAACTGTGGCAACACTTTGGGAAGAACGGATCTTGAACATCGTCTAGCAGCTGATCATTGTATGTAGACGATAAATTCAGCATAAAGTGTAGGGGCTATAAAATATTAACCATTGAGTTTTAAATACAAACGCAATTTTATTATATTAATGGATGTTGCCAGATATTTTTTCAATGGTGACAATGTACAATTCGAAACTTTTTTGGATATCTTAAAGATGTAATTTACTTCTACAATCAATAAAATACTACTAAGAACATTAATATTATTGCACAGGTTTTATCTGCTATAACTGATATGAATAAAACGATAGTACGAAAATTTAAATTTGGTTATAGGGATAGTTTTGGATTATTTAAGTTACAGAAGACTTGTTACATAATTAGGGAATAACACACTTTAAACAACTCAAGTAAAAACTAGTAGGCTATACAGTTCGGAAATCTATCTATTCACGTCTGAGGTATGAAAAGATTATTTACAGGGTAGGACTGAGCCATACCAAGTTGATTTGTAACAGTCTTCGCTGAGGATATATGGAAAAACCGAGTGTGTAGTTTACATGTTTTACTGAAACATGTTTTACTGCCATATGGTTGTACACGGTTTACACATTTATTTATACTACAATATTCTCATTACCATCACGGTTACAACAATACCACTTTAAGTTTTAACCTTTGCTAAAGCTCAACAAAATATCATGGAGAGACATATAACAAAAAACTCTCTTATCTAAATACAAATAATCCGATACAGTAATCTACAGAAGCATCCAACAAAACGTGACGAAAATCTAGTTTATTATTCATTCCATTTATCAATTGCAACGATTTACCAATTTACAATTTCATATTTTCTTATGATCCCTACTACAATGAATTAAGTATTATGTAACAAGTAAAACTTAATATTTTGGCCATAGACCTTCCAGCGATTCACGTAGCAATAGATAGCGAAACCAGCTTAACCAATAACAAACAACAATTTAACAATAAACACCTACAATAAAGACCTAAAGTTAGCAAGTGAGTAAGTAAGTAGTGTGATTAGTTAAAACAGCAAAAATCTCTACTATACAACGATAGTGTAAACTATGGAAGTAATAACAAGTAAAAAAAAACGGTAACAAATACTACAATTTTAAATAGAACTTCAACCATAGTAAATATACATATACGCGTACTAGAATCGTGTGCATCTATGATGAAATAAAAAAAAAACTTAGGTTTACTAATCTTGTAGACTGGTTTAAGTTGTAAGAAGTACTTAGCAACAAATAGCACTACTAGTTCAATAGACTAGTACAATAAAATTAGATAGCCATAAATACTGCAATAATATGCAACCATAATTATCCTGTGGAGGAAAGGCCTATTCTTATTATAACTGCGCCTTAACCCACTTTATTTTGAAGGAGACACATAGAGTAAGTATATGATCATTCGCGTCGAGATTGTTTCCTCCCTCAGCAGTCATTGGTTATTACTCGTACTGATTATATTGATTAATACTAGTATGATAGTAAGTGCCAGAGGTAGGAAGGATTCGCTCAAACAATGCGGCAGGCAGTCTAGTTCCTCTCAACACCCGGACGCCAATAGATGCCTGAAGTTCAGGACCTTCTACTATTAGTAGTTTGTTGAAAGAAGTCAATTATATCTCTCCTATATTTTAACGCCGGTAGATCCGCCACGGGAACCTCGTGATAACCATTGCACACCCAATCAGCCGAAGTAGGCTACTCTAGTTTGGATGCGTTCCAAGGCATCTATGTGCAGAGAAAAACGAAATGACCACACCACAGCCGCATATTCAAGGATGGGTCCTGAAGATTGTCTTAAAAAGCGTCTTGATTCCACAGAGTTTGTTTGCAAACGTAATTATTTTGCAATATTCTCGTTGCCATTATGTTTACCCATAAGACTGATAAAAATGTTCACTAAAGCTTGTAAATATCACGTGGAATGGTAGAACTTACCCATAAATAGAACTTGACATTGATGCCAAATTCCAAGTCTTAATGTTAATTTGTTCTCGAGATTTCTTTGTTAACACCAAGCCAATTATAAATAAATATTTGTATACATTATTTATAATTATTATTTTATATTTTTTGTAAATTAAGCACTTTATGCCTAATTTACAAAAATCGCAATCAGGTATTCATAGTAATACTTACATTTTTGCCATTCCAATAATTTAAATTACGAATGTCCTTCAGTAGGTTTACAGTAAGGAGTAAAATGGCTCCTTCTCCCTGCCCCCTTCATGTATCTTTTTCTCGGTATAATAAATTAACAACTTTCTTTTATTCTCTAAGTTAAAAAGTAGTTTCTCGGTTTTTATGAATTACTGCGTTACTGACAAATGTTCAATTGTCAAATTAAAAGTATCTACCCTAATTCTGAACAACGTGGTTAAAGACAGATGTTACCAGTACGTTTGTTAAACTACTCGTTTCAGTTTCCGATTGTAAATTATTTTTTCGGCGCAGTAAAAAATCCGCGATATAAAAAGATATATGGAATCAAGCTGGGCAAAGAACTTAGCCGCGATATTTATAAGGTCAATTTTTTATCAAGTTTTGACTTATATGCGCTTTTTGTGACTTTCAAAAGTGCTATCATGAAAACAATTGTAGTTGTTTACAAAATTTACCTAGTAGAAAACTGGTCTTTTTGTACTTTTCATCTTACTAACAAAAACTAAAAGTTTGTTTAGTTGAAATTCCCTGGAACAATTGAAAATAATTTAAAATTACTAGTAGTTATTCACAACATTGTTCCAAAATAATTTTTACTTTTAGGATAAAATAAAAATTGAATTGGATATATGTTGTTATTAGTAATTTACTAGTTTACTTATTTGTTAGTACATAAGCAGTTGCTGTGTGGATTCCGTTAGGCTCGTATAAACATATCATTCAACAAAAGACTAAGGATTAATATTTTCTTAATCAATTGCATTATGGAAATATAGTTGTGAAAATCGACTTATTCTTAATTCTTTATGTTATTCACTATCTGAAATAGCCTAATTTAAAATGTTTAGTAATAAAACATATTCGCCTTGAAACTACAATTATATGCTAGTCACTGTATCGTATGGTGAAGAGCCAAAATATTTCTCTTGTAAAAACAAAACACGAGAAATATCACTGCCTAGCCGCAGGCGTTTCAGCATAGTGAACAGTAAAAAGTGAAACCGTCGAAAAAAATGACAGTTTTCCAATAAATCTTGCCGCGACTACTCGCTTTTATCCCTTGAGGGAAAAATATGCTTTTTACCAAACACATTTTCTAATAATGGGAATTATTCAAGCATTAGCAGTTACAAGTGGCTTTGCACGCAATTTCCTACTAATAAACAGGGACATCTAGGGCATATTTCTTTTGAATTGCATTCTTAACCCTCCTGGGATAAGTGATAGTTACTGAACTATATTCTAACCTCCTATCCACTTAAGATTCTAATTTAAAGAGCAGTTTTTTATTTTAAAATTGGAAAGTAATGAACAAACCACTCACTTCAAATAACTTGAATTTCTCTTCAATATTCTACGACTTGTGGAGGAATCCTAAAGTCGAAGTCCTTAGCTTTTTTCAGTTAACGCACTAACGATGTAAAAATGGCTCTATGTAATTTGAAACAGAAGTAGGCATATTTTAAGTTCATATTACTATAGTCTTCACGGTAATTCTATGTTTGAAGTTTGTTTTTGACGATGGAAGGATTGTGAAGAAAACATGATTTATTTCGGAACACACACTTTTTGTATCACTGAACGATGACAAATGACCGGAAATATCCGGTTTAATGGTATAATTGTGATTCATAGTATTATCGTATTTTGATTATGATTCATATTTATAAAACTAATATGTTACTATCTTGTTTACTATGACGGTAAAGACTGATGGGTTTGAAAAATTGTAAAGGTTAAATTAGAAGAAAAGCCATTCAAAGCGAAAATTTCACCACAGAACAATAAAACGTACACAATACCACATATCCAAAATCCCATTTTAAGCTTCATGAGGCATATTGAAATAATCCAAGGGGGACTTGAAAAAATTATTATGAATCACAGAATTGCTTAATATCATTTCTGCATCGCAAATTCATTAGTTGAGATGGTCAAGGAATTTTAAGGCAATTATAAATGCATGATATGTGGAGTGTCGATTACTGCAATTCAAAGTTAATAGCAATGGAAAATTAGAGTAAGTAGCCACGTTACTACAATATTACTATCACTGTTACTGCATTGTAATGCACATATAAATAGATACAGAGATTACGAATAGCATGGTTACTGCGGTTACGGTTACTTTTACAGTTGGGAGTAAAATGGCTACTCCTCCCTGCCCCCTCTCTAATTCTTTTTCTCGGTATAAAAATTAACACATTTCCTTAACACCCTCCTTAATGGGGAGGGGGGTGGAGTTAATGCACCCGTGGCATTTTAAGGTAAATGTGAATTAAAAATTAGAATGAGTAGTTCTACGATTACGATTACAATTACAGTTACTGAATTTTAATGCACATATGAATAGATGAAGAGTAATGAGTAACATGGTTACTACAATAAAATTATGGTTACTTTTACTGCATTTTAAGGAAAATAAGAATGGATAAAAAGATAATGAGTAGCATGGGTACTACGGTTACTATTACTGTCTAAGGACATCTGTCTCCTATACTTTGGCATTACTAGTAATAATTTTTAAGTAGGAGGAAAACCCCTGTAATCGGATCTTTAGGCCACTTCAAAAAGTTCTTTCCTTTGTCTTACGATCACTTTATTCTCTTATTGTCACAATAGAAAAAAACAATTTAAATAGAAAGAAATCAAAAGTAAGTTTGAATGGTACTATTTAAAAAACGCATATCTAGGTTCGTGTATCGGTGAACTTGCTTGTATAAAGTAAGTTTTTCAGAACATCCACCACTTTTGGGTAGTAACAATGAAAAATTGGGATAACTTGAAAATTTAGACTCATGTTAATGAAAGGTCTTAACAAGCACTGCAAAAAAAAGAAATAAATTATATTGCCGAGGACTGACAGTTGTGAGAGGCTAGGCAAAAAATATAGTGTTTAAAATTACCATACTACATGGTACGGTTTTCATTGGAATTGGCTCACTAATTTAAAGGTTTATAATAGTTAATAACACCTACTATTTAGCGATAATGGGAGGGGAAGTTCAAGGATTGAAATATAATTTATAGTATGTGATGTGTCGTTCACCGACACCTTCTGAGGTTTAATGAGTATATAATTAAAATTTTCACTGATATTTTATGTACGACGCATGCATGTGTCATTCAGAATTGAGAAGTAATCGATTGGTGTGTTTATTTATCCAGGAAATCTCTTATATTTAGTTATTTAGAAGAAATTTAAGGATTTTTACATTAGTCTTGCACACAACCTTGATGCCAAAGAGAAAAGAATGCGGAGAGAAATTGTAAACAGAGTGTAAAGTAAAGGGTACAGCGCATTTAAAATTTTGAAGTAAGTTTTCAACACGTGTTAATAGTGGAATTCGATTTAAAGAAGTTGACATTTTACGATTGACCTGTAACGTCGTCTTCGTAGCAAGGTAACTGGAGGGTGTGCCAACGGGTTTAAACAGCCAAATGTTAAGAAGTATGTCCGATGAAAAATGGGGCTGTTGGTGCATGGACCACGTAAAGGTATTTCCACGGCGAAAGGGATAAAATGGTTATTCGGAAGCATAGTCTAGGTACATTTGCCTTAAAATCTAATTCTTACAAATGAACCTTATAAAAAGAAAGGATGTTTCCCACCGCGAAAGTAGTGTGGGATTAACACTCTTCGGCATTTAAAACGCAGAGACAGTATTTAAACCAAAGTTTTGCACTGGCATCATTTAATGGGAAAAAATTGAGTGGAAGTGGCATCGTATAGAAAAATTGTTGTTATCCGAAACTGAACATTAACTAACAAAGGAAAATAAAAGTGTTCTTGCACGACTTCAGAGTAATCCGAGATGGTCTGGTTGGAGGGTTTAGGCTACTAAACGAAGGCTCGTATATACGGTCGTATAAAAATACTACTGCCTTGATGGTTCGCTTTAGGGCATTATGGGGTTTTATGGGTAGGTATTAAGTAAAAATTTAAGAAGGTATTTTATACTCGACAGAAATGATAAAACGTACCCAAACAACATTGAAACATCAGTTTTAAAGTGGAATAATGTTTTATTAATATTTAATTTTTACAGGTTTTTAACTGTGAACATGATTAACCAAAACAACGAATTATTGAAGTATCCATCAAAATTTAACGAAAGACTTACAAACAAATCGCAAGTGATATTATGTCACATGATAAAATAACGTATGACCGTTAAAAGATTGTTAAAAAACATTTTATTTTATTTCATCTGTCGGACAGAGCGACAAACAAACCTTTCTTTGACCTTTTGATCTTGAAATCAATAATGTTCTTCACTGGCCCAAGAGGAACCTATGTACCAAGTTTCAAGACTTCAAGATGTTGCTATCAGGAGTTAGCGCAAGAACGGTCAGACAGATAGACAACGGCACGGTTTTAAGAAGACCCTGTCAGGTATTTAATAATTACAGTGTACATTTGGAAAATAATAAAATTGTCTCTTCATGACCACGTATACGCTTACTATACTTGACTCGCAATGTTGAAAATGTTTTCATCCATACAGGAAGGGCTTTGTTTTGTTAGCAGCGAGCCTTTATTCGCTCAACAAGGTGGCTGGAGGAGAGACAAGAGGGCTTGAGTTCACAGGCAATCGATGAAGAGTGCCTCAGCCGCGCCGCCCCGCGCCGGCATCACACACTGCGTGACCGAGCGACACTTGTCACCCTCATCGCTCCCGGGGGATACGCCGCGCCGGATAGATTCTTGATAGTTAATGTGTTCTTTCAAGTATAGTGATAGTAAAGTAGGTACTGTGTCACTAGTTTTTATCGTTCTACCTTGCTATTAGGAATTGTTTTTGGAAACGAGAAAGAAAACACTTTGTAATGTAGCAAACAATATAGTTGGTTTTAATGATTTTAAGTTGTTATTATTCATTTTAACAGTGTTACTGATGTTAAAATTATTAAAGTGGACTTATTACAATCATTTTATTAAATCTTCGAAGTTCATTATAGTTTCAACTTTAAGTGCAATGATTTAACGTAATACGTTTGGTATGCGTTATTTATTGTTCCTGTACGATACAAAAACAAATACGGAAAATTATGCAAGCATAGACGAAATATTTGTCTATGATAACGTCAACCTACTGACAGAACATTTAAAGTTACAACGTATCATCAGATAATTAAAGTAATATCTCTTCGCAACATTTACTTCAATGTCTTTATCTTTAATATGTAATACTTATTATAAATTTATAAAAGCCTAGGAAAAACAAAGATACATTATACCCATTATACCGTCCTATCAACGGTGACATAAAATTCAAAGACAATTTTAGTTGTCTAAATCAAAGAAAATTATTTTTATCGTAATATACAAAATAATTATTTTGACTTATCGATATTTGTCTTTAAAGTTTCTCTTCATGGTGCTTTAGAAAGTCACCTAGAACTAAATGCAAGTTATTTTGGTGAGCTAACTACAACTTTATTTTGATATTTTACTATACAACAACATGAGACGCGATGTAAAAATAGAAAATAGTAAACGCATTTCATTATTATAAAGAAAAAAAAACAATATTTTTAAATTGAATTAGAAGATTTTTTTTTCAGAATAATATGTTGTGCTTCACCATAGATTGATTGAAACTAGCTTACTAGCTATCGTATACGATTTTAACTTTAAATACTGGTATTATGGTACATTGTTTTCAACTAGGCTAGAAATATTTTACATCTTTAGCTGTTTCTGGACTTTAAACATTAAAGTACAACATTTAAATACTACGCGATTCATAAAAACATAACAAGCAATACATTTACATAATAATATACGACAGAGAATTCAATTATTTCTTGAATTAAGTGTTTGTACATGTTATTAAAAATTAACGCAACTTTTCTTTCAACACACGCATTACTTAAAAACATACGTATGCTGATCGGCGTTGGATAACCATTGTGTTAAATCCTGCTTTGGTCAAAAATTGCAAAAGTTTACAAAGTTAAGCAGATTTACAAAAAAATATAAAATAATATAGTGCAGTGTATATTTTAATGCAATGTGTTTTAATAAGCTGTCTGGCATTTAATACGTCTACCATCTCGTATTTTACCTCTAAAGATGGGAAAGAATTTCTGTTTTTAGAAGCAGTGAATACAAGCAAATGAAATCTTCTTTCGTACACTTTTAAGATGATTCTTTTCAATTAGCTCCACAGAGAGAAAGGAATCAGGTCTCTTTCAAGCAAGCACTTTTAAGTGTTCACTCTATTTCCTACGCCACTACACAGCTTGACATTAAAACCTCTTGTATTTACGCAAGTCGAGTTTGTTAGCAATTGATATGAACCGTAAAATGAATGTTTTAAATAAACGTTTAAAAACGTGATTAAAACAAACCTAATATTAAGGTAAGTTCATGCACAAGTTAGTTTATTTCAAGGCTTTGCAGTTACTGTATAGTCTGGGAGCCGAGAGAAAACTTGCATGATGTAAGGACTCAACTCGGTTTATCTTGAAATCGATACAGGAACATTTCTTTAAAAGGAAATTGATTATCAGCCCCGCTACTTTTAGTGGAAGTCGAAATGGGAGGACATAGAAAGAGTTAAAACATGAAATAATAAGTTTTTATTAGATGTGTTAGCTTGGTACAGTTAAAACCGACATAAATGTAAATAATGGTTACATCACCGCCAGACAACTAGACAAAGAGTCGCCACTGTAATGGCCTGTATATGGTTAGCTGTCGCTGATTTAACATTAGTCGTATAATTTACGTGTCTTGACGGTTCGTCAAGCTAAGAACAAAATATGATTTGTGGAAAGATTATCATGTCATATTCAAACATTTTGATACCTCCCACTCGATCTCAACCAAATTTGTCGCGGCTGACAATCACTTTGTTTCGTAGGATCATTTATTAATTTCAATAAAAATCGGATTAGTGCTTATACAACGTTAGTTGGATCCCGGCCCTTGGTAGACTAAGAAGTAGATTGTCACAAAATAATATCGAACAATGAAATATAATAAAGTTAAACAGTTTTATAGTGTTCTACATTCTGCAAGATTATATAAACAAATGATTTTAGTTTTGGTTATATAAATTTTCAGATTTTTAGTTAGGAAATATTTATTTGACTTATTTTAAAAACATAAAGTGAAAGACAGTACAAATAAAACATTAATGAGATACAGAATAATAATAAATCCACGACGTAATGACGTAATGGCACGTAACAATATGTTATATAATGATACAGCTAGGCACTCAAACTATTGAAATGGTGGAATTGTTGTGGAAATTATGGAAATTTTTAGGTTAATGTAATTCACTCCACATTATTTACGACATGTTTAATAAGAATAAGAAATAGAGAAAAATAATAAATGCACGACTATTCAATCTTTAGCGACTGCAGTACGTAATGGCGTAATGGCACGTAACAATGTGTTGGATAATGATACAGCTAGGCACTCAAACTATTAAAAATGGTGGAATTGTTGTGGAAAATATGGAATGTTTTAGGTTAATGTAATTCACTCTGCATTATTTACGACATGTTTGTTCCTGACGTAAGTTGAAATCGCTGGATTTTTCTGCTTGTACATCAGTTAGGCGATGGGTGCAACCACTAAATGAGGACCCACTATTTCAGGCGTTTTCCACGCTAACTTGCACGTTACACAATGTAATACCTTATAGGCTTAATTTCTTAATTGTGTGCTTAACAAATTTCAAACCTCTTAAAATTGTTTCAAGCCTGTGAGAGTGAAGAGCAATTGGATTCTACGTGCATGCAAAATTGGTGAAAACTTTTTCCAGTTATATAGACGGTTTGGAGTCATAGAGGGTCTATCATAATGATATTAATATGGCTATAATATATGTTAATGTATTATATACGTAAATTTCTAGAATAAGCTTCACTTGTTATTTTAGCTTAAGATTATGTTACCTTCATGAATGAACTCGTTAGAATGAAATAAATTAATAAGAATTATAAACAAATATTGAAATGATCTAAGGGTGTACAACATTTAGGTGCCCAATTCCATGACGGTTAGCGGGTGTGTGGCTATTCCATACCTAATTGAAAATTGCCACACAGCTCATAGCGATCATTGCGTCCGATTGACAAAGTACAACTAGCTTCAGTTTTATCCGATCCTAGTTAGAAGCTAGTACAGAAATTACTTTTCCTTATTTACTATGAATGCCAATATCTTAATATGGACGGTCTGCCAAAGGGACGGTTTATTCTATTGTTTATATTATTTATAAAATTGTTATTTTATGTATTATATAGTAGAGTTTCCACGTTGAGAGTAAATTTTGTACCCAAAACACACTATGATAATTTATGTAATTCTCATTAGTGCTGAATATTTAACTGAAATACACCTCCGATGCTAGTATAAACGTATTAATTTCAATCAAGATGACTAATTTATAATCTGTTTGTCTCAGAGTGGATAGAATTGGGTAAGGTAATCACGTTCCTGCCGCATAAAGGAATAGCATCTAGAGATCTCAGAAACAGTCGTATAGGCATTGTAGGCATCGACAGCCGTGTTAAATGGTTACTGGGTTAATCAGTGTAACTACCAGAGCTGAATGAGCTGTTCGGGATCACGTAATCTGTCCACGTACCTCACCTTTGTGATTTGGGTGAATTTAAAGTGGTCCAATAATACTGTCATCAGAACCTTTCCCGTCATTTCTAGTTTCTTATCTTTCGCACAAATTCGTAGAAGCGAGAGTATCGGTGTGGCGTGGATCTATTTTCATCGTGTTATATTTATATTTCCATTCATTACTTGGAAGAACAGTAACTAATTTCTAACTATTTTCGATTCAGCTTCATGGAAGTTGAAAGTCCTCAAAATAGACTTCCTTCTCTGAAATTTCAATTCTATTTTAACCATACCGTCTGCTGCCAGTAGTTTTTATTTTTGAGTAGAGGTGATAATCAAGAGTAACAAAAAAACGAGTTAGAGATATATTTTAATCCTCTTGACATGGTTGTGCCTTCAACTGGTGATACACCTCAGAAGCTCGGAAACATCCGTAAATATTTAGTGGCATACTTATAATTCTCAATGATTTGATGATCCATTCACATGAGGTTGCAGACGTCATTATTAAAGGCAAATATTTCGTACATGTGATGGTTGAAATTAAAAGAAACTGTACGTACTTGTTCTATTGATTAGGAGCAAGATCAGTTAATGAATCTGACGATTGGGTGCAGAGTGAGATGAATGAATATCCGGTCCATAGAAAAAAGGTTTTATTTCCGGTCACCACTTACAATTTGGATCCCCCTTTTTTCCTATGTTTTAAATCAGTGCAAACTGCTTTAACTCGTACAAACACAGAAATAACTTTATTGTTTAATTGATTTGGATCATGTACTCTATTCCCGGGTTAAATATTTTATGTCCAATAATAATGTTTTCATCTCGAATAGAACAACAAATTCGTATTGTGGTGGTGTACAATAGAAACCAGAATGTATTGTTGTGACGACAAGCATATTCGCACAGACGACGTGACGCAACGATCGATGTGACAGTGATACGGTGTTGCCGCTTTGTGGAGTACGATAATTTTTAACTGGAAATATTTTGGAACTTGCTCGTTCCCTCAAAACAGAGACGCCAGTTAGTTCAGTAATAAAAATATGTATTCGCGTGCCAGTGCAACCAGGCATGGATGTATAATTGTTGCGTTTTATGACGTCACCTGAAGATTTGATGAAACTCACCACCGTAAGTTGACTTTATATGAGAATTATTGACAAAATTAATGTCGATTTCGGAGGTAACTGGAGCTAAATGAAATATTTGAACATTTAA
This sequence comes from Homalodisca vitripennis, assembly GCF_021130785.1. Taxonomy (NCBI): domain Eukaryota; kingdom Metazoa; phylum Arthropoda; class Insecta; order Hemiptera; family Cicadellidae; genus Homalodisca; species Homalodisca vitripennis. The sequence continues at coordinate 143,806,291 of NC_060209.1, read as the reverse complement.
TACACATCCACTTACCACCTACATTCTGATATTTTTTAAATGAACAATGTATTTTTATTTTTAGATGCTTCGAAAGTTTCTGTACTACACTGAAATGTGTTTTTGGCGGAAAAAGAAATATTAGACCCAGCGAAGTTATTCTTGAAATTACTTTCAATATTAATTATTACGTTCAATAATAGTGCATACTGTTAATATTGATCACGGTTGAAGTGTTTTTACTGTATATTCTTTTTATGTTTCGTTTATAGTTCCTATACCTCTTAATATTATTATTCATAGTATATAAAATATTATTAACTTCACACTTTTAAAAGTTAAAGTTACACACAGTTTTAGATGGTTAATTTCACTACTCTTGTGTTAAATTAACGCTAGTTTAAGGGTCATTTTCATTTTAATCGTTAAATGCACATGTTTTATTATCCAAGTCGTGGATAGCTACAAATGTTCTTTACTGAAAATATGTTCGATTATATATCAATATAGATGTATATATGCAGGTTTGTTCTCAAGATATTGTATGTACAGACAGACAGAAGAGACATTTTTCAGCCCATTCAGCCCTTCGCTAATGCTCAGCTAATAATGTAGATATAAAATAATAAAACGAATGAATAAGTAGTGCATTGATGAAACTTTGGTTATAACGTCGTTTTGCCAATGGAGTTATAACCCAGGAAGTTAATAAAAGTAGCAAAAGGAAACAGAAATATTATGGGGGAAGTCGTATTATGGGGAATAATCAGAATGAATAAACAGATACAGCGGAATATCGAACTACCCGGCAGAACGCAACTAAAAAGTTATCGCACAGATAGACAGACGGGCGCGACGCCCTTTGACCTTTTTGGTCTCAAACTCAATATAGTTATATTACTCTAACCGTATGTACCAAGTTTTAAGTTACACTATAACCCCAGAGTGACAGGCTTTACTAACGTTTAGCAAAGTATATGGAGCGATATGTCATCGAACCTGATCCTGGTTATGTTTAAATGAAATGTTTTCGTGATTTAAAATTCGTTATTTATAAGTCCTATAAGGAGACAGGCAGATAAATATTCAGATATACAGAAATGAAAATGTTCCACCCCATCGAGTAAGTGATAACGCTCATCCTATAAGTATATTTTAAAAATCAAATATTTGTATACGCTGATACTGATAGGTAAAATTACCGGCACATGATTGGTAATATTGTTGATAAAGCGGTTTATTTATCTGGTTTATAACATGAGAAGGTTTTAGAGATCCTACTATAATATAGAATCATTTCAATTGAAGTAACAAATGACACGGAGAGGCTCGTTATAACTAGTCTCCACGGGTAGCTGGGAACGCTAGGCGTCTGCATCAATGTTTCACCTGTTTTTGTTAATGCTAAGCCTGAAGAAATTAATGGCATCAGAATAAAAGGACATTGAACCGGACGAGTGCTGCTAAGCTACTTAGTCGGGTGCATTATTAACTGCAGTTATAGTACGTGATGTAATACGGAGAATATTCCAAGTGGAATTAAACATACTAACTGTTAATATTCTTGTTCTATAATACATGTTTTCTTAAATAATCAAATAATTTCCATTTACTAATTTATTTATTTCACGCAGAATTATCATTTTTACAGAATAATCAGTTGTCTTGAAACTGCAGTAAAATATTGAATTTGAAAGTGAATTAAGGAATACCATAACCGTGTCACGTGTTGTAGGTAATTTGTTTATTTTTTATTCGCTATATAAATTAATTAATTATATATTTCCAAATTGAAAACTGTTAATATCAACATAGATATAAAAACATAAAGTAGTGTTGTATTTTGGTAATGTTTATTGATCATTTTTAAATATTTTTATCACACGAGATTATATACTGGTATGATGATGTTATTTGAGCTCAAGGTGACATTTAACCTATTTGCACTGGTGTAAGCTCTATAAGGATGGTAATGAATTATATAATTAGAACTTGTTGGAGGTCAAGGGCCTTTTTGTGCAGAATTACCCAGATTGTAATATACGGGGTGTATAAGATGTAAATAATTGCATTATCATTGATTCCAGCTAGTTCTGAAAAATACCTAATTAAAGGGACCACCCTTGTACTTAATAAGTATTATGTACAATCATACAAGTGTATAATCGTTTATTCCCCTCAACGTTTTGCTTGTTAGCCATAAGGCAATGGATGCAAAGACTCTGTATTTAAAAATCTTGGAAATGGAAAAGTGTTCAAAGGCAAGTCCAAATAAAATCGGTTTATTTTTGAATGGACAACAGGATTACTGACATTTAATGTATTCATATTTGCTACTACAACAATATAATTACAACGTTTCTAGGACTTATATCTGCCCTCTTCTTCGGGTAATAAATCATAAAGCACTAATTCAAGAGAAGCAAAAATAATTTTTAAATGTCCCTTTCTGTTTCAGTTCTTTGTTTGTGTGCTTAACCTTTAAGATTAATTTTACATATTTGTGACACATCAAGAAAATACTTATTATTGATACAAGTCAAAAATCGTAACTAAAATTTACCGATTAAAAAAATTTTAACTGTACATATCAAAGTTGAATATGAAAATGTACTCTCGAATGTTTTAGCTGCCGTTAAAATCTCAATAAAATACGCATGGGTGAAAGAGAACCTGAAGTGACACCGTTGCAGTAATTAACCCAACGATACAATAAAAGACATACAATACGTCGATAATATAAAGTAGTACATAAAACAAGGAGGTAGATGATATTTTTATAAATTTCATGTATCCACGTGAATGGAAACAGCACCGGTGATTCCGGTTCATTTTACATGTGCAAATCATGTCTGCGGATGATCGAAAAGATATTATGAAATGCTCTTTTTAAAAGCAACATTTTGTTCGTTTATTTCATAATAATATTCTTAGGTAGACATTAATCGAACCCAATTTTCAATTCCTGTTTTAAAAACTAAATAATATTATTAACACGTAGTTTTGGGGCGTAAACATTTCTATCTGATGATTATCTTTTAAGTACGTGAATGTAATATATGATAAATTAATCAAATGAGTTACGTTATGACATATTTAGTGTTAAAATACGAAATTACTCTCATTAAATACAAAATATTGAACCAAAATGTTATGTTTAATTACGTTCACTTTTAGTAAATAAAAGGTATTTTGATCAACCGGGAAGCGGTAAGTATCGTTTATCGGAACAAAGTAATCAGTCTGCTGTTGTGGAAGTGAGAGTTATCAAAGCAAGCTATTTGTCTTTTACGAGATGCAATCCAAGCTCTATCAAAGACTATTGTTATTGGTAATTTAATTTGTTTGCTATTAAGTTAAAAATTAAAGCTATGATTAGAAACGTTTATTTTGTAAACTCTTCAAAAGGATGATTTGAAAAGCGATAAAAGCAAAGCAATTGTCTTGCCTATTTAGTAAAACCAACAGCAAAACGTTAGTTTACGGGCTTAGAATATTGCAACACACCAACCGTGTAAAACAAATTAATTGTTTTCCAACTCGTGGAAAGAACAAACAATGCCGCTCCCTCTATCTTTCTGCTATAGAATTTATCATCTCCATTTATATCTGTAATCCCAATTGTTATATTTTCGTTCTGTAATAGTTGTTTGGAAAAGTAAACTTTTGTGAGCTTATTACCATGTAATTCTTCTATAGTGAGTGTTAAATCTTACCAGCCCAGGTAATATAGTGAATGCACCTTATCCTGGACTAAATACCGTACTTACTGATGTTTTTATACGGCATGACTAGATTGCTATGGGATAATACTGAAATAAATGGTATACAATACTGCCAGAAAAAGGTTTTCCATTAAATGCGCTGAATAAAGCATAAACGTTGAGATCGCCTGTTCTAAGACAGGAGTAACAATAAAAAAAGGCATGTGAGCTAAAAGACTGTATAGGATGCTACATGAAAACTCTTAAATTCCAGAGGACTACTAGTTATTTTTTGAGTCCCATATTGTGTATATCAAATATGTTTTTTTAAATGTGAGGTTAACATTAATAATAAATATTATTTATGGCCGTTAGATTTTCCATTATATTTTACACTAACGTTCTAAATCCAACTACTACTTTTCTTGAAGCCAGTGAATCCAGTAAATAATTAAAGAACGAGTACTATTTGATGAGATTGATTGGTCGCTTGGAGAGACCTTTTAGAAAGTCAGAAGATATCGAAAATCAGTTTCTTACAATCTTTTTCCCAAACCAATAGACGAATAAGTTTTTTATGAAAAGGGACATTTTTGTAGGTCACCCGATTAATTTCACTAAATGGTTTTACTTACCTTTATTTTGTTCCAGTCTTATTTTATTTGATATTTTCCTATTAATAGTTTAATAAGATTATTTCTTCAATTAAAAAACAGTCTCTATTATTTTTTTTATTTTAGGAAAGGTCCTCAGTATTTTTCTTTATTTTTTTAGGTTACAACTTTGACTTAGAAATCAATAAACAAGTATGGCTTGGTACCTCTAAGTTATGTTTAACATTGTCATTATTACTTAAAGTCATTTATCACATGCATCAAATTGAAATTAACCTTTATACAAACCAGTGAATTCATATAATTCTTATTATGCATGGATTTGTCAAATCACCCTCTTCTGGAGTTTGAGTCATTAGTTGAAACCATTTTTTAGCTACGGACTTTAACATTAGACGCTTTTTTTGTTTTAAATGAAACAGACATACAGAATAGATTCTTTTGCGAGATACATTTACAGCACAGTTCCTTAATAACATTAAACTTTGGTTAATCATTTCCAAAATATAAAATATATGGTTAGTTATACCGTATTACGTGGTGTAGCATTGTTTGATAAGTGTAAAACAATGCTGTTGTGTCAAACTCTATTTACCTTATGTACTGTATGTAAAGATTAGTAAATAACTTTTACAATAAAACGTTTTAAGATTTACAACCGCTAGAATCCCCTGACATGTTTACGTTAACCATGAAACGCCACTGGTTGATTAATAAAAATAAATAATTTTAGTTTAAAATGTAATTGAAAATGTAATTAATAGAAATTATGTATAAAAGGCAGTGAAAGAATGGATTACTCCTGGTTAGCTTTATAAACCACCAAAATGAAAAACCCTCTTTAATGATGATATTTTTCCTGTCTCAATATTTTTAACACTTGATTAGTGCGTTTGCAGTTATCTTATAAATTCATTACGATGATCAAATAACCACACATTTTCCATTTATATTATTCAATACATCTATTTTACGAGTGTTTATCATACCACATATTGTTTGCTTTTTATACAGTGGGGTATGTACGCCGTCTAGTTTTTGGGATCCAACTTCCTCGCCAATAAGGGCGAGACATTGTACGATATAACTACTCACAGCTAATCACTGTTTGGGTGGCGATCGTTATCCAAAATAATTTAAGGATGAGAGTCGTTAGGTTCAGCACAAAATCGTCGTTACAATAAAAAATGTAACAATCACATACAGGATTTCAACCTGAACTATCTCTAACTCAGACCCCGTCCGATGCCCTAAACCGCTTGTTACAGGCTCTTCTGTGACATACTTTAGGCTTAGGTCGTACGATTATTTGTTACAGTCGGAAAAGGCCTTCCTCAGACCGGAATTCGATCCCGGGTCTCTTGGATTGTAATCTACTTAAACACCTGTAAAACAGGTAAGAAAATGTAGTTTTATTGGTATAAGATGAAGTAAATTGATTTTTGTATTGTTCATATTTTGCATTAAGTATGGCGGAAAACTTACTTTCGGTAATTTTCGTGGAAAAACATGAAACGCCACTGGTTGATTAATAAAAATAAATAATTTTCATTTAAAATGTAATTGAAAATGTAATTAATAGAAATTATGTATAAAAGGCAGTGAAAGATTGGATTACTCTTGGTTAGCTTTATAATCCACCAAAATGAAAAACCCTCTTTAATGATGATATTTTTCCTGTCTCAATATTTTTAACACTTGATTAGTGCGTTTGCAGTTATCTTATAAATTCATTACGATGATCAAATAACCACACATTTTCCATTTATATTATTTAATATATCTATTAGACTAATGACTGTCTAGACTCGGAGTTTAGTATGAGCGAATTTAATGAAGTATTGTTTAAGTATGAAAAGAAATAAATCGCCAGGTTTAGACAGAGTCCCGTACGAGTTTTATAAAAATGCCCCTAATTCCTTTTTAAAAAAACATTTTAAAGTATTTAATAAGATATTTAGAGAGGCAGCAGTACCGCCAAGTTTTAAAAGATCTATTATCTTCCCATTACACAAGAAAGGTGATTTTAGAATGTGTAGACAATTACAGGGATTGAGTTTCATTGATTGCGTAGCCAAAATATTTACAAGTTTATTAAACAATCGCTTAGTCAAGTGGGCGAATACACATCAAATAATCACAGAGTTCCAGGCTGGTTTCAGGAAAAATTATTCAACTATAGATAATATTTTTAGTTTAACTAGTATGATTCATTTAAGATTAGCTATGGGAGAAAGGAAAATTATATTGTTTTTTTTTGTGGACTTTTCCGCCGCTTTCGACAGAATTGATAGAAAAGCACTATTTTTAAATTGTTTAAATTTTGGTATTTCGTCACGTATGGTGGCAGTTATTAAAAGATTTATATGACAGGGCACGTCAGCGAGTGTCTGGACTCAAGAGGGTGAAACAAGGAGTTTTGACACAGGAATGGGGGTTAAGGCAGGCTGCATTTTCAAGTCCATTGTTGTTCTCATTATTTATTAATGAGCTTCCGGAAGTGCTGGGTGGAGGATGCAGTTTTGACACACACCGCGTCAATATTCTGCTGTATGCAGATGACTTAGTATTATTAGCTCCAACAAGCACCAGTAATGCAACACATGAATCAAAAAGCTAGAAATATATTGTACTACATGGAATCTGAAGGTTAATTTGAATAAATCCAAGATTATAGTTTTTTTAGAAAGGGGGGTAAATTGAGTGTTAATGATAAATGGTGGTTTAACGGGGAACGAATAGAAAGTTGTGAACAGTTACAAGTACTTAGGAATTACTCTTACATCGTCTCTTTCTTGGTCGGAACACTTCAAAGATAAAGCCAGGGCGTCAAATATTGCAATTAATTATGTTTGGAATCGACTGATAAATAACATTGATGTCCCAGTAAGCGCTAAGTTTACATTATTCAGCCTCGGTGGTGAAGTCGATACTTTGCTACGGGGCTCAGGGTCTGGGGATTCTCCGAAAATGAATACGTAGAATCAGTGCAGAAAAACTTTATTAAAAAATTATTTCGACTTCCGAAAAACACACCAAACTATGTTATTTATCTCGAAACGGAATTGAAAAGTTGCATATGTTTACTTTATCTCTGAATATTAAGTATTTATTAAAAGTTTTGGAGTCGGCCTGAGGAGCGGCTACCAAAAATTCTCGCTCGACAAATTGTAGAAAAAAATATTTTTTGGTGTAAAGATTGGAAAATTTTAGCAAGGAATGTGGGGAAAACATTAAATTTTGACATTGATAGTGATTTGCAATCACAACTGTCGGAAGTGGTGGAGGCAGAGCGGGCAGTTTTGGCGGGCCTATACAGTCGGCAGAGCCAGGACGTCTGTTTATCACAAACAATACTTGACACTTTGACCTTGACCTGGGCAACAGAACCTTTCTCACTGATAATTTGAAAGTTTCAGTTATGTCTTGGGCAATTAAGGTCAGAGCAGAGCTTGTTGATTTAAATTACAAACCCTGGATAACCGGCAAAAATTACTTATGCTCATTATGTAATAAAAACGAAAACGAAGACGTATTCCATTACGTGGCTTCTTGCCCTATTTTTGATTACTACAGAAAAAAATGGCTCGGTAAAACCTCCTTAAATAGGAACGAAATTTGAATCTTACCTCAATGGAAGGGATTGGCCTAATTTGGGTAATTATATGAAGGATACGTGGGCGTACCGTTGGGTTTTAATGTACGAATTTAATTTTTAATTTCTAAAATAAATAGTTAATAAACGGAAACCTTTGCATTTTATTTCATAATTTATTATAGCATATAGATGTTTACGAGAAGTGTAAGCAAGTTGAATATTATCTGTTTGTGTAAAATTGTATATTTTATATGTTGCTTGAATTTATGTATCTTTGATTAATTTTTCATAATTAGCTTTAAATAATAAGACGTAAAGTATACTTTTATTAGTTATTTGTTATTTTCATCACGGCACTAATTTATGTTATTTTATTTTCTTCTTGTTGTATTATTGTTATTATTTATGTTAAGTTTATTATGTTATATATATATATATATATTATATATATATATATATTATTTTATACATATAGATTTTGAGTTTAAGTTGAATACTGTATATAATTCTAATTCGTGGTATTGTTTCTTAAGCCAACCACCGACGGTCATTGACCATGGCTTATGTGCTGGCATCTCATTGTGGAACAAGAGACATTTTCTGCGTTTAATTTATGTATTAAAGTTTCATATTTGTAAATATGTTTACCATGTTCCAAAGACAACAAATGGTTTAATAAAAGCACTTTTCTATTCTCTATTCTCTATTCTTTCTATATCTATTTTACGAGTGTTTATCATACCACATATTGTTTGCTTTTTATTAATATTTTGTACATGTTTTTTACACTACTTTTTAAACTTAAGTCTACCATTGGGTCATAGCATATTAGTCTATATATTGTTATTTGTTACTTCTACCATCCTTGTCTTGTATTGCTCGTATTAAATTTACATATTACTATTATTGTTCATATCTTTATAGTATGTATTTCGATATTTGTTTTTGAATATTTATTTATTATTTATTTGTTGTTTTATGAAAAGTATTTTCTTTCTGTTAATGAACTGTCATTAATTTTTATTATTTATGTTTGCCTAATACACATTACTTCCACACACATTTTGTAATCACTCTTAATAAATTTAAAGTATAATGTTATTGAAATAGAAAGTTATTTCTCGAACATTGCGTTTTCACAGTGTAGTGTTGACTTGGTGAGACTATAATCTTATATTTTTGTAACCAGTAAATTTAATTCAATAACAAAATTATATGCGTATTAGATTGATAAAAGAAATTATATTACATCTTGCGTATACGGATTTGTTATATCCGTCAAACGTACAAATACAAAACCTCGAGAGTCTTGGAAAATGCTGCGATTTAAATTTATATAACAAGCTGGTTGCACAAATTGCGATAAGGCAGGAGTTCCATCTTGGGTTTTGTATTCGATGTCTAATCAAATCTTATCAATCTTTCTTGTTTAATTATCGATTGGTTTACAACGGTATTCAACAAAATTCGTTTTATAAACTCTGAAAATTAGAAACGAATATACTAACATTGCCCAAAAAATTCCATTGTAGTTACTACCATACAAGCTTTTTCTTTGGTTAAATATTACTTACTCGTACAATGAATGGATATATATTATATAATTGATTCATATTGTATACGATAATACGCTAGTGAATATTGTTCAGTGATAAACATTATGTATTTAACTAACAACATTATTTTAAAATAACATTTAAGAAAAATATATGTAAGAAACCATACCGTTAAATTATTGATTGTATGTTTAAAAGATACCCAATAAAAGCTTTAGTATACTTAAGAAGAAGAAGAAAGATTTTCGTCGAATGCGGCAAAAGAGATATGAAAAAGAGATTTGCGTCGATTTGGACGTTTGAATTATTTAACTTGAAAGACCTCAGCAGTTTTCCATTTCAGAGAAGAAAGTAATGCTTGCGGTTATTTGTTTTAATCATACATCCATGTTGTTTTGATATCCACTATCATTATGATACAATTGTGCAATGTTTAATCAAACGAAGGAGACCTAAAGCATTTTATATTTAAAACGTTGTTCATAATTGGGCTTCTGACTACGCTAGTTACATAAAATACATAAAAATACAATTTATTTATTGATTTCAAATAAGTTAATTCATTTTTATATAACTAATGAACTAAAACCACTAATGTTAGTATCTACACACATTACCAACCAAATGCTTTTACATATAGGTAATTAATAACAAAGAATAGCTATATTTATTTAAATTGGACGATCATACTTTCTTAAAAATTTGTTTACATTTAATAGAATACAAAGCTAGTTTAAATTCCCATACTTTAACATACCTTACATTCTTTGATTGTATACCAAACACAATTTTAAGCTCATTCCTTTTCTTAATAATAAGTTTATTAATAATAATATCTTTGCTTGTTCATAATCATTATATTTAAAGAATAAGAACATTTAAGTGCATAGTTGCCTCCAAATATGCTTAGTTTAACACGATAACATAATTTAATAAAACATCTTTTGTAATGTTTAAAAATCCTTAAAAATAATTTGAAGCAATTTTAGTACGCTTTATAGTGATTGAAAATAAGAAATTTATAAAACCAAAAGGAATCTCAATAATTTTATCTTATAAATTTAAATAATAGAAATCAATGGGCAATTTCGGAAGAAAGCTTCATATTCTTGAAAGTAAATCCATAGTGTATATAAATTTAGTAGATATCAAGTAGCAAGTAAGATTTTAAATAGGACGAACTAAAACATTAACGTAATACTAATTGGATAACAGGTACGTGTAGACCCATTATACACTTGGTTATATCCACAAATTGTGTCCATGCTTTTCAGATGTATATATTCCAATTTAAAAAAATTATATTGAAACCTATAACGTTTAATAATTATATTATAATATAATTATATAACGTCTTATCCGTCCCAGCTATGTTATGGGTTTACCAAGCATCATATCAGGCGAAATTAACATAGTCTAAAATTATAAAACGGATTTACATTTAGAAAGCAACATATCTTTGTAGTAATGTAATCAACTTTGAAATACACTTCATGCATTTATACGAGGAGAATTTCTATTCTAAAGGAGGTCATTGCTCAGACCCAGTTGAAAACTAATCTTTCTGCTCTAACATCACTTCTTATAAAATACAACCCCAAAACTCTTAAAACGAGGAAATATCGTAAATATTTAACTACATTTCTTTTTCAAAATGTATTAATATATTCCTGAATGTAAAACTACACATGGGGAGTTTTAAACGTCCTCCTCCTACATTTTCCCACATTTATTCAGATCACATTTAATTTATTAAATAATAATTTTATAATTTATTATTTTTAATTTAATTAAAAGGTAATAAATATCATTTATTATTTATTGTGTGAATATTATTAAATGAAGCTCATCTATTGCTTGTTATTAACTTAAAAATATGCCATCCCCATTGTTTAAGGAACCTCGGAGTACCTGTACCAAAGCCTCACACCAACTAACCTCAATATCCGCTTTTGTACATTTTCAAGTTCTTCCTTTAAGTATAGCTGGTAAAAAGACCACACGAAACTACAATATTCCAGATGGTCGTACTAGAGTACAGTATAAAATGTTCAATCAACATGTGTCCGGTAACGTTCTGGAGACATGACAGTGGAAGCCAAGGCTGTGAAGAGCCTTGTGGCAGACACCAAGTACATCCTCATCCTAACAGAGAACCGAGGAAAACAACAGAACAAGACCCTTTACTTCCACTTTCCTTTTTCAAATCTCCAATGGTAAAGCTAATGATGATGCTTTACAGTTGAAAAATATGCATATACATTTATCTTTATTTATAAGTTTCAAGCCGTACCATTCCTTTGACTCCAAGCTTCGACTATGCCGATGTCTTCTTGAAGGAGAGCAAAATCCTGAATTACTGATATTTAAGTATACATTTTCATGTCATTAGTAAACAATAGGACATTGGATTTAATATTGGAAACCATTTATGGAGTTGTTAAACAATAATGGGCCTAGGTGTGATCCTTGTCGCACGCCTGATGAAGCTGTGATTGACTTGAAGATAGCTTTACGAAATCTTACTGCAAGTTTCCTTCCAGATAGGTAACTAGCTAACCGCGCTAGAACAGATCCACCGAATCCCTATCTGCTAGCTTGTGGATGAGCTGGTGACTTACACTGTCAAATGCTTTTAAAAAGTATAGTTCAACCATATTCACTTGAGTCCTGCGCGATAAGGCATCGGCGACGTAGGAATGGAATAGGTCGAGTTTTGTATCAGTACATTTGTCAGCCTTAAAGCCATGCTGATGACCTATAATATGGCTAAAAATGCCAAATTTGATATTGGTCCTTTTTATACATGGGAAATATATGACCGATCTCGAAAATAGCCCGAAAGACGGACCTAGTAAATAGACTGTCTAGGAGTAATACGATCAGTTTAGAGCAGTATTTAACTACTGCAGGAGAAATGAACTCGGAGTCCGCCCCCTTTGTTGCCCAGAGGTTCTGGAGGACAAGTCTCACATCATTTTCTTCACTGAGAGAGAAGAGTAGCAATTTAAGACAGGGTAATAGTGAAAATCTGAGCAAAAACATCGTCAGCCACGAAAACAGAAGTGAAAAAGTCGGCATACATGTCCGCAATCTCTTGATAATCTGATGAGGATACATCACCGCTGGATATGGTAGCTGGAGAATCGTCTGATATGTTTACTTCTATTATGTAACTACAATATATTTTTTTGTTACATTTGAGATTATCTTGAATAAAGGAGCAGCAAGGCTCTGAGAATGTTTTGAATTGTGACTTTAGGCTCGAGAACTGATGATAGAGTAGCGGGTCAAACGTGACGCACCAGGACAAATACTTACTATTGATACATGAAAGAATCGCAACTAAAAATTAATTAATGTTTTTAAATGTGAACTGTGCATAACACAGTCAGTTATTAAAATGTGTACTCCACATCTTTCTCGCACATTGTAACCACCGCTACAGTCACCAAAAAATATACAAAGGGACATTTTAAATTGGTATATGAAACAAGAAGTAATACAAATTGCCTATAAAACCAATTAATACTAATATTTTTATATTAATCAACATCTTTTTATAATATTTTCATTCATTTTGTGTATCCATGTGAACGAAAAAAGCACCGGTGGTCCGGTTCACTTCACATGCAGTCTCTTGATGCAAATCATGTCTCATGATACACGAGAAGATATTATGAAATATGCTTTAATATCAAACTAATGTGTAATTCCTGTTTTAAAAATTAAATACTATTATAAAAACGTAGTATTGTGGCATAAAACATCTCTATACGATGATTACGTTCAGAGTACGTCAATGTAAATATTCTAGGTTTTGTTGAATAAGTAATATCAGTTACATTATGACATATTTAGCGTTACATACAATATTACTCTAAGGAAAAACTAAATATTGAAGCTAAATTTTATTCAGAACTGCATTTACTTAGTAAATAAAAACATTTTGATCAGCCAGGGAGCGATGAGCATCGTTTATCCGAACAAAGTAATCAGTCTGCTGCTGTGGAAGTGAGAATTATCAAAGCAAACGCAATTTACGAGATGCAAACCAAGCTCTATCAAAGACTATTATTATTGGTAATTTAATTTATTTGCTATTACGTTAAAAATAAAGCTGTGCTTAGAAACGTTTATTTTGTAAACGTGTCAAAGGGATGGTTTGAAATAGGGTAAACGCAAACCAATGATCTTTTTAGTATAAACAACAGCGAAACGTTAGTTTACGGGCTTAGAATATTGCAACACGCCAAGCGTGTAAAACAAATTAATTGTGTTCCAACTCGTGGAAAGAACAAACAATGCCGCTCCCTCTATCATTCTGCTATATAGTTTATCAACTCCATTTATATCTGCAATCCCAATTGTTATATTTACGTTGTGTGGATAAATAAGTTTTTGTGAACTTATTACCGTGGTTTTTTTGTTTGTAAATAGTGAGATTTAACTCTTATTATACTAGGTAATGTTCAATTACCATTTTGCATTTGTGTTATTTATTACATACATTTTACGATTATTTATTATAATACATATTGTTAGTTGTTTATTACCATTGGACCATAGCGTATTAGTCTATATTTTGTTATTTTTTACTACTATCTCTTTTTTATTTATTTTTTTATTCAAATTAGAATTTATTATTGTTAATAACTTTATAATCTTTATATATACATACAAAAGTACTTTTTGTGAATAAATGTTTATTCAAACTAAATTCGGCTATTGCCATTTTTACAAATTTAATTAATGTAAATACAAGTCGTTTGACCGGTATTTGGTCTTCCGAACATATGTTAGTTTGGTTATTCATACGCATATGTGACAGACGGCCAAAAACAAAATAATTGAATCGTAAAAAGTACGGGCTCTGTGGTGTAATGGAAGCACATTCACCCGGCAAGTGAGAGAGCCGGGTTCGAGCAAGTACTTTTTTGGATTCAATGTTTATTGAAATTTAATTCGGTTATTGCCATTTATACAAATTTAATTCATGTATAATAAATATCAGCATCATAAAAGCAGTCCTATAAAACAATTTACTCACATTGCCAGCTATTAAACGTATTTCATCTTGAGGAAATAGATATTGCAGAATGTGCATATACAAAACCTCACGGCTCTTAGGGAATACTGTTACTTAAATTTATATAACGAGCTGTTCCTGAAGTTGCGGTAAGGCAGGAGTTCCATCTTAGGTTTGTTATTTGATGTTTAATCTAATCTTTTATCGACCTTTCTCGTGCAATGATCGATTGGTTAAAACAGGTATTTAACAAAACTTTATTTTATTAACTCTGAAAACTATAACGTATATAGTAACATTGTCCAAAAGAAAATTGTATTATGTATTGTAGTGACTAACATATATATAATATATATATATATATATATATAATTCATTTTATAATTCACGCATATTGTATATACAGAAAGAAAATATCTTTCAGTTCTAAAAAATAACGTACATTTAATTTGACTAAAAACATTATTTTTTATGATATTTAAGAAGGAATGTGAGTAAGAAACTGAACCGCAAAATTATTGAATGTATGGTTAAAAATGCCGAATAGAAGCTTTAGTATTACTTAAGAAGAAGAAGAAAGATTTTCGTCGAATGCAGCAAAAGAGATTTGAAAGAGAGATTTACGTCGATTTGGACCTTTGAATTATTTAACTTGGAGACCTCAGCAGTTTTCCATTTCAGAGAAGAAAGAATGCTTACCGTTATTTGTTATAATCATACATCTATTTTGTTGTAGTATGGTACAATGTTTAATAAAACAAAGTATACTTGAAATATTTTAGATTTATAATGTTTTTCAGAATTGGCTTGTGACTACATTAGTGATTTTATATATAACTATATATATATATATATATATATATATATATATATATATATATAGTTATATTGATATATATTATAGTATATATTTGATATATTATTTAGTAGTTATATATATATATATATATATATATATATATATATATATATATAACTACCTATAAATTGATTTCAATCTTTTTTTATTGATTAAATTGATTAAAAGATTATTTGAAGGTTTATATAAATAATTATCACTAAGTTTTGCATTAATTGAAATGGGTTTAATAAAAAATAAGTATTACTAGTGAATAACTAAAGCAAAGCAAGCTATACGTTTTTAAACTGAACAACCAAACTTTCTTAAAAATTCGCTCGCATTTTTTAAGACAGCACGAGCTTATATTCTTTGGTAACACCATGTCACCATATATAATGATTTTAAAGTAATTTCACTTTTTTTAACAAACTTAAATTGTCATAATCACTATATTTAAAGAATAATAACATTCAAGTGTACATCTGTATCCAAATATACTTTGTTTAAGGCAATAAAATTATTCAATAAAACTTCTGATTATTATGATTAAAAACTATAAAAAGGCTTTAGACAGATTTAAAATCAGAAATTAGTGAATCCAAGAGCAATCTGAATAGGAAACACTAGAAGGATGCTTGAAAGTACAACTATAGTACTTATAAATAATAATTTAAGTAAGAATGAAGTTATAAATAAGATTTTAAATAGGCCTACTTAAAACATTTTACGGCCGTAACTCGTGTCTTTCCTTTACAGATGTTATATTTAATTTGGTTTATTATCTATTATTTTAATTTATATTAAAAAGTACTTTAGCCTCACCCGTCTCAGCAGTTTAAGACAAGTATGGGTTTAGCATCCATTCTATCAGGGGAAATTAACATGTTGTATATTCTATAAACTTAGTTACAACTAAGAAAGTAAGATATCTGTGTAACAGCTGATATGCAAAGAATTCAAGATATACGGTTGTGTAATTTGGCTGAAACCTTGGGTCTTGAGACACTCGAGATAAGGCACGATGTCCACGTTGCGCGTTGGCCCTATAATCTACTAAAGAACATGATGGACTGCCCTGGACTTCTCCGACCCATCTCCTTCAGAACGTCGATAGGCACTAGTTCACAGGAGCACTTTGGAAGGAGGCATCATTCCACTTCTTACCAGGCAAAGTCTACGACAGCCAGAGTCTAGAAAATGGGTAACTTTGAAATACGAGTATAAAAAAATTTATATTGTAAAGGAGGCCATGCATAAGCCTTCGTGGGTAAATATTCTGGTTTGTATTCTGTGTATTATAGCCTGTATGTTGTTTTTGAGGATAATAAAGTTATCATTTAATTTGAATCCCTTTATGCTGAATCGGTGATGGCATCTGGATATATGAATTTAATCAAAATGAAGTACTCGCTCAACAATTATCAGCAATTCTGGAGTCTGAAGAAAGTAGGGCAAATGAGGGGGAGGAGACATTTTAAAACTCACCCTGTACGATCATCATTCTTGTTGTCTTTCATCCCATTTATTTCTAACATTCTAACTACTATGCACTTCATAAATAATGCAAAATATATACAAAATAATGAAGTGTGATATTTTAGGCTGTGATATTTTGTAAAAATAAATAATTTACAAAATATTGAAGTTATACTTTCTTGGTATAAACTGACGTATATAAAAGTAAGTCCACTAAGACACTTATCTGAATTGAAATGTAGTTACATTGTGACAGCTTTAAAACCCTGGCCGTACTTACCATTCACTGCGATGTATGCGTTACTGTAGGTTGCCAGAAAGACTATTCTACTCCGGGTAGATTAAAATCTCCAATGAGATAGGGAAAGTAAAATGTACTCATTATATCGTTCAGGGTGCTGGTTAATACCTGGTAAGAAGATGGTATATTTGCGAGATGTTAAAACTACTTAAACGAATTCTGCTGAATTTTGCAAGATTACGTGATACAAACAGTGCCTCACACACTGTGTCGACTTGAATCATGGAGGAGTAAAACTGCTTATAAAAACTGCCTGATCAAAGACCTATCGCTTTTATAAACTAATCAAATCCAGGAATCCAAGCTCGAAGGAGGGAATATTATGTAAAAGATTACTTTCAGTTAGGATGTAGTGGGCTCTCTTTCTTTCTTGGTTTATGTTATCATGCAAGTGGTTGTTGACTACCAGAGTTCGTCGATGTTTTTCCTAAGCATTTATTGTAATAAATGCTTATCTTGGTTATTCCGCTGGAAGTACTAGTTAACTTAAATTTCTTTGTGGCTCTGAGGGAACCGTTATTAAATTTAATAGTAAGATCAACCTCCCCAGCTTTTGTGTGGTCTTTGATTGTCTTACGAAGTTCTTCTAAATACTTCCCCTTTTGTACAGTTCGATCCCGAGAAATGGTCACCTCAGATAGAGCTCCATCGACCCTCGAAAGAGATTCCTGAGAAAAGTGTTTTAATAGTACATACCTACTCACATATTGATGTTATCGAAAAAAAACCTTATGGGTCGAGAAGATCTACGAGGCCTACCACCAATTCGAAAAACGAGAATCCTTAGGAAACTTGAGGATAGCGGAAGCAAATATCTTGTGAATCAAAATTGTTCTTTTCATAGGATGAATTATTGGTAGATTCTGTTATATTACGCAGAATAATTAATGTCTTGCAATGTATTTCTAACTTTCAACAACTTACCTTATCTATTTTGAAAGTAAGAAACTGTCAACATTCGAAATCGGCGTTTATAATTAGTTCAGCGCTATTTATTTAATTACATTAGAATTAAACTAAACTAGTGTGATATACCTCTATTTATGATTTAAATTAGTTTTAATTAGTTTACGCCAAATTGAAATACTGTTGGTACTGGTGCGAGATAGTAAATAAATAAGAAAAAGAAGTCTGTGTGATGAAAGAAACTTTAGGAAGTCGCCTGACAAAGCTGACATTAATTGCGACAAGATATATCTGAGGCTACTGTTCAAAGTTGTACGACGACTGACAAACTTCTGCGGAACATTGTCCAACGAATATTTCTGTCATATAATACAGCGTTATTTGTTTTGTAACAGTAAAATGTACGATGTGTACTATTTAAGCTGTTAAACTTATTTTTCAATACAAGTATGTGAAAAGGTCCCTTTTTAATTGATTCTCGAATGGAATTAAAGTGTCGATTTGTTGGTTTTTTGTGAAAAGTCGTTTACAAGTTCACTAAGTACAGTATTATAAAAATGCTGATCATCGTTGCATCACGCCAGGTGCTGAGGGCCAATACTGATTACACTAAATGTGCATAAGTAAACCAGCTAGATTTTCTTGAAATCGATAGAGGTATCTTTTCTATAGAGAAATCGTCAGTTAGACATGTAGCTTTGGTTGAGGTCGAAATTATACTGTATCAAAGGGTTAAAAAGTATAAATCGATAACGTTTTCTTTGAGTTATATGTTTTTTAGACACGTAAATAAATAATTAATTAATTTCTGCTAACTACACACATACCCTGAAAGTAATAACTTTCAGCCATTGTCTAGTCGTCTACCGGTAATACAGCTACTAGTATTATTTGTGTTTGACGGCCGGTTTAAGTTTGTCAGAAAAAATATAGTCTGAAAAATAATACTTTTATATATTCCATTCTTTCAAAACCCTCTTATTTTGATCTCCAGCAAAAACTAGCGTGGCTGACCATAGATTCTTTCTTAGATAGAAATTACTAAATCGATTTAAAGAAAAACCGATCGATTTCAGGTTATGTGTTAATGTAATGCAGTTTATACCTCGCATTCTGGATTTATGTGTGATTTTTGTCATCCGCTGTTTATATTAATGTATTAAATCTTCTCCTTAGTTTTCTATGTTTTCGCCCTCTCCTTGTCCCATTTTACTAATCCCTGGCAGCCTCCGTTATAACGTTATTGTCTGGTTTATTCCAACAGCAAATCCAGCTGTTTTCTGTCAGAAAGCCTTGGGTATGTTTGTATTTTCCACTCTTTATCGAAACCATTCATAAACTCACCAACATTAAAATGCTTTATACGATCTTCCCACCAAACACGATTTTGGCGACTTCATTTACTTATATTTCAATTACATAAACTAGCAGTGTAAAACAATGTAATAATGTAATATATAATAAAATAAACAATTAATGTAATTTTATATAATGATATTTTGTTATCCCCTTATAGCACAGGTATAATTTTAGTTTAGTGTAACAACTGATTAGGTACTTGTAGAAAATAAATAGTTGTGTCTAGGATTTAAATTGATGTTCCTTTTTTGTTCCGAATAACTTTATCAAATTAATGCTCTGATTATGTTTGTTTTCATCCAGTTTGTTTCTATCATAATAATTATTACACTATCCATTTCTCCGGCAGTATCTCCCCCTCCACTATCCACTTGTAGGAGACAAGTGTGCTGTTGAATACTAGGTTATTTAACCAACATAGCAACAGGTGTTTTACTGTAACAGAATAGAAAAGGGCCAGTATTATATTAGAAAAATGTAGCACAGCGAAGCTTGCTTCCCTTTCTATAGTCCCAACATCACAGGACGTGAAATTCCCCAGATGCATCATCAGGTGAAGTACGCCCGGAGCAAACATGTCAGGTGGGGAGAGGTTGGCGTGAGGAAGGGAGGGGAGGCCTCCAAAGTTTAAAGGTTACGCTGGTATGCACTTTACGCCGTTCTGACCTCGTTACAGCTAAGGGATGTTTTCTGTTAGGGCTGTAAATAACAAGGATTACGCGAAGGCCCTATCTTGGAGGCAATTCTGGAGAAAACTTTCAGGCACACGATGGCTTTTGTGAACGAAAATAAATTTCACTTAGAAACTTTGAAGTCTACTGTTTGCACATATATAATAATATTAAATAACTTTTAGTTCAAGAATATATGGAATTATAGCCACGATTTCGAGTGTGATGACCTCAGTTATAGAATTACTTCGTTTATGGAGTTATTTGTTACCACTGTGTCGATTTAGTATAATAGTTATACAAGAATGCATAGAATTACAACCAAGGTTTCGTGTGTTACGCTAACAAATAATATAATGACTTGGATTATAGAGTAGTCTTTTACCATGGCATTGATTGAGTATAATGGTAGTAATGCATTTCGTTATGTTCTCTATAATCCAGGCTAAAAGAATATTTAAATTATGTATCGTATGAGATAAAACAAGAACAATGTACTTATTTGAAATATATTTTATTGTACTGTGTAATAGAACGTTTATAATAAAATTCGTTGGTAGGATAATACAATTTTTAAATAAAAATAAACCTAATTCAAATAATTTTAACATTTTTAGTACCCAAATCAATTAAATATAAAGTAAAAAGTATTCAATATGAAAAAAACAAATAATATAAACGAAAGTATCCGTTACATTGACAATTTACTTGTGTTATAGTCCTCCCTAAGTATAATGGGGAATGTTCCATAAGAAATAAAATAAAAATGTTATGTTTTATTACATATTATATTGAAAATTTATAGTTACAAAATATTAGCTTTAAGCAGTGAATATAGCTTTTCAACACTGTATATAATAAGTTGTACCCATTGTTAAAATGTGAATCATAAATAATAGTATTTAGTCCGCCTTGTCAGCAAAGTGATTGAATACAGAATTAAATTCTTAAGACCGGGTTTTAAGCCAAATTATATCCTTGTGAACTTATTTTGCATAACCGAGTTGTAACTTACATCCATTTTTTACAGTTTTACTTAGTTTTATTCTAGCTAACATTTTCCACCACCTTCAAAATGTATATGCCTTTGTTTTGAACAATATTTGTTTTCTCACTTAACAAAACTAAAATGTATTAGGAAATATAACGTAAGAAATTAAACGTTAATTGATTGTATTACAAACATTTTTAGAAAATTTTATTCAGTTCATTATTTTATATTTTTTTATTATTTTTTAGTTTTCGTACCTAGTGTTAAGTAACTTGTATTGTACTAAGGAATCCAGACAAAGATGTCAAACTAGCCCCTGCCGCTTGGATTTAGTAAAGGAGGGATTCTAGAGGACTCCGGATATAAATATAATGACTTTTGGGGTAAGCTTTGTCAATTTGAAAAATTTAATCAGTGCTTTCTATTCTGTTTCACTGCTCTAGGATAGATTCCATATTACCCCCATCAAGGACAGCACTCGGATCACGAACACCGAAATGTTATCTAATAATCAAGAAGGAAGTGATAGTCACTAGAAGCAAAATATATCTTTGAATCCCATTCTGTCTGATTACTAATAATAATCTTTATGTTCTAAAAAACAATACATTTATATGAATATTACTCAGTGGTATTTTTATGACTCATAAACAAGCGTAATCTGGATTCCTGAGATAAACAGGAGAATTTCTTATGATATCTCCAAGTTTGAATGTTATGATTCTATATCAAATTCCAACTCTACACCCTGTCCAGCCTCGCTGCTCTAGAAATGATTCTACAACTACCTCTAGTAGTGAGTTGGAACACCGTGGTTTTTATTAAATAAGCAAGGATCGGTGGAAGAAAACTATTTCTCGTCCACTTATTATATCCCAATAGTCCATGTAATATTGTATCGGCCTCCTAGAGGAGCATCATCTGCAATACAGAGTTTTCCACAACACTTTCATCTGAAAAATATCCATTTATCTAGTCCCATTGTTTCATGGCCCATTCCTTATTTCTCCCATTAATGAAATCATCCCGAACTAAAACGAAAAGTTATTTTCTATGATTACTAATGTAATTAATTGTCGTATTTTTTTAAGAATGTATTCATTGTTCCATTAAATCCTATTTCAAGTGTTTTATGTTATTTAAGGAAATGGTTATTGCGAAGAGACAACCAAGACAGGACTGGATAAATAATTGAGTTGTAAACCTAAAATTTTTAATAGAACCTGTTACGCGACACGTGGTGTACTCCTACATTACCTGTAAGGACGTAGGAATTGATATACTTGCAGTTTGGCCTCTTTCTTTTGAATGTATAGAATTAATAACAAGCCATAAAGCTGCAAGGAAAGTTATAAAGAGTAATTAAACACTCGAAATATACTGAGAAAATACAGAACACAAGGACTGAAATGCTCATTAAAACACAGTTAATAAAGTACTTAATAACTTCTACTCAGTCACAATGCTTAAACGGTGTTTATACAATATGGCGTCCTACCTACCCTTGTTTGCATATCTAATTTAAAACTACCGTATTAATAATAATCCATTGCAGCTATACAACCAATTAAGCACAGTCCCTCTTAAATTTTCACCCTTACTATGTACAGTATATTTTAATAGAATATTACATAGTTTAATATAAAAATGTAAAAGTGTCAGTAAATTAATATTATATAGCTATAATATAATTAAATTAATACTTGAAGCTAATAATATTTACATTGTACGAAACATAAAAAAGATCTGTTTTGAAACGATGATAGAGTAAATGCATTTATAATTAAGAGGAAATATCTTGCCTTTTCTACTTTGAAACCACGAGTGAAACATAGAAACGTAAAAATTTTATTCTCTCAAAAGACACAATCTCCAAGGAACCGAGTAATTGTTTTATTTAATCTGATATACATTTCAATAACATTTATGGCTTTTTCAGATTGGTTTTTGGTATCAAAAAATATATTTTCTGTTGCTAATAAAATGTATTTAGTTAAAAAAACTCTCCTTGTGTCAGCTAGAAGTACATCTTTATCTATCTGTATATCTTTATTTTAAAATCACAAAGTAGGCAGATTATCAACCTTTAACACGATGAGCTGAAAATGTGATCTAGGTTTGGAACAGTAAATGAAATAATAAACTCAAATGGTAAATCGATACCTACTTCCAAGAATTTGTAACAATGTTTGCCTCAAATTTAAAAAGTGCATATTACATAAATTCTTCTCCACTAATCCACACTCCACATATATTCAACTGTTCGAAGTTGATACTTCCAAGCTTGTTTAGGGTGATAAGGACCACCAATAAAAATTTGTTTCCGGTTAGTATTTATATTTAAAAACTGATCAGCGTTCTATATTTATATTCTTAGAATCAGGAGCATATAAAATGGGTGTTCAGGAGGCTCAAGCCTCATTCCGAAATGTTTAAAGACATACGTTACTATTGCACCCAGTAATATATATTAAGATGCAACACATTTACGAGTGCTTAAATATCAAAATTTTCCTCGGGAAACATTCCTGAGTTCTTGTTTTTGGAGGGTATTTTGTACCTCCTAAACAATCGAATGTGTCAGCCCTCTCTGAAATAATTTTCTATATTTGTTACTGCTTAGAATGCAGTCAAAGTCTAACTTTGTTGTGTATGAAAGTTTACAAAATAACTTATTTGTTGACACGTAACAATATTCCAACGCTTGTGTGAAAACATAATCAAGTCAACACAGTCTAGATTCCATCATCAGTCACTTAGGACTTGTTCAGTCAAAAAAGACATTTATTACGTACACAGTTCATGTTATGCTGTAATAACGTATAAAACAAATATACATTGATAAAATGTTTTGTAATGGATTTAGAGCATTAACGCCTAGGTTACGAAAAATATTATTTGTATAATGTGTGTCGGATAACTCAAAACAAAAAACCACATTCCGGATAGTAGCGACCCTTATGTATTTTTAATAATTTTGGTTTCGATGACACATAAACGTTAAATTATTATTCTGCTAAGGTTATTGTGAATTAAACTTGCAAAACTTAGAGAATACTATTAATAGTATCAAACCAAATTTATAATGTAAATCTCAGTACCATTGATAAAAAATTTATGTTTAAAAAAAAGGTTTTAGAAAAATTATTAACGTAAGAGGGTTATTAAAATTATTTTTTGATACAGTGGCACCAGTCCAACAAAACGCATATAAGAACTGATAAGACAGAAAACCTAAATTCCTCAGCCATAATTCTATCAGATATTGAAAAGTAATTGTGTGTGCTCTCACGTTTAGTTCTATATGACAAAAAGGTGAAAGGGTAACAAAATTTCGGAAACTTTCCATCGTTATATCTTTTAAACACTACTTTCTAGTATTGGAACCTATTATCTCTTCAGATGTAAAAAAATCTGAAAACAAAGCTACTAAAACATATATATATTTTAAGTATATATATATGCAATAAAGGTGTGAACCCCTCACACCAATAAAGGTGTGATGGAGAAAACCTCAATTGTTATTTCCTAATTCTCACGGTAAATAGAAAAAAAATTAAACTATTGTATATTGCACTAACTTTCCTACTAGTTTAAACAGGTTTAATGAACTCACGATTATAGATGGAAGATAGCTCAGAGGTACAGTTTCTTCATTCAATGTTTGATTTTCTTTTAATCGAAATGTCTGAAACTGGTATATTAATTTTACGTACAACTTGCTCTATGGTGGTTTATCGTTTAGGCACCTCAAGATGATGGATCCCAATCCTCGAAATGTAGTTTTTTATTTTTGTTACATATTCCGAAATGTGTTCTCTTTCAAATCACTTTATTAATTCGTCAACAATAATAACAGTAACCATATACAAAGAGGAAAAACAAGGTTTCAGAAATTCAGCAGGGTTAATCTTAAATTACCACCAATTAATGAACATATTAAATTTGATACAAATATGGCTTAGCGAATAGTAAATTTCGAAACTACACCCGTATTTAATTATTCTAAGTACTTGACTTAAATAAATATGTATAAATACGGCTTTGAGTTAAATAAGTTCTCGTAAGTACGCTACAACATCGTCAGGATTTTGCGTCGCAGCTGATGTGGGAGTCGGGAGGTAATGCCTTACTTGGTATTTGATAACTATCTCAACTATTGATTAAATGGTCCGAACAGAACACCGCCAACTCTATCGTAGCCGCTTTTCAGAACGAATCTCTTTGTTAGTTCATTTTCCAGACTTTACCTTGTGGATACTCCAGGACCAACGTTATTCAGCCGATAAATGTAATATTTCGTACCAGTTTATTATTTGAAATTATATTATGCCCTAGATTCCATGACTAAAAAGACGAAATATTCAACTATGAGCTATGTAAGTTGGCGTATAACCAACCTAAGTTACAAATTATATATTAAATTAAACTCTCCAATTTTGTATTGCTGTAGGTTTAATGTCTGTACTTAATAAGGGAATAAGTATGTAATCTTGGGTAAATCCAAGAATAAATTTTATGGACCTAATTAATTATCATTTGAAAGGATAATACGACTTCAGAAAATTGCCATTGGTGTATGTTGTAATTGCCCCCCCCCCCAAAAAAAAAGGATAGAGTTAAATCCTGGAAACGATGTGTTATATATTTTGTAACATTTAACAAAGGATAATTCCCTAAATCCTATTATGCTGTCAAAAATTCCATTGTTAATAACAAGCTTTTAAAAAAGAATTATCATTTAATATAATAAATATAGTTTTGATGAAAATCTGAGTAGTTTTTTTACGTACAAGGTTTGAATAAAAGAAAATTGAATATTTTAAAAGTTGTATTTTGTTTTGTTATTTAAAACTTCTTTTAATTGTTTAACATTGAATTATTATACATTCGGCCCAAAAAAGCGTGTTATACAATCGGGGCGAGATTGATAAAGACAGCATTTTAACCTCTGCCTAACTATTTTAATTAAAAAAACTCATTACCTATAAATTTTATATAAATACAATAGGAAACTCTATGTTATATTTTATATAAATATATTTGTTGTATATTCACAATTTATGTTTGTATAGCCTGCTGCATCTGGTTATTCTAGATATATAACAATACAACTTTTTTATGTTTCAACGCGTAAATATTTGTATTTATTTAATTTGCTTTGTTAAAGAGGTTACTTTAGGCACTGAGAAGGTGGTATAATTGTGAAAAATGTCTCGTGGTTCGTTTTAATGTTTTTTTTTACTGAGGGTGAGTATTTAATTTCCATCAATATATATCGTTGTTAAAATGTTTAATTTCTATTACCCACGTACGTATTAAGGATTTGCACATTATTGTATTGACTCCTCAGTACAAAGGTCACCAAATTTGAAACATACTTAATTTCTGTTAAAGATCAGGTCAGACTTGATCTAGATTTTAGTGCTCGATTACTTTAGTTGTATTTTAAAATGAAATCGTTACCCTAAGTAACTATATTTTTATAGAAGTAAAATAATGTATATTATTTTACATCTCTTGCATTAACTCTCTTGCATCAATATTATTTACCTTAGGTAAATAATATTGATGCAAGAGAGTTAGCTCACTGATTTTATCAATAACTAGTCTACAGTTTGCTCAGCTGTTCACGCTGAACATCAGTAACGTAAGAGGTTTACAAATAGTGTTATAAAAGTTCTACTGAACCCTTCGTATGTAGGCTACTTAATACAAACTTATCAATTTAAAAACTATTATTTTTTTATCTGATTTATACTTATTAAATCAGATTCTTGCTCTAACTTTTTGTGATGTAAGATTGTAGATGTAGATTGAGGCCGCATACAATTTTGAGAAGTATACTATTACATAGTTAATAGTACCATTAAATAAAATAACTTCCATAATTCTATTTGAATTGAGCAAAACGTGGTACCAAAATAGTTTAAACGGAGTCACAACTTTCAGGTAGTGGTAGTTTGCTTTTGTACCAAACATTTATCCCGGTGTTACACATTGTAAGCTGAATATAAATAGCAAATCTTTAGGAGTTCAAATAAAGATTTGAAGATAGCTGTTCGAAGAAATTTTTAAAATTACATCTTGGCTATTCAACTTTACAGGTCAAAACTAAAAACTTTATAAATTTTTATTGAACGTTATGTTTATATTTTATATTGGCTGTACAAATTTTGAAGAAGTGTACAATATCATATCGTTTACTCCATTACACAGTTCACGACGGTCAATGGGTTTATGACATGAAAATTAATGAGAACAATACAACCCAATTTCTGAAGTAGAAATCCAAATCATTAGTAATACCTTTTTTTAAATTTTAAGTTAAAGAAGCAATGAGTAATTTTTAGAAATATTTCTTCTTTGTCGTTTAAATACATATCATATTCAATAGTTAGTTAAAATGAGGGTCTTTAGGCTCATGCAAGATTTTAATTTAGGTTTTATTATCTTATTGTTAAAATATTATTTTTGAAAGTGGCATTGCTTCCAAAGATATGAAAATAATATAACATCTTTAGCAACACGTTTAGCTTTCAGAACTGATTTATGCATTTTCAATTTGATACTTTTACATGCCAGTCACGTATGACGTCCATCCTCTTCCGCATCGCCGGAAAGGATATTTTTATAAATAATGCTTTCCCATTTAAATTCAATTCAAACTCTTTATTAACAAATCATACAATATGTAAAATAAATAGCTTAAAACCCTATATCAATATATTATGCTATATTGAATGCTAACACAAATTACAGACCGTTAAGTTAACTATGTTCTAAATGTTTAAAGCTAGTTTATTTAAGTAAGTTTTTAAATAATAAAGACAGATTTGTTTGGAATCACATCAGCTTTTTTTGTGATTATTTAGATTTTTACTTGACTAGTTCTAAATTATGTGTGGAGCATAGCAACCTTGCTCCCATAAAATTTTGCTTAAAAAAAATAAAACGTTTGTGAATCTACACAGGACGATTTTTGTGGGTGTTGTAATTAAATTTCGTTGTTAAGTTTAAATTTGAACTTTCTTTACATGCAACACTATCTCTAATATAGGCTTATAAACACCATAAACTATAATAATAACTAATTTTGCAAAAAGATACTTGACGGAAACATCTTTTTTCAGATTGCATATAATTCTAATGGCTCCTTTTTACTTCAGTACTATACCCTGTACATATTTTCTTTAGTAGTAGTATCATATATGCTAATTCCAAAAGCTAAATGGGAATGAATTAATGAGTAATATATAGTTTTTAGAGTAAATAAATTGCTAAATTTTGATGTTAGCCTAAGAGCATATATTCCTGAAGCCTTGCTCTACACGTTTATCCATATTTAAATTCTTATCAATTATTAAGCTAAGATTTAGTGCTCGCTACTTGAGCCAAGCTTTGAGTGTCCAGAATTGTATTTGGTTTTAGCGAGATTGTTCGATAGAGATAGAAATAAAATTTACTTTACTTAAGCTTAAAATTGGGTCTTTACTGTCAAGGAAATAATCACTAAAAGGCTAGTAAATGACAAAACTTCTATATCTTCTGTAGGATTATCAGAAATTTTAATCTTAGTGTCATCAGCATATAAACAACAGAACAACCAAGAGGCAAAACGCCCGGTAATAATCTTAAATGACACAAGGAAAAGTCAGATCCAAGGATCGAACACTGGATTACACCGCACTTGACTAATTACTTGATACTTGTATTCTTCGTCAATGGACGGATTTCCCCGTATAGACTGCGTCAAAAGTAAAAAATGTTCATGTCAAATAGTTATAAAATTTACAATATTTACATATTTACATTTGTGCGGTGGTGTCACCCAAACAGTGGCTTTTCTTCCAGCTCCTTTAAGGAATAAAGCGGCCTCCTTATGAGCTCTTCATGCAAGGCTGTCTTGAACTTGGTATGCTCAAGATGTCTCACACTTATCGGTAGCAAGTTAAACAGCTTTTGACCATACCTAGGGAAACTCCTTAGTTGTACCGGAGAGTCGGCATCGTACGATGTTTAAGTCCCGGGCTCTGCGAGTGTCATAGAGCCGTGGATGTCGCTTCTGGAGAGAATACTGAAAGACTGCTCCCGTACCTGCAAGATGGAGTTGTAGACGTACTGGCTGTAGACTGTAAGGATATTCAGGCGGATGAAAATTGGCCGGCAGTGCTTCCAAGTATCCTGAAGAGGTTATAATTCTTACAGCTTTCTTTTGCAGCTTCAGCACGTCTTCACAGGCTCCAGAATGACCCCATAGTATCAGTCCATAGATAATGTGGCTTTGGAAGAGTGCATGATATGCTGTTTGTAAATAGGGTTCCGTTACCTGGTTCCTTAATTTCCTGAGGAGGCAGGAGCACTCTGGAGAGTTTGACACAGACCTAAGAAATCATGTGCCGTCCACGTCATTCTTCGGTCCAAATAAAAACCGAGCAATTTTACGTTATCATTGGTTTGGGAGCCTATGTCTCTCTTGAGTGTGCATATCAGGTGCTGGGTTTTGTCTGGGTTTAAAACTGCAAATGGTTGACTTCAAACCATTGTTTTGCCCTGTCCAGTAACATTATTGCATCCTGCCTCACTCTGTTTAAATCTTTCCCTCTTGTTGTTAAGGTTGAGTTCATCTGCGAATAGGAGAGAGCGACCCTCGAGTTTCCAGGTCATTGACCAGTATGAGGAAGAGTAAGGGCCCCAGAACAGAACCCTGAGGCACTCCGTGCTTGACCAGCAAGATCCCCGACTGCGCACCCCTCCAGAAAGACGGGCCTGTTTCCTGTTTAGCAGATACGATGCTAATGTCTTGTGGACCGTAGAACCTATTCCATAGTGAGACAACTTCTGGGAGCAGTAGTTTGGTGTGATAAGCAGTCGAACGCCCTGCTGAGATCGCAGAGTGTGTAAGCGCCATTGATTCACCCTCCTCAAATGCCTTGGTGTTATTTGTTCAACTAGTGATAATATTGCCGTAGTAGTGGAGTGGCATCTCCTAAAACCATGCTGCCCCCACCATGAACAGGTTGTTTTCTTCAAAGTATTTCACTAGCTGAATTTTCATGACACTTTCCATGACTTTGGCCAATACCGGGATTATCGATATCGGACGGTAATTTTCCAGTTCTTGATGGTCGCCCTTCTTGTAGATGGGGATCGTTCTAGATATTTTCATGTAGTCAGGAAAAACACCAAATCTTAGGCAGCAATTTATGGCTTTTGCATAGAGGGTCAGCTATAGCGTCGATGACGGACTTCAAGACTTCACCCGACATGTCGTAAACATCCTGACTTTTGGAGGACCTAAAGTTCTTCACTAAAGCGGTAATTAATTTGGGGCTTACCTCTTCCCATTCCCACAGTTAGGTGTTGGTAAAAAACCCAGGTCCAGGCTCACATCTGCAGCCTGCAGAAACTTACGATACAATATCTTCGACTGATTTGATGAAAAAGGTGTTTAAAATCGTCAGGGCTACCTGGATATGAAAATTGTTGAGATTTTACCTTGTTTTGGTTGATAACTTGCCAAGCCGCCTTGCAATCTATTTGGCGCAGAATCGATGTAGGAGACGTTTTGGGCTATTTTGGCCGCCGCCTTCAATTTACCCCTGTAAATTTTAAAATACTTACGGTACTGGGTGTCAAGAATGGTTTTTTACGCTTGCTAGAGTTACTTTCTTAGAAAGGTCATGCAGCATTAACACATGCAATTTAAGGTGTTTTCAACTCATCAGTGAACCATTTCTTGCCAGAACTCCTCGCAGCAGGCCTCAGAGTTACTTTAGGTTTAGGAGCACCAGTAGGAATAAGAGGAAAAAAATTCATTGAACTTATGACAAAACATGTGAAAAGGGAGTCAAAAACTTCCGGTTCACTGTTCCAGTCAATTTGGTATAGAGCCCTAAGCAAGAGTTTGAACCTTGTCATCTGAAATGTGCCTTTTATAAAAGTTGTAATTTTTTGTGCCATGAAATTGGAGGTACAACCTTACTCTCACCATAACGGATCTTGCCTTAAGTTTGAAGACGACTGCGCAGTGGTCCGCAATGAGAGGATTTTCCACACTAAACATCGAAGTCCCACTGGTCGAGGTTTGTGGCAAAGGTGTCCAAACAGACACTTCCTCTTGTTGGTTTACGGTTGCTATGAAGATATTATGACACCGCAGTAGGTTAGTGAAGGCCGCCTCTTCCTTGGAAGTTGTTTCCAGGTGTATATTAAAATCACCACACAGGATAATAGCTTTATTTTTTCAGTGATAGGCTTTCCAGACAATTGTCCAGTAGCTGAAGGAATTGCTCCAAGTCACCATCCGGGGATCGGTAAACCGAAATTATAACAATAGGCCTATGCAGACCTACAAAATTTAGTTCAGTAGCAGCGAGTTTCAATGGTTTTTTTCCAAACAAAAAAATGTTCCAGATCTACAACACGAGTAGTTAGTCCTTCATTCGCATAGATTGCTGAACCACCATTTTTTGTAATTTTTTCTGCAATATAAACTAGAGAGGGAAAGTGTGTCTATTTTTGAGAAATATTGGTATTGTTCAGACCTTAACCAATGCTCAGTTAAACACAGTTATGCTAGGCCTAGCTTCTTCCATATAATGTGTAAGAGCATTTAATTTAGTACTCAAACACTGTACATTTAAACAAACACAAACAAAACTGTCTTTATTATTCCAGGAGTCATGTAAATTGCTTAACCTAGTTGATCCTGTTTGGCTCTCCGGAATAAAAAACGCTTAATAGTAATGTTTTTTAGGCCATAGCGAGGATTGGGCTATTTGGTCTTTATGGATGTACTCAACACCTAGCCTAAAACTGTTATATTAGTCCTTTTGTATCCAACTTTTCTATTTCAAAAATCAATGTTTGGAAAGGTCCTGGTAACGAAACTTTCTACGTCTTTCACTTCCGTATTTTTTTTATACTTTACCTATGGTGAAACCACGCTTTTTTGGCCCCTGTTAGTCCGCAGTCTGTTTTTTGCTTCAGCAGTACCTATCAAGACTTGTGGTTTCCACGGTTAAGCACTTTTCACTGCACTAATTATACTTTTAGTGTCACAGTTTTTTAACGTTAGGAGAAGTAGGCCCACATCCATCACTTTGAGGTTTGATCAGCTGGTCCTTTTCCAGTGTTTTCTCTTATTCTTCTTCTTCTTCCCTTCCACCTCCTTCCAGCCATTTTGATCGGTTAGTAGATCTTCACCAGTCAGATTAACTACGTCACATGCAGACGGCAAAGCCTGATCGGTGTCTGGAATGGTGATCGACATGTCCGCAGATCGTCCGACACTTGTAGTTTGGTTGATCGAATTGATGGGGTTTGGAGCAGATCTGGTGATTCGTCGATGCTGTGACACAGATGTTATTGTAGATTTGTTTGCCGTAATGTTGGCAAAACTTATTGCAGTTTTCCGGCTTGGGTTCTGTCACATTGTCAATTTGTTTGGGGGTTAGGTTTTGTTCAAAATTAGAATTTAATACGTCCAGTTTTTTTATTTATCTCAATATTGTCATTGGTTATATCCTTTACATAGGTTATTAATTTACTAACTAAATTTTTTTCAGAAACGTTTAAAAATAGTAGAAACACCAGCACTCATACATTTATTGTGATTTAGATCTGCTGAGATGCAACGAGCTCATTGGATCGCGATTGACGTATCTCGTGCCTCATAAACGACTCAATACCTCTTGTAGGTTACCAAATTAAAGTTAAATGTATATTAAGATAAAGAATGAAATAAAACATTAGGCCACCAGCAGAGCGAACTGTTAGAACGGTGGGCCAACAGTAGACCGAATGGCTGACAGCGTTATGGCAACAGTAGACCAAGATGATTGACAGCGCTGGGACAATAGTATACCGAGCTTGCTTTCACGATGGGACAACAGTAGATCCAGTTAATTGACAACGTTGGGACAACAAAAGACTAAGCAGACTATCAGAACTTAGTCAAAAGTAGACCGAGCTGGCTGACAGCGTTGGGACAACATTATATCGAGCTGGATGACAGCACTGGGACTACAATAGACCAAACTGACTGAGAGCGTTGGGACAACAGTAGACCGGGCTGGGTGTCAGCGTTGGACTACATTAGACTGAGCTCGCTGACAGCGTTGGGGCAGAAGCAAGGCGCGCTGGCTGACAGCGTTGTGGTAAAAGTAGATCAAGCTGACTAACAGCGATAGGACAATAGTAGACAAAGTTGACTAACAAAAATCGTTTGGGACAAAATCAGGGCGAGCTGATTGACCGTTGGGTCAGAAGCTGGTCGAACTGGCTGACAGCGTTGAGAACGACAGTCCGACACACCAGCCACTATGGTAACCCAGCGAACAGTTGAACTTAAAAGATACAATATTTAATATATTCACAAAGCATACTAGTGCAATAAAATTAAGTACCATTTATATATTCTGTTTTCAAAAATCTAAATACAATTTATCACTGTAGATCCTGGTGTTTCACAATGACAAAATGTGAAAGGGTCCATACTGACAAAAGGTTGCGGCTGAGTTGGAAGTTGGCGGTGTTCGGGTTCAACATTCAATCAATAGTTCTGATGGTTATCAAGCACCAAGTGAGGCATTGCCACCCGACCTCCCACTTCAGGTGGGATGTAAATCCCGAACATTGGTGTAGATTTACTAATACATTTAACTGGAACTGATTCCAAGCAGTTAGTTTATATGTGATCTCTATGTAGTTCCATTACATCTAGAAGTACTCGATAGAATCTTTCCTTTTTTATAATTTGACCTTGTACATTAAAACTCTTGGGTCTCAATATTTGCGTTACAGTAGTGATAAGTTTATTTTTTTTATTTAGTAGTTATGTATTTACTAGATTCACGGACCAAACATTCTTTGTGTATAAAATTTACTTTTTTTTACAAATATATAATAAAATATTGTACTTGTTTCATACAAATAACAAAAAACTACGTAAATAACTTTTACTCTAATGTATTAGGTCATAGAGTAAGTTTAGTTTTACAAACGCTTTTTTCCCGATATACTCCGCTCAAATATTGCCCGTGGATATTTTTTGCCATCAAACATATGATTTTAACTGTATAATGTCCTCAATATAGAGACAAGGATATCCTATCTCTAGGGAGAAGCCCAAAGTTTAAGATATGATGTTGTAGAAAACTTTGAATGTGTTGAAAGAGAAACCTGGGAAGAAATTTATATCATCTAAGAAAGAAATACAAGCAAGCCATAAATAAGAACCAAATAGGAGGTAAAACATATGGAGATGAAACTAAGGGGATTCTGAGAATGAAAATTTCAGTAACCGTACAGGTTTTGAAAATGTTAACGATCTCCGAGGAAGGGAATAGAATAGAAAGAAATGAAGGGTAGAAGGAGAGAAGAGGCAACCTTGCATAGTGAAATGATCATAAGGAGGCTTTTAGACGTCGGGGTTCTACACGCAGAGATAGCAAAAGTCCAGGAGACTCCTAACATAAGTGAATTATATAGTATGACAATTAAATTTATGGTTCAATAGCTGTTATAACAAATCCTCCCATATTTATTGACAGTTCTTCTGACACGAATAATATCAACATAGTACCTGAAATAAAGTGAATTTATCAACTTGTACAAAAATATGTTAATATATTTCACTGCTGGCTGGATTATGTTGAGTGATATCGAATAGAGAAGAGCACTCAGCCTCTGTGCCGTAAGGCCCAGTCAACGTTTTAAACAGTACAATTATTTTAGCTATAATACTTGTAGTCTAAAAATTAAAATATAAGGAATATGTAAGCATATAAGGAGATTTTCGTGAGAAACTAAAAAAAAGAAAAACTATCTTTATTTATACAAAATTTTAATTTTCTCAATTATCTGCAGGCTCGCAAAATATTATATTACGTTATTAACATTGTTTTTTTTTAAGACAACGGTGAAAATCGTTTAAATAAACAAGTATTTTTCAACGTATTATGTATTTATGTACCAGCATAAAACCGTTTTATTTCTAGATATCCGTGTATTTATAAATATCTTGCTCAAAGTGTTCAAAATTATTCATTTAATATACATTTTTAACATAAAATGAAAAAAGAGAAAGCGTTTAAGAGGATCAAGTTAAAATTTTCCTCTAGAAAAGCCGAGATCGTCTTCATTAAAAATGTAAACGTCAAGAGACCGCTGCTAACTTCGTTTTCAGTAATACCAACAAAGCTGTTTGCATTGGGAAAAACTTTCTCGGCCAGTCTAAGAATATTTCTCAACAGTACAACAAATTGATACGGTTTTACTATGTTGGCCAACCTGGGAACTCATTACTGCCAACTATACAGAGTGCACCTGTCGATCGTAGTGCTCACTTCTGTTTACATCCCCGTATAAATTAGGTTTGTTGTAGCCACACTCTGCATAAAACTCACGGTTACAGTATTTACACGAATCTATTGCCTGCCTTTGAAGAAGATATTGCATTCGGCTATCTCTAAAAGTTGCATATAACTAGCTAGGATACACTGGTGCAATAAAATAATCTTTACTGTTTTTATGAAGCTAACACTTTTAATAAACCAAGTGCAAGTTTGGGAAATAAAGTTTACATTAACTATATATAGCTATAGATTATTACATTTTTAATATATTATCATCAACGTATAAAGTACTACTATACATGGGGAATGGCCGACTGTATTAGTTTGTAGAGCCATTTCCATTTAGCGCAGTACTATTAACTGTATTGCATGTAATATGTTTACCACCTTTTCGTAATTAATTATAACCACTGTTTCATTCGTTTGCCGCGAGATAGCGTGCAAACTCAACATGTAACAAGAGATAACAAATTTCAAAATTGGATTTAATATTTTTTCATAAACATAATCCTAAGCTCATAAACTATACTTAAAGAAAAAATAATTGTGTACCTTACCGTACTGGAATAGTGAAATTCGCCTTACCTGAAAAATAAAAAAAGATTCATTAACATAAAAACGTGTTATTATTTATTATTATACAGTTATGTAAGTCCTTAAACCCTTTAAAACTCTAAACTCATTTCAGTAACATAACTGCGATAAATAACAAGTACGTAACAAATCAGTACTTAAACAGAGAAAACACGTGAGAATATTATATATATATATATATATATATATATATATATATATACGAGATATATATATATATATATATATATATATATATATATATATCTTGTTGTAATTATAGTATTTGTTTATTCTCATACAACAGTTGATTAATTTAAATGCCAGAAAACACACACAAAATAATTATTGATACATAGATATCGCAAGCTAAATTTTAATTGAAATAATTTACATTACAATTTTTTTAAACCAATACATTCTCAAGATATTATGTTTTATAATTTGTTAATGTATTTTTAATATTTTTGAGGTAGTAATATTTTGCCAACACTTGTGTAAGGATTTTTACAATATTTTTAAACAGTCCAATGATTCCATGTATACTATGTACACGTTATAAATCTATTTTTAATCATTGTTTGGGAGTCTGGTAAATCGCGAGGCGTGACACTGAATGTTATCCGATTATGATTATGGTTATCGTTGTCATAAAATAGTCATATAATTTTGGAAAATGTATTGATATAAATGTATGTTTGATATTACGGTTTTAAACTTAGCAATGGATAACGTAAAGCTCTCTAACACAATTTATGGTTTTAAAATACGTATTAGTTTTTGAGTATCAATGTTCATTTGACAATAAAGATGAAGTATTAAAAGTAAGAAATATTATTTGAACTAAAGAAAATTGTTGAGCTGCATAAAAGTATTTACCTCTGTGTTCATAACCTGTTGTAGGTTGACGTAGATATTCATGTTAGATAACGTATTAAGGGCGGCACGGTATAGCGTTAACATTTTTTAATGTATTAAATCCCGAAATGAATAATAGATTACGTAAATTTATGTTCTACTCCCGTAATGTTTTGCGGTATTTTCAACTCATATTTGCTTACCAATGAAACTTTTTCCCGGTCGGATGTACACGTAAGCAGAACGTCGATAGAGGAAATGGCGATGGGAGAGAAGTTTTCACCAATAACAGACGGAGAGGCATCGACTGAACCTTGTGTGTCTGCTGCAATTTATTGTACGTATTCACATTTTGTATGGTATTTTTCAAGTACATATAAAATCATAATTTTTATCTATCGTCAAGCGCATTTCGCGTGTTTGCGTGTCATTCTCGCCCTCCTCACTCTCTCTTTTATGTTAAACATTTGTGTACGTTCTTTGTATTTCTGGTTAAAAATTACTTACTACATTCATGGAATTCACAAGTATTGATTTTTCAGTATGCTTTGTTTTAGATTCTAAACGATCGTTTTTACAGTACCATAGCACTGGTACTTAAAAATGATAACCTGTTACCTCAGTATTGGGATCGTATCAAATACATTGTCATAAGCACGGAAACGATTAAGTGTATATTAAGATTTGTAAATAAAAGAAAATTTGGAACTTATTGCTTATATGTGCATCAACCTACGTATCGTAGGTCTTTACATAATAACATATAATAACGTACAATAACGTAACAAACTAATGCGATAATAATACAGTAAAACAATATCAAGGCTGATTTGCTTGTACGTCATTGTTAACCGATTATATATCAGTCATACTGATTTAAAAGGTCTCATATTACTCACTTTTTCAATTTATAAGACTATTACAGTATTTATTAGGTAATAAAATTATCTATAACATTGTTTTATTGCACACAGTCAATTTAAAACGACGTTGTTGTTTTTAAATACGTATATTACTGAGTGAAAGTTTCATGAACTATTTTTAAGTTGGTATCGTTGTAGAAAACCGCAAGCAGTCTACAGTGGTTTATTTACTTATCAGACGTTAGTAAAGCCAACAATAGAATCTGGGCCGCGGAGAATAGAAAGGGTTTTGTGCCTTACATTGTCAAACTCACCAATCTATTATTTGGACGCAATTCAATGTTTGAACATAATCTTTAAAAACTATACTTGAAATCTCCTTATTCATAAATGGCATTACATTTATTTAGCTATAGTTGAATGCTGTTTGTAATAAATGTTGAGCAGAAGGCATCAAACAGACTGAAAAATTTTGGATTTCTTTTTAATGGGTAAAATTTAAGCCTTATCAGTTTCCTCTCCTTCGAGCATTAGGACGAAATGGCTAACTATTAAGACTTTTTTGAGACTTTTTAAATGGCAAATGAAACCATTATTAGTAATTTTTAAAGTAATCACTGTCCACTAGTACTTTAAGGAAGTAAGTAGATGCCTGGATTACAACTCCCAAACACCTTGTTTTAGTAGTTATGTTATTGTCCCACTGTTTTAAAATCAACAGTGCCAATACAATATCGGCTTTAGTGTTGTCAAATAAACTATAGTGGAGCTCACTTTAGTTAGATTGATTTTCCCTCAGGTTCCTTCCAAAATCATTAAACGAATTCTAAATGGAATTTTCCAGTTAGATAAGAAGCCTTTACATTGCCATTCAGGTGACTGGATAACTACTAGATCATCTATCAAACGGACGTATTGGTCCCCATTCCTATCTAGATGTAATAATAATAATAAATATTTTATTGCGTAAACAATGTACAAAATTGTATTGCAATTGTCAGTTTTATATGTTAACTAAAATTTACTATTCATTCACGACAATTGGACTCATTCATACATACAATAGTTTCCATTCTTAATCTCGTTCATTCGAATTTGTCCACTCTAGCCGCAGTGTCAATCAGCCAAATCAGCGGTCTCCCAATCGTTTGTTAAAATCTCGTCTGTATTATAAAATGCTGCACGGATTAATGCTGATTTCAGACGAGCTTTAAATGCCTTGGGCATATTTGCACTTTTAATGGAATTTGGCAGTCTTTTGACAAATTGAGCGCCTGCCTGTGAAAGCAAGCGTTCATGAACTACCGTCCTGTGTCTCGCAGTGCGGTAATTAGCATTGCCTATTTCATAAGAGTGTACATTACTACCTCTTAAATGTTCGCATTTGTACTTAAAAAAGAGACACACTTCTAAAGTATATTGGCAGGGTAGTGTCAACAGCTGCAAATTTTTAAATGCTGGCCTACACGACTCTCTCCATTGCAATTATTCTAACTGCTTTTTTTTTAAGTGAAAACATTCTGGAAAAGTTTGTGTTTGTGCAACTTTCCCCCAAAACCAATCCTTAGGAGAGGTGTGGGTAGATTACTCCATAATATGCAGTCATAAGCACCCGGGATGGGCAATATTCGGATAGTTGTTTCAATATATAGATTCCTGATGATAACTTGAGCAAACACTGTATACATGGAAATCCCATGTGAACTCCCGATCTAGGTATATTCGAAGGAATTCGTTGAGTAGACCTCGTCGATATAAGTTTCATCCAGCATGACTCTTGGATTGTAATCTGACTGACTTTGTCGCAGACCGAAATGAATGAATGTTGATTTAGCAGGATTTGTTTTGAGATTAAGTTCGTTGAATATTTTAATAGTACTGTTGAGCTCAGTGAATATTACCATTTCGAGTTCTCTGATTGAATTTATCTTAAAACAAAGAGTCGTGTCATCTACATACTGGACGAGTCTTCCATGTTGTAGCGATGAGCCAGCGTTATTATTATATAAATCAAGAAAAGCAATGGGCTGAGAATAGATCCCTGAGGTACCCCGTAGCTCAACCCTTTCTCCTTCGATAGTGAGTGGGAGATGTTCACAAATTGAGCTCTACCAGTTAGGTACGATTTGAGCCACTTGAAAGGCATGCCTCGTACCCCATAACGTTCCAATTTGTAAAGTAATGGCATTCCCGATCACAAACTCTTTACTTGTAAAAATGTTTCAATTAATAAGTGCTAAAAGAATAGAAAAGTTTTGAAAATTGGAATCCATCCTCTTCTTCAGGTGTCAGAAACCTAATTCATGGTGTTCAACAACCAGATATCATCATATTGTAAAAACGCACCAAAGAAAAAATTTAACCTA
Source organism: Homalodisca vitripennis (assembly GCF_021130785.1). NCBI lineage: Eukaryota > Metazoa > Arthropoda > Insecta > Hemiptera > Cicadellidae > Homalodisca > Homalodisca vitripennis. Next base: position 143,766,246 of record NC_060209.1, on the reverse strand, counting down.
AAAAAAGTGTTGCATCGAAAAATCAAACATATATCTTAGGTTCATAGCCGTGAGGAGAAATCATGAAATTACTCAACACAGGTGCACTACCGAAAATATACTGTTCACACCAGAGAAGGTGAGACATTACGCGAGATGTTGTTATTGTCTCTACATTATTCTGTAATTCTTTGTGTTTCCTTAACTTTATGCCTTAGGTTTTTTGATACTTGAATATCATAGACTCCAATCCTCTTAAAGAAGTGTTGTGTTTTTGTTATCTTATAACGATGGAAATTGCATTAGTCAATAATACAATTTAAACAAAGAATGCATTTTTAAAAGAAAATAATTGGCAGAAAGCATACCTAAACCCCATCTATGTTTAAAAATGATAAACTCATCAACCACCACACTATTGTAAAGGTCTGTTATTGTTTAATGTCTCAAGGCTTGACATGAAACATCAAAAGGGACCTTATTAGACATTTTTGATAAAACGTTATGAAAAAAATTATCAACCAGTATTTTATTTAAACCTCAGTTTTACATCTAAAGCAAATATAACCACTATAATTATGGCGAACTAACCCCGTATTTATTAAATGTCGATTAATTAAATTTCCTCAAACTCTCCCTGGTGCACTACGGAGCAAAGCCGGCTGCGGCCCAGTCAAGTAATTTGTGTTTGATTACTTCGTTCTTACAACGACACAATTTAAAGTTCGATATAGTGACAGCGTACTCTTGTTGTTCAACTTTTTTTTATTAAAACACATATGTAACGCATTAAATCATAGTTCTGAATTACAATTCAGCATAGCAACAAAAGTCCAATAATTGAAGTTTAAATACGTTCTTTTGAATTACACTATTATGAATAAAACAGTTTTAGTAGAATAACATACATAATAAATAAAAATGCCTTTTATACCCAGTGATTGTCAGGTACAGCTGGTTTTCAAAACAGCTTCTAGTCATTACCTAACGTAATAAAACGTAGCAAAACTAACCTTACAAAATACAATACAATACTGCAAACTGCAACCCATGCACTCCATTCATCCTTACAAAGCATTCAATCCATTTACAATAATTTTAAGTTCTTTAAATGCTGTATAAGATAAGTTAAAGAGGTCTCAGGGTAGATCATTAATTTGTCGGGACCAGAAATATTATGATGCTGTGGTTGGTGAAGGATTAATTCAGAATAATTTTTCATTCTTTCATTGGCCTATTCAAATGTGTACAGCGATATAGACAAGATAACCCAGTCAAGAAACTACAAGCCTGTATGGCTGGCTCTCTATATTTTGTAGTCTAGCTGAATCTGATGTTTAAACTATGTAAACAGTTCATTTTGAGCTTCTACGCTAACTTGTTGTAATCTATTTACACACACGTGACTCCAGATTCAAGGAATCAAGACTGTGACATTGTCAGATAAAGTTGACTTGAGCTAAAGTCAACATTCACATAATTAACAAGTAGTTCAAAAAGTCCCCTGCAACAAAGTAAAAGTCATTAGGCACAAAAATAGCGGTGCACGAGGATCGGTTAAAATATTTCATCAAAAAAGAGCTTAAAACTGCTTACACAATTTTTACTGGACATTCTGAACGTGGATACGCAGGCCAAGGTACTAATTAAAAAAATACGCCATTTATCGTGGTCACCTAACAGCTGCAACAGTCCAAAACATCAGTGAACTTTATGTATATAGTGTAGTATAACTAAATGGTGTATGTATTGCTACGGAGCTCAAGGCAGCAATTACAGCCCTTGCCTCAATATCAAGTACGCACCAGTGATCACTATGTAGGTACTGTATAACTGAGTGGTGTATGTATTGCTACGAAGCTCAAGGCAGCAATTACTGCCCTTGCCTCAGTATCAAGTACGCACTAGTGATCACTATGTAGGTACTGTATAACTGAGTGGTGTATGTATTGCTACGAAGCTCAAGGCAGCAATTACAGCCTTTGCCTCAGTATCAAGTACGCACCAGTGATCACTATGTAGGTACTGTATAACTGAGTGGTGTATGTATTGCTACGAAGCTCAAGGCAACAATTACTGCCCTTGTCTCAGTACCAAGTACGCACCAGTGATCACTATGTAGGTACTGTATAACTGAGCGGTGTTAGTACTGCTACGAAGCTCAAGATAGCAATTACAGCCCTTGCCTCAGTATCAAGTACGCACCAGTGATCACTATGTAGGTACTGTATAAATGAGTGGTTTTTGTACTGCTACGATGCTTAAGGCAGCAATTACAGCCCTTGCCTCAGTTTAAAGTACTCACCAGAGATCACTGTGTACGTACTGTATAACTGAGTGGTGTATGTATTGCTACGAAGCTGAAGGCAGCAATTACTGCCCTTGCCTCAGTACCAAGTATTTATTAATAATCACTATCTGTACAACTGAATGGTTTCTTTTATGCGGCTGTATTGCTACGGAGGTTAAGACAGCAACTGAAGAACTTTGATCAGTACCAAGTACACATTAATGATCACTATGTATATACTGTATAACTGAATGGTGTCTGGTAGGCGGCTGTATTGCTACGGAGGTCAAGGCAGCAATTAAGGCAAGAGCCCTCGCCACGCTACCAATTAGCCGCTGCCTCAGCGTGCAGTTTGTCACATCAGCAACAACCCCCTTTCTTGATTCATCCTTTCAATTTTATTGGCTTGTTGGAGCTACCATCTACTGATGAAAATTACATAAAAAATTTGTAATTTATTTATTATGAAAACAAAAAAAAGCTCCTAATTTTGTTGTTTTCTATACATATTACTAAACTGTTTAGTAATCCAGTATGTTTTGTATTTTTTTCTTGATAATTTATACAAATATAAGTTTGGTTTACGAATTATCGAATTTTTTTGTATTTATACATAACTTTTTATAACCAAAGCAATTTTGAATGTTTTTAGAAATTCTCTTATTGTAATCATGTTTTAATTTGGTAACTGAAAACAAATCTTAAAACATGCGGATTTACCGTACGTAAACGCATGTTTTTAAATATTGCAAAATTTTTTGGATTGTTTAACTTATTTTTTTCGCAGTAATCTTAAGAATTTTAAGCTTTGTAATTTCTTTACTTCAAAGTTTGATTATTATAAAATGTAATGCATGAAACTGAGGGAAACTATATGGCAACAGATTTTTCAATTCAATTGGAGTGTAAATTACCATATTTACATTATAATACTTTAAGTGTAACAAACATACGTAAGATTTTTTACAAACACAAATAACCAAACTGTATCAAAAATTAATGATAGATAATTTGATACAGAACAGTACAAATTTTCACATTATTATAACCGGTGAAATATACACTCTTCAATGTAGCTCTTCATATGACTACCCAAATCATTTTTAAAACATTATAGCGTCAACTGTGAAATTGATTACTTTCTTCATTTTATTAAATTTGTTGAATAATAATTTTATGTCTGTAGTTGCAGAAAATAAAAAAAAAACTATAAATTATCACCTTTTAAATAAATATGTTCTTTTATGATGAAAATATTATTCATTAATTTCCTATTTTTGGCGGTTGATTGAATATGTAAATTTGCATTCAAAAAACAAAATCACGTTGTTTTTTTCAACTTTTTAATTTAGTATGCAAAACAATATTAATTAGCAAGTTAGCAAACGATGTGTAAAATTATGTAACGCACTGAAAACAGTTAAGTTTATACAGGGTGTACATAAAGTCCTGCACGGGTATAATATTTTCTGAACGATAACAGATAAATCAACAAGATTTGGTAGATCAATACTACACCTAAAAATCTACTTTTTGAAGGAACTATCAGTTTTTCTGTAATATCATGGGGACGTCCCGCAAGGAGTCGGAAGGAAATCTTAAATAGGAGCATAGGTCAATATGCACATCATTTTAAAGGGCTTATCTAGCAGAGTTTAATGCCGTAAACCGCACTCAAAAAGATTGATCCAGTACAAAAATGGCGGCTGTTCAAAGGTTTTACTTGGTTACATTTTATTAGTAGCCATAACCCCAGTAAAGCAAAACTGCAACCAAACGAATACTGCAGCTAACTACTACATTATGCTTGTCAGTTGTACAGAAGTGAGTTAGTTATCCTCAAGGGTTACAAATTTGGTCCTAATATATTGATAACGGGGAAAACCTGATAACAGTAACGATTAGAAATCTCTTATCTTTGGGTCGCAGTTAGGACTTTCCTATTAGCCAGTCTATTCGTAGTAAGGCTATTCTAGTTTTCTTGTTTTAGTAGTGCTGTCCATCCTTTCTATCAGTGCGCTTTAGTACAAAAGAGTTTGTCGTATTGCTTGTAGTTCTTCAACTACACTATGTCGCTTGACGAACGTGAACGTATAACACTTCTTATGGATGGTTGGTTGGGGAAATAACAGACGATCACACGAGGAAAGCATGCCATTTATTTAATGACTACTTTCACGAGAGGCAGCCAATTTCTAGAACAACTGAAGGGAGAACTGTTCAACGCTTTATGGAAACAGGAAGTGTTTCCGATCGTCATAGGTCAGGAAGGCCCGCTACTGCGACAACCGATGACAACTCTTTAGATGTATTGCAGTCATTTATTGAGAATCACGCAAGAGTCCCTACGCTCAGCGGCACAAACTCATGACATCTCTGTTACGTCTGTTAAAAAAACTTCTGAAAGGGTCTAATTTTAAGCCTTATAAAGTTCATTTGGTGCACGAACTCAACGAAGGTGATTTCGATCGAGGTATAGAATTTTGTGAAACTATGATGGCCAAAATAGATCGCAACGAAATTGATGTAATCATTTATGCTGAATGGAAGCGTAAACAGGCACAATTGCCGTTACTGGAGTAGCGAAAATCCTCACTGGATACGGGAGGCACATACGCAGTATCCCACTAAATGTGAATGTCTGGCTTGGTGTGATAGGTAACCAGTTGGTGGGTCCTTTCTTTATTGAAGGAAATTTAAATGCAATATCATACCAACGTTTGCTGGAAAAATGAAATTACACCAGCACTTTGAAACATGTTTGGAGAACATATCCAAAATATCTGGTTTCAACAGGACGGAGCACCGCCACACTACGGCATCGACGTAAGAGCCTATTTAAAACACTGTTTTTTGGCAAAGGTGGATCGGAAGGCGGGGACTGTAGAATGGCCAGCACGTTTCACCAGATCTGTCTCCATTAGAATATTTTTGTTTGGGTTTTCCTTAAGGACAACGTCTACAAAACTAAGCCTCAAAAATTTAAATGAACTGAAACAAAGAATACTTCAAGAATGTAAGACGATTCCTCAATTTGATCTGCAAAATTCTGTTAATAGTTTTTATGTGCGTCTTTCCAACTGTAAAATAACCGGAGGTGAACAATTCGAACATTTACTCTGAAAAAATTCGGTAAGTAAACATATTTTTTAAATAAAAACATTTGAACAGCCGCCATTTCGTACTGGATCTATCTTTTTGAGTGCGGTTTGCGGCATTAAAACTCTGCTAGATAAGCCCTTTAAAATGATGAACATGTATTGACCTATGCGGGATGGACAGCACTACTAAAACAAGAAAACTAGAATAGCCTACTATGAATAGACTGGCTAATAGGAAAGTCCTAACTGCGACCCAAAGATAAGAGATTTCTAATTGTTACTGTTATCAGGTTTTCCCCGTTATCAATATATTAGGACCCAAATTTGTAACCTTGAGGATAACTAACTCACTTTCTGTACAACTGACAAGCATAATGTAGTAGTTAGCTGCAGTATTCGTTTGCTTGCACTTTTGTTTTACTGGGGTTATGGCTACTAATAGAATGTAACCAAGTAAAACCTTTGAACAGCCGCCATTTATTACTGGATCAATCTTTTTGAGTGCGGTTTACGGCATTAAACTCTGCTAGATAAGCCCTTTAAAATGATGTGCATATTGACCTATGCTCCTATTTAAGATTTCCTTCCGACTCCTTGCGGGACGTCCCCATGATATTACAGAAAACTAATAGTTCCTTCAAAAAGTAGTTTTTTTAAGGGTAGTATTGATGTACCAAATCTTGTTGATTTATCTGTTATCGTTCAGAAAATTATTATACCCGTGCAGGACTTTATGTACACCCTGTATAATTGCTATGAGTAAAGTTTGAGTTGTGCAGGTCAATGGTCTAGATATTTATGAAATACTAGAACTTGCGTGACTGCACTTGCAGTTTCATGTTGAATTATTGGGTCAGTTATTCATAGGCGCATCCTTTTCTGAATGGCATAACAAACATTCAAAGATAACTGATGGCCACTGGAAGATATTCCTATCTCCAGATCCACTTTAGAATAATGGGAAGTTTAAGGAGAACCCTGAAGTGGGACAGTAAAACCGTGTTTAAACACAAAACACACACACACGAACTTTTTGATCGTCCCAGTTTACTAATAAAACTTGCAATACTTTAATTCCTTAAAAGTAAATCTATGCCTACTTTGCAGACCTCCTCTGATACAGTAGGGTACAAAAATACTTCCCAATGTCTCTTCGCTATACCATCCTATTTTCTTTTATATTGAATTACTCATACATACTCCAAATTATCCCTCATTAGTGAAAACTAGGAACTTAGTTAATACCTTGAAATTTAAAGCCCTCACCTCAAATGCTTTACACTTCGAAACATAAATTGTGTAACAGCCTTGAAGTATGTAAATAATTGTTCAGGCCGTACTTGGTCTCAGAAGTGGGCAGGAATAATTTACTAGTACTGTTTGAGCCGTTTTCCCTGTAGAGTGATTCAGTCAGGTTTCTTTTACATTTTCTATTGTTGGGTTTTATTGGCTGAACTTTAGCGAAGCCTGCACTCATGGGGCTAGAAAAATGTAATTTCTGTCTTTCTGCACTATGTATCAAAAACGAATTAAACTATAGGCTTAAACTTTTTTATGTGACTTCATTTCTATGCGAGAAACAGTAAGTTAGATGATGGTGCATGTCATTCCATGGGATTTGGCTGAGCGTCAGCGAATATCTTTACATTCGTCTAATACGTAATCATGATGGCAACGAGAAAATAGCTGAATAAATAAATCTGTAAATAGGATCATTACACCCATAAGAGATTGAAACATGTGACATATTAACACATGTAGTCTAACTATCCCAAAACATATAACATCATTTTATGGTTACTTTTTGTGTTGACTCATATTATATAAACACACATATAATATTATACTATAAGTTATATAACTTATACTATATTAAGTTTATTTCAATATGCAACAGTAGATAAGAAATTACTTTAACAGTAATTTAAAAATTATTTGACAATACATATTGTTATTAACTAATATTGATGTCATAAGGTTGCAATTTTATCCAACCTATTTGAGTAATCCACCAAAGCTCGAGATCAGCTTAGTTAGAGTATTTTTGTGCAAGAAACGCCGAATGAAACATCACAGCGGTTAGCAACAAAAATAAACAGCTGATGATTGAGCAGTTGTTACTTGGATTGATTAAACATAAAGGTGGCGTTGAAGAAAAGTTCAAGAGTTCCCACCGTTCAGAAGGAGAGTTACGGTGGGTAAAGTCGGGCCGGAAATAGCTGCTAATGACGTGGTTTGTTGTGCGGAAAGAGGGCGGTGGGGTGGACCTCTGATATTGTTACTTTCCAGCTAATAACGAGCACAGTTCTCGGGGATCAACTCACTCTCTGCATTCATTTTAAAACTCAAAGGTTACCTCAATGGTTTATAAAATTTGTCCAAAAACGTTATACATTCTACGTGTACAAATTACTTCATGTTTTATAGATCAATATTTTAAAGAATCTTAATTAATCTATTCTGTAACACCGAAATACAACCAATAACATGAAATGGTAAAAGGCAATGTGCAACTACTAACTAGATCCTACTTGGTTAACCCCAAAGAAAAATGGATTACATTGAAATCCACGAAAGTAACTCTAAACTGGCATGTTGTATCAACATTAACACTTAATGTTAACCAGAATGACTTCTCCTGTTTTCGAGCTCTTACATACTACTTTGACTAAGTGGTTAAGTAGGGAACTAGCACAAGTAAACATCAGACCATTGAGAGTCGCTTTCAGAGCCGGATGTTTTCCACTATATGACGGACGCAAAGCCTCCTATGCTGAATCTGGCTTGAGTATGACCTGGTACTAATTATTTAAATAATTAATTATACACCTCTGTTGTAGTGCCAGATCAAATTGAGAACATGCAATCTTTGAATTTCAACATTATGTCAATATTTGTGTTTCAAGAGTTATGATGTATATAATCATAAACGACTTCTATTCAACTGAATACTAAATATTTATAAGACCAGGAGACTTTGAAAACAACAATGAAACTGTTACTATGTAGTATCATCAGCTGCGATGAATAAAGTAAAGTAACGGCTATTGTAGCTTGGAGTGTAATGAATTTTCTCGGATCGCTGGCAGCAAGGTTGGCTCGGCTGCAATCAGCATGTAAATACTCAGATTACAGTTACTCTGAGTAACCAAAGTACAGCCCACAGTGCAGTTTACTCTGTGTATCTTTAATAACTAAGAACCAAGTAGTGAAGTATCCCGGTCTCGTCCGGATGTGATATCAGCCGCAACAAAGGGATTTTAAGCAGGTAACGCTCCAGTAGAAAAGTTACAACGATGGGCAGGCTAGAGGTAAAGTAACGGCTATTGTAACCAGAAATGTAATGCAGTTTCACGGGTCGCTGGCGGCAAGGTTGGCTTGGTTACAATCAGCAATGTAAATACTCAGATTACAGTTACTCTGAGTAACCAAAGTAGAGCTCGCTGTACAGTTTACTCTGTGTAACTTGGGTAACTAATAAAGTGGTGTAGTATCCCCGGTCTCGTTAAGGTCTACTTTATTTCTCATTTTTATCGTGAGTCCTGATTGATATAAGGATTAAAGGAAAATAAGCTAAGCATAAATTTTTGTTGAGTATATATTTCTTAATGTACAATTATTATGGCAATAATTCCATGGAAATGACAACTATTGAAGGTAAATGTATTTTTCGAACATTTGACATCGTTCATTAATACATAAATCAGTAACTAAAGAATACGGGTCACAATAGACATGAATTCAATAATTAGCCACGGACAACACTAACTTCTTTAGTTTGGTGATTTTGATACACAATGTCATGTTTGTGTGAGACTTATGCATTTCTCATCGCTTTGATGTGATTATTTTAAAATGTCACTGACCCTACGTATACCAACTCCACCCGATAACGCTCTGTATTGAACTCCCCCTCCAAACACATCTTCAAGAAGCACATCTTCCTCATCTGTCGCACTGTATGAAAGCTCAACTGTAAGCTGGGAGCATTATCTGTCCCGCAGACATTAGGATTATTTCTCAGAATCTGCCCGAAGAGGGGATTAACATCCCTGTTGACCTACCTGGTGCCTGAAGATTTATTTTATACTATTTTGTAGTTTTGTGTCAGTTAGCCACCGGAGGAAGATATCACATTGCATATTGAAACATAGAATTACTGATTTCTTGTATCACTGAAAAAAGGCAAATGTAAAAACTTAAATGTAAACTTGGACTACATGAAAACGCAAATAATATTGAAAAATACGAACGTGTGTACATGGAACTATTTGAACGACAAAATCTCTTCAGGACAAAATGAAAATGAGACTTTGTCGATTCTGACTTGTACAGGGTCCCCAAAGAAATCTTATGACTAAAATTTGCTCAATTTCCAACATGCGTTAATTCCAACCCAATTCCGATTGGTTTAATTGGCTCCATCTACACAAATGCTTAGTAAATGATTTCGTTACAACTTCTACTAAATATATTTCTTTGTTTAAATAAAATTATACCTTAAAGTAATGGGCTTCATAAAATCCACACATTTTAAACTGCAACGTATAACTTTAATAACAGTATGATTGCAGTCTATCTTTAATAAATTAGTTGATCCCAATTTGCACCGGATAGATTACTTAAAGATAATTTTAATACAAATGATTTACTGTGCTCATTTTGACCATAAATATACACTCCAAAAAGAACACTTGCATCTCGAATACAATGTTTTAAAAATAAAATGTAATAGTACAAAGACTATAGTTTTTTGAAATTTATTTCTAACTATATTTAATTCAATATAGATAGCATTTCATCAGATCGTGCTGTAGGTAGGCTTTAGAAAGAATCTATTACGGTTACGATGAAAGTCTGGAAACTTGTTTGCACGTAGGGGTTTAGTTAAGTATCACGTTCCTCACTTTTGATACAACTAACCACAGGTGGGTGGTTGTAAAATATCCTAAGTGCAAAGTTTCTCTCAGTGTAAAGATGGTGCAAATAACTGGTTAATATCTTAACTCAACAAGTGTCTGCGAGGTACAAATGGATGAAGATGTCTCATCTCGTCTTGTGAAAGAAAGAAGTGTAGCTCAAGGGACATGCTTTCTCTCTTTTGTGTACTCGGTACACTGCAGACTTTTCTACATGTGTGAAACATTGAAACATTAATTCAAGATGTCAGTCGAGCCTACCCTATTATCCACAGTCAATTTTTGAGTGAGGAAAAAGATAATGATGTGATTATTCATACAGCCTTGTTATTAATATGGACATATAAAAGCATCTAAAATGTTAATAAATAAAAAAAAACAATCTAGGTGTACATTTTAAAATGTAACGAGTTGTATGCGGAACTCTTTGTGTCATCGTAGACGGTGATGTATTTTTTGATCATACAGTTAATTTCAACATACAAATTATGCCTTAACAAACTTTCGGGAAACAAATATTTAGACAAATATATATATATATTTAGAAAAATATAAAAAAACAAAAATTCTCTCATGAAGGTAACGTAATATAATAGGTATTTTTCTTTATATCGGCCTGTGTTTTTCTATTAAGTTTCTTATCTAAAAAAACTAAGCTACATACTTGGGCAAAGCTACAAACTAAGAGTCATTGGTCTTATTGATAATGTAAATCATAATTTACAGACTGGCGGCAGCTTACATATTTTACCAGGGATTAACTAAAATAAAGTTTAAAAGAACTCATGTTTGCTAGCAAAATTAAATATCATACAATTTACTATACTAATTAAATAATAATAACACATAACCAAACAAAATTAAACTATGTACTTTATAACGTCGAAAACGTGTCTTTATTCTGCATGTTTAATCACTTAAAAAACTCTTATTATAGTTTTGAATCACACTATACAATACATATTTCAATCAGTTTTGCCACAGACTGCCAATTGCAGCTCGTTCAATGTCGAGTTCTCTTAGTGCTCAACTATTGTTACCCTGCTGACAGCAACAGGATCTGCAGAGATTATATCGGAAGAATACAAAGGCTCCCAGATTCTGCTTTACGGTTTGTATACTCGTACAAGCTGCTTGTGTCGACAAATCATGCTGTATCATTATTGTTCCTGGAGAGCTGTGTGAAAGCTGCAAGCTTGTTACACTTATATCAGAATATTAACACTGGGATGGCCGAAATATACAGCTGAGTATCTTATCTTCTACAATATCAGAATATTAACACTGGGACAGATGAATTATGTAGCTGAGTATCATATCTTCTAGAATATCAGAATGTTTACACTGGTACAGATGAATTATGTAGTTGAGTCTTATCTTCTAGAATATCAGAATATTAACATCTTGACAGATGAATTATGTAGTTGAGTATCATATCTTCTAGAATATCAAAATATTTACACTGGTACAGCTGAAGTGTGCAGCTGAGAATATCAGAATATTAACATTGAGATGGCTGAAATATACAGCTGAGTATCTTATCTTCTAGAATATCAGAATATTAACACTAGGACAGCTGTAATATACAGCTGAGTGTCTTATCGTCTACATTATCAGAATATTAACACGGGAACCGCAGAAATATTGGTAGCTGAGTATGTTATCTTTTAGAATGACGTCACTCTTGCCAAGACTCGTAAATAGCTCAACGTTTCACAGGGGGTTAAAGATTAATCGGTTAGGTAGAGGGATGATTATTTTCGAAAAAAATATTGTAATATTGATTTTATATGAAAGAGGTATGAATTATCAAATGTAAAAATCTAATTTCATGCAATAACTATAAGAAAAATTAAAAGCTCTAATTATTATTCGGGAAATGTAGATCCAAGTCTATGAGCTCATTGGGCGAAAGAGATGATTGATATTTATTTGGAATAATTTCGGTTTACCTGGAGAGTAGAACATTGGTGCGCATACTAGTACTTCTCTTTACTCATTTTATCCTCTAGAGTACTTTTTACGACACTTTCAGCTTCTAACAAAAGGTTTCTCAACTTAGTTATTGTTGGATTGCTGGGTGGTTCAACTTCTGAGTAGGCAACCTGAAATTATCTAATTGCGTCTGTAACGTTGCCAAAAGCAGTGGCCCACGCACAACACTTCACTTTTTGTTCAACATTAAAAGCCATTTCTCGAACTTCAATATCAGTAAAACTGTGATGGAGGAGGTTAGGTTATGTTTTTATAGCACAAGCAATATGCTTCAATCAAACAGCTGTTTCCAACAATGAGCGTTATTAAATAGCTGTTCTTTAAAACTGCAACGCAGTAATAAAATCAGGTAATTCTAGAAATGAATTTTCATAGAAAGCAAAATAAAATAAATGTTCAATATGTTAATATTTTGTTTCTGTAGTTGTTAATTTTTACAGAATATTTTTTAGTTGTGTATTTAACTTATCGTAAATATTGCAGTCGTATATTTAATCGATTTGAGTTTTGTGTTCCTTTCAAGGAAAATCTACTAGCATATTTACAATCGTTTTGAGATCCTGCATAAATCTTGAAATTATAGAAATACCAACTGTAAAATCAAACCAAAATGACATAGAACTCCTTCATATTACGTCATAAGTGTTAACACTAAGAATACTAACAAAGCTAACAAACTGCAAATTTATAATTTCTCCTCCTAGCCTAAGACAGTTCAAGTGTTACTGAATTCTTTTGAGCTATTCAATACAAATTAAGTTTAGACGGAAATTTGAATGGAAAATATATCTACCAATAGCCTTATTTTATTTCATGAGTCCTATGTCTATGATCTTCCTGTTATGGGACAGAAATTAGCTATGAAGCCACAAGTAACTTCTAATATTTATATACAAACTAGCTGTTTCCCGCGACTTCGCACGCGTCTCTTAAGCTTTGCCCGTATATTTCTTTGCCTTCAAATAGTGTTTGGATATTTTAATATACGTAACTACTGTGTTGTAATTGCAGTTTATAATGTGCAGGCGCTTTGATAACTTTTATATCTTGCAGTACAGCCTGGTGGTTAGTTACATCAATGGGCATTGCGTATAAACCTTCTACATAGAAAAATACAAATTTTTCATAGTGATCGGTCCAATAGTTTCTGAGTCTATAAAGGACAAACACACAAACATTCATTTTTATATATTATGATTGCAGAAACAGTTTAAACAAAATTTGTCGTTTCTCTTAAGCTTACTCTATGCTTTAAAACTATAAGTGTAAAGAAATTTATATATAAATATATTTTTTGTCGCATTATATATGTTTACAAAGAACAGCTGATTAAAAATTTGAAAAGACTCTTTCACTTAATAACATATGTTTGCTGCAATGCATTTCTTACGGGTATTTCTGTAACCAGTGGGGCGGAATCCTGAATCGGGAAAGGGATAAAAAGTATCCTATAACCTTCTACGGATCAAGACGAACAAATTTTAAAAAAAATTAGGCGAATCCGTCCAGCCGTTTGTGAGTGATGCTGTTACACACGAACAGTTTCATTTTTTATATATATAGATATTGTAATGATATAAAACCGTAATAATAACAAGTAGTACCTGACCTCTACGAGTTGTTAGGTAATTTCCCTCTACTAGTTCCCTCCGATTCTAAAAGCAATAAAGGTGGATCAAGCTGACTCCCCGCACTACTGTTTAATTACATTGGCCTGAAGATGCACATGCACAGCGTCTACCTCTGTAAAGGGTGATAAAAGTCTAACACTCAACATGAAGTAGTGGGGGATTGAACGTATTCAACGATTACACCTCACAAATTCATTTATTTGTCAAATGTGTTTTGTATGTATAAAGGTATTTAAAGATAAAACACAAATTAATTTTCTTTTACAAATATTTATTTATAAACTATTTGTAAGGAATACAATTATTGGCTGATCAGTAGCTAAGCCACAACTTTTTATTTAAGGGTTGAAAATTTTCATTTCTGTTTGTATATCTGTCTACATTATTGTGTTTTTATTATTGTGTCCACACAATATGTAAAAAAGGGACTGATCTATTGACTTGAAATTTTACGTATAGCTTCGTTTATATTTAGCCCAAAAGCGAATTGGATGATAGTGCGTTACTGCATAAGATTTGGCTGAGCGTTAGTGAACATTTTTAGATTGGTCTTATAGTTACTATGGTTGCAACAAGAAAGTCGCAGAGTAAATACATTTTTTAAGTAAACTGACTACAATCATATTTAACACATGACATTTCAACATATGACACAGTAAAATATGTACTTGACATGTATGTAGACTTGACATTTAGCGTGCAGCTCAGCGATGCATGTTACGCGACATGTAGTAATTATCTCATGGCACTAATAAATTAAAAGAGGGTTAACTAAGAATGTATGTATGAAAAAATGCAATCTCTTTAATTTTATAAAGTATAGAAATTCAAATTTTGTGATGGCAAGAATTCGCATGCAATACCAAATTTTGGTTCTGTCGACCTTGGAGAGAGGTGACATAGATTCTATTGTATTGAAATAATCGCCATTAATGTAAACAGTATTGTAGCTTTATATTAATTGTAAATTAGAATCAAAACATTACATGTTTTGCTACATTACCTCGTTTTCGTTTTAATTTCTTCTTCATTTTCATATTTTAGTATTAGATCAAAAATATGGTATTGCTCGTTCATGTAACAACTTAAAAACAAAAATAAAGGCCCTTTAGTAAGTTTACAATAAAAAATATTTTTGGAATTAATTTGGGGAATAAAAATTATCTGACCAATATAAGTGACCAACTGATACTTAATTGTTTTTGTTTTTTCAAATAATTTAAAAATCTAAGATGTCTGTAAAAACTGTCGTTAAAACAAATTGGTTTAATTAAAAACAGTTTTTAAAATTAGCAACGGTTCTTTTTTCTTTAAGTAACTTTGGAAATATTTTCCTACAGTATAGCCTTATAGTGATTTTAAAGACAAATAGCAAAATAAACAATTGTATAATTCAAAACTATTCATTAGATTTACATCAAATTCACTATACTTGTTGAACGAAGTGTTCACTTAAATGTGTTATCTGAAATAAAAATGTTTGTCAGCATTTTACAGGCTTTAACCGATAATAACAGGTGGACCAAAAATTAAATATCAGTATTTATTTTATGTTTAATTGGCCATGTTTTACGCGTTACATTGTATTTCATAGATTGTTTTTCCATTTTATACGACAAAGCTGTACGAGCGATTGTTTACGTCATCTAAATTACTATCATCAACTGCAGTCAATAAATATGTGTCTCCGTAAATTTTTTAGACAACATAACAAATATTAAGCGACTCGTATAACACGAACACATCAGTATACGTCAAAATAATATTTATGATTATTGAGTAGGCCATTTAAACTCAATTTTATAGATTTCGCATTTTCACATTTTATACCTACGTTAAAGTGTTCTACGGTGTAAGTAAAAACCTACTACTTAAATGAATTTCAACAATAATATAAGTCTAGAACTCCAATAACTTAATCTTTTTAACTTAGTAATTTAATGTTCAACAATCTTTTCATTCAATGATATTGAATCAATGTCTTAATTTTCTGTTACAGCTCTAGCATAAACATGTATACATGTAACTAAATTTCGTCAATAAATTTGTTTTTTCTACAATAACAAATTAAGACATAAAATTGTAATGAGCCATTATAAAATTGGAATTTATGCTTCTTAGATTTTATATCTAATTTAAAAGTTAACTTAAACAGCTGATATATAGATATCGAACTTTATCTACTTTTCAGGGACAAACTGACAAAAATATTTATTTATTTAGAAAAATTAATTCGAAAATCCACATAATTATAAAATTTTTTAAAGTTTACGATATTCAACGGGTTACGTTTTTCAATAATAAATTCAAGAAGGAAAAACAAATCTCAACGATGAAACTAAACTGCGATATTTATTTTTTTATCCTAAATATTTTTGGGGGAAACTGCCCAAACCACTTCCATATTTTGTGTTTACCATACAAAATAATAACCAACTCTTACTGTACTAAGATTGTCGAGTGCATGTTGGTTATATGAATAAATAACATATATTTACCCATAATCTTATAAACTATTAATTAAATCTTTAGTTTTTCATCAAGATGCCTGACCATGTAATGTCATTCAATACATCTGCAGCACAGCAAATTATATGTCTTTTCCTATTTGCAGGCGTTCAATTTAGAAGCGCTTTGTTTTCATAGCATTTTTATGATATTTTATGTACTTTTCACAACTTTAAACTTACTTAAATGATTCACTTTTGATAGCCTTTTGAAATATTTCCAGATAAAATCCAGAAATAACTATTAGGTACCTAATTTATTTTAAAGAAGCAGGGAGTTTATTTGATATGGGAGTGCATTTCGTAAAATCAAATTACACTATACACACTGGAAGAGAGAATCCTTCATAAAATGTTGTTAAAATACAATAAGGGCCATTCAAGACCTGCTTGGTCTTGAATTGTGTTTTCCTCAATGTTACTAGATGTGTAACTTAAGTGAGCATGAGAGAGTACGCAGACCCCCACGGGTTGTCCGTGTACGCCCTCTACACGTAACCTTCATCAGTGGGAGTACGTCGCTCCTTTGATCACTCTCACTCAGCTTCTGAGGTGTCCACAATTGTTACTCTGCCTGGACTATACACCTACAAGTTCCATATATCCGCAATTTCTGCAAATTTTGTCTACGAACAATTGTTCCTAATCCTGGCTATTGGAAGCGTGACTTACTATAAAAGTTATATATTTTCCCTCCAAATCATCCCTCCCCCTCACCACGCTCTTCTCTTGTATCAAATATTGGAGCGTCATAAATTTATATTACGGTTCTAACCATTATTATGTGGATTTTAAATGTAATTTAGTCCAACAGAAACTAAATTTTTAGTCATATTGTGTTTTACATCTACATTTTCCTTGATTATCTATGTTGTATTTTGTAAATAATGATAACTTTAAAGTGATTATTATATTGGGAACTGTACAGTACTATATAGAGAGTATATAGCACTTGTATAGTTAAATGTAAGACTTTTGTTGATATTCCAACGGATATAGTTAACTTGGATTTGTTTCATTAATTGAAGAAAATAAGGTATTCAAAAACTGGGAAAACATGGAGAATGCAACAAAATTTGAGCATTTTACTTTTACTTTTTAGGCTTTAACACACGTTGTTGTACACAAAGTGTGAATTCCGTTTTAAAAATATTTTTTCGTATGTTTTATATTACAATCAGGTTTTAATTGTCAGAAATATCACTCACGTTCTTGTGTTTGGTAAGCTCTTGGGATATGAGATGGCGATAATCAAGTTCATCACACTCCATCGTTAGTGGTTCTATTGGTTACACCAAGCAATTTCTTGTATCCTCGGTCTTACGAGTCCATTAGTTATCACCTAAATTCCACAAACAATTTTTCAGAACATTAAAGGACGAAATCCTGCAAAACAACAATTTTTAACAGCATTTTACTGCCTTGATAGTTTTGATGCCTTCATCAAATATTAACATTTCTATATATTTTATCACTCAAATCGGTATTATGTACTGTATACACAAACAAAAGCAAACAGGGAAAGCGGTGGTAAAGTAAGCTAGGAAAGTAATTAAATTAAAAGTAATTAATTATAGTCGATCCATTAACTACAGAAGCTGGACAACATACACCATACAGGCAATGGCAGACTTGTGATTACAGATTGGATCTTGTTTCTTGTCTCCAATAGTTTTTAGAGTTATCGAGTTACCCTGCAAAACTTCGTATTACGGTGCAAACTTTGTCTAAAAGGTCATATTTCATTACATTTCAGCTTATTGTCTTTTGAGTCAAAGACGTTATTTGTTTCTTCGGCTTATAGAGACAAATCATTTTGCTGTGAAAGTAACTTACTTCAAGTTATCTCATCTCATCTTCTTTACTCATCAAAGTTGTCTGAAGGGAATATAATATTATTCTTCAACAAATATATCGAGAGTGAAGTATCTTATTGTACTCATAATCTGATTATACTTTTCAATTTTTTTACTGATGTCAATACATTTTGACTTCTTTGGTAGATTTTGTTTTGACGATGGAAAGTTTGTGCAGGGAACCTGAATTTTCGAAAATTTGCCATCAATACGTGAGAAATAAACCATACCACTACATTCTGAGATCTTTGGAATCTGGGTTCCTCCTCAGATGGATAGCTGAAATGAATGGAATGAATCTTTTTAATATGGTGTAAATACCTTAAGGAAAGTACTACGGAGAACGGCGAAAAGTTTAATCTAGCCACTGACTCCTGATAGATTGATCGTATGTAAAAAGCCCAAGGTTTAGAATTTATAATTAACTTTAAAACCGTTTATTAATAGGACATCGTTCTAGTTTTCATACCTCTATGAAGAGATAGGTCTTTATATCATTATAACTTATTTACTCATTAGTATCATGTCATAAATCATTTACGGCGTTTATTGGCATGAGAACCTCAATTATTATTAGGACATCTTTACTGTAAAACGTAAACATCTTCAATTTACTTAAGATTATCTCATTGTTTGTTGACATTTCGATGTAAATCTTTCCTAAAAATCGTTAATCCATATATCGATAGAAACAATAAGATCAAGCAATGAAAAAATATACATAACTTTGATAAATTAATGGATAAGCATAAGTGTTTTCATATACTGTACGGACCTAATGCAGAACATCTAAATTTCACTAATATAATAAATGAACCTTTTAGAGAAGTAAAGTGAAAGAAAGCACTAAAACACTCAGATATTGTATAAAGTACATAAATGTACAGGTTTAAAATTAATATCAGGTTTCTTGCACGGTTTCCTGCACTGATAAGGTGAAAAGGCCAACTAAACCCCGATCGAGTGAGGTTTTACAATGACCGTGGGCAGCAAGCCTTATCAAACGACCGGGCAGCCAGAGACTGCTCATAGATTCTATTCCGAGCGGGATTGACGACCTAAACGTGTTAATGGCGCCATAACCGGACCATTACGGCCATTATTTGACGCGGCAAATGGCGACACCATCTAACTTATCTTTGTGGAGACGTCTTCTTAATGGCGGCCTCCTTTCAACAAGTCGCATTTGTAGAACTTTGCATTCAAACTTCTGCAATATAGACGCCATTAGAAAATAATGATGGTTTGAATATGAATCACTATATTAATTATGGAATGGCCCTACGGTGCAGTCCAATAGGAATAAATAGCCAATAAAAAACAATATGTGATAATCCCTGGAAAAAAAAAACAAAAAATGTTTTATATCACTCATATGTAATTTAAATGAGCACATATAAATTCCTCTACGATATTTATTCAAATATTTACGCAGAGTTATTTTATTTCAAAAAACCTTCATTCTCTGCATGTGCAATATTATGGAATAAAATGGAATACCTATTATGGATATGCACATAAGAATGGAATAAAAGAAACAAGAAATGTATTGTCATGATGTACACATTGGGTTTGGAACAACAGTAAACAATTGATGCTTTACCTATATCATGTTAGTGCCGACATATATACTGTATTGCCAACGTCAGGAACAGGTCGATATATCTGGTCACGCAACCTGCAGACCTCGTGGTCAACCTTAAAACTGTCACTGACTGGCCTAAACTTCTATTGTCAACAATACAGACTTTACCGTCAATACAACACTGAATTGTTGATGTTTTACTTAATGACAGTGCCAATATTATGGCCAAAATGACTAATAAATCTGTATATTTCATCACGCAACCAACAATCCATGTAGTGAACCTTGAAACGTATATTCTTCTACTATCGACAATGCCGTATTTACCATAAATACAACACTGAACTATTGACGTTAAACTTTATCTCCGTACTGACATATATACTGTATTGTCAACATTACGGAAATGACGTTATACCTGACCGTGTGTAAACCTGTTATCCTCGTGGTAAACCTTAGAACTCACTGACTGACCTTTGCTGATGTAAACAATTAATGTTAGTATTCACAAACAAACACACACACAAACGTGCGCGCGCACGCACGCACACACATACACATATTATATTATATTGACGTCACGAGCAGGTCGATATATCTGGTCACGCAACCTACAACCCTCGTGGCTGATCTTATATCTATCACGTACTGGTCTTTACTTTTACCTACAACAATCCCAACTAACTCAAACAAAATACTGTGTTATTGGTGGTTTACTGGTCTGTACATCAATTCCACTTTACGACAAACACAACAATAAATAACTGATATATCACACCCTACCAGTGCCAACAGATACACTATTTTGTAAACGCCAGAATATATCGAAATATTTGGTTACTGATTATCTGGTAGCCTTTGCATTTAGCATGAACGAACGATCCCACCTTTACCACAAACAATACTACTAGGCTTTGCTTTACAGGTCTGTACGCCGTGTTACTGCCAACATGTATTTGTTACCTACATACGTCACGAAATTATTGATAAAGAGCCATGAAATATGTTTCAAATAATCGGCTCTAATTAATTGTTTAAGTAATCGCTTTGTTAACCCATAATGTTGTGATTCTCACTAACAATGCGGAATAATACGAGTACTGCAGTACGCGGGCATTTACTGTCACGGCCTTTAAAATATCACGTAAAAACATGTTTTTTTTTTTTTTTTAAATGAAGGCTAAGCTAACGACTGGGAGTTTTCAATGGCTGTTTAAATAGTAAACACTGCTGATGTTGTTTCGTTAGTGGTTATGAGCGTGCTATTAGCATATTTAAATTTAACTACCGATGGAGAGTGTGTTAGCACCGGCTTGCTATACGAGACTACAATGTCACTGTAATGGATAGGTCGATACCATAGTCAAGTAACCTCTATTCGAAGTCGAACATCTACTACTAGGCTTACTGTCCAATGGAAGAATTGCTAGTCGTTGTCTTTCCTTTTAATGTAACTAAAAACCCACACACCAGTAATGTAAGCAATTTCTCCGTTTAACAAATTGAATAGCCTTTTCTTTATTCATATTTTATAACAAAACAAATTATTGTAGTCGCGTAATACATGCTGATTGCAAGGAGGCTAAGCAATTCTTAAGAATGTGAGTGTGTATAAGAGCAGATAGTTTAGGTATTCACACTAAACGAGTATTTAATAAAATTGGCTTACTATAAAATATTCAATAACAGTTTTTTAAATAACAATTTAACTCTCTATAATATATAATCATAATCATCAATTAAACTGAAATTGGATTGAAAATCTATTAAACGTTCATACAACATTCATACAGTAAATACAATATTGTTACAGTAAGTTTTCTCAAACTACTTACTAGGCACTAAACTGTTGCATCTATCTCTCAAAAGTCTAAGTAGCTCTCCACATCCATTTGCTGTTAAGATATTTCACGTTTGAATCCATCTATACATATATTTTTGTAGAAGTGTAAAAGATATACATAATAAGTTTTTATGAAATTAGTCGAGACGGTGAGTAAAGTATTCCTAAAGCTCGTTAAAATAAAATTAAGCGAGTTCACTATTGAATGGGTTACACGGAGGAAACAAATTACAGAGATAAGTATCAATTTGAGTTGAGTAAGCACCCTACTTAATTTTACGTAAAATTGATAGGAGTAACACATTTTGTATGAGATAATCTATTGCTAATTATGCTAGTTTTGGCAGTCGTGTAAATGGAAAGGAGGTTAGAGTAAAATACCAAACTATAGATTTGTTCCTAATTCAGTTTTTACCTTACAAACTTTACAACGCCGGCTGCACTGCAGTCATGTTGATTTTTAGGTCTATAATAACAATATTAAACCTCATTCACAAGTAGTCAAACCTTGATTTAGTCAAATAATTATGGGATATGTTTAATTTAAAAAAGAAAACTAATACATATCCAAAACCCTTTTTATTTTTCATACTTTTAAAAGTTATTCAGAATAAAACTCAAATAACTTTGTATGCCATTGTGTATTTAAAAGTATACTCTCCATAACGAAAATTAAAACTTGTTTGGATGTTTATTGATTATACGAGTTTATGTTTATTGATTACGTTTAAAATATGACATTTTCCATGATTCTACTATTAAAATTAAGGAGATAAAATTGCATTCTAAATATTGCTCTTATGAGCATAGAACTTAAGGTCGTTTTACCGGAGATGGCTTTTAAACACACCGGAGGACTTGTATGTAGCAGATATTTCAGTGTCGACCAACGAATTAATAGCCTGAAATGGGGGAAGAGGAATTGTGTCTGAAAAAAAATTTAGGAGTACAATGCAAATGACACTCGCGTCAGTAAGGGGATGGGCTCGATTATACAGAAATCTAAGAAGACATGAAGACTCCCTCATTTATGGGAAGTCGTGTCTAATTTATCTACCTCTATCTTCTGATAAATTTAATGGAAAGGATGAAGGAATATATCCTCAATTAAAAGTACGAGGTCATGATTCAGTCATCTTAATTGCAAATATCAACTCGATCGGTAAAATTATACATGACACAATTTATTCCCAGTATAATTAAAAAGACTGATTGACAGGTAAAAGATCACAAAGCAATTAACCCATTTTGTATTTAAAACATATTTTATTTTACAAATATTTTGTAAAATTAATTAGTTTACTTTAAACCATTATATTTGAAAAATTTTAATTTAATGGTGATTACTTAAGCACTTTCTGATAGGTTTTTTTATCCAGAAAACTGGATGCTGTAAAACTACGATATTAAAATTTATTTCTCACATCCTTTGTTTTGTTTTCACAGAGTAGGGCGTACGACAACCACTAATCACTCAGAGGTATGACAAAGCACCCCTTCAATGAAGGAGGGAGGCTGTCATCATTATTTTGCTTACAATGCTGTAAAATTGGTTTCTGTCGTTTGCTCAAAATTATAACGTCGACTAGTGACTGGAAAATGTTATAAACTGACACTTCTATGTTTATTATTATAAAGTTTCCGATCTATCCTGTCTTCGTCCTAGCCGGGATTTACGAGATAATGATTGCCATCTTTATTTTGTATTATAATAAAGATGTATGCCCTTAAACTATATGTACTTCAGTTATTGGTGACCGAGTTTCTAAAGATGTTACAATGAGCAATCCTACAACGTACCTGTAATGTGTAATTTGTATCATGAGTATTAATTATAAAGAGATACTCTATGTACTACATAAAACCCAGATAGACTTAGACACGTATGTGTAATGATTATAAATTAGGCAACCTTTAATGATATAACAATATTTTAAACAGCACATTACATGGAGTATGGGGTAACCTTTTTCAATGTGTTTCACCATATTCTAGCCATTATTCATAGCAGGTTTTTTAACGGATTAAAAATTAATTTTTATAGTTTTTTAGTATATAAGAAACATTTTATTTTACTATATTGTATCTTACATAAGAGGAGTGGTGGCATGAAATTCACCAATAAAAAATATTGTCAAACTTGTATGTTTAGTGTCGATATTTATTGTAAAGGTACGAGTAAACCGTTATGCGCTGAGGTCGAGGTGTATCTTATTTCCGGTGTGTAGAAGTCCTCTTATGGGGTGGGAGCCTACCAAGCTGGCCTACAGTCGGTCGTGTATTTTCTAATCTTATACTATACTAAAGGTGGGCGTGAATCTACTAATCTTGTATCGTACTAAAGTTGGCAGTGTGCCTAATAATCTTGTTCCGTACTAAAGTTGACCTTGTAACTACTAATCTTATTGTACTAAATTATACAGTGTATCTATTCATGTTGTACCGTACCAAAGCTGGAGAGTGTCTAATAATCTTATACCGTACCAAAGTTGGGTGGGTATCTACTAATCTTGTTCCGAACTATTGATCATTACGATAATCTTTTAAGCTCAGACTAAACTTTTAACTTTGAAAAGGTTTTCATTGAATTTTGCCTAGACACGTGGTAGGTCCGCAGTCAATTATAATAGAGTATGATTACTCCATTAAACTTTCCTTTAAGTAATGGGTTTTTCCGTTAAGTATAGATGAAATTAGTGTCTTTATAATTTTCATTATATTTACATCCATATTTCTTAAAAGTGTTATGTAATAATAGATGATTTAGTTACGTTCATTTCACTTTTTTGCATTTATTATAAATCGTTTTCATTAAGACAAAAATAAAATAATTTTAAAACTGTTTAAATGTTTTACTTCCACTTCTATTTTCTAAAATTAAAGATAAAAATTAATACGATCTGAGGACAAAAGAAGCATTATTATTTCGACAGGGCTAAGTGAATTATTGGCGCGTTCTTTAACACGAGATGTCCGTGTCTGCCTGGGAGATGTATGACAGAGAGAAGGAGGAATGTGTGTGATGGAGTCTCGAGATAGAATCCGTCACCGTCACAATCTTTAATCACTCCACTAATCTCTCTTACACCGAGCCAAATCTGATCTTATCTAACATTGATATCCTTTAATCCCTCGCGCATTAGTTTGAAGTTGACTCATTCGTTGGAAAACAGTTTTAATTATAAGTTTTGTGTTGAAATAGGTTCTCATTATGTTGTTTCAGTTTGAATCTTTCGCTAAGGACTACAACAATTGTAACCAAAGTTGTAAGTTGGCGCAGAGTAAGCTCTACCATTGAGTGCAGAAACTTGCTTAACGAATAAATGTATTATTCTTGACTGTTCGTTTGTATAATATTGGTTTTAACTTTGTGAATAGAATAATTATCCTTGTAGAGATAAAGTGTAACATCAACTCTAGTTTTATTGCACATTTAAACGTGAGTGACTTAAATACAATCTTATCTCGACTTCCAATTGATTTATTGGTTCATGTTTTTATGTTAGTCCCACAATATGTTTCTCAGAATTTCTAACAAAAATCCCTACGCTTTAAACATAACTGTGAGGAAAGTAAATCCTAATACTACCTAAAATGTTTTAAATGTTCACCAAAGCTAATAAATTCCCTGATTTTACAACAATATTGTGTTGATGTATTGATTTTAATTTAATCACGATATTTACTTTTACATATGCTATTGTAACGCTATGGTGTTCAACGTTATTGTTCTATACACTGTTTTATCTACAACTATGCAATATATGCTATAAAATTTATTGGCCTATGGGCCTATGCTGTGTCACTATTGTACACTGACTTATAGAAGATGGTACACCGGCATAGCTGACGCTGAGGCTTAAAAAAAAAACAAACAGCTGTTTGTAGTCGGTGAGGAACAGCTGTTAGCCCGCGTGTGAAGTTGCAGCTGAGTGTTAACACTGTTGGTAGCTTAAATTATTAACACTCTATGGCCAGATATTGCATTTAATCTGACATTGCGGTTACACGCTTTCTAGTGGCAAACGAACGAGACAGCAATTATATTTTTTTAATCTCATTTAAGCCTCAACGTCAGCTATGCCGAGCTTCGAAGTGCACTGGTTTTTTTATTAAAGTACAAAGTACATGATTGGACCTCCCCGGGATTTGAACCCGTGATCTCTCGAAGAGCCGAAACTATAACCATTAGTCTACGGAGGAGGACCTGTTGTATTAAGTAAACTCAATAGCACAAAATATAAACCTAAGAATTTAATTCTTAAAATAAGCTCGTAATAAGAATTGAAAGTTTGAACAGATTAAACAAATTAAAAAACCTATTTATTTTGGTAGTACTATCTATTCCGTAGTACCGTCACCAAACAGGCTTTACCGAATAAAATCCCCGTATGGATTCAAGATTTCTGTTCTTTTTTAAAGGCGGACATAGTTACAGTACTCATAATTTTATAATAAGACAGTTGTAGTTAAATAAATAGTAGTAGATTATTGGAAAGTTTACTAGATTAATCGAGTGCAAAAGCTAGGCTTTTACCCAAAAGATATTATTAAATTTTACAGTGTCTATAACACTATTTTTTAAAGATCTAGAATGAGAAAATATTTACGTCCCAATTTTTTAAATTATATTAGTATGAAATCATCAGTTTTATATAATTGCTTGGATTATTGTGAACTATAATATTGAAATAGTTGAATCAGGAATAATTGATACATATTATATGTCTACATTTCTTCTTACAACTTTTGCTTTCTTTTAGAGCTTACTTTCTAAAAACTATGGAAATATCAAAGTAACAATGAAATTACTTAATAAAATTAGCATTAACACTTTCAAACATTACCGCATTGAAGTATAAAGTAAGTACAATATTTGAGTTTTTAATTGTTAACTTAATCAAAATCATAAAACACTAATTACATTAATGGCTTGTAAGTGGTACACATTTTAAAAAATTGTCAGATGTTACAAAATTCTATTTAGAGCAAACACAAAATGTCGAGGTAGATTGTGATATCTCTGGGACATAACGGTTTTAAAATTAGAAAATGTCTTACAGAATTTTATGGATATAAAAACCATAATAATTATACATACGATTTAATACTATTCGATAACGATTTCATAATTGTATTCTGTCCTGCATTGTACGACCCTTTCAAATTTAACGTAAGGTTTTTGAAAATGTCGTTAATAATAACAATTTTAAAAATTTATTCTAAAACCACACATTTTAATGAAACACAGTGATTTCTAAAACAGTTATGATGTTCTTATTTAAGCTATATCTTATCTGAGTTTAGTTTAGTTTTTAATTACTAAGTTCTTAATCGTAACAAGAATCGCATCTTTCTTATACATTTCAATGTCATTATGTATTTCCTGATTATAAGACCATTTATTCTTTGATTTCCGAAATAATAACAGTTGTAAACATTATGGCACGTGCACCTGGTCAGATAAACCATACATAACAGGCCTGCTTTAATGGATTCCAACCCCTATAACAGCTTTACATGACTGTGAAGCGGACAGGAAATTACATGGCAACGTTGCTGACGTGATACACTGTTGGGATGAGGAATTTTCTATGACGTACAGGCCAACAAAATATATATTAACAGTTCACTGTCATACCTTGCTGTAAAAGACAATTACTACTGTTTTTAAGCCACTAAATTTCTTGGCAGTAAAAGATGTAGGTGTACTATTTCTATCGAAGTTTGGTACAGGCCAGTAAAGTATACATTGACAATTCATTATCACTCCTTACAGTAGAAAATAATTACTAATGTTTTTAAGCCACTGAGTTTCTTGGTAGTAACAGATGTATGTGTACTATTTATATCGAAGTGTGGTATAGGCCAATAAAGTACACATTGACAATTCATTATCACTCCTTACAGTAGAAAATAATTACTACTGTTTTTAAGCCACTGAGTTTCTTGGTAGTAACAGATGTATGTGTACTATTTATATCGAAGTGTGGTACAGGCCAGTAAAGTATACATTGACAATTCATTATCACTCCTTACAGTAGAAAATAATTACTACTGTTTTTAAACCACTGAGTTTCTTGGCAGTAACAGATGTAAGTGTACTATTTCTATCGAAGTTTGGTACAGGCCAATAAAGTATACATTGACAATTCATTATCACTCCTTACAGTAGAAAATAATTACTACTGTTTTTAAGCCACTGAGTTTCTTGGTAGTAAAAGATGTATGTGTACTATTTATATCGAAGTGTGGTACAGGCCAGTAAAGTATACATTGACAATTCATTATCACTCCTTACAGTAGAAAATAATTACTACTGTTTTTAAGCCACTGAGTTTCTTGGTAGTAACAGATGTATGTGTACTATTTATATCGAAGTGTGGTACAGGCCAGTAAAGTATACATTGACAATTCATTATCACTCCTTACAGTAGAAAATAATTACTACTGTTTTTAAGCCACTGAGTTTCTTGGTAGTAACAGATGTATGTGTACTATTTATATCGAAGTGTGGTACAGGCCAGTAAAGTATACATTGACAATTCATTATCACTCCTTACAGTAGAAAATAATTACTACTGTTTTTAAGCCACTGAGTTTCTTGGTAGTAACAGATGTATGTGTACTATTTATATCGAAGTGTGGTACAGGCCAGTAAAGTATACATTGACAATTCATTATCACTCCTTCAGTAGAAAATAATTACTACTGTTTTTAAACCACTGAGTTTCTTGGTAGTAACAGATGTATGTGTACTATTTCTATCGAAGTGTGGTACAGGCCAATAAAGTATACATTGACAATTCATTATCACTCCTTACAGTAGAAAATAATTACTACTGTTTTCTAAGCCACTAAATTTTCTTGGCAGTAAAAGATGTAGGTGTACTATTTCTATCGAAGTATGGTACAGGCCAGTAAAGTATACAATGACAATTCATTATCACTCCTCTACAGTAGAGGATAATTACTACTGTTTTTTAATCCACTGAGTTTCTTGGTAGTAACAGATGTATGTGTTACTATTTATATCGAAGTGTTGGTACAGGCCAGTATAGTATACGTTGACCAATTCATTATCACCTCCTTATCAGTAGAAAAGAAATTACTACTGTTTTATGCCACTGAGTTTGTCTTGGTAGTTAACAGATGTATGTGTTACTATTTTATATCGGAAGGTGTGGTGTATAGGCCAATAAAGTAGACAATTGACCAATTCATTATCACTCCTGTACAGTAAGAAAAATAATTACTACTGTTTTTTAAACCACTGAGTTATCCTTAGGCAGTAAAACAGACTGTATGTGTACTATTTATTATCGAAGTGTGGTAACAGGCCAGTAAAGTATACATTGACAATTCATTATCACTCCTGTCAGTAGGAACAATAATTACTACTGTTTTTAACCACTGAGTTTCTTGGTGAGTAACAGATGTATGTTTAACTATTTTCTATCGAAGTGTGGTACAGGCCAATAAAGTATACATTGGACAATTCATTATCCACTCCTTACAGTAGAAAATAAAATTTACTACTGTTTTTAAGGCCACTAATTTTTGGCAGTAAAACGATGTTATGTGTACTATTTATATCGAAGTGTGGTAGCAGGCCAGTAAAGTATACAATGATCGAAATATCATTATCACTCCATCAGTAGAAAAATAATTACTACTGTTTTTTAAACCACCCTGAGTTCCTTGGCAGTAACAGGAATGTATAGTGTACTATTTCTATCAGAAGTTTGGTTACAGGCCAATAAAGTATACGAATGACCCAATTTCATTATCACTCCTTACAGTAGAAATATAATTACTACTGTTTATTAAGCCACTAATAACAGGATGTATGGGCAGTTAAAAGATTGTAGGTGTTACTATTACTATCTAATCGAAGTTTGAGTAGGCAGGCCAGTAAAGTAGGTTTACAATGACAATTCATTATCACTCCATTACAACTGTAATTTCTACTGTTTTTTAATCCACTGAGTTTCTTGTTAGTAACAGATGTATGTGTAACTTTTTATATCGAAGTGTGGTTACAGGCCATGTAAAGTATACTTGACAATTCATTTATCCACTCCTTACAGTAGAAAATAATTACTACTGTTTTTAAATAAGCCACTGAGTTGTCTTGGTGACATTTATAGTCAGATGTATGTGTACTATTTTCTATCGAAGTGTGGTTATAGGCCAATAAAGTATAACCATTGACAATTCATTATCAACTCTTACAGTAGAAAAATAATTACTACTGTTTTTAAACCACTGAGTTTCTTGGCAGTAACTGATGTATGTGTACTATTTTATATCGAAGTGTGGTACAGGCCAGTAAAGTATACATTGACAATTCATTATCACTCTACCTTCAGTAGAAAAGAAGATAATTACTACTGTTTTTAAACCACTGAGCTGTTTCTGGTAGTAACAGATGTATGTGTACTATTTCTATCGAAGTGTGGTACAGGCCAGTAAAGTATACATTGACAATTCATTATCAACTCCTTACAGTAGAAAAAATAATTACTACTGTTTTTTTAAGACCCACTAAATTTCTTGGCAGTAAAAGATGTAGGTGTACTATTTCTATCGAAGTTTTGGTACAGGCCAGTAAAGTATACAAATGACAATTCATTATCACTCCTTACAGTTAGAAGATAATTACTACTGTTTTTTAGATCCACCTGAGTTTCTTGGTAGTAAAACAGATGTAATGTGTACTATTTATATCGAAGTGTTGGTACAGGCCAGTAAAGTATACACATTGGACAATTCATTATCATCTCCTTACAGTAGAAGATAATTACTAACTGTTTTTAAAAGCTCAACTGAATTTCTTGGTAGTAACAGATGTATGTGTACTATTTATATCGAAGTGTGGTACAGGCCAGTAATGTATACATTGGACAATTCATTATCACTCCTTAGAGTAGAAGATAATTACTACTTTTTTAAGCAACTGAGTGTTTCTTCGGTAGCAACAGATGTATGTGTACTATTTATATCGACGTGTGAATATAGGCCAATAAAGTACACATTGACAATTCCATTATCACTTCCTTACAGTAGAAAATAATTACTACTCTTTTTAAGCCACTGAGTTTTCTTGGTAGTAACAGATGTATGTGTACTATTTATATCGAAGTGTGGTACAGGCCAGTAATGTATACATTGACAATTCATTATCACGTCCTTACAGTAGAAGATAATTACTACTTTTTTTAAGCACACTGAGTTTCTTGGTAGTAACAGATGTATGTGTACTATTTATATCGAAGTGTGATACAGGCCAGTAAAGTATACATTGACAATTCATTAAGGGGACCTTGTAGTCCCTATACTGCGCATGTTAAAAATGTAATGTTTAGGTACCCTTAGAACAAGAACTACTTGGTGTACACATGTAAAACTTTGTACATTGCTTATTTGTATCTTTCTGAATAATGTTTACTTATCCATAAGTAAATATAACGTTAAAACAAAAAAATTACTTAAAAATAAAAAAACCACTAAAATTTTCAATTTTTTCCTTATAAATATTGATTTTTAATTATTTTCTGACAGTTTTAACAATTTAATTATAGTTAACATTGTAGGGCACACAGATATACATAACATAAAAATTCAGGCTGATAACCAAAGAGGTTAATGAAAAAAGTGTACCTGAGTGTCAGGAAAAGTGATTTTCCGGTAGGTGCCAAAAACTGCAAACTTGTCCTTTTGTCACACTAAAAGAGTCCAGCACCATACACAATAGTTTTTTCTTCTTCCATATCTTCCCTTTTTCTTTTGGCATTTCGTTTTTTTTTTTTTTTTTTTTTTTTCTTTTTTTTTGACCCTTTGAGTGCCACGGGTATTTTCCGAAGGCATATGCATAAAGTGCCACGCTTTATGCCACGCTGGGGTTTTCGCATATTTGTAAGCTTTTGGGAAAAAAGCTGTTGTAAAATAACTACCAAACAGATTTCCATCATTTTGTTGTTGTTGTTTTTTTTCTTATTAAATGCAGAATATGATACATATCGTTACAAATAAAATTTTATTTATAAAAATTTAAAAATTTTAGTATTTATAAAAAAACGTGTTTAACTTTTGTATAAAAAGTTAAGTTTCGACCTAATTTGTGTGTATGCGGTATTTTTAAGATTTTTTTTCTTTATACCATGATAAAGGCCATATGATTCTAAATAAAACCCATGTGTAATATCTTATTCTAGAATTTTAAAAAACAAGGCATTATATGTATTAACAAAATGCTGCCCGGTACCGACATTTTATAAACTGTACTTCATTTGTCAGAGTTTAGAAATTACTTAGTAATGATGTAGTTTTCCCAATAAATCTAATAAAACATTAATACAACACAAATAAATATGATTAGTAAATTTATAAACAAATACTTGCTAACATATTTACATAAAAGTTTACATTTACTAAATAATAACCCTAATAATATTTACATTGAAAATTCACGTTTTTCGCTTGAACACAACTCATATCATACATTACTTTTGTAAAGAAATACAGTAAAATACTGTATAAGTTACTATTTTATTTTGTATTTACTCAAATGCTTGGTTATCGGCACATAAACAACAAGAAAGGCCGTTACGCAACACGGTATTCGTCCGCTACGTCGCGTGACTGGAAGACAGAATCATCGTACAGGTACTTATCACAGCCCACTATTTTTGGACGAGTTTTCCTTATCAGAGATCAAAATAAACTTCATTATACGTTCCTTCTTCCATAATGAATCGAAAAATACTCGATGAGTCATACTTCCTATCTCCAAATCGTCTCCAAATAGACACACGAATGACCTGACATTTTCGAATAATGAAATGTTGTTCTTATAGTTTTTTATTTAATTGATTGTCGTAATAACTTGTAAATTCCAAAATAGGTTAAATAAACTCAGTTGTTTTTAATACTGTAATTTATTTTGTCCCCGATAAGGAAAACTCGTCCAAAAATAGTGGCTTCTTGATAAGTACCCAAACAACATAAGTTTTACAGATAAAATAGTAGAGAAACAACATAAAACTCGTATTTATTGATAGTTTGGAACCTATTGAATACAGCCGTCTGATTATTTGGCCAAAATAATCTTGTACTATATAAAATATATTATCGAAATACGAAACGTCAAAATTGGAGACGCTGGCACTTTATGCACTTTTCTTACCGTCAAAATTAGCGACGCTGTGGCACTCAAAGGGTTAAAGCATTCTAAGGCTGCTTTGTTGGCATTTAAAACCCTATTTTGATCAATTTCTTTTAGGCCGACTACACAATTTTCTCCAGCATTACCACATACTTTCTGAATAACTTGCACCTTACCCAGAGCACCACAGTTACATGCAATTATGGCATCTAACACTCCAACTTTTAATGTTTTTATTCAAACAAAGTTGTTTTTGGGAATTCTCGTCCAGATGACGTTATTTAATGACTCATTTGGATTTTGTGTGCGGCCATAAAGACATTTTTGAAGTAAATTTGTATTTGAAAGGTCCTTAACACTCCTTCAGTAGAAGATAATTACTACTGCTTTTAAGCAACTGAGTTTCTTGGTAGTAACAGATGCATGTGTACTATTTATATCGAAGTGTGGTACAGGCCAGTAAAGTATACATTGACAATTCGTCAATGTATACTGAATTGTCTTCACTCCTTGTAAGGATACTGTAGTAGAAGACAATTACTGATATTTTTAAGCCACTGAGTTTCTTGGTAGTAACAGATGTATGTGTACTATTTATATCGAAGTGTGGTACAGGCCAGTAAAGTATACATTGACAATTCATTATCACTCCTTGTAAGGATACTGTAGTAGAAGACAATTACTGCTATTTTTAAGCCACTGAGTGTCTTTGTTGTCTTGTACTATTCCTAGCAATTTGTCGATACATATTGATTTTTTGATTACATATTTGATACATATTGCATTCTACAGTACCAAATGAGTAGGGCATCGGCCGTCTTAAATTACTGAAATTATTGTTAGTGATGTTCTCGTAATATACTATGGCTAACGAAATTTTGATTTAAATCATGTTTCATATTACATTCTACAGCATTACAATATAGTAATATTTTAATGCTGGAGAATGTTATATTAAACAATAACTAAACGATATTTAAACAATAGTAATTGTTTTGTCCTAAGCTTCGTGGCAGTGAAAGTTATCATATACTATCATATATTGGAGCTTATGGATAGTTTATACATTATCGTATTATTAGTAGCAGACGATTATTACAGTTTTTAAGTCGCCGAGTCCTGGTCAGTGTAAGTTATCGTACAGGATAGTTACAGGAAATGATGTATAGTATATTTACTATCGCATTTAACAATAGCAGACAATCACTACCGTTTAAGTCACTTTTTCTCAAAATAGTGAAAGTTTTTATTGTATAGTATAGTAGGGAACATATTATCTATAGAATGTTTATAATCATATTGAATAAATAGTAGCAGATGATTACTACCGTTTTATATCACTGAGGTTCTTGGTATTGAAAGTAGTTGATATGGTAGTGAAAGTATACAACGGCAGTATAAATATTTAAATACTACAGCATTAAACAATAGGAGAAGATTACTACCGTTTATGTCATTAAACCTTTTATGGATCTAAATGTTAATATTGTACGTGAACACTATAGTTAGATCATTATTGTTATGTATCCCAGTCTACAGTAGTTAACGATGACATCTGTTATAACATTAACCACTAAATCGATGAGTAGTTTCAATATTAACTACGGGTACATTCTGTTCTAAAACATTTACAGCATCGCTACTTACCATATCAGTGAATGTATTCATCAGATTATAGCCTATCAACTGCCAAACACACACCTTTTGTAACACATTTCCAGTTATGTACTATTCAGAATAGTTTATGACCTTGAGTGTCACGTGTAAAGCCAACCGGTCTGATACATGGTGGTCCCAGAATAGCGCGTATATCACATATGTCAGTCATGTGGGAAGTTAATGTGACAACACATACACAACGGCACGCCAACATTTAGGCCCTTGCTGAATAACAATGGCGCTAAGCCATATGCCGTTGCCGCACCGCTTAGCTATACCTTCCTTTGTCCTTCAACTCACAGCGGGGTTTACTTGAGTACTTGTGCCGTATTCGTGATGTTCTACACAAATCCTTGGGATTTTCAAAACCGGCAACACCTCTCATGTACATAGTAAAACATAATATATACTTTTTCAGCGTACTCTGTCCCACAAAGGTGTAAATATTAGCAGATCATTTGGTGTTAAATCATCAGAATATTTAGTCTGATTACCACAATAAATTTTACCACTGCAATTAATACAGAAACCCGATGGGATTGTCAACATGCGAGGCTATGTATGTATATTCAAGATCAATTTCGATTGATTTTTTTTAAGTATTAACTTCTTTCATCTTAACTATTCACAGTTATTATACCATCATTTGTTATCCAAACGCTTCATTTTTTCTTTAATATAAAATATATTATACTGTACGAGTATGTTCACTATATATTTTGTGGAAATGCTATTTTGATTTTATAAAGAGTAATAGAGTATAGAACCGGGCAAATAGTCAAGAGAACAGAAAGAACACATACTGTGTTTGTCAACTTGCCATTGTCTGTCACAAACAAAATATATCTAAAAA
This sequence comes from Homalodisca vitripennis, assembly GCF_021130785.1. Taxonomy (NCBI): domain Eukaryota; kingdom Metazoa; phylum Arthropoda; class Insecta; order Hemiptera; family Cicadellidae; genus Homalodisca; species Homalodisca vitripennis. The sequence goes on along the minus strand of NC_060209.1, from coordinate 143,730,861 downwards.
GCAATATTTAGGCCAATTTTAAATATCAGTATTTTATTTGTTTCATCATAATATAGCAATGCATAATGTTTAAAACACTCGGAAACTTCGCAAAGAGTTGAATGTTTCTAAATAAAGTTACATAAAGTTTTCATTTTATTATCTTCAATTAACCGAAACATTTAATCATCTGACTAAAAATCCTAAACAATAATAGCTATAACAACGTTTAAAACAACTTTTGTCATATTACAATCTTGAATTGAAATTCAAAAGGAGGATTATAACAGGGAAATAAAAAAAGAAAAAGTTTAAGTGCACTGCAGCAATGCTACTATATTAACATGTATCAACTTGAAAATATATGTTAATAACACATATAAAAAAACAACACACAATATTGTGAAAAAAAGGTTTAGTTTGCTCTGAGACGTTATCGTGTTCACTTCTTCCTCGCCTTCTGTGCAGTCATTTTGCACTGGTGAAGTGTGGTCAAGTGAATATGCCTTCAGGACATTTACAGGGTGGAGGAGTGTTGTATATTTATAATATTTTGTAAAACTCTTTTAATACATTTTCAAATAAATTTCAAAAGTTCAGTATATTTTCAAAAATTAAATTTTAAACTTATGAGTATTTAAATTAAAGTACAGTACGGAAAATTATTTCTCCTGAGTAACTCAAATGACAACATTAATACATTTTGAAATATTAAAAAAATATGTTTTTATTTACTTTAAAAGAGCTCGAAACAACTTATTTATTGACACCTGTTTCCATTTTTTATGAACAAACATGTTCAAAAATTCCCAACGATGCAGTTATATATATATATATATATATATATATATATATATATATATATATATATGGTTATAAAGAAATATTATGTATCATTATAAATACGTATACCTGTTTTTACATAAACTAGTACCGGAACTTCAATACGTACACATATTACACATATTTTTGAATTGATTCCGTAAGTATAGGTTACGAAATATCACACCATGCGTTATTTATTACATCTCTCTCTGTACATAAACATACCAAATAAATTTTAAAAAAAAAATTATAATTAAAACTATTTAATATATTGTTTGTTAGTATTACGTTTAAGATGATGAAATGCTTTGTACCAATATTAGTGTCAAACTAAATGAGTCTATATGTTTGGTTCAACCTATTTATTTAATTTATAGGGGTTCTTGTTATATTGAAAAACTTAAACTGAAAGTTAAAATCCAACAATAAAATGTCAGTCTAAAACCAATGGATTGAACCACCGCATGAAATATAAGGAAAGAAAATCGTTATATAACAGTTCGGATAGGAAATGTATAATATAGAGAAAAATATTCAAAAAAAATAAATTATTTCATACGACAAAATTGGTAGCAGAATGGCTACTAAAATGAAAGTGAATGAAAATTGAAAACCTGTATCTGACATGTTTATTTTATCAAATCGTGTTTTCCCTTTGATCATGAGGTTTTACCTTTTGGCCAATAAAGTAAAATCTGTCTCCTGCAAACTGTTGTATTCAATCCGATGAAATTCTAAAAGTGTTAAATTGTAACATACGTAATTTTTACTTGCTTTACAAAATACCGTTATACGTCATATATGCACTTAACATAGTGGATAATATGGATGACTAATTAATTAAATTTTATTTAAAAAACATTAACACATATTTTGTACGTACTTACATAAATTAGAAAAATATTCATTACGTGTAACAAAGTTTGTGCGCACTTTGAGGAACAATCGGATGACAGATTAGGTGGCCCGTATGTTCTACGAAAGTTGTATATTTAGCATGTGTAGTTCTATTTTTAGATATCCTTTATTTCCATACTTTTTACGACTTTAAGATATCTCGTTTATTTATACTCTATTTTTGAAATTTACTATTATTCTCCAATTTGTTATAAAACCAAAATTAACACATTTATTAGATTACTACGTGCTACAAGGCATACATTATGATCATTGCCATCACGATGGGGAAATCCTGCTTGGGAACGATTTGTCTCATCCTCAATTTGTTGATTATCATCAATGTCTAAAAATTCTGAGACTCCTTCGTGATCACTGTTATCACCCAGATGAATTTCTTCAAGGGGCAATTTTGTCCATTCATTCGCCTTTTGAGTGTCATCAGCATTTATGAATTTATGTACTTCGTTTTCAGAAGCAGTGTTATTCAAGTACACCTCTTCTATAGTTATAGTTACTACTTCACTAGTACACTGGTCAACATTAATAAATTGTGGAATATAAAGAGCTGTTTTATAAACAGACTATGAAAAATTCAAATTCGATACCACTTGTTTTTAATAACCCGGACCATAGCAAAAGGCTCCTGAGGAGTAAGAAATACTGTCAACTCGATTCTTAGACATTCATTTGTTTTAAGATTGTTGTTTCTCGAACATTGTGTATTGTTATTGTGCGTATAATAGTGTGTTTTCAGTTTTATATATGTTAATGTACATTGTGAACTATATGTAGTATTATATGTTTTCAGATCTACAGATATAAAAATAAATTACAAACAAATATTTAAATTTATAAATAAACATAATACACTTATTTCAACATTAAGACTATGTAACGAATTTGAATTGTCTGAATGATCATCCAAAGCAATAACTTTAAACAATATGACCTCATATTTAACAATACGCCTGCACACTAAATAGGCTACAGTTCATATAAATAATCTTTCATCACATATGAATATATATGTAAAAGGATTGTATTAGGGAAATAAAAAAGTTCAATTACGCTGCGGTAATCAAGATTTGGGTAGGTCTGAAAAAAATGTTGCAGGCCTATTTAACCAGACTTATTTATTATGGACTGTACGCTTGATTTCACAAGAAGTGGTGCAGACTTATTTTGCTTACAGTCCGAAAAAATCCGAAAACTTCTGAAAATAGTTCCTTTTTGTAAATTCCATTTTAAGATATTTACAGTTTATGTTTTCTTGGAAACATAACTTCCTCTGTGTTTTAAATAGAATATAGATTGAACATCATCATATGCGTCTTAAAATATCGTTTAAAACATTTAAGATCAATAAATATAGTAAACTAAGCAAATATTTGGTTCGTATTGAATATTTCGTATTAGTTTGTTGTTTTGGTAAATAAAAAAAAAACAGTAAATAAATATTCGACTGAAACCAGTCTTGCACAAGTTAAGATTGGGCAAATTCTGAAAAATGAAGTTGACCTATATTCTTTGACTAAGTTTCTTTATTGCAAAACGGAGAGGTGGTTCACTTCGTCCTTACCATTCTCCGTGTGGAGGACAAGCAGATTAATGATGAGGAATAGATTGATACAGTGTGAGGTGAACAATAGTCTGCTGATAACCGTACTCTTTTTTATCACAAAAATTGACTTAACAGTTATATAATTGTCGGAAAAGCTCCACTGAAGCTAAAGCTAAAGACTGGGTTTTACAGCCCCGCTGTTTTATTACTACCTTCTCATTCTCACCCGGCCTTTACGACTTATGATCACTCGTTTATAAAACTCAAACACCTTTGGCGAACGCTTTAACTTCATTATTTCACCTAAGCTAATTATTTTTCAACATAGATTGAAGTGTACATCGTTAATCCTTTTAGTGAAAGAAAATTGCCATGATTACAAATTTTTCTTGATAATTAAGATTTTAAAACGACGACAAAGCAAAGTAATATGTAGCATTCTTATTTGAAAACAATATTTAGTTTACCATTATTGAGACATCTCTTTAAGTTGACAACTGTTAAAACGTCGTTCTACTATTGAAAATACAACAACTAGGTGAGTTGTTTTCAAAATGAATATCACACCTATTTAAACAGCAATAATAATAGCTTGTTTTATCTCTTTTTAGAACCCAGCTACGTCAGTCGTATTTGTATGAAGCTAGCCGATTCTCGTGTTGCGATCGCATTCCCCGCGGATCGATTGTTTAGAATTCTTTGTTTACAGTTTTATTGGTAGTCAGGCTCCATTTGTTACATGTAGCTATCATCTGTAACTCTCACCTGCACACTAAGATCACCTTGGTACCTCACAACGCCAATGGTTGTCATTGCAAAAGATGATTACCTCAGATACTCTAATGTGGTGAACCATATAGGTAAACGTCAGAACTGTGCATCATCATGTAATTGTATCTGAGAAGTCCACCATCGTAAAGCAAAGTAAATTAAAGATGTCTTATTTTGCCAGGCGAAGTAGGGCTAAGAAGCCCCTCTCTATTACAACCTAGGGACCAACGGCTTAAAGGTGACTTCCCAACCACCACCAACGGCCGGAGCAGGCGGACTGCTTGCAAAGACAGGATCGCTCAGCGGTCACACATCCAAGCAGCAGCCACACTCGACGTTGTTTGATGTGGTTATCTTAAGATAATCGTTGTACCCGCTACACTGCGCCATTTATATGTTGATGATTTGACGCTACACAACGATATGTCGATAATTTGTTGTGTTTCATCGTATGTATATGAAACACACTGTTCTCTCTGCACCACGCTATATCTTAAATGTAATATATTGGGGAAACATCTAATTTGCCCGTGAGGGGGCTGCTTAGAATAATTAAACTTAGTGAAGATAATTAATTTGAACGGAATGCCTGAAATCCCTAACATACCACCAGCCCGAACGCCATCCAAGCTTAAATATGATCGGTTCAGGATATTTTTCAATCATCGATTAACCTATTGGAGACGCTAAAGCGAGAGATTTCACTGCTTAAACTGATAACACAAGTTTAAATAGTTATATTTTGAAACTTTACTATCCGGCGATGAGTGGTCATGCAAGTCGATATTTATTATTATAACGTCTGTTTATGTTGACTTTGATAAACACGGGAATAGTAAATATTATTTAACCGTATAAATTAAAATAAAACAACACAAACAATAAAATACATGTCAACTATTACATTGAACATTTCATAAACGCTGTGGGGTCATATGGACTGCATGTCCCATTCATAATAGCAGAGAGGGTGAATGAGGGCTATTCTCGGCTCAGAATAAGTGAAGTAGACAGTTCCCAGATATGAGCGTATTGGGCGCGGTCTGCCCGTGAATAGCTCGGTCAGTCTCTTTGTACATCCCCCCTCCAATCTAGCTCACCTCTATTGTAAAGCCAAGTGCACTAGAGAAAATTATATCGATTAAAACACATAAAGTACCCAGAAATGTTTTCCGTACTCTATTCGTGTTCATATATTATCTTCACAGTTTTTAATTAAAAAAAAAACACACACACAATGTTTTGTTTTTTCGTGTTACATATCTTATAAAAGGTTCTCAATTTCGATTTCTTTCATATTTAGAGTCAGTACTGAAAATTTAAAATAACACTGTCCAGACAAGATCTCTATTATTATTTTCAACTAACCCTTTGCCTATTTTTAATACTCAACTTTGAAAACACTAAGAATCTTGAAGTTTTCAATAATTGAATTTCTGTTAAGGTCGTTCAAAAGTTTTCGTATCAATGTTTTACTTTAATGACAACTTAAAAAATATATACAATAAACTGCATGCGTGAAATTAATTAGTGATTTTTCTAACAAAGTTTTTACGTTTTAAATCTCCATATTTTTAAACATTAAATATATATCAAGATATATAGGTCGCAAAATTTCATTTCATCTTACCGATGTTTTATTGCGTAACAATTTAAGGTTATTTACTATTGCCCTGTGTTTTTATTTACGCTTTTCTACGGATACTAAATGGATCGCTCCTCTGGCTGCAAATCACTAGCGGTTTTTAATATTAAAATGTCCTGTTTTTGCAAAGTGAACATTTTAACAAGTAACGTTATAGCTAAGAAAAACACTCAACTTGGCAACGAAATCTTAATTGTGATTTCTAATACCCATGTATGGGTAGGGGGTCTACTTGCAAGTATAAAATCGGTCACCAGACGTCACCCATCAACAAATCTGTCACGCTTGATGTAACTTGCGAAATTCTGTTATCTTGCGATAATTGCAGTAAGCAACTTATTATTCTAGGGATATACAATTATTTGAGTTCTTTTTGTATGGTTCTGAAATACTGAGGAGACACATTTTCTCGATATATTTGAAATAGCTTTACCAATACTCACGATTAAAACAAAACACAAATGTTTGATATCGTTACATGGGGTAACCATCCTTATCGGTTTGAAAAATTCATTTACCATTAAAAGTTTGGATGTCATCCAAGCAATATAAAATCGGTTTTGGCCAATGCCAGAAAGTCACCTTTCCGGACGGTCTTCTTTTCCAAATTGTGGTATCAACGGGAATCCAGATTTATTTAGTGACGTGTTCTAAATTAATCAAAGGTTCAGAGACAACCATTCGGAGAAATCTTTCTCTTTGTGTTCTACAATTCCCTACATCCACCAGGCCTCAAATATGTGATTAAAAAAGAAGCTTTCATCAGGATTCTCAATTAATCATAAAATATTTACTCTTATTAGCTAATTGAACGAATATTCATGAGAGAGATTTCACTGTCTATACTAAATTATTACTATCAGGTGATGAGAGGTCATTGAAGCCTATTATATATTTATAATTATAGTAACAGCACCGGAGTGAACCTCTGCCGTGTAACAGGAGGCAGTGCAGGCCTTGATTAGAACCCGTCACCGCCATCACTCCACTAATCTCTCTGAGTCCGAGCCAAATCTGATTTGAATTTAAAATTCACAACCTCATCTCTGCTATAATGTGGCTCACAGATGATGAATCACGGTAACAGTCTGTCTCAATCAGGGAATATCTCTTCGTAGCTTAAGGATGTGTTGTCTCGCCCAGTATATTACAATATAGAAAACCAAACGAACAATTATTTTAAACACTATACCTTTTAACAGACAATGCTAATAAACTATTAATATATGATCTACACGCCTGATTTCGGGTAAGCATAGGAAGTTTTGGCGTTCACCTAATAGTGGAGAAAATCATGGACTCTCAATTAATGCACTGATGTTCACTATTTTCAATTTTATTATAGAGGTAGTAGAAGTTTATCTCAAGCCAAATTCAACCCTCAAAGTTGACTAATTCAAAAGGCATCCTATATACCTTCAAAGACAGAAATCTGATTTCGTCGTCGAGGGACTGCACTGAACGGACAACCAAATAAATCTGATGCTGGCTAATTTTAATTTATAATTAAAATGGCGTTAAACAGTTTTTTTTAAAACAATACTGTAGATTTACAAGGAATACATTTGTGGTACCATTTTCGTGTATATCTTTTGTGCATTTTTTGACACCAAGTTCACTTGGCTCTTATGTCAAATTTAACCCTCTTGAACAACCCATTCGATACTTATCGTACGTACAGGCATACAGAAAACGGATTTCGTTCCCCAAAAATTATAGGGGAGGCTTCGCTAAACGCTCAGACAATAATGGAGTTGTAGATTCAAAGTTCTGAAATAAAAAATATTACCTCTTCTTTACTTACTTGAGGTAATCTTGTAACAACGACGAAACGGGTTAGACCTACGGGTCTACTTTTGAGTATTATTTACAGCTAACATGTAATGAGGGGCCTTTATGAGGTGATTGAAGAGCTATTAGCTGTACATTATTGGAAATCTATATCAAACAGGAACTAAAGGGATGCTCTGTGATACAGAAAGGGTACTGACCTCAGTTTGAACCATCAATCGTTAGATAGTTAGAAATCATTGCCGTTGGAATGCTCCAAAAGTGCAATTTACCGCCACCGTATGGATTCATTACAGTAAATTTCCAATATCTCTCCTGGTGGTTTATGGGCAGTGTCAAATGTGGGGTCAACCGATCTGATATATGGTTGCCCCAGAATAGAGCGTATATCACATGCGTCAGCCACTGGGTTAGTTGATGTGTGACTCCGAGGCACGCTAGTGGTCCTCTTAGCAGAACAGAAATGACATTAAAGTGTAAGCCACAATCTTTACCCCGACAAATATACGAGCGTTTTTGTAAACGTAGCCTTACAGACGATAGGGCATTCAGTTCCGTTTGGGTTAAATTGGATTACCATTTATTGGAATCCTTCATAACAAAAGATGAATATTACGACCTGAAGTGAAATTGACTGGAAGCGCTTGAAACTTGTGCGGTATCTTTGCTATGAAAGCTGTTATTTTATCGCCATCATTTCAGAAACAAATAATTACAGGGGAAGGGAAATCTGCGACTTACTAATTGTTTTAAACAGGTTATGTTTGATTTAGTATAATTGTAAATATTTCTTGTTCCTGTTGAATTTTCTATTACAAAACATTAAAACAGCTGGTAAATATCTAATATAAGAATAAAATTAGTTTAATTCATATCTACAGCCAAAAAAGTCGTATGGGCTTTGCATTTTTTTTAAACTTTACTGTCCACAGGACAGACGTACTGATCAAAACAAAATAGTGCAAATTGAGTTATGAATGGGAATTTTTACATGAAGCTTCATTTTTATATAAGCAACATCGGGTTTGATAATGACCATCAACAGAACGTGGCTGAGCGTTAGCAAAGCTCCGTACTCCGAAAGATATCTTGAGATCATATTGGGCTGTAGATTTTATTTTGCACGAAACATAAATTCTACATAGACTAGTTTGTTGATGATTCATGCCCCTCTATGTCACGTGCCTAATTTCATCCTTAGCCAATCCTGTTATGCTACATGTAGTCTGGCCATGTCAATATAAGGGGATTTCCTAAAATAATAGTAATAATAACAAGTAATAGTCAAGGTTTAATAAATTTAACAAACACCCTTAATATCTTTCTATCCTTAACCGAAACATTGTTCGTAGCATTGTTAATACATTTCAATAGGTGATCCATTGTTTACTAGATAGACATCAAAACGAAAAATGTCGTGTATATTTACTAATCAATAAACTACTGCTTCAAGCATATCTTTCTCAAACAAGGGACACATATACTAGGGTCATCTAAGTTTTTAACTAAATATATTTTAAAATAACAAAAACGTTACAACGGAGATAGGTTTGAATTTCTTGGGAGGGTGGGAGTAATATTTGTCGTTACCACTTTAACAATCTTTACGAATATTTGTCTTTTAATGTCTGTACAATTATTACACTCAGTACAAAATAACTCTCTGAGTGATGGGTTACGCTAACGCTCAGGCAGTTCCATTGATATTCTTCTCGGCTTAAGTGAAAATTTCAATAATATGGTTCAGACAGAGACAACACCTTACGAGAATGTTTACGTTCAGATTCCTAGCCATAAACTACAGCTCTGATTATAGTCACATTATAATCACTGATATACGGAATGTTTTTGAAAATTGAGCCATAATATTGTTGTACCTGGCTTTGTCCTTATTGAAGACCTGAAATAGCCGTTGATTGAGAGTGTAACAATATATCATCGCATTTACTGTCAACATTAAAGGATATAATCGTGGCAATTGCATGGTAAAAATTAGGATTTCAATACGCACCCCTATTGGAGGCAAGGGTAAGTGAAGTATTATGCAGTGGATTGGAGTTCAGAGCAATGATGAAATAACCCAATATATTTTCCGACGTTTCATCGATTATTACAAAATTCCTTTGGCCGCTACAAGCTTCGAACATGATGGATTCTTTAGGACAACATAGTGTTTTATTTGAAAGCCATGAACATCACTTTAACGTATGTTGCGTAATCAAGATAACGAATGTATGACCAATGTAATCAAAACACAAATCATTCTACGGTAATACAAGTGGAACAAATAAAAACTGACAAAACATAGAAAAACGCCTGGTAGAATAATATTTTGGTGAAGTGACTGCGTGTTCGTTTTAATTATGCTGAAATGACGGTGAAGTGTGTGTGTGTGTGTGTGTGTGTGTGTGTGTGTGTGTGTGTGTGTGTGTTTGATCGATAAGTAATACAACACAACACGGACGGACACAAACACCCCCTCCACTCACCAGGATGGACACACTAATGGATTGCTTTAGACTGTGCAAACTTTCGCTAATAATTTGCATTCTTAGAAATATTTGTGTTTACAGCTAACTCAAAGTGTTTTGTTTGACAGTTTATAAACATTACCTTTCAAAATATATTCTGAAATTGGTCGTGGTCATAGCCCACTTTTAGTGGACATGTGGACAATCTCACTACTCGGGCGGAAATAACTTATATTTTGAGAACTGTTGGAAAACTGACCACAACCTGGGTACCAGGGATTTGAGGCATACCTTGGCAAAAGATCTTTCAGATCGTGAGTATTGGCCACTCCTTTTTTCTTTTCTGTACGACGTATGTATGTCTAACCATCTACCCATAGAACATCTCAAGAATTGAACGACCTATATATAGGCTTGAAATTTTGCAAGTAACCTTAGCAAAGCCTGTTATGTGACACATACTGTGGCTTACTCATACCCTGTGTATTTTGAAATCCCTCATTCGTTCCAATCTGACAAATACATTCTTTTAACCTGGGGTTTGTCTGCTTGTCTTTAATTAAAATAGATTTTCGAATTGAATCCTTTTTTATATTGGCTTGGAGGCCAAATTTAGAATATGGCTGTTGCTCTGCCAATGTACGACATGATCATTTTTAATCCTGACCTAATTACATTCCAAGTAGTGATATCGATCAAACTATGTAGACGAATCTGTTAAAATTAAAAAAAAATAAAATAAAAATAAAAAAAAACTGGGGTCAGTGACTTAAAGAAAAAGCTTAACAGAACACCACCTAAGCCTCGAAATACTCTTTTTATATTAGTTTACTTAGAGTTGGAGTTTACTTGTATCACACGTATCTAGGAAGACATAAACGGTCTCTCTATCTCTTTACATTTGGAAATATTCTAATAAATGACGGCATACGCAGTTATATAACTGCTCTTATATTAATACACTTCATTATAACATTCCTTTTTTTAAATTACTGATAATTAGGAAAATCAACCCCTTTGTAAAGATTATTTTGTTGCAAATTGTCAATCCAATTTTAACTCCCCCTCCCATTATTTCAACTCCCACACCAGCAACAGCCTGCTGATTAAAGTAGAAGCCACACACTGGCGTTTACAGCTCCTCTGTTTTACTACCCTTCCGCTTCCATTTACAGCTTCCCTATATGATTGCTTGATATCTCAATTTCACATTCAACAACTTTGTTGAGCTACACGGTTTTGGCTAACTTTACTTGTTGATTGGAATAATTAATTTGAAATCATTTAGCAATCGAGTTCCTATATTATTTGAAAGGATTGTATGATTTGAATTGAAAGGTATCAATAAAAGCAGCTGAAAGTGTAAGCGCCATGCTCCATAAAAAGTTGTGTTTCAATGCTAATTCAAAGCATACTGGACTTTACTTTAAGTATTTCTGTCAACAAGTTAAATTGAAGTAACAAATATTACTCTTTTAAATTCACAACTAAATTGTTTGAATAAGTAACATAATACAAACTTAATATTTGATATCAATATTAATTAAAAAATGTTACAAATTCGAGATAAAATATATTTATGCAAATTTACTTATGGATTACAATATTTTGAAGCATAAATATTGTTAAATTCAAGATGAAACCAGTACTACAGTGAAGAATATTAGCTACAAGAAAGGTTGTTTCTACAGTCTTACATAACGGAGAGGAGGGGGCGGAGGCCAATAACAACCAAGAGGGTGAAGAGGAGGAGGGTGAGCTGATGGCTCGGCTCCTTCAGGAAATAAATAACTTTCTGATTGAATAGCACCTTTACACTGTGTTATTGCAGGTATTAAAATATATGAGACCAAATACAGATTAAAACCCGTAATACTACAAATTGATGTTTAATTTTTGAATACTTAATCAGTTAAAACTCTTTTATGTACGCTATTTTGTAAATAGACAAGTAAAAACTAGTATATTAACGATCTGTAATACACTTACAGAAATATCATAGTTTATTTATATTTATCACATTGACTGTGGTGGACGCATATTGATACTAACCCCTCTGTCAGTACATGGCTCGTGTCGCTGTGAAGATGTTAACACAGATATATGTTGTATGAAAATAAAGTCAAATAAGCTTACATGATTACGTAAAAGTGTCACGTACACTGTCAACCCGTATTACACTAAATTGTATTTCAACCGTGTCACGTAAATTATTATTTATAGTGTTTTCTAACGACGATTTATGCTTTAATACACTACCCTTTTATACATAATAATCGCATTTATAAATAATAGCTTAATAAATAGTAAAAGTTAGGAAGTATATATATATACACATTATATATAATGTATATATATATATATATCCATTATATCATTATATATATATATATATATATATATATATATATATATATATACATATATAATAGTATAAAAATGACATGAAATACACATAATTATATTCATAATATATTATGACATATAATTATAAATATATACTATATTTAATATATAATTTAATATAATATATTAAATTATATATATATATATATATATATATATATATTATAATATATATGAATATAATATATGCATTATATATTTAATATATAAATAAATAGTCAAAGTTCAAGGTTTAGGAAGAATTAATTCTTTTCATTTAATTGGATTGTCTGTATTTTAATAGTTATTGGCTGAGCTTTAGTGAAGCCTATCACTCGTAGGGCTAAAAAATTAATTTTTTGCCTGTCTGCACGATATCTTTAAAACATAATTAACTATAGACTTCAATTGTGGATGAGGCTTCATTTCTATATCAGGAACACTTGATTCGATGATGGTCCACGTCATTCCCATGGGCTTGGCTGAGCGTTAGTGAATATTTTACATCGGGTAACCATGAATGCAACGAGAAAATTACAAAACAAATAAAATTGTAAACAAACCCAATACACCCATAAGAGACTCAAACATGTTAGGTAATAACATATGTAGCGTAAATATCACAAGACATGCAATTTCATTTAATGGTGACTTAGTGTATAGACTTTTATTATTTTAAACGCTTACTAAAAAAAATAATGTTTATTCAATATTATGTGGTAAGATATGTCGATAAAATGTTTCATTTGTAGACTTTAAATTTTTGCATGAATCCTTTCTACAAGAATGAGATCTATGGTCCGCCATTTTGTGGTAAATTTTTATATGAATATCTTCCTGTTTATGTGTCCGCAGGACATTTCGAGAAGAAGATGGACTATAGATTTGAAATTTTGTATACAATCTCAGCGACGCGTATTACAAAACGTGGAGTGGCGTACTCCTACACTACATTTACAATATTCAAACATTTGGTTACAATCTGAAACCGTCAATTTTTACTTTACTATTGAATTCAGGAAATAACAATGTATGTTTTATCTAGGTTTGTTTAAAATCTCTCAATAATACGTAGATTGGTACTTTATATTGCACTTACAGGTTAATATTTCTTTAAATTTAATTCAGTGTAGAAGCCATCGAAATAAAGTTCGTCTAAAAGAAAGTAAACATTTACAACTACATAAATAAGTTTATGTGATCTTAATAAAGCGAGTTTTATTTCTAAATGCGGCCAACAACAGATATCTAACAAACGACAGAAGCCACTGGACAGTTAGGGCCTAACTGGAAAGTACTAACCCCTCCCCCCACATGAGACAGATCCACTCTTTACGACTCCTAGATTCAGCTCTGAGTTCACTCTGGTGATAAATTCGTTTCATTATTCCGCAAGTCAGTGGGAATATAATTTATTAGTCATTATGTGTATTTCATGTCACGTACTCTTAATATATTTTACCGTACGTTAACTAATCAGCTTAAGGAACGATATACGTTAATAATAAAATATTGTTGAAGGCCTTTCATACCAATTAATCACCACAAAAACTCCTTAATTTGTATAATTCTTTTGAAAATCAAGACATCATTATGCGTGATTGACGGTTCATATGAGATTATCATATAATAGGATATACAAGACGTTTCAGTTCAGTGAGCGGAATTTCCGAGGTCGAAATTCTCGACTGGCTAAAATAGCTGTTTTGTCAGCAAACAATTAGAACCGCCGGGCAACGTTGGGCTAACTCTACATTTTCCATTTATTGTTTTTTCTAACTATACTCGAGAGAAATTCCTGCAACCAGTGTATTATTTTATGGTCCGGTATTTCCAATAAACGTATATTCCCATTATTATGACCTTAAGAAAAAGTAAAACTACACATTGTAGCATCTTCTACGAATCTTTTTGTTTCTTTCAAAGTGTGTAATATTTGAATATGTAAACTAAAAAGATTGAGATATTTTCTGAGAAACTCATAAAGGTTAAACACTGAAAATCGTTTGTATGGGAATTTGTATGAGATATATCCCATAATTCTACGACTACAAATGACGTCGTAAAGTCTTTGAAGTTTAGCATTTGGGTTAAAATTAATATGGCCATCAGTGCAGCCGGCTCTTAAGTTTTCTTTGCACACTAAAAATACATAAAAAAATTAATAGTTTTTACTTATATTTGTGATTTCATACGTTTTAGTATGTATACTAAATTTAAAAGTATTTTCAGTGCGTTGATTTTAGAATTATTATCAGTATTTTTACTGTACTGCCAGAAAAGTGTCTTGTTAGTTAATTGCGAAGAGACTATACGGCCCATTTCTTTGTGGCAATCAGTAGAAACAACGGTGATGTTTATCAGCTACATTGAAAATTAAATAAATTAGTGTGTTGTAGTATTTAGTTATGAAATTAGATATACACAAACAAATTCGTTTGGAAACATAAATTTGTACTTTTCCACACTGTTTACTTGTCTTATCACTATAATTTACCAGTGTCACTTTATTTTTATCCTTTGAAAAACTAGTTATTGTTATTGAAGAAAGTGGTTTTATAATTTTTGGCATTAACTTTCAACTCAGCTATGTACTCCACCTTCTAGGTATTTACAATTATAATTGTAATTCATTATTATATCGATTTTTTAAATCAAAACCCTAGCAAAATAGGAGTTTAATTGATCAGTAATATTCCAGTTGTGTCGTTGGTCGTTAGCCAGAGAACTGTTAACGGTTGTGCTTGATGTCATAAGTAATGGCTCTGGTTTGATCACAAAGCCCTCATTATACTCGCTATCCATTGTCCCTAAGCATAGTGTGACACAAGCCTTGAATTTTCGCCCTGTAATCCCCATTACAATTCTCGCCCTCTATCATCTAATTGTGTAATCTCTCAGTGCCAACAGTTTAGTTTACGATGTATAAAATCGGGTTAACATTAAATATTAGATATAACATAATTAGTGCACAAACCCACGGTTTTTGTGTTTTGAAAGCCATAATTATCTAAACGAGGGAGTACAGCGTGAACAATTAATAATATTATAATAACTACCCATTTATTGTAAAAGTGGTAGCAGAGTGTGAAAGAAGAGCTACTCCTGTTAGTATATGTCTTGATTTGAGTAAGGCCTTTGATAGTATAAACATATATGGCATATGTGGTATACGAGTAGCTGTAAAGGTTCTTCATTACGAAATAAACACTAGTGTCATTAAAGTGTTGGAGAACATAACAAGGGCTATTTTAAAACTAAAAGAGGGATTCTTGTGAATTAGCATTTGCAGAGTTGAAAACTCCTTTTCATGCATATACATTTATCTTACTTTACTGTACTATAAAGAGCATTTAATAAGAAACGACGTCAAATTTTATTCTTACAATTAATGATATCTATCACAAAATGTAATATCATATAAAGTTACACCTCATAAGTTGCCTTAAAAGCTGGAAAGTTAGTATTTAACTGTTAACCTGCCAAATAGTATGAAATAAATCATAGAATTGACACAATCTAAAAATAATCTTGGACCATTTCTTATTTCAATGTCTTTAGTTGCAGTCCAACAGTGTTACAATAACAATTACATATTTGGTTTTCTGTGATTACACACATAAGAATACGTCAAATTTAATTTAAGTCGCAGTAAATGTTAATAACAATATTTTACATTGTAGAGAATGGGTTTGATAATTATATTTAATTATAACATATATTACATGTTCAAGTCAAAAGCTGGCTGCTTCACACTACCCTTATTTCAACACATATGGTTATTCATTTTGATGACTAAGTAAGTACCGAGGTTTCAATTGATTTACTTTTATTTTAGAAACACTTAACTAAAACTTACATTATCCTCTTCTTGCTAGGGTTGTCGGTCAAAAGAGAAGATTATAGGCTTCATCAGTCTGTCAGCTCCATCAAACTTTTCAAGTTAACTTTGGCAGCCGGAGACGACAGCGCTTTCATAACTAAATTTTGTTTGGATCTCCTTTAGAGCATCATAAACCATGAATCGTAGCTCTTGGTTATTTGTCGATTTTCCTCATTTGATAATGTTTTGGTGGTTAATTATTCAAACTACAAAAATACATTATTCGTTCACAATTTCGCTTTCTTTACAAAGTAGTCACCTAATTTATTGTATAATTGAACTGATACTGGTTCGAATATGGCACTAAAGCAGTTGTCCGACACTGATGCCAATACAAACCTGATGTAGTGTGTTTATGAAGCGACGTTTATGGAGATAGACTATTGCATACTGTGAAAAGTAGTCATGTGTAGAGATATCTATCTACGCTGAATATTGATCTGTCCCAGGGATGTCGAAGTCGAAGCCTTCAGGCTTTGCTGTTTAAACCACTCGAAAGATTTTTTGTCTTTTTACAGCGCTATTTGTTCATTATTTTTGTCAATTCGTGATAATTGTGAGACGAAGAACAAAAGGATGCTGTATGTTCCAAACAATCACCATCCTAACCCCTTTTTCAGAAGATGTGTTACGAGTGCTCATACTGATGTTCCTGTCTTTCACGTTCTCTAGTGGTTGTGATATATCGTGCAGTATAATCGTGTGTAGTTGTATGGTTTGTATTTATTCTAAACAACCTGACCCCAAGTTATATGCTTGAGTATTTTTAATAGCCTCATCGAGTTCATCGATTAGTTTTTGATTGCTGAAGACAAGAATAGGCTGCAATCATCGAAACGCAGTGTTCTATTTCTGTAACATTAACAGAGGCAAAATTCCAAAATCCTAATACCGTGACAATTTTTAATGAGTGTAAAGGTCTCACTTCTTGTCTACCAAAAACCACATGGACATTTGAGGCTACAACTCGTTTATGAATGTTTTATGAAGATGGCCACCGGGAGCTTTGCAAGATCAGACTACTACCCAGTTATCCCACATGAGAGAGTTAGCTGAACCAAAGGGTTCAGTATTATAGGTAGTAGTGTATTTCTTATTAAACGTTTTCACTTCGGTTGTTATTCCTTTTCTCGTGTTTCGGCATCTTTAAGGTATCGGATACATTAAGATAATAGTATTTTTTTTAGTTGTTTATTAACGGTTGTATAACTCAAATGATATTTTGAGTAAATTATATTTCAAGATGTCATCACTAATTCTCTAATTTATGAGGAATGTAACGTAAATATATGTCAAACTAGAGGGTGGTGTACAAATTTGCGCAACAACCTTTGTGTACACTCTTATCTGATTGTAAGTTTAACCTTATTAATTTCTTATCTTAGTAGACACGTTTAAAGGGAAGTAAAACACATTATCTCTTAAAGACAGAGAACAAGTTGTTAGTACTTTAAGTTTCTTAGAAAGTACTCCATCAGCTTAACGTGTTCACCTTGTAGGGGAAATCAAGTTAGCGCAGTTACAAAATAAATCCTACCAGAAGTTGAGAATGGAACTGTTTGTTGTATGGGTCCGTGTTGGGGGAGTTAGGGATGAAAGGGGTCGTGAATCTTACACAGAGACAGTAAACAAACTCTGCTCTTTCCCACGAACAGGGTTTCTCGCCCTCGTCTTTTCACAGTTTGGCAGTGTAAGAGCACATTAGGCACGGTTTGACACACAACAACAAGGATAGGGTATTCACCAATGTCACAGCGTTATCTCGGTGCCGGCGTGAAGCTGTAAAATTGATTTCTGTCGCAGAAAGGTAATGACTGGAAGTTTGCTCTGTCAACGCGGCCAGCCAGTGGCTCTAATTTATTCAGATGCAAATTGAACGAGGCGGAAAATTAACGTGACTTAATTTACTAGAAAATTTAAAACCCTTTCTGAATAATGTATAACGTGTTGGTTGTCAATATGCACTTACGAGTTTTAAATAACAAATCGAGTACATCATTCATTGCTCTTGTGCTCAGTATTAGTCTCTCTATTATGTCAACAATCTGCCTCTTCACCATTTAAATTGGCGTTCTAGGTATAGGCAGAATAAGTCCAACGTGTTGTAAATATATAATGGAAAAACAATTAGTGATAGAGCAAGTTTATTTAAATGTTATTTACCAATTATGCATATTGTAACATAACCTAACAAAAATAAATTGATGCACAGGTCTAACAATAATACTTAAAATAGTTTAATTTTCAACATTGAAACAGTTTTAGAGCTATAAAAATAATAATTTTCAATTACTTTAAAATTAGATTCAACATGGCTTCTTCTCTTTTTTGAACTATGCCTTTTTTTCCTTTATTTTTATTTTTTAGAGTTAGAATATTTTGGTAATTATGGTCTTGTGACAAGTCATTTTGAAGAAAAATTATATAGATGCGGCATTTTTTTATATTCAGATCCACTACTTTGAAATTTTTTATTTACTGTGTTTGGCAAAAGTGTTAACACCATATGATATGTAACACAAGTTTTCGTTTGTAAAATTAAAAATATGAAAAGTTACTAAGTAATTAATGGATTACATTTTGCATAGATTTTGAGCGGTAATGTACAGCGACGTACATATAAGCGTTCAAGCATCAAATACACGCATATAGTGTCTATTTAGTGTTAGAGAAAGCTTCTTAGCCCTAACTTCGCCTGGTAAAATAAGACTACTTTACTTTACTTTTTTTTACACGTCTTATTCGATTGTCACCTTAAAATGCGCACATGACAACAAATAAAACAGATCTAGATAATCAAAGAATCAAAGTATGACAGAGACGAACTAACTGCATGAAAATATTCTGACGGTTGTATTTATAACTAAATGAAATTTTACATAACTAAGTCTGAGGAACTAGCTATTTATTCACATAGAAATAACTATTTTGGGACATTTTAAATGTTTCCATAAAAAAGCTTTGATTTATTATCAAGAAAATGAAAAGTAACGATAAGAAAATTATAACGTCTAGTATAACGGTGAGGTCGCTTTAAATTCCACACAACAATGGTGACAAACGTTTTCGTGTAACGATCTACGATCCTTTCTACGTTCTCGGTTGGGAATGGCGCAGGGAATGAGGCAATCAACAGTGCAGATTAGGGAGTAACCTACATAAGTGTATTCTTTGAGATGGACGCAAAGCTTCTCACGTTTATCCAGAGTTAACGTATATAAAACCCTGCTGTACCATTATAACTTATATACTGTAAAAACATATTTATTCGAAAATACCTTTCGATTTGATTAAGTGATTATAATATGTTTAATTTTAACTTCACATGTATAACAAAAAACAAAATTTATAAGCACAAGATTTTTAGGGATTTTAGTTTTTGCTATATTATACACATTTTAAGCACCATTGTTAATTTGAACTGCAGTAAATTTGAATTGTAAAATAATTGATAATTTTTATACTTAAGCTCTATTCCAAAACCTTTTCTAATGAAGAGAAGGAATATAAATTACAATAACGTTTACGTTTAGTTTAGATCACTTTAGCTTGAATGTTTTTAGTTATTTTTGTATTAGTTACTACTCTTATTTTAGAAGGATACAGTGCATTGCAGAAATATTAAAGTATTGTTAAATAATTTTCTTTTTTTCTTTACTTTATGATATACGTATTAAAAAAATATGTATGTCTTTGTTTAACCGATTTCCGATTTCTGTTCATTCTATTGTTCTATTCCCTTTATCTTCACCTACCATTATGACAGTTTATTTCTAATTAGTAACATGTACCTCATCACTGCCATGACTTTCTTGGTTCTCAAAAATTGAACTTATTGTATTATTTTGTATCTCTTCAATGGTCAAGAGCTTGCTAGTTCCTGGGTTTGTAGGCTCGAAGAGGGCCCCTTGTTGTGTGTAGTATGCTGCCTTTAAAGCATTTTGTGTGACCAACGCGTCCCTTTAATATTTCCTTTCCTATCCGAAAAGCAAATCGACATTATCGAAGTCACTTTCTTGTACATTCCGTGAGCATATTCGTAGTTTTGGGTTTTGTAGTAATGTTTTAGCAATGTAATGATTTGACTTTGTCATTGTGTAATTTGTAGCAACACTTTTGTTAATTCTATTTGCAAGTGCATTCTCCATCAAGGACTCTAGTAATAACTTCGAACGTTTGTAGGTCTGTAGATCATTCCAATGTTAAATCCTAAAAAGTTTCAATTCAATTGGTTTAGTGGTTTCTACGTTATAATTGGACAAACGTAAAAATATCCACACGCCAAAACTTTCGCTTACATAATATTGGTAGAAAAGAGATCTTTGCATAAATACAGTAACTAGTACTTCCCATAGTTTATTTAATATATTAAAGCCACAAACTTTTAGTTTCAAGTTATTTTTATCTAGTGGTGTACACTAAATCGTAGACATAATACTATAAATAAAATTAACAATAAACAAAGGCCATCCCTAAATTATCCATATGTTTATTTTGCTCTAAATCCTTAAAATAAAAAAGCATTGACAAAGAGACGAATGCCGACAGCAAAGTGATATGTTTTAAATCAGCTGGAAAATATGTTACATAATTATATTTAAGGCAATTTTATTGTTACAACTATTATAAACTGTCCTTGGCCTTACTTAAAGAATGAGCAATAAATCCTGAGTAGTGACGATGAACTGTTACAAACGAACTGTGATATTGTGAGGGACGGTACGGCCGACAATGAAGTCTGTGTTCGACAGAACAATCTAGTGGCGGGTAGTCGCACGATAAATGACGGCCATTGCCTGACCTCCCCGACCAAATAGGAATTATTTGTCCTCCCTTCTTCTACAGTCCTCAGAGTCTGCGATTTAGTTCTCACAGACAAACGACACTATTTGAGAGGGTTTCCGATTAATTTAAACCTCTCCGTTATACGTAACTTTTTCAATTTCCTCTTTGCGATGGGGAATGGAAACAATGAGGTTTTATTTTGTTTTAGCTGTTGCATAAACGTCACGAGGATTGCTCGCTTGATTTCGAACATGAGGCAAAGACCATTATTTCTAATTGGCTGAGCGTTAGCGAGGCCTATCGCTGGAGGGGCTAAAACAAATGTATTTATGTCTATCAGTTCACATGATATCTTGAATGAGACTTTAAATTTTCACCAAAGTGTTCGATGATGGTGCATGTCAACCCATAGGATTCGGCTGAGCGTTAGAAACATATTTACCTTGGTCTTATGGGTAACCATGGCGCCATCAAGAAACTCGCATAATGAATTAATTTTTAAACAAACTGAGTAAGATAAATAAAACTTAAATATATGAAGAAATACTCACGAGTAGCTATAGATTTGAGATTTTCCATACAACCTCAGTGCATCTCACTACACGACACGCAGTGTGGCGAACTCTTACCTGCTTTTATTCATTCATATGTAGCAAATTAGTACACTAATTTGTACTAGATGGATTGCGTTAGATGGATTGATCTCCATGACTTTAATCTTTAAGACGTTTTATCAAATATTTATATTTATTACATTTGTGTTCGACAAGTAGGCCTTCACACCTTAAGGTACCCATGCTTCCTCGTAATACACGTTTGTTATAAAACATCCAGGTGAGTAGCTCGTCACGTTCCGAGATTTCGCTATCCTTGGACTCGTACAATCGGTAGTAAATTAAAGTAATAGGTCTTGGTACACCAGTTTTATCTCAGAGTGATAAGATAGTGTACGTAAGCGTAAAGCGTGACATAATTTTTCACTAGTGGAGTTCTTATGAAAATGATAATTTAAGTCATTGGTCGACCAGTATTGTTGAGTGTATTGACCTTGATCGATGATTTTATTATTTCGTTTTAAACATCTACAACGCAATTAGAGTAATCGCAAAGCTACTAAATAAACTTAGTCCTAACTCGGCCTTTCACTCATTAGTAGTATACGGATCCACGCATGCAGTCGCGATAATAAAAGTTTTCCACAAATATCGAGTCGTGGCTCAAGAACAAGAATGGTCGAACGCGGTTTTAGGAGAGAATGTAATGAGGGCGAATTGGGGGAGTGCTTGATTATTAGAGTTATTTGGGTTAGTGTCTCCTACATGTTTTTCCACTTGATGGATTAAGCGGGACTACTTGCAAGGCGATAAAATCACCCTAGGGCATTTAAAATTAAATAATTTTAAACTAAGTAGTAGTAAATTTATTACTCGAAATTACATATAAGAAAAACTGGACATACAATATTCTGTTGTTTGTAATTGATAAAGGTTGTTACTAATTGTTTTAAACATAACTACTTGATAACCCTAATGTACACTTTTTTAATAGTAAGAATAGGTTTGATAGCGTCAAAAAAATAAAAATGTAATTATTTCATGGATATAAAGTAACTCTCGTTTTAATTACGTACATAATATTTAAAAGATCCTTAGAATAACTTTTACTAGTATTGAATCATATCGACTTAATTGTTTAAGAGCAAATCCGTTTTCCATCCAAAGCTATTTGTTATGTCTTTTAAAGACATGTTGGGCAGCACTAGTAGATCTTAGATATGCTCGTGTATGGATGCATCCGTTTCGAGAGATTTAAGAAAATAGCTTTAGCTCTGGACAACGAGCAAGATGTTTTGGTTTTGATCTATTCTTGAAAATAATGTCAGTCTTTTGGTACGATCCCCTTTTTACTGGAATGTTTACAAAATTTACTTTTATTTTCTTCTATGTACATTGGCCTTGAAGTGTGACATTCGGTGCACGAAGAGGAGGTATTTTTTGTATCAGTAGGTTTCAGCTAAAATATGTGGAATGAGAATTTGTTTCTTTGACATATCAATGGGCAATTTCTTTAGTAGTACAGGATGCTCTGCCAAAATATGAATGATCATTATTGCCAAAGTATCCCACATTCTGTGTGCCAACCATAGAGAGAAACTTCCCAAAGTTTTCCACTTCCGATTGGAACGACCGCAACGTCAGCAAAACCCACTTAGCACTTACGCTGCTCTACATCTTTAGTATCCACTATCTTAATAAAATGCCTTCAGTATGTTTTAGTTTCATTTTGTCTGGAATATGTTTTATCTCCATAAATAACATTTTATTTTGTTAGGTTAAATTTAAAAAAATATTATGCATTACTTGTATTTTCTTTATATCATTGTACACTAAAGCAGTATCACATTTTTCTCAGGTCTGAAGTTTACACCTTCATTGAGACTCTACATTGCGGTATCTTGACTACTCTTAAAGGTGTATGTTGCACAAACGAGTCTGCCGCAGTCAACGAGTTAATGAGAGTAAACATACAACTCAAGTAGCGAACATTGACGCCAAGATAAAGCACATGCTGCTTTATACCCAAGTATGTGTAGAGGCTAACCACTCTCAGTAATAAGTCATTCTACTTAGAGTAAAGCTACATTTGCAATGCTGACAATAGTTTGACAGTTTTCCTCTTCCTCTGTTCGTGAATAATAGGAAATATTTGAAATAAGTGGTTAAGTACTATGGATATATTTCCCGATAAAATTAACTCGTCATTTTTCCTTCCCTTGACTGAGAAACCTGCTGTTGATAAAACTAGCATTTCTGTCTTTGTTTCCTTCTCCCGTGACCTAGATAAAAGTTTTTCCTCAACTACAGCTTTTTCTGATGTTTTTTATGGAATCTCCAATTATTATAATTCTATGGTAACCTACATGCTATTTTGGGAAATAACACATTGTCTCTGTTATTGCTCATTTTCCTTAATGGTATATATTATTTTTTTAAGTGAATAATTACTGAAGCAACCAACACTGACTGCTTGACGAATGAGCCACTATTGATTATTAAGGACTCTACTATCGGCAGGTACTTCTTAAATCAGGTCACTCTCTGTATGTGAGTCCGTCTGTGCGATAATTCCCGATAAAAAGTCCTAGAGCAATGGTACACGGTTGTAGTAGGAAGAACTCTGTTGATTTTAGGGTTAAAAAGGTCAAAGGACGGTGCATCCGTTTATATGTCCATCTGTGCGATTATTCTTTCGTTACGTTCTCTCGGGCCCTTCGATACTCCGCTGTATCTGTCTATTCCTTCTGATTATTCACCATATTAAGCCTTCCCTCACTAACATTTATGTTTCCTTTTGTTACTTTTATCGGGTTTGCCTCTATTGTCAAAATGAAATTTTAATAAAAGTTTCATCAATACTACTACTTTTACGGCTTTTAACAATTTCGTTCGCGAAATGTGACTCGAGGGTCTGAAAGCATGTAATGTTATTTGTCTGCACACCCATAATAACTATAGACTGTTATATGAAGTTTCATTTCTATGTAGGCATCATCGAGTGCTATAATGCATGCACGTCACTCAATGGGATTTTGCCAAACTTTAGCGAAAATCCTTACATTGGTCTTATGGGTGGCAACGAGAAAATGGAATATAAAAAATGTTTTAACAGATTTTACAAAACTTTATGACATTTTAACATGTGAGATTTGGTGGATTGGTTGGTAAGGCTGTCATAACCATTGGGTACTTCTACAGATACCTTGTAACAGTTTATTTCTATAGAACCAAAATAGACTCGATTATGGTCTATGGCCCTTCATGGGATTCTAATGAGCGTGAGCGTCAGAAAATCCAGAGTGGTATCTCGAGAATTATTTGTTTCTTTCACTTTGACCACAGTATCGCTATCAAGTATCCAAAACGATTACTATCTAAAGAAGATGTTAAGATAATTGATAACAGGCGTTAAGAATTCAGATAGAGCATGATGTTATTTGGTAATGGAAAATATCAATTTATTCATAATTATTGAATGTGTGTAAAAAGGTTCAAGAGTTGAGTCTGCATACAATGCTTAATCTTCTACAACACCTCACATAATCTCATTCGAAAGTTGTAATCTGCACGAAGCATTCATTAGCATTAGTGAGTTACTTTAAGTATCCGCAACAATAGAGGTATAAATGTTTCCTTATGGTTTAATAAAAATAAAATAAAACAATATTAAGTAAAGGTATAGTGTTAAAACAATATTCTGTACCTTATTTAAGCCGTTAAAGCCAATAACAATTGAGTGTAAATTGATCACATGATGTGCCTACTATACATATCAATAAACATTTCAGTACATATAGACAGTGGTTTGATATGGGGCTAGTATAAACGTATCTACAAATCCGTATCACAATGATGTAGTGTAAACCAACTAACTAGCTAAACAGCCGCCCACAGGCAATCAGCGAGTTAACCCAATTAAGCATAATTGGAGATTGGGCAATATAACAATCTTCTAGTATCCCAATTAATTGTAATTAGCAATAATTAACTCCTTCGATTAATTTATGTGGAAGTTCAACTATAATTTAGACAATCTTAGAATCAAAGTACCTTAATAGAGTCTTTAAATACATATAAAAACTTCGTATTTTTACATTCTACAGAGAATATTGATTTTATTTAAATTTGAAACATATATAGGCTACCCAATAATTGAATACAAGGAAATTCTAAATATAACAAAAGGACGTTACATAAACGTTGAGAATGTAAGTTTATTGGTTTCAAAAATAGATTTTTATGATCCTGTGACCCAAGAATCTCTTATTATTGAAATATGAAAGTTAAACATAGACATTGGGCTAACACACAACAACAAAGCCTAATAAGCTAAATAGGCAACAAAAAACGCGGAAAAAATTATAAATAATATGACTATAATATGAAACATCTAGTTGATATCACGCTATAATAGCGTTTCTTTGTAAGGATTATTTCTGCCACCATCAAATCAGTGATGGGCGTGCGCACTTTAAAAAGATCAAACTGGAGCATTTCAATGCTGGAACAACCCAACGACGTTATTGGTTCGATTTTTAAAATTAGTATTGTTCAATAAGATTACCGTTACAATGTGTTCGGCACCTTGACGATGTACATCAGAGATATAATGGGTGCCAGAATTAGACCACATTGAATTCGAGTATAAACTGGGGAAAAAATTGGTAAAACTTCCTTCTTATATCTCTTGATGATGTTACCTCAGATGATCAACTTAGATGAGGATGCGCGCGTCAAACTCTATAAACTAAGAAAAATTTTATGGAATTTGGAAAATGATTTAATCTCCATCTGAACAATGTAGACTTGAACCCATGTTTGACATTTCCCCTTGTGCCAGATACATCATGTCTATCAAAGCTTATCTCTGTCTCCTGGTAAATTTATTCAATACTATCAGAGGAGTAGTTTAGAGACTTAACATTTGACAACTGTCTAAAAACTGGTAATCATACAATAGATTAGTTTACATTGTTCATAGTTTTTCCAACTCTACAGTGGTTTTCCTTTGTAACGTTTATTTAACGAGTAATTTTTCAAAACAATAATTTATTAGTTTGGTCCTATATGTTACAGTCAAGTTTACTTTGTACATGTATCATAATTGGATGGGAATTAGCAGGAGTAGGTTATATTTCCTTGGGGTCAAAGACTCGATGAAATTTGTTGTTTTCTCCTATCTCCTAATTTTATAAAAAGACTCATGTTAAATATTAGTGATTTACGAGGAATATGCATAATTTTACGGCAGTTGCTGGCTGTGTCTCAAAGGAATATCTTAAGTGCTTAATTCTCCAACTTCCTGATGCCAAAGAAAGTTTACTAGGAAAACTAAAGCATTTTCATAAAGATCAAACATTCATAGGGGTTTAATGAAGGTGCAACCCCTAGAAGAGCTATCAACTTCTCTATGTCTTACAGAGATGATATTTTACACATACACGGCTTATGCTCTCAAGACACAATTTTTTTGAAGAACAATCTCGCATGGCCGTTGAAATAGGATTGGAATCCCTAAAATAACTATAGTTTTTATTTCGTACTATTTCATGTCCTAGAAAAAATAAATTTGATGCTCATGTGCATATGTACTCAACACATTAAGGGCACTGAAAATACCTTAGACCGGAAGTAGACGCTTTTTTAGACCTATATAGTTATTTATATACGTCCTTGATCAGCGCAACAATACAAACACTGATACTACACCAGAGTTTCCTTGGAGCGGAATTCAATTACTGTGACCGGAAGTTTACGCTTTTTGATCAAAATAAACTTTAAAATCCAACTTATATACGCTACATATTTTATTAATCTAAATAACAATGCAAATGCTACTACAGCGCCAGAAATAAATTAGACCGGAAAATTGTAATGTTCTGAAGTATTTGCTTTTTGAGCGAAGAAGACTTTTCTCATATGTACATATTTTCTCCATTAGTGTAACAATACAAACGCTACTGCGGTACCAAAAATACTTTATACCGGGAGTTGATTACAGTGGCAGGTTGTAGGTTCTTTTTCACCGAAGAAGACCAATGTATTTTTATATCTTGTGACTCGGGCACCGATGTTAACGCTCCTACGGCGCCGGAATCACTTTATACTAGAGGTAAATTAAAATGGTCGGACACTTTTTGACTGAAGTAGAATTGTCTGACCAAGGTATGTATATATATTTTATTGATTAAGGCAACAATGCAAATGCTACGGAGACACCGGGCGTAATTTAGACAGGATGAATACTACAGAGGCCGAAAGTAGAAATGTTTAACTACATTAGGCCATTTGTAGACAGAGTATGTATATATTTTTTGATCTTAGGAACGAGTTAAACTCTACAATAACGTGTGGAAAATAACTTATTCTTATCAGTAATGGTTCTTCACGTTATAAACCTGAAGTAACAGCTGGTGCCAATCTTGTTTCACTTTTGAACCTCATAACATTGAACATTTAAATAATATATTCCTTAAAACATGTGTATTTCGATTCAACATTATTAAAGGGCTCTATCATATTACATCATAAGTGCTTTCACTAAGATTACTCTATAACAGTTTAAGTGTTACCGAAATTGTTGGAAATATTCCTTCAATATTATAGAATGTTGAAGAGAATTTCATTGGTACTCTTAAAAACTGTTCGATTTTCCGACTTAAGGGCCTCAAAAAATCGATCTTTAAACTTAAACTTCCAATTTCTCTGAAACGGCTAGGGAAGTTTGCATATATTCCAATGATCATAACTCATCTTCAGCAATGTTAATTATACCATTTACATAGGATGTGCTTAGGACGTATTTGTTATACATTATTAAATTTTGCGCAAAGCCGCGGGTAACTTCTAGTAGTTATAACATTTCTAATTATCTCGTACTTCTCATAAACTTGATACATATTTTCTACGACACCCAGCCATGGACGTAATGGATAATCCGTTACTGCAATGAAAGTAAATCACTATAATAACCTATTCTACACTGTCCAAGTGTTAAATATAAATATCTATTAATAGTATTAAATTTCCAAATGGTTTGGCCTGGACCGTCGAGACCTACTGGGGAAACATCTGGTTGGGTCATATAACGCGCAGAGAACAATTATGGCGTATGACGTCGACAATATCGGGTTTGCATTAACCTATCACAAACTCCATGTTAAAGTGCAGTCAAAGTGTCATAATATATCTAGTATGTGGTATAAAAGTGTGTTTAAAACGAACACCTCTATTGCATCGATACTTTATCTGCAATCTTGGCACCAATAATTAACTGAAATCAACTCAACCACAGAGATCAGTTACTATATTTACGAGTAAAAACGTAATATTACAAAGTTCATAGTATATAGATTTTATGTTTTAAATCGGCTGTTAACATTCATTTTTATATCTGTCTATGAGTCTCTCTGTCAGTTTTCCAAAGTTTCGAGAGTAAGTTATTGACTTAAATTTTGCTTCAGCTTTATTTCTTCATATGCAACATCGAGTTTTATAATCATGCATGTTTCTCTATGGATTTGATTGCGTAACATTAGCGTAGCATAACTGTCCGCAGAAAATCTCGAGAACTATTTCATCTGTAAGAAAAAAATGTTCGTTTCATGTTCGTAACTTCGTTTCAGCTTACATCAGATCAAGTTTAGTGGTGGTGCTTATCCATGTAATTTGGCTGATCATTTGCAAAACCAAATCTTACTTCAAATTTTATATGTATATTCATTTCGGCATCATGCTAGATGATGATGTATGTCCCTTTATGGGTCTTTGTTGAGCGACGTTAAGTCTGGCAGGTGAAAAAGTTCTTTTATGTCTGATTGTTTTTCCGTTTTTTTCGCAGGATATCTCGAGCATTAAACGGGTTTAAGATTTACAAGTATTACAACATCAGCAAAGCCTGTTATGCGACATGCGGTCTAGTGTACCTGCACATTAACCAGTTGTATATGCATACTATTTCATTGAAATATAATTAAAGTATTAATGTTAGGGTACTTTTGAAGTTCTCTAAATGAAAGGTCCTTAACCACCGATTGCGTCTTGCCCTTTGTAGTACTGAGAGTGGTGATTAAAGCTTGCCGAGTTTCAATTCACTAGTAAATTGACAGTCCTAGATTCGGAACACGTATTTCTATGTAATATATTTAGTTACGTGTAGTGGAAACGTAATTGAATTCTTTACATTTTGGTTTATTAATTTACTGATGTTAAATTGTTGACCTCTTCTATTCTGTGGTAACTATATGACTGATGATATTTATTGAAAGAATAATTAGGTCTTACTACAATTATAAATATAAACACATTATTATCGGTTACCTTCAAAAGCAGATCATCACCTTCAAGCACTCTATATTCCCATGTGCAATTCAAAAATTTACCCCAACCCGACACAAAACATGACATCGGTTGAAATCAACACTCTTTTATGGAAGTCAACTATAAACTAACAGCAAAATACATACGTACGGAGACTAATCAATTTTACTATTGTTATGGATACCCCGGTGGTATATCGAAGGCCGCTGTATGAAACTGTACAGTATTTATTTAGCAGGATTTGTCCAGAGTATCCAAGAACAGTCCCATAGCGATGATTGTTTAAACAATTTCCTTAAAAATGAAGACTGCGAAACAAAAGACAACGTGTAGCGAGCTCTTTGTTGCCCCGCCCCTGAGCTAGCGACGACAATTAAAACCCAAGATGAAACACTCCGCTTTGTGCTTTTAAATGTCAAAATAAATCTCCAACTGACTAATAAATGTAGTACTGACTTCATCTTAAAACAACATTTTTCATTATTTCAGAAACGGATCAATGATAATAGTATTAATTTTCATTTTAGAATTATATTTTACTTAGTACTAAATAATGTTATTTGTCACTCAGGTAAAAATGAATAATAGCCCTAATTGACTATATATTTGCAATACGTATGCATGGGTATGT
The DNA here is from genome assembly GCF_021130785.1 of Homalodisca vitripennis. Taxonomy (NCBI): domain Eukaryota; kingdom Metazoa; phylum Arthropoda; class Insecta; order Hemiptera; family Cicadellidae; genus Homalodisca; species Homalodisca vitripennis. The sequence goes on along the minus strand of NC_060209.1, from coordinate 143,700,358 downwards.
GTAAAGCAATTTTTATTATATTTATTGATATTAAATTTTGATATTGCCACCCACACAGATTTGTCGTTTGGCAGATATTTGGCATTTCCATCGCGTGTTAGTTTGGTTAATAAACACGTGTGGCAAAGATAAGCAAATATAAAATAATGTATGGACAAAAAGTAAGGGTTCTGTGGCATAATGGTAAACTTTTTCTTCCGGCAAATAAGAGATTGGGATTCGAATCCCGGAGAGGCAAGTACAATCTTCATCAATCTTTATTGATATTGGGCTATTGCTACTTATGCAGGTTTAATGAATATATGAAAGACAGTTTCGATGTTTTCATGTTTAATGTTACAAATCTCTAAAATTATTTACAAAAATAATCAGTGTGAACCATATCACTTGTATGGTAATTTATAAATATCTTATACTACGGTCTTATATTTGTTCAATTTTTTCTCAATATAAACAATTTAGCTTGTTATATTTTATGGAATACGGTTTCATTATGTGATCATTAACCCAGTATAGATATGTACATTTTGTTGAATTAATTAATTTGAAATGACGCTTAAGTGTCCGAGGAAACAAATAAGTTGACAATTGAATTTTAACCAAAACTATACTTAGAATTCCTGTCTAAATCGTCTTTATTTAATGCGTGTAAAAGTCAAGAGAAATAGTATTACCCTTATAAATTCTATAATTCTCTCTCTTTATACTCCTGTTTTACAAAAATAATTTTGTAGATGTTTCTTTGGGAATTCTGTAAAGAACCACAGTAAAACTATCGTTAAATATTTATAGTTTTATATGCACACATCGCTGCTTCTTCATATATAGCGCAGCTCACTGCACTTAAAACTTGACTCAAGTTCTTGAAACTGGATTCGTTGTTAATAGTATTCTGAATTGCATTTACCATAGTCTTGGAAACACTCGAACAAACTCTGTCCATTAATACTTTAAAACCAGTTACTTTTATAAAACTACAACTAAAATTTAACTAAGTTAATTACTAAACGAAAAAGAGAAAATATAAGTTTACGTAATAATAACTATACATATAATACCGCATTAGAAATCGTTTAAGAATATCTCGTGCCTTTTTTTTTTGTTTTTAAACAGACTATGAATATTTCCAATTCCATGATGATTAAAAGAGAGCGTATAAGTATAGAAAATTGCAGTGGTGTAAAGCAGCTTGTTGTTTACATTTAGTGATATAAGGAATATTAAATTTTAAAACATTATTCGGTGACAAATTAATCAAGAACAGCTATAGTCTGTGATTCTTGGAAATATTCAGAATTCCCTGAACTAAGGGGCTTTTATCATGTTTTATTATTGTGGATGATAATTGGCTGACATACCATCCCTTTATGCATAATCTTTGACTCACGGTACCCTCTTTATATATGAAAGGATATTAAATACACATACCATCGTCATGTACTCAAACAAGCTTTTGTCGGTTAATTAGATATTCAACATCGATTGACTCACCAATAGTCAGAGTTTCGAGGTACAAACGTTTCAAAAGCCTTTAGAAGCAAAGCCAAACCACTCAGAGTACATTACACATATAGAACGAGTAATGTCGCTCAGACTTACGATGCACTGTTAAACAATTCTCTATAAACACAATTTTATGCCATATAGCCAGGATTATACGGGGTGCACAAGAAACGCTAGAGAAAGTGATGACTGGGGTGAAGGTCGGGGCTGTGAGCTACCCAGTGTTGATGTAGCGCTTACACTAAACCAGCGGTAAACACACTTAAAGATGGCTCAACTTGGTCCCTTCACACCAGTGGCAAATCCTCGCCAGATAGGACTTTCAAAGATGAGACTGCTGCGATTTAATACATCTGCAGAATATTCCAAATTTTCCTAAAATATGAGTTTCTAGTTATTGATTAAACAACCTACTCAACTCGTAAAGTGTTCGTAGTAAACTAAGTTATTAGTGTTGTTTACATGAATAGTGATAACACAGAGTTGTTATTAAGAGCATCAGCATTTGAACGTTTTCATAGTCTTTCAAATAAAAACTTTATTTCTTAAATAATTTTAATAGTTTTCTTCACTAGTATTTCTCCTCCTTCACAACTTTTATCATTTTTAACCTCCCTAATGGCTTTGTTAAATCGATATTAAACGCGTCTGTCTCTGGCTGTTAACTTCATTATACCCACAAGTTACTCACTTAGATCCAGCATTATGTTCGGTTTAAAGAAATCAATCGAAGTGTCAGGCATAAAACTGTCCAGAGTAAACAGAAACATACCGCGAGCAGAGTCGCGACTAGTGTCGGTCAGTTAAACATTCTAGAGTAAACAGATACGTACCACGAGCAGAGTCTCGACTAGTGTCGGACAGTTACACTGTCCAGAGTAAACAGAAACATATCCGCGAGCAGAGTCGCGACTAGTGTCGGTCAGTTAAACATTCTAGAGTAAACAGATACGTACCACGAGCAGAGTCTCGACTAGTGTCGGACAATTACACTGTCCAGAGTAAACAGAAACATACCGCGAGCAGAGTCTCGACTAGTGTCGGACAGTTACACTGTCCAGAGTAAACAGAAACATACCGCGAGCAGAGTCTCGACTAGTGTCGGACAGTTAAACATTCTAGAGTAAACAGATGCGTACCACGAGCAGAGTCTCGACTAGTGTCGGACAGTTACACTGTCCAGAGTAAACAGAAACATACCGTGAGCAGAGTCTCGACTAGTGTCGGACAGTTAAACATTCTAGAGTAAACAGATGCGTACCACGAGCAGAGTCTCGACTAGTGTCGGACAGTTAAACTGTTTAGAGTAAACAGATACGTACCGCGAGCAGAGTCTCGACTAGTGTCGGACAGTTCAAATCAAATCAATCAAATCAAATCAAAATGCCTTTATTTACAAGCGTTTCTCAGTACATACACTGTTTTGCAGAACAACTCAAGTCATTTAATGGCCTTAAATACTAAATAACAAAGACTTGTGATTAAAACTAAAAGGAACAACATTGGATTATACTAAATACTAAAACTTATACACTAACAACTTAAAATACGTTATTTATCAACACATATGTAGTCCTTAAGTTTTAATTTAAAAGAATTGCAACTGTATTGCTTAAGGCTAAGGGGGAGGTCATTGTACAACTTAGGGCCGAAATACGAAAAACTTTTCCTCTCGACTTCATGCCTGACTTTTCGGCGAAAGTCAAGAAGGTAGCCATGGCGGGTACTGCGCTGCGAGACCCCCTCCCGGAACAACAACCGCTCGCTAAGGTACTGCGGTTCCTGGTGTGATAGGACCTTGTGGACCAATGAGCAAGTCAACATCCTGCAGACGGACTCCACTGGTAGCAGGCTGGCAGCATCTCGAAAGGAGGACACGTGATCAAAACGTTTCAAGTTGAAAATGAAACGCACCGCAGAGTTTTGAAGTCTCTGAATACGTTCTACGTCCCCCCGCGAGATGCTGTTACCATAGGCTGGATAGCAGTAATAAATGACGGAAAAAAACCATCGACTGCATAAGCTGAAGCTTCGCAAATTCCGGCAGTAGAGATCTGAATCTGTATAGACCTCTTAATCTGCCAAGTGCACGTTGTATGACATAAGTGACGTGTTCAGAGAATGTTAGATCGCTATCAAGCATGATGCCGAGCGTTTTCACCCTGTCACACAAGGTCAAAAACTCCCCACCAAGAGCAATCCCCACACCACTGTCTGTTAAGGCCTGTATTGTGTTGTGTGGTATAGTATGAAGGACAGTGCACTTGCCTACATTGAGCTTTAACCTATTGTCTACAGACCATTTACTGATGTTTTCAAGATCAGAGTTTATATGGGCAAAAGCCACCTGAACTGAGCTAGGGTCATAGGACAAATGCAACTGGCAGTCATCAGCATACATATGAGCCGTACAGTGTTTAATACACTTTGGGAAATTCAGAGGTGTACAGGTTAAACAGTACAGGACCAAGACAACTTCCCTGAGGCACACCTCGCTCCCTACTTAGAGAGGCAGATGTCTCGCCCTCAACCCTTGTCACCTGGCTTCTTCCTTCAAGATAAGACAAGGGTGTCTTAGGTAACAGTAGTTAAACTGTTTAGAGTAAACAGATACGTACCGCGAGCAGAGTCTCGACTAGTGTCGGACAGTTAAACTGTTTAGAGTAAACAGATACGTACCGCGAGCAGAGTCTCGACTAGTGTCGGACAGTTACACTGTCCAGAATAAACAGAAACATACCGCGAGCAGAGTCTCGACTAGAGTCAGAAATTTTAACTTTCTAGCGTAAACAGAAACGTACCGTGAGCAGAGTTTCGTACAGTAAAACCGTCTAGACTAAACAGATCCTTCCCACAAGCAGAGTCTCCACTAGTGTCGGACAGTTACACTGTCCAGAGTATACAGAAAAAAACCGCGAGCAGGGTCTCGACTAGTTTCAGACAGTTTAATTTTCAGAGTAAACAGAAACGTACCGTGAGCAGAGTGTCGTACAGTAAAACTGTCTAGACTAAACAGATCCGTCCCACAAGCAGAGTCGCGACTAGTGTCGGACAGTTGTTTACGAGAATTGGAGAGCAGTGTTAGATAATAAAATTTGAATTATAAACATTGCCGAGATATCACTTTCGTTACGTAAACGTATTTTGCATTGACTCCCACAATAACTAGAGATGCAGCTGTCACAAGAAAAATCCCTCATCCTTGTTTACATTTTGCGGTAATAGCTGCGAAAGTTCCCTCGCAACTATACTAGCTAGTGTAATTGTAGCACTACCATCTCCTACAGCACAGTAATTACTTTTGTGGCCTCATGGCTCTCCCCTCGAGATAAGATAAGCGTGTGCGGCTCACTTGCTGTCTATCTACCGACGAGATGTTCTACTCAAATCACTCTAATCACCTCTTCTTGATGTCCACTAGAGTTATGAGACTGTACCTTATGGTGTAACTCTCTAAATGAGTTATGTAAACAAAACACTGTTTGTAAAGAACAGAACTTCAACATAATATAACCTCAAAATATAAAATTCAACCAATGATATCTTCATATAAAATATTCAGCGTGTAATTCTCTACATGTGTCTGAAAAAGTGTTCTCTCAAGAAAACTGGATTTTTATTTTTGTCTCTACTGCTAAGTACCTGACGATTTTACGTTTATTTAAGAGAAAGGTTCATCCAGTCATGATGTATCGAAGACGTGAAGTTTACTACCAAAGGTGAGTTTGGAGCCGGTTGTTTGGCCTAGTAGCCAAAGGCAACGCTGAGCTACAGCTACTTGATCACGATGTATCGAGGTGCAAAAAAGTATGTTTCTAGTATTCTCCATTGCTAAGTATCGGACGTTTTTACACTTATTTAAGAGGGAGGTTCATCCAGTGACGAAGTATCAAGGATGTGAAGTTTACCGCCGAAGGTGAAGAGTGGAAGTGGTTGTTGGGACAGGTGCCGGCGGATGTTTGCCCTGGCAGCAAACGGCAATGCTGAGCTACAGCTACTTGAAACTTGGCCATTCGCCACTCCCAACAACACTGTAAATCAATAGAGAATATTTCATAGTGGATCTATCATTGTAGCTTTATATCCTATCTTTAGATTTTAACTAGTAAGAGGCTTTCCTATTTTATATTCATATATCTGGATTTAATTTGAAATGATAAAAAAATTTCAAAATTCATGACAATAAATATAAACATACAAAATCTTAATTTATCTTTTTGTTTATTAGTTACTAGAAACATTTTTTATATTTAAATAAAATGTATAAGAGTATTTTTTAATAGAATCAAATGTTAGAGATTGTCGTAGAACCGTTAAATAATATACTTTTTACAGCACACTTTGTATAAAAAATAAAATGTTCATGAAATATGAGGATTTTTAATTTCAAATTCCCTTAAAATTAATTACAATTAAAATTACCTTCATACCAACAACAAAATGATTTCTACTAGTTTTATTTGGTATTATTCTATTACGGAATATATAGTATAACAAAGAAATAAATACAGTGTATCTTTTGAATATTTGTCATCTATGGTTTTTATAACATTAAATTTACAATGTGATATCTGAAACTATGAAAAGTACATTTAGGCTAATAACTGAATAACAATATTGAATAATTTTTATGGCGAACATGGAAATGTCTCTTTCTTCTGACCTTAAAAGCTTGGTTTACTTAGTTACATACTAACACGACGTGCCGTGTTATTACTTAAATTGGTATCAATTATGAGACCCCTCAAATGCAGCATTAAACTAAAAATTTGTTCTTTTTCAATATAAAATTGTACATATATTTCTTTATAAAGCCAAAATCCAAATACCGTTACTGTCAACTTAATAGATGGATTTGTCTAAAGATGAGTTTTAAGCAAGTTCGACACAGTAGTTTTATAGATATTTTAGTGTTTCATAAAATTTAAATCAAACATTTAATATAATGCTATTAATAAACGAGTAGCAAACATCGTTGAAGTATTAGTAAATTCCCTTTATTACAGGAAATATTACAAGAATGATACTCCATTACAGTGTACTGTATTTTGTAGATGCGAATTTCCCCGTATAAGGAAAGTAAACTATGAAGCTTTGCACTGACAATAACAGACCCGGCAATACAATCCCACTTGCTTTTATTGTGGAATGATTCGGCACACGGTTCTCAAATGAAGTTGACACTAACCACCGAGATAGATAAAGGCGGCATTAGTACCTTGTGTTTAATGATACATCTTACTGAACGACAAAGTGTTGTGTTTAATTGGTTTAGCGGAGCAGGGAGTTAGTGTGTTTGTTGACACCTAGCCGCCGTGCGGTGCCGTCCTTGAGGCTGTTATAAACCAAACCCATCATACATTATACAGTGAGCTCCGCCGTTTCTGAGGTAATATACTTGATATGTTATCTTGTCACGTGACTAATCGTCCGCACATTGGCTGTTTTCGTTGTAAACGAAACATCCAGCTCGAATAAGGTCTATTCTACCTCCTTTATGGGATCTATTACAATCCACGCCTCTAAACACTTTCAAATTAATATATATATATATATATATATATATATATATATATATATATATATATATATAAACTTGGTTTGAGTTCCACGTAAGATATTTGTTTGTTTCTTCCTGTAAAAGTTATTAATTATTGTATTTAATACTATGCACAGTCACTATGCACAAATTCCTAAAATGTTCCTAAAAATCGGTAACAGATCTTTTTCATTTTTTCTCCTTTTTTATTTTATTGAGCTAAAACATTTAACTGAAATTGACTAAAGATTGAATACAACCAAACACTTTCAGGAAACCTAAACCTATAGATTCATGCTACACCAAAGTTCTATTACTTTCATGGCATTCATTGCAGCATCACCAAAAATTCAAATACAGATACTGAGCTGTAAGTTACTAGTGGGGTCCACTACAGTCTATGTTGTGAGTTTTTACTCTTTGTCTTTATAACAAAGTAGTTTATTATATGTAATGCGTAAAACAACACACCTAGCTCTATTTGATTTGTAATAGTGTAAAATCCCTATAGCGCTAAAGTAAATTAAAATGTCCATTAATGAATAAAGAATTGCACGATGAAGGAGTTGTATGCATTTCGAAGTATAAAAAAGTATCATATTCCTGTTTCTGGAACTCGTTAATGTCCTTAGAGTTTTATCGCTATATGGAGAAATGCAGATTATTATACTTCAACATAATTTAATATGAGAGTTAAAAATATCAAGTTACCTCACGAATGTAGTACATTTATAACGACCATATATGAAACAAACAAACCATGACAAGACTATCTATTGTTATGCGGTAAAGCTTGATACATACAGATCGCTCTCCACTGGCCCGAATACCGCACGTCCCGCTTGTGTTGAACATATTGAATTTCAATTACTACCACATGAACACGTCTTCGTTGCCGAGCTCCTGAAGGAAGGAACTTTAATCCGATGAATTAGTTCTATTCGCGCAGGCATGATTTTATTATCATTTCTCAAAGCAGAATAAATTTCAGGTTTTTGCAAGTGCACTTATTGCTCTGTGAAGAACTGTCTTTCAGAAAACAAAAACATTTATCAATAATTAATCATTAAAATGTAGTCCTTGCTTTCAATTAAACCTTGGTTATCTTATTCTTTGATTTAAATATCTTCGCTGCGATAAGAATTAAAATAGTTATAAATTATTTTACCTTATTATAAATATTGTTATTTGTTTCAAGCACCTTTTACATATACCAAAGTTGAACTTAAAATACCAATTTTAAACATACGGCCCTCATTTTTTTCCCAACAAACTTCTAATGAATTACATCTGTCGAAAGAATTCGAAGATACCCCAAGGTTCCTTGGCTGCAACGTTGAGTATAGCATTCATAGAACTAATCGAGCTGGAAACGAAAGCTAATAAGGATTTGAGAACAGGGATATCGGATTCCAGAAGTGAACCTTGTGGTATGACGTAATCTCAACATTCCGTGACCCCTCTCCCATTCTGCTGAACCCCTCCATCCCTGCCGGTCCACCCACTTCCCTCACGTCGCAGCACTCTGTTCAGGCGTCCACCCTTTTACATTATTCTTTAAGTCACGTGCTTTGTCCTCTTTCTATTTCATTGCCTGAACGAGTTTCCCTTTTGATTGACTTCTCCTTACAATTTTGTGAGGAGATATGTATTGTGACTCATCTCCTTTACCGAGACCGTCATAATTTACGCGTATTTTGTGAAAACACACACACACACACACACACACACACACACACACACATATATATATATATATATATATATATATATATATATATATATTACATTAGTACATCAAATATGAAAAACTTGTTGAAATAATATAAAATTACTAAAAGTGACACAACCGAGGTAAGCAAACCATCTAGGAGAAGTTTAATTTGTTTCCATGTGGTGCTATACAGTTATATCAACAAAAGCAGATATAAACAAAATGGGAAAAAAACATGATTACATTAGTAGGATTTACGCTAAGTATTCAGAGTCACATTAAGAATTAAACTTGTACGGGAGGGGGAGCCATAGTCGTTCAGGTGGTACTACAATTCTTTCTGTGATAAAGGAGCCATTACATTACATCACCCTACCGAAATTTGTTTCGTATTTAATTTTATAATTGCCTTTTTTTCTTCTAGGTAGGGAGACAGCTCCCCTCTGCTCCTCGCTGGGTACGCCCATGTCAGTGCTGACATTTATATATCGGACTAAAATACATAGGATAGATGGCGCGATACATACTTTTCGCAACCTTTATACCTCTTATGGTAATTTTTCCGCAAACTAAAATTCTCGTGTTGTCTTGCAGAACTATATAGTATTAGCAAATAGATACTGCTGCTAGAGCCCAGGTACTGTAGTTTCACATCGACACACGTAGACCCCAAACACGCAAGAGCTGGGTATAAGTTTCCGCCCTATAAGATAGTTACCTCGTACAATCCTCCATGAAACGTATTTCTAATTTAACACAAAGTGATAATATTGTTAACACCAAACGATGAAAATGATGCCAAACAATGTATAATTTATTGAAATCGTCTCGGAGTATTGCTTAATCTTGAGTCCATGATGTTATGGAATAACCTGGGGCGGAAATCGGCAGGTGCCGGGCTGGCCTCAACCCTCTGCGCTCGGGAATGTGAGGGTGGATGCGTGCGTGCGAGACGAATACCTAGCCTCTCAGCTGCAATCCTTACTTGCTAATACTATAGTTGTGATTATAGTCGTATTGGAAATCCCTGCTCTGACACAGCGCCAAGCGGTCGAGCACCATAAGGCGATTCAGTGCGTCTAAACAAAGCACCTTAACCTTTACTAATAAACAGAATGTATTGGTTTATAAAAATACCATATTAAATAGGAATGAAGATGACGAATCGGCAGACACTGAGATGAAATGATGGACAATAATATCCATTAGCGGTCTAGTGATGAAGTGATGGTTTATGCAAAGGTCCATAACATGAGTCCAGTGTTTACATAATGCATATGGGTACATTAAACACGAGCTGCTAGGCACACCCTATCCTCACAATGTGGCTTTATGTTAATGAAATAGATGGGGCACGTATTGGGTTCTTTATTTTATTGTGCCTAGGGTATTATTGCCTTCAGAAAAACGCATCTTTATACCTGTGCTTAAAATTTTATCAGTTCCCCTTTCCATTAAAAAGGGGTTTTCACAAATATTTGTACGAGTATATTGATGAATTTTAAGTGAGTGCACTTGCATAATAATCTACTACTTTCGTTCCATTAATTAGAAAGTATAAATTTATTCCTACTAATGACCATAGCATAAAAAGGATCTATTAGTTCGGAGCCCAATTTACGTGTAAATTGGGTTAATTATTTACTTGTAATTAACTAATCACTAATTGATTAAACATGCCACCAATCCTTACGCACAATGAAGCACAAACACAGATTGGTCGGTTATTGAACACAAATACGTTTTAATCTAATATGCATAAATACCTGTTTGTGATTAAGAGTAAAGGTGTTTGTTGAAAATATTTGTCTTTTATGACGACGGCAAATATGAGAGTATTTTGTATATTGCGAGTGCTAGTTAGTGACAGTTGAAAATTACCTCTGAGAGGATATTACTATATCCTAGGTCTACAGACAAGAAAACAGGAGTTGAAATTGAATGTAGGTAATCCAACATCGTTGCTTCGTTAGTCAGGCAACGAAGCAGCAACATAACCATCAGACCTGTGACTTAATACTAACGTAAATTAAATTACACGCTGGTTTTACAGTCAAAACATTTTACTGAAATAATACTTACAGTTCAAAGACGGTTTGAATTTTTAAAACTCCTTTCTGAATACACATCAAGACAGCATTTAAAAATGATGTCTAGGCAGATCTGTATTAAGTAGATTTTAGACACAAAATCAGCCTTTTGCATATTGTTCTCGTGGGAGCACTTACAGAAATTTTCTGCACAATTTCACCCAACATGAACTCCAGAATGCTCAACCGCCCCCCCCCCCACAATGCGAATGCTCAAAAAAACGCCACACAGTATTGTAAAAACTACAACTGCCCCAAAATTATAATATTGGTACAAAAAATGGATCATATAAATATATCCGCTTAGTTCGCTAGTCTACGCATGGTACACTATTGCGTTTCAATATGGCGGTCATTCATAATATAAAAAAATGGTGACTCCGTTATTCATCAACCTATAATAAAGGTGTTTTGAAATGCTTACAGGATTTATAAATATTTAATAATAATTATTATTATTGTATCTCAAACAGTTTTCATTATATCGATTACACGCATATACCCAAGGATAAATTTCTTTTTTAGCTGTCTCAAAATCTACCAACTTTTTCTAAAAGAGCCGGAAGAATTATTCATTAATCCAACACATTTTGTAAGTATTGTAGATGTTTATTAGTAAGTACGAGAGGTCGAATTTCTTATAAAACGTAATAACGAGTAAACTAAACGACAAATCGTCTGACAAGTTCGCTAATAATCGAGCCATTAAATCCACCAACAGCTCTAATGGAATAGCGGTGTTTGTGAGATCAAGACGGAATTTGTTAAGTAAACTTCTCTCTAACCTATGACCTCTTTCCGCCAAAACTCATAACTCACGGAACGAACCCCTTTCCCTTGTCGTCCTCTCATCACCCCCGACCAACAACTCCCCCCCCCCAATCCCACAACACAATTGCCCACGCCCTCTTGGAATTGCCAAGTTTGCCCTCAATTGCTTTATTTGCACATTTATCGGGGCCAGTACGTTTGGCCTTCGGAACTTTTATTTTAATAAATGTTTACATCTGGCCTGGACATTCCACTTATTTATAAAGGAAGTTATCGTTTCATTCAAGATTCTTTGATCATAATATATAGTAAGGATATCGGATAGCTTTAAAATGGATATCGGCTTTAAAATTAGTGTAATTTTGTTGTAGGCTATTAATTTCAAGTATTAGTCAATACGTTTACAATGTGTTGCTACGATCATGTTTATGAATGATTATTGTCTCGAAACATTAATTAAATAGAGATAATTACTTTGTCGTTATTATGTACGAGTTTATCGAATATTATCGAAACCTTATGTACCTCTTAGAAACATTCATTATATAGATATAAGATATTGCAATAATATATATGATAATAATATGTACATATAGGTATATTAAGCTGTTTGCAAACCGTCTATTCAGGAACGTTTGGTCCGCAACGGTTGACAGGTGAATGATATATATATTTGTATGAATAAGAAAAATATTCATTTTCCTCAATTAGGCGAATTATAAATTCTTATAAATTCTAAATATAAGCGGCTACCACATTTAAACTTAGAATTACTGTTGTAATAAGCTTGATCTACAACTATTGAAAAATGCTGTAATGTATTTTATGATATGACTGAAATAGCTGTACCAACGAAATTATTGTACCAGTTCTTTTTTAAACGATATGAGAGCGAACAAAATTCGTTATCAGTACATTGAGAATACAAAACCTTATTTATTTTAGTCTGTGACTCTTGTTGGCTAACATTTTTTTTATGTAACACAACACTATCTTGAAACCTGGGTTTCTTAAACGCTCTTCAATTTTTCTTTGCCTTGAGTCGTGGGCAAGGAAAATGTTGCATTAAACATAACTTCCGTAATCTTAAAACTAAAGATCACAAATTGAGATGCAAAAACTGATTTAGCGAGTATCATTTGATTTTTTGAGGGAGAGGGAGAGAATTATTATTATTAGTTTCATATTCCTTATTATGTTTGTTCAAATTTTCTATCTGTTAGCATATAGGTGGTTAGATGGATTTGTTCTAACATTTTGTCTCAGACATTCTTTAACTGTAATGAGATTGTTTTTACGTCGTAAACAGCAAAGCATTAGCCTTTTCCAACTAGTAAGTCTTTTTATAAATATAATAAATAATAAAATTATTTTTCTAGGTTGCTTTTTTCCAACTTAGCAAAATTAAACTATTTCCATTTACTTCATATAGGCTGAAGTAAACTATCTTTATCAAAAACGTTGTTTTCTTTGTTATTCCGTCTATCTGGGAAAATAATCCGTGTATCCGTGAATTAATTATAAAATTTAATTATTAACTCTAATAATACGTAACATTGGTTTGCAAAATATTAAGTTGAGGCAGTCAATGTACATTTTTCTAGAATACATTTTAGCCTTTTGGTTAGGGGGGGGCAATACCGTTAGAAATTTATTTTATTTTTACTTGTTATCCTTTTTGCTAAGCTGCATTCTCTTGTATGTTTAAGCGGTTCTTATACTCAGATCCACTAAACTCGGATTAGTTCATTTTCGCACATATGTAACTTTTTTATGAAAATCCGCGATAGAAAAAAAATGAATTCTATATTTACCGTCCCAAAAACCATTCTAACTTTTCCTGTTTACAACTTTGCTATTGAAACTTTACAAACAACTTATCGTAGAGACAATACATGTTCGTGACGCCAATCCACTTAAGTGCGACACAAACACTCGGAATATTCCAAGGACAATCAGATATGTGTCACGTTTCCGAGGGCTACGTGTTATAGAGAAGAGTAGAAGGACAGTCGCAGGTGAAGGCGAGATTTTCTACAACACATGCCGCAATCTAAACATACAAACAAACATGTTACGTAACGTGTTAGCAGCTCACGCACGCTTGAAGTGGATGTTTGGTTACAGTAGCTCGGTATCAGATTGGTTGTTGACTATCGCTGTGTACCTATAGAGCGGTATATTGCCAATCCTTAGATAAGCCAATTACATGAGTCACAGTATGCTCGCTGCTGTTTGGGATCAATGTCAAGTTTTATCGAAGTGGATGTTTGGTTACAGTAGCTCGATATCACATTGGTTGTTGACTATCGCTGTGTACCTATAGAACGGTCTATTGCCAATCCCTAGATAAGCCAATTACATGAGTCACAGTATGATCGCTGCTGTTTGGGATCAAATGTCAATTTTTATCGAAGTGGATGTTTGGTTACAGTAGCTCGATATCACATTGGTTGTTGACTATCGCTGTGTACCTATAGAGCGGTATATTGCCAATCCCTAGATAAGCCAAATTACATGAGTCACAGTATGATCGCTGCTGTTTGGGATCAAATGTCAAGTTTTATCGAAGTGGATGTTTGGTTACAGTAGCTCGATATCACATTGGTTGTTGACTATCGCTGTGTACCTATAGAGCGGTATATTGCCAATCCCTAGATAAGCCAATTACATGAGTCACAGTATGATCGCTGCTGTTTTGGATCAATGTCAAGTTATATTGGAGTGGATGTTTGGTTACAGTAGCTCGATATCACATTGGTTTTGTTGACTATCGCTGTGTACCTATAGAGCGGTATATTGCCAATCCCTAGATAAGCCAATTTACATGAGTCACAGTATGCTCACTGCTGTTTGGGATCAATGTCAAGTTTTATCGAAGTGGATGTTTGGTTACAGTAGCTCGATATCACATTGGTTGTTGACTATCGCTGTGTACCTATAGAACGGTCTATTGCCAATCCCTAGATAAGCCATTACATGAGTCACAGTATGATCGCTGCTGTTTGGGATCAATGTCAAGTTTTATCGAAGTGGATGTTTGGTTACAGTAGCTCGATATCACATTGGTTGTTGACTATCGCTGTGTACCTATAGAGCGGTATATTGCCAATCCTTAGATAAGCCAATTACATGAGTCACAGAATGATCGCTGCTGTTTTGGATCAATGTCAAGTTATATTGGAGTGGATGTTTGGTTTACAGTAGCTCGATTATCACATTGGTTGTTGACTATCGCTGTGTACCTATAGAGCGGTATATTGCAATCCCTAGATAAGCCAATTACATGAGTCACAGTATGATCGCTGCTGTTTGGGGATCAATGTCAAGTTTTTTATCGAAGTGGATGTTTGGTTACAGTAGCTCGATATCACATTGGTTGTTGACTATCGCTGTGTACCTATAGAACGGTATATTGCCAATCCTTAGATAAGCCAATTACATAAGTCACAGTATGATCGCTGCTGTTTGGGATCAATGTCAAGTTATATCAGAGTGGATGTTTGGTTACAGTAGCTCGATATCACATTGGTTGTTGACTATCGCTGTGTACTATAGAGCGGTATATTGCCAAATCCCTAGATAAGCAATTACATGAGTCACAGTATGATCGCTGCTGTTTGGGATCAATGTCAAGTTTTATCGAAGTGGATGTTTGGTTACAGTAGCTCGATATCACATTGGTTGTTGACTATCGCTGTGTACCTATAGAGCGGTATATTGCAATCCCTAGATAAGCCAATGACATGAGTCACAATGATCGCTGCTGTTTGGGATCAATGTCAAGTTTTATCGAAGTGGATGTTTGGTTACAGTAGCTCGATATCACATTGGTTGTTGACTATCGCTGTGTACCTATAGAGCGGTATATTGCCAATCCTTAGATAAAGCCAATTACATGAGTCACAGTATGCTCGCTGCTGTTTGGGATCAATGTCAAGTTATATCAGAGCGGATGTTTGGTTACAGTAGCTCGATATCACATTGGTTGTTGACTATCGCTGTGTACCTATAGAGCGGTATATTGCCAATCCTTAGATAAGCCAATTACATGAGTCACAGTATGCTCGCTGCTGTTGGGGATCAATGTCAAGTTTTATCGAAGTGGATGTTTGGTTACAGTAGCTCGATATCACATTAATTGTTGACTATCGCTGTGTACCTATAGAGCGGTATATTGCCAATCCCTAGATAAGCCAATTACATGAGTCACAATGATCGCTGCTGTTTGGGATCAATGTCAAGTTTTTATCGAAGTGGATGTTTGGTTACAGTAGTCGATATCACATTGGTTGTTGACTATCCGCTGTGTACCTATAGAGCGGTATATTGCCAATCCTTAGATAAGCAATTACATGAGTCACAGTATGCTCGCTGCTGTTTGGGATCAATGTCAAGTTATATCAGAGCGGATGTTTGGTTTACAGTAGCTCGATATCACATTGGTTGTTGACTATCGCTGTGTACCTATAGAGCGGTATATTGCCAATCCTTAGATAAGCCAATTACATGAGTCACAGTATGCTCGCTGCTGTTGGGGATCAATGTCAAGTTTTATCGAAGTGGATGTTTGGTTACAGTAGCTCGATATCACATTAATTGTTGACTTTCGCTGTGTACCTATAGAGCGGTATATTGCCAATCCTTAGATAAGCCAATTACATGAGTCACAGAATGATCGCTGCTGTTTTGGATCAATTGTCAAGTTATATTGGAGTGGATGTTTGGTTACAGTAGCTCGATATCACATTTGGTTGTTGACTATCGCTGTGTACCTATAGAACGGTCTATTGCCAATCCCTAGATAAGCCAATTACATGAGTCACAGTATGCTCGCTGCTGTTTGGGATCAATGTCAAGTTATATTGGATGGATGTTTTTGTTTACAGTAGCTCTGTGTCAGATTGGTTGTTGACTATCTATGTGTACACTATAGAACGGTCTATTGCCAATCCTTAGATAAGCCAATTACATGAGTCACAGTATGCTCGCTTGCTGTTGGGGATCAATGTCAAGTTTTATCGAAGTGGATGTTTGGTTACAGTAGCTCGATATCTCATTAATTGTTGACTTTCGCTGTGTACCTATAGAGCGGTATATTGCCAATCCTTAGATAAGCCAATTACATTGAGTCACAGAATGATCGCTGCTGTTTTGGATCAATGTCAAGTTATATTGGAGTGGATGTTTGGTTACAGTAGCTCGATATCACATTGGTTGTTGACTATCGCTTGTGTACCTATAGAACGGTCTATTGCCAATTCCCTAGATAAGCCAATTACATGAGTCACAGTATGATCGCTGCTGTTTGGGATCAATGTCAAGTTTTATCGAAGTGGATGTTTGGTTACAGTAGCTCGATATCACATTGGTTGTTGACTATCGCTGTGTACCTATAGAGCGGTATATTGCCAATCCCTAGATAAGCCAATTACATGAGTCCACAGTATGATCGCTGCTGTTTGGGATCAATGTCAAGTTTTATCGAAGTGGATGTTTGGTTACAGTAGCTCGATATCACATTGGTTGTTGACTATCGCTGTGTACCTATAGAGCGGTATATTGCCAATCCCTAGATAAGCCAATTACATGAGTCACAGTATGAATCGCTGCTGTTTTGGATCAATGTCAAGTTATATTGGAGTGGATGTTTGGTTACAGTAGCTCGATATCACATTGGTTGTTGGACTATCGCTGTGTACCTATAGAGCGGTATATTGCCAATCCCTAGATAAGCCAATTACATGAGTCACAGTATGCTCACTGCTGTGTTGGGATCAATGTCAAGTTTTATCGAAGTGGATGTTTGGTTACAGTAGCTCGATATCACATTGGTTGTTGACTATCGCTGTGTACCTATAGAACGGTCTATTGCCAATCCCTAGATAAGCCAATTACATGAGTCACAGTATGATCGCTGCTGTTTGGGATCAATGTCAAGTTTTATCGAAGTGGATGTTTTGGTTACAGTAGCTCGATATCACATTGGTTGTTGACTATCGCTGTGTACCTATAGAGCGGTATATTGCCAATCCTTAGATAAGCCAATTACATGAGTCACAGAATGATTCGCTGCTGTTTTGGATCAATGTCAAGTTATATTGGAGTGGATGTTTGGTTACAGTAGCTCGATATCACATTGGTTGTTGACTATCGCTGTGTACCTATAGAGCGGTATATTGCCAATATCCCTAGATAAGCCAATTACATGAGTCACAGTATGATCGCTGCTGTTTGGGATCAATGTCAAGTTTTATCGAAGTGGATGTTTGGTTTACAGTAGCTCGATATCACATTGGTTGTTGACTATCGCTGTGTACCTATAGAACGGTATATTGCCAATCCTTAGATAAGCCAATTACATAAGTCACAGTATGATCGCTGCTGTTTGGGATCAATGTCAAGTTATATCAGAGTGGATGTTTGGTTACAGTAGCTCGATATCACATTGGTTGTTGACTATCGCTGTGTACTATAGAGCGGTATATTGCCAATCCCTAGATAAGCCAATTACATGAGTCACAGTAATGATCGCTGCTGTTTGGGATCAATGTCAAGTTTTTATCGAAGTGGATGTTTGGTTACAGTAGCTCGATATCCACATTGGTTGTTGACTATCGCTGTGTACTATAGAGCGGTATATTGCCAATCCCTAGATAAGCCAATTTACATGAGTCACAATGATCGCTGCTGTTTGGGATCAATGTCAAGTTTTATCGAAGTGGATGTTTGGTTACAGTAGCTCGATATCACATTGGTTGTTGACTATCGCTGTGTACCTATAGAGCGGTATATTGCCAATCCTTAGATAAGCCAATTACATGAGTCACAGTATGCTCGCTGCTGCTTTTGGGATGGGATCAATGTCAAGTTATATCAGAGCGGATGTTTGGTTACAGTAGCTCGATATCACATTGGTTGTTGACTATCGCTGTGTACCTATAGAGCGGTATATTGCCAATCCTTAGATAAGCCAATTACATTGAGTCACAGTATGCTCGCTGCTGTTGGGGATCAATGTCAAGTTTTATCGAAGTGGATGTTTGGTTACAGTAGCTCGATATCACATTAATTGTTGGACTATCGCTGTGTACCTATAGAGCGGGTATATATTGCCCAATCCCTAGATAAAGCCAATTAACATGAGTCACAATGATCGCTGCTGTTTGGGATCAATGTCAAGTTTTATCGAAGTGGATGTTTGGTTACAGTAGATCGATATCACATTGGTTGTTGACTATCGCTGTGTACCTATAGAGCGGTATATTGCCAATCCTTAGATAAGCCAATTACATGAGTCACAGTATGCTCGCTGCTGTTTGGGATCAATGTCAAGTTATATCAGAAGCGGATGTTTTGGTTACAGTAGCTCGATATCACATTGGTTGTTGACTATCGCTGTGTACCTATAGAGCGGTATATTGCCAATCCTTAGATAAGCCAAATTACATGAGTCACAGTATGCTCGCTGCTGTTGGGGATCAATGTCAAGTTTTATCGAAGTGGATGTTTGGTTACAGTAGCTCGATATCACATTAATTGTTGACTTTCGCTGGTGTAACCTATAGAGCGGTATATTGCCAATCCTTAGATAAGCCAATTACATGAGTCACAGAATGATCGCTGCTGTTTTGGATCAATGTCAAGTTATATTGGAGTGGATGTTTGGTTACAGTAGCTCGATATCACATTGGTTGTTGACTATCGCTGTGTACCTATAGAACGGTCTATTGCCAATCCCTAGATAAGCCAATTACATGAGTCACAGTATGCTCGCTGCTGTTTGGGATCAATGTCAAGTTATATTGGAGTGGATGTTTGTTTACAGTAGCTCGGTGTCAGATTGGTTGTTGACTATCTATGTGTACCTATAGAACGGTCTATTGCCAATCCTTAAATAAGCCAATTACATGAGTCATAGCGTGTATGCTGCTGTTTGCGTTCAATGTCAAGTTTGATTCACATGATCGTGTGTTCTCTGAATCATAGATAAGCGCACTCTCTGGAAGATTATGCTATCAAGTGACATAGACTACATTTCGAATTATCTTCGATAAAATTTAATACTTCTTAGTTCTAAATTATTATGTACACAGCATGTTCTACTATTGATATTAAAAAGTTCATTCTCCTGCATATTCTTCTTCAAGTACCATGTATATAAAACACAATATTGATAGTCGAGGCAAACAATGCAGCTCTTTATCTCATATCTCTTTTGACATGATTATAAAGAGTCCTTAGTCCTTTGGGGGGGGGGGGGGGTTCTTTGGGCTTTAGGCAGGTCTTCGTTAACATAAAAAGCCCCTGCTCGATCATTTACGTACCAAACGATTCTTTTCTTAATTTATTATAAACGTTATATAATTTAACTTAACAAATTTATTGTCAATGTCGTATTTACTTAGCCTTCACTCCACTTTCTCCCTTTACAGTAATCCCAAGAGTAGTTTGGTTATCTTTTATTGGTTATTTTGCTATGGAAAATATACCCAATGTTCTGCATAAACCCTAGTAGTACTATACAAGTACTATAAGAGTACAATAAAACATGTTAAGGATTTTATTTATTTTACTAATGTTGGTCCATTGCTACAAAGCAGATGTCTTAATCTTATAAAGTGGATCACTTGAGTGATTTTATGTCATATATTTATTTAACTGAAAACCTTTTCAGGGTCAAAATGTAAATAAATTTGTACATCCATCAATATATTTTGCATCGCAAAGAATACCACAGCGTAGCACGTAGATACACCACAACTGTTTTAATAACAATAAAATTACTACACTCATTAACAATTGCACACGTGGGGAATGTTGCCAAAAGCTTGCTGTTTGGCCGTGCACAGCTAAACGTATTAACACTAATGGGCATTACAGGCCACTGAACAAACTGGCGGATTTGTTGCCGTGTTCAGTGCGATATAACAATGTTCATTCGCAAAAACCAAGGGTGAATTAACAATCACTGTATTGTTATGTTAACCTCTTTCAGAATTCATATGAAGCACCGTTTGTTCTCGTACGTGTTTAAGTATTTAAGCTTGAGACCGAGTATGTACACCATAAATGTTAAGTTTCAGTTTAGGGGATACGTTCTGTGTTGGGATATTGAATATTTAAATAGGGAACAATGTGACTAAGGCTCCGGAAGTGTTGCTGTAAGATCGGATTTTGAGAATTCTTGTATTTTGAAACTGAGTTTATAGTGCCGACTGACGTCATCTCTAATGTTTTCGGTGATATAGCAGCATTGAGAGATCAAGTGAGTAATGAATTACGTTATTTAGAATATGATTTTTAGCAAATTAACAATGTACACATTATATAAATATTTTTATTTATTTTACGAATTTAAATGGTGTTTAACACTAATAAAAATTTGTTTTAAATAGTTAAATTTTGGTTTTTAGATTTAGTCATAATATGATTGCAGCTATAATAATGCATTTATAAAACCGAACAACGTATGATTATGTATTATTTATTTTATTTACGCTGCTCTATCGAGTTGTTGTAATTCACATTTTTGCCCTCTTACGTTATTTAACTGTGGTCCAGTTTGCTCCATAATCACTTATATAAATATAATTCTTTAAGTAATAAACTGACTCCAATATTTCAAGTTGATGTTTTTAAACAGTTCATTTTTATTTAGTTGTTTGCTGTAAATGTAACTAGTATATTTGTGAGGAGTAATTCTTATATATATTCTTATATATATTATATATTCTCTATATATTCTTGAGAAGTCTATGAGTGTGAGTTCAACCTGAAGTTCATTTCAATAAATTTAAATTTATGTAAACGTAAGGTAAAGTTTCCTTTGTATTTATTCATTTGTTAGTAAAACAAGTTTCAAAGTAATATTTGTTTGGTTGACTGTTCCATCAAATTATATATATTAAGAGATAAACGTTATTGTGGTAAAGATTATTTTTACCGTAGGCTGGTTGATATCACTGAAAATTCGAAGAGAGAGTTACCAGGTACAAATTATATGGATACATACCTATATTGTGAGGAAAATAAAAGACACAATACCGCACAAAGAAGCCGCATGACTAAGACGCCAAGGATTAAAAGTGAATGAAGAAAGTATTTGTTTATGCTTCTGTTGAGCTGTTCTCTTTCATAACTTCTGTTACAAAAACAATACTGTCTGGCAAAATGCTTAAACTGAATATTTTTACTCTCAAACTGTAACATAATAAACGACTGTTTCAGTTTTGCGTTACTTTAATAATTGAGATGACGACTTTTATTACTTAATATAATTTAAACATTTTTAATGGTTTTATACTGCTTTAATCTGTATAATATGTTTGAGTAATTGTTGTTAAACCTCTTTACCAATGTTTATTCTTAGACTATAACTCTGTACAGGGATAGTGTGTTAATGCCCTGGATTCTGATATGAACTGGTTGGTATTTAAGAGTAGATTTGTAGTGCTTTAGTTCTGATTAGTGAGTCCTAATGTACTTAGATCTGCGATTATATTTCGAAAATAAAAAACCAGTACAGACGTTATACTACTCGTATTATTTTTATAACATTACAAATTACATATAATTGACAGTATTATTTATATACAGTTTTATATAGTTATGGCTTTTTTATGTTATTTCTCTATTCCAAAGTAATGATAGAGAAATTCCTTCACTCCGAAAGACTTTCCATTGCCCTCTTGATAGGTGCATTTGAGTTGAATGTGTTATCAAGTAAAACTCTCAGAAAAAAATATAAAATGGTAGTTTGTCAAAAATTGACGTTCACCTTGGAAGTCGATAAATATATTGAAGGTTATATATTTTGCTACCAATAACAAAAAACTGGACTGTGATCAGCGATTCACGGTACTTTTCCGTTCAATGTCGAGTTATATTTTATGTAATGCCCTGTGTTTGAAAATGTGCTTTCTAAACTCTCTTTCATATCAAAACAATTTATCATTTTACTGTCTTCTTAAAGATATTCTAGAAGGTAATCAGCCATTACAAAACAGCTTGACATCCTATTTCTCCAAATCACCCGTTTTTTTCATTTTGCGGATGTTGTCCGATGCTTAACACATACTACTCCAAAGCCACCATTATTTGGAACAAGGACGGAGCTGTAAAGATGTGGCGATCTAGACTCTGCAGATGGTCTGTAAGTTTCCAAAGTTGGTTGGAGTATTTGTACGAAAGTAGCTTTGACTCCCTGCCCTTTCAGTTTGACATACTACGGTTGCCTTATTTTTCTTCTGCACAGTATAGATATGTAAGCAGAAAACTGTGCAGTGCTATATGTCACTCAAAACGCCCGTTTGTTAAGACTACTTTAGGATTTGAAGCTCGGCAATAAGATGTACTGAGATAGCGAGTGTTTTAGTAACGATTATGTACAATAATAACATATAAATAACGTAAATATATATTTATACTGTTTTTCATACTATTTTAGATGTGCGTAGAACTGAATTTATCGACAATTATCAACATTCCTTACATTGTTCTAATAAACTTATTAAAAAATATAAAATCTAACAAAAGTCATGTAAAGTTTAGTAATGTTACAATTAAAAGGTTAATTCTCCTCAACTCACTACTGTTAATGATACTTACAGCTAATAATGTTAAAAATTATAATGTTAATAATGTTACTCATGGTATAGTAATGATAAGCGATAACGTTTCACTCATTATCCAAGAGACCAGATCCAGTATTTTAACCTGTCTATACATACATGTAACATTTTATTTCTAAATTGTGGCATTATTTGTTTAATGTCGTTTATACTAGCAAATTTTAGCCTTAAAGGATATTAGCATACATGTATGACATTACTCAGAGGTGTTTTAGTTTTCCATATTATTTATTTAGAATTCATAATTGTGTTTATCATTCTTGTTTTCATTGTTTCATACTCTTTACATAACATTAACTGAATACATTACATACTAAAATAAAATGTTTGTGATGATTACTGTTACTTTTTATGGGTATGGAAATTGTTGAAAAAGTATGAAACATTCGACAAACGTATATCATCAATGAGTTCTTTTACGCAATTTTATTATTATGCCTAGTACTATATGGCCAATCAAGGTTATGTTTCATATTTTAGCTGTTTAGTAAACTCGACTTCGGACGCCAGGATAACACAGTTCACTAGCCTTCTCACTAATTTCATTTTACTATGGAAAAAATGTTTTTAAATTACACATTTGAATGAATGCATAAACTAATTTTATCGAGTTCGGCCATATTTAATAATAATATTACCTATTGCATCATTGTTATAAATAAATAATAATTTACTTTTTAAAAGAAGGTAGGAGAACGCCATATCACATGTCACGTAACATGCTTTGCTAAGGCTGTACGTCCTCCGTAGACAAAATATGTATATTGTGGCAGCCTACTGAGTAAAAGATAGGCTTCAATGAAGGCCAGCCAAACATCATGGTTGTAAATGCACCGTTATAGACTTACTCTTGTCTCTGTATAAATGAAAAGCTTAATTTTAAAATAACATATTACGAAACTTAGGTAATATTGATAATAAATAATAATAAAGTATTGTTCTATTTTTCACATAGCAAAAAATGTTAAAAGCATTAAAAGAAAAACAAACAGAAAAAGGAATTGTTGCCAGCCTTTCTAGTGATACAAATCGCTGACACTCAGTATATCAATATAATATAAAAATAAATACTTCGCCATAAGAATATTAATTTTGTTTTCCAGATTACAAATCAATGTGTCTAAAGTAATAAATTGTATTGCACAATCTTGTATCATAACGTACCAGTTTCCGAGCCGAGAAGGTAACAACTACGTCAGTAGCAAGATCGACGTGAACTTGTAATGCTGTCGCTACAGACCACTGTGACTGTAACTTCTGACAATTCATCATTCAATGTTAACATTGATTACAATAGCCATCCATTCTACTGTAACGTAACGCTCTATAAAACGGTTTTCAATCCGAGAAGGGAACTAAAACGTCAGTAGCGATAACGACGTGAACTAGTGTTGCTGTCGCTACAGGCCATTGTGACTGTAACTTCTGACAATTCATCATTCAATGTTAACATTGATTACAATAGCCATCCATTCTACTGTAACGTAACGCTCTATAAAACGGTTTTCAATCCGAGAAGGGAACTAAAACGTCAGTAGCGATAACGACGTGAACTAGTGTTGCTGTCGCTACAGGCCATTGTGACTGTAACTTCTGACAATTCATCATTCAATGTTAACATTGATTACAATAGCCATTCATTCTACTGTAACGTAACGCTCTATAAAACGGTTTTCAATCCGAGAAGGGAACTAAAACGTCAGTAGCGATAACGACGTGAACTAGTGTTGCTGTCGCTACAGGCCATTGTGACTGTAACTTCTGACAATTCATCATTCAATGTTAACATTGATTACAATAGCCATTCATTCTACTGTAACGTAACGCTCTATAAAACGGTTTTCAATCCGAGAAGGGAACTAAAACGTCAGTAGCGATAACGACGTGAACTAGTGTTGCTGTCGCTACAGGCCATTGTGACTGTAACTCCTGACAATTCATCATTCAATGTTAACATTGATTACAATAGCCATTCATTCTACTGTAACGTAACGCTCTATAAAACGGTTTTCAATCCGAGAAGGGAACTAAAACGTCAGTAGCGATAACGACGTGAACTAGTGTTGCTGTCGCTACAGGCCATTGTGACTGTAACTCCTGACAATTCATCATTCAATGTTAACATTGATTACAATAGCCATTCATTCTACTGTAACGTAACGCTCTATAAAACGGTTTTCAATCCGAGAAGGGAACTAAAACGTCAGTAGCGATAACGACGTGAACTAGTGTTGCTGTCGCTACAGGCCATTGTGACTGTAACTTCTGACAATTCATCATTCAATGTTAACATTGATTACAATAGCCATCCATTCTACTGTAACGTAACGCTCTATAAAAACGGTTTTCAATCCGAGAAGGGAACTAAAACGTCAGTAGCGATTAACGACGTGAACTAGTGTTGCTGTCGCTACAGACCATTGTGACTGTAACTCCTGACAATTCATCATTCAATGTTAACATTGATTACAATAGCCATCCATTCTACTGTAACGTAACGCTCTATAAAACGGTTTTCAATCCGACAAGGTAACTAAAACGTAGTGGCGATAACGACGTGAACTAGTGTTTGACGTGTTTGCTGTCGTTATGTTAAAACATTGATTACATTAGCCATTTAATTTAATCTAACTTAATGTTTTATAAAACTTTATAAAAGTTTTATAAAAGCAAGAAGGACCTGAACTAGTGTTGATGTCACTGCATACCATTGTGACTGTAACTTCTGACAACTCATTATTCAATGTTACCATTGATTAGAAGAGGCATTCATTCAACTCTAACGTAACGCTTAAAAGATATAATATAATACATACAGAGTTCTTCATAAGTATATTTGTCTTGTTTTCCAGATTACGAATCGATGTGTCTGAAGCAAGAAATTGTACTGCACTTTCTTGTATCGTAATGTAACCCTCTATAAAACAGTTTCAAAGCCTAGAAGGAAACATCTACGTTAGTGGCAAGAATGACGTGAACTTGTATTGCTGTCACCACAGACCATTGTGACTGTAACTTCTGACAATCCATCATTCAATGTTAACATTGATTACAAGAGCCATTCATTCAACTCAGCACTTTGCCTAACAACCCCTAAAACTAAAGCCATACAGTTTCTGTCAGCGTTAGGGTGATTGAAGTGGTTACGACCCTATTACTTAACTGTCGGGATACAGTGTTTGCTCAATAATCCAGCAGAAGTGTCGTTAGTCACATTAATACTAGCATCAACTGTTTTAATGTAACCCGTTGCAACGTTAGGACTTGTCTCCTATGTTTTCGTTTATTATGTTTCTAATTTCTCAAACCTTACTCAGTACTTAAATTCTTCCTTTGTTGTTAGTTAATTATAATTGTATGCTATTATTTACGATCTGGGTTTAGAAGTTTCAACATTTACTAAGTCAATTTACACATAATCGGACTAAAACAGTGCAAATTGTGCTATGTCTGGATTGTACAAAGTCAACAGTACAGTCCAATAGCAAAGAATCAATTTGCATTCTACAAGCATACAACCGGTCTTTCTTGAAATCGATAAAGAAATGTACCTTATGATAAAAGTTTATCTCAGTCGCGCTGGCTGTGGTGGAGGTCGTAGTTTAATGGCACTGAAAGGGTTAAATGTCTGAAACAATTATATTTTCTCAGAGTACAGTTTTTTAGCCCGACACGATTATATCCAACCTTGAGGCACATAAACAAATGTTTAATTAGCATCAGCTAACCACACACATACCGATTATTTGGCTGAAAGTGGTGACTTTCAGTGTCTTTATCTAGTTCAGTGATCGTGATATATCTACTTACTTATCTGATAATCGGCTATGTGTAAAACTGAAAAAGCTTTGATTTGAGAAAAATATATCTGCTCCCATTTTTAACCATCGGGTTGGCAATCTATTTCATTCTCAGGGGAAATTCATCCCTCAATTTCAAGAACAACTAGATTGGGTATTACTCAACGTAAATTGACTGGAAGCTGTTAGACTAGTTTATCCGGTACAATTAAATATATCCTGGATCTTTACTATGCAAATATGTAAGATGTAAATAGTATTCTACCAAAGATACTATGCGAAGCTACTCACTGTCTCACCTACCTAAGATTATGTAAACATACTTTAAATTACAAAGTACGATGTAGCGGGCGGGGCCGTTTTGTTTGAGAACCATTTCTGGCTTGTGTACTCTTTTATACTTGTAACACTATAAAAGCTTGAGTACTTCCAGATGAATTTGTAACATAAATGTTCTGTAACATTTTTATAGCGAAAAGAGGAGATCTGTGCAGCCGTTTCTAAGGTCATGATGATTTGGAAACACCTTTTTTCGCCTTAAGAGAATAATGTAACTCCACCAGGTCAAAATGTCCATACGTTCAATTGGGGCGTCACAATTAACCTGAATAATGATGCATCTCTAAGGATTACCATTAATATTAAAGTTCGTATTTTGGTAGAAATCCCAATCTATACATTCCCCCTGTTGCACTGTAGATTTTATAATTTCTAACACACGAGATAAGTAATGATTACCTTAAGAAATATCTGCACCTTTAGCAACTTACTGTCTATAGCAGCTTGTGGTGCCCCAAATGGGTAAAATCTAGAGATTCTCAAACGACAGCTCGTAGGAGGACCGTTAGTTGAACTTCGGCGGTTGTACAATGTATGAAAACAACCTTAGGTTTACATAGACATAACAGTCTAAGAAATACACCCAAAACATCTTCACAAACAATTGTTGACAGAAATGAAGTATTACTCTCTCGTTATTTATCTAGAACCTGAAAGATATAAGCCTATCCAAAGTTCAGAAGGTGGTCTTCTTGAAATTTATCTATTCCGATTATACTCTATGCTTCATCTGAACTTAAGACAATGTTCAAACTAACCATTCGTTTAAACGTGTGAACCCTCTGAACCCAATACTTGGTTCAAATATGTGTGTCTTGAGACAAACGTGCGCGTCCGAACGTGGCCTGTTTGTAGATCTATTGAACACAAAAACTATGTAAATACGATTGATTTCAATTAAGCATTGAAATATCAATGTATGTGCGTATATTTGGTTAGAGATACCTTGAAGGTATGCGTGGTGGAAACGTTCCTTGAAAAAGTTGAAACCTACTCACACAAATTTATACTTATAAAATAACTAAGGAGATGTGTATATATATATTGTATTTACAGTGTGGAATAATGTATGTGGTGAGCTCTAACTCACTTGGCACGGTATAAATAAACATTGTCATGAGCATATTGGCTGATGGGCGGAAACCGTTCATCCGGCACGCTACTGACTCTAGCGGCATTGGCTCTGGTACTAGGAATCTACCTACTTGTTTATGGCCTTGTATATATAATTCGTTTGATTTTTTATTTATAAATAGTATGTAAAATTGTTTTATCAAGAATAAAATTAATTCAATCCATTACTATAAAATAAATAATAAATGTTTATTTGTAATAGGTGTACCGGTACAAATTAATGTTTTTTTAGGAATAATTTAATAGTACCATCCCAGGTTTCACAACCAAACCTAGTTAGTTCAATTCGAATTTAACATCCAATTTCTAAAATATTGGGCAAAATCTTTGAACAACTTTAATTTTTCATGTGAAGACCTCCTCTATACTTCTTTTTGCAGAATAATCCACATTTCTCTTTAACCCTAGATGGTTCTAGTAAATAAAGTGAGTCTTGAACCTAAAAAGTTGAGACTCCTAGCGTAATCGGATATTCTCAGATTATCTACAAATAAGGAACCAAACAAGCTTGAGTCGTTTTAGCGATTGCTTCAGCCAAAGTATTGATTTCATAGATGTTCTTATATAGCTTTATCTTCAGTTTATGTGATGAATAATGATAAAATTTATAGAATTGCAAGAAGGATTATTGATTTCTTAGTCTAGAGTGTTTTTCATCTGGTAAATTCCTTCGACAAATCTCACAATTGTGAACTGTGAATTTTATTTCTTATAGACCATTTAACATTTGTTGTTTAGATTTTGTATAATGTTTACATCGTTCCAGGAAAACCCATCGGATGAATTTAAACTGATCACTAAACAATCTACACGTTTCTGTATTATACGTATTATAATACGTAATCTAAATTCAATATAATACGATCTAACACGAATATGATTACAAATCTTCTGTTTCTGTATTTGCAACTTATTGTCTAGTAAATAGACTTCTGTGTGTAACTGTCAGATTTTTATCGGAGGCATGAATAAAGTAACAGCTTCCATAGCCTTTTAATCAAATCAGTGCTAGTGACATCGTTGTTTCATATGGAATTACTATCTGTGGTTGAAGGTTTTAAAGAAAAAGATTTCCATTTTACGCGCTTCAAGTTTCATAATTTTCACAAATGGGCAGACTCAGGCTGTAAAAAATATCGATCGAAAAAACATGTTTATATATTATTATATTTTAATATTAAACATTGATCTTCAAACATATATAAGACATATGAATGATAGAATTCATATGCGTATGCGTGTTTATGTAAACGAAACGTTTATAACATTGGATTATACTATGCATTTTAACAACAAACACAAAACAAGTTAATTACAAAATAGTTATACTTATGTAATAGTTACACAGTACAAAGCGGAGCCAAGGATGTCACCTTTCTTTTGAAGGTTACAAGAAGCTTTTCGCCGGTATTAAATATTAAGATTCCACGGGAAGTATTATTTTTCTACAATAACCTTAACAGTTTAAGATTATTTATTTTTGAAAACAGTTTGAATTTATTCTCTACGAAGACAGACTACGTCCCCTTATGCACTAAGCTGGAGGATTCATTTTTTTGAAATGAATATATAGTAGGAAAGTGTATTAATAGGTTCCGAAATTATTTTAGAACTTCATTAAAGTTCTGTAAAATTTATATCCCATATAATAATAAAAATATTCTTGTATATTATTAGTCAAAATGTTTAAATAACGGAATAATGTATATTTACTAATATTTATAATTAGTCTAGTAGTCATGAATATCCAAATCCTCTCTGTCTGAAATACCATTTTTGTAAACTGTTAATTTATTTTTTGACGGAACTTACATAAGTTACTCTTACTTTATTTTGGGGAGAATCAGTCGTTTTCAAAAACACCTAGCAGTAAATAGCTTACATATTATACACCTGAGTAAAACAAATTGTCCGTAAGATATTATCTAAACCGTTACCGTACTATGATGTGTAATTGAGTTGAAAACGTTGGAAATCATTTCGTTAGTTATTTCCGAATCTTAGAGATCTCTAAAGGAGCTATTTGTAGATGAATGTATCAAAATATCGACATTCCAAAAGATTGCGTAATCTTCTTTATAACTTATTGATAATACTGAAGACATCTAAAGCTATTATGTTCTATTATTGGGAGTAATATATCTTTACAGTTTCAATACAAATAAATAAGGACGTCTAAGATTATTTGTCAAGGTTTAACACAAACGTGATGGCTTTGATTTAAAAAATTTAATTTTCACTTGTTGATCTTACGATTATAAAATATCCTTACTTGATAAACATGTAGACTCCGGTGGGTTCCATGGCCCTAGATATTCCCTTCCAAGAGGCCAGCATGCTGTACTTCTGTTTTGCTGTAAGTGGTAGTCGAGGGTCGGGGGGTGCGGGAGCCGGGGGATCGTCAGCCCCCCTGTTAGGGCCCCCCTCGGAACCCCCTCGCTGCATCTGAGCCAGTTTACCCAGTTCACAACCCATTGTCAACAGGTTTCACCACGCACACATTGTCAGCCCTGATTAGTTAAAATTTTATACGCGCACTGTTTGTAAGAAAACCACACTCGCACTTTTATTAAGTTGTTTTTATTCCACTTAAGTTTAAATTACCAAAAGAAAAATAACAAAAAAGTGAAAAATCGTCCGAATACAGAAGAGGAAAAATGAGAGAAAATCAAAACTCAAGTAACACACTAGGCGTAGTCCTACAGAACATGATAGTAAGTGACTGAGTGGAGGCAGCGTCACTGGCGGACTTACCGAGCACAGACTGACTGACATACAAGATGGCGGTGGCGGCGCGACGTGCAGGTGGCTACTGGGCCCGGGCAACCAGCGCCTGCGTCGTGCCACCCACCCACCCACCTGGGCACCTGGGTGGGCAGATAGTGCGGTCACTGACAAGTACACTTGTACACACTCATAGGCCAACTTTTGTTCAGCGTAAATTAACGGTGCATTTTTAAGAAATGCAAATTGGTCCAAGTTGTGTCAAAAGTTAATTTTGATTTTTAAATAAATTGAGGAGGAAATCAGTCGATGCTATCATAGATACTACCTCGCTCCAAAGTTGATATGTATTATGTAAATATTGAAGAAAACGCAAGTTATTATTAAAACCACTATTACATTCTGTCTCTTTGATAAAATTCAATAAAACATGTCTTTATTGAATTGAATGACATTAATATTGGAAAACAACCCCGATCACTTTCGTCTTAATTGTCTTTCGTCTACGACATAAAGAAGTATGTGATAAATGTTACTACGGTGGAAAACGAATTTATTAATTTCTTCAGTTCCTAGACGCGGGTCAATACAGAAATATCAAATTGTGTCAAATAAATTAGGGACACACTAATTCTTCATAAAACAGTCAGAACGAACGTAATCTATCTCAGTAACAAAGTTGAAATAATCTAGATTAGTGTCTAATCATAGAATAAGATTAAATAAACACAAAAATGTTAAAATGTTAAGACCGCCCGCGTCTGTTCCAATGTGTTCTTTAGCAACAAATCTGCATAAATGCTCCTATTACAAGGCACTTTAATGTGCATAACTACACACTCATAAAATTTTTTGATAAAAGTAATTATAATTGGGAAATACTCCTCTTCGCAATCCAACACATCACGCTGTAGTGAATGTTAGATCATTCAACAGCTCAATGATTAACTTAGATGGCGAGGTTACTACAAGAATCCCGATGTGGTTACTGGCATTGTACTTGATCTGACTCCAAATACCGTGATTGGTTGTAAGAGCAAACCGATCTCCGATCCTAACAAGTACCGCACTCGCTCGCCCACTTGGTTGTTTTCTTAATTTGTTACGGTTTTTCTTGAGGAAAACATGCGTAATTCTTTGAAGTAGTAATATTTGACACAGACTGACACATTACTATATTAACACACATCTCACAAAACTGCGAGCCAATAATACATTTAATTGTAATACTTTCTTTCGTTTTGAACGAATAATTTGTAGCAACTACCCTACAAGTCACTCTCAGATTTCCACGGAACTCAAATCCTAAATAAATACAATTTTGTAACAGGCGCTCAAACAGCAAGTTATTGAACAATCTGAACACAATGTTTGCAAACCGTACTTAAAACGTATTCAAGCTAATTTCGTTATAAATGATATCCTAGCCAACTCAGGTGTTGCTAGGAGTGCGGTACAGGCTTAGAAGCCGTTAATCACAAAATGCTGGGGGGTAACAGCTCTTTCCGTTCTCTCATCGACTCGCACGCACAAAATGCCCTATTTATTATTCAACATCGCCCACATTTACTAAGCACGCACTATAATAATGTGTTATTTTTAATTTTACTTTTTATTAACATTATCATCTTAAATTCCAATGCTAAAAACGTAGTTTTCTGTTTTAGTAACATATAAGAATGGAAAATGTCAGAAATTTCGTTATCATTTAAAACCTACGTATAGCGTTAAACGCACTGTGGTTATAAATCTTTTTAATTGATAAATAAATCGTCGCTAACTTTAAAATATTTTGCTAACAAAGAGCAATTGTTAATCAGAATATGGTAAACATCAGAAACAAATTTGAGTTGCGCTTATTAAGGTCCCAACTTACTGAAAACATATCTTTTTTCGTCCGCCTTTTCGTCCGTTGTGTAATAATTCCTTCTAAAAAGATATAGCGACTTGAAACTTGTTAAATAGCTTCTTATTTGTCTGAGGAAGATTTCTATTGATTTTAGAGTGAACAGGTCAAAGGGCAGTCTGTTCTCTCTGTCCATCTATGTATTAACTGTCGATGGAAAGGTTCTAGAGATTTGAAACCTGAAAGGAAGAATCCTTGGTTCCTCTCAGTCAAAGGAAGAATCCTCTTAATTTTGGGATCAAAAAGTTCGCATCTCTGTGCGATAATTTGTGATAGTAAAAACATATAGGCTACTTAAAAATTCGGTAGATTTCACGGAAAATTATGAATTTATTTTAAATGTAGATAATTCATTTTCTCATCAATATAATTTCATTATGACTGTTACATTTTTCTTTACACCATCTATTTAAATGTAAACTAGTTTTAGTTTGCTCCATGCCAAAAATATGTTGTATTAAGGTCATTTTCTGTTCATGCGAATATAAAAACGATATATATATATATATATATATATATATATATCAAATAAATTTATAGTATGAGAGATATGAGCCAATTTGCACTGTATAAGAAAAAAACTTAATTTTTGGTGTATATATATATATATATATATATATATATATATATATATATATATATATATATATATATATATATATATATATTTTACTAAAAAAGAAATTGATCGTAAGTTGCGCTATTACGATTGGACAAAATATGGTTAGGGGCGGGCGGGGTAGTGAAAAAGTTAAAAATTACAAATGATAAACTACTCCACAAATAATGTTTCTTTAGCATGATACATTTTAAAATCGTCAAACATGTAAATATTTTTATATCTTATCAACCAACGAGATAAAATCTAAAAATCAAAAAGTCAGTTATTAGTTGCTTACATATTTTTGTTGTATTTCCCTATATATATCTACCAAAGTTATTGTGATGTTAAAACAGTCTTGGTTAACACTTATAGAGACTGATTCTCCAAAATCCTTTGATTATAAAATTCTACTGATTCACTGTCGGACCAACTGACACACCGTCCATTGTAGGAACTATTATACATATGTATTTTTATTAAATATATTTACCGCCTTCGCTGTGGAAAATATTATATGATGACTTGTATACAACTGGGATTTTTCGACTTTCTCTAGGAATATATGTTCGACTACAGAAAGGTTTGGTTTGAGCGTTCACCGCATGTGAAAGCTTTTTAGGAGCGTTTACAAACCTATCACTCTCTTGGATTTTCATTTGTGTTTCATGTCCGTACAATACATAAAAAATTACCTATAGACAACATTTTTTATTAAGTTGGATGATGGTGCATGGGATTTGGCTGAGCGTAAGCGAATATTTTTACGTGGGCAACAAAAAACAGAGAATAAATAAATAAAACAAACACAGGTTAAGATAACATAACATTTTAACGCGTGACATTTTTATTCATAGATTAAATGGATTCATAGATTGGACATTCTAAGTGAAAAGCCGGTGAACAAATCTTATTTCAGTCCGCAGTTGCGTTGTACTGTTCCCTCCCTAGCTCACAGAAATTGTTGTTATTTACATTGCTATGAGACTTAACGTATTGAACAAAAATGTGAATGTATCATATGGAAAAATATCTCGAAAAAGATTTCATCTATACATTAAACTTTTTAAGAAACTTCATTTATACATAGACAAAGATTGGAGGTTAAGTGGTAGAGAGGACTTTTAAGGACTAACTTCGCCTCTGTAAATAAAGACATTTTTCATTTATTT
This sequence comes from Homalodisca vitripennis, assembly GCF_021130785.1. Taxonomy (NCBI): domain Eukaryota; kingdom Metazoa; phylum Arthropoda; class Insecta; order Hemiptera; family Cicadellidae; genus Homalodisca; species Homalodisca vitripennis. Next base: position 143,665,432 of record NC_060209.1, on the reverse strand, counting down.
TTTTTTATTTTACAAAGATGAGTTTTATTGACTACTACCATCTACATGATGGTACATGTCCAACCGTGGAAGTAAGCTAAGCATCGATGTAACCTGTTACTCAGTATGCTGACAAATTACTTCTCTTTTGTCTGTAAGAAAAGTAAATAAACATTGATGTATTTTCTTTATGATTGTCTGTATATCAATCTATGTGCGGAAAGTGATATGAGCTATAGATCTGAAACTTTTAATGAACCTCAGCGAAGCTTCTTACGCGACACGTGATGTGGCGGAAATATTTAATATTGTTATTATAACAAACACCTTTACCAATTCAAAGATGATTTTCACTCAAATAAAAAAGCAGGTACCAGTTCTTAAAACTACTTTGTTCCACTTGTTTGTGTAATATAAAAATGGGTTATATCCGCAAAAACATACGATGTTGAGTGCTTCCCCATTCCGAAGAAGGTATCCAACTGCAGTAAACAATTGCTTAAAACGTGTTACTACTTAAAAGTAATCTAATCAAATTTTGATTAGATGCATTTTTAATAATTAATTATCTAAAATAGTAGAGTTTTAATTATCCATGATATGAGTTCTACTAGCCACTTCTAAGCAGCGATCTTTTTTGTAAGAAGTATTTTTCCTCTATGATTCAGAAGCTTTGATTATTTCCTATTGACATTGCAGAAACATAAGCATTGCTTTGAGCGGTCAAGTTTTAATCTCTTCTAAATTAACTCGAATTTCCTTATTTTAACAGTATATTTTTCTAAAGACTAAGTTTTGGCCCTGAACATGAATTATAAACTATTTTCAATTCTGACTGAAACATCGTCACTCTCCCGAATGCGACGACGTATCAGATTGTTGTATCAGAATGTTTAGAAATCTGCAATCAGTATTGTTTTTCTTTAATTAGAAATTTGGCTCATAGAGTTATATACCGAATTTAAACTTATATTGACAAGCCGTTTTCAAATTTAGTTTGTCTTTGGTACAGAATTATTACTTGACAAGGTTGGTAGAAGGTTCCGGGATATGCTGTATATTATTTTAAAAGCCTCTAGGGAAAATAAGCAGATGTATAAAACAAACTAATAACCTCCAACACTAAAAATAGCAGCCTTACAAAGTATAAAGTAGACATAGTGCTAAATAAGATTTACCATCCTTCTAAAGCAATTTTTTACATTCGCTAAAAATTATTGATCAGCTTTTATGACAGATGAAAATAACCCTAATAGCCGATATTTAGTTTATTATGTGTAAACTTCATTAAATGTGATTATACTCAAGCTTATGTGTTTTCCTAGTACTTTGTGCGTGATTGGAAACTACAAATGGACAAGTACTTAGAAAAATTGTTAACCTTCCGAGCGTCTATCATTGTTTATATGCCCACCTATTTTTACAAATTTGTTTTTAATGTAAAACAACTACCGCAACATACAAATGTTTTCTACATCTGTATATCTGATGTGTTGCCACTATATTACATTTATAATCTTTGAAACTTGTTGTACTTTAAGCAAAATTGTTATTTCGGGTATTTCGCAGAATAAATCAATACTGACACTTTTAAAATAAACTCATCGATTAAGTTCCAGCAAATTTTATTCCGACTATGTTTATAACTTAAAGTTTCAAGATAGCGGATACTTTAAAGTTTTAGAAGTATACAATATCATTGTAAATCATTATAAGCGAATATCTATACTAGCAATAAATGATTATAACTAAATAAAGTCCACGCTTTTACAAACAAATTAGTATGCTTCAAAAAAAGCTGATGGAGTTTTCTAAATATTTGGAAGTGTTACGAATATATTACGGTGGCAACATTCAGCCATCGTACAAGTGTTGTGCAAATTTAATGTCAAGACTAACACAACAAAATAGTGAAAACATTAAACACGAAGCTTGTATACAATTTCCAGGTATATATAATCAATTTAATGAAATAATTAATGAAGCTAACAACATTATGTCCAAAAAAGCCTAATCACTACTAAAAAAACTTTCAAAATTGTGCCTGGAGAGAAAATTTGGTCATTCTTTCTCATACCAACGGTGTTTAAGGATATGTTTAATCCAAATTCAGAAGATACTTTAATAATCAACAATCCCTCAACCAGTAATACAGTCAAACCAGTCATAGCAAGTAATGATCAACAAAATGCAACAAATGTTGGTGAAAGTTATAAAATAGTTAAAAATATCTCAGATAACTGCAAATCGATTGAAAATTTATCTGGCTACATACCTAATAAAGCTGAAATGTCTGTACTCTCTAAAGGATTGACTTTTTCACCTACTCCTAAATTCAGTCATATGGACTTGTAGCTGATGCTCTTGCTTTTGCAAGAGATGTCAGTGTGAAATTTTACTTTTCGCAAAACCAAATTCCACTTCAGTCTCATATACATGAATTTATTATGAAGTTCAAGACACATTCTGAGTGGAAACCTCCTATCCTACCGCCTAATCATCCTGTGGAACAGTATATTAATACCATAATATAAAATATAGCAAATCCTACACTTGGTGATTCCCTTCTAAAAAAGCAAAACTTGAGTTATAATGAAAGAAAAGCTACCTTCAGACAAAAGCAAACCCATTGTTATTCAAGATATCACTGACTATACGATAGAGGCTGAAAGACAGCTCGGTAATACTACTACATACAAATTATTGTCAAAAGATCAAACTGAACAATTTAACACTGAAATTTCTGAATTTTTGAAAATAAAAGGCCCAACTCAAAATTTGACCGATCAAGAAATCAGTCTACTAACACTAGACTCACCTAGAAATCCAGTTTTCTACACTCTACCTAAAACACATAAACCGATTCGCCCTCCGCCTGGACGACCCATTGTTTCCAGCTACGATTCACCAACAGAAAGATTTAAAGCTTCGTTGACGCTCATCTGCAACCTTTGGCCAAATCTTTACAGTCACACATAAAGGACACCAACCACTTCATTGACAGACTTTCTGAAATACCTTGGACGGTGAACTAATTTTGGCGACGGTTGACGTGGAATCACTGTACACAAATATTCCTCATGACGATGGAATAAGAACTGTAGAAAAAAGTTTTTTTTCTATTTAGGACCTAGGAATTCAAAACCTTCTACTTCCTTTTTATCTGCCCTAGTAATCTTTATTCTTACCATGAATAATTTTAGATTTAAAAACGAAAATTACTTACAAGTGAAAGGGACCGCAATGGGCACCTTCATATGCAAATTTATTTTTGGGACTTCTGGAACAAAAGTTTTTAACATCTGAAAATTTAAAACCGTTAGTTTGGTTCCGGTTTATTGGCAATATGTTTATTATTTGGCAACATGACATGGATAGTTTAAAACATTTTATTCAACAATTAAATTCCTTTTCAGTTTTAAAATTCACTTTCAATATTTTTTTAAATCCTGTTACGTTTTTTGATGTCGATGTGTTTTTAAACCAGGGACACCTACAAACAAAAATCCTTGTCAAAGATACAAATTCAATGCAATATTTACATTATTCAAGCTGCCATCCTGGTTACGTTAAAAAATCTATTCCTAAAAGTCTAACTATTAGAGCAAATAGACTTTGCTCTAATAAATACGATTATGATTGTCACACTGAAAAATTAAAAAATGCCTTTAGAAATAGAGGACATCTTAAGAACATTGTAAATTGTAACATCAAAAATTAAAAAACTCTACTCCTAGGAACTACAACAGCCAAAGAAAATTTATTACCGCCTACTATTCAGGGCTATACAAAATTAATGGTATAATAAAAACGGCACACCATATTCTACAAGCTTCACCTGTAACCAAAGATTTATTTACTAATCCACCTAGAGTAATTTTTAAAAAGCCTCAAAATTTGAAAAACATATTAGTAAGACCAAAAGTACCCTCTGATGACCTAATTCAAAATTTAAACAAACCTTTTGGCTGTGAACCCTGTTTTAAGCCTCGCTGCAAAACATGTAATTTAATAATAAATTCAAAACATTTCTGTAGCAGCACAACGAAAAGAAATTATCCAATAATTGGTAAAATGACTTGTGAATCCAGCAATGTTATTTATCAATTGTCATGTAAAGACTGTCCGAAAGACTACATTGGTCAGACCATAACTCCATTGCACATAATAATGAACAAAAATCGCAGTGATACAAACCTTAAAATTAAATCCAATCCTATTTCGGCCCATGCAATAGAGCATAACAAAAAATTCGATGAATGCTTTTCTTTAAAAAGTATTAACAAAATTCAGAACCCCCATAAACTTAAAATGAATTATTCAGAAATAGCTCATCAGAGGGTGCTACAAATTAAACATCCGGATGGTCTAAATTTAAGATATGGATAGCTGTATGTATAAATTACCATTTAAAATTTGAATTTGTTTTATTTTATAACATTATACATTTAACTACAAATTGAATTTATAACTTTATATTCCTTGTATTAAGCAAAATTATTTACTCTTTGTACGTAATTCAAAATTAGTTTTATTAACATATATGATGTTCGTTTGTTTATTATTTTTTGTTGATATATTAACTTATATAGGTATCTCTTGAAAATCTCTTAAGACGAAATATAGAGAATTTGTATGTTCCTTTTTTTCTATTCTTATTGGTGTCTTATTTGGTGTTTTTCTTTTTATAGGTGTCAGTTTGATTTACAATATATATAGGTGTAAAAATATGCCACCTGTATACGCAATAATTGATACTGGAGATACGAGCTACTTGAAATAACTCTTATTAAAACAACATAAACTTAAATATTGCTTTAACTTTCGACAAATACAAACTCAACTATAGGTAAAGAATAATTCACGAGCTTTCTATCGATATGGCATACATACAAGCCAACGTAGTGATAGCAGCACTGGTAGCATTATGTTTACTGGCGAGTGTCTGCCGTTGCAATTTGCATCGATGGCACTTAGGGAAAGGTTAGGTCAGACGCTTAAAGTGGACGCTTGTGCTTTTACTAGCTGTAAACATTTTAGTGATATAAGTTTATCTATTAATTATATGTCTGATTTTTAATTATTGTATTCAAACTCTTAACCTTCTTCCCAAACACGGAATAAATTAATTTTAAAATGTATATAGTTCCATTTTATATTAACTTGTTCTGCACGTAGGCTGTAGTAAACTGTAGAATAGTTGCGAAATTTACATCATAATACATAACCTATCAAGATATTTGGTTTCTGTTGATGTCAATTAACAGAATGTATAAACATTACTTATGACAATGTAATCATGAAATTGCATGATTAAATTCTTTCCACGCTTTTTATTTTTATGAATTAAGTAGTTTCGCATTCAATAAAGTGAACATGTGCCGTGACTATTTATAGGCTAACAATGTTTGTCTTGAGCTGAGCTAAGAGGTCAAAGAATTATAGTTAGTCACAAGAAGGAGCACGTATGTTTAGTTAAGTAACAAAGATTGAGTAAGAGCAAATATTTTAATGAGTCTATATTTAATGTCCTCATCAGTATCTTTATCATTACCATTACTAAGAAAGCTTTTCGTGTTTGTGATATTTGTGTTGAAATGAAATGTGTTAACCATACTTTAGATGTATTACAACAATAACATTAGATTTTCTAATTATAAATTAATTTAATTTATATTTTTCACGCTGTTGCCCGCGGCTTCACACGTAATTGTCAAAATCTAAGTTCTTGTACAACTTAGTAAAAGCACTTATAATGTAATAACATAGAGTTTTATGAAATTGTTCAAACGTAAGTATACATAAATCAGGTAAATATTATTTAAGTATTCATGGTTAATAGTATCAGAGTTTAACCTCATCTTATAACATGTTTTGCTTGTGTATGAGCATTTCTGGTTCAAATTAATTATATGTCTACTCACAGCTGAGTAAACCTTGTGAATGTTGAGTACAGCTCTAGTTAAACTTCCTTCTTAGTACAGCGTCTGAAATCTGACTTTGTCAAAGATTTCTGGAATCGGGAAGCATGTTAGTCTGAATGGACAAAAAAACTCGGTGACGAAGAAGTTCAAAACTCTTTACACCCTTTCGCCATCAATGACACATAGCATTCATAATATAGTTTAATTTAGGTGAAGGGGTATCCTCATTGTTTCATCAGTTGCACAATTGTAATATTGATCAAGTCTGTGACAGTGTCAGATTCCAGACAATACACTACAATTTAGTTCTATGTGGAAAAAGCTGGCAGCACTGAGAACCATATGGTTCTATCTGATGCTTACTTAGTTGGACAGCAGCTGATGTTGTTACTGTAGCTATATTCACACAGCAAGGTATTTTGAGGTTATGTTTCATATTATTTGACTCATAAGTGATCTATTACAGTTATTTAGTGCACTATAAAGTGAAATGGAGTATTCACAAACTGAATATGATTCAGAAGACAGTAGTGGGTCTGAATATTTGCTTGGGTCATAATCAGAAAATGAGTCCGAAGAGCTAAACCCCCATGAAAAGAAGAAAGTTGACCAGAAAAAAGGAAGAGGAATCCTGAAAATTGGAAGAAGAATATTCGTAAAATCAAACGCCAACGTGGAGAGGAATACATAAGCACTACAGATAAAAAACAATTCCAAGTAAAACAATTGAGCATAAGGACTGCAGATGCAAATACAAATGTTTTTTCTAAAATATCAAAGGACGATAGGGATTTTATAATGATAAGTTACTACAAACACCCTTGATGAGAATGAGAAAAAAACACTTCTTTAACACAAAACTCCCAATGTAGTTCCACTCAAAACATAGCTACAAATTCAACAAGGAAAAAGAATGCATTTAGTTTTTTTTTTTTTTTGTAAATAATGAAAAGACAAGAGTGTGCAAAAGTTTTTTTTTTACTTTGGGTATAAGCCAAAAGACAGTCTACAATGTGTATTTCAAGAAAGACAAAATGTTTAAACACACCAAAAACGTGATGAAAGAGGTAAAAAAACTAAGGACAGAATCAAACAGTCTGACAAAGATGTGATTACAAAACATATAGAATCTTTCCCTCGTATTGAGTCACACTACTGCAGGGCATCAACTAAAAAGGAATATTTATGTGGTACTCTTAATTTATCTAAATTGTTCCAACTCTATGTGCAAAATTGCGAAGAGAGAACAGCTTGGTGCCCTTAAAGGAATCTATGTATAGAATGAATTTTAATTACGAGTACAAAATGGACTTTCTCGCTTCAAAATCTGACAGGTGTGATCTGTGCGAAGAATTTGCAATGGCGAAAAAAGAAAAACAGATTGACGACAGAGCTTAACAAAATGTATTGAAACGCACATTGTTGAAAAAAAACATCATGGGGCAAGAAAGAAAGTTAGACAAAGAGAGAAAAACCTTAGCAATTTTGATTTGACCTTCAAAACGTCATCTCTTTGCCTCGAGCCAAATGTTAGCTGTTTTTTCTATAAACGTAAGCTTTAATACTTACAATCTAACAGCCCATGCGTCAGATGGTACTAATAAGCATAGGTTTTATGCAATATGGCATGAGGGTTTGTGTGGTCGTGCGGGAAATGATATCGCTAGCGCAGTGGTTAAACTTTTGCAGAAAAGAAAATAAGTCCTCTTTATCCAGGAGCAAATGACATTATCTGTTGGAGTGATAGTTGTGTGCCACAAAACCGAAACTCATTAATTTCTTCTGCTGTAGCATCTTTCCTTCAAGATAACAGAATTTATAATAGAACAAGATAACAGAATTAATAAGACAGAATTCAGTCCATAATTTTTGAAATATTCTACACCTGGCTACTCCTGCATTCAGGAGGGTAGACAATATACACTCAAATATAGAAAAGGTTTTTGGCTTTATCCGAGGTTTGGTCACACCTATCTCTAATGAGGAGTTCTTCTGTCAGCAAACAAAAGAAATCCATATCATGTCGTATAGGCGATGAAAAAACGACTTATTTTTATTTTCAAACAGTGGCCAAAAGCATGTATTACAAAACTGTTCCATACACTAAAGTAACTCAGCTAAAATTTTATAAAAAATAACTTATTTCATGTCTTTTTTTAAGTTGAGCCATAATGAAAGTGGCGTGAAAGTGAATGGAATCACGCCGCAATTCCTCAAAAAGAAACCAAACAGGAAATGTGTCATCCCACGGGTTTCCGCACCCAATGGTAACAAAAACCAGGCCTTCTGTGTCAACTGATAAGGTTAATGACTTAAAAAGCATGTACAAGTGGATGCCTTCTGTCGATGTTGAATACTACAATGCGTTTTTTTAAATAGAACTATAGAGAACTCAAAAGAAAAGTATTATACAAAGCCATAAGGTTCTATCTAAGTGTAAAACATTTTTAAGAACACAAATATATACGAACTGTTTTGTAATTTTTGTATAAATAAATTATATTTGTGCTAAGTATGAATTCATATTCCTATTCCATCCAGTTTATAACTAGATATATTTAATTTGTATGGGGTAGAAAAAGGATGCAACATTAAAAATAGTCTCCTGAACATTTTTCAAATACTCAGATAGAACCCTCTGGTTCACACGTCACGAAATGTCTTTTTAATTCCAAAATATTCCAGCTAACTTTTAAAATATGCCTCTTCATATAACCATGGATTTCAATGAATATTTTTTTAATAATTAGCCGAATTGGACCAGCCGCTCTCAAGAGTAGTGTTTAGCAACACATTTAGCGATTCTTTTTTTATTTATTAGAAGACGAGAAAAAAACAAATAACTTATTTTTAATACTACCACAGGTTATCTTGAACATTACCAATGATTCTAACTACGACTTTAGGGGAGTCAGGCGTCAAAAATTGGCAAAATTAAGTTTTTCTGTTTATTTATTTTTTTTTTTTTGTTAAATCCCTCATTCTTTTTTGTTTAATAAGATAAAAAAATTATTAATTTCTTAGCTTTACTTTTTGAGTTATGAATTTTTATCTAACCGCGTGTATCAAACCTTTTGACCACTACATGCGAGTCACACTGTAGTATTCTAGTAGTATTAATAGTTGGTGCAAATTTCAGAGGGCGCAAGCTAACAAAGAGGCTTATGACCACAATGCACACACTCACTACCCAGAGATAGTAATGCTGCAGATCAAACCAATCTTTCAAGACCTAGCTCATCCGGACCTTCTTCGACGATGTTTGCACGGCGGAACACAGAATGCGTGTGAATCTCTGAACAGCGTTATATGGGCAAGGCTTCCAAAGTCAACCTTCGTAATGAAGAAAACTCTGGAGATCGGTGATTATGAAGCGATATCCACCTATAATGAAGGAAATATTGCCAGACTTCGCATTTTGAGCAAGCTAAGAATTCCCCCAGGTGAAATTGTGTCGAAAGAATGAAGCGAGTCGACGTGTGTCGTATGAAAAAAGCAGACAAATGTATTGAAGAAATCGAGAAAAAGTGCCGGCAGACCAGAACCTTACTAAAAAGAAAGCTTGAGGACATCTACGAGAAGGAAGAAAACCCAGACAACCCTTCCTATGGCGCTGGGGTGCACTAAGGTAGCATTCTTGCTATAACTCAATTTTTAAATTGCGTTTTCCGAAAGTTGTGTTTTTCCAGGAATAAAATATTTTTTCTCCATAACCGCTTGAGATATCTTCATGATTTTTGTGTGTTCTGTTCATAAGACTAAGCTGCACATTTTAAGCTAAGGAATTGTCATTATAATGAATGTATGGCTAAAATATGACATTTTTTCAAAGACAAACAAACAAATTGCCTAAAAATATATACAATTTTTAAAACATTTTGTTTTTTTATTTTTTTAAGTAAAGGAAAATCCTTCACTTAAAACAAAGACAAAGATAGTAGTTTAAAAATATAAAAAATTATTGGAATAGCACAAGTAGTTTTTGAGAAAAGGTATCTCAAAATCAAGCAAAATAACATGGCGGAGATAGAAACGCCCGACTCCCCTTGTGACTTTACAGTATTTAAAATCAAGGTAAAGCAGTGGCTTATGAAGAATGTGAGGTTGGTGGTCCAAAACCTCCAAAATGAGTACAATACTACTTATTACAAATAGCCTGCAGGGTATTTGTAAAATGTGAACAAAAAATTAAAGCATTGACTAAAACCTTTTACCGTTATCAAAATGTCGTTCTCATCTGCTTAAGTTGTGTGATGATGTACGATGGTGTGACGAAGTTAAGATTTGGAAAATATTTTTAAGTTAAATTTATAGCTCTTTAAGATAACTTTCCTGAATGCAGAAATCGTAAAAATATTTTGATCACTACTCATGAGTTTAGTGTCACAGTAGGTAGTTTAGACAGTTTTGCAATCAGCCCAAGTTAAAAACGGCTGAAGAAAAAATGTAACATTTTAACACTATACAGGGTGTTCTGAAAAAAAGGTGCCCATAAGTCAGGGCGTGATTCCTCACATCAAAATAAGAAAAAAAGGTCTAATTAACATAGGTCCGAAAATGCTTAGTTACCAAGTTATACAGGGTGAAAGATTTCGTCTGAATTTCAGTTCCCCTGCTGCAACGAAGCCTACGGGTATTTGTTGGCTGTTAATTAAGATGTACAATTTAGCGTACTTTATGTAAAATGAACTGAAAAATTGAATAAAACCGTTTCCAGACCTGTAGCTACAGTAATTTTTAAGATATGTGACGAAATACGCGAAACTTGGTCCCGAAAAACAAGTTTACATTTAGGTTTGAAGCAGATTACTATGTTAAATGTACAATAAACACAAAATATTTTTTCACGGTACTTGTAGAAAATTTAATTTCGAAGAGAAAGATGTAAAATAAGTCTATAATAGACAAACGCAAACTTTAAAAAATAATCCTTAATTACATACAAAACGCATGAAAAAATAGACAAAATCTGTTAAGCTCTCTACAAATGTAATATTGAAATTAAAAACAGCTGTTTTATTAAAACAAATTAATGAGTTACTATTATTTTTTATCAAATAAATATTTTTAACAATCATACATTATCATACATAAAAAAGTTATCTGAATTATCATTCAACAAAAAAGTTACACTGGTCCTAAAAAAACTAACCACGTCACAGTAGATGTTCAAAATGTTTCCCCTCATTCAAAATACAAGCATCCAGCCGTCTTCTCATAGACTGCCGAACTCTTTCGAAGATCCCAGGTGTCTCACGTATCCTTTGAATCCCGTTAACAATCCTTATTCGCAACTCTTCTATGGTATCCACAGGCGAGTCGTAGACAAGCGTCTTTAAATGTCCCCATAAGAAAAAAGTCTAGAGGATTGATGTCAGGTGACCTTGCAGGCCATGCTACTGGGGCTCCTCGACCAATCCATCTGTTTGGATATGCTTCATTTAAAAATTCTCTTACTTGTAATGTGTAATGAGCTGGAGCTCCATCCTGCATGAACCACATGTTGTTGCGTGTGTATAGTGGCACATCTTCGAGTAACTCATTCAGATTAGTCGTCAAGAAATGTAAATAATTTTCACCATTGAGCGTATCAGGTAAAAAACTAATAAAAATTTTATCACCCAGAATAGCAGCCCATACGTTTATAGAAAACTGATATTGGTGACGGTTTCTCTGAAATAGCACGTGGATTTTCAATTGCCCACATGTGAGTATTGTGGGTGTTAAGAATAGCCATTCTTGAAAATTTTGCTTCATCAGTAAAGATAATGTAATTTTAAAAAAATGTGGATTTCTGCACCTTTGGGATAAGGCATTGGCATAGCTGAACACGAGGAAAGTAATCTCGAGGTAAAAGAGCCTGGACCCTTTGATAGTGATAAGAATGCAACTGCTGCTCGTGTAAAATCTTCCAGACAATTGAATTACTAACACCGAAATCCAAGGCTAGTTCTCTAGTACTTCTTCCAGGATGATTCTCTATTTCGTCCAACACGCCCTCCTCGTAATTCAGCTGTACACGTTGTACGTGGCCGTCCTGATCTACCAACTTTTCCAGATTTTAAAGGTTCCCGTCTCGCTTAGCCTTCTATGAATGGAAGAAAACATTTTATGAGTCGGTAACTGTCTATGAGGAAAATGTTCCTGATAGAGTCGTCTAGCCTGACGACTGTTGCAATGTGTGCAAGACCGTACATTGCCGTGAAATGCATGTCTGCCATTTCACCATTAGTGTACATAATATTCATATTACCTGCCATGATGAATAAGATATTATTAGCTATCAAAAATTAACTTCAACGGCACTCGCACTAACTTGTATTAAAGTACAGATCAACACACGCACTTAATGAGCAATGGAAAAATAGCTGCTTGTAATGTTTATTTAAATTATTATAAACAATGTTACATTGTTAAAACATATGTTTTAAATAGAAATTATTTTGTTTCTCAAATCAAATATTTTAATAAAACAGCTGTTTTTAATTTCAATATTACATTTGTAGAGAGCTTAACAGATTTTGTCTATTTTTCATGCGTTTTGTATGTAATTAAGGATTATTTTTTAAAGTTTGCGTTTGTCTATTATAGACTTATTTTACATCTTTCTCTTCGAAATTAAATTTTCTACAAGTACCGTGAAAAAATATTTTGTGTTTATTGTACATTTAACATAGTAAATCTGCTTCAAACCTAAATGTAACTTGTTTTTCGGGACCAAGTTTCGCGTATTTCGTCACATATCTTAAAAATTACTGTAGCTACAGGTCTGGAAACGGTTTTATTCAATTTTTCAGTTCATTTTACATAAAGTACGCTAAATTGTACATCTTAATTAACAGCCAACAAATACCCGTAGGGCTTCGTTGCAGCAGGGGAACTGAAATTCAGACGAAATCTTTCACCCTGTATAACTTGGTAACTAAGCATTTTCGGACCTATGTTAATTAGACCTTTTTTTTCTTATTTTTGATGTGAGGAATCACGCCCTGACTTATGGGCACCTTTTTTCAGAACACCCTGTATACATGATCTATATTTAGGAAGTGACCCGTTTTTACTCTTTTACAATTTAAGGAAATTATATATTTTTATTGATTTTAATTTAAGTAAACTAAATTGTTTCATCAATTTTTCTTAACGAACATTTATTATGAGCTACTCATGAAATAGAAGTACCTGTAATTTTTAATTGATATAAAAAAATTTCTGCTTTTTTTGTATTTAGTTCAATGATCTAAAAGTGTGATTTCCATTCCCTAAATCGATTACGCCACTGTAATTACATGCGTCTCTATCTACTATTTTCCGATAGATAACGTTAACTAACTCACATATTTACTTTCCCTAATCCTATATAAGTGAAGGTCGTCTCTGGAACTACTGCCGAATTGGATTGTAGCTCGTAAGCATGACGGATGTAATTTATATCAACCAAGTTTGCATTGAATAATGCCTGATTTAAATCGTATATAAAAAGAGGTGCTAACCAAATAACTAAATGGACGAGTCTAAATATCCGCTAGGCTACCGTGCTACGGTTAGAAGTGTGGCTATTGCACTCCCAAGTGCTTGGTACCACTGTATAGATTAATCAGGCTTTTATCAACCTAGGATAGGCTAAAAACGGCTAAATCAAACGCACCACTTCTAAATAAATACATAAACTTTTTATATGAGTTTTAAAGTTTATTAAATCTATAAATTAATTTAACGCTAAGTTGTAAGAGGGACAACTATAATATTGACTTTAAACATAAATTTCAAATTTTTGTAATTTGAAAAAACTTTTAACTTTTAAATTTTTTGTTTTTAATGTCCGATTAGAAATTGAAATGCTACCATACTACAATTTATATTTAATTGTACATGAATAGACGGAAAACTGATTTATGTAGAAATAGTTGTATTATTTTTATTGTGATAAAATCGCAGTGATTTTAAAAGCGTGACATGGAGATTACTAATATCATATTGAATGTAACTGAAAAGTACGTTTGTGGGTATTCAATGCCCCGAACAGGACACAACTAGAACATGTGTACATTAATGCTCTACAATATTACTACATGTACCAATTTCCAATGGACATCCAATATTTTTATTAATGATGTAATTTGTTACCAAGTAATTATTCGGCCGCATCCCAAACCCCGAATGATAATTATTTACTGAGGTAGAACTAAAACAATATTTACAATGAGATGTTGGAGGATTAAAATTGTATATACGAGCAAATGAGAGAATTGGAGGAAACCACATTTACTGTGTTCAATAGGTCTCTATTGCAAAATTGTAACGTTTATTTCACTATTGTTATCTCTTGATGTATTCATCCGATAAATATTACGCAGTTTTTTAGAGTTTATGAGCGAAAGAGTGAGCTTTTAAGCCCGAACTTTATCTTGATAAATAAAATTATTGTTACTAATGGCAAGCTACTTTCTTTGCCTTACTTGGGAAAACTGTTTAACCCGTTTAACGCGAATAAGAAAAGTGGAAAGCAGTGGACCGTAAATAACAACACATTGCTTATTAACGTACATAATGCAGAATGTTATGTTGTTTACATATGTAAAAAAAACTATTTTTCTACTTATTGGGCTGATTTTTAATTCATTTGTTTTGTTTTTATGTAAGGAAATAAAATGTCTTTGTATCAGAAGAGGCAGTCTTATTAAACCTTTTAAAGTATATGAAGCCTTATTATAACTACTATTAGAGTTTTAATTCTTATACTTTTTCTATGTATGTACCCAGAGCAGTTTAAATTGAAAGGTAGATAGTAAAATGATGTTTAACGAACAGCTGTTTAATAGTAAACATCACTCCCTAGCAAGATATTGAACAAACCTAGTGTGTTGGTTTAAACTAGAAAAGGCAAACATATTCCTTATAATATGTATTTATACTTCATATACGTACTATAAAAATGTATTATTCATGTATTAACTAATATTATTTATTTTAACTTTCTGATGGATACGCCACACAAGGAATTGGTATAAAATCTTACACCGAATTATGTATTCTATATTTATATACCGTATATATTCCTCGTGTGCGTGTGTATGTCACTGAACCTCTCCTATATGGCCTAACCGATTTTTTGTGTGTTTTCAGGTGGATTCAAAATTAGTTTAGGTTTAGAAATTTAAGCAAACAACATAAATTTAACAAATTAAATTTAGAATATGGAATATAAAAGTTTTGAAAGCTCGCACTTTATAAACTGCAATTGCGAGACAGTCACGTATATTAAATAGCCATACACTATTTGAAGTCGCTAAGTTATGATACATATATTTAACTTTAAAATAAATTTCTGGTTGTGACTTAAAGCTTAAGTGTTATATAATAAAGTACATGTACGTGTTGCATGCGTCTTCTTATAATTTTGTTGTGGTTTGCGGGATAACTCAGCCTAAAAAAATTTAAATCATCCATAATTCAATTTATAAATATGAGTAGCAATGATCATCATGAAGTAATTTTCACTATTTAGTAACGTTACTTGAATTATTGTGTGTTTGTAAAACTAACTTGATTTTTTGTCATTACTTACGGATTAGAACTGTAGCAACAGATGCTTTTACTCTTGTTACAATTACTAAAAACTGTATCTACAAATCCTAATCTTAATAATATTAATGCAAAAGTGCCTTTGTTTGTTTTTTTCACGCACAAATTATTCAATCGATTGCGCTGAAATTCGACATTGACAGTCTTAGGATCCTTGTTATGATTGTAGGGATATCTTAGTTCTAAATTCCCTCCGGACTACGCCCCCCCTGGTTTTTAAAGTGGCTACAAAATGTCATCTTGGGCTCTAAAGTTGTGAAATATTAATGAAAAGATAAACACTTTTGTATGATAGTGTCTTGTAAATTACAGATTCTCTATAGGGTATGGTTATAAAATACTTATTTAAATTATTTACAAGTCCACTTGTCTGTCCATTCATTCGATATTTCATGGAAACAAAATTTGGTTCATAAGTTCCTCCTGGTTCAAGGAAAACCCTAGGGTGCAAAGGTCAAAATCTTAAAAATAAAATTATAAAATCTTACATTATCCATAAGACCAAATAATTACCCTTAAGGATTGATTTGCCATAATGTAGAATAAAGAAATTTATAAGCAAACTAGTATAGTTATATGATATTTTTATCATGTGACATAGTAATACAAGTGATAAAGTTACAATGGTTGGTAAAACTCTCGTTATATTCTGTAGGTCCCTCGACACGCCGTTGTATCTGTTTATTTGACAGTAATGATTTCATTGTTCGTTTGAAAAATGTATTGCAACACAAAAATCATATTTTGAATAAATTGGTGTTTTATTTTATTACTAGGTAAACGCTGCTCAATGCAGAATTCCTAATGTAAAACGGTTACTGTAAAATTTAACTGCCATTTTCATTTAACTAAATAGTATAATTTATTTACAGTTTATGTCCCCATTATAAACATTGAAATAAATATAGACTTGGTAGTAGTCAAGTCCTCATAAGCCTCATTGCGTATTAACCTCGAGGTCGATTTTATTAGGAATATAAACAACAATGTTTAGAACTACTATACCACAGAACAAAACGTCACCATTAACGAAAATTAATTAACAGCTTAAAAACTTGGCGTGAAACCAATAGATTGCGTTTATCAAGGTATATGTTCTACCAAACGGCTATGGTACTATTTACAAATCAGTTATAAGCAGTGCCGTATGTAGGATTTTCAAAGTAAGGGGGCTAAATTGAATCTGTGCATATGGACAATGGAACATATGGAACAAGTATATTTTAGATGGTTGGCAATGTTAATATTGTTAGGCGTGGATAATGTTTTAAAATAATTTTTTCTCTTTGATTCAAAATTTGGACCCTATATGAAACAATTTGGAGTTCACTGCTTTATTAAATATGGTTCACGATACTATTTATACATCGTGAAAATTAACAACGCTTTATCCAATATTTAGTTGACCAATATCTCCATTTTTGCAATAAGCAAGTAACCGTAACACATTCCTCCGCCAGACAGTACCACAGTTACTGCCCTTCACTCTTTATCTGAGAATTTAATTAATTAACGTGGTGACGTGGTTACTTGGTCAGCCCGGTGTTACTTAGTTCAATTGCCAATTCCATTTAGGTCCTATTGTGAACACAGACCGGTTGAAATGCATTTCAGTTTCAATGTTGCTGGTAAATTGATAGGATACATGCACACATTAGTGGTTGTATTGATACATTCTCATAACAAAGTAAA
Source organism: Homalodisca vitripennis (assembly GCF_021130785.1). NCBI lineage: Eukaryota > Metazoa > Arthropoda > Insecta > Hemiptera > Cicadellidae > Homalodisca > Homalodisca vitripennis. The sequence goes on along the minus strand of NC_060209.1, from coordinate 143,648,255 downwards.
ATTAGATACTGCATGTAATACGCTTTCATTAATTATGTACTTATTTTCCAACTGTTGAAGTGGTTCAAATCTACTATATTGTTAAGAATGTTAAGTATGAGAATATTAAACAATGCTCCTTCTATACGGTATTTCTTTCCACGCAACAAGGTTGATAGACATTTGAATGTCTTAATGCTGAATATTGAATATTGAATGCTGAATATTGAATTTAAAGTCAAGTAAAGATGTCTTATTTTACTAGGCGAAGTTGGGGCTAAGAAGCACTCTCTAACAATATTAACCTGAGGACCTACGGCTTAAAGGTGACTTCCGAACCACGACCAATGACCGCTTGCAGGGACAGGATCGCGTAGCTGTCACCCATCTAAGTACCAGCCACGCTTGGCGTTCCTTGATCTGGTTATCTTGCGAAATGGAAAACGCGGACGTATACCTGGAATACATGTTTGAAGCGCGTACCAATGGTCAGACTCAGTACTATAATTTAAAGTCAAGTAAAGATGTCTTATTTTACTAGGCGAAGTTGGGGCTAAGAAGCACTCTCTAACAATATTAACCTGAGGACCTACGGCTTAAAGGTGACTTCCGAACCACGACCAATGACCGCTTGCAGGGACAGGATCGCGTAGCTGTCACCCATCTAAGTACTGTACCAGCCACGCTTGGCGTTCCTTGATCTGGTTATCTTGCGATAACCGCTGTGCCCGCTACACTGCGCCATTTAGGTAGCTAAAATAGCACAATTACCAAATTATGTTGTCTGGTCCCAGTTACCAATCTCAGCGAGACATCTTAGATTAGACAAATATACGTGATGATATTAAACAACATTAAAATTAGCGATCGTTTTCAACATTTATCGTAAAATTACACCATATAATTAACCGATTTTTTTTGTTATTTAAATAAAATTTGAAATGCACTGTGTCAGAACGTTTTCCCGAAATTTTATAAATAGGATCTAACCAATCATGTCACTGGATTTAATCATTTTTATGTTATAACATGGTCCAATGATAACATTTGGGATTTACACAAACAATGTCAATTCTGACGTGTTAAATTTTATATTAACGATATGTAAATTGCAACTGTTAAAAGTTTATATGCTCAATTATTGTTATTTTAAGAGAAAAGATATATTTCATATTGTAAAAAGCACAAATTTTGTAAATAAATCACATCTGACGTGTAAATATATCTAGTATATCGTAAGCCGATTGTTTATGAGATGGCCAGAATGATCTAATTGAGGAAAATATATTGTGTTATTACCATTGACGTCAAACATATAAACATATCCTCATTTTTAACTTAATTTAAACAACATAGTAAATAACTGTAGTAATGGGCTGATCTAAAATAAACAATAATTTAATTGAACACCAATTTATTTCTTTGTGCCATTTACGTTTGTTCAACTTTCTCTTTTTAAATAAAACAGCATCAACTGAAGAAAGTTGAATTGTTTTTAAAATAAAATTTAACCAATATATGTTATGTTAAAACAATTATGTCAAAACTAATGTCTGAATCATAATAAACAAATAATACAGAATCGAAAGAAATAAATTGAATATATCGATTTTACTATCATACAATTAAAACAAGATAGTCAACCTTGAATCTTGGGATTATTTTATATGAATTATGAATGCGGTGATTTTTTTTATTTTTAGACCAAATATTGCAACGGCATATACAATAATACTATTTTTATAATTTCCGTTCGAAATTAATTCTTCTTAAACTCGGTCTTATTAAGAGATCATTATTTGAAATAACAAAAACTAAATAATTTCATCACTCATTATATCGGATGGTCCAAAATAACCTGACAGTTTTCGAAATTAAACAACGTTACACGAGATATACTTAACATTTATTAAATAGTCAAAGTATGTAAATATTTATGCCATTTTCATTTATGAAATATAACATCACGTAAATGTTACCAACCAACATCCACACGTCTGTAATCTTTTCTGAAAATTTACCCTTACTTGACGTACCATGGACATTAGTATTGCAGCAACCTCATTTCTTATGCAGTTCTTTCACTCGGCAATGGCGTGAGGTTTCGTAACAAAAACTTAAGGTCTTAATGTAGCTCTACAGCCATAAATCGCAAGCAGTAAGATCCGGAGACAGGGCTTACTGCTACAGGGCTAAAGGGCTACAGGGCAGGTAATGCGATATCGCCAAAACGCGAACAGTCCCGGCAACAGTCTTGGTAAGAGAATCATTGAGACATCTGCCGTGTGCGCAGTCGCTCCATCTTGCTGGTACCATAATGAGTTTATTTCTATTACCAACTGTTACAATTGTGGAACTAAGAAGTTGTGAATCATTTCTACGTACCGTTATTTATTCACAGAAACTCTTTCACAGTTTTAGTTTCAAAAAATACGAGTGTAAGGCCCAATAACGCCAAATCGTGCAACAACACACCATACAGTCACCTTTTCAATATGCAGAGGTCGTTGATGAATTTACCTAATATTCTTTTTTGATCAGTAACGACAATTTTGCAAGTTTACATTACCAAGAAGATCAAAATAAGCTTCATCAGACATTATTAAATCCTGATGAATTTTTGTAATGTAAAATGTTTCAATGATTAATGAGGTGCCATAGCTTTTCACAAAAAAAACACATTATTCAGGATCAACAGGATAGAGTTTTTGTGTAACTCCTAATTTTTAGAGATGAAAATTCAAAACGATGTAAAGTTCTAACTTGTCTTTGAAAGTCCTAATGCGGTAGATTGCTTCCGGATTGATCGATTTGGGGTTTGCAGAACAGGTACACGCACATTTTCAACGTTTTCTGAAGTACGTACAGATCTAGGCCTACCGCGTGATTTCACTATTAATGTAGAAGCACAATTTATGTAATTGGTCACCCACCCAGCAGTATTCCTACAAGAAACAGCTCCATGGTGAAGAACGTGGAATTTGTTACGAAATAACCGTTGCGTAGCAGTGACAGACTCATTATTTTTAAAGTAGGCTTCAATAACAAAAGCACGACGTTGAACCGTCTACCGCTCCATTTTTACTGAAGTTGCATCACATGTTTTTTTTTTTAATTATTGCAACAATCAAGACTATAAACATAATAACAGCGGAAAACAGTTGTTTAAAATGTAGTTTTATTGTACCACCCGTGATGATTACCACTAAAAAAATATTGTTAGTATTTTTGGTGTACCAAAGCTCGATAGGAGACTTTAAAGCTTCAGTTTTTCATTTCATAACTGCGCTTGAAAATACAAGACAAAATCACATACTATGATTGAAATGTTGGTGAACTGAGCCTTACGGATCATTCTTTGACGTTAGTCCTAAAAGGATCTTTCTGCTGCTTCTAAAGTGAAAGGATGTTCTGGATGGTTAGGGGTAGGGGCCGACTCATGTCAGTTTCTGTAAAGAGAAATAACGGGCATTATCTCAGATCCCTTATAAGACATTGAGGCTTGCTCTTTTTCAGCTTCTTCCAGTCAAAGCGGATAGAGGGAGACACATTCCTTCATGTTCAGGCTTGTAAATACCTTTAAAGTTAAGGTCGTCCCACCCACTCAACAGTCATCCTCCACAGTAAATGAGACTAATTGGCCAACCCTTTTACCTGAATATCTCGATACTTGCGGTAAATGATGTGCCACTCCTGAACATCATTTGGGTTGCCTAGATTTAGGTGACACATCGTTTGTTGCTGTACCTAGTTTAGGTTTTACTTACACGTATAAACCAACCAGAAGTGAACCCTGATTTCTTAATATAAAAAATAGGATATTATTTAAGACACAAATTTTGGTCCTACACCAAAGTCAACTGTGTAACTGGTCAAAGTTATATGTTACAAAAACACATTTTAAATTAAAATGATCTAAACCTCTCAATTCTAACACGAAGATTTGAACAATCACTTTCGGTATCGAATACTCAAGGGCTGGCGCCTAGACCACACAGGAATTCTGAGACGAATAACAAATAAGTCTGACTTTCATCTGGTCAATACAAACCAACACAACGTATCTAATAAGGAACTACGGTGACAGCACTCCTGATGGGTAGATGACTGACCACCCGGCACCTCCGTGACGTGGTGCGCGGCACGTCCTCCCCACTTCGGCATAGAGATGGACTCATCGGAGGTGACCTCCACCATGCCTTCCTGCAGTCGTACGTGCGTGACACTAGAAGTGGTTGTCCAAGTTTGGCAAGTGTCGTTACAACTTCAACTGTTGAAATTGTTTACAACTTATGTTTAGAAATAGAAACTTTGACATAAGACTACTTCGGGATACAAACTCAGAATGCAATCGATCAATATAGTACTATCGGTTGGTAGATAAAAATACTACCAATACCAGCACTGGTTTTCTTCCTTAAACACACATTATATAGGTTTTAAGTTTTAAACTAAAACACAATTAAATATATGTTTGAAATACGATTTTTAGTGAGTAACTAATTTTTTGCCATATCATAACAATACATGAACATTTGTCATTCAATTTAACTGTCTCTATGTTATAATAGAGTTTATCTGATAACAAGGAATATATATATACTTTGTGTAATTGTATTAAAAAGTTACATTGGGGTTATATTTCGTTTAGGAATTTTATTTTGTCCATTTTTGCTTTTACTTCACAGAACTTTTAGTTTACACATTTTCTAAAACTTAAGCACATTTAAATTTTGAGTGAATATTTGTTAAATATGATGTTCCTCACTCCATGCGAAAATGACATAAAAACCTTTTAACTGTTAGAATGGGCAAGGGTGCTTGCTAACATCCAGTGTTATCAAGAAATGTTGAACTTAAGAAGTTAAAATCCATAAATATTATTAGTGGATATTAATCGATGCATATACAGGGTGTACATAAAGTCCTGCACGGGTATAATATTTTCTGAACGATAACAGATAAATAAATAAGATTTGGTACATCAATACTACACCTAAAAATCTACTTTTTGAAGGAACTATCAGTTTTCTGTAATATCATGGGGACGTCCCGCAAGGAGTCAGAAGGAAATCTTAAATAGGAGCATAGGTCAATATGGACATCATTTTAAAGGGCTTGTCTAGCAGGGTTTAATGCCGCAAACCGCACTCAAAAAGATTTATCCAGTACAAAATGGCGGCTGTTCAAAGATTTTACTTGGTTACATTTTATTAGTAGCCATAACCCCAGTAAAGCAAAACTGCAACCAAACAAATACTGCAGCTAACTACTACATTATGCTGGTCAGTTGTACAGAAGTGAATTATGACATTAGTTATCCTCAAGGGTTATAAATTTGGTCCTAATATATTGATAACGGGGAAAACCTGATAACAGTAAACAATTAGAAATCTCTTATCTTTGGGTCGCAGTTAGGACTTTCCTATTAGCCAGTCTATTCATAGTAGGCTATTCTAGTTTTCTTGTTTTAGTAGTGCTGTCCATCCATTTTATCAGTGCGCTTTAGTACAAAAGAGTTTGTCGCATTGCTTGTAGTTCTTCAACTACACTATGTCGCTTGACGAACGTGAACGTATAACACTTCTTATGATGGTTGGTTGGAGGAATAACAGACGATCACACGAAGAAGCATGCCATTTATTTAATAACTACTTTCACGAGAGGCAGCCAATTTCTAGAACAACTGTAGGGAGAACTGTTCAACACTTTATGAAAACAGGAAGTGTTTCCGATCGTTATAGGTCGCTGAGATTTCTAATTGTTACTGTTATCAGGTTTTTCCCCGTTATCAATATATTAGGACCAAATTTGTAACCCTTGAGGATAACTAACGTCATAATTCACTTCTGTACAACTGACCAGCATAATGTAGTAGTTAGCTGCAGTATTTGTTTGGTTGCAGTTTTGCTTTACTGGGGTTATGGCTACTAATAAAATGTAACCAAGTAAAATCTTTGAACAGCCGCCATTTTGTACTGGATAAATCTTTTTGAGTGCGGTTTGCGGCATTAAACTCTGCTAGACAAGCCCTTTAAAATGATGTCCATATTGACCTATGCTCCTATTTAAGATTTCCTTCTGACTCCTTGCGGGACGTCCCCATGATATTACAGAAAACTGATAGTTCCTTCAAAAAAGTAGATTTTTAGGTGTAGTATTGATGTACCAAATCTTATTTATTTATCTGGTATCGTTCAGAAAATATTATACCCGTGCAGGACTTTATGTACACCCTGTATATTACGCATGATTATAAACCAAAAGAATGTCTATAATTTTGATTATATAGATTTTTTTACAGAAGAACCACTTGATAATTGAGGGGCTCAGAGGAAAACTAGGCTAAGTGAAATTTTTGTAATTTTTCGTATAAGCGCATTTTTGGAATATAGATACTAAAATTTATCATAGAAAAATTTTCAAGATCTCAATTATATTTATATATATATAATAGAGATCTGGAAAATTATTATATATTATATATTATAATATTATATATATTATATATAAACAGGTGAAAAAATTACAAAAAAGTTCACTTCTGAAATAAGGCCAACGCCTTAAAAACAGGAGGAAAAACAGTCTAAGTGATCATATGATTTTATTCTGTATGTTGTTAGACAGCCAGCTGTTTTTGTACACCAGTCTAACTGTTTGTTGCTAAACAAGAAGGTTATGTTGGACTTGATATGGAGAATAAAAGTTTATTTAATAATAGAAAGCTCCTACTTGAAGCTTTATCAGGTATGTTATTACATATTATTATACTTGTTTTTCATCATATAAATACTAAAAGCCTTTATTGTATCTCAACGTTTGATTGAACCAAAACTATTGAAGGTTAAACTACTACATGGCTTTACTAACGATATAGTTATTGAGTTGGATATATATTTGTTTATTTAACAAAGATCTCACCCAACCATCAATTAGTTAATATAAAGAGAAATTGACAAATAATTCCAGTCTTGGTACAAAGAAATCAGACATTATAAGGAAGATCACATCAATATTTTATTATTTACCTAGGTATGTGTTTTGTTGTTGTGAGAAATACAAATAATTTTATTCATACTGAACTATAAAACTATGAAGTGTGAATGTTACAAATTTACTTTAACATATTGTATCAGAATAAGAAATGACCAAAAATATTTTAGAGAAAATAAACAGACTGTCTAGATCTACTACAAAAAAGGCTAGCCTAACTGCCACAGAGTGCTGTCAGTATAAACTGTTAACTTGATTTTCTGGGGTCTATTCATAGCTATTTAAAAGAAACTAGAATCTTAGTAGGCTTATTTAGAAGCTTAATATAATGTAAAACTAAACTACCTTCAGGCACACAATTACTTGTACATTGTAAAAGTTTGGTTATTTTGAAACCTGTTTTGCTTTCAGGAACTACTATTTTACATACTTATTTAATGGCTCCTAACATAAACTTTCTTTTTAGATTCTGATGACTTGTTCTCAAGTGACGGTGAAGAGGAATGGCTTCCGGATGATATTGTGCCCCCAAGTAGTGAGGATGAGGACTACATAGTGCCTAATAGTGCAGTCATTGAAGCATTATTGCTCCGAATTTTTTTACTGTGAACCGAATTGCATACAATTTTGGAATTACGTTCATCCTACCCTTAACTTCAAAAGTGAAAATGATTTGAACTCCGCAACCACCCTGGGGGTGGTTGCCACCCCTTCTCAGGGGTGAATTTTTCTTTTTTAAAATGACCTCGGATATCGATCGATAGAAGGTCCAATTTTAAGCATAAAATCATCTAAAACGTTTTTCGAAAACTTTAATACTTTTCAAGTTATTGGCAATTGAAAATTCGCATTTTTTCACGTTTTTCGTCGGTTTTTTGCAAATATCTCCAAAAATAAACGTTTTATCGAAAATTTTATAAAGAACAAAAGTTTAGTAGGTTAAAAGATGAACAATTTGGTAATTTTATAAAGATTCTAAGTGCAATATTAAGCTAGATATTAAAGATCAAAGCCGATTTTTATTTTGTCTGAAATTTAATCGATGTGGTCAATGCCATCTAGCGGCGAGCAGATGCATTTTAGGAATTCTAATAAAAAAGGGTTTTGTAGTGCTTGAAATAAGCTTTAAAATGAGCACTATTAAAAGTCTTTTGCACGTAAAATAAGTGAGCTGTATTGCAAATAAGAGGAGCATCTAATGTTTTTTTCTTTTAAATCAATGGGTTTCATAAGTGTAATTTCCGCCAAAATTAAAAGTAATCGTATTCCGCCTAGAATTAACTTTATTATGAAGATTTTGATGGATTTTATCAGTTTGGCTGCTTTAGGACACATATGTTTCAAAAAAGTCACGATTAAAAAAATTCAAATTTAAAAAAAACCACCTTTTTCATAATATCTAAAAAATCACGACAGATACGTATAAAAGTGTAGGGGTGACAAATTTAGGTATTTTTTTTGACAAACAATTTGGTCTTTTTGTTTTTTATGTAAAACAAAAATTGACGGAGATATGATTGTTTAAAGAGCGCGTGGCAGCGCAATCACAGCCTCTCTTAAGCCTTTTAACCCTTCACCGTTTTAGAAAAAGGTTTTTTACTATATATTGCAATAAAGGATGTTGTAGCTCTCTTAATTACCTTTACAATGGTTTTTTATTAATTGTGATAGCATGAAAATTGAAGGAGTTATGGTCCAAAAACTTATATTTTTTTCTACTTAGTAACTGAACATTTCGGAGTGTGAATATTTGGAGCAATGTGAAAGTACGCAGTATAATAGAGACCCAAAACTATTGTAATGTGTATCTATATACATAATATGGCTCATATATTTTGGAAACGTAGGCATGAATACATACCAACGTGATATATGTTGGTATATATAACAACGCTATATATAACACATTTGAGTGAATTTTATATAATTTATAAATATTTTATTCAAAAAATGTCAATTTTTTACTCTAAATTAATTATTTTTAAATATGTAATCATATATATTTACTGTTTTAATTTAGGGGTAGTTTTAAGGGTAGAAAAACTTAAAAATATGATAATCATATTCGAGAGTGTGGGATAATATTTCAATCCTTTTCATTTTATCAAAAAACATTTTTTAACAATTTTTTATCAAGGGGTAGTTTTCAAGGGTTGAAAGGGGGCTAAAAATTTGATAATTATTATAGAGAATATAAAATATTATTTACTCCATACTTACATCTTTTTGTGTCAAACCAAAGTATGTTTTGTGATTTTTTTCAATTTAGGGGTTGTTTGCAAGGGTTGTAAGATTTTCAAGGGGTTTAAAATTATTTAAATATGAGGTAATTGTGTTAGAAAACACTTTACAGTTTCACCACTTACTATTAGACATGTTTTCTAGCGATAAATGGCTCAATGTCAATTTTTCCATTAAGGGGTTGTTTACACCCCTTAAAAATAATAGGCGGAGTTCAGATCATTTTCACTTTTGAAGTTAAGGGTAAGATGAGCCTAATTCCAAAATTTCATGCAAATCGGTTCACAGTAAAAAAATTCGGAGGTAAGACCGTATTTTTCGCTTCAATGACTGCACTATAATAAGAAACGCAATACTGGTAGGCTACCCAGCAAAGTAAGTGAAGTAGTTCAGTCAAGTAATGTTGAATTATCAATTGCAAAAGCATTGGCCCCATCAACGACAAATGGAGGCCTTACTGACAGTCTTGATCTAGAGAAAACAACACAACCTGTTTCCCCAATAATGTAATGATTGATGAAACTCATTTCTCACCTCATGTTACTCCTGAAAAAACTATAAAGAGGAAGAAAAACCCAAGTAAAAGAGAAACAGCTAAGGTAAAGAGGAACCTTGGGCAAGAATATATTGGGAACAAAGGAATAACTAAAAGAGAAAGGGAATTAAAGCCTTATCCGCATAGCTGCCGTTATAAATGTACAACAAATTTTACTAAAGAGGACCGAAAACAAATTTTTAATAGTTTTTGGACTTTAGGTTCTTGGGAGCTTCATATGTGGGCAAATACAATTAATAAAGCCTAAAAGAATCCGAGTTAATGCAAACAAGCACAACTCTCGCAGTAAAATCATTACATTGAAAAAAATTAGAGTGTGCAAAGAATTCTTTCTAAAAACATTAGACATTTCTAATTGCAGGTTCAACAAGGCTACTGAAAGGCGTAATGAATCAGATGTTTCACCAAAAGAAAAAAGGGGTAAGAGTACCCCACCGCAAAAAGTCAGTGAAGTTAGGAAAACTGCTGTGAAACAACACATTAAAAATTTCCCAAGTATGTGAGTCACTACTCAAGAAAAGATAATCCTCACAAAAAAATACAGGTCTCCTAATGTAAAATTGAAACAAATGTATGACCTTTATTGTGATGAATGTAAGGAAAACTGTGATGAACCTGTAAAACTATGGCTGTACAGGCAAATCTTCAACACATCGTTTAATCTATCTTTTCATCGCCCTCTAACAGACACATGCAATAAATGCGACGAAGCAAAAACTGTCATCATGAAAGGTGAAAGGAATCCAATGTTCAAGGAAACAGATGAGTATAAAAAAATCATGGAAAAAGATACACACCTCAGAATGGCTGAAAAAGCAAGAGAGTCCAAAATGTATGCAGCGGATAAATCCAAAATTGATGAAGAATTGTTACCTATATGTTTTGATTTGCAAAAAAACCCTACCAACACCAACGTTAACCCCTAATAAAGTGTACTACATGTGTCAACTATGGACACTAAACTTTAATATTAATGATATCAAGAATGGCCTTGGTCATATGTATATATGGGACGAGACAATTGCAGGTAGAGGCTCTAATGAGGTAGGATCATGTTAGTTAAATTTCTTTAAAACTACAGTTGAAACTAAAGGCATAACACATGTCATTGCCTTCAGCGACTCATGCAGTGGCCAAAATAAAAATATTGTCAAGTTTTACATGTATGCTGTCAAAGATTCTAGTTGCCTTGAATGCATTGATCACCAGTTTTTTGAACCTGGACACTCGTTTATAGAGTGTGATGAGGACTTTGGGGTTATCGAAAAATACAAGAAGCAAGTTCCCTACATGTTCATACCGAATGAATGGAAGCAGGCCATAGGCAGAGCGAGTAGGAAGTTTGTTGTCAAGGACATGTCTCAACATGAATTCAAGTCAATATCAGCCATGGATGAAATTATTGTAGTAATGTGAAAAAAGACGACAAAGGAGCACACATTAGTGGCGGCAAATAAAATGGATTCGTATAAACAAGGATGACCCATTGACAATGATTTTCAAATACACATTGGATGAAGAGTGTGAATTCAGGAAAGTGTCTTTGAAAAAGGTAAATGTAGGAAGGTCTGTTAATGTAACATTGGGGCTGCTCTATTCGCAACCGATCCCCTTGAAGTATCCAAAATGGAAGGATCTACAGACCCTTTTACCTTACATTCCACCTTGCTACCACAGCTTCTATCAAAACCTTCCTCATTTACCAGGACCTCATAAAAAAGATAAAAGTAAAACACAAGACCCCCCTTCTTCAACAAACAGTGACTTGATCGATGACTGGAACATCCTTGCCAGTGACTATGAAGATGAGAAACAATCATCTAAATAGCCTACCACCTTCTAAAGACAGTACAATAGTATCTCACGTTTCAATTACATTTATGAGTATACAAATAGTTGTATAAATACGATTAATGGTTTATTTATAAATTGTATTATTTCTATTCAGTATAAACCTTTTATTTTTATGTTAAATGCAACTAGAGCAACAACAGTAAACCCTATTGGACTTTGAGGCTGTATGGAATATCCCAAAGACAGTTCTGTTTATGTTAACGCACAAAAAAACAAAAAGAAGGAAAGCGATATATTTTATGCTGCTGCTGCTGCTTTGTTATTCCAACTACGAATTTTATTGTATGGCGTAGTTTAGCGAGTTTTATTTTGGCAAAAGAATCGTGTACGGGTCTCATTTAGGCAATCAGACGGTTTAAGTAATAGATAAATCTATATTTCTTTATAAATTTTATTTCTTACTCGACATTTAAAAATATTCTACATAACAGCTGATGATAAATTTAACGTTTATTGCATGCATTTTGTCTACTACAGTACACTGAAATAATTCAAAAATATCATAGTACTCCATCGTAGTATGGGATGGATGAGGACTGTCCATAAGTATTGAAACTTGTAAGTATAATTTATGTTAATTGTAGTTTTTAATTTTCAATAACAGGATCTATAGCATAACATTTTTTTTGGAGATTGAAAAACCTAAAACCAATCGTCAGGCACGTAAATAATGCTTATATTACCATCAGCAAATGAGATAAAAAGATTTAAAGTTGTCATTTTCAGCCAAATAGTCTTTATAGAATTATATGACCCTGATTTAATTGAAAAATAAATCCAGACTGTGAAGGCCATAAAAACAAGTAAATATCTTTAATTTACCAAAAATGATGGAATTACATAGAAAAATTATTTATATTACTGATTTATCACAGCCGAATTTAAAAGATGTGGATTTCGTACAATAGAGAGTTTTCTGTGTTAAGAACCAAAATGAAACACGTGTTTTTTTCGTTTAGGTGTTAGTTTGAACCCTGTGAATATACATAGTTGGCTCGTTGAAAAAGTTTTTTTCGTTAACTTCAGTGATAACAATTGCACATACGCAAAAGTATGGTTTTGTTTGCCTTTTAAATTGTATGATATTGTGGTTTATATTTTCCTTTTAATCTCTCCTAACATATTTTCAACTTTTCTTAGTTCAGCTCCGATGTTTATATTACAGGTTGTTTATGTTTCGGTAATCTATCATTCTGCTTTGAAAGGGTATAAACATAAACATGCGTGACGCTCTGTACGAAACAGAAGTTTTCCCCCGTGCAAAACGTACATCCATAGCTCGCCAAAAGAAGTAATCAATTCAACAAGGAGCGACGGTAACCTCTCACTAGCACGTCTGGATAGCCACTGAAAGGAGACACGCACTGACATCAAAATGGCCGCGATAGTCCCGCCTCTAGCGGCTACAGAGCGAACATGCGTAGTACGTGACTTTCTGTGGCGCGAAACAACAGTTTTTACCCGTGCCAAACATACATCCGTAGCTCGCAAAAACAAGTAGTCACTTCAACAAGGAGTGACAGTAACCTATCACTTGCACGTCTGGATAGCCACTAAACGGAGAAACACACTCACTAAAAATGACCGCGATTGTCGAATGACTACCGTATGTCGATGAAAGCGAAAAGATAAAATAAAGCACTATTACGAAAGAGGTTCGCGACGTACTTTTAGTACTTTTTTGTATTCAACACCGGACATTTCACATGTTGATCAGCTAACTTTCGTTGTCAGATATGTTGACAAAGATGACGTGCCGATAGTAAGGATTATTTGTTTTGACCTAAATGTTGGACTTATAGCTTAACAAACTGTTTCCACGGTCCTTGGATTGTTTAACAGTTCTATAAAAAGTTCGAATTTTTACGAGTATTAAAAGGACTGGCACCCTCAGAAATTACAAAAGAAGTGAAATTATTGAGTGTGTACTTCGATGATTAAGCATCCCACTGAATGAGATAATCAAGCATTTGCGCCACTGTGATGATTTAGATATCTACCCTAATTATCGAAGCCAATAATTTTATTGTTGGTAAAGTTAAAAATTTTTTTAACACTATGCATCAACTTCGTTACAACATTGATCAAAAACACGGGAGAACTGACTGTAGATATACAGTATCGTCAAGCGGTACGCATCATACTGCTACGGTGCGCCTGAATTAGCACCCCCTGGACATAGCACCCCCTCGCTACTGACGTCATTTTGACGTCACGAAAGGGGTGCTAAATCAGCACAGTGGCCGTGTCCAGGCCCTGAATAAGCACCCCCTTCGAATACGGGGGTCCTAATTCAGCGCCTTGACCGTGTTCATGTTCTGATTTAGCACCCCCTTCGAATAGGGGGGTCCTAATTCAGCGCCTTGACCGTGCCCATGTGCTGATTTAGCACCCCCTTTGAATCTGGGGGCTGCTAAATCAGCGCCGTATTGATGAGATGAATAATTACCACCAATGGAATAGAATAATAAACGTTTAACCATATTGCGATATATTTTTCTATAAAATAATATATATATATATATATATATAATATATATATATTATATATATATATATATATATATATATATATATATATATATATAGTCATATATATATATATATAATTGTAAATATATATATATAATAATTTAAATATATTTCAATGAGTATATTTACTGCATTGCTGTGGTTTACTTAATATTTCAAAAACAAACAGTTCATTACCAATTGTAAAAACTAAGCATGAAGTATACTTCATGCTTAGTTTTTACCTAAAACTAGATTCTAGGCATTCAAATACAGGTTTAATTTTAAAGTAAAATTAATTTGAAATCATGGTACGAACAACGCCGAGGAACTGATATTGCGTAAATCGGCATGCGTGATAAATATACATAGTCAGAGATTATATCAACCTATTAACCACTTTAAAAACAATTATTTATTTATTTTAATTTTTCGAATACCAATCAAAAGCGGGAAAATTTAGAACCGTGAAATTGTAATTTTGCGACGGCTAAGAGCCAATTATTTTTAAGGACCCATCATAAACTGAATTATACTATTTAAACTGAATAGTATAATTCAAACACACTTGACAAAACAATTTAAATATTATTTTATATCTACAAGAAACAATATCATTGTTATATCCATATTAGTGAGTTCAACTATAATTAAAAAAAAACGTTTTAAAACAATGTTAAAACACTCGTAGCAATAAATATACTACCATATTTTCAAAAGCGTTATTGCTTAGGTCAAAACATACATTTATATACTGAGTATTATGGATCTACATTGCTTAATTTCCCCTCTGTCGGTTAGTGTGTGCGTTTTTTTTTTGTTGTTGTTAAAAATGGAATATCTTTTAAAATCTAAAAAGAAAACCTAATAAATTTAATCCTACCAAGTTTTGGTCAAAATTTTATGGCGGCTAAAAAATATATAATGATGTTATCTTTAATACTTTCACAATAGTTTACTATTAAAACATTTTACCTTTTAACTTCTTAAAATCTGCAATTATTCTAAATATTGCAAGAAAAATGAATTTGAGAGAGTTCTATCACAAATCTAATGACCAAATATATAAAATATCATATGCACAGATTTACTGTAACAAACCACTGTCGACATTGAGGTTTCTCAGCGAGTAGGTCACGATACAAAAATCGAGTAAACGGCAGCTCCAGAATATCTTATGCCAATTGTGCTCACATCTTAGTCCCTTCATTTAAAGTACAGGAAATACATTAATATCTGTTGCCAAGCAACTTTTTTTCTAATAAATTAAAAACTACTAGAGATATTGAAAAATTTATCAACAATGAACGCCTTTATGAACAATGAAGGACAAAAACCAAACGTCTTAATTAACAATAATAACTGTTGTATTTATCATAAAGCTTAAATTTTTCACAATATATGTTAAAAAAACTAATAAAGTGACTAGTTTATTTGTTATATATTAAGAATAATAAACAAGAAAAATCGTCCAGTAATATTCAAGACAATAATGCTGTTATAGATGACAAAATCAAAGATAAGCGGTTTTTATTGGAAATACATCTGATTGTCGCTTGACTAAATTTTCATAAATAAATATGTCCTAAAACAACAGATATTTAAATAAATTCATTAAACATCAAATATATGATTCTATTCTATCCTTACATAGGCCTGAAAACATGGTATTTAAAATGTTTTGCATAATAAATGACAAAAATAAAAAATAGGGACAAGATACTCTAAAGCTGGTGTTAATTTATTTTCACGAACCATGTTTTTTTTTACAGTATATATGCTCTTAATGAGTTATTTATTATTAGTTTGAAATAGTATTTAAGTAATTAGATTTGTGATAAAATCAACGATCAGATTTATTCTTGTATACCTGCTGGATTTTAAGGCATTCAAAGTTAATCGATTTAATGGCCGCCATTTCGAAAGTATTAATGAATATTTTTTTATAACTGGCCTCTTATTACCACAAATAGTTGATCCAAATTAGGTAGGATTTGTTTAATTCGTTTTAAGATATTAAAGCGAATTTGTCTATAAAAAACACATAGAGACTGACGGATAGGAAACAAAGCACCAAAGATCTATTTCCATATATTGAAAATGCGTTTTCCATGACCTGAGCACTTGCGGTATATAGTCCTAAGAATTACAGGGCACTCTGAATATAAAATTAATATACAGAGTGTTCCACAACCTCTACCAATATTTTCAGACATTATTCATGGACCAAAGGCAAAAAACATTCACATTCACCTCTCTAAAACTCAATAATTACTCAAATAGCCACAATTTTGCTTTGTTTTTGTCTTTTTTTACTTTACTATTTATATTTGATGGATTTTTTAGGTTAAAATTTTGTATATACCTTTATAACCTTAAGGAATAATTAAATCAAAAATTTAAATTTGTTACAAGCTTTATTTTTAAAATAGTGATTCCTAAAAAAATCTTTAAGTGTAAATATCTTAAAAGCGATATATGGTAAACAAGATCTCAATTATTACACAATTTAATTAAAAATCCAACGATACCAAGTTTTAAAAATTGGTTGTGAAATAAGGGAGATAGTTTGTTTTATAAAACCAATTACTGTTTTTTAAACCAATTACCAAAAAAATATCCGCCTTTATTATATGACAGCACTGAATGTGGGCTGCAACAATCAGCTGTTTTGATTTTAGCTGCTCTAATCAGGTGATTTTAACATTACATTGCTGAACTGTGGTTATAATGTCCTTAATTATTTGTGAATATAAGTTTATTTTGATTAAGACGTCAGAAAAAAACAATCTAATACATGTTGATTACCTAGACCTAAAATTAAAAATGTCTATTTATAGTTATTATATTCTATTTAATATTTTGTTTTTTAAATGGAAGACCTCAGACCTCAGACCTACTTCTGGCTTGTAAATTTTATACGGAGTTTGTAGATATGCTATTGATTACGGTGGTAAACGTAGATGCTTAAAATGTACCAGTAAAGATTGCTATTTGTTTGCAGTTGTTAAGTTTGTTTCTAACCGAGGTTTTGAAGATTTTGTTCTACCCGGAAAATAAAACATTAAAAAACATAAAAGTTTACTGTATACAAAATGACATATTATGTATATTTGTATAGTATTTTTTTTATTACTACTGAAGTAATATTTATGCTTCTATACATCTGTTGACTACCTAGTTTACAAATCAGCTATAAATATTGCAACGAATTGAAAATTAGAGTGTAACAACGTTCATTACACTTTCCGATATAAATAGCCTTAAAATAAAAGTACAGCTAAGCTGAAGTGTAATTTTAAATTTTTACCTTTTTTATAGACGCTTTATTAAAGACTTCACTCAGATTTCACTCTTCTTTATACAATATTGTAAGAATGTTTCATCCTTAAGTTTGACACTCCCAGATACATGGGGTTAGAAGTGCACGTGTGACTAATGTAAACACACAATAGTTAAAGATTATTTAACTGCATACAAACAGGCGATGATTTTCAAGTTTTTGTCCATACATAATTACCGTGTGTCTAGTTTATCCTTTTCTCTTTACTCGTGTAAAAGTATACGTTACCTAGAGAGTATAATATGCCACACCTTGGGCCTGTACACTCGAACATTGTTTGATTTCTTCTTATATTTTTTTACGAAATTTCATCAAACAAATTCACTATACATAATAAGTTCTGTATTAATATAGGAATAACAACTGAGAATAACATCGATATTATTACTCGACCACTTGATCCGGCCCAGATCAGTTTTGGACAGTAGGGTCGGTAGTGCACGGACGGGGTTTCGTCAGCTTCGTCAAAATTATGTGTGCACCTACAGTCCTACAATCGATATTTGCTGGTTGATTTCACTCTGTATATTTCATATTTGGTAGACGGCCGATATATAACGAGCAACGATGTGAAGGCAAAAATAAGGAGTTTCAAGTTTGTATAATATGTTTACTAGCTGATACCCGCCCCTTCGTACGGAACTTTTGTAGAATAACTGGTACGTCATAGAACATCTCCTGTATGTCTTAAAAAAAAATGGCATACTACTGATGAAATAAATTTATGGTCATTGGAAAATATTCCAATTTTAATTTAAATGCAACATTCCATGATTTTTGTCCATGAATTTCATGCTTCCATGCTTTTCATGCTTCATCTGTTTCATTCCATAAAACCTAATTTTGAAATGTAATTTAAAATTAAATATGAAAAAAAATGCCGCAAAGAAAAATTCTATACTGTGTAACAGTCAACTATTTTGCCTAAAATACGAGCCTAAATTGTTTACAAAATTATATTAGTTTTTTATTTGAGTTAATTAAACTAAAAAAAAAGAACACTCCATTTCGGTGAACCTATTAAATGAAATAAATAGTTTAATTATGGATTCGTATACAAATAACATAGTTTTAATTATATCTAGAAACATGTTTCATTGAGTTTTCACGATTGGATTAAGGATTGGATTAACTGTTAATGCTCAGTGAATACCCTTATCTAACTATGAGTAGATCTTCCATTGGTATGGACGCCCAGTACTCAATACCTGTACAATAAAAATGACACAGCATAGATACTAGACTAATTGTGTATAAAAAACCATAATTACATTTTACCTTTCGTATATTCCAAAAATTCTACTCAAAAATAGCTTTTACTTTCACAAAAATGTATAACTGTAGACACAGCAGTAAATATCTTATATTCGAGAGGAAAACAAATGATGGTATTTTTATAGTATTCTTATAGTTGATATGAAAGAACTTAATATACAATAATACAAATCTTATATCTCAAAAGAATGAATCAATACATCTAAATTAAGACAGCTAAATTAAAATTAAAAACAAGAGCAGCATTTATCATTAGTTTTAGTTTGTCTCTAATTACTGTATACTCGTAATTAAAAAACGTAAAGGGAAAAGTGCCTACATGGGCTTTAATCATCTGTGCGTAGAGAATTTTATGTTTTTTTTTATATGTATATTTAGCAGTGCGTTAATTAAATTTACAAACGTATTAACTGAAAGAATAAACTGAAATAGAATAAATGAAGGATATGATTTAATTAATTATTTTAATAGGTGATATTTAGAAAAAATTAAGAAAGCAAAGTCATGAGTGAAAATTATTACACAAATATGACAATGCGTGTGAGAGGGAGGAGTGCTAAGGTCTATTAGCCCTTGTTAGTCGGAGCATTATTATGTAATATTAAGTCTATGGTAATTTTGAAGAGAAAGTAGCCATATTTGATTATTATAGTAATTTAATCGTGTATCGGAAATTGCAAAACAATCGTAGATAGTAGCTTATAAGTGGCAGCGTCACAAAAATCCAGATAACAACTGTTATATTTATGATTAAATTGAATATGTAAAATATAAATATCCTTTTTTGCTGGTTGAATGCTAGGGGGTGCTAATTCAGTGACTGAGCCATGTCCATGCGCTGAATAAACACCTCCTTGGAACAGGGGGGTGTTTAATTCAGGGCATCGACCATGTTCATGCGCTGATTTAGCACCCCCTTGTAGTCGGGGGGTGCTAATTCAGTGCCTGGTCCGTGTCCGTACGCTGAATTAGCACCCCCCTGCCGTGACGTCAGAGCCCGAGGGGGTGCTTATTCCAGGGGGTGCTAAAGCAGCGTCCCCACTGCTACTACACTATTCTGGCTGCGCTACTGCTCGACATTAGGGGCGCTTGTGCGTGCCAAAGTTATTGTCGAGACAATGTTACCACCCTTCCTCGCAATAAATCAGCTGGCGTCCTGTCAGTGTCGCCGTGCCACCGCCCACCGGCCGAGAATAGTTGTGTTGTGAGGTATTTCGTTGTGCGTGCCACCGGCTCAAAGTATTTTTATTGTGACAAATATTATTATTAGTGTAGTGAGTCAAGTGTTAGTGCATAATGAGTAAGAACGAAAGCCAAGTGCAGAAAAAACATATTAATAACGTTAAAAAAAGTAAATTCCACCTCATTTTCTACGTGTTTAGATGAAAAATGCTCCATCGGCATCGGCAAGTGAACTTATCTGTGAAATTGATCCCGAGCTCGATGGTCTTATCTCAGTTGAATCAGGAGCGGTTGGAGAAGTAGACACAGTAAGCACTGTAGTTGTAATTAATTTTATACCAATGATCCTGCGTTATGGAACGTTAATGAAAATCTTAGAGACAATATATGCATCAAAGGAGTGTCTTAAAATAGTAATCTAGACTTTCAAAAATCCAAAAAGCATCATCCAGACAAATCTTGTTGCCCGCCAAAGACATTATTTGAGAAAAGAATAAAAAATGGTGATACGAAAAATAGACCATCGCTCGTTTATTCTCCTTCCACAGGTTACGTGTTTGGTGTTCCCTGTATGCTTTTTGGGGAGTTGAGAAGGGAACATTTTCAACGACTGGAAAAATGCAAATCACCGCGTTGATGAGCATGAGGACAGTGCGTACAATAGACATATTTTGACAAAACCTAAACTTAGATACAGTGTGAAGGGAAATGTAAATGTTCATCTTATTGGAGAATTCGAACGCGAAATTCAGTATTAGCGAGAAGTTCTTAAACGAGTTGTAGCGGCCGTCAAGTACTTGACAGTGTAAGGGCTCGCATTGCGAGTACACATTTAGGTAGATTCGATAGTGGAACTTTTCCTGAACTCTTGCTGTTTCTTGCAGAATTAGATCCTTTTATAGCAGAATTTAGAATGGTGACAGAGGCTTGGAAAGTACCACAAACGTTCGGGCACTTTATTTCTACTTTTCTGTGACTGAAAAGATAAAGTAAAGCACTATTACGAAAGAGGTTCGCGACGCAAATTACTTTAGTACTTTTTTTGTATTCAACACCGGACATTTCACATGTTCATCAGCTAACTTTCGTTTTAAGATATGTTGACAAAGATGGCGTGCCGATAGAAAGGTTTATTTGTTTTGACCTAAATGTTGGACTTAAAGCTTAGCAATCTGTTTCCACGGTCCTTGGATTGTTTAAAAAGTCCGAATTTTTAGGGGTATTAAAAGGACTGGCACCCTCAGAAATTACAAAACAAGTGGAATTATTGAGTGTGTACTTCGAAGATTAAGTATCCCACTGACTGAGATAATCAAGCATTTGCGCTACTGTGATGCTTTAGATATCTACCCTAACATTGAAATTACCTTGAGAATGGTTTTATGTGCTCCTTCTACTAACTGTGATCTTTCTCTAGTCTCCGTCGTATAAAGAATTACCTACGGTCAACAATTGGTCACGATTAACTTTCATCACTGGCACTGCTGAACATCGAGGAGAGGCTGACCCAGGGGATTCAATATGATGACGTCATATATACGTCGTAGATACATTAAAATGATGGGAACTATTTACTTCTTCTATTTGAGCTAGTATTCTGCTAAAATTATAAAGACACTTCATGTAAATCACTCGTTGTTTAGTATTAATAACGGTTACACATTTTTACACGCTAAATCCGGCCCCTCAGGATAACATTTTGACATGCTAAAGTAAACAGCTAGATAGTTTTCTAGTTTTAATTAGTTAGTTTATTTAAGGAAGATACATTTAATTCATCAACATCCATGTAACATATGTATTATGAGAAAGATACATCAACCGTGACCTATATTTCGGGATAAAATGCCTGATGGGTCACTGGCGAAAAGCAATCCCTAATGCTCACCAAATATCTTTTTCCCATATTAAATTATATTCCGGAATTCCAAAGTTTCAAAAAAAATTGCAATATATTGTAAATAGCAATAAACCTATTTGTCCTTGCCTTCGGGGCCGGATTTAGCGTTTTTGTGCCCCTAGGCCCAATATGTTTTTCGTCTCTAGTCTGGTTAAAGTTACTTTCCTAAAAAACTTGTTTTAAAAAAAATATATCAGGCTTGTATGTTAATTGCTTTAAAAATACTTCACGATGGAATGTTATCGTTGCAAATTTTTTTGAGAAACTTACTTGGTTCTTGGCTAAATAATATATCGTTAGTATATTAACAAAAAATTGTTTAATAACTTTTA
The DNA here is from genome assembly GCF_021130785.1 of Homalodisca vitripennis. Classification (NCBI taxonomy): domain Eukaryota; kingdom Metazoa; phylum Arthropoda; class Insecta; order Hemiptera; family Cicadellidae; genus Homalodisca; species Homalodisca vitripennis. The sequence goes on along the minus strand of NC_060209.1, from coordinate 143,626,089 downwards.
TTTTGTTCAATTTAGTAATTTGGGCAAATAAAAAAAACTCTGTAATACATTATAAAATAGGTTTATTCTCAGAAACACAGTTATTTTTTTAAGACACAAACACTGTGTTTTAAAGTAAAACTAGATATTTTTATGTACAAATAGTAAATTGTACTAGTATAAAAACTGACATTTTTCCGTTCGATTACGATATTGCCTCTCAAAAATAATACAAACAAGTATGTAAAAGCTATGAAATTGAATAATATAAATAAAATTTGTACTTACGACATAAATTTAAATTAAGGAAAATGTGTAACCGTTATTAATACTAAACAACGAGTGATTTACATGAAGTGTCTTTATAATTTTAGCAGAATACTAGCTCAAATAGAAGAAGTAAATAGTTCCCATCATTTTAATGTATCTACGACGTATATATGACGTCATCATATTGAATCCCCTGGGTCAGCCTCTCCTCGATGTTCAGCAGTGCCAGTGATGAAAGTTAATCGTGACCAATTGTTGACCGTAGGTAATTCTTTATACGACGGAGACTAGAGAAAGATCACAGTTAGTAGAAGGAGCACATAAAACCATTCTCAAGGTAATTTCAATGTTAGGGTAGATATCTAAAGCATCACAGTAGCGCAAATGCTTGATTATCTCAGTCAGTGGGATACTTAATCTTCGAAGTACACACTCAATAATTCCACTTGTTTTGTAATTTCTGAGGGTGCCAGTCCTTTTAATACCCCTAAAAATTCGGACTTTTTAAACAATCCAAGGACCGTGGAAACAGATTGCTAAGCTTTAAGTCCAACATTTAGGTCAAAACAAATAAACCTTTCTATCGGCACGCCATCTTTGTCAACATATCTTAAAACGAAAGTTAGCTGATGAACATGTGAAATGTCCGGTGTTGAATACAAAAAAAGTACTAAAGTAATTTGCGTCGCGAACCTCTTTCGTAATAGTGCTTTACTTTATCTTTTCAGTCACAGAAAAGTAGAAATAAAGTGCCCGAACGTTTGTGGTACTTTCCAAGCCTCTGTCACCATTCTAAATTCTGCTATAAAAGGATCTAATTCTGCAAGAAACAGCAAGAGTTCAGGAAAAGTTCCACTATCGAATCTACCTAAATGTGTACTCGCAATGCGAGCCCTTACACTGTCAAGTACTTGACGGCCGCTACAACTCGTTTAAGAACTTCTCGCTAATACTGAATTTCGCGTTCGAATTCTCCAATAAGATGAACATTTACATTTCCCTTCACACTGTATCTAAGTTTAGGTTTTGTCAAAATATGTCTATTGTACGCACTGTCCTCATGCTCATCAACGCGGTGATTTGCATTTTTCCAGTCGTTGAAAATGTTCCCTTCTCAACTCCCCAAAAAGCATACAGGGAACACCAAACACGTAACCTGTGGAAGGAGAATAAACGAGCGATGGTCTATTTTTCGTATCACCATTTTTTATTCTTTTCTCAAATAATGTCTTTGGCGGGCAACAAGATTTGTCTGGATGATGCTTTTTGGATTTTTGAAAGTCTAGATTACTATTTTAAGACACTCCTTTGATGCATATATTGTCTCTAAGATTTTCATTAACGTTCCATAACGCAGGATCATTGGTATAAAATTAATTACAACTACAGTGCTTACTGTGTTTACTTCTCCAACCGCTCCTGATTCAACTGAGATAAGACCATCGAGCTCGGGATCAATTTCACAGATAAGTTCACTTGCCGATGCCGATGGAGCATTTTTCATCTAAACACGTAGAAAATGAGGTGGAATTTACTTTTTTTAACGTTATTAATATGTTTTTTCTGCACTTGGCTTTCGTTCTTACTCATTATGCACTAACACTTGACTCACTACACTAATAATAATATTTGTCACAATAAAAATACTTTGAGCCGGTGGCACGCACAACGAAATACCTCACAACACAACTATTCTCGGCCGGTGGGCGGTGGCACGGCGACACTGACAGGACGCCAGCTGATTTATTGCGAGGAAGGGTGGTAACATTGTCTCGACAATAACTTTGGCACGCACAAGCGCCCCTAATGTCGAGCAGTAGCGCAGCCAGAATAGTGGTAGTAGCAGTATGATGCGTACCGCTTGACGATATATCTACAGTCAGTTCTCCCGTGTTTTTGATCAATGTTGTAACGAAGTTGATGCATAGTGTTAAAAAATAATTTAACTTTACCAACAATAAAATTATTGGCTTCGATAATTAGGGTAGATATCTAAATCATCACAGTGGCGCAAATGCTTGATTATCTCATTCAGTGGGATGCTTAATCATCGAAGTACACACTCAATAATTTCACTTCTTTTGTAATTTCTGAGGGTGCCAGTCCTTTTAATACTCGTAAAAATTCGAACTTTTTATAGAACTGTTAAACAATCCAAGGACCGTGGAAACAGTTTGTTAAGCTATAAGTCCAACATTTAGGTCAAAACAAATAATCCTTACTATCGGCACGTCATCTTTGTCAACATATCTGACAACGAAAGTTAGCTGATCAACATGTGAAATGTCCGGTGTTGAATACAAAAAAGTACTAAAAGTACGTCGCGAACCTCTTTCGTAATAGTGCTTTATTTTATCTTTTCGCTTTCATCGACATACGGTAGTCATTCGACAATCGCGGTCATTTTTAGTGAGTGTGTTTCTCCGTTTAGTGGCTATCCAGACGTGCAAGTGATAGGTTACTGTCACTCCTTGTTGAAGTGACTACTTGTTTTTGCGAGCTACGGATGTATGTTTGGCACGGGTAAAAACTGTTGTTTCGCGCCACAGAAAGTCACGTACTACGCATGTTCGCTCTGTAGCCGCTAGAGGCGGGACTATCGCGGCCATTTTGATGTCAGTGCGTGTCTCCTTTCAGTGGCTATCCAGACGTGCTAGTGAGAGGTTACCGTCGCTCCTTGTTGAATTGATTACTTCTTTTGGCGAGTTATGGATGTACGTTTTGCACGGGGGAAAACTTCTGTTTCGTACAGAGCGTCACGCATGTTTATGTTTATACCCTTTCAAAGCAGAATGATAGATTACCGAAACATAAACAACCTGGGAGGGAAACCCAAAAGCCCGAAGCCCACGATCCCGAGGCCTCTGGTAGCACACCCAAGGCTACCTACAGAGAGGTCGCGGCGATCAAAATAGCCATAGCCCTCGAAGGCTACCCGGAGGCGAAGCTTAGTGCAGAGCAAGGAGAAGCCATCGAGGACGCAATTATGGAAGAAATCCAACCCCTAGAGGATGGTTCCGTTCCATCGTTTGCGGGCACCTACCTAGAGAAAGGTGTTTTAATTGCTTCCTGCATCAACGAGCACACCAAACGTTGGCTGGAAGAAGTTATTCAAAGAATAAAACCTCTGGGAGATGACATCTCTCTGAGAGTGGGTCTGCGTAAGGACATGTTGAGGTCCACTAGGGTGTTTTTCAGAGCTCACCCGAAGCTTCTGAAGAAGACACCTGAAAAGGTACTTGAAATGTTCAAAAAGCAGAATCCCAACCTAAATGTAAATGAGTGGAAAATCCTTCCATCCAAGTCAGATCCGAAAGGTTACGGATTCGTCTGTTTCCTGGACGAGGTCTGCTACAAGGCTGTGAAGGCTTCCAACTGTAGAGCCAACCTAGGACTCTGGCAGGTCTCAATTGTCTCCTCGACAGTCAAGGACAATGCCACGAGTTCTACAAATCAACCTCCAGCACAGTAGGGCTGCTTCGGCAGCCTTCTGCCAGTTCTTCCTCCAGGAGGGATTCGATCTGGCATTGATTCAAGAACCATGGCTTCACCAAGGGAGAGTGGCGGGCCTAAATGAAACCAAAGGTAAGTTAATTTACTGTACCTCTCTAAGGAATGTCAGGACCTGCATCCTGTTGAAGAGAGGCTTGGATTTTCTAACCCTCAACGAATTCTGCTCCAGAGATCTCACTGTGGGCACACTGACCTGGAAGAATGGAGGCATAGTACAGAGCACAATTGTAGGCTCCGTATACTTGCCATATGATGCCAGGGAACTCCCTCCATCAAGAGACCTAGAGCTCCTGGTGGAAGAAGCACAAGCTAGACGTCAACAACTTCTTCTAGGTTGTGACGCCAACGCCCATCACTCTGCTGGATGGGGCAGCACCAACACTAACCCCAGAGGTGAGGCACTTTTACAATTTCTTCTAAGCAGGGACCTATTTATATGTAATAAAGGTAACCGCCCCACGTTCGCAACACGAACTAGACAAGAAGTTATTGATATAACAATCTGCACACAAGGTATACTTGGAATGGTTGATAAGTGGCACGTAAGCGAAGAGGCCTCATTATCGGATCACAGGTATATCCGCTTCAACTTGCAAGATGAGGCTGCAGAGGTCCTCTATCGCAATCCCAGGAGGACTGACTGGTTGGGATATAAGTCTGACCTTCAGTCACAGTTGGGATCGGTAGGTGGAAGGGTGCGATGCTTCACAGACATAGATCAGATAGCTTCTGACCTGCAGAATGCTATAATCAATAGCTTCCACGACAATTGTCCATTGCGACGGGGGAAGAGTCGAACCAATACTAAGTGGTGGACTGCGGACCTCGCTCGCAAAAGGGCTAATGTTAGGAAGCTGTACGATCAATGCAAAAGGAGCCGTATCTGGGAGTCCTATCATAGAGCTCTAACAGAATACAGCCTAGCAATTAAAAAGGCAAAACAAAGTTCCTGGAGGCAGTTTACACAGAAGGTAAATGAGTTAAGCGCGGCAGCTAGACTGCAACGTTTACTAGCCTCAGGTCCAACCGGTCACTTGGGATCTTTAAGGTCCCAGGGAGGTCAACACACTTCCGGGTCTAGTGATAGCCTCAAACTTCTCCTTGAGACTCACTTCCCTGACTGTATCTTTGAGAATGACGACACTGGAACGTCTGGTAACCATGAGGCAGGCTCACGGCCAAGAGCTTATCGTGGTAGCTGGGCCATTGCCAGAAGGATTGTCACTCTCTCTAAAGCCAAATGGGCAATTTCTAAATTTGCCCCTTTCAAATCTGCAGGAGGGGATGGAATCTTTCCGGCCTTGCTTCAACAAGGGCCGGAGAATCTCCTTACCCTTCTATGTGAACTATTCAGGGCGAGCCTAGCTTATGGGTACATACCACAAGTCTGGCGTCTCAACAGGGTGGTCTTCATCCCTAAAAAAGGGAGAGCGGACTATTCTGTCCCTAAATCTTTTCGTCCCATCAGTTTATCTTCGTTTCTACTGAAAACATTAGAAAGACTGGTGGAGAGGCACCTGAGAAAGGGAGTTCTCTCAGACACTCCCCTTCATCGCAACCAACATGCATACCAGCCAGGCAAATCCTGTGAATCAGCACTGCACCAACTAGTCAGTAGGATTGAGGATAGCCTGTCCGCCAAGGAATTGGCATTGTGCACCTTCATAGACATTGAAGGAGCTTTTGACAATGCTAAATTCACTGCGATGGTAAGTGGAGCACAGCGACGTGGCCTCGAGCCGGCTCTGTGCCGGTGGCTTAGGGCCATGCTGTGCTCCAGACGGATCAGGGCCGATCTCAATGAAGAATCGCTCGTGATCGCACCCACAAGGGGATGTCCTCAAGGAGGCATCCTGTCACCTCTACTGTGGAATCTAGTAGTAGATGGTCTACTTGAGGACCTTACTAACAATGGAATCTATGTCCAAGGATATGCAGACGACATAGTCCTTATGGTACAGGGAAATTATACAAATGTTGTTGTTGATATCATGAATACCAATCTTCAACATGTATACAACTGGTGTCAGGGAGAGGGACTGAAAGTAAATCCCTCTAAGACAGTAGTTGTACCATTCACTAGGAAAAAGAAACTAGAGTCTCTTTCTAGGCTGAAACTCGCATCCACACAGCTTGAGTGGTCAAAGACAGTCAAATATTTAGGACTGACTCTAGACCATAAGCTTACGTGGAATGATCATCTTAACAATATCCTGCACAAAGCAAAGTGGGCGCTCATGACGTCCAGGAGACTTGCAGGAATCTCATGGGGCGTAAAACCCCATATAGCACTATGGCTTTACAAAGCAGTTGTAAGGCCTCAAATCACTTATGGTTCATTAGTCTGGTGGACAAAGGTGAATCAGGTAACTGCCAAAGCCAAGCTTGAAAGCTTACAAAGGCTTGGCACAATCTTTGCAACCGGAGCATTCAGGAGCAGTCCCTCAGCAACCCTCGAGGTGGCTTTAGGACTTCTACCTCTTGATGTCCATATAAAAGCTGAAGCGCGTAAGTCAGCTTATCGGCTGATGGTTGCTGGCTTGTGGAGGAATGGCGCGTCTAACGCGAGCCATGGCGCCATCACTGAAGCTGTAAACCCAAGCGCTATTCTCGAAATGGTCTCCGACATAATGAGAACGGAGTTCGTATTTAATAAGCCATTCTCTGTTGACTTCTACTCCAGAGATGAGTGGAAATCGCAAGATAACATCCCAACTATAAGAAAGAGCTTTGTCTGGTACACGGATGGCTCGCTTATTAAGGGTAGAACTGGATATGGAGTGTTTAGTCAATCCCCTAGAACTGCCCTTTGCGGCAGTTTGGGTCGGAACTGCTCCATATTTCAAGCCGAAATCTATGGTATCCTAGCCTGTGCCAATCTAGGCCTCACTAGAGGGTACCAGGGAATGAACATCTGTATAATGTCAGACAGTCAGGCAGCTCTTAAAGCTCTTGACTCCAACAGCATCTCATCCAGGCTTGTGTGGGAGTGCTTTAACACTCTCTGCAAGCTTGGATCACGCAACTATGTGCGTCTTGGTTGGGTACCGGGCCACACAGGCATAGGTGGTAACGAATGCGCCGACAGGCTTGCTAAAAGCGGAGCAAGCATGCCATACACCGGTCCAGAACCGAGTTGTGGTATAAGCAAGTCAGCCGCTTACCAAAGTATAAACAAATGGTCCAGGAAGACACACCGCTTGCGGTGGCAGAGTCACCAAGGACAAGCACTCGGCAAAAGACTGCTTGCTGATTCTAGCTCCGGCTTCACCAGATGGCTGATGGGGCTGGGCAGGGATCGGGTAAAGCAAGTGATTGCCTTGATCACTGGACACGGCCACTTCAGGAAACACCTAAACACTCTAGGTTTACGACTCGGAGTGTAGACTCTGCAATAAGTCTGAAGAGACTGCAAAACACATAATACTGGACTGTGAGAGACTGGGAGCAAGGAGAAGGGCTCTTTTCGGTGATAAACAACCAGGCGACGAACCAGATGCTAGTATCGGGGAAAAGCTTCTTAGCCTAATTAAGGGCACAAAGATAGGCTTACCCCTCTAACATCAAAGGGGCACACAATAAGCTCAGGTTGACGTGTGAGGATCTGTGAATCCACCCCAATACCCCAAAGCAAAAAAAAAAAAAAAAAAAAAAAAATGGGTCTGTAGCCAGCAATATTCTAGAGAAGTCAATACTGTTGCTACATAGTAGTGTAGAAATAGGTATTATCATATCCGGCTCACTTAGTAATTCGCTTTCATCGACATATGGTATTCGAATATTATTCCAGGGATGCTTTTGATTCTGTTACTAAACACAAATATTACAATAATATACGCTAAATTAGAAATCTGAATTTAAGTAACAAAACAAATTTCTACAATGACATGCACAATAGACGTTTTTCATTTTATCTCGATATTACTGCAAAAATATAAAATTGGGTATACTAGACACTTTTTTACAGTGTTGATCTTTAATATTAGATTTGTTTGTTTATTTTATGTTTTCTTTGAAATTTTAATATCAAAATTGACGATCCATCCTATCCCCCCCCCCCAAAAAAAAACAACAGTTAAAAGTGATAAATACTTAAAATATTTCAAAATGGTCACTAATCAGAACTAAAATATTTACATTGACCAATGATATAGTCTGTGGCATCTTGAGAATGTATAAGTGGTCCCAGTTGAAATATTTCTCCAGCCAGAAATATTCTAGTGCAGTCAATAATTTTGCTACTTAGCAGTGCAGAAATAGGTATTATCAAATCTGGCTCACTTACGTGTCTGCTTTTCTCGACGTACAAGAAGCCGAATTGTATTCCAGGGATACTTTCCAATCTGTAACCATATTCAAATACTACAATAATACGTTAGATTATAAATCTTAATTTTAAGTAACAAATCAAATTTCTACAATGACGTGTACAGTAGACGTTTTTCTAAATTAAAAAAAGTAAATTCCACCTCATTTTCTACGTGTTTAGATGAAAAATGCTCCATCGGCATCGGCAAGTGAACTTATCTGTGAAATTGATCCCGAGCTCGATGGTCTTATCTCAGTTGAATCAGGAGCGGTTGGAGAAGTAGACACAGTAAGCACTGTAGTTGTAATTAATTTTATACTAATGATCCTGCGTTATGGAACGTTAATGAAAATCTTAGAGACAATATATGCATCAAAGGAGTGTCTTAAAATAGTAATCTAGACTTTCAAAAATCCAAAAAGCATCATCCAGACAAATCTTGTTGCCCGCCAAAGACATTATTTGAGAAAAGAATAAAAAATGGTGATACGAAAAATAGACCATCGCTCGTTTATTCTCCTTCCACAGGTTACGTGTTTGGTGTTCCCTGTATGCTTTTTGGGGAGTTGAGAAGGGAACATTTTCAACGACTGGAAAAATGCAAATCACCGCGTTGATGAGCATGAGGACAGTGCGTACAATAGACATATTTTGACAAAACCTAAACTTAGATACAGTGTGAAGGGAAATGTAAATGTTCATCTTATTGGAGAATTCGAACGCGAAATTCAGTATTAGCGAGAAGTTCTTAAACGAGTTGTAGCGGCCGTCAAGTACTTGACAGTGTAAGGGCTCGCATTGCGAGTACACATTTAGGTAGATTCGATAGTGGAACTTTTCCTGAACTCTTGCTGTTTCTTGCAGAATTAGATCCTTTTATAGCAGAATTTAGAATGGTGACAGAGGCTTGGAAAGTACCACAAACGTTCGGGCACTTTATTTCTACTTTTCTGTGACTGAAAAGATAAAGTAAAGCACTATTACGAAAGAGGTTCGCGACGCAAATTACTTTAGTACTTTTTTTGTATTCAACACCGGACATTTCACATGTTCATCAGCTAACTTTCGTTTTAAGATATGTTGACAAAGATGGCGTGCCGATAGAAAGGTTTATTTGTTTTGACCTAAATGTTGGACTTAAAGCTTAGCAATCTGTTTCCACGGTCCTTGGATTGTTTAAAAAGTCCGAATTTTTAGGGGTATTAAAAGGACTGGCACCCTCAGAAATTACAAAACAAGTGGAATTATTGAGTGTGTACTTCGAAGATTAAGTATCCCACTGACTGAGATAATCAAGCATTTGCGCTACTGTGATGCTTTAGATATCTACCCTAACATTGAAATTACCTTGAGAATGGTTTTATGTGCTCCTTCTACTAACTGTGATCTTTCTCTAGTCTCCGTCGTATAAAGAATTACCTACGGTCAACAATTGGTCACGATTAACTTTCATCACTGGCACTGCTGAACATCGAGGAGAGGCTGACCCAGGGGATTCAATATGATGACGTCATATATACGTCGTAGATACATTAAAATGATGGGAACTATTTACTTCTTCTATTTGAGCTAGTATTCTGCTAAAATTATAAAGACACTTCATGTAAATCACTCGTTGTTTAGTATTAATAACGGTTACACATTTTCCTTAATTTAAATTTATGTCGTAAGTACAAATTTTATTTATATTATTCAATTTCATAGCTTTTACATACTTGTTTGTATTATTTTTGAGAGGCAATATCGTAATCGAACGGAAAAATGTCAGTTTTTATACTAGTACAATTTACTATTTGTACATAAAAATATCTAGTTTTACTTTAAAACACAGTGTTTGTGTCTTAAAAAAATAACTGTGTTTCTGAGAATAAACCTATTTTATAATGTATTACAGAGTTTTTTTTATTTGCCCAAATTACTAAATTGAACAAAATAAAAGTTATTAAACAATTTTTTGTTAATATACTAACGATATATTATTTAGCCAAGAACCAAGTAAGTTTCTCAAAAAAATTTGCAACGATAACATTCCATCGTGAAGTATTTTTAAAGCAATTAACATACAAGCCTGATATATTTTTTTTTAAACAAGTTTTTTAGGAAAGTAACTTTAACCAGACTAGAGACGAAAAACATATTGGGCCTAGGGGCACAAAAACGCTAAATCCGGCCCCGAAGGCAAGGACAAATAGGTTTATTGCTATTTACAATATATTGCAATTTTTTTTGAAACTTTGGAATTCCGGAATATAATTTAATATGGGAAAAAGATATTTGGTGAGCATTAGGGATTGCTTTTCGCCAGTGACCCATCAGGCATTTTATCCCGAAATATAGGTCACGGTTGATGTATCTTTCTCATAATACATATGTTACATGGATGTTGATGAATTAAATGTATCTTCCTTAAATAAACTAACTAATTAAAACTAGAAAACTATCTAGCTGTTTACTTTAGCATGTCAAAATGTTATCCTGAGGGGCCGGATTTAGCGTGTAAAAATGTGTAACCGTTATTAATACTAAACAACGAGTGATTTACATGAAGTGTCTTTATAATTTTAGCAGAATACTAGCTCAAATAGAAGAAGTAAATAGTTCCCATCATTTTAATGTATCTACGACGTATATATGACGTCGTCATATTGAATCCCCTGGGTCAGCCTCTCCTCGATGTTCAGCAGTGCCAGTGATGAAAGTTAATCGTGACCAATTGTTGACCGTAGGTAATTCTTTATACGACGGAGACTAGAGAAAGATCACAGTTAGTAGAAGGAGCACATAAAACCATTCTCAAGGTAATTTCAATGTTAGGGTAGATACATTGTTCACTTGCCGATGCCGATGGAGCATTTTTCATCTAAACACGTAGAAAATGAGGTGGAATTTACTTTTTTTAACGTTATTAATATGTTTTTTCTGCACTTGGCTTTCGTTCTTACTCATTATGCACTAACACTTGACTCACTACACTAATAATAATATTTGTCACAATAAAAATACTTTGAGCCGGTGGCACGCACAACGAAATACCTCACAACACAACTATTCTCGGCCGGTGGGCGGTGGCACGGCGACACTGACAGGACGCCAGCTGATTTATTGCGAGGAAGGGTGGTAACATTGTCTCGACAATAACTTTGGCACGCACAAGCGCCCCTAATGTCGAGCAGTAGCGCAGCCAGAATAGTGGTAGTAGCAGTATGATGCGTACCGCTTGACGATATATCTACAGTCAGTTCTCCCGTGTTTTTGATCAATGTTGTAACGAAGTTGATGCATAGTGTTAAAAAATAATTTAACTTTACCAACAATAATTATTGGCTTCGATAATTAGGGTAGATATCTAAATCATCACAGTGGCGCAAATGCTTGATTATCTCATTCAGTGGGATGCTTAATCATCGAAGTACACACTCAATAATTTCACTTCTTTTGTAATTTCTGAGGGTGCCAGTCCTTTTAATACTCGTAAAAATTCGAACTTTTTATAGAACTGTTAAACAATCCAAGGACCGTGGAAACAGTTTGTTAAGCTATAAGTCCAACATTTAGGTCAAAACAAATAATCCTTACTATCGGCACGTCATCTTTGTCAACATATCTGACAACGAAAGTTAGCTGATCAACATGTGAAATGTCCGGTGTTGAATACAAAAAAGTACTAAAAGTACGTCGCGAACCTCTTTCGTAATAGTGCTTTATTTTATCTTTTCGCTTTCATCGACATACGGTAGTCATTCGACAATCGCGGTCATTTTTAGTGAGTGTGTTTCTCCGTTTAGTGGCTATCCAGACGTGCAAGTGATAGGTTACTGTCACTCCTTGTTGAAGTGACTACTTGTTTTTGCGAGCTACGGATGTATGTTTGGCACGGGTAAAAACTGTTGTTTCGCGCCACAGAAAGTCACGTACTACGCATGTTCGCTCTGTAGCCGCTAGAGGCGGGACTATCGCGGCCATTTTGATGTCAGTGCGTGTCTCCTTTCAGTGGCTATCCAGACGTGCTAGTGAGAGGTTACCGTCGCTCCTTGTTGAATTGATTACTTCTTTTGGCGAGCTATGGATGTACGTTTTGCACGGGGGAAAACTTCTGTTTCGTACAGAGCGTCACGCATGTTTATGTTTATACCCTTTCAAAGCAGAATGATAGATTACCGAAACATAAACAACCTGGGAGGGAAACCCAAAAGCCCGAAGCCCACGATCCCGAGGCCTCTGGTAGCACACCCAAGGCTACCTACAGAGAGGTCGCGGCGATCAAAATAGCCATAGCCCTCGAAGGCTACCCGGAGGCGAAGCTTAGTGCAGAGCAAGGAGAAGCCATCGAGGACGCAATTATGGAAGAAATCCAACCCCTAGAGGATGGTTCCGTTCCATCGTTTGCGGGCACCTACCTAGAGAAAGGTGTTTTAATTGCTTCCTGCATCAACGAGCACACCAAACGTTGGCTGGAAGAAGTTATTCAAAGAATAAAACCTCTGGGAGATGACATCTCTCTGAGAGTGGGTCTGCGTAAGGACATGTTGAGGTCCACTAGGGTGTTTTTCAGAGCTCACCCGAAGCTTCTGAAGAAGACACCTGAAAAGGTACTTGAAATGTTCAAAAAGCAGAATCCCAACCTAAATGTAAATGAGTGGAAAATCCTTCCATCCAAGTCAGATCCGAAAGGTTACGGATTCGTCTGTTTCCTGGACGAGGTCTGCTACAAGGCTGTGAAGGCTTCCAACTGTAGAGCCAACCTAGGACTCTGGCAGGTCTCAATTGTCTCCTCGACAGTCAAGGACAATGCCACGAGTTCTACAAATCAACCTCCAGCACAGTAGGGCTGCTTCGGCAGCCTTCTGCCAGTTCTTCCTCCAGGAGGGATTCGATCTGGCATTGATTCAAGAACCATGGCTTCACCAAGGGAGAGTGGCGGGCCTAAATGAAACCAAAGGTAAGTTAATTTACTGTACCTCTCTAAGGAATGTCAGGACCTGCATCCTGTTGAAGAGAGGCTTGGATTTTCTAACCCTCAACGAATTCTGCTCCAGAGATCTCACTGTGGGCACACTGACCTGGAAGAATGGAGGCATAGTACAGAGCACAATTGTAGGCTCCGTATACTTGCCATATGATGCCAGGGAACTCCCTCCATCAAGAGACCTAGAGCTCCTGGTGGAAGAAGCACAAGCTAGACGTCAACAACTTCTTCTAGGTTGTGACGCCAACGCCCATCACTCTGCTGGATGGGGCAGCACCAACACTAACCCCAGAGGTGAGGCACTTTTACAATTTCTTCTAAGCAGGGACCTATTTATATGTAATAAAGGTAACCGCCCCACGTTCGCAACACGAACTAGACAAGAAGTTATTGATATAACAATCTGCACACAAGGTATACTTGGAATGGTTGATAAGTGGCACGTAAGCGAAGAGGCCTCATTATCGGATCACAGGTATATCCGCTTCAACTTGCAAGATGAGGCTGCAGAGGTCCTCTATCGCAATCCCAGGAGGACTGACTGGTTGGGATATAAGTCTGACCTTCAGTCACAGTTGGGATCGGTAGGTGGAAGGGTGCGATGCTTCACAGACATAGATCAGATAGCTTCTGACCTGCAGAATGCTATAATCAATAGCTTCCACGACAATTGTCCATTGCGACGGGGGAAGAGTCGAACCAATACTAAGTGGTGGACTGCGGACCTCGCTCGCAAAAGGGCTAATGTTAGGAAGCTGTACGATCAATGCAAAAGGAGCCGTATCTGGGAGTCCTATCATAGAGCTCTAACAGAATACAGCCTAGCAATTAAAAAGGCAAAACAAAGTTCCTGGAGGCAGTTTACACAGAAGGTAAATGAGTTAAGCGCGGCAGCTAGACTGCAACGTTTACTAGCCTCAGGTCCAACCGGTCACTTGGGATCTTTAAGGTCCCAGGGAGGTCAACACACTTCCGGGTCTAGTGATAGCCTCAAACTTCTCCTTGAGACTCACTTCCCTGACTGTATCTTTGAGAATGACGACACTGGAACGTCTGGTAACCATGAGGCAGGCTCACGGCCAAGAGCTTATCGTGGTAGCTGGGCCATTGCCAGAAGGATTGTCACTCTCTCTAAAGCCAAATGGGCAATTTCTAAATTTGCCCCTTTCAAATCTGCAGGAGGGGATGGAATCTTTCCGGCCTTGCTTCAACAAGGGCCGGAGAATCTCCTTACCCTTCTATGTGAACTATTCAGGGCGAGCCTAGCTTATGGGTACATACCACAAGTCTGGCGTCTCAACAGGGTGGTCTTCATCCCTAAAAAAGGGAGAGCGGACTATTCTGTCCCTAAATCTTTTCGTCCCATCAGTTTATCTTCGTTTCTACTGAAAACATTAGAAAGACTGGTGGAGAGGCACCTGAGAAAGGGAGTTCTCTCAGACACTCCCCTTCATCGCAACCAACATGCATACCAGCCAGGCAAATCCTGTGAATCAGCACTGCACCAACTAGTCAGTAGGATTGAGGATAGCCTGTCCGCCAAGGAATTGGCATTGTGCACCTTCATAGACATTGAAGGAGCTTTTGACAATGCTAAATTCACTGCGATGGTAAGTGGAGCACAGCGACGTGGCCTCGAGCCGGCTCTGTGCCGGTGGCTTAGGGCCATGCTGTGCTCCAGACGGATCAGGGCCGATCTCAATGAAGAATCGCTCGTGATCGCACCCACAAGGGGATGTCCTCAAGGAGGCATCCTGTCACCTCTACTGTGGAATCTAGTAGTAGATGGTCTACTTGAGGACCTTACTAACAATGGAATCTATGTCCAAGGATATGCAGACGACATAGTCCTTATGGTACAGGGAAATTATACAAATGTTGTTGTTGATATCATGAATACCAATCTTCAACATGTATACAACTGGTGTCAGGGAGAGGGACTGAAAGTAAATCCCTCTAAGACAGTAGTTGTACCATTCACTAGGAAAAAGAAACTAGAGTCTCTTTCTAGGCTGAAACTCGCATCCACACAGCTTGAGTGGTCAAAGACAGTCAAATATTTAGGACTGACTCTAGACCATAAGCTTACGTGGAATGATCATCTTAACAATATCCTGCACAAAGCAAAGTGGGCGCTCATGACGTCCAGGAGACTTGCAGGAATCTCATGGGGCGTAAAACCCCATATAGCACTATGGCTTTACAAAGCAGTTGTAAGGCCTCAAATCACTTATGGTTCATTAGTCTGGTGGACAAAGGTGAATCAGGTAACTGCCAAAGCCAAGCTTGAAAGCTTACAAAGGCTTGGCACAATCTTTGCAACCGGAGCATTCAGGAGCAGTCCCTCAGCAACCCTCGAGGTGGCTTTAGGACTTCTACCTCTTGATGTCCATATAAAAGCTGAAGCGCGTAAGTCAGCTTATCGGCTGATGGTTGCTGGCTTGTGGAGGAATGGCGCGTCTAACGCGAGCCATGGCGCCATCACTGAAGCTGTAAACCCAAGCGCTATTCTCGAAATGGTCTCCGACATAATGAGAACGGAGTTCGTATTTAATAAGCCATTCTCTGTTGACTTCTACTCCAGAGATGAGTGGAAATCGCAAGATAACATCCCAACTATAAGAAAGAGCTTTGTCTGGTACACGGATGGCTCGCTTATTAAGGGTAGAACTGGATATGGAGTGTTTAGTCAATCCCCTAGAACTGCCCTTTGCGGCAGTTTGGGTCGGAACTGCTCCATATTTCAAGCCGAAATCTATGGTATCCTAGCCTGTGCCAATCTAGGCCTCACTAGAGGGTACCAGGGAATGAACATCTGTATAATGTCAGACAGTCAGGCAGCTCTTAAAGCTCTTGACTCCAACAGCATCTCATCCAGGCTTGTGTGGGAGTGCTTTAACACTCTCTGCAAGCTTGGATCACGCAACTATGTGCGTCTTGGTTGGGTACCGGGCCACACAGGCATAGGTGGTAACGAATGCGCCGACAGGCTTGCTAAAAGCGGAGCAAGCATGCCATACACCGGTCCAGAACCGAGTTGTGGTATAAGCAAGTCAGCCGCTTACCAAAGTATAAACAAATGGTCCAGGAAGACACACCGCTTGCGGTGGCAGAGTCACCAAGGACAAGCACTCGGCAAAAGACTGCTTGCTGATTCTAGCTCCGGCTTCACCAGATGGCTGATGGGGCTGGGCAGGGATCGGGTAAAGCAAGTGATTGCCTTGATCACTGGACACGGCCACTTCAGGAAACACCTAAACACTCTAGGTTTACGACATGAGGACTCGGAGTGTAGACTCTGCAATAAGTCTGAAGAGACTGCAAAACACATAATACTGGACTGTGAGAGACTGGGAGCAAGGAGAAGGGCTCTTTTCGGTGATAAACAACCAGGCGACGAACCAGATGCTAGTATCGGGGAAAAGCTTCTTAGCCTAATTAAGGGCACAAAGATAGGCTTACCCCTCTAACATCAAAGGGGCACACAATAAGCTCAGGTTGACGTGTGAGGATCTGTGAATCCACCCCAATACCCCAAAGCAAAAAAAAAAAAAAAAAAAAAAAAAAATGGGTCTCTAGCCAGCAATATTCTAGAGAAGTCAATACTGTTGCTACATAGTAGTGTAGAAATAGGTATTATCATATCCGGCTCACTTAGTAATTCGCTTTCATCGACATATGGTATTCGAATATTATTCCAGGGATGCTTTTGATTCTGTTACTAAACACAAATATTACAATAATATACGCTAAATTAGAAATCTGAATTTAAGTAACAAAACAAATTTCTACAATGACATGCACAATAGACGTTTTTCATTTTATCTCGATATTACTGCAAAAATATAAAATTGGGTATACTAGACACTTTTTTACAGTGTTGATCTTTAATATTAGATTTGTTTGTTTATTTTATGTTTTCTTTGAAATTTTAATATCAAAATTGACGATCCATCCTATCCCCCCCCCCAAAAAAAAACAACAGTTAAAAGTGATAAATACTTAAAATATTTCAAAATGGTCACTAATCAGAACTAAAATATTTACATTGACCAATGATATAGTCTGTGGCATCTTGAGAATGTATAAGTGGTCCCAGTTGAAATATTTCTCCAGCCAGAAATATTCTAGTGCAGTCAATAATTTTGCTACTTAGCAGTGCAGAAATAGGTATTATCAAATCTGGCTCACTTACGTGTCTGCTTTTCTCGACGTACAAGAAGCCGAATTGTATTCCAGGGATACTTTCCAATCTGTAACCATATTCAAATACTACAATAATACGTTAGATTATAAATCTTAATTTTAAGTAACAAATCAAATTTCTACAATGACGTGTACAGTAGACGTTTTTCTAAATTTAAAAAAAGTAAATTCCACCTCATTTTCTACGTGTTTAGATGAAAAATGCTCCATCGGCATCGGCAAGTGAACTTATCTGTGAAATTGATCCCGAGCTCGATGGTCTTATCTCAGTTGAATCAGGAGCGGTTGGAGAAGTAGACACAGTAAGCACTGTAGTTGTAATTAATTTTATACTAATGATCCTGCGTTATGGAACGTTAATGAAAATCTTAGAGACAATATATGCATCAAAGGAGTGTCTTAAAATAGTAATCTAGACTTTCAAAAATCCAAAAAGCATCATCCAGACAAATCTTGTTGCCCGCCAAAGACATTATTTGAGAAAAGAATAAAAAATGGTGATACGAAAAATAGACCATCGCTCGTTTATTCTCCTTCCACAGGTTACGTGTTTGGTGTTCCCTGTATGCTTTTTGGGGAGTTGAGAAGGGAACATTTTCAACGACTGGAAAAATGCAAATCACCGCGTTGATGAGCATGAGGACAGTGCGTACAATAGACATATTTTGACAAAACCTAAACTTAGATACAGTGTGAAGGGAAATGTAAATGTTCATCTTATTGGAGAATTCGAACGCGAAATTCAGTATTAGCGAGAAGTTCTTAAACGAGTTGTAGCGGCCGTCAAGTACTTGACAGTGTAAGGGCTCGCATTGCGAGTACACATTTAGGTAGATTCGATAGTGGAACTTTTCCTGAACTCTTGCTGTTTCTTGCAGAATTAGATCCTTTTATAGCAGAATTTAGAATGGTGACAGAGGCTTGGAAAGTACCACAAACGTTCGGGCACTTTATTTCTACTTTTCTGTGACTGAAAAGATAAAGTAAAGCACTATTACGAAAGAGGTTCGCGACGCAAATTACTTTAGTACTTTTTTTGTATTCAACACCGGACATTTCACATGTTCATCAGCTAACTTTCGTTTTAAGATATGTTGACAAAGATGGCGTGCCGATAGAAAGGTTTATTTGTTTTGACCTAAATGTTGGACTTAAAGCTTAGCAATCTGTTTCCACGGTCCTTGGATTGTTTAAAAAGTCCGAATTTTTAGGGGTATTAAAAGGACTGGCACCCTCAGAAATTACAAAACAAGTGGAATTATTGAGTGTGTACTTCGAAGATTAAGTATCCCACTGACTGAGATAATCAAGCATTTGCGCTACTGTGATGCTTTAGATATCTACCCTAACATTGAAATTACCTTGAGAATGGTTTTATGTGCTCCTTCTACTAACTGTGATCTTTCTCTAGTCTCCGTCGTATAAAGAATTACCTACGGTCAACAATTGGTCACGATTAACTTTCATCACTGGCACTGCTGAACATCGAGGAGAGGCTGACCCAGGGGATTCAATATGATGACGTCATATATACGTCGTAGATACATTAAAATGATGGGAACTATTTACTTCTTCTATTTGAGCTAGTATTCTGCTAAAATTATAAAGACACTTCATGTAAATCACTCGTTGTTTAGTATTAATAACGGTTACACATTTTCCTTAATTTAAATTTATGTCGTAAGTACAAATTTTATTTATATTATTCAATTTCATAGCTTTTACATACTTGTTTGTATTATTTTTGAGAGGCAATATCGTAATCGAACGGAAAAATGTCAGTTTTTATACTAGTACAATTTACTATTTGTACATAAAAATATCTAGTTTTACTTTAAAACACAGTGTTTGTGTCTTAAAAAAATAACTGTGTTTCTGAGAATAAACCTATTTTATAATGTATTACAGAGTTTTTTTTATTTGCCCAAATTACTAAATTGAACAAAATAAAAGTTATTAAACAATTTTTTGTTAATATACTAACGATATATTATTTAGCCAAGAACCAAGTAAGTTTCTCAAAAAAATTTGCAACGATAACATTCCATCGTGAAGTATTTTTAAAGCAATTAACATACAAGCCTGATATATTTTTTTTTAAAACAAGTTTTTTAGGAAAGTAACTTTAACCAGACTAGAGACGAAAAACATATTGGGCCTAGGGGCACAAAAACGCTAAATCCGGCCCCGAAGGCAAGGACAAATAGGTTTATTGCTATTTACAATATATTGCAATTTTTTTTGAAACTTTGGAATTCCGGAATATAATTTAATATGGGAAAAAGATATTTGGTGAGCATTAGGGATTGCTTTTCGCCAGTGACCCATCAGGCATTTTATCCCGAAATATAGGTCACGGTTGATGTATCTTTCTCATAATACATATGTTACATGGATGTTGATGAATTAAATGTATCTTCCTTAAATAAACTAACTAATTAAAACTAGAAAACTATCTAGCTGTTTACTTTAGCATGTCAAAATGTTATCCTGAGGGGCCGGATTTAGCGTGTAAAAATGTGTAACCGTTATTAATACTAAACAACGAGTGATTTACATGAAGTGTCTTTATAATTTTAGCAGAATACTAGCTCAAATAGAAGAAGTAAATAGTTCCCATCATTTTAATGTATCTACGACGTATATATGACGTCGTCATATTGAATCCCCTGGGTCAGCCTCTCCTCGATGTTCAGCAGTGCCAGTGATGAAAGTTAATCGTGACCAATTGTTGACCGTAGGTAATTCTTTATACGACGGAGACTAGAGAAAGATCACAGTTAGTAGAAGGAGCACATAAAACCATTCTCAAGGTAATTTCAATGTTAGGGTAGATACATTGTTCACTTGCCGATGCCGATGGAGCATTTTTCATCTAAACACGTAGAAAATGAGGTGGAATTTACTTTTTTTAACGTTATTAATATGTTTTTTCTGCACTTGGCTTTCGTTCTTACTCATTATGCACTAACACTTGACTCACTACACTAATAATAATATTTGTCACAATAAAAATACTTTGAGCCGGTGGCACGCACAACGAAATACCTCACAACACAACTATTCTCGGCCGGTGGGCGGTGGCACGGCGACACTGACAGGACGCCAGCTGATTTATTGCGAGGAAGGGTGGTAACATTGTCTCGACAATAACTTTGGCACGCACAAGCGCCCCTAATGTCGAGCAGTAGCGCAGCCAGAATAGTGGTAGTAGCAGTATGATGCGTACCGCTTGACGATATATCTACAGTCAGTTCTCCCGTGTTTTTGATCAATGTTGTAACGAAGTTGATGCATAGTGTTAAAAAATAATTTAACTTTACCAACAATAATTATTGGCTTCGATAATTAGGGTAGATATCTAAATCATCACAGTGGCGCAAATGCTTGATTATCTCATTCAGTGGGATGCTTAATCATCGAAGTACACACTCAATAATTTCACTTCTTTTGTAATTTCTGAGGGTGCCAGTCCTTTTAATACTCGTAAAAATTCGAACTTTTTATAGAACTGTTAAACAATCCAAGGACCGTGGAAACAGTTTGTTAAGCTATAAGTCCAACATTTAGGTCAAAACAAATAATCCTTACTATCGGCACGTCATCTTTGTCAACATATCTGACAACGAAAGTTAGCTGATCAACATGTGAAATGTCCGGTGTTGAATACAAAAAAGTACTAAAAGTACGTCGCGAACCTCTTTCGTAATAGTGCTTTATTTTATCTTTTCGCTTTCATCGACATACGGTAGTCATTCGACAATCGCGGTCATTTTTAGTGAGTGTGTTTCTCCGTTTAGTGGCTATCCAGACGTGCAAGTGATAGGTTACTGTCACTCCTTGTTGAAGTGACTACTTGTTTTTGCGAGCTACGGATGTATGTTTGGCACGGGTAAAAAACTGTTGTTTCGCGCCACAGAAAGTCACGTACTACGCATGTTCGCTCTGTAGCCGCTAGAGGCGGGACTATCGCGGCCATTTTGATGTCAGTGCGTGTCTCCTTTCAGTGGCTATCCAGACGTGCTAGTGAGAGGTTACCGTCGCTCCTTGTTGAATTGATTACTTCTTTTGGCGAGCTATGGATGTACGTTTTGCACGGGGGAAAACTTCTGTTTCGTACAGAGCGTCACGCATGTTTATGTTTATACCCTTTCAAAGCAGAATGATAGATTACCGAAACATAAACAACCTGGGAGGGAAACCCAAAAGCCCGAAGCCCACGATCCCGAGGCCTCTGGTAGCACACCCAAGGCTACCTACAGAGAGGTCGCGGCGATCAAAATAGCCATAGCCCTCGAAGGCTACCCGGAGGCGAAGCTTAGTGCAGAGCAAGGAGAAGCCATCGAGGACGCAATTATGGAAGAAATCCAACCCCTAGAGGATGGTTCCGTTCCATCGTTTGCGGGCACCTACCTAGAGAAAGGTGTTTTAATTGCTTCCTGCATCAACGAGCACACCAAACGTTGGCTGGAAGAAGTTATTCAAAGAATAAAACCTCTGGGAGATGACATCTCTCTGAGAGTGGGTCTGCGTAAGGACATGTTGAGGTCCACTAGGGTGTTTTTCAGAGCTCACCCGAAGCTTCTGAAGAAGACACCTGAAAAGGTACTTGAAATGTTCAAAAAGCAGAATCCCAACCTAAATGTAAATGAGTGGAAAATCCTTCCATCCAAGTCAGATCCGAAAGGTTACGGATTCGTCTGTTTCCTGGACGAGGTCTGCTACAAGGCTGTGAAGGCTTCCAACTGTAGAGCCAACCTAGGACTCTGGCAGGTCTCAATTGTCTCCTCGACAGTCAAGGACAATGCCACGAGTTCTACAAATCAACCTCCAGCACAGTAGGGCTGCTTCGGCAGCCTTCTGCCAGTTCTTCCTCCAGGAGGGATTCGATCTGGCATTGATTCAAGAACCATGGCTTCACCAAGGGAGAGTGGCGGGCCTAAATGAAACCAAAGGTAAGTTAATTTACTGTACCTCTCTAAGGAATGTCAGGACCTGCATCCTGTTGAAGAGAGGCTTGGATTTTCTAACCCTCAACGAATTCTGCTCCAGAGATCTCACTGTGGGCACACTGACCTGGAAGAATGGAGGCATAGTACAGAGCACAATTGTAGGCTCCGTATACTTGCCATATGATGCCAGGGAACTCCCTCCATCAAGAGACCTAGAGCTCCTGGTGGAAGAAGCACAAGCTAGACGTCAACAACTTCTTCTAGGTTGTGACGCCAACGCCCATCACTCTGCTGGATGGGGCAGCACCAACACTAACCCCAGAGGTGAGGCACTTTTACAATTTCTTCTAAGCAGGGACCTATTTATATGTAATAAAGGTAACCGCCCCACGTTCGCAACACGAACTAGACAAGAAGTTATTGATATAACAATCTGCACACAAGGTATACTTGGAATGGTTGATAAGTGGCACGTAAGCGAAGAGGCCTCATTATCGGATCACAGGTATATCCGCTTCAACTTGCAAGATGAGGCTGCAGAGGTCCTCTATCGCAATCCCAGGAGGACTGACTGGTTGGGATATAAGTCTGACCTTCAGTCACAGTTGGGATCGGTAGGTGGAAGGGTGCGATGCTTCACAGACATAGATCAGATAGCTTCTGACCTGCAGAATGCTATAATCAATAGCTTCCACGACAATTGTCCATTGCGACGGGGGAAGAGTCGAACCAATACTAAGTGGTGGACTGCGGACCTCGCTCGCAAAAGGGCTAATGTTAGGAAGCTGTACGATCAATGCAAAAGGAGCCGTATCTGGGAGTCCTATCATAGAGCTCTAACAGAATACAGCCTAGCAATTAAAAAGGCAAAACAAAGTTCCTGGAGGCAGTTTACACAGAAGGTAAATGAGTTAAGCGCGGCAGCTAGACTGCAACGTTTACTAGCCTCAGGTCCAACCGGTCACTTGGGATCTTTAAGGTCCCAGGGAGGTCAACACACTTCCGGGTCTAGTGATAGCCTCAAACTTCTCCTTGAGACTCACTTCCCTGACTGTATCTTTGAGAATGACGACACTGGAACGTCTGGTAACCATGAGGCAGGCTCACGGCCAAGAGCTTATCGTGGTAGCTGGGCCATTGCCAGAAGGATTGTCACTCTCTCTAAAGCCAAATGGGCAATTTCTAAATTTGCCCCTTTCAAATCTGCAGGAGGGGATGGAATCTTTCCGGCCTTGCTTCAACAAGGGCCGGAGAATCTCCTTACCCTTCTATGTGAACTATTCAGGGCGAGCCTAGCTTATGGGTACATACCACAAGTCTGGCGTCTCAACAGGGTGGTCTTCATCCCTAAAAAAGGGAGAGCGGACTATTCTGTCCCTAAATCTTTTCGTCCCATCAGTTTATCTTCGTTTCTACTGAAAACATTAGAAAGACTGGTGGAGAGGCACCTGAGAAAGGGAGTTCTCTCAGACACTCCCCTTCATCGCAACCAACATGCATACCAGCCAGGCAAATCCTGTGAATCAGCACTGCACCAACTAGTCAGTAGGATTGAGGATAGCCTGTCCGCCAAGGAATTGGCATTGTGCACCTTCATAGACATTGAAGGAGCTTTTGACAATGCTAAATTCACTGCGATGGTAAGTGGAGCACAGCGACGTGGCCTCGAGCCGGCTCTGTGCCGGTGGCTTAGGGCCATGCTGTGCTCCAGACGGATCAGGGCCGATCTCAATGAAGAATCGCTCGTGATCGCACCCACAAGGGGATGTCCTCAAGGAGGCATCCTGTCACCTCTACTGTGGAATCTAGTAGTAGATGGTCTACTTGAGGACCTTACTAACAATGGAATCTATGTCCAAGGATATGCAGACGACATAGTCCTTATGGTACAGGGAAATTATACAAATGTTGTTGTTGATATCATGAATACCAATCTTCAACATGTATACAACTGGTGTCAGGGAGAGGGACTGAAAGTAAATCCCTCTAAGACAGTAGTTGTACCATTCACTAGGAAAAAGAAACTAGAGTCTCTTTCTAGGCTGAAACTCGCATCCACACAGCTTGAGTGGTCAAAGACAGTCAAATATTTAGGACTGACTCTAGACCATAAGCTTACGTGGAATGATCATCTTAACAATATCCTGCACAAAGCAAAGTGGGCGCTCATGACGTCCAGGAGACTTGCAGGAATCTCATGGGGCGTAAAACCCCATATAGCACTATGGCTTTACAAAGCAGTTGTAAGGCCTCAAATCACTTATGGTTCATTAGTCTGGTGGACAAAGGTGAATCAGGTAACTGCCAAAGCCAAGCTTGAAAGCTTACAAAGGCTTGGCACAATCTTTGCAACCGGAGCATTCAGGAGCAGTCCCTCAGCAACCCTCGAGGTGGCTTTAGGACTTCTACCTCTTGATGTCCATATAAAAGCTGAAGCGCGTAAGTCAGCTTATCGGCTGATGGTTGCTGGCTTGTGGAGGAATGGCGCGTCTAACGCGAGCCATGGCGCCATCACTGAAGCTGTAAACCCAAGCGCTATTCTCGAAATGGTCTCCGACATAATGAGAACGGAGTTCGTATTTAATAAGCCATTCTCTGTTGACTTCTACTCCAGAGATGAGTGGAAATCGCAAGATAACATCCCAACTATAAGAAAGAGCTTTGTCTGGTACACGGATGGCTCGCTTATTAAGGGTAGAACTGGATATGGAGTGTTTAGTCAATCCCCTAGAACTGCCCTTTGCGGCAGTTTGGGTCGGAACTGCTCCATATTTCAAGCCGAAATCTATGGTATCCTAGCCTGTGCCAATCTAGGCCTCACTAGAGGGTACCAGGGAATGAACATCTGTATAATGTCAGACAGTCAGGCAGCTCTTAAAGCTCTTGACTCCAACAGCATCTCATCCAGGCTTGTGTGGGAGTGCTTTAACACTCTCTGCAAGCTTGGATCACGCAACTATGTGCGTCTTGGTTGGGTACCGGGCCACACAGGCATAGGTGGTAACGAATGCGCCGACAGGCTTGCTAAAAGCGGAGCAAGCATGCCATACACCGGTCCAGAACCGAGTTGTGGTATAAGCAAGTCAGCCGCTTACCAAAGTATAAACAAATGGTCCAGGAAGACACACCGCTTGCGGTGGCAGAGTCACCAAGGACAAGCACTCGGCAAAAGACTGCTTGCTGATTCTAGCTCCGGCTTCACCAGATGGCTGATGGGGCTGGGCAGGGATCGGGTAAAGCAAGTGATTGCCTTGATCACTGGACACGGCCACTTCAGGAAACACCTAAACACTCTAGGTTTACGACTCGGAGTGTAGACTCTGCAATAAGTCTGAAGAGACTGCAAAACACATAATACTGGACTGTGAGAGACTGGGAGCAAGGAGAAGGGCTCTTTTCGGTGATAAACAACCAGGCGACGAACCAGATGCTAGTATCGGGGAAAAGCTTCTTAGCCTAATTAAGGGCACAAAGATAGGCTTACCCCTCTAACATCAAAGGGGCACACAATAAGCTCAGGTTGACGTGTGAGGATCTGTGAATCCACCCCAATACCCCAAAGCAAAAAAAAAAAAAAAAAAAAAAAAAAAAAAAAAAAAAAAAAAAAAAAAAAAATGGGTCTCTAGCCAGCAATATTCTAGAGAAGTCAATACTGTTGCTACATAGTAGTGTAGAAATAGGTATTATCATATCCGGCTCACTTAGTAATTCGCTTTCATCGACATATGGTATTCGAATATTATTCCAGGGATGCTTTTGATTCTGTTACTAAACACAAATATTACAATAATATACGCTAAATTAGAAATCTGAATTTAAGTAACAAAACAAATTTCTACAATGACATGCACAATAGACGTTTTTCATTTTATCTCGATATTACTGCAAAAATATAAAATTGGGTATACTAGACACTTTTTTACAGTGTTGATCTTTAATATTAGATTTGTTTGTTTATTTTATGTTTTCTTTGAAATTTTAATATCAAAATTGACGATCCATCCTATCCCCCCCCCCAAAAAAAACAACAGTTAAAAGTGATAAATACTTAAAATATTTCAAAATGGTCACTAATCAGAACTAAAATATTTACATTGACCAATGATATAGTCTGTGGCATCTTGAGAATGTATAAGTGGTCCCAGTTGAAATATTTCTCCAGCCAGAAATATTCTAGTGCAGTCAATAATTTTGCTACTTAGCAGTGCAGAAATAGGTATTATCAAATCTGGCTCACTTACGTGTCTGCTTTTCTCGACGTACAAGAAGCCGAATTGTATTCCAGGGATACTTTCCAATCTGTAACCATATTCAAATACTACAATAATACGTTAGATTATAAATCTTAATTTTAAGTAACAAATCAAATTTCTACAATGACGTGTACAGTAGACGTTTTTCTAAATTTAAAAAAAGTAAATTCCACCTCATTTTCTACGTGTTTAGATGAAAAATGCTCCATCGGCATCGGCAAGTGAACTTATCTGTGAAATTGATCCCGAGCTCGATGGTCTTATCTCAGTTGAATCAGGAGCGGTTGGAGAAGTAGACACAGTAAGCACTGTAGTTGTAATTAATTTTATACTAATGATCCTGCGTTATGGAACGTTAATGAAAATCTTAGAGACAATATATGCATCAAAGGAGTGTCTTAAAATAGTAATCTAGACTTTCAAAAATCCAAAAAGCATCATCCAGACAAATCTTGTTGCCCGCCAAAGACATTATTTGAGAAAAGAATAAAAAATGGTGATACGAAAAATAGACCATCGCTCGTTTATTCTCCTTCCACAGGTTACGTGTTTGGTGTTCCCTGTATGCTTTTTGGGGAGTTGAGAAGGGAACATTTTCAACGACTGGAAAAATGCAAATCACCGCGTTGATGAGCATGAGGACAGTGCGTACAATAGACATATTTTGACAAAACCTAAACTTAGATACAGTGTGAAGGGAAATGTAAATGTTCATCTTATTGGAGAATTCGAACGCGAAATTCAGTATTAGCGAGAAGTTCTTAAACGAGTTGTAGCGGCCGTCAAGTACTTGACAGTGTAAGGGCTCGCATTGCGAGTACACATTTAGGTAGATTCGATAGTGGAACTTTTCCTGAACTCTTGCTGTTTCTTGCAGAATTAGATCCTTTTATAGCAGAATTTAGAATGGTGACAGAGGCTTGGAAAGTACCACAAACGTTCGGGCACTTTATTTCTACTTTTCTGTGACTGAAAAGATAAAGTAAAGCACTATTACGAAAGAGGTTCGCGACGCAAATTACTTTAGTACTTTTTTTGTATTCAACACCGGACATTTCACATGTTCATCAGCTAACTTTCGTTTTAAGATATGTTGACAAAGATGGCGTGCCGATAGAAAGGTTTATTTGTTTTGACCTAAATGTTGGACTTAAAGCTTAGCAATCTGTTTCCACGGTCCTTGGATTGTTTAAAAAGTCCGAATTTTTAGGGGTATTAAAAGGACTGGCACCCTCAGAAATTACAAAACAAGTGGAATTATTGAGTGTGTACTTCGAAGATTAAGTATCCCACTGACTGAGATAATCAAGCATTTGCGCTACTGTGATGCTTTAGATATCTACCCTAACATTGAAATTACCTTGAGAATGGTTTTATGTGCTCCTTCTACTAACTGTGATCTTTCTCTAGTCTCCGTCGTATAAAGAATTACCTACGGTCAACAATTGGTCACGATTAACTTTCATCACTGGCACTGCTGAACATCGAGGAGAGGCTGACCCAGGGGATTCAATATGATGACGTCATATATACGTCGTAGATACATTAAAATGATGGGAACTATTTACTTCTTCTATTTGAGCTAGTATTCTGCTAAAATTATAAAGACACTTCATGTAAATCACTCGTTGTTTAGTATTAATAACGGTTACACATTTTCCTTAATTTAAATTTATGTCGTAAGTACAAATTTTTATTTATATTATTCAATTTCATAGCTTTTACATACTTGTTTGTATTATTTTTGAGAGGCAATATCGTAATCGAACGGAAAAATGTCAGTTTTTATACTAGTACAATTTACTATTTGTACATAAAAATATCTAGTTTTACTTTAAAACACAGTGTTTGTGTCTTAAAAAAATAACTGTGTTTCTGAGAATAAACCTATTTTATAATGTATTACAGAGTTTTTTTTATTTGCCCAAATTACTAAATTGAACAAAATAAAAGTTATTAAACAATTTTTTGTTAATATACTAACGATATATTATTTAGCCAAGAACCAAGTAAGTTTCTCAAAAAAATTTGCAACGATAACATTCCATCGTGAAGTATTTTTAAAGCAATTAACATACAAGCCTGATATATTTTTTTTTAAACAAGTTTTTTAGGAAAGTAACTTTAACCAGACTAGAGACGAAAAACATATTGGGCCCAAGGGGCACAAAAACGCTAAATCCGGCCCCGAAGGCAAGGACAAATAGGTTTATTGCTATTTACAATATATTGCAATTTTTTTTGAAACTTTGGAATTCCGGAATATAATTTAATATGGGAAAAAGATATTTGGTGAGCATTAGGGATTGCTTTTCGCCAGTGACCCATCAGGCATTTTATCCCGAAATATAGGTCACGGTTGATGTATCTTTCTCATAATACATATGTTACATGGATGTTGATGAATTAAATGTATCTTCCTTAAATAAACTAACTAATTAAAACTAGAAAACTATCTAGCTGTTTACTTTAGCATGTCAAAATGTTATCCTGAGGGGCCGGATTTAGCGTGTAAAAATGTGTAACCGTTATTAATACTAAACAACGAGTGATTTACATGAAGTGTCTTTATAATTTTAGCAGAATACTAGCTCAAATAGAAGAAGTAAATAGTTCCCATCATTTTAATGTATCTACGACGACGTATATATGACGTCGTCATATTGAATCCCCTGGGTCAGCCTCTCCTCGATGTTCAGCAGTGCCAGTGATGAAAGTTAATCGTGACCAATTGTTGACCGTAGGTAATTCTTTATACGACGGAGACTAGAGAAAGATCACAGTTAGTAGAAGGAGCACATAAAACCATTCTCAAGGTAATTTCAATGTTAGGGTAGATACATTGTTCACTTGCCGATGCCGATGGAGCATTTTTCATCTAAACACGTAGAAAATGAGGTGGAATTTACTTTTTTTAACGTTATTAATATGTTTTTTCTGCACTTGGCTTTCGTTCTTACTCATTATGCACTAACACTTGACTCACTACACTAATAATAATATTTGTCACAATAAAAATACTTTGAGCCGGTGGCACGCACAACGAAATACCTCACAACACAACTATTCTCGGCCGGTGGGCGGTGGCACGGCGACACTGACAGGACGCCAGCTGATTTATTGCGAGGAAGGGTGGTAACATTGTCTCGACAATAACTTTGGCACGCACAAGCGCCCCTAATGTCGAGCAGTAGCGCAGCCAGAATAGTGGTAGTAGCAGTATGATGCGTACCGCTTGACGATATATCTACAGTCAGTTCTCCCGTGTTTTTGATCAATGTTGTAACGAAGTTGATGCATAGTGTTAAAAAATAATTTAACTTTACCAACAATAATTATTGGCTTCGATAATTAGGGTAGATATCTAAATCATCACAGTGGCGCAAATGCTTGATTATCTCATTCAGTGGGATGCTTAATCATCGAAGTACACACTCAATAATTTCACTTCTTTTGTAATTTCTGAGGGTGCCAGTCCTTTTAATACTCGTAAAAAATTCGAACTTTTTATAGAACTGTTAAACAATCCAAGGACCGTGGAAACAGTTTGTTAAGCTATAAGTCCAACATTTAGGTCAAAACAAATAATCCTTACTATCGGCACGTCATCTTTGTCAACATATCTGACAACGAAAGTTAGCTGATCAACATGTGAAATGTCCGGTGTTGAATACAAAAAAGTACTAAAAGTACGTCGCGAACCTCTTTCGTAATAGTGCTTTATTTTATCTTTTCGCTTTCATCGACATACGGTAGTCATTCGACAATCGCGGTCATTTTTAGTGAGTGTGTTTCTCCGTTTAGTGGCTATCCAGACGTGCAAGTGATAGGTTACTGTCACTCCTTGTTGAAGTGACTACTTGTTTTTGCGAGCTACGGATGTATGTTTGGCACGGGTAAAAACTGTTGTTTCGCGCCACAGAAAGTCACGTACTACGCATGTTCGCTCTGTAGCCGCTAGAGGCGGGACTATCGCGGCCATTTTGATGTCAGTGCGTGTCTCCTTTCAGTGGCTATCCAGACGTGCTAGTGAGAGGTTACCGTCGCTCCTTGTTGAATTGATTACTTCTTTTGGCGAGCTATGGATGTACGTTTTGCACGGGGGAAAACTTCTGTTTCGTACAGAGCGTCACGCATGTTTATGTTTATACCCTTTCAAAGCAGAATGATAGATTACCGAAACATAAACAACCTGGGAGGGAAACCCAAAAGCCCGAAGCCCACGATCCCGAGGCCTCTGGTAGCACACCCAAGGCTACCTACAGAGAGGTCGCGGCGATCAAAATAGCCATAGCCCTCGAAGGCTACCCGGAGGCGAAGCTTAGTGCAGAGCAAGGAGAAGCCATCGAGGACGCAATTATGGAAGAAATCCAACCCCTAGAGGATGGTTCCGTTCCATCGTTTGGGGGCACCTACCTAGAGAAAGGTGTTTTAATTGCTTCCTGCATCAACGAGCACACCAAACGTTGGCTGGAAGAAGTTATTCAAAGAATAAAACCTCTGGGAGATGACATCTCTCTGAGAGTGGGTCTGCGTAAGGACATGTTGAGGTCCACTAGGGTGTTTTTCAGAGCTCACCCGAAGCTTCTGAAGAAGACACCTGAAAAGGTACTTGAAATGTTCAAAAAGCAGAATCCCAACCTAAATGTAAATGAGTGGAAAATCCTTCCATCCAAGTCAGATCCGAAAGGTTACGGATTCGTCTGTTTCCTGGACGAGGTCTGCTACAAGGCTGTGAAGGCTTCCAACTGTAGAGCCAACCTAGGACTCTGGCAGGTCTCAATTGTCTCCTCGACAGTCAAGGACAATGCCACGAGTTCTACAAATCAACCTCCAGCACAGTAGGGCTGCTTCGGCAGCCTTCTGCCAGTTCTTCCTCCAGGAGGGATTCGATCTGGCATTGATTCAAGAACCATGGCTTCACCAAGGGAGAGTGGCGGGCCTAAATGAAACCAAAGGTAAGTTAATTTACTGTACCTCTCTAAGGAATGTCAGGACCTGCATCCTGTTGAAGAGAGGCTTGGATTTTCTAACCCTCAACGAATTCTGCTCCAGAGATCTCACTGTGGGCACACTGACCTGGAAGAATGGAGGCATAGTACAGAGCACAATTGTAGGCTCCGTATACTTGCCATATGATGCCAGGGAACTCCCTCCATCAAGAGACCTAGAGCTCCTGGTGGAAGAAGCACAAGCTAGACGTCAACAACTTCTTCTAGGTTGTGACGCCAACGCCCATCACTCTGCTGGATGGGGCAGCACCAACACTAACCCCAGAGGTGAGGCACTTTTACAATTTCTTCTAAGCAGGGACCTATTTATATGTAATAAAGGTAACCGCCCCACGTTCGCAACACGAACTAGACAAGAAGTTATTGATATAACAATCTGCACACAAGGTATACTTGGAATGGTTGATAAGTGGCACGTAAGCGAAGAGGCCTCATTATCGGATCACAGGTATATCCGCTTCAACTTGCAAGATGAGGCTGCAGAGGTCCTCTATCGCAATCCCAGGAGGACTGACTGGTTGGGATATAAGTCTGACCTTCAGTCACAGTTGGGATCGGTAGGTGGAAGGGTGCGATGCTTCACAGACATAGATCAGATAGCTTCTGACCTGCAGAATGCTATAATCAATAGCTTCCACGACAATTGTCCATTGCGACGGGGGAAGAGTCGAACCAATACTAAGTGGTGGACTGCGGACCTCGCTCGCAAAAGGGCTAATGTTAGGAAGCTGTACGATCAATGCAAAAGGAGCCGTATCTGGGAGTCCTATCATAGAGCTCTAACAGAATACAGCCTAGCAATTAAAAAGGCAAAACAAAGTTCCTGGAGGCAGTTTACACAGAAGGTAAATGAGTTAAGCGCGGCAGCTAGACTGCAACGTTTACTAGCCTCAGGTCCAACCGGTCACTTGGGATCTTTAAGGTCCCAGGGAGGTCAACACACTTCCGGGTCTAGTGATAGCCTCAAACTTCTCCTTGAGACTCACTTCCCTGACTGTATCTTTGAGAATGACGACACTGGAACGTCTGGTAACCATGAGGCAGGCTCACGGCCAAGAGCTTATCGTGGTAGCTGGGCCATTGCCAGAAGGATTGTCACTCTCTCTAAAGCCAAATGGGCAATTTCTAAATTTGCCCCTTTCAAATCTGCAGGAGGGGATGGAATCTTTCCGGCCTTGCTTCAACAAGGGCCGGAGAATCTCCTTACCCTTCTATGTGAACTATTCAGGGCGAGCCTAGCTTATGGGTACATACCACAAGTCTGGCGTCTCAACAGGGTGGTCTTCATCCCTAAAAAAAGGGAGAGCGGACTATTCTGTCCCTAAATCTTTTCGTCCCATCAGTTTATCTTCGTTTCTACTGAAAACATTAGAAAGACTGGTGGAGAGGCACCTGAGAAAGGGAGTTCTCTCAGACACTCCCCTTCATCGCAACCAACATGCATACCAGCCAGGCAAATCCTGTGAATCAGCACTGCACCAACTAGTCAGTAGGATTGAGGATAGCCTGTCCGCCAAGGAATTGGCATTGTGCACCTTCATAGACATTGAAGGAGCTTTTGACAATGCTAAATTCACTGCGATGGTAAGTGGAGCACAGCGACGTGGCCTCGAGCCGGCTCTGTGCCGGTGGCTTAGGGCCATGCTGTGCTCCAGACGGATCAGGGCCGATCTCAATGAAGAATCGCTCGTGATCGCACCCACAAGGGGATGTCCTCAAGGAGGCATCCTGTCACCTCTACTGTGGAATCTAGTAGTAGATGGTCTACTTGAGGACCTTACTAACAATGGAATCTATGTCCAAGGATATGCAGACGACATAGTCCTTATGGTACAGGGAAATTATACAAATGTTGTTGTTGATATCATGAATACCAATCTTCAACATGTATACAACTGGTGTCAGGGAGAGGGACTGAAAGTAAATCCCTCTAAGACAGTAGTTGTACCATTCACTAGGAAAAAGAAACTAGAGTCTCTTTCTAGGCTGAAACTCGCATCCACACAGCTTGAGTGGTCAAAGACAGTCAAATATTTAGGACTGACTCTAGACCATAAGCTTACGTGGAATGATCATCTTAACAATATCCTGCACAAAGCAAAGTGGGCGCTCATGACGTCCAGGAGACTTGCAGGAATCTCATGGGGCGTAAAACCCCATATAGCACTATGGCTTTACAAAGCAGTTGTAAGGCCTCAAATCACTTATGGTTCATTAGTCTGGTGGACAAAGGTGAATCAGGTAACTGCCAAAGCCAAGCTTGAAAGCTTACAAAGGCTTGGCACAATCTTTGCAACCGGAGCATTCAGGAGCAGTCCCTCAGCAACCCTCGAGGTGGCTTTAGGACTTCTACCTCTTGATGTCCATATAAAAGCTGAAGCGCGTAAGTCAGCTTATCGGCTGATGGTTGCTGGCTTGTGGAGGAATGGCGCGTCTAACGCGAGCCATGGCGCCATCACTGAAGCTGTAAACCCAAGCGCTATTCTCGAAATGGTCTCCGACATAATGAGAACGGAGTTCGTATTTAATAAGCCATTCTCTGTTGACTTCTACTCCAGAGATGAGTGGAAATCGCAAGATAACATCCCAACTATAAGAAAGAGCTTTGTCTGGTACACGGATGGCTCGCTTATTAAGGGTAGAACTGGATATGGAGTGTTTAGTCAATCCCCTAGAACTGCCCTTTGCGGCAGTTTGGGTCGGAACTGCTCCATATTTCAAGCCGAAATCTATGGTATCCTAGCCTGTGCCAATCTAGGCCTCACTAGAGGGTACCAGGGAATGAACATCTGTATAATGTCAGACAGTCAGGCAGCTCTTAAAGCTCTTGACTCCAACAGCATCTCATCCAGGCTTGTGTGGGAGTGCTTTAACACTCTCTGCAAGCTTGGATCACGCAACTATGTGCGTCTTGGTTGGGTACCGGGGCCACACAGGCATAGGTGGTAACGAATGCGCCGACAGGCTTGCTAAAAGCGGAGCAAGCATGCCATACACCGGTCCAGAACCGAGTTGTGGTATAAGCAAGTCAGCCGCTTACCAAAGTATAAACAAATGGTCCAGGAAGACACACCGCTTGCGGTGGCAGAGTCACCAAGGACAAGCACTCGGCAAAAGACTGCTTGCTGATTCTAGCTCCGGCTTCACCAGATGGCTGATGGGGCTGGGCAGGGATCGGGTAAAGCAAGTGATTGCCTTGATCACTGGACACGGCCACTTCAGGAAACACCTAAACACTCTAGGTTTACGACATGAGGACTCGGAGTGTAGACTCTGCAATAAGTCTGAAGAGACTGCAAAACACATAATACTGGACTGTGAGAGACTGGGAGCAAGGAGAAGGGCTCTTTTCGGTGATAAACAACCAGGCGACGAACCAGATGCTAGTATCGGGGAAAAGCTTCTTAGCCTAATTAAGGGCACAAAGATAGGCTTACCCCTCTAACATCAAAGGGGCACACAATAAGCTCAGGTTGACGTGTGAGGATCTGTGAATCCACCCCAATACCCCAAAGCAAAAAAAAAAAAAAAAAAAAAAAAAAAAATGGGTCTCTAGCCAGCAATATTCTAGAGAAGTCAATACTGTTGCTACATAGTAGTGTAGAAATAGGTATTATCATATCCGGCTCACTTAGTAATTCGCTTTCATCGACATATGGTATTCGAATATTATTCCAGGGATGCTTTTGATTCTGTTACTAAACACAAATATTACAATAATATACGCTAAATTAGAAATCTGAATTTAAGTAACAAAACAAATTTCTACAATGACATGCACAATAGACGTTTTTCATTTTATCTCGATATTACTGCAAAAATATAAAATTGGGTATACTAGACACTTTTTTACAGTGTTGATCTTTAATATTAGATTTGTTTGTTTATTTTATGTTTTTCTTTGAAATTTTAATATCAAAATTGACGATCCATCCTATCCCCCCCCCCCCCAAAAAAAACAACAGTTAAAAGTGATAAATACTTAAAATATTTCAAAATGGTCACTAATCAGAACTAAAATATTTACATTGACCAATGATATAGTCTGTGGCATCTTGAGAATGTATAAGTGGTCCCAGTTGAAATATTTCTCCAGCCAGAAATATTCTAGTGCAGTCAATAATTTTGCTACTTAGCAGTGCAGAAATAGGTATTATCAAATCTGGCTCACTTACGTGTCTGCTTTTCTCGACGTACAAGAAGCCGAATTGTATTCCAGGGATACTTTCCAATCTGTAACCATATTCAAATACTACAATAATACGTTAGATTATAAATCTTAATTTTAAGTAACAAATCAAATTTCTACAATGACGTGTACAGTAGACGTTTTTCTAAATTTAAAAAAAGTAAATTCCACCTCATTTTCTACGTGTTTAGATGAAAAATGCTCCATCGGCATCGGCAAGTGAACTTATCTGTGAAATTGATCCCGAGCTCGATGGTCTTATCTCAGTTGAATCAGGAGCGGTTGGAGAAGTAGACACAGTAAGCACTGTAGTTGTAATTAATTTTATACTAATGATCCTGCGTTATGGAACGTTAATGAAAATCTTAGAGACAATATATGCATCAAAGGAGTGTCTTAAAATAGTAATCTAGACTTTCAAAAATCCAAAAAGCATCATCCAGACAAATCTTGTTGCCCGCCAAAGACATTATTTGAGAAAAGAATAAAAAATGGTGATACGAAAAATAGA
This sequence comes from Homalodisca vitripennis, assembly GCF_021130785.1. Classification (NCBI taxonomy): domain Eukaryota; kingdom Metazoa; phylum Arthropoda; class Insecta; order Hemiptera; family Cicadellidae; genus Homalodisca; species Homalodisca vitripennis. The sequence goes on along the minus strand of NC_060209.1, from coordinate 143,589,929 downwards.
CCATCGCTCGTTTATTCTCCTTCCACAGGTTACGTGTTTGGTGTTCCCTGTATGCTTTTTGGGGAGTTGAGAAGGGAACATTTTCAACGACTGGAAAAATGCAAATCACCGCGTTGATGAGCATGAGGACAGTGCGTACAATAGACATATTTTGACAAAACCTAAACTTAGATACAGTGTGAAGGGAAATGTAAATGTTCATCTTATTGGAGAATTCGAACGCGAAATTCAGTATTAGCGAGAAGTTCTTAAACGAGTTGTAGCGGCCGTCAAGTACTTGACAGTGTAAGGGCTCGCATTGCGAGTACACATTTAGGTAGATTCGATAGTGGAACTTTTCCTGAACTCTTGCTGTTTCTTGCAGAATTAGATCCTTTTATAGCAGAATTTAGAATGGTGACAGAGGCTTGGAAAGTACCACAAACGTTCGGGCACTTTATTTCTACTTTTCTGTGACTGAAAAGATAAAGTAAAGCACTATTACGAAAGAGGTTCGCGACGCAAATTACTTTAGTACTTTTTTTGTATTCAACACCGGACATTTCACATGTTCATCAGCTAACTTTCGTTTTAAGATATGTTGACAAAGATGGCGTGCCGATAGAAAGGTTTATTTGTTTTGACCTAAATGTTGGACTTAAAGCTTAGCAATCTGTTTCCACGGTCCTTGGATTGTTTAAAAAGTCCGAATTTTTAGGGGTATTAAAAGGACTGGCACCCTCAGAAATTACAAAACAAGTGGAATTATTGAGTGTGTACTTCGAAGATTAAGTATCCCACTGACTGAGATAATCAAGCATTTGCGCTACTGTGATGCTTTAGATATCTACCCTAACATTGAAATTACCTTGAGAATGGTTTTATGTGCTCCTTCTACTAACTGTGATCTTTCTCTAGTCTCCGTCGTATAAAGAATTACCTACGGTCAACAATTGGTCACGATTAACTTTCATCACTGGCACTGCTGAACATCGAGGAGAGGCTGACCCAGGGGATTCAATATGATGACGTCATATATACGTCGTAGATACATTAAAATGATGGGAACTATTTACTTCTTCTATTTGAGCTAGTATTCTGCTAAAATTATAAAGACACTTCATGTAAATCACTCGTTGTTTAGTATTAATAACGGTTACACATTTTCCTTAATTTAAATTTATGTCGTAAGTACAAATTTTATTTATATTATTCAATTTCATAGCTTTTACATACTTGTTTGTATTATTTTTGAGAGGCAATATCGTAATCGAACGGAAAAATGTCAGTTTTTATACTAGTACAATTTACTATTTGTACATAAAAATATCTAGTTTTACTTTAAAACACAGTGTTTGTGTCTTAAAAAAATAACTGTGTTTCTGAGAATAAACCTATTTTATAATGTATTACAGAGTTTTTTTTATTTGCCCAAATTACTAAATTGAACAAAATAAAAGTTATTAAACAATTTTTTGTTAATATACTAACGATATATTATTTAGCCAAGAACCAAGTAAGTTTCTCAAAAAAATTTGCAACGATAACATTCCATCGTGAAGTATTTTTAAAGCAATTAACATACAAGCCTGATATATTTTTTTTTTAAACAAGTTTTTTAGGAAAGTAACTTTAACCAGACTAGAGACGAAAAACATATTGGGCCTAGGGGCACAAAAACGCTAAATCCGGCCCCGAAGGCAAGGACAAATAGGTTTATTGCTATTTACAATATATTGCAATTTTTTTTGAAACTTTGGAATTCCGGAATATAATTTAATATGGGAAAAAAGATATTTGGTGAGCATTAGGGATTGCTTTTCGCCAGTGACCCATCAGGCATTTTATCCCGAAATATAGGTCACGGTTGATGTATCTTTCTCATAATACATATGTTACATGGATGTTGATGAATTAAATGTATCTTCCTTAAATAAACTAACTAATTAAAACTAGAAAACTATCTAGCTGTTTACTTTAGCATGTCAAAATGTTATCCTGAGGGGCCGGATTTAGCGTGTAAAAATGTGTAACCGTTATTAATACTAAACAACGAGTGATTTACATGAAGTGTCTTTATAATTTTAGCAGAATACTAGCTCAAATAGAAGAAGTAAATAGTTCCCATCATTTTAATGTATCTACGACGTATATATGACGTCATCATATTGAATCCCCTGGGTCAGCCTCTCCTCGATGTTCAGCAGTGCCAGTGATGAAAGTTAATCGTGACCAATTGTTGACCGTAGGTAATTCTTTATACGACGGAGACTAGAGAAAGATCACAGTTAGTAGAAGGAGCACATAAAACCATTCTCAAGGTAATTTCAATGTTAGGGTAGATACATTGTTCACTTGCCGATGCCGATGGAGCATTTTTCATCTAAACACGTAGAAAATGAGGTGGAATTTACTTTTTTTAACGTTATTAATATGTTTTTTCTGCACTTGGCTTTCGTTCTTACTCATTATGCACTAACACTTGACTCACTACACTAATAATAATATTTGTCACAATAAAAATACTTTGAGCCGGTGGCACGCACAACGAAATACCTCACAACACAACTATTCTCGGCCGGTGGGCGGTGGCACGGCGACACTGACAGGACGCCAGCTGATTTATTGCGAGGAAGGGTGGTAACATTGTCTCGACAATAACTTTGGCACGCACAAGCGCCCCTAATGTCGAGCAGTAGCGCAGCCAGAATAGTGGTAGTAGCAGTATGATGCGTACCGCTTGACGATATATCTACAGTCAGTTCTCCCGTGTTTTTGATCAATGTTGTAACGAAGTTGATGCATAGTGTTAAAAAATAATTTAACTTTACCAACAATTGAAGCGGTGAGATTAAAAAGGAAAACATTCCAGTTTTTTTGACAAATTGAGTTGAAATAGCCATTTTGTTTTTCAGACCTAAATGCTTCTAATGAGATTAAATAAAGAAAACATTCCTTTATATTTAGTAGCCATGGCAACCATTTGATTCTAGACAAAGATTAAGAAAGAAAACATTCCAGGAATGTTTTCCTTTTTAACCTCAGTGAGGAGTTAGGTTCGTTGTTTGGCCAGTAGAGTGCATTGTGTGTAATATTGGTTTATTATTGCTAATACACTAACCTGTAAGTAGTTAAAGTTGTAAGGTTATGAGAGTATTTAACACTATTTATTTTCAGTAATTGTGCTATTACCCCTGTAAGTTAAGTGAGTTCTAATCATTTTGATGATCAAAAAAACTATGTCTGAAGCATCAGAAAATGAAGAAAAGCCCTGCTAAGAAAAGGAGAGAGGCGTAGGAAATGCTGTAAGTAAAATGAAAGTTGCTAGGCTGAAAGGAGAAGAGTTTGTAACAACTTCTGGAGTATTAGTTGAACAAAAGACTACAGGTCCTGAATGTGACTGTAGGAACAAATGTTACCTCTAATTTTACTGAGGAACAAAAAACTTAAAATAGTTAGTACGGTTTACAGTGGTAGGCCTAAGAATGACGGGACACTTATTTGATAGGTTTGATTGACCGCTGTGATGTTCAAAGGCACAGATCTATTAGTCCACATTCAAAAACAGCTTTCCTCATCTTTTAAATATAACACCGTAGTTGATGGTAAAAAGTTTGAAGTGTGCCGTAAGGCTTACTTAAGCTTACATGCAGTAACTAGCAAGGTTGTTTTTCGTTTGACATCTATTTTAAACCAAAGGAGAGCAGCCTATGGATATGAGAGGTAGACATGGTAATCATTCAAAAATTCCAATGAAGTTTTAATTAAGTTGAATGAGCATATCGAATCATATCCAAAAAAAAACCTCTCATTACTCATCCATCGAAGTAACTTACCTAGAGGCTGGCCTTACATGCAAAATTATGCATGATATGTTCATTGAAAAACATCCTGATCTTAGCAAAACAATTAAATATGAATACTTCCTTAATTACTACAAAGAAAAATATGGATACCGATTCGGTAGGCCACAAGTTGATGTGTGTGTTCTACATGCGAAAATCTTAATACTAAAATTAAATCTACAAATCTGACTGATAGTGCAAAGAAAACATCTGCAGTGGAGTTAATGATCCATAAAAGGAGAGCATGTAAATTTTACAAAAAGATTGAAGAGATCACTGAAATTTGCAAAAAATAGGGATGATGTTCATGCAGTGTGTTTTGATTTTATGCAAAACCTCCCTTTACCTTGCATGCCTGTGCAGGAGATGTTTTATCTCCGAAAATTATGGCATTATGTGTTTTGTGTCCACAGCTTAAGTGATGACAAGGCTACAATGTATACATACCATGAAGGAGTTGCAAAAAAGGTGCTAACGATGTGTGTTCCTTATTGAATGACTACATCAAAAAAACAGTGTTAATGAACAAGTAAAAACTCTTTATGTTTTTAGTGATGCATGCCCAGGGCAAATCGTAAACCAAACAATGGTTAGGTATTTTTTATCATTAACTCTTATGAAGCGGTTTCATGAAATTCAAGTTTTTTTCCCAACTAGAGGGCACAGTTTTTTAACCTTGTGACCGGGATTTTGGGGTCATCAAGAGGGTAATTCGTCGCCATGACAGAGTTTTATTCCCCTGAGCAATACAACAAAATGATACAAAGTGCAAAAAAAACTGGAGCCTAAGTTCATAGTAAAAAGTGTTAAAAATCATGACATACTTGATTTTAACCAGTGGTGGCCTGAATATTTTCAAAAAAACCTGTCAAAGTGTAAGAACTAAGGAACCTTTCAAAGTCAGTACATACAGCCATCTTACTTTTTCTGCAGCAAAAAGGGGATTACGTGACCTGCACGTCGATTCATTGATGGATTGAACAGTGATAGTATTTTCAAACTTTACAAAGGTGGTGAAGTTATCCTTCCAAGTGAAAGAGCCTATAATGGAAAAGTTCCAATTAAGGTGGCTAAACTTAATGATGTATCTAAAATAATACATTATGTGCCAGATCAATATAGACTTTTTTATGAGAACATATTGGAGTGGCCTTCAATACTGATAACCAAGAAGACGGTGATGACTAAAAATACCTACTGAAAATCCAAGCTAAAAGCAACATTTTACATTGTAACTCCTTTGTTTCTAAGTAATTATTGCAATTTCATATTTTGAGACAATTTAAAACTATTTGATTTGATAAAAGCTGAGGGTTTTAATAGTTTTTCCACCTTCTTCCTGTGTTGAGATAAAAAAGGAAAATATTCCATCAGTTTTATTTGTCTCTCAGGATAAAACTATTGTTTATATTAAAAAAGTATTTACACAAAAAATATTACCTTAAATGTAATAAACAAATTTGTAATTGTTCATTTTACTCTTAATGCTAAAGCTAAGGTTGTTATGGAGTTTTTATTGTTTCCTGTAAAATTAGGGTTACTGGAATGTTTTCCTTTTTAATCTCACCACTTCAATTATTGGCTTCGATAATTAGGGTAGATATCTAAATCATCACAGTGGCGCAAATGCTTGATTATCTCATTCAGTGGGATGCTTAATCATCGAAGTACACACTCAATAATTTCACTTCTTTTGTAATTTCTGAGGGTGCCAGTCCTTTTAATACTCGTAAAAATTCGAACTTTTTATAGAACTGTTAAACAATCCAAGGACCGTGGAAACAGTTTGTTAAGCTATAAGTCCAACATTTAGGTCAAAACAAATAATCCTTACTATCGGCACGTCATCTTTGTCAACATATCTGACAACGAAAGTTAGCTGATCAACATGTGAAATGTCCGGTGTTGAATACAAAAAAGTACTAAAAGTACGTCGCGAACCTCTTTCGTAATAGTGCTTTATTTTATCTTTTCGCTTTCATCGACATACGGTAGTCATTCGACAATCGCGGTCATTTTTAGTGAGTGTGTTTCTCCGTTTAGTGGCTATCCAGACGTGCAAGTGATAGGTTACTGTCACTCCTTGTTGAAGTGACTACTTGTTTTTGCGAGCTACGGATGTATGTTTGGCACGGGTTAAAAAACTGTTGTTTCGCGCCACAGAAAGTCACGTACTACGCATGTTCGCTCTGTAGCCGCTAGAGGCGGGACTATCGCGGCCATTTTGATGTCAGTGCGTGTCTCCTTTCAGTGGCTATCCAGACGTGCTAGTGAGAGGTTACCGTCGCTCCTTGTTGAATTGATTACTTCTTTTGGCGAGCTATGGATGTACGTTTTGCACGGGGGAAAACTTCTGTTTCGTACAGAGCGTCACGCATGTTTATGTTTATACCCTTTCAAAGCAGAATGATAGATTACCGAAACATAAACAACCTGGGAGGGAAACCCAAAAGCCCGAAGCCCACGATCCCGAGGCCTCTGGTAGCACACCCAAGGCTACCTACAGAGAGGTCGCGGCGATCAAAATAGCCATAGCCCTCGAAGGCTACCCGGAGGCGAAGCTTAGTGCAGAGCAAGGAGAAGCCATCGAGGACGCAATTATGGAAGAAATCCAACCCCTAGAGGATGGTTCCGTTCCATCGTTTGCGGGCACCTACCTAGAGAAAGGTGTTTTTAATTGCTTCCTGCATCAACGAGCACACCAAACGTTGGCTGGAAGAAGTTATTCAAAGAATAAAACCTCTGGGAGATGACATCTCTCTGAGAGTGGGTCTGCGTAAGGACATGTTGAGGTCCACTAGGGTGTTTTTCAGAGCTCACCCGAAGCTTCTGAAGAAGACACCTGAAAAGGTACTTGAAATGTTCAAAAAGCAGAATCCCAACCTAAATGTAAATGAGTGGAAAATCCTTCCATCCAAGTCAGATCCGAAAGGTTACGGATTCGTCTGTTTCCTGGACGAGGTCTGCTACAAGGCTGTGAAGGCTTCCAACTGTAGAGCCAACCTAGGACTCTGGCAGGTCTCAATTGTCTCCTCGACAGTCAAGGACAATGCCACGAGTTCTACAAATCAACCTCCAGCACAGTAGGGCTGCTTCGGCAGCCTTCTGCCAGTTCTTCCTCCAGGAGGGATTCGATCTGGCATTGATTCAAGAACCATGGCTTCACCAAGGGAGAGTGGCGGGCCTAAATGAAACCAAAGGTAAGTTAATTTACTGTACCTCTCTAAGGAATGTCAGGACCTGCATCCTGTTGAAGAGAGGCTTGGATTTTCTAACCCTCAACGAATTCTGCTCCAGAGATCTCACTGTGGGCACACTGACCTGGAAGAATGGAGGCATAGTACAGAGCACAATTGTAGGCTCCGTATACTTGCCATATGATGCCAGGGAACTCCCTCCATCAAGAGACCTAGAGCTCCTGGTGGAAGAAGCACAAGCTAGACGTCAACAACTTCTTCTAGGTTGTGACGCCAACGCCCATCACTCTGCTGGATGGGGCAGCACCAACACTAACCCCAGAGGTGAGGCACTTTTACAATTTCTTCTAAGCAGGGACCTATTTATATGTAATAAAGGTAACCGCCCCACGTTCGCAACACGAACTAGACAAGAAGTTATTGATATAACAATCTGCACACAAGGTATACTTGGAATGGTTGATAAGTGGCACGTAAGCGAAGAGGCCTCATTATCGGATCACAGGTATATCCGCTTCAACTTGCAAGATGAGGCTGCAGAGGTCCTCTATCGCAATCCCAGGAGGACTGACTGGTTGGGATATAAGTCTGACCTTCAGTCACAGTTGGGATCGGTAGGTGGAAGGGTGCGATGCTTCACAGACATAGATCAGATAGCTTCTGACCTGCAGAATGCTATAATCAATAGCTTCCACGACAATTGTCCATTGCGACGGGGGAAGAGTCGAACCAATACTAAGTGGTGGACTGCGGACCTCGCTCGCAAAAGGGCTAATGTTAGGAAGCTGTACGATCAATGCAAAAGGAGCCGTATCTGGGAGTCCTATCATAGAGCTCTAACAGAATACAGCCTAGCAATTAAAAAGGCAAAACAAAGTTCCTGGAGGCAGTTTACACAGAAGGTAAATGAGTTAAGCGCGGCAGCTAGACTGCAACGTTTACTAGCCTCAGGTCCAACCGGTCACTTGGGATCTTTAAGGTCCCAGGGAGGTCAACACACTTCCGGGTCTAGTGATAGCCTCAAACTTCTCCTTGAGACTCACTTCCCTGACTGTATCTTTGAGAATGACGACACTGGAACGTCTGGTAACCATGAGCAGGCTCACGGCCAAGAGTGCTTATCGTTGGTAGCTCTGGGCCATTGCCAGCAAGGATGTGTCACTCTCTCTAAAGCCAAATTTGGGCAATTTCTAAACTTTGCCCTTGCTTATACCAAACTCGGTTCTGGAGGGGATGGAATCTTTCCGGCCTTGCTTCAACAAGCCTGTCGGAGTCCACCTATGCCTGTGTGAGCTCTAACAGAATACAGCCTAGCAATTAAAAAGGCGTGATCCAAGCTTGCAGGCAGTGTTACACAGAAGGTAAATGAGTTAAGCCTGGATGAGATGCTGTTGGAGTCAAGAGCTTTAAGAGCTGCCTGACTGTCTGACATTATACAGATGTTCATTCCCTGGTACCCTCTAGTGAGGCCTAGATTGGCACAGGCTAGGATACCATAGATTTCGGCTTGAAATATGGAGCAGTTCCGACCCAAACTGCCGCAAAGGGCAGTTCTAGGGGATTGACTAAACACTCCATATCCAGTTCTACCCTTAATAAGCGAGCCATCCGTGTACCAGACAAAGCTCTTTCTTATAGTTGGGATGTTATCTTGCGATTTCCACTCATCTCTGGAGTAGAAGTCAACAGAGAATGGCTTATTAAATACGAACTCCGTTCTCATTATGTCGGAGACCATTTCGAGAATAGCGCTTGGGTTTACAGCTTCAGTGATGGCGCCATGGCTCGCGTTAGACGCGCCATTCCTCCACAAGCCAGCAACCATCAGCCGATAAGCTGACTTACGCGCTTCAGCTTTTATATGGACATCAAGAGGTAGAAGTCCTAAAGCCACCTCGAGGGTTGCTGAGGGACTGCTCCTGAATGCTCCGGTTGCAAAGATTGTGCCAAGCCTTTGTAAGCTTTCAAGCTTGGCTTTGGCAGTTACCTGATTCACCTTTGTCCACCAGACTAATGAACCATAAGTGATTTGAGGCCTTACAACTGCTTTGTAAAGCCATAGTGCTATATGGGGTTTTACGCCCCATGAGATTCCTGCAAGTCTCCTGGACGTCATGAGCGCCCACTTTGCTTTGTGCAGGATATTGTTAAGATGATCATTCCACGTAAGCTTATGGTCTAGAGTCAGTCCTAAATATTTGACTGTATTTGACCACTCAAGCTGTGTGGATGCGAGTTTCAGCCTAGAAAGAGACTCTAGTTTCTTTTTCCTAGTGAATGGTACAACTACTGTCTTAGAGGGATTTACTTTCAGTCCCTCTCCCTGACACCAGTTGTATACATGTTGAAGATTGGTATTCATGATATCAACAACAACATTTGTATAATTTCCCTGTACCATAAGGACTATGTCGTCTGCATATCCTTGGACATAGATTCCATTGTTAGTAAGGTCCTCAAGTAGACCATCTACTACTAGATTCCACAGTAGAGGTGACAGGATGCCTCCTTGAGGACATCCCCTTGTGGGTGCGATCACGAGCGATTCTTCATTGAGATCGGCCCTGATCCGTCTGGAGCACAGCATGGCCCTAAGCCACCGGCACAGAGCCGGCTCGAGGCCACGTCGCTGTGCTCCACTTACCATCGCAGTGAATTTAGCATTGTCAAAAGCTCCTTCAATGTCTATGAAGGTGCACAATGCCAATTCCTTGGCGGACAGGCTATCCTCAATCCTACTGACTAGTTGGTGCAGTGCTGATTCACAGGATTTGCCTGGCTGGTATGCATGTTGGTTGCGATGAAGGGGAGTGTCTGAGAGAACTCCCTTTCTCAGGTGCCTCTCCACCAGTCTTTCTAATGTTTTCAGTAGAAACGAAGATAAACTGATGGGACGAAAAGATTTAGGGACAGAATAGTCCGCTCTCCCTTTTTTAGGGATGAAGACCACCCTGTTGAGACGCCAGACTTGTGGTATGTACCCATAAGCTAGGCTCGCCCTGAATAGTTCACATAGAAGGGTAAGGAGATTCTCCGGCCCTTGTTGAAGCAAGGCCGGAAAGATTCCATCCCCTCCTGCAGATTTGAAAGGGGCAAATTTAGAAATTGCCCATTTGGCTTTAGAGAGAGTGACAATCCTTCTGGCAATGGCCCAGCTACCACGATAAGCTCTTGGCCGTGAGCCTGCCTCATGGTTACCAGACGTTCCAGTGTCGTCATTCTCAAAGATACAGTCAGGGAAGTGAGTCTCAAGGAGAAGTGAGTCTCAAGGAGAAGTTTGAGGCTATCACTAGACCCGGAAGTGTGTTGACCTCCCTGGGACCTTAAAGATCCCAAGTGACCGGTTGGACCTGAGGCTAGTAAACGTTGCAGTCTAGCTGCCGCGCTTAACTCATTTACCTTCTGTGTAAACTGCCTCCAGGAACTTTGTTTTGCCTTTTTAATTGCTAGGCTGTATTCTGTTAGAGCTCTATGATAGGACTCCCAGATACGGCTCCTTTTGCATTGATCGTACAGCTTCCTAACATTAGCCCTTTTGCGAGCGAGGTCCGCAGTCCACCACTTAGTATTGGTTCGACTCTTCCCCCGTCGCAATGGACAATTGTCGTGGAAGCTATTGATTATAGCATTCTGCAGGTCAGAAGCTATCTGATCTATGTCTGTGAAGCATCGCACCCTTCCACCTACCGATCCCAACTGTGACTGAAGGTCAGACTTATATCCCAACCAGTCAGTCCTCCTGGGATTGCGATAGAGGACCTCTGCAGCCTCATCTTGCAAGTTGAAGCGGATATACCTGTGATCCGATAATGAGGCCTCTTCGCTTACGTGCCACTTATCAACCATTCCAAGTATACCTTGTGTGCAGATTGTTATATCAATAACTTCTTGTCTAGTTCGTGTTGCGAACGTGGGGCGGTTACCTTTATTACATATAAATAGGTCCCTGCTTAGAAGAAATTGTAAAAGTGCCTCACCTCTGGGGTTAGTGTTGGTGCTGCCCCATCCAGCAGAGTGATGGGCGTTGGCGTCACAACCTAGAAGAAGTTGTTGACGTCTAGCTTGTGCTTCTTCCACCAGGAGCTCTAGGTCTCTTGATGGAGGGAGTTCCCTGGCATCATATGGCAAGTATACGGAGCCTACAATTGTGCTCTGTACTATGCCTCCATTCTTCCAGGTCAGTGTGCCCACAGTGAGATCTCTGGAGCAGAATTCGTTGAGGGTTAGAAAATCCAAGCCTCTCTTCAACAGGATGCAGGTCCTGACATTCCTTAGAGAGGTACAGTAAATTAACTTACCTTTGGTTTCATTTAGGCCCGCCACTCTCCCTTGGTGAAGCCATGGTTCTTGAATCAATGCCAGATCGAATCCCTCCTGGAGGAAGAACTGGCAGAAGGCTGCCGAAGCAGCCCTACTGTGCTGGAGGTTGATTTGTAGAACTCGTGGCATTGTCCTTGACTGTCGAGGAGACAATTGAGACCTGCCAGAGTCCTAGGTTGGCTCTACAGTTGGAAGCCTTCACAGCCTTGTAGCAGACCTCGTCCAGGAAACAGACGAATCCGTAACCTTTCGGATCTGACTTGGATGGAAGGATTTTCCACTCATTTACATTTAGGTTGGGATTCTGCTTTTTGAACATTTCAAGTACCTTTTCAGGTGTCTTCTTCAGAAGCTTCGGGTGAGCTCTGAAAAACACCCTAGTGGACCTCAACATGTCCTTACGCAGACCCACTCTCAGAGAGATGTCATCTCCCAGAGGTTTTATTCTTTGAATAACTTCTTCCAGCCAACGTTTGGTGTGCTCGTTGATGCAGGAAGCAATTAAAACACCTTTCTCTAGGTAGGTGCCCGCAAACGATGGAACGGAACCATCCTCTAGGGGTTGGATTTCTTCCATAATTGCGTCCTCGATGGCTTCTCCTTGCTCTGCACTAAGCTTCGCCTCCGGGTAGCCTTCGAGGGCTATGGCTATTTTGATCGCCGCGACCTCTCTGTAGGTAGCCTTGGGTGTGCTACCAGAGGCCTCGGGATCGTGGGCTTCGGGCTTTTGGGTTTCCCTCCTAGCCTTCTTTGCGGGCCCCTCAGCGGAGGATGGGGTGACCAAGGTGCCTCTGGGGCGTTTGGCCGACCCCCCCCCCGCCTTGGTACCCGCAGTTGGGCCCGGAGTTGAGACCTCCTGCCGTTCTGGGTTCTTTTTCTTCTTTTTCCCCCTCCTCCACTTGGAAGGGTCAAAAGCTTCACCCTTTTCAAGAAGTTTAGCCTTTAGTGCTTCTCTCCTTTGAGCAGTGGTGAGATTAGGCCTCTTCATTCTGAGGTTGCCGAGTTGCTCTGTGGCATCATCCAGCGTACCTGTAGACATGGGAGTGCTTGGGCTGTTGAGGAGCTGATCTTCTACATCTTGAAGGGCTTTTGCTTCCTCAGCGCTTGTACTACCTTCCTCAGATAAAGCCTTGCCATGTATGGGAGCTTCAGTGTGCAATGGAACCTCCTGTGTTCCTAAGGCACTTTGTTGAGGAGAAGGTAGGGATGTTGGCATAACAACCTCTTGAGTTGTTTTACCAGGTGATGGTGTGTGCGAGGTAGCTTCAGGAGCTACCTCAGCAGGAAGAGGTAAGTTAGAAACAGCTTCAGGAACTGTTTCAAGGGTTGGTTGGTTTTGGTTTTTGTTTTTGTTTTTTTCCATGATGTTCCCACGAGTAGCTAGGGAATGGAAGGTCGACCCAGACAGAGCCCCGCATGCCTGGGTAAGCTGCTTTTAAACTGGAGGGTCGCCGGTGTCCAGAGTCCGCATAGTAAAGACTGGTTTGCCACCAGCCATTCAGCCCTGGCCTATGCTGTTCCACCGTGGCTTGGCCCCTAGTGGGAGAAATGAAAGGAAAACTAAATCGAAGGGTTGAGGAAGTTTACCTCAAATAGAAGAGAGTGAAGAAGATAGATAGGCTGACACATAGAAAAGTGTGCCAGCCATAGGCCTCCAGAACAAGAAGAGAAGGGATCTGGAGCATTAGCTAGGGTACCTCGGGGTCGCCACTACCCGTACGGCCTCGAAAGTAAGACCGCCCCTGAGGGTAGAGACCCATTACAACTCGGTCCACTTATACATTATCAAGTTGCCACAGAATTTGGCCTTGGTCAATTTAATATTTTAGTGCTGATTAGTGACCATTCTAAAAATATTTTGTGTATTTATCACTTTTAGCTGTTACTTTTTTGGGGGGTATAGAATAGATCTTCTAGTTTGAAACTAAAATTAAAAAAAAAAAAAACATTAAAGAAAAAGATCTATCAGATATTTAAGATCAACGACATAAATGAAGAGTCAATTAAACCCAATTTTATATTTTTGCAGTAATATCAAGATGAAATGAAAAACGTGTATTGTACATTCCATTGTAGAAATTTAAATTCTTACTTACATTCGGATTTATAATTTAACATATATTATTGTAATATTTGAATTTAGTTACAGACTGGAAAGTATCCCTGGAATACAATTCTGCTTCTTGTAGCCTACATCGATGAAAGCGGACAACTAAACGAACCAGATTTGATAATACCTATTTCTGCATTACTAAGTAGCAACTATATTGACCGCACTACAATATTTCTGGCTGGAGAAATATTACAACTGGGACCACTTATACATTCTTAAGTTGTTACAGACTATATCCTTGGTCAATGTAAATATTTTAGTACTGATTAGTGACTATTTAAAAAATAATTAAAGGATTTATCACTTTTAGTTGTTTTTTTTTTTGGGGGGGGGGGTAATAGGATGAATGAATTACTTTAATATTTGAAAGAAAACACGAAAGAAAAAGATTGATCACATATTAAAGATCACCACTATAAAAAAAAGGATCTCTTAAACCCAATTCTATATTTTTGCAGTAATAATGTGATATTTAGAAAAACGTCTACTGTACAATGTCATTGTAGAAATTTGATTTGTTACTTAAAATTAAGATTTATAATTTAACATATTATTGTAGTATTGGAATATAGTTATAGACTGAAAAGTATCCCTGGAATACAATTCGGCTTCTTGTACGTCGAGAAAAGCAGACACGTAAGTGAGCCAGATTTGATAATACCTATTTCTGCACTGCTAAGTAGCAAAATTATTGACTGCACTAGAATATTTCTGGCTGGAGAAATATTTCAACTGGGACCACTTATACATTCTCAAGATGCCACTGACTATATCATTGGTATATGTAAATATTTTAGTACTGATTAGTGACCATTTTGAAATATTTTAAGTATTTATCACTTTTAACTGTTGTTTTTTTTGGGGGGGGGGGAGGCGGGATAAGGTGGATCGTCAATTTCGATATTAAAATTTCAAAGAAAACATAAAAGAAAAAATAAATCTAAGATCAAAGATCAACACTGTAAAAAGGAATCTAGTATACCCAATTTTATATTTTTGCAGTAATATCGAGATAAAATGAAAAACGTCTATTGTACATGTCATTGTAGAAATTTGTTTTGTTACTTAAATTCAGATTCATAATTTAACGTATATTATTGTAATTATTGTGTTTAGTAACAGAATGAAAAGCATCCCTGGATTAATATTCGAATACCGTATGTTGATGAAAGCGAATTACTAAGTGAGCCGGATATGACAATACCTATTTCTACACTACTAAGTAGCAACACTGTATTGACCGCACTACAATATTTATTGCTGGAAAAATATTACAACTCGGACCACTTATACATTCTTAAGTTACCACGGACTATATCCTTGGTTAATGTAAATATTTAAGTACTGATTAGTGACCTTTTAAAAAATAGCGGATTTATAACTTTTAGCTGTTTTTTTTTGCGGGGGGGGAGGATGGATGGATTATTTTTAAATTCCAAAGAAACTTGAAATGGAAAAGATTGATCACATATTAAATATCACCACTATAAAAAACTATCTATTAAACCCAATTTTATATTCTTGCAGTAATAATGTGATATTTAGAAAAATGTCTACTGTACATGTCATTGTAGAAATTTGATTTGTTACTTAAAATTAAGATTTATAATTTAACGTATATTATTGTAATATTGGTATTTAGTAACAGACTGGAAAGCATCCCTGGAATACAATTCGACTACTGTATGTCAATGAAAGCGGACTACTAAGTGAGCCCGATGTGATAATAACTATTTCTACACTACTAAGTTAGCAAAAGTATTGACTTCACTAAAATATTGCTGGCTTATCAAGTTGCCACAGACTTTAGCTTTGGTCATTTTAATATTTTAGTACTGATTAGTGACCATTTAAAAAATATTTAAAGGATCTTAGACAATGGCTCCACTTTAGTCAGCTGAGTACAGATGAACAGTTGTTTTTAGTATTCAAAAATTGGTTTTAAAAATGTTGTATTCAAAATTGGTTTTAAATACACTGTATTCAGAAATTGGTTTGCAAAAGAGTGAAAAAGAACAATGTTTGGGCTCTTGGATGGAAATACTCTCTTTGGTATTATAAAAAGTGTAATCAAACCTTTTTTGTTAAACAATTAGGTGGAAGATGAACTGGAGTTTAATTTGACATTCAAATTGAATCTACACTTCTTATCTCATCTACATCATGTGTTGTAGAACTATTTTATTAAAACTCATTTATTACATGTTTAATACACAATTTCTCAAAGCTCATTTTCAAAATGTTTCAACTGATATATTTAGAAATTTCTGTAATTTTGTTTTGGAGTACCCCAATAATTAGGTATGAAAACGGAAAATAAGACCTCTTATCTCTTGGTATGCCATGCTCATACATTTGCAGGTTTCTACATTTAGTTACAGTTGTGAACTAGACTTCATTTTGTGTTTATAGTTTAGTACGTAAGTATGTGATTCACAAGCATTATTAAATAAAGTTCAATAAAAAAATTTTATATCAGTACAATATCTTGTGTTTTTATAAAAAACTCATGTCTATTTGACATTTAATTTTTTTCACTTGTTCTTTTTTCAGCAAGAAAGCTAGCTAATACTATAGATGACTGATTTCAACTGAAGCTTATATTAATAGTTTAATCTATCGATAGTTTGACGCTTAAGTTAGTTTTCTCTTGCAAAATTAAGGTACCCACGGAAGTATACAGCTTGTCACTTTTAACTGTTACTTTGGGGGGGGGGGGGGCTGTTAGGATGGATCTTCTATTTTGAAATTCTAATTTCAAAGAAAGCATGCCAAAAAAATATGGATCAAATATTTATGATCAACGCCATAAAAAAAGTCTATTAATGATAATTTTATATTTTTGCAGTAAAAACGAGACAAAATTAAAAACGAGTATTGTACATTCCATTATAGAAATTTGATTTGTTACTTAAAATTAAGATTTATAATTTAACGTATTATTGTAGTATTTGAATATAGTTAAAAACTGGAAAGTATCCCGAGAATACAATTCTGCTACTTGTATGTCGTTCAAAGTGGACTACTAAGTGAACCGCATATGATAATAACTATTTCTGCACTGTTAAGTAGCAACATTATTGACTGCACTAGAATATTCCTGGCCGGAGACCCATTACAACTCGGATCACTTGTACAAGCTCAAGTTGCAACAGACTTTAGCCTTGATCAATATTAATATTTTAGAGCTGATTAGTGACCGTTTCCAAAACATTTTGAGGATTTATCACTTTTAACTGTTAGTTTTTTAGGGATAGGACGGATATTCTATTTTAAATTAAAATGTCGAATAAGCTATGTCAGAACGTAAAGAGAAGCAGAGCGGCTGTAAGGGAAGAAATTATAAACAGTTACTTCGATGAACTCCAAGGCACACTTGACGGTGTTGATCCTGCAATGATAATTAATTATGATGAGACCAATATGACAGACGACCCCGGGCGGAAGAAAGTTGTAGTTCGTCGAGGATCCCGCCATTCAGAACGAATCATTGATTTTTCTAAATCGAGCACTTCAGTGATGTTCTCAGGAAGTGCTGATGGGATTCATCTCCCTCCCTACATAACGTACAAAGCAGAGAATCTGTATGATACCTGGACAGTAAGTGGTCCTAAGGGTGCTTTCTACAATCGATCCAAAAGTGGGTGGTTCACTCTAGAGATCTTTGAGGACAGGTTTCGGAAAGTCGCTCTGCCTTATTTCAAAAAGTTTGACAAAGATGGCACAAAAGTAATGATTGGCGACAATCTGGCAAGTCACATATCACCATGGATAATAGAAGAGTGCAAGAGTCATAACATTAAGTTTGTGCTGTTGCCTCCAAACAGCACACTTTATACTCAGCCCCTAGATGTGGCATTTTTTCGTCCTCTAAAAATTAAATGGAGGCAAACTTTGGATGACTGGAAACTCAAAAACCGTGGATGTGTACCAAAGGACAGATTTCCCCGTCTTTTAAGACAATGATTAGAGGCTCTAAGTGAAGAAAATGTGAAAAACAATTTAGTGAGTGGTTTTAAAGCAGCTGGGATAGTGTCCTTATAACGCCAACAAGTATTGAAGAGGCTTCCTAAGGCTACCAAAAATGATGATACTAACAGCGAGAAGGATCCTAATTCTAGTAATGCTGAAAGTGATTGGGTTGAGAATTTCAAAAGTTATCTTGATGACAGTAGAAAGAAAGAGACTCAGCCAACAAGAAAGATGAAGACAAAGAAATTAAATGTTCCAGCAGGAAGAGGAGTGGAAGGTCTTGGGGAGATAGAAGCAGAAGATAGTACTAATGATCACTGTAATAATCCTCAACCCTGCACTTCCTCTGCACGAGGCAGAAAAATGAAAATTGTTTATTCAAGTGACGAAGATAATGACGAGAATGCCAAATTTTCAGTGCGTGACTCAGACTCGGAACTGATTTTAAGTGATTTTACTGATATTGATGACCTCTTACTCTCTGAAAAAGAAGACACACCTGAGCCAGAGCCATTGCATCGTCCTGTAGCCATTGATGAGCTCCAAACTGGCACTCATGTGGTTGTTGACCTTGTGTTTAATAAAGACACCAAAAAGAAGCAGTGAAACAGTTTTATGCAGAGGTGGTTGATACCAATCTTGATGAAAATAAAGTGAGGGTCAAGTTTTTCCGCAAAAGCATTAAGTCGACTGGTAATGAATACATTTTTCCTATTGTTGACAATGAGATGGATATTCATTTAACAGACACTAAAACCACTGTTGTAGCTGTGAAAGTTACCAGGGGGCGCTACACATTTCCGTTTAACATAAAGAATTACTAAGTCTCCATTATTTATTGAAAGAGTATGATTTTAATTTTGTCTTCATTATGATTAATTCATCTCTGAATGAAATAGGAAGGAATAAAGTGTAAATATTGTTACAATTTCATAAAAATACACATTGTATTCAACATTTATGTAGTTTTTCTTACCCCATAACATTGTAACTTGAGCCCTAGTGAACATTTACACTATCGGCTCAAGTTTCCCCATATCAGGGTCTAACTTGAGCCACCCTTTTTTTGACATTCATAACATATATATGTAATTTTATTGTGATTATTTAAATGAAGTTATAAAGGAGGAGTACAGACCCAAACTTTAGAGCAGTCAATCATTTTATAAATTAACTGGTTCCTGAGATACAGGTGTTTGAATATGAAAAGTGGCTCAAGTAGCCCCACTTTACGGTATATCATGTGTGAAGCTGCGAAATTGTCTTAATAGTAATAATGATACAAATTTAGATGATGGCGAGTTGGCTTCGTGCTCAACTAAGCTTGATTCCATTGCTTCAAATGTAGGCCTAACAGAACAGTCTCTAAGTGTAAGTTTACCACAAAATAATGAAAATATTAACTCCACCAACACTACAATAATAGATAGGCCTTCAAATTCAAGAACACCTGAACCAATTTTACGAGCGTCTCAGTCTAAAAAGAAAGAAAAGCCACTTCGACCGATGTAGATGGTCAAGAACTTAGACTATAAAAATGATATGACACTTACAGGCTCTTCAACTTTGCCAGAAAGTATTTTTGCTCTACAAATACCATATCAATTTTGTACTTGCTTCTTTGACAATGAATTTATTCAGACAATTTGTGATGAGACACTAATTTACAGTGTTATGAAAGATCCTAGTAAACCCTACAATTTGAATCAACTAGATCTTAGGAAATATTTTGGTATATTAATAATGATGTCAGTTGTAAAGCTGAACAATGTTCGATCATACTGGTCTCCTAATATTGGCAATCGTTTAGTTGCTAAAACGATGACCATAAATGAACCAGCAGTTTGCAGAAGGGAACAATAGTGCCAAAAAATCAAAATTCAGGTTATTAATGAAAATGCTTCTACTCTATGTCCTTCACATCATACTGCAGAAGAAAGCAACAAATACCACTTTAACATAGGTTTATTTGGCGACTGAAATATCTGTAAGTTTGAAGAAGGCAACAAAGTCAGGCTTTGTTCCCTTCTTCAAACTGATAGCTAGTATCTCCACTAGGAGCGCTGTGAGTGTGAACGCGAGGTGCGCTCTGCAGTACAGACAGCTACAGCTGACTTCTGGTTGTTTTCTTGTTTTGGTTCTGGTTATTATCTAAACTGTTCTGTGTTGTTAACCTAAAATCCGTGTTTCTGTTTCTGTTAGTGTATAGTCAACATTATTGTATTTGATGGAATACCTACGTGATTGTATATACTTGTGATTGTTTTCTTGTTATGCTTTATGTCTAAACAGTTGTGTGTTGTTAACCTAAAATCCGTGTTTCTAAACAGTTGTGTGTTGGTAACCTAAAAACTGTGCATTTGTTTAGACCTTTATTACCCTTACAGTATTTCGATTGTTATTTTACCACCTAAATAACTTGTTTTCGCCATATTACAATGACCGAAGGTGAAAGTGATGTTGAGTTAACACCCAGAAAGAGAAATAAGGGAATTAGGCATCCAGAAACATGCAGTTTGTAGTTCATAAAAACTAGAGACTTAGTGGCGAAGAGTACGTAAGTATTAGAACAGGTGCTACAGTTCCAGCTACGAGTAATGATAATCGTTGTTGCTCTTGTAAAAATAAATGCACTGACAAATTGAGTTTAGATGAAAAAGAACACTGTATAAATACATTACATGGTTTCCAATCTAAAAACTTGCAAGATACATTTTTAATGGGGCTAATTGACCGTAAACCACCTTCACGCAAGCGGTCTACACGGGACGCACCTCTGAAGCGTGATAACGTTTTTGTTTATCACGTTATGAAAAACAACACACGTGAAATCGTTTGCAAGAGTGCATTTTCAATAATTTACTGTGTTGGACATAAAGCTCTTTTTAGGCTGACCTCATTAATTGCTGAAGGCAAACTCGCTGTTGATAACAGAGGCAGACATGGACATCGAGGAAACGCAATCCCTGACAATGTTTGTTCATTAATCGATGAACATATTAAAGAATTTCCTGTAAAAGAAACTCATTACAGCAACAAAAACATTAAATATTTAAGTGCTGAACTCAACATCAAGACCTTGTATGAGCTGTTTTGTGAGAAACATCCAAGCCTCTCGTCTAAAGTAAAATATGATTTTTTTAGAAATCATTTCAATGAAAACCATAACTTAAGGTTTGGTCGACCTCAAATCGATGTATGTAGTAAGTGCGAAGAACTTACGGCAAAGATTAAAAGTCCACATCTGAACGAAAATGCCAAACGTGCCGATGTGGCTGACAAGGTTGTTCATTTGAGAAGGGCCAAAAAGTTTTATAAAAAACAAGAAGAAGTAAAAAAGTTTTGTTCAAACAATCCTGAAGTTGGAGCTATAGTCTTTGATTTTATGCAAAATCTCCCCCTTCCAAAAATTCCTGTACAGGAAATGTTTTATTTACGAAAACTTTGGCTATATGTTTTTTGTGTACACAATATTAAAACCGACACTGCTGAATTTTACATATATCCAGAGGATGAAGGAAAACGTGGTCCTGGTGAAGTTTGTACTATGTTATGGTTGAACATTCAAAATATGAGCCCTGATATAAAAGAGCTTCACGTTTTTAGTGATGCTTGTGGCGGCCAAAACCGCAACAATACTTTAGTACGTTTCTTCCTAGCACTAGTTGCAACTGGTAGATTCAGTAAAATCTATCAATACTTACCAGTACGGGGCCATTCCTTTCTGCAATGTGACCGCAACTTTGGAACAGCAAAAAGAAAAATAAGACGTATGGACAGAATCTACTCTACGGAGCAATGCAGTGACTTAATAAAGACATCTAAGAAATCAGGATTCAACGTTACTCAGATTTTTGCAGATAATATATTAGACTTTAAGAACCGGTGGCAAAAGCTATACAAGAAATCAACAAAGTCTCGAGAAAAGTCATAATTTTTTATATCCACATACAGGCAACTAGAGTACACATTGCCAGCTGGTTATGTTACCACATCTGAGTTTATCGATGGCTTTATGAAACATACTTTCTACCTACAAAAGCCAAACGCAATGCCACAGATTCCAACAGAAAAAGCATACAGAGAGAAAATACCAATCAACCACAAGAAAATTCAAGATGTATCGAAAATTGTTACGTACATCCCAGATGAATTCAAGCATTTTTATGAAGAGGTGATCGCAAGGCCAACCACTGAAACGGCACAGGATGATCAAAGTGAAGGGGAACAATAGTTTTCTAAATAGTTCAACTAAATTTGAACAGAGCATTGTGGATTTTATGCTTTAAATACATTGCACAACTGTATTATTTCAAGTTTTATTTGTTAACATAAACTTTTTTTACTTTCAAACTAGAAGTTTTCATTCATAATTCCAAAAAATAATGTTACTATACAACAAAGTCATTGAAATGAAGAAACCTGCGGATTTCTTCAAACTTATTTGAACCAGCAGTTTGAAGAAGGGAACAAATCCTTTGTTTTATAATTTAAATTAATCAGTTAATAAGAAACAAAATCAAGCATACTCAGTACCAAAACTGAAGACTAATATGTACTAATTATAAAAAAAATTTTAAAATAAAACATTGAAAATTTAAAAAATAGGAAGTTTTTTTATTTTTCTAAAAACACATTTTTGGATTTGTTCCCTTCTTCAAACTGCTGGTTCAAATAAGTTTGAAGAAATCCGCAGGTTTCTTCATTTCAATGACTTTGTTGTAGTATAGTAACATTATTGTGTAATCATATTAGTATGTAAGAACATGTGGCCATGATTGTACGTATTATTTAATGTGTATCAATAACTGGAATAGTGTTAGCGTGAGAAGAGTAGACGTTAGATAAGTAATAGATATACAACATTATCATTAACAAATTGTCACTGCTCACACAGCAATCTACAGATCATTAGCACTTTGGACAATGATATGTACAGAGCGATAATCGCTCTTAATGGGTTGTGTTACTTAAGCCCTGCGAAGCAAAGCAGTAGTCATCAGTCTCCGCAGACTGCACAGCGAGGAACCGGTCGCGGTAGTAGGCAGAATAGTTAGATGTTGGAATTGTGAAACATAAGTACCACATCGTATGGTGTTAATAGTTTATTCTCAGTAGTAATTTTATACAGGTTTTTTTCATTTTACATGTTGTGAACAGAGTTGTGCCAAGTGACTATTATCAATAAACTTATTTTTAACCCGATGTACCGAGTCATCTCTTGAGTTCCTACTCTTCAAGGTGAACATTGTTACGGGTTATCTTGCCACTCGGGTAGCCCGCTAACCGTCCCCGCAACAACTTGGCAAAAATGAAACCAAGAGGAGATCATGATCATGACAGGCTATTCCGCTTTAGACCAGTTATAGATCACATGCAGAACAAATACCAGGCTGTGCCATTAGAACCAGAACTCTCCATTGATGAACAAATTTGTGCCACAAAAATCAGGCACTTTATGAAGCAGTATAATCCAATGAAGCCTCACAAATGGGGGTTTAAATTGTTTGTGTCGAGTGGTGTGTCTGGTTTTGCATACAATTTTGAGATTTTTTCGGGGACAGACTCTGTAATGTTACCAGAGGAACCAGACCTAGGCGCATGTGCCAATGTTGTCATCAGGTTCTCTAGAATCATCCCAGATGGCCAACATTACAAACTTTACTTCGACAATTGGTACACAACATTACCTCTCCTTGTATTTTTGGAGAAGAAACAAATTCACTCTCTCGGAACTGTACGAAAACCCGTTTCCCTGGCCTTAAGTTTCCTGAGGAAAAACAAGTTAAGAAATCACCTCGGGGTACATCCTATGAAAATGTTGCTTGTGTAGATGGGGTTGATGTGTCAGTGGTTCAATGGCTAGATAACAAAGTGGTAACGATTGTATCTACATTTGTGGGTTCAAACCCTATGGGAAAATGCAAGCGGTTTGACAGAAAACTGAAATCTAAAGTTGACGTATCACGGCCAAAGCTCATTGAAGAATACGTTAAGTTCATGGGTGGTGTAGACCTATTAGATAGCATACTGGCTCAACACAAGATATCAATGAAGTCAAAAAAGTGGTATTTGAATCTTTTACCACCTTTTGGACTTAACAGTGGTAAATGCTTGGCTACTGTATCGCCTTGTCCATGGGGATTCGATGACACAAACTAAATTCAGAGAAGACTTAGCAGTTACTTTATGTACCTTAGGCGAAAAAACTACACCCAAGAGGGGAAGACCTTCAAGTACATCGGTTGACAACCTGCTTGAGGCTAAAAGGAAGAAAGGCCCAGCATTAACACCACCCCCTCAAGATGTGAGGCAAGACAACACAAGTCACTGGCCTGTGTGGACCAAAGACAAATTACGGTGCAAACTTCCGCAGTGCAAGGGATTTTCATACATAAAGTGTGAAAAGTGTGAGCTATCTTTGTGCCTAAATAAAGATAGGAACTGTTTAGGTCATTTCACTGTAATTAAGCCTAAAGAGACTATTAGATTAATATTTGCATCAGGCCTTTTTTCACACTAGTATATTTATAGGTCTGCTTGCACAAGAATATAGGCTATAGCAAAATTAAATGAGAAAAAAACTTCTATCTTTAGTTTTATTTAATTTCTACCCATTTACTTTTAAGTACAATGTATATATTGTAGACATTTAAGATCCATTTCGTGGACTTTAATGTAAAGTTTAAAGTGAAAATTGCATCGATGACTGAATGATTATCCATATATTATGCATCATACCAGTTTTGACCATTGTTTTACGTAAATAAGGAAAATATTTTTTTTTATATTTTTCTAGTGATATTTAATGGATTGATAGGCCAATGAAATTTATTTATGAGATTTAAAAAATCATACATCAAAGGGTTAAGGACTTATCACTTTTAGCTGTTGCTTTTCTTTGGGGGGGGAGGGGGATAGGATGGATCTTCCATTTTAAAACTAAAATTTCAAAGAAAACGTGAAAGAAAAAGATCGATCAAATATTAAAGATCAACACTGTAAAAAAGAGTCTAGTATACCAAATTTACTTTTTTGCAGTAATAACAAGATACAATGAAAAACATCTATTGTACATTCCATTGTAGAAATTGGATTTGTTACTTATAATTAAGATTTATAATTTATCGTATTATTGTAATATTTTAATTTAGTTGCAGACTGGAAAGAAACACTGGAATACGATTCGGCTACTTGTACGTCGATGAAAGCGGACTACTAAGTAAGCCAGATAAAAAAGGTACATTTAACGGGCACTGTTAACAGAAATAGAAAGAATCTTCCAGACCAAATTAGGGCTAATCCTAATTTAAAGAAGAGCCAAACAGTATCTCTTAGAAAAGATGGTATAGGGAATGATATGTTACTAAATAATTCCCTAATTAAGAAGTTAAAGATATGTAATTAGTCAAAATAATAGTATTGTATTTACAGAGAGAAGATGATAACCAACTTTATAATAATGACCAAAACAAAACAGGTGGTCTATATCTTTTACAATAATAAAATAAATTATATTTTTAAATCAGCTGACCAGCTGACACTACATGAGCCCCCTAGGGAGACTGGAAGTCAGGGAGCAAGCCGTAAACGCACATTGCGACCAAATCTGGTAGCGCACTCTGGTATTGCGTTGTCCGGGTCTGCAGCAGGTGTACCGATGCTGGGTGCCGGTGTGTGGGCGCTTCTTGGTTGAGGCTGTGGGGAAGGGTCAGGTAGAATGTAAGCAGGCTTCACTCTGTCAATGCTTACTTTAGAGCTTCTATCTGCGATCTGGATGGTCATAGTTTTGTCGTCACGGCTGAGCACTTTGTGAGGTCCGCTGTAGGGAGGTTGCAGGGCTCGACGCACAGTATCGTCACGTAAGAAAACATGAGTGCATGTTGATAATTCCTGGAAGACAAATGTCTGAGGTTTGCTGTGAGCTGAGCCAGAGACAGGTTGAAGGCGAGATGTTTGACGTTGCAGCCTGACAACAAGGTCAGAGATGTCTTCACTGCGTCCCAACCCCGGAGGGCTGGCAAGGAGTGATCCAGGTAGACGTAAGGGTTCTCCGTATACTAGTTCAGCAGAGGACGTTGTTAAATCTTCTCTGTATACGTTTCGGATACCAAGCAGAACTAGAGGGAGGGCTTGGAGCCAGCTTGATTCCGGGTGACAGATGATGGCCGCTTTTAGATGACGGTGAAAACGTTCGACCATACCATTGGCTTGTGGGTGATAACTGGTGGTCCGTAGACGTTCAATCCCAAATGTAGAGGTGAGACGTTTGAAAAGTCCAGATTCGAATTGACGACCTTGATCCGTTGTGATACGTTCTGGGCATCCAAAACGGGATATCCAACAGTTCACCAAAGCTTCGGCGACTTCCTCAGCAGTGATTTGCTGAAGTGGGTGAACTTCTGGCCATCTGGTAAACCTGTCAATAACGGTCAAACAGTATCGGTACGGGCCAGCTGGTGGGAGTGGTCCAATTATGTCTACATGAATGTGACGAAAACGAGCAGATGGTGGATTGGCTGTTCCAAGTGGACTGTGAACGTGGCGTGAAACTTTGGCACGTTGGCAGAGCTGACAAGTTTGGGCCCAAGTGCGGCAATCTCGCTGAATATTAGGCCAAACAAAACGTTGAGATATGAGGCGAGCTGAAGCTTTGATGCCGGGATGACTTAAGTTGTGTAGAGAGTCAAAAACCAGTCGTCTGAGAGGAGCAGGTACAAATGGTCGGAGTGAAGGATTAGAAGTGTCACAGAAGAGGTCAACGTTTGAACCAGGGACTGTGATTCTCTTGAGCTTCAATGCTGTGTCACGGTTCAAAAGATCTTGAAGTTCAGTGTCCTCTCGTTGAGCCTGTGAAAGAGTACAGTGGTCGACAGTTGTGAT
Organism: Homalodisca vitripennis; assembly: GCF_021130785.1. Classification (NCBI taxonomy): domain Eukaryota; kingdom Metazoa; phylum Arthropoda; class Insecta; order Hemiptera; family Cicadellidae; genus Homalodisca; species Homalodisca vitripennis. Next base: position 143,563,620 of record NC_060209.1, on the reverse strand, counting down.
TCCTGAAATGGCATCGACACGTGAGAAAGTATCGGCAACGATGTTTGCAGATCCAGATATGTGCTGAATGTCAGTAGTGAATTGGGCAATAAATGATAGTTGATTGACTTGAACAGGAGGAAGTTTATCCTCTCTCTGTTGGAAAGCAAATGTCAATGGTTTATGATCAGTGAATATAGTACAACGTTGAGCTTATAAAATGTGTCTAAAATGATGTACTGATGTGTAGACGGCATAGAGTTCACGGTAGTAGGCGGGCCACTCTATTTGTCTTGCAGTAAGCTTTTGAGAAAAGAAAGCAAGTGGTTGCCATTCATTCTTGACGAGTTGTTGAAGGCATGCCCCAACAGATGAGGTGCTGGCGTCAGTGAAAAGTCCGAGTGGAGCGTTTGGGTCAGGGTGATTGAGCAGAGTTGCTTGAGAGAGATTCTCCTTGCAATTGATGAAGGCCTGTTCTAACTCGGTGGTCCAGGTTATCTTCTGATTTCCTTTGAGGCCTGCAAGAGCAGAGTGAAGTGGTGCTTGGTGTTGAGATGCAGAAGGAATGAATCTTCTATAAAAATTAATCATGCCCAGAAAACGACGTAGTCCTTTGGCAGTTTCCGGGCGAGCGAAGTTCTGAAGAGCGGTGATACGATCGGGAAGAGGTCTAGTACCACTGGCAGATACTTCGTAGCCTAGAAAGGTAACTATTGGAAATCCAAGGACACATTTGTTAGCGTTGACAAGGATTCCATAGTCTGTGAGTCTTTGAAAAAGGATACGGAGGTGATCTTGATGTTGTTCGGATGTTTGTGAGAAAATAAGTATGTCATCAATGTATGGGAAACAAAAATCAAGTCCTGAAACCACTTCGTCGATAAATCTCTGAAATGTCTGTCCAGCATTTCTGAGTCCAAACCCCATGAAGGGAAATTCGAACAAACCGAAAGGTGTGGTTATGGCCGTCTTAGGGATGTCGTCAGGGTTTACTGGTATTTGGGTGTAAGCTTTTACTAGATCAATGACCGAAAATGTTGTGCACCCACGAATTTGATGATTGAAGTCATGAATGTGACGTACCGGATAGCTGTCAGGAATGGTTCTAGCGTTTAGAGCACGGTAGTCACCACACGGTCGCCAACCATCAGTCTTCTTAGGAACTAAGTGCAGAGGAGACGACCAAGGTCCATCAGAGCGTCGGGCAGTCCCTTCTTGGACCATACTATCGAATTCGGCTTTGGCGATTTTAAGGCGATCAGGTGCAAGACGGCGAGGTCGGCAAGAGATTGGAGGGCCAGGCGTCGTCTTGATGAAGTGTAACGTATTATGCTTCACCTCATGAGGTGTTCCAGCCGGACGAGTGAGGGTAGGAAACTCAGCAAGCACAGCGTGGAATAGAGAGGACTCGGTGAGGGTCTTCACACTAGGAACAGAGGCATCAGAAGTTTGACATCTTACTGTTAAATTAGTTGTTGAGTCAATCAAGCGTTGATTGCGACAGTCAGGAAGAAGAAGTCCGTAGTGAGCAAGAAAATCAGATCCAATGATGGGCATGGTGACGTCAGCGATGATGAATTTCCATGCAAAGATGCGTCGCAAACCTAGATTTAGACCAAAATTTCTAAAACCGTAGGTGTGAATTTGTGATGAGTTCGCTGCAACCAAGTCGTAGTCCACGCGTTGTGGTCTGTTTTGTAGTAGGTGACGTGGGTAGCAGCAGAGATCAGAACCAGTGTCTATGAGAAATTTAGTAGCAGTAACCCGGTCACTGATGAGAAGGCGTCGTCCTCCAGTTGAGCAGCCAGTAGACGCCATTATTGACTGCTGTTGGAGTTTAAAGAAAATTTACATGGCTTGATACATTTATTAGCTTTTTTACCATATTTAAAATGATACCAACATATATCGGAGGAGCTAGATAATGATTTAGAACCATCCTGGCCGTGTAAGTCTGAGCGAGATCCAGGATGATGAGCTGAGAGTGCTGTCTCGATCTGAGAAATCCTATCCGTCAATTCCTTTATGACCAAGGTGAGTTCTGAGTCAATATTTATAGTTTTACGGTTGAGAGAACACACTGTAGATGGCAAAGTAAATACACTTACATTCGGAGTTGCGGTGCTTTGAACTGTACTCAAAGGGATTGATGGGCTTACCTCAAATATCTTGTCAGCAACATGAGCTAGTTGCTCTAGTGACTGTTCTTGAGGTTGTGCCTGCAGTATTGCTTGGACTTGGCATGGTAGGCGAGTGATCCATAGTTGACGAATAAGATCCTCATGTACTGGAGTGTTACCGGAAAGTGATAGTAGATGACGAAGGAATTGAGATGGTTTACGAGATCCCATTTCTTCCTCCGTCAGAATTTGTTTTAGTCGTTGATTGGTACTGAAAGAGAGCCTTTGGATAAGTTCGGTTTTGAGACGCGTGTAAGGGTTGGCTACAGGAGGAGTTTTAATTATATCCCTTACCTCATGAGCGTAGCGACCTTCTAGCTGACTTACAGCGTATGCAAATCTTGTATTCTCCTGTGTAACATGGGCGATGGTAAACTGAGCTTCGACTTGTGCAAACCATAGTTCCACATCTTCGGGCCAAAAGGGTGGAAGTTTGACACTTACCCGATTGACGACACGTTGGGGAGAGTCTGCAGTTTGTATATCAGTTTCCGCATGTTCATTGTCCTGGTTAGCAGGATGGTGAATCTCTTCAGCATTGTTTTCTTGCTGACCTTGAAGATGACGTTGCAGATCTTCAACTTGAGTCCGCAAAATGTCGTTTTGCCTTTGCAAATCTTCCATTGAATGTGAATAAAAGCGGGTCTTGAATAATTTGTCCTCTTTTTCGGGGTCACCAATATAGGGAATGATATGTTACTAAATAATTCCCTAATTAAGAAGTTAAAGATATGTAATTAGTCAAAATAATAGTATTGTATTTACAGAGAGAAGATGATAACTAACTTTATAATAATGACCAAAACAAAACAGGTGGTCTATATCTTTTACAATACTAAAATAAATTATATTTTTAAATCAGCTGACCAGCTGACACTACAATGGTAATGCTGACGATCCTTCATTTGTACACGTTTTAGAGTGGAAGGACAAAAGACCTGTAACACTGCTAACATTATACGGACCTGAAAATCAGACTGTCAAAAGATGTGTGAAAGGTGGAATACAAGAATCTGTAGTAAAACCTTCAGTCATTTGCCACTACAACCGATTTATGGGTGGTGTAGACTTGGCGGACCACTATATTACTAGTTACTCTTTTACCAGAAAAACAATGAAATGGTGGCGTAAAATATTCTTTTGGGCATCAGAGGTTGCAATCGTTAATTAATTTATATTGTATAACACAAACAGGCAACCTGGTGCTAAACTAATGAAACAGAGAGATTATAGAAAGAAGTTGGTATAATGTTTAGTCTGTGATGTAAGAAATGTTTCTACTAGGAAGCGACAAGCACCATCTATGGAAGAGCAAGAGGAAAGACTAAATGGGAAGTTTCATCTACTAGATTTGTTAGGTTCCAACAAAACAAAGGATTGTGCTGTTTGCAGCGACCGATCGGGCCAGGGAATAAGGAAGAGAACCAAACTGTTTTGTAGTACCTGTCCTAACCAACCAGAGCTTCACGCAGGTACCTGTTTTTTAAAATACCACACACAAAATGATTATAAAATATAATCAACTTTTGTGTGGACACTTAGAACTTTCAGAGTTTTAATAGATTTCAACTTTTTAATTAATATTTCTATTATTTTACACGTGTTTTATAATAAAATCTTGATTTTGTAATGTTTTGTTTTTTTATCCCCTTCATTAAATATATAAAAACTAATACAAACCTTTATAACTAGGTTAAAATAAATAATACAAATGTAATTAGTAACGAAAAATAACAATTTTATATTTTACAGCATTTAAAAAACAATGTAAAGAATGTGGGCATTTAAATCCCGTTTTGCAGTCAGCTGTGTTTACAATCTGGAGTACTACGCGCTGCCACTCTGGGCGAGTATAGGAGCTACACATGAAAATGGCGTCGGCCACTGTGTGTGGCCAGGGGAGTAGAGAGGATTGCTGTTGGGCCATTATAATGGCCTATGGAGTGCAAAGGTTTAAGGGCTTTTGGGATTTCGGCTTGGTCCACCTCTGGACTGTTCGCTGAGCCTTGTGGACTTATTGATGAGCCACCGCGCTGCTAGTGGATACTCCAACCTGCATTTCCGCCGCCCCGGTGATCAGCTTCCAGTGTGTCGCTCTCCACCTATCGTTACCGTCCCGCGGATCCGCTCGCGCAGCGCCGCGCCACGACTCTTCTCGTCACGGTCTGGACCTCACGTAGGTCTATGTGCGATGTGACTCCCAGTTGGTGAGTACAGACCTCAATTATTTCACCATGTGCTCTTGAGGATTACTAAACATTGGACACACGGATTGACGCCCGTTGCGGTGCAGCTACCCTTCTTGTGTGGGAGGAGCCCGTAAAACGGAACTCAACACTGTCCGTCAGAATTAACTGTACCCATAAGGGAATTATTGTATATATATTTTGTATTTGTAAGTATTTATTTGTGTATGATGGTACATGTCTAAGCCAGTTATGGTATCGATTAGTGCAGTATTTTTTTCTAAGTAGCTTATTGTTAGGCTTGATTACTCGTGGTAGTGTTTTGTCCCGTGTTAGTCCCAGTAACTAGAGGGAGATGACCTCGCATAAATATTAGTGTTTCTGTCTTGTTCCTGGTATTCACAATACTACACTAAGATTGTCCGTGCAGTCCAAAGGCTTAGTTGACACCACTATATTTAGTGTATGGTAGTAGGAAGCCTTATTAGTATTTCCTTGGGAGCAGGAGTTCCTTGTTGGAGCCCTGCATTATCTACTGGCCTACAACAAGGTTGCGCTCTTACACCACCGACACTTAGGAAACTTAAGGAAGAAAGAATACTAATCTTAGGTAAGTACTCTATGCTTTCACGGATTTCTATCAAGGACCACCCCCACCTCCACTGAGAACAAAAAACCGGACATTTGCTGATTTCCCCGGGAAAAGCGTAGCACCCTCAAGTAGGCCCAAAATAAGTACTTTTCAAATTCATGATCATCCTAAACAGTTGTTTTCTGGGGTTGTCAGGAGGGGTCTTAGTCTGAAGTCCAACTCTGTAGCTGATGTTGAAAACTCTGATATCCGAAAAGTTTCTCGAATCTAATGTAGAAGATAATTTTAGCACAGTTGCACACAGGAGAAAGAGGCTTAGCGCTCAACCTGTCTGTGGTAGATTTAGGGAGAAACCCAGGCCGATAATTGCTACAAATACTGGAGAGGAGGTAAAATTGAAATTGGCTGAGAAAAGAAAGTGGGTTTTTGTATCACGTCTCGATGCAGAAGTTACTAAAATGGAAATTGAATCATGTGATTGTGGTCACTAATTTTGTATGCGGAGACGTTCGCTCTAGGTATGACACCTATAAATAGTTTAAAATTCGAGTAAAAGATGAAAAGTTTTAAAAGGTGTTAAATGCTGAATTTTGGCAGGACGGGTTGTTAGTCAGAGTTTGTGACCTCCCGTAGATTCCACTATCTCTTCAACGGATCTAATTTAAACTCTGTGCATAAAGTTTCGTTGCAGAAAGGATAGGCCTGGACTTATCTAATGTTCGAATTAAGGACAGTGTTGTATTTGAAGATCCCAAAGATAGGCAGATTGGTGCGGCCAGTTCAGAAGGTGGTATTAAAACCGATGATCAGTACACACATTCCAGGTTGGACTGGTTTAAGGTATTTTATATAAACATACAAGGTATATGGGGTGAAATTGAAGAGTTGGGGGGATTGTTATTTGATACAAGTATTAGTGTAGTATGTCTCAAGTGAGCATCGGGTCGGAAATGAGCAGGTTGACCTCTGTGTTCCTTCTAACTACAATATTAGGAGCAGCTTTTGTCGTATTAATCATATTCACGGTGGTGTTTTATTGTTCCTTAACCAAACTTTGGCTGGTTCTTGTACTGCGATTGAACTCAACTCTTTTTGTGATGAACTAAATTTTGAAGTACCAGCAGTGGAAATACATAAAATCAACTTAATTGTAGCTTGTCTTTACAAATCACCAAAAGGTATCAATCTTTTTTGGAAGATCTTCAAACAAACCAACCTCTCAGCTCCTCTAAATCTATAAATTTTTTAGGCTTTCCTCAGAAAAAAACAGAAAGGGTGAAACCAATAAACTAACCATCTTACATCAAAATATGGATTCACTAGCTTCAAAAATAAACAGACTTGACCTTCTTCTTCAAAAAATTAAACCTGATGTAGTTATCTTGAGTGAACATGGATTAAAAGAAGGACAGCTCCTGAACACTAGACTACCTGGATTAATCTGCTGGCTGGGGCTTCTCAGACAAAAACTTCAAGAAAGGAGGAGTAGCCATATATATAATGAAGAGACTAGGAACTCAACACAAAATGTACAAACTGGTATTAACTCCCACTGAATTTGATATATGAACAACATATACTTTAACGTTAATTTCAAAAATAAAGACATCTTTAATCCTCGGCTCTATCGACCTCCCAAAGTGGAAATGTGGGACTATGCTTTGGATGCCTCTTTCTGACACCCTTGACATTTACCAATCTGGAGGAAAAACATTCCACTATAATTATAGGACGATATTATATTGACAGACTCCCTCAGGTTTTAACAACTCAAAGAAGAAACCATTGAAGAAATGTTAACCCAGTCATAACATTGTAAGACTAGAACTTCCTGGCAACAAGAGTTGTAGGCACAATACCTCTGCATTCTTCAATCGATGTAGTGTGCCACAAATCTGTAACGAAGAGGACATCGGTTGTTGAAGTCATCATAACAGTCTGTCAGACATACATCTTACAATTATGCACTGTAAACTGCAAATACAGAAAAAAAACTTTCCTATCCAACTGTAGCATGTTTACTAAAGACAATATGCATCATTTTAAAAACTTACTCAGTTGTATCTTTTGGGACTATGTATACAAATACACCTGGACGCTGTCAACAGCATATGGAGTTTTCTAAGTTAATGTGTTGTGTAGAACACTCAATGCAGCTTGTCCATATAAAAAAAGGAGGGCAAAGGAAGAAACTAGTATAGAAAGGTGTTATAACAGAAGAATCTCATAGGTTAAAAACTGACTATTGAAGGCCTTGGACAAACAAAATTAATATGGAAGAGACATAGACTAACTTGAAACTGTTGCTAAAAAAAGGGCGTATGATTCTGCAGACTTAAAGGAACTCAGAAAGCAGGCTAATTCACATTTCATAAAGCAATCTAAGTAACAAAGCAAAAAGCCTATGGCAAGTGTATTAAATTATGAAAGATGCCGGGACAACAGGACTCAGACTCATAGAACTAGAAATTGATCGGGGAAACTCCATCAGACCCACTACTTGTTGCAAAACCACCTTAATCTATAATTTACACCGGATTTGCTGACATAACATTACAGAAATGGGACTCACGCACAAACAAGCCAACAACTCAACCAGCACTGAAATCAAATACCCTGATATAATCGTTATGGGCTGTGTACCCTGAAAGACACAGAAGAAGCATTTCTAAACCTCAAACAAAAGCCTGGTGGGGTGGATGACATCTCATCAATCCTTTTGAAAGGTGGCTCCAGAGGGAACTTGTACCCACCTCTGACATCTATTATCAAACAAAACTTTCTACCAATGAGGCATTTTCCTAGAGCTCTAAAGTTGGCAAAGTGTTTCCAAAAACTAAAAAAAAGGGGTCTCCAACTGACATCAACAAATACAGAACTATATCCCTCCCTCTACAGTTTCAAAAGTGATTGAAAAGTAATGTTAAACGGCTTATAACACATTTGACCAGACCACAATGTCCTAACCCACCCTCAACTACATGGGTTTCGAAAGGAAGCTTCAACAAATTTCAGCATGATAGAACTCACAGATATTCATTATAGCTCAAGTGGAAGATGGAGCTGCTGTGACTAGCCTTTTTTCTGGATCATTTATAAAGCATTTGACTGCTGGACCATAATATACTATCTTCCTTCAAATGATGAATAATATGGGAGTCAGAGGAAATGCAGCCCGTTGGTTTTGCAAGCTACCTGGAGGGAAGAACACAAATGGTAGAAATATCATATACCAAAAAACAACAACCTCATATCGTTTGTTGTTACCATCAACACCACTCCTCTAAGTAGAGGCGTCCCTCAAGGATCTGTCTTGGGACCACGGTAATTTTTATTCTGCTAACCAACGATCTCCCAAAACTATCTCCAAGAGCTTAGCCAGGAACTCATGTATGCTGATGATACTGGTCCTACTTCATAGCAAAATAAACAACTACAAGATCTAGAATAGCATCCTTTTTATCGCTCTAATATTACAGCAAGACAATATTGTAATCAGTAATGACTTAGTATTAAACGGACATAAAGACTCTCAACAAACTAAACTTTGGAAGAAGAACAATTGAAGTTACAGGACTCCCCAGTGACTATGATAATAAAGCGAAATAGCTTGGGAGTAAACTATGATGAAAACTCATTCTGGACACCCATATTGATAAATTTGTTCAAAACTTAACTCGGCATCTATGTCCTTAAAGACTAAGGCTACCAATATCAGGAGTAACTGAATTGCCTAATTTTCACTTTTTGAGGCTCATCTTCGATATGGCATAACAGTCTGGGGCTAACTCTCAGCAAAATAAATGTGCAACGTATCCTGTGGTAATACAAAAAAAACGATTAGGATCTTAGCCAATCCTCAATCCACTTGAATCCTGCAGAAGTACATTTAATGACTAAGATACTAACATCTCCAGATCCCTCTACATACAGGAAGTTATTCCTTTTACACTTACTATAATCAAAATTCTAACAAGAACAGGACTGCTCCATTATTACAACACCAGGCATGGAACAATTTCCATTTTGCCGAACCACCGTCTTCAGCCTATATGAGAGGGGGGGGGGGGGGGGGGGGGGGGGGGGGGGGGGGGGGGGGGGGGGGGGGGGGGGGGGGGGGGGGGGGGGGGGGGGGTGGGGGGGGGGGGGGGGGGGGGGGGGGGGGGGCGGGGGGGGGGGGAGGGGGGGGGGGGCCCCCCCCCCCCGGGGGGGGGGGGGGTGGTGGGGGGGGGGGGGGGGGGGGGGGGGGGGGGGGGGGGGGGGGGGGGGGGGGGGGGGGGGGGGGGGGGGGGGGTGGGGGGGGGGGGGGGGGGGGGGGGGGGGGGGGGGGGGGGGGGGGGGGGGGGGGGGGGGGGGGGGGGGGGGGGGGGGGGGGGGGGGGGGGGAAGCCAAGCTACATGGGACCCAAATTGTTTAAACTGCCTCCTGAAGAGATCTCAGACAAAAGATTTTAAGACGGAAACCTTCACAGGATGGCTCCTGGAGTGGTCTTTTTTACTCGATCAAAGATTCCACTGAATTAAAACAAACACATCTAAATTTGTACAATTATAAACACTCTTGTATATAAATATGACTTTAATACCATGACGCCATTGTATTTCTCATGAAATTACAAATAAAGAATTTTGATTTGATTTGGTAGTCCAATATCGTTTCTCACGCAGGTGGAAAAATTACTGCGATTTTTTATATGCTTCAAAAAGAGATTAGTTATCTGTGGTGATATGAATACAGAATTTGACATTAATACGAATAAATTCACAGTTGCCCAGTTTTAAAATGTATTAAGACAATATTAATTTGTACTGTGTCAATTATGAGCCTACACTTGCGCAGGCAGCCTTGACAACATTATAATTGATTGTACACCAGATAGTTTTTATATTGAGGTGTTTCAGCCATGTCTCTCCGATCATGATTGGTATACATTTTGAAGTGGATTTAAAGTCGATTCTAAGTAGCTATACTTCCATTGACAAGCCTGAAAATACTACGTTTCAACACATTCAAGTGTGCCAGGATACTCGGTTACTCCTTTTAGCTTTGAACGTTTTAGGTTGGCTTTGCTCAGGACTGACTAGTACTATGTGTTAAACAATATACCTAACCTAACCGAGGGCGGAGTGGAACTAGCAAAAGCCACTTTTGATACTTCCTAAACACTTTTTTTGTCTATGTTTGAAGAATATATTCCATGCTTAACCAAGAAAGTACAGGGGAGTAGTAATACGTGCCTATCCAGGAAGAGTTCAAAAAACAAATTGTATAATGATGAGCATAGAAAAATGGAAGATGAAATTTTGCTTCTGTTGGACATCTTCAAAAGCACAAAAAAATGGTGAAATCCTTAGAATTTTGCGTGACAAGAGAAAGGCATACAAGAGAGCCCTACAAGTAAGAAAGTTGTCTTTCAATGTTATAAGAATTTAGGAAGCGCCCAACGAATGCAGCATGGCCTGGACCATCATCAATGATGCAGCTAGGAAGTCTGAAGCGCAACCTGTGTGACGTCTCTCCGGATAGCTTCAACAACTACTTCCTGTCTTCTGTAAAAGAAATAAGTGCTAAGGTGAGTGTAGTGTTAATGAGGCTGTAAAATGTATTTACAAATCGGTGAAACCTAATACTAGTTGCAGGTTTTCCCAGGTCTCTTGTGAGCAAGTGTTGAGTGTAGTGAAGTCAATGAAAATTTTCGAAAGTAAAGATGTATAAGGTCTTACCAGTAAGTTATTTATTCCATTATAGTCCCCTTAACTTATTGTTTTAATCTGAGTATTTTTGAGGGAGTATTCCTAATTGTTTAAAGTTTTCAAGAATTGTTCCCATTTTTAAAAAAGGTGATCTTATGTTACCATCCAGTTATCGGCCTCTCTTGTTTACGACTAAGGTTTCAAAAAAAACTTATAAAGATATAGTTTTATAGTTATTTTGAAGAATTTAATTTGTTTAATGACAATCAATTTTGCTACCAAGAGAGTCGCTTCACAATAATGGCAGTGGATAGTCTTGACACAATTGTACCTAGCTGTGGAGGAGAAGCGCATCGCTCAGGTCGCACTTTGTGATCTGAACAAGACATTTGACTGTTTGGCACATGATATTCTTATTTGGAAATTGCATTATTATGGTCTCAAAAATTGTGAACTTAAATTTGTTGTATCATATCTTAGTAATAGAAAACAGTTGGTTGAGGTAAATGGTAAGAGATCTCTGAGATTAGATGTTAACCAAGGTGTCCCACAAGGCTCTATTTTAGGGCCAGTTCTCTTCTTAATTTTAATTAATGATGTTTCTTGGAATTTTGATTGGTTTTCCACTGTGTATGCAGATGATATCTTTTTGGTTTCTTCTCATAACATTCATTCTCTTGAACATACCTCTCAGGGGAATGTTGACAAAGCTGTTAACTGGTTTACTGTCAATGGTTTGTTTTTAAATGCAGGAAGATTGTATCATTGAATAATGCATTTCTATCTGATAATGTAAATTTGTTGGGCATCTACATTTATTGTAAATTAACATGGAAATACCATATTGAGTTTGTGTGTAAGTAGTTGTGTAGGGTTATATTTTTTACTGTGTAATTTAAAGAAAATAGTTCCTAAGGTTTATTTAAGAATGGCATATCTTGCTTTTTTTAGAGTACTCTTAGGTATGGGGTACTCTTAGATAGGAGTACTCTTAGGTACTCTTGAATGTGTGGGGTTATGGTATAAATAGTGGCAATGTTTTAATTATGCAAAAGAAAGCTGTCAGAATCTTGACCAACTCCTTGTTACAAGAACATTGTAAGCCCTTGTTTGTGGAAACGGGAATTCTGACAGTTGTAAATTTGTACATTTATGATATAAATAAGATTAAGATATTGATAGTTTTATGTCCAGGTCTGATGTACATGTATACAATACTAGGTTTAGAAATGATGTTAATATAACAACATGCAGATTGACAAGGACACAAAAATATCACAATACACTTGCTGCAAAATTGTATAAGCTACCAATGTGCCTGGTAGAAGTTACATGTGATAAGATGTTCTATGACAGACTTTTTAATTGGCTTAAAATACATCCTATGTATAGTGTTGATGAATTTCTTGAATGTGAAATTATTTTTTAATATAATAGGCACATTTATAATTTTGATATTATTTGTTTTAGTTATTTGCTATCTATTCTTTTTTAACAAATTTGTTTTTATCTAAAGCCTATATTCTTGTTAAATTAAATTGTTTCTTTGCTATAATATTTAAAATTATATTATGTTACAATACTTTGTTTGTTAACTCTTTGCGGCACAGTGATGCATTTTTAACCACCACCTGACAGCACCCCCCTTCCGGCACAGTGATGCAAAACATGCACCACTTAGTACTTTAATTTTCTGCTTGGAGAGCTGTAAGCCAGCCATGTTCCAGTTGGCATTTAATAGTTCCATAACCATCCGCAAGATGGCAGGAACTGTCCATTGGTGAAATAAATCAGCTGATTGTCTGAATTTCAGTGGTGCATGTGCTAAAACCAACGAACTATACTACTGGAACGCGCACTGCCCATAAGCCACATGTTGTGTTTTCCGGTCGCACACAGCTGTGCGTTACTGGTGTATCCATGGACTTGCAGGCGCTTAAAGTGGGCAAGAACTCACCGAGTTGAGCGGCGATCAACGGGACGTCATCACGCCTTTTCATGCCGAAACACAAATCATTGTTTTTATTTGCATTGTTGGCAACTCTTCCTGTTTATTCCGCCAAGACGTCTGATCTGAGCAACTCAACTATTTTTTTTCCTTTCATTTGTCAATGTTATAGTAATGTTTGTTATTTCGTGACATGGTGAAGAGTTGCTCTGCGTACAACTGCACGTCCAGATGGACTAAAGGCAGCCACATTTCTTGTCACAAGTAAGTTCTTACTATATCAACCATGTCATTATTTATTTTTAACTTCCAAAATAGTAATTTTTACCAATATTATGTTCTGTAATGCCAAAATTATTAACTGGATTATCCAAATATTTAAAAGTGCGGTACGACTGGTTAATGAGTACATTAATAAGCTATTATTTTTTTAGTCATGAACAATAATTATATAGTTGAATAAAACATGCTTATCACTCAATTATTTTATCCGCATTGATCCAAGATTTCAATGTCGGTCGTTATAGCACTTATGAATGCATAAAATTATAAGTCATTGCTAAAAACGGTATATACTGACCTATTCGACTTTTATAATTATGGGAACTTTGTGATTTTCAGCTACCTGTATTTTATTATTTGTTTCTTTGTTTTGGCTTTCCATTGAATGATGACAATTTACTAAAAAAATTGGATTACTGCGACAAAGAGAGAAAAATTTAAGCCATCAAAACATACTGTTTTATACAGTAAAACATTTTACAGAACATGATTACCATTTAATTTTTGCATAACACACTAAGAAAATGTCTTAAAAATGAAGCAGTTCCAACAATTTTTTTATTTTTCCATCTCATATACAACAGCCACTGGAGAAGCGAAGAAGGATTATTGTCAGAAAGAAGGCATCCATTGAGCTACCTAAACACTGATAAGTGTGATTTGGATTTGCCTTTGGATTATGAAATTGAGAGTGCCATGTATATCATGGAAAATTATGATATGTTCTAGTTTTTAAAGATGAAATTTTTTTACTATATTTTGTGGCGTCATTGTAAGACGTATTGAAAAGTTTATTAAATGTAACGATTGTAGTTCTGTACTCCATGCCAATTATTCTGATCTTAGAACACATTAACTTTTTATTGATTTTAAATCTAAGGGTAAATTAATTACATCAAGTAATGATGCACTGAAAATTGTAAAAGATTGTTATTTGCTCAAGTTATCTCAAACAAATGCGACCCACTTCTGAAATTGACATTGAGAGTTTGAAACCAGTTTACTGCTAGTGTTTCCAAGGGGCATTTAACTTAGCAAGGGGCATTCATTGGAAGCCACGGGTTATTTTTAATTAAAACTGTAATTAAACTATTTTTTTTAAATAATACCTCATCACATCCAAAACAAAAAACTTTTGACATTACAAAAACATCCAACTTAGGAATTAGGCAAAATTTGTAAAAATAATTTTATTTTCTAACACGTAGATTAAGTATGTCATGTTTTGTAAATTTTATGTAGTTTACTTTGAAATAAAATACTGTCAATAAAAATGTTGTTTTTTCACTTGGAAAATATTTTAATCTTACAGACATCTTCGTTTCCAACTTTATAAGTAAAATAACCAAGTTAAAACTCAGTTATTTTGATATTGTACAAAAATCTGTCTTTTAAACTGAAAATAAAAAATCCACGGTAAAAAGCAGTTATTAACATTTGTAATAATAAATAAATAGTGGTATCTAACAATTTTATTAAGTCTAGAAGGCGTTTTAAAGTGATGTTAGATCATTACTATAATGCCTGCCATATGGACGGATTGAGTTCTTGCCCATTTCCAGCGCCTGCAGTTTCTGAACGCAGCCCAGGATTTCGGCTCGGTTTCTCCGGCCCAGAGCGCGTTCCATTATTATAGTTCTTTGGCTAAAACACGTTGTTGAAGACATCAACACAATTTGTTTATTCTTTTCGGCAAGTAGAATAATAATTACACTTAAATGGATTATATGTAACTTACTGGTGCTTTAGGCCTACAAATAACTAGTTGTAAGCATATAAAAACTGTTTATAACTTGGTAATTTTATGTTTTCTGGTTGTGCAAATTTTGCATCACTATGCATCACGAGTACCTACATAGCTAAATTAAATTCCTGTGTTTGGAATATGTTTTGCCATTATTCAAGTTGTTTTATAAAAGTAATAAGTTTCAATAGCTAATTACAATTTTGAAGCTGGGCCTGTAATTGCCATTGATGAATCAATGATTAGATTTAAAGGAAGGTCCTCTTTAAAACAGTACCTTCCTATGAAGCCCATCGAAAGAGGGTATAAACTATGGATGATGGCTGACAAATCCGGTTATTGTCTAAAATTTGATGTGTACACAGGAAAATCAGGTGACGAAGTCGAGACTAATCTTGGTGAAAAAGTAGTAAAACGCTTAACTGAAAGTATCAAAGGGAAGCACCACACTGTCTACATTGATAATTCTTTCGTGGGCTATTACCTTCTTGAAGATTTAAAAAAAAGATGAAATCAACGCTTGTGGGACCGTCAATATAGGTAGAAAGTTTCTTCCAGAATTCAAAGAAACCAAATCTATGTCTCGAGGAGAAAGTCAATGGTTTTCAAGTACCAGTGGTGTTGCAGCGATCAAATGAATTGACAACAAAGCAGTTCATGTGCTGACTAACTGCCATGATCCTAGAGAAAGGGTTATTGTCAAAAGGAAACAAAAGAATGGAGATCGAGTGAATGTTGATTGTCCAGCAGCGATAAGTGACTATAACAAGCACATGAACTGTGTTGATCAATTCGATCAAATGAAGGCAGCGTACGAAATTGATCGTAAAAGTAAAAAATGGTGGCAAAGAATTTTCTTCTTTTTTGTAGATGCGTCCATTGTAAATGCATATGTTTTGCACAAGTGTCTGCCTGTAACACAGGTTGACCTCAAAACATTTAGAAGGAAGATAGTTCATGGCCTTGTAAGTAAAAAGATTGTGCAGGTTAATGTCAGGCTGACCGAAGAAATAAATTTCAACCGGAATAAGCCAAATGTCCCTTTGGAGGTGAGGCACTCAGGTTCAAGTCATCAACCTTCCAGAACAACAAGAAGACGTTGTGCAGCCTGCAGTACCAGAGAAAAACCTGCTCAAACAATGTGGATGTGCACCGTTTGCCAGGTTCCTTTGTGTCTGGGAAAGAATAAAACTTGTTTCTAGAAGTACCATGGACAGAAAGTATATTAGTTAAAACTTGAGGTTTAAAAATTTTATTGTTTTTCAGACTCTAAATAAATTGTATTTAAGTTATTACAATTTTGATATCTCGTTATTTGTAATAAACAAACATTTTTTTATTAATCCTCTGCATTTAAGTAATACCATTTTAATTTGGTTAGATGTAAGAATTTGCGTTGTTTCCGTAAAAATAATTAAGCCCATGGTGATACATAGTGATGCATATTTTACACCACCGAAGTATTCAGCTGGCATGGTGATGCATTTAATGCATCACCTGGTTGTTGCTATAATATGCATAGTATATAGTAAAAATGATGTTCACTGCTTATTCTTAAGGCCAACCAAACCAAAAAGTTAAGTTTTACTCATTTTTATTACTATGACATTTTCCGTGCCACATGGGGGTTGAGATGTCTTCAAAATCTGTGCCGCAAAGAGTTAAAATACTTTACCAAAACTTTATTGTATATCTGTTATTGTCTTATTAGTTATTGTTATTTGATATTGTGTTGTTATTTTATATTGCAGTTTAAAATTTTAGAATATTATTTGAACTATCCATTAAATCTTATCTTTAATACAGAAAACAATTGTTCCAATAGATTAGTATAATTATTCAAGAGCCAATCCTTGACACAGGTTTTTAAGGTTGGGTGAATTTTTAATGTAACCAGGTAAACTATTGTAAAACTTGGATCCGAAGTATATAAAAGACTTCTGCAGCAAAGAACTATTCATTCTCGGTGGCCTGATCATGCCTATCTGCCTGTTAATATATCCTTCATGTGTTGTTTGCAGATCAACAGTGACTCCTTGATTACCACTAATTTAAAAAAATAACTATAGCACTTTAAAAACATATAGATGCCGTAGTGGAAGTATTTTTAACTAAAAAAACAGTGGAAAAGCATGTTCACATCTATTTTTCGGAAAAATAAATCTGATGAATAATTTTTTAATAGTTTTAATTTCCTTTAATGTGATGGAAATGTACTGCACCAGCATGACAGACCATAGTTTAGTTAGAATGAACAAATGCATAACATATTTTTATTATTAAATCGTCATGACAAAGTTGTCTAATAAAATAAAATTTTCTAAGAAATGCAAGCAAATATGTTTTAATTGTTTTTACATGTACTTTCCACAGAAGGTTTTCAACAATGTGGAGTCCCAAATACTTCACAGCATTGCTCTGAGTAAGGGTAACATAATCACACAGATTCTGTTGATAGCTCAAACATAGTGAAGTCAATACTTATTGCCACTTAGTACAGAAATTGGTATTGTCAAATTTGGCTCATTTAGTAGTCCGCTTTCGATATACAGTAGTCGAATCTGTAACCAAATTCAAATATTACAATATTATACATTAAATTATAAATCTTAGTTTCAAGTAACAAAACAAATTTCTACAATGACATGTACAATAGACGTTTTCATTTTATCTTGTTATTACTGCAAAAAGATAAAATTGGGATTAATACTCTTTTTTTTATGGTGCTGATCTTAAATCTTTGATCGATCTTTTTCTGGCACGCTTTCTTTGAAAATTTAATTTCAAAATAGAAGAGCCATCCTATCCCCAAAAGAAAAAAAGCAACAGCTAAAAGTAATAAATCCTAAAAATATTTTGGAAATGGTTACTAATCAGTACTAAAATATTAAATTGACCAAGACCAAAGTCTGTGGCAACTTGAGAATGTATATAAGTGGTCCAAGTTGTAATTGGTCTCCAGCCAGCAATATTCTAGTTAAGTCAATCCTGTTGCCACTTAGAAGTACAGAAATTGGAATAACGACATTCGGCACACTTACTAGTCCGTTTTCATCGACATACAAGTAGCCGAATTGAATTTCAGGGATACTTTCCAGTTTGAAACCAAATTCAAATATTACAATAATACGTTAAATTATAAATCTTAATTTTAAGTAACAAAACAAACTTCTTCTACAATGGAATGTACAATAGACATCTTTTCATTTTATCTTATTAATACTGTAAAAAGGTTAAATTGGGATAGACTCTTCTTTTATGGTGTTAATCATAAATATTTGATCGATCTTTTTGTGTGTTCATATAACATTTTGTAACTTATGTAATGGTTTTCCTATAGCTTTAAAAGGCTAAATCCTCACAAAATAAGTAATATTCCTATTTCCCAGCATCAGGGAAAGGTGAAATTTTACTAATTTGTGATTTATTCTCCAGATAGGGAAACTAAAACATTAAATAATACCATTAATACCTAAGGGTTCAATCATCCCTTGGTTCTTCTTTCTCAATAGGAGTAACATTAAAGGATTTTGAAATTATTATTAGAATAATTAATAATAATAATTAATTAATAATTATTAAGAATTCTTTAATAATTAATATTATTATAGAACTAAAAGTGAACAAAATATTTAACAATACATACTGTACATAAAACATATTTTACTATGCAGTAATGTAACTAAGGAGGATTAGGAGGATTGGATCTCTTCCCAACAACTCATAAAATTAAATAACAATCATATAACAGCAATTCAACTTGCTTGCAATTCAGCAGTCAAATGTGAATGTTGAGTTTAGCTACAGTTCACCTCCCTCTTAGTGCGGAGCGTCTAGATCCAACGTGATCACTAGTGATGGGATAACTGAACGGTTTTTATAACCGACTAACCAGTCAGTTATTTTAGTCGAACGAATAACCGATTATTTTTTTAATTCCAGATTGGCCTGTTCACTTAATTGTGCTGCACCCAATTTATTTAGTGATATTATAAGTTTATTTACACATTACCAGCACACTTAAATAAGTAGACTACCGTTGTGCTACTTTTAATATACGGCAATAAATTTTCCAATTTCATATTTAATGAAAACCTTTCAATCACGAAACACCTTGACTATAACAAAAATACAATCTTTTTATGTATGTCTTATAAGAAAGTCATTCATCTGATGTTTGATATGGAAGATCTTTGATTTCAAGTGAAGTAGGTAATGTTTACAATAGAGCCTAAATAAATCAAAATTAAAACTGGTCATCAGTTATTGTTGATGTTTTATTTCATGTAGGCCTTATTAATTTTCAAATCAAATCACAAATAAGACTACATTAGAAGAAAAAATAGTAAGCTATAAATAAAATACAAAGAAAACCTTAATATAATATAAAAGTTATAATATAATAAGAATAAAATGAGTAAGTCACACATATAAAACACTTTTTATACTAAACATAATAAAGGAGGTTAATTTATCATTATTCAATTACAATTACGGGTACTTTGGGATTATACCGACCACACTAGTATGAAGAACACAAAAATAGAAATTTATAGAAACAAACATGATAGAACGAAAAAACAACTCTTCAATTACAAAATTACAAACTTACAAGCATTTCCAGGTATTGTGATCGGTATTGTTGTCGCTGTTATCTTATCTTTCTCGAGAATCCTGATTACGGCAGGCCGCGCGGCATCACGTGATTTGCACGGTACATAATTGCCTTTCCATTACAATTCAATTTATATTTCTGATTAGCCCCTCTAGAATTTGATATTTTACTGATAGGTACTATCTCGAGGGATGTTTTTCTTTCGTCGACATCAGCGCGGGGCAGCACCGAATGTGCTGCCAAAGCCCGCGCTGATGGCCGGAGGCACTCGCATTTTGGGTGGCGGAATGTGATCAAGAATAAAAACAAGTTTTTAGTGTTTTTTTAATAAAGAGTTTAGTTTGGTAAATGATTGTTTTTGTTGAATTTTTGTGTTTGGAGAAATGTAGAGGTAAAACACGGAAGTACAACAAAGCGATGCACCAGCTGAACGGGCGGCGAGACTGCAATCACGTTATCTACTAGACGCTCGACTTTGACCTCTGTCTGAGGATGGGGAGGGGTTTGCGATAAGACAATTCCTGTTTTATATTGACGAAATATTGTTCTACGCTAATCTAGTAATCAGTAGAAACGAAATGTGAAATAACGATTCATGTCTGGGTGTGGTCGGTATAATCCCAAAGTACCCAATTACGTTTGACTTCAAGAACAAACAATGGCTGGATTTGAAAATAAACACGAAAAAATTTACAATTTCAATAATGCTGTAGATGGAGCTTATATTGGTCACTGTTAAATTACATTAAAATACAAAACCAATATTTAATACATTTTATTGTGAGGCCTTTCGATATCCAAGATACCTTCATCAGACACATCACAAAATAAATACAAAAAGTAAATTTGATTATTAATAATAGTTAACATATGTGATTTAATAATAATTTGTCTTGGGTGGCGTAGTGTGTAAATATAATTAAATTATTACTGGTATTATACTATATAAATTTTGAATGTTATTTTTGTAATTTTCGTTTTAGTAATATTGAATTTTGAATTGGTCCATCTTCTTGATTTAATAGATCTTCTGTGTTTGTTTGATTTATGTAATATGACTCCCATGCATTTACACATTAAATTCAACAGAAAAGAAAAATCTGCCGTCGCACACCACTGCATCAATACCGGACATACTATATCGCAGAAAAACTTAAAACATGTTAACACTCCAAAATATTTAAATGCATGAGAGTCATATTACATAAATCAAACAAACACAGAAGATCTATTAAATCAAGAAGATGGACCAATTCAAAATTCAATATTACTAAAACGAAAATTACAAAAATAACATTCAAAATTTATATAGTATAATACCAGTAATAATTTAATTATATTTACACACTACGCCACCCAAGACAAATTATTATTAAATCACATATGTTAACTATTATTAATAATCAAATTTACTTTTTGTATTTATTTTGTGATGTGTCTGATGAAGGTATCTTGGATATCGAAAGGCCTCACAATAAAATGTATTAAATATTGGTTTTGTATTTTAATGTAATTTCAATAATACTGGTATGTTGCAAACACACTATGTTTCACGTCTTATTATATTATTAAGACCCTGCCTTTAATTAATTGATAGTAACCTCAACTCAGCTATTAGCTCAGAGGTGCCTACCCATTGTACTTTTATCTACTTTTGTGATATATTTTTGTGTTAACAAATGATTTTAATGTACTTTGGAAATAAAGATTCTTGATTCTTTGATATTTTCAATGGAACCTTAAAAGAACATAACAATTAACGGGAAAATGAAAAATTAACGCACTATATTTACATCAAGTAACAAAGACTAATTCAAACATATAAAACACACAAATAAATTAAAACTATCTTAAACAAAATGGTTACAAGCAGTTTAGAATAAATGTTTAAAAATATTTCATTCACATTTAAAAATATTTTATCAACCACTTTATCATCCATGTCACCGTCAATTACGCAATGAACGGTACTTTGGGATTATACCGACCACACCAGTATGAAGAACACGAAAATATAAATTTATAGAAATAAACATGATAGAATGAAAAAACAACTCTTTAATTACAAAATTATAAACTTACAAGCATTTCCAGGTATTGTGATCGGTATTGTGTAATCGCTGTTATCTTATCTTTCTCGAGAATCCCGATTACGGCAGGCCGTGCGGCATCACATGATTTACACGGTACATAATTGCCTTTCCATTACAATTCAATTTATATTTCTGATCAGCCCCTCTAGAATTTGATATTTTACTGATAGGTACTATCTCGAGGGATGTTTTTCTTTCATTGACTATATTGCCCGTGCTGCGTTCCTGTCTCAAAAGGAATGGTTCTTTTCCCATTCCAAGGGAAAATTATAGTGTTCAAAAATTATAGTGATCAAAAATTTCAAACCAACCCCGAACCGGCTAATAAAGTTCTAAACTCATAGTATTAATTCTGTTTATTCATTTTAGATATATAATTTTGAAATGTAATATTAATATATAATATCTAATAGACTACAATATAATTACCTTCTAAATGACAATATTGTAATTTATTTTAATTACGAATCACCAAAGTTAACAGAAAGGTAATTGCTAAATCACGAGACTCGCATAACTAAAATAACTGATTAAAATAAACGACTAATTCAAGTAGGCCTACAGACTACGTTTGTACAATCAGTTAACTTAGGCTACTGAGAATTAGTCTGTAGAAAATTTAGTCTTAAGACTAATTTTAATTAACCAATACGAATAAATAACTACTTCAAGTATGGACTAAGTATACACTATTAATTAACTTATTGAAAATTAGTCTATACAAAATTTAGTCTTAAGACTAATTCAAAATAACCGATGAGAATAAATTACTTCCAATATAGACTAAGTCTGCACAATCAGTTACGTTAACTTATAGAAAAATCTTTAAAAAAAAAGAAAAATCTAAAGACTAATTTAACTTAACTGGTTGCAGTAAAAATAACTGACTAATCAGTTAAATTAAAATAACTGAACTAACCAGTTATTTTCATTCATTTATTACCACCACTAGTGATCAGACTTTACTCAGGCATTCAGTAATGTCAATGAACTCCTAAAGATCATAATTTTGAACAGCTAATTTGCAATAGTCTTAACATCATTCTTTACTGTTGTTGATGGTAGTTGTGTATTAGTGGTTTTTATTAATAATGAGTGCCGACAGTTAGTAGTAATAAAAAATATAGGGTACAATAATAGTATGAACAGCTATATACCTCCATATTCTCCGTCTCGGCGGAGCTAAGGGCCGGCCCTCCGACATGTCCGGTCAAGCCCCGTACACAGAAGGAAATGAAATCAGAAGTACGCTAATTAGTGATGCGCGATTACGAGATGTTACAATCGAAACGTTTCGATTGTTTGGACCTCTCGAGACATTTCGATTGTGATTCCCTTAACGAGAGGTTCTTACCGAGAGGTTTTTGCCGAGATGTTCCTAGCGGTTGTTTCATTGCGACACGACAGCTCTTCTCGTACCGGGCAATCGAAGTGTTTGACGAAATGTTGAAAACGAAATGTTTGATTCCATGATCCATAACTTTGTTTTTACGATACACCATAAACGCTTGACGAGAGGTTTCTAGCGATTGTTTCGTGTACGATCTATTCTATTCTTTTACCAATCGAAATTCTAAGTGAGATATGTTTGCCGATCGACAGAAGGATTTAACTGAAATATAAATTAATTTAGTTACTTTTTTTTACTGACTTGACTTCCGAGTTGTTTTAATGAATTACGAGTACTATATTAGCAGCTACATTTAACATTATACTACATTAAACGCTTATTCACGTTACAATAATGACGTATGCACAGTAAAACATTCAAAAAATAACATGGTACAAAATAAAAACATTTAATATTTTAAAATAATAACAAAGGAAAGCTATTTATTACAATTTAAGATAATATACTCAATCTTAATGCTTGAAGAATTATAATTTACATTTTGTCTAGACACTATAAAGTAAACTACTGGAATTAATGGAGAGGAGAGTGGTGCAAACCAATATAATATGGAACGGAAGTATGAAAAACAGGTTGAGGCAGGCTCGTGAAAAGTAAACAATAACAAATTGGCTTAACGAATGCAACAATCGAGAGAAACCTTTCGATTGTAAAGACCTCTCGCTAAGCAATCGAAACAATCGTTAAGCAGGACCTCTCGAGAAGGAACATTTCGATTGTATTAACCTCTCGCAATCGCGCATCACTAACGCTAATAATTTACATTAATACAAATCACAGGGTAAACTGCAGCAAAGAACACTAGTTACTTCATCAAAGTTCGACCGGGAAAATGACTCGCCACTATAACCTAACCTCTTATTAAGCCTAACTGAAAACAAGACAAAATCCAATAATAAATCTAAATAAACTCACAGTTTATCTCTCATTAACAGTTTGACTGTGAAGTTAAAAGTTAAAGCAATGAATTACAATACTTATCAACAAAAACGAAACTAAATTATCAATATGTAATTCACTTTACACGTTGAGTTAGTTCCTTTTCTTCCTGGCCTTCTCCGTTCTTTGCTTCCACTGTGTAGGTATTTTTTTTTTGCCTGAAGGCAGGCTTTGGGTATTTCCCACAAAGCCTCAATGTACATTGCTATTTTATTTATTGAAATTACCATATTTTTATTTAATAAAAAAAAGATATAATGAACACAATCACTTGGCATGATTTATGATTATGATATCATGATTTATTTCTTAGGATTAATTCATTCATTTTTTGGTTTTTCTTCCGTATATTCTATTAAGATAGTATACCATAATTTGTAGATTAGTTTATATGTTTTTTTCTCTCTCTTTTTTAAGCCTCAGCTACAGCTATGTAGGCTTCGATGTTCACTGGTTAATCTTGTGTTTTTTTTATACATGATTGGCCCTCCCCGGGATTTGAACCCGTGATCTCTCAGTTAGAGAGCCGAGAATATAACCATTAGTCTACGGAGGAGGACTAGTTTATATGTTATTATAGCACATGAAGTTTTTATTATTGGAGTAATAATATACACTAATGATTAGTGATTTATGTATTTCTAGTTTGTGTATTATATTTTTAATAATTTACAAAGTCAGACTTCAGAACTATGTCTAAATATGATTTGTTTTAATCTATAATTTAATTTACATGTCTAATTTTGGATCACTTAAGTTGAATTGATCTAAAATGTGCTGTACAAGTTTAAGTTCTTTTAATATTTTTATCTGGTGGTAATGTTTTTTTTTTTTTTTTTTTTTTTTTTTTTTTTTTTTTTTTTTTTTTTTTTTTTTGTACCTGTACTTCTGTTTTGATTTGGTTTTAGATTATGTATTTTTGGGCCAACACTTGTTTTTGTGGCACCGGTACCAAGCATACACGATGTTAACAGTTCATCCATCTGTTTTTTTTGTGTACCTGTTAATTGAGAAATAGTTTGCATTTTCGATCTTATTTCCCCCATTTTCTTATGTAATAAATATTGTAAATGTTCTTTATTCTGTACAGTAAATTGTGGCCGGACCTCTAATTCTGACACAGAAGATGTTTGACGACTGTTGTGTGTTAGGTTTTGCGCAGAAGCTACAATATTAGTAGGCTTATTATTTTTAGTTTTTATATTGAGGTGTATATATGTATTATTTTTATTTAAATTGTGAGAGTGAGTCCTATGTGGGCCAACTGAGTTGGATGAAATATTCTTTACACTAAGGTTACTTTCACTACCTTGGCTATTTTGGTCTGGGTAGTATTCATCGCTTAGAGTTGAAAACCTGTTGTTTGTTTCTAGGTTCTTATATGAAGAAAGTTCCGGGAAGTTTGAATCATATGTGCCATTTCTGGTAGCTTTTGAATAAGAATAGTAATTTAGATTGCGACCTTTGTTTTTTTTTATAGAACATATGGAAATATTTACTGGCTGTAAAATAACCTTCCTTCATGTTACTCATCCTGTCCTTTATATTTCTTTGGCGGGTATATTCTGGGCATGTTCTAGAGTTACTATTATGTGTTCCTGAACAATGAATACATTTTGCTGGCATATTACATTCATCCGAGTGATAGGCTTCCCCACAGATCCTGCATAACCTATTGTTGTTACAAGGGGTACTTACAACATGGCCATATGTAAAGCATCGAAAGCATTGTTTTACAGGTATTATAAATGTATCTACTTTGATTCTAACATAATTTAATTTAACATATTCAGGTAGACTATCTGAATCGAATGTTAGTTTTACGAGTTGTGTGATGTGAGTTCATTATTCACTCGCCTTTTAATTCTTTGGGCTTGAATTATTCTACATGGGCTTTCAGTATCTGAGAGAATGTTTTCATCAGACATTCACGTTCTACAAAAATTACACCTACAGAGTAAATTTTTACAGAGGGTACAAATACATTATACTGTGACAGATATTGGGAATCGACTAGATTATTTGCTGCCTCGTATGTTTTACATTTAACTGATAGATTTTTACCAGCCCGATCAATGTCTGAGTAATGTGTCTTAATTATTTTACCTATACAAAAAAGGTTTATTTTACGTTTCTGTTTGTCCTGTATTATAATTTCAAAGGGACCTTTGTTATCATGTTTGTAGTACCTTTTAATAAACATTATTTTTATATCATGTGTATTTTGATATTCCTTGCAATTCTTATTAGGTTGTATGTGGTCTGTATCTCGTTTTAGTTTATTTTCATTTATTTCAGTATTAGTGTTATTACTATAATTATGCTCTAAAAATGGTTTCTACGGCTTTTTGAGTTTCTATTTCATAATCTGCCACAAGGGCATCGACGGCCAGGCCCTCCTACATGTCGGGCCCGGCCAGAACAGGTTAGTGTTGAAGACTACTTACTGGGTATTTGTGTTATAAAATGAAATAAAATTATAATGAAAAGAAACAGTAATTATTTTGTTACTTTAGGGTAGAAACAGAGTCAGGAAGATTTTTACATCTTACCTTACCCACACAAATAGTGTATATAAAACACAAATAGTATTAATACAAAGTTTTATCACGGGGAAATTGCAACCACAATGTAACGGCACTCGAAGACGAATGTCTCTGTGTAGGTAGAACAATGACCTCGTAACATCAAACTTCAGAAAAAAATATTCGACTTCAACAATTAAGCCAGAAAATTTTGTACTATATGAATGTACGTTATTGCTCCTGCGGAAATGATTGATTGTGATTTTACCAAAGTGTATAATTTGTTATACCAGTTGTTTATCTATGAAAGCCTCG
Source organism: Homalodisca vitripennis (assembly GCF_021130785.1). Taxonomy (NCBI): domain Eukaryota; kingdom Metazoa; phylum Arthropoda; class Insecta; order Hemiptera; family Cicadellidae; genus Homalodisca; species Homalodisca vitripennis. The sequence continues at coordinate 143,537,118 of NC_060209.1, read as the reverse complement.
AATATCTTATATCACAATACTCAGCATATATATATATATATATATATATATATATATATATATATATATATATATATATATATATATATATATATATATATATATATATGTGTGTGTGTGGTACTGATAAATAAGGTGCTAAAAACCTTTTCGAAAGACTCCCCGCAAGCCATTTTCGAACAGGGAAACACTTACCAAAAAAAATTCTAGTTTTAAGTATAAAATACAACCTTTAGAATGGTTTCACGTTTGCCCTTGCCCAGACTCACTCAGTTTATTTCTTTCTCGCTTATTACCGTAATTAATAATATTTGACAAAACATCATGTTAACAGATGAAATAATGAATTTAGACTTTGTACATAATTTGTAATTTGGAAACACATGCGATGAATCAGTGAGAACGAACAAAACACATTTCAAGAGAGGCCATTTTACAATTTTAGTTGTGAAAGAATGGGTATGATGCTGAAGGAAACAGCATAATATATAGTAAATGCTTGTTATACATTTGGATAAATAAATGAAACATTATTCCACATCCTCGTATACTATATATTCTCGCGATTTTTAAAATATCAATATTAAGAAAAAAATGATTGAATAGTAATTCAAATATTTTATATCGTTTTATGATTAATTTTGACGACTTTTATTACATGTTAAGAGAAAAAATACTGTCTAAGATGTAATTATTTTTTAACAACATTTTATTTATTCACAATCTGTTCAATTTTTGAAGAACAATAAGTAAATATTATATACAGAAACAAAATTAACAATTAAAATTGAGTTAAATATTAACCATTGTTAACACTAACATAATTAATTCAAGAACCTAATAGGTAGATCCAGTATAGCAGTTCGGTGGAGTCTGTACACCTTTTTAGAATTATCAAGTAGATTTACCGCAAGGTGGTTTGGATGATCTTCTAATCTTGAAAGATAAATGCGACTGAGTTTGGTTATTTCTTCTATGATTGTTGGGATGTTCAAATCTTCATGTAACGTTTTATTGGATACATACCATGGCGCTTTTGCGATTTTTCTTAATAATTTTGATTGTAATGATTTTGGTTGAATTATCTTCAGATTTGAGTTGCTTGCTGTGCCCCATAACTGCACAGCGTATGTCCATAAATGTTTTAGGATAGTTTTATATAATAGTATCTTGTTCTTCAAACTGCGTTTTGATTTGGATCCGAGTAGCCAATTCATTTTATTTGTTTTTAAATTTAACTGTTGTCTCTTTGTCCAAATGTGGGATTCCTATGTAAGTCTTTTGTCTAAGCGCATGCCCAGATAATTTACTTCAGTTGCTTGGGGTAAATGAACGTCATTTAATGTAACTGGAGGACATGAATTATGATTTAACGTAAACGTTATGTGAGCTGATTTATTTTCGTTAACTTTGATTCTCCATGTCTTAAACCAATTAGAAATTACATCTAAGCTCTGTTGTAAGTAATGTGATGCTCAAACATAATTTTTATGGACTGACAAAATTGCAGTATCATCTGCGAAAGTTGCAATTGTTCATTTTCTGGGAGGTCAGCGGTATATAGTAAGTATAAAAAAGACCAAGTACACTTCCTTGAGGAATTCCGGATTCTATTGAATGTAGCTGAGTAAGAACATCATGGTATTTGATTTGAAAAGATCGGTTTGATAGATTCGATTTTAGTATTGAAAAAACGGAGTGAGGCTAAAACTTCTTAATTTTGTATAATAGACCAGTATATCACACCTTATCAAACGCTTGATTGACATATAAAAAGGTAGCCGAACAATAACTTTTATTTTCTAAGCACTCCCGTATCATTTCAACTATTCTATGGACTTGTTGTATTGTGCCATATTTTCGCTTAAACCCAAATTAATGAGCAGGCACTACAGAATCTTCATCGATTAATAATTTTAGTCTTCACAGAAGAAGCTTTTCAAACAGTTTTGAAATAATAGGTAAGAGGCTTATTGGTCTGTATGAGGTCAGCTGGGTGAGGGGCTTCCCTGGTCTTCGGATGACAATTAGCTAGGCTCTTTTAAATTGACTCGTATGTTCTAGTTTCAGTATGGCGTCAAATAAGAATGTTAAGAATATAAAAGCATTTCTTAAAAGTTGTTTCAGTATTTTTCCAGTAATATAGTCGTAGCCAGGAGACTTATGAGGATTGAAATTGTGAGTTACAACTGAGCGAACTTCAGATGGTTTGAATTTTCGTAACGGGAAATCAAGTTGAAGTGGAGAATCTAAATTAATAATCTTGTATTTCCTCTTCGTTGTTTACAAAGGCACCATTTGGTTTGAAAACATTGGTGCAATATTCTGCAAATGCCTCAGATTTTTCAATATTACTTTTCGCCCAATTTTCATCAGGTTTTAAAATAGGGGAAATGGATATCTTAGGCTGCTTAATTCTTTTAGTTACTTTCCACAACGAATAGTTTGCAGCTTCGGTTGCTGAGAGAGACTGAGTATACTCTTCAAACCACTGGTTTTTAATATTAAACAATAATCTTTTCAGATGTTGAGCTGCCCTGTTGAAGTTTGCCTTATCATTTGGATTTTGACTGTTTTGCCATATTCTTCTTAATCGCCTTTTCTCAGCGATCTTTTGTCTTATCAACTTTTGAAGAACGTTGTAAGGGTGTGGTTACTTTTGTAGAACATTGCAAACAATCAATAAAGTAGTCTGTTGCATTTTTTAAATCCTCAACACTTTTAAACGAAATGTTCAAATTCAAATTTTCATTTAATGAATCACGAAATCGAACCCAGTTAGTAAATTTGTTATGTAACATTTGACTTGACTTTTTTTAATTGAATGGGTATATGTTCTAGTTTCAGTATGGCGTTAAATAAGAATGTTAAGAATATAAAAGCTTTTCTTGAAAGTTGTTTCAGTATTTTTCCAGTAATATAGTCGTAGCCAGGAGACTTATGAGGATTGAAATTGTGAGTTACAACTGTGCTTAAATTAAGTATAATTGGCGAATGGCCAGAAGATAGATCAAGGCATGATTTGATATCTGTGTAGTTGTTTTAATACCTTTTGTAACAAAAAAATCTAACAAATCTGGAATTTTTCTCACATCAGATGGCCAGTATTTAGGTTCACCCGTAGAAAGACAATTGTAACGATTATTATTTAGAACCCTCAATAGTTGTCCTCTAGGAGTGGCCAAACGAGAACCCCATTCTGGGTGTTTCGCGTTGTAATCAACTCCTGCTATAAATATATTTCCTAATGTAATGAAATCTGTTCAAATTGTTGTTTGGTTATAACATGTCTGGGAAGACAATAAATTGCTGAAAATGTAATAGGGCCTAACCAATCTTCAAGAACAATGCTGGAAGCTTGAAGGTGGTTCCCTCGAAAGCTGGGAAGTTCATAATGTTTAATTGTGTCTTTCACTAAAATGGCACTACCCCCATGACCATATTGTCAGGATGATTGGTATAGTATAATGTGTAGTTCGGAATTTTAAAATAACTTCTGTCTGTAAAATGAGTTTCTGAAATAAGTAAGACGTCTAAGTTAAGTTGGGTGATGAATAACCGGACTTCTTGACTATACTGAGTGAAACCGTTGGCATTCCATAAAGCGATTTTGAGAAGAATATTCATTTTAGACCAGAAACAATAGTAGTCAGCAGATTAAGTAACGTACTAATCTGTTCTGCTTGTTTAGATCAAATATTTTCAAATCGTTCAAAAATTTTTTAATTATGTTAGACAAACTTTCAGATTTATCTATGTCTCCGTTAGATTCTTGTTCCCTAGGAGGAAAACTGTAATTTCTGTGATTATTCTGTACAGATTGAGCGAAAGTTATCCCTTCAGTAACCAAACTATTTTGAGAGGACTGGTTTTCTTTAACATTAGTTGGGTTGTTTCGCCTAGAATAATCCTGGTTGGTTTCAAAAGTCTTCTTTCTAAGTGGAGGAAACAGTTTGTTTTGTATTTCTTTATATACAGGACAACCTTTATAGTTAGCCGGATGCTCACCAGAGCACAAAACGCAAGAAGGGGGTACTGCCTTTTCACTCCTGGCAAAAATATGGGAGGTGGCCTAGAATCTTTTATTAGGTTGTTAGTGATAATATCTTCATCCATAGAATTTTTTTTCGTTAGAGGATGCCAATTCATAGCTATTATTGAGTCGAATAGTGCCATCATTTATTTGTCCAGTAGCTTTACGCATTGGCGCTTGAGTCCTTGGTCTGGCGAAGAAATAATATTTCTTTTAATGTTTCTTGACTTAACTGTTTGCCAATTATCTAATTCGTTATCAGAAATGTAACCATCCAATGATTTGTCCTGACTTAATTTCAATACGTTAGAATTCTTCCTAAATGAGGAAATGTAATTATGATCATGTTCGTGAGCGTTCTGTTCCATAATGGAAGAAAGATAAACAAACAAGTCCTTAACCTAAAAAATTAATCGGAATATATCAAACCAAGGAATGTTCATAATTGAAACTAAACTAACGCACTGACTTTACATGATTAATACAACCCGTTTTAACATATCAAAATACAAATATACACAACATAAAAAAATCAAACAAGTAATTAAATGATTTCCCAGAGAAAAATGAACGTGTATGTGTTACTACTCTCGCAACAATCAAGATGTAATTCTGTAAAACAATTGTTGTTCTGTGTGTGTTATTGTGGGGAGGGTAAAAGTCGTCATTGGTATTCGATATTAGTTTTTATTAACTATCAATGGTTTTAATTCGTACTGTCGATATGAGAAGAGCTGATTCGCTATACCGATGATCTGATTCTGCGATTTCCTTGATGTTACAATCTTTACACTTGATTTTGACGTTTGGACTTATTACTGTATTTTTATTGTGCTAGCTAGGAATTTTGTGTAAGAATTTTCCTTGCCTTTTCAGGAATAATTCCACTGTCCTATATAAAAATCGTAAACTTTAGATAGAATTAAATTATAATAATGTGTTGCGATACATCCTTAATAATACCCTGTCTCCATTTTGAAAGGTTTATTGTGAAACGGCTAGCAGCCTTAAGTTTTATACTTACGCCTTACATCTGTTTTGGTCATATGCAGATTAAGACATAATTCACTATCCTCGTCAGCTTTTAATTGGATATAATATTCTTTGTAACAAAAAACTGTACATTACGTAATTATTCCATATTATTTTAAAGTCATAGCAAAATTTACCTGTGGCGTAGTGCTGCCTTTCTATCCAGCTATCGTAATGTCAAAACTCATTAATACTTTACTTTGCTAGTACAAGGAAATGAGATAAATTTATGTATGATAATTAAGTTACTGCGTTCAAGATAATAGTAATTTTTATATACGCAGTTTTAGTAAAGTTTTAAATAGTTAATAATAATTAGAAAAGTAATTAATTAAATATGGGTTTTTAAAATTTACATGATATATTAAATTGGAGAGGGATAAAGCACTAAAAATGAATATATATTGTTATATAATATATAAGATAACTTGTAATTTTATAAACTAAAATTGTAGGCATGTACAGCAACAGCAGCATAACATCGTACTATTCATTAATATGGCCCAGTCTTAATCAATCAATCAGAATACTTTATTCGTATACATCAAGTACAGAATAGGCGTCAGGAGTATGAATAGCAAAATTGAAGTTACAAGTAACATTTATTTTGTTTTACAGTGTAATATTAATGATTAATGAAGTTTTGAGTGTGGTGGTGGTCAACTGTGCGGGACGGGTTGTCACTGGAACATGGCTGAAGATCTCCAATTGATAAATTCTTCAACTGAGTCGAATGGTCTCTTTGTAAGCCAAGCTGAAAGACGCTGCCATGTGCTGCTTACATTAATTGTCTCTTCACTCCCATGTAGGATGGCTTTTCTTCAAAGAGTGAAAGATGGTGTACCGGTAGGGAGAAATTTATAGCCTGTCGAGTGTTTCAGTTGTGCCTTTCTATGCCTCGTTCAAGTTGCAGTATGCAGGCGTAGGTTGTTACAGCTAGGATGTACATGCTGGCTACTGTTAAGATTTTCAGTTCACGGAATTTAGGTCTGCAACATTCTTTTTGGTCAATCTCTGTTAGTATACGTATTGCTTTTTTCTGGTGGATAAGGACACGCTGTAAATTGGTTGTTGATGAATTTCCCCAAACTACCAGGCCATAACGAAGATGTGATACGAAGAGTGAGTGGTAAGCAATCTTGGCTGTGTTAGTGCCACTTACAGTTTTAATTCTTTTAACGACATAGAGACTGCTACTCAATTTACTACAAAGACTGTCAATATGAGGGGTCCATGTCAGGTTCTGGTCGTATATTACACCTAGATACTTGGCTTCTTCTGGAGCTTTGATATCCGGGATCCTGTTTACTGCATTATTTCTTCTACCAAACACCAGTTGTTGTGTCTTCTCTTCATTAACTACCAGGCTTCATTAACTGTGGTGGCAATATTGTATTGCCATGTTAATGGAGACAAAAGGAATTAATTTAAAGGGCTCCAGGGTTTATTTCTCTAAGGAGGAGTACGGTGTCATCATCATACATAAGATACTTGCTGTAGTCTTCTATGTAGTGTGGGAAATCATTTGTGAATAAGATAAAAAGATGGGGCCCAGTACTGAACCTTGTGGAACACCACCCCTTACTACTGGCAGTGGCCTTGATCTCACTGTTTGTGTAACCCTTCTTTCAGTATATTTAAGTTCAACCATCTGGCTTCTTCAAGTTAAATAGCTATTGAACCATTCTGCAGATTTCCCACCCATTCCAATTCCTCTCAGCTTGCTTCATAATTGGGCGTGATCCAAACAGTCAAATGCTTTACTAAAATCAAGAAGAATTGCAGTTGTTGTGTTTCCTTTCTCTACGTTGTCTATTACATACTCGGTTAATGCTACTATGGCAGATGTGGTTGATTTCCCACGTACAAAACCTTGCTGATGTGGTGTAAGCAACTGATTGGTTGATGGGTGTTGTAGTAGTCTGTTAAGTACTATCTTTTCAAAAACTTTGGAAAATATGGGAATTAGTGAGATAGGTTGATAATTATTTCTGTCCAAATGGTTTCCTTTTTTAATTTAGGATAGACCTTAGCAATTTTCAGCTCACTTGGAAAAACTCCCTGATGGAATGAGCGGTTGATGATGTATGTTACTGGTCTAACAAGTTCTTCTTTACATTTTTTTCAAGAGATTAGCAGATACACCATCTATTCCAGCTGATGTTTGTTTTTAGGGCATTAATTACTTGACTCAACTCCTGCTCGTTTGTTCGCCGAAGAGACATTTGGGATATCTGATCTTGAGCTTCTGTATTTTCAGTTGGCTGATAGTGGCACTGAGGATTTTTTGAAGGGTTTCATTGCCTATATTAGTTAAGAACTCATTAAGATGATGAGCAACTTTTTGAGGATCATTGGTTTTGTGAAATTTCTCAAAAATAGAACTTGGTTCTGTGTTTCTGGGGCAGAGGTATTTATTTTGCAGAGCTGTGCTGTGTGGTCGCTTAGTCCAGCACTGAGAATTTCAACCTGGATATCATCTTTCTCTAGATTTGTACAAACACAGCCAATTGAGCTTATTGTTGTGGGTGTTATTCTGGTTGGTGGAATAGGGAGTCGTGTCATATTGTGGCTCAGTAGGACTTCACTTAGTTTAGTCATTTCTCGGTTTGGCTCCAGACAGTCAATGTTGATGTCGCCTATGAGAATAACCGGATTTTTCCATGTTTGTGTTTCCTCCAGGGTTTCTGAGACGATGTCCAAGGATTCATCTAGGTTTCCTTGAGTTCTGTAGATGCCAATCTTATATAAGCCATGAGTAGAATAAATACACTGGAAACGTGCCTAAGGGTTGACATGAGAATTTGTTATTAACTAGTTTTTTCTCAAGGTAATTCTGCTAGAGAAACATTACTGTTTTAAAACATCATGGCAGAAGAGAATATTCATAAGTTATATATGAAGAACTTATGTATCAGAAAATGTATTTTATGACTAATTTATCCCTTCAACTCCAATGATACATTGATGCGTACTTATAACATAAATGGTGTTCTACGTTCTTAAACTCTGAGTGGAAACTTTGTTAGAGCGGTAAATTTAATCGAAACTAACAAGGGGTACAGCAGAAACTATAACAATACTGTTTCGGCCACTCATGTGCAACCATCGACTAATTATCATAATTTATGACTAAATGGGTTGCTGTCAAATAATATGATGCAACAAAACTCAGACCGAATAGTTAAATCCATTGCTTTAAATACCAGTCGAAGTTATATGTAGTGGTTTACTATAAATAATGTCTATTCTATCACCTCCGTGAAAAATTGGGTAGATCTATTGGCTACACCCAATGAAGAATCGTACTTGAATTTAACCGACTTGATAGCCTGCACTTGATTGATATCGATACATCAACGGGATAATATGCTGAAACAGTAGTTTTACTGAATTGTGTTAGGTTTGCAATACATAAGTGTTCAAAACCTTTGCATAATTAATATTAATATTAAATTAATAAATGATTGAAAACAGTAATTGGACATCTTAAGGCCGCCATACACGTACCGGCAAGCCGGAAAGTCCTGCCTGAAGAGTCCGCCGGAGACCGGCGGCCTGTTGGACTGATCACACCATACACGTTCAGTTGAATCCAGTCCGGAGAGTGGTATTTTATATGTAGTGCGTTACTTGTAATGCGTGTTATGCAGTTGAAATGTCCTCCAGTTATGAAGATACGAATGCCATTTTGGCTTTATTGGTAGTCTTAAATGGTAACAGGAAACGGCGAATAAACGCAAGTTGTGGTGTAAACAGTGCCTGTCTTGGTACATATATCTCGTCTCGAGAAGAACCGGACCTCGAAGAATCCCTCACCTTCTTTAGTTCTTTTCTGTAGATGCTCCTCAAATTGTTAATTAGTTTACAAACAGTAGATTTTGTACAGTTGGAATCTATCTGTTTTCACACTACAAGCCATACGTAATCCGCTTTTCTCTTCGTACTATCATGATACTCCGATGATTTTATTTTCCTTAAACACGGTTCACTTTCATAAAAATTAATAAATTCCTCGAGACAATGTCTGAACAGCCCACAAGAACTGTGTAAACTAGCTGGCTCGCAGTCAGGTGGCCGGAAATCCCCACACACGCACCGGCTCGCTTGAATTGTCTTCCGGCCGGCCGGATGGCCGAATAGATTTTCATTCGATCACCGCATCGGCCGCCTGAACAGCCTAAACTGACAGGCCAGCAGGAGCCCATACACGTTCCGTCCGCCGGTCTCCGCGCGCCGGTCTCCGGCGAACTGTTCAGGCAGAACTGTTCGGCTTGCCGGTACGTTATGGCGGCCTTTACTGTATTATAGTTTATTTCCAATGAATGAAAATGATACAAAAACTATAATGTAACAATATGTTTACTTAGAGAGGTCTAAAAATTACGTAAGTACTTGCAGGGAAGTACTTACGTAATTGTGAGTTGTGACGATCAGGTTATTGCGTAATTGTGACTTGTGACTGTAATTGTGACTGTGTAACTTACGTAATTGTGAGTTGTGACGATCAGGTTATTGCTTGTGCGTATTGTTCTTTGAATTGTGCAATTACGGCGAATGTTCCAGTACCTTTTTATAAGTACTTGTAAGGGAAAAAGTTGATTATAGTTATTAAATATTATTAAAAAAAAACAGTATTCTAAACTTAGGACATAATCGCATTGAAAGCAGTAGTAATCGTATAATGAAATACCGAGAAATGCTATAATCGACAGTAAAACAATCGGTCAAAATAGATATCGATTAATATACATATTCATCTTCTCCCAACCTAAGCTGTTTTTGCTACAAAATCACGATCATATGGTAGGTGTCAAGTCATTGTATTTTCTTATCTAGCATTGACATTACAGGCCAACAGCCTAGAAAGTAAAAAAAAACATATTTGACGATCTTGTCGTTGTCATTGTGAGTTGTGACGATCAGGTTATTGCTTGTGCGTATTGTTCTTTGAATTGTGCAATTACGGCGAATGTTCCAGTACCTTTTTATAAATTGTATATTCGTTGTGCGATAAACTTTATTAGATAAGCGTTAAACTTAATTTGTTATTAGAAGTCGGCATATCAAATGATTATAAGAAAATAATCAACAATGGGAAGTCAAACAGCAGTCTTGACAATCTGTTTATTTTTAATCATTAATGTAACGTATATAACATCGACAACTTTAAGTGGTACTTCAGACGTTTCTGTAAACGGAAACATCAAAATCTACGAAGCCGAGGTTAGCTCTTCTAATGATCATCACACATTAAGAAAACGAGATGTTGGAAAAGAGTTTCACAAAAGCAACATTACAACTAAAGTAAGTCATAAAATTGGATTTAAAATACAGAAGACTAAATACCTAAGCATTATTAGACTAGCCTTATTTAAACCTGGAACTAGAAATGGGCTAAATCAGTAGTAGTACCTGTAACCGTTATTCGCGATACTGAGTACAAATACTAGTTACAATAATACTGGTTTTAAAGATACTGGAGTACCGAATACCCCTCTCTGATAGGTAGGAGATTGTAAATCAGTACTTCTGTACTTGTAACGCTTTAAATACTGGATACTTGTAATCAGTATTTCGTACTAGTAACGATTTAAATACTGGAGACCTGAAACCAGTATTTCCGTACTTGTAACGCTTTAAATACTGGATACTTGAAATCGGTATTTCTGTACTAGTAACGGTTTAAATATTAGATAGGTACTCTAAATCAGTATTTCAGTAGGTGTAACGCTTTAAATACTGGATACTTGAAATCAGTATTTCCGTACTGGTAACGGTTTAACCCTTTAAGGAGTATGGATGTCATATGACGTCTTCTTTTGATAGGCTGAAATGAGTAATGGATGAAATCCTATAAATTACGTAAAAGGCGTAAAAAATAAAAAAAACCTTGGTATTTATTTACAATACCGTGACCATGGAAAATGGACTTTTTTTCATGGGTTGGGCATTTATAGCCTAGTATTATTATCACAGGTGCATATAAACTGGGGGGAAAGAAATATTATTGTATTATATTGATGCCTTTCGGGCATTATTGCGTTAAGGAGCAGGGGCATCACGTGATCTGGGATTTGACTTTTGCAAGCTCGAGTTAATTTTTTTTCGGTAATTCTAAGCAATATATGGGTCAACCTCGATTTTTCTCATATTACAATATAATGTTCCAATAGTCAATTAGAAAAGGAAATGACTAGAATTTCTTGCCGGAAAGCAGTTATAGGGAGCAGGCAACTCATATTACAATATAATGTTCCAATAGTCAATTAGAAAAGGAAATGACTAGAATTTCTTGCTGGAAAGCAGTTATAGGGAGCAGGCAACCGCGAGAATTACCTATTAGTGATCAGGGGCACTGACGTGATCTGGGCTTCAAATTTGGAACTACTCGAGTTAATTTTTTTTTTCTAAAAGAGCAAGCAGCGCGAAGCGCTGCGCAGCGGGCAAGCATCGTGCGTGATCTTCGTATATACTGAATTGATTCAGGCCAAAGGAATGACACAGATTCCTTTACCAGATTTTTACGGAGATTTTGTATTGGGCGGATTATATTGGTTTACTTTGCTTTCCAGCATGTAATTATGTGTTTAAAACTGTTTTACATACATTACCTACATTATATTGTAATATGTAATAACAATTTATCAGAAATTTTTAATAAAAAAAAGGATCACGCACGATGCCTGCCCGCTGCGCAGCGCTTCGCGCTGCTTGCTCTTTTAGAAAAAAAATTAACTCGAGTAGTTCCAAATTTGAAGCCCAGATCACGTTTCCTAATAGGGTTGCATTTATAGCCTAGTATTATTATCACAGGTGCATATAAACTGGGGGGAAAGAATATTATTGTATTATATTGATGCCTTTCGGGCATTATTGCGTTAAGGAGCAGGGGCATCACGTGATCTGGGATTTGACTTTTGCAAGCTCGAGTTAATTTTTTTTCTAAAAGAGCAAGCAGTGCGCAGCGGGCAGGCATCGTTGACAGGATTAACGTACTAGTCACTATTATTTCAGTAACTTATCACTTACCTTAATGTTCAAGTGGGTACAGTTTTGCAGCCGCAACCCAGAAATGGTGGATCCGCTCATTGAGGTTTTGGTATTTCGCCTTAAAAAGGTATTCACCACAACGCCTAGTCCGGATATAAGCCCTGTGGTTTACATAAAATTGCAAAACTCCATACTCGTCTTTACGAATTGCTTCCACGTAAGATAACAAACATCCAACACAAAGGTGTGCCATTACCACTACTGAACTAGGAGGTTAAGAATAGACACGGAGGAACAAAATAGTTCAAAATGGCGTCCCTTCTTTATTTGAGAGAGCCGCGGAGTTATACGAAACTGTCCAATAATTAGGTTAAGAATAGACACGGAGGAACAAAATAGTTCAAAATGGCATCCCTTCTTTAATTTAGAGAGCCGCGGAGTAATACCAAATTGTCAAATATGGATAGTGTTGCCAGAGGTACTGTCAAAAACAGAGTTTTCAGAGAATTTCAAAAAATCGTAACTCCTTAGATTTTTGTTGCCTACAAATTTTTTGTTCACTATTGTTTTCAGGAAAAATTGTACTTTTCAGGAAAAAAAATGAACATACCTTTCCATGGTCACGGTATTGTAAATTGATACCAAAACCTTCTCTTAAAATTTTTATATTTATATTTTAAAGCTTAATAAAAAAGGACTACATATTCTTCAAGTTAATATTTCAATACTTTTTCAAAATTAAATGTCTTATTTCTTAACTACGATAGACTCGATGAATATTGACTGCTATTTGGACAACAGTAACAAACTAGATAGTTGATCAACAAATATGTCACTGTCACAAGATAAATATGGCCACAGTATGCAGTATACAAGAAATGGCTAGTATAATGTGGCAACATATTCTGACAGCAAAGTGATGCTCGCACAACGCAACCTTCAGTCAGTGGCTTCTACCAGGTGGCTATTACGATCTGGTGGTAAAATCTGATTACAAGTGAATGCGAGCAAAAAGATGGAAGTTAAGTATGTTGCCGATAGATGGAACCACTTTACAGACTAATCTAACTGAAAGCAATCAGTAATAGAAATGCATTTACGATAATACAACAATACAGAGGTTAAACGTCATATGACGTCTGTACTCTTTTGGGCCACTACAAGAATATACGTCATATGACGTCTTCACTCATTATTTAGTGTTTACACGCACTCCTTAAAGGGTTAAATACTGAGTATTTTCCCTAATAAACACAGTTTTGTAAATGATTTTATTTAATTATTAGTATTTACAAGTACAATGCAATTATGCAAAAATGTAGAAATATAATTTATTATTATTATAAAGTTTATTTTTTTTGAGATGTAATTAATGAATTGTATGATAAATTGAACCTCTGCTTCTTTGAATAGAGTCCAATGGGCTGTTATATTGGGTATTCTTTAAGGTTATGAAAATAAAATTCTATTTTATAAGTAATTTTAATTTGGAACATTAACACATGTTTCTATTATGAAAAATTAAACAAGCTCTAATTTGAAGTAAAAACTTAAAATATCTAATCATAGTTTACATAATTAACCCTTTGAGTGCCGCAGTGTCTACATAGTAGATGTTGTGAAATGTGCATAAATTGCCGGCATCTACCCAGTAGACGATTTGTATTTAATTAATATCACATATAATTCATTTTTGTTTCGACAAATAACTTATTTCACGGCAATCTGCAAGTTTCGAACAATCGATTGTGATTGATTTTTATTGTTCACCGCCCCCTTGTAGTTATTTGCCATCAGAAAAAAAAAACAGATGACGCAATAGTTGGTCAGCTGCTACTTGTTGCCATTAACTACACAGTTTCGTTTGTTGTGTGTTTACATTGTGCTAGTTTCGTGTGTTTATGCTGAAAACTGTTGTTATTACTATTCTGCAATTGTGTTCATTAAAACTTACAATGCATTTATAAACTTCTTTTTTCGTGTTTAGTGACGTATATTTTATTGTTGGATTGGTGATGAAGTAAAACGCAAGTTCCAATCAAACTATTGATTTTAGGTGAAGTAAGGTTATAGAAGTAAGGTTATATTGTAGGCCTTTATATATTTTCATATACTTTTTATATAATTACTATTTTATAGCCGTCTTACTTCATTGAGTGAAATAGGATAGTTATAGTATTCAAATCGGTTGAATAGTTTTTTTAATATAGTTTTTTCCCCACACACTTGCAAAACAGAAGGAAATGCTCCGGCAATTTATGCGTATGACTTGGGAAAATATGCCGTGGCACTCAAAGGGTTAAACACTTTTAACTTAATGTACTATATAAACGGTTTCGTTTTCTATAAAACAATATATTTATTACTCATTAACTTATTCAAGAATATCACACTGACACCGGGATTGGTGATTGGTGAGTAATTTTCATTGTATACTAGCAGATATTTTCCAATTCCTTTATGATCGCAGTATATATATTGTATTTGTCAGCCTCAAGTCAGTATTTCAGTATTCAGTATCAGTAAGGATATGAGTACTTCAGGACTAGTAAAGTAATCAGTACTAGAAAATATCTATCTTGTAACCATACAGAGTACTAGATACAAAGTATCTGTCATCAGTGTTTTTGGTTTTCTGTAACTGTTATAGATACTGGAGAAAGGTAACCGTTACAAATACTGATTACTGAACTATGGTCCAACCTCTACCTGGAACTAGCAGTATTGAGGCCTTGTAGTGGCAAACCATTTTTGGGTGGTTTGCAACTTTTTTTTAGTTATATACATATTTTTTATAATTCAACCTGTGTATTGTATTATTATTTTTCACGAGGGTGAGGGTGCATAAGCGGTGACCACGACAATGGAATCAACTATATATTAGAAATATCTAAACTTTTGAATATGAAAACATTTTACCTATAGATAGGCTACATTCATAATTGTAATTGCCAGCTGTTTTTATTTTACAGAATAACAATATTGTGTAAAATTAAGTTAATTGTAAAAAAGCAAAATAATTTGCATACTGAATAATGACATCAACAATTGAACAATGAGGCTGTAGTATAGTAAGCTTTTAACACTTAAATTATGAATATTATTGAATCATTGATATTCATTAGTGTAACGAATCCGGAATCCCATAACAACTTAAACCAAATTAAGTTAGATATTTCAAATAACTGTATATTTCAGCTGGTTTTATAGGGTAGAGTAAGATAAGCGGACCCGGTTTTTAATATCTATGTTGACAAAACGATATTACTTAATTATAACTATTGATATAACCAACTGATACTGATTATGAACCATAACTAACTTGTTTAAACACTTTCACATAGTAAACATATTATCTTTCATAGACAGTAACAGACAGTCGAAAGCTCATGGAGGACAGTGAAACGAAGTTTTAAAACAGGCAAATCAGCCGACCTGCTTGCAGATCATCTCTGTATTTGTACAAAAGAGAAGTATGGTTTTCTAGAGAGGATGCTTTCTACAACTTCTTGAAAGTGTCATTTTGTGTATTATATTAAATATTTTAATTTTTAATACGATTGTTATTATGAATATAGATATGTTGATAGACTTGTATTCGATATATGAGTATTATTGATGATTACATTAATCAATATAAAAACCTGGTCCGCTTATTGTACTCTACCCTATCTTAAAAAGTATTTATTTTATGGGCTGCAGTATATAGTAAGCGTCCATTACTCAAATGATCGATATTCATGAGTAAAGGATCCTCGCTAAAACTCCTTAAACCATATTATATTATACTTTAATATTGTTAAGTTAACAGTATTAAAAAAATAATAATGTTATGTTGAACAAAAAACAATCTAGGATATGTGTACATTTAAAATATAACATACAAAATAGTATAACATTTATGGTACGTTGGCATTATCCAGAAGCCACTATTTTTGGACAAGTTTTTCTTATCGGTGACCAATATAAACTTCATTATATGTTATTAGTACTTTCCTTGGTTTATAATGAATCTAAAAATACCCGATCAGTCATACTTCCTGTCGCCAAATCGCCTCCAAATAGGCCTGTACGAGCGACCCGTCAAGGAGGCCTAGACGCACGAATCACCTGTAACTTTCAAATAATTGTTGTTCTTTTAGTTTTTGTTTTAATTTATTTTTGTGTGCTTAAATAATTTATAATTTCATCATGAATAATTATCTTTGCCTCTAGGATTTACCTTGAACTGAAGAGGAAACTTTTTATTGGCAGAATAGATGTAGCAATCGGGAGGGCTGCAGTTTAATAAGCGGCCACTAACAATCGAATCATGATTATTGATTATAACAATTGAATACAACATTTTACCTATAGATGTTCATAATTAATCATTTCCAGCGGTTTTTATTTCATTTATGTGTTGAGTAGGCTAGTGACACTGGCAAGAACAATGCCGATCAACATGCAGTTATTGTCTCAAAAATGTATTGTAAACATTGAACAATGTTGTAACAAAGTTGTAAGATTTAAACAATTTTTTTTAGTTGTAGGAGGAACCTTTCTCCTTTTAATCCAAAGTTCAATTCAATTTTAAAAAAAAATCTTTATTTCGCCAAAAATATATACAAAGTTTTTACAAATTATGGTACTTTGGGATTATACCGACCACACCAGTATGAAGAACACAAAAATATACATTTATAGAAACAAACATGATAGAACGAAAAAACAACTCTTTAATATTACAAAATTACAAACTTACAAGCATTTCCAGGTATTGTGATCGGTATTGTTGTAGCTGTTATCTTATCTTTCTCGAGAATCCTGATTACGGCAGGCCACGCGGCATCATATGATTATTTAAGTTTTTTGCACGGTACATAATTGCCTTTTCATTACAATTCAATTTATATTTCTGATCAGCCCCTCTAGAATTTAATATTTTACTGATAGGTACTATCTCGAGGAATGTTTTTCTTTCGTTGACATCAGCGCAGGGCAGCACCGAAGGTGCTGGCCAAGCCCGCGCTGATGGCCGGAGGCACTCGCATTTTGGGTGGCGGAGTGTGATCAAGAATAAAAACAAGTTTTGAGTGGTTTTTTTTTCAATAAAGAGTTTAGTTTTTGTTTGGTAATGTTTGTTTTTGTTGAATTTTTGTGTTTGGAGAAATGTAGGGGTAAAACATGGAAGTACAAGAAAGCGACGACTTTGACCTCTGTCTGAGGATGGGGAGGGGTTTGTGATAAGACAATTCCTGTTTTATATTGACGAAATATTGTTCTACGCTATTCTAGTAATCAGTAGAAGCAAAATATCAAATAACGATTTATGTCTGGGTGTGGTCGGTATAATCCCAAAGTACCCAAATTATACCAAAATTGTAACATAACATCAAAACGAAAACTACAAAAACGATATAAAGTAAGGACCCCATAGGTATTACCTGTGTTGGGGTTTCCGTCACCATGTACATACACATCATAACGAAAAACTTGACAAACTTCTTTGCCACTTAAAAATTACTCAAAGTATAAAATACACATCTGATGAATTTTTATGTTTAGCTCTAACTGTGACATTAAAAAGATTAAATATAAACACAATACATACACAATAATAATTCAAAACCATAGAAACCCTATAGTAAAAACATTTGTTTTTATAGTTAACAAAATTAAGTGTCCTATCTACTTAAACAGAGAAAAAAATAAATTAAGTATATGAGTATGAAAGAATTGTTAAAAAATAAATAAGGCATAATGTGAAATATTATTATGCCTCTATGTAATTATGCATACACACAAACATAAAAAATAAAGTCCTATAACATACACAACAGCAAATCCTACACAAAATATAAAAGATATTTAACGTAGATTTACTTAATAATTTTGATATATTTGTCTATGTTTTCTTGTGTAAAAAGCCAAGTTTTGAGATTGATTAAAACTTTTTTTATACTGTAATACTCTCCAATGATTCCGTTAATTATGTTAAAAAATTCTTGGTGCCATACAACTGAAAAAATTATGATGAATAGTGAGATTGGATTTTGGAACTGGCATCAGGTTATATCTCCGTAAATTATAATTGACATTTCGTGCAGTGTCATGTGATGTGCTTCTCATGTAAAACAACTTAAGAACTTTAAATACTTAGAGGTTGCGCAATGGAAGAAACCTTAATTGATTAAAAATAGACCAAGAATGATCTAGTTTACTCTTTTGTGGAATTAGGCGTACAAAGTGTTTCTGTACAATGGCAACCAGATAAAGTGTTGTGGAGTATGCTCCCCCCAGCATCGTAGACCATAGCCCAATTTTGATCCTACTAGGTAAAGAATCAAAAGAACATTTCTAGGATAGTAATTCCGCAATAAATAGAACTTTCTTAAGCTAGTAAAAAGATCTTTTTTTAGTTTTTGAATATTATTTTTCCAAGACAGATTTTCATCAAATACTAAACCCCAGTACTTAATGTTTGCTATTGACTTTATCGATTTTTAGTCATCCACAATCATTCAGCTCTATACAATTACAATTTAACTCATGATAAGTAACAGGTGTATTAAACAAAATCTCCTTCCTTAGACTAAAAACCATATATATTTTTTTTTCACTCAGGATCATAAAGTTACTATCAAACCAAAGCCTCAACGCTTCTATGTCGCTAAGTAGCTCATTAAAAACCACATTTATATCCTTATTGCTGTATCATCAGCAAAAGCAACAAGCTGTCCTTTAAAATTACCGTTGCCTAAATCGTTAATGTAAATTAAAAAGAGAATAGGGCCTAGTACTGAGCCCTGAGGTACATCATATTTAATTGTACTGAAGGTACTAGTAACATTCCCGATTCTGACACATAGTTCTCTACCTGTAAGATAATTTGAAAACCATCTAAGAGGCCTTCCTCTAATATCGGCCATGAACAGTTTTTTTAAGAGTATGTCAAAACTACGGTGTTGAAAGACTTTGTTATGTAGATGAATAAAGCTGCACATTTATTCCCACGGTTAATTGTGTCATATGTTGCCCCAAAAAAGTCAAAAGCGCATCTTCAGTTGACAATTGTTCCCTAAAGCCAAATATTTTCTCACTAAAATAGCTATAATTGTTCAGAAATTGTAACAAATGGGTTTTAACAATGTTTTTCAAATATCTTAACAAATATTGACAGTAGAGAGATAGGACAGAAGCTATTTGGTTGTTTAGAATCACCCTTCTTGAAAGTAGGCACAACAACTGCGCTTTTTAAGCATTTAGGAAACTTGCCGGTTGACAGGCTGAGGTTGTACAAATAGGCTAAGCGTCCAGTTTGTAGTAAGGAAATGAAAACTAGAATTAAAAGTGGAAATCAAATAGTGTTTCGCTTCAAGAAAAGTCAGAAAAAGACGACGTATTAAAAACGTTCTTGAGAAGACTTTTTTTATCATGCTAAATTTGGTATTATGAATATATTGAAACTCGTGTAGTATTTTAGTTGAAATCAAACAAACTATAAAATTTTAATGAATGAATGTAATTTTGACATCAGTAGACCTACCTACAGAAATACCAATTCAGATTGGCTTAAGTAATCATAAATACATTAATTTTATTTATAAAAGTATAGCTTCACTGTTATATGATTTTAAAAGCCTAAAAAGTAATTCAGTTTAACATTATTGCTCCAAATAATAGAAAGTAAATTCTGTTTTGTATTTGACTAATGGCAACAAGTATAATAATGATGTACATGTGTTCTTTACTTCAAAAGGAGTCATATATGTTTATCCTTGAAAATAGTAAAAGGTAAGTTGTTATTGTTTTGTTTTATCATTTTATAAATGTAGATAGTTTTTTTTATTTATTGATTTAAAACCAGCAGAACTGCATTGCTATTAACCTTTCCAGCGTTATTGACGCGGATCCGCGGAGGGCCACTACAAGCTCAAAACGTTATTGCCGTGGATCCGCGTTTTTGCATTCTTTATTTTCTTACTGTTATGTTAGTTGAATATTTTGCTGCTAGATGGTTCTAGTAGTCATGCGACATACAGACGGGTTGCCCTGCCTCGAATTCTGTTACAATGGGAGTGGCAGCTGCTTCTAATTGGCCAAACACTGTCTAGCGGGAGTTGCCCCGCGCCTTTCACAAAGTCATTGACGGGAGCTCCCGTCAAGGCATCTAGTCAGTTAGTGAGAAGCGTCCAGTACACGCATATGTATTTCGGTTATCGATAATTTTCTGTTGTGTCCTATTCTTTTTAAAGTAAATTATTCATATTATATACAGCAGTTTCCAGTATTTATGTAGTGTTTTTTTACCATTATTCGTGTGAATGGCGAATCCAGACGATTCGGAATTTGAAGATTTGGTAATTCTGAGCAATTACTTGGTCAACCCCAAACTTTTTAATATTTTACTACGGTCATAAGGATGTTATCAGAAAGCAAGAAACATAATTCAAGCCTTGCAAGGCTGTCCTACAGGTTGCCGAGCGATAAGAAGGTTCAAAGTCCACGCGATAACAGTGGCTTACGGGAGACGCGCAGAATGTCAGTTGTGACAGCCTGCCACCAAATAAACACTCTTTGTCTACTTTTGTATTTTTCTAATTTTATTGGTTTGTAATATAGTATATGTTTATCTATAAACCTGTGTTTCATTCCCATACTACTGAATAAATAATAAAAATATTAGTGACAACTACAATGCGATAATCTCAAAAGTTAAAAATTAGACTAGGAAATCCAAAAAGGGCTAAACAAATTTTATTTACCGTTAAATAACTCTATTTTGACATACAGAAACGAAAATAAATTTAACTTTACACATTGGAAATTTAAAAAAATTGTAACTTTATCAAAGAACAGGTCAAATTTTTCATGACGCTTAAAGGGTTAAAAGTAGCCTACCTATTACATAATTTGGTCAGACATTTTCTTTTCAGTATTCTTATGATTCTATAATTATGATAATATTGTGTTGGTGGCCGTTTATTATACTGCAGCCACTTATTATATCGGGAGTAACGGTGACTGGTGTCGATTCATTCAACTTAATTTACGCTGACATCACTTCCTTTTGGGAGGTAGAATAAGGTAACCGTTCATCCTAATTATTTGAAAATTTCAAAATAGATCCAATCAAGTTTGTTCTTTTTAACACTGTAATTTATTTTGGTCTCCAATAAAGAAATTTATTATGTTACTATATCTACTGTATTTTCATTTTTATGGTTTGCTTTCCAAGAATTTTGATCAGTGAACCCTTGAGCAATTGAATTTAATAGTTCTTTGAAGTGTTAATTGAGAGAGAGTGAGAAATGTACAATAATCTAAGGTTTTTAACTTATTGCTACTGTAAAGTATTGGAATTAAAATGATGGGTTCATTACTTTAGTTAACAAACACTTATCAGTAACTACCACTCAGATATCATTAGGTGACATTTACGAACTCAAACTGGACTTTACTTTGTTATATAAACAGTATAATACTCTTGTTGTGTACAGAACTTTTGATATCTACTTGAACTTATTTATATAGACGAATTAGAACACTTTTAGAAACTTATAGAACGTTTTAAAGCATGCATTATTTTAGTCAACATACATTTAGACTTATTAAGAACTATAGAACATAAGGACAGATGATAAAGAAAATGTTTTATCTACTCACAATATATATATATGTGTGTGTGTGTGTGTGTGTGTGCGTGCGCGTGCGTGCGTGCGTGCGTGCGTGGGTGCGTGGGTGCGTGGGTGCGTGCGTGCGTGCGTGCGTGCGTGTAGTGGGTCTTTATTAAGTGAAGGATAAATTCAATGATTAATCAAAACTGTTGAAAATTAAGAAAGAGTAAGAATTTACTTTTCATTAACAGAATGTGCAAAATTCTGTCATAATATCAGCAGGAAAGGATTTGTTTATTTTTAATGAGGAGTATATGACAATATGATTGTAATGACATTACAGATAGTGAAATACAAGGCTGCTAAGAATCGCTTAATGATCAGCAATTAACAATAGCTCTCCAACACTTACTTTCAAAGGACTACCTGATCATCATACTAAAATATGAACAGTAGATCTATTGCTCTAAAAGTTTACTATCAAACAAACACAACACAAATCAAATACAAAATGGCTAATGGTGATGACAAAATACAAATAACAACATCTTTATTTTGAAGTGTACAACACAGTATATCTGACCAATGACTAAACGAGAAAAAATAATTTAATAACAAGATGCGCAAATAGTATATTATTTGCAAGTAAGACCGAGAGCACAGAGGAAAATATAACTATAAAACTTGATCATAGAAGTCAAAACTCTCACGAAAATGAGGAAAATGTAGTGAAAAAAAAAAATTATCCTCATAGTTTGTAGCCCTGTTCTGACCTCTAAAATTCTTTGTACTATTCTCGCATAAATATTGGTATAGCGATTATCTCCTCCACCAATGCAATGGTCCTCCTTAGCTTGTTATCCCCCCCCCCCCCAGAAACCCAGAGTCATCTCGATTCTCTAGATTGATGGACTATTTTGGGATACAACCTAAATTTCAGACATTATCAATTATTATGTAATATATCGTGTTCACAAAAATTCTTTCTGGAAATAAAAACATACTATTTTCAGAAATTGATAATAGTGGATTTAGATTGTTACAGCAAACATGGCTAATGTAAACATTATTCTCACATTGAATCTAATAATAATAATAAATTCTCTCTTTCAGATTATGGCTGTCAACACTGCTCAAAAGAGTCTACACCCATTCTGTTTTCCTAAGATGTGTTGTCTGGCATCTGAAAATAAAGTAAAATTATCTTAATGTGTATTTGTTGTGGCAGGTGAACCAGCTCAATGATTCCCACCAACAGCTGATGGTGCACTGGGCAGGTGAAGGCTCAGATGTAGTCATTTGCTTGGCCAAAGATTCCAATACTGCAAATTTTGCTAAACCCTCTGCAGTCTACATATCCTACAACTATGGCGACTCTTTCGACAACAAGACTGAATTTTTCAAGTTCTCGCAACCAGATGGAAAACCTGTGTTTGCTTCCATTGATAAATTTTTCACCCATCCTAAATTCATCAGTCACGTAAGTTATTTCCTGTAGTTTTGGCTAATTAACCGGTATTCAATTTGTTAAACCCTAGAATATCATGTCATTAAATTTTATACATTAATATTAAATACTGTAGTTTAAAACATTTATATGGGTTTATTTGATAATTATTAGGTTAACACTCAAGCGTTAATCAGCAAAATGTTGTCCATTTTGTCTGTAGTGTTAACCGACATAATTTTGTCAGTCAAACAATCCCTCACATAATCACTTCTTATAAAATACTGCAGTAACATATCGAAAAGACAAATGCCTAATCCAAGAAGAATTAAACCTCATAAGCAACTGGTATCATGGGGAAGGTCTATGGATCAACCCATCTAAAACGAATATGATAACCTTTACCAGGAAAAGAAAGTTCCAGCTTACACAACCTGTCCTGGAAGGAATCAGAACAAAACAAACAATGAAAGTGAAATATCTGGGTATAATCCTGGATGAGAGGATCACTTGGAAGTCACATATTGAGAACATAATATCCAAAGCGACAATGGCCCTTGGAGCCTGTAAGAGAATATTTGGATTTAAATGGGGATTAAAACACAAAATGATATACTGGATCTATGAAACAGTAATAAAACCGATGGTCACATATGCTACTTTAGTGTGGTGGCCGAAAGTAGAACAAACAAAAGCTGTTAAAAGGCTACAGTCTTCAAAGGCTAGCTTGTTTAAGCATTACAGGAGCGATGAGCTCCTGTCCAACACTAGCAATTGAAGCGGTCCTGGGATACACTCCTCTGGGATAGGAGGTGATGAGAACAGCCGCTCTAAGTGCAATGAAGCTTCTACGAACAAAGGTAATAAATACTACCCTCCTAGAAGGTCACATGAAGATATTGCAGGAATTTCCTGAGGCTGAAATGCTAACCAATGTGTCAGAAGCAATGATTAAGAAATACTCCTTTGAAAAACCAAATACTGTCTCTATCGATGGAAGGGAGAAATGGACTAAAAAGGCCTACCCTACAAAAGGAGTCCTGAAGTTTTACACAGGTGGTTCACGCCTTGGCAGGATACGGACCAGGAGTTAACATGGCAGTGCCCCTGGGAAAATATGCCACTGTCTTCCAAGCGGAAGTCATGGCAATAGAATCATTCTCCAGAAGAATCATACAAATGAGGACAAAAGGATTAAAATATATGATAATTTCTGATAGTCAGGCTGCATTAAAGGCACTTGATACCTGTTTGTTTGACTCGAAAGCAGTCTGGGAATGTAAGAATGCTCTAGTGGAGCTGGCAACGAATAACAGAGTAACACTCTGTTGGGTGCCGGATCATGAGGGTATTCATGGAAATAAAAAAGCAGACATGCTCTCCAAAAAGGGAGCAGAATCCATAATGGTGGGGCCTGGGCCAGGTTACAGGATTGCTTTCTCCAACAGCAAAGATCTTGTTAAAGATTGGGAAAAGGGGATAAGAAACATTAATTGGAATAGAGCCTCAGGATTAAGACTCCAAAATGTTAATCTCTTCTTACGCTAAAGGGTGGGCAGGTCTCTTGGATCAGAGTAAGGAGGATATTAGACTGATAGTAGGGATGTTGACAGGACATGGCCCCCTAAAGAAACATCTTATGGGGGTGGGCCTTAGCAGACTGAGGAATGTAGACTCTGTGGTGAAGGGGAGGAAACAGCAGAGCGTATTTGGTTAATTTGGTTAGATTGTCCTGCCATCTTAGAAATTCAGAAAAGATTCCTGGGAGCATATCTCCTCAGCTCCAAGAATATCAGAGAACAGGAACCCTTAAATATTCTGCAAAAGCCTTGGACTTTGAGAACACAAATTTAAGTAAGGGAGGCGCAAAGGTCCTTTTAGGATTAAGCGTGGGGACAAAGCGTCCTTTTCCCTCAGGACAACATATCGAAGATTCATGCACCATTAAATTCAGGAAGGAAAATGCTAATGAAAACTAAAGTTTTATTCCACTTTATTATTATGGTTGTGACGTAACAAATTGATTAATTCAAACGTAAATAAAAACGTCAGCTGTTTGTTGTGAACGCTGTTTTGCCGGCGTTTACTTTTATGTTAGTAGTTTTATTTATGTTTTAGTGTTGTATTAAATGTGTAGTGCAGGGCTGCCCAACCTACGGCCCGCGGGCCAAATCCGGCCCGCGAGTCAGTTTTATGTGGCCCGCCTTGTTGCCAAAACAACCAAATTTGTTTACAAGCATTTGAAATATTAAATAAATACAAATTTTGAGAACCAAGCAGTCCAGCCGATTTCACGTAGAACGAGCCGTATTCATTTGGTGGAGTATGAGTGTTGAAAGAAGTAAAGTAGTTGCAGACAGATTTCACTGACTACGGTGGTGGCTGCCGGCTGGAGAATAGAGCGCGCGTAAAGCACGGCACAGCGCGCGGTGCGCCGACGTAACCCCTACCCAACTCAAGGTCACCACTAGCCATGTAATTTGTATGTCCTAGTACCCTAGTAGGATTAATTAAAATCAATGTATTCAATTTATTGGTGACTTTTTTACTGTTCCCTCAGAATTAGAGCAAACATCCAAAAGTCTGGGTTTATATTTATTTCTACTAAAAGAACCTAAAAACATAATATATTATAAACCTTTACCTAACAACTAATAAATAATAAGAAATTACAATAATCAGGAAACAAGGGCCAAATAACCTTAAAACTCATATTTTGCACAAGATTTCTGGAACAAACCCCGGGCAAGACGTTTTGTTTGGGGTTCCAAATCCCCTGGGATGTTGGCCCGCCTGGCCATAAAGGCTTTACAATGTGGCCCTTGGGTAAAAAAGGTTGGGCACCCCTGGTGTAGTGTGTTGTTAGATTAATAGTGCAAATAAATATATTTTAGAATAAAGAAATATCTTTTTACTGAAATCTGATAAATTATCAGCTCTGAGTAGGGTATTAGAGTTCGTTTGGCTAAAATTCATTTCACATAGTTTTTATTGTTTTTCACTTTTATATTATCCACGATTATATTATTATTCATTCTAATTCAGCAATGTTCAGGCTGATGTAAATAAGGATTATAGCTAATTTAGTAATACAGTGTATGTCGTGGATTTGAATTTTTTCTAACTGGTGCCCATTATTGCATATTCTTTTAAAAATTTGGTATTATTTCGTATGTTTAGATATAGTTTATAGTTTAAAAAAAAATAAAAAACATCAATTATAATCCATAAATTTTGATATAGTTCAAACTTTCAAAAATATCTTATACTTTGCTGTATGAACATGTTTTGTACAGTTTTTAAATACTGAGTAAAAGTAACTTTTTTATACTTTTCATAAAAATGAGTCATAGAACTTACTTCATTGTTGTATAGTTCATTTTATATTGAGTAAGAAATATGCATATAACATATATTCATTTAGAATTGTATTAGAAAAGCTTGTGTTACCAAACCCTTACGTATAGATCCGATTTTCATAATTTATGTGCATAACCACTTTATGTTTTATAACTTTAATGGTTTCATATATGTGTATAAAGTTAATGTTTTCTGAAACTAGATGAAATTTGACACAAAATGGCTATCTCACTCTTACATTTTTCTCACAGTAACTTGATTCGATAGGCAAGATCCCCCCTCCCCCAAATTTGACAAACTCTTTTTGCAATTTCATTTCATTAAAAATAAAATATTTGTATGGCCTAATTTAAATGCAAATATTATTATTTGTTTAATTCTAATGATCCGGGTTCGACTCCCGGCGGAGCAAGTACTTTTTGTGATTCAATGTTTATTGAAATTAAATAAGGCTATTGCCATTTATACAATTTAATGTAAATAAAAGTCGTTTGACAGGTATTTGGTCTTCCGATCATATGTTAGTTTGCTTATTTAAACGCATATGTGACAGATACGGCCAAATACAAAATAATTGAATCGGAAAAAGTGAGTGCTCTGTGGTGTAATGGTAGCACATTCACCCGGCAAGTGAGAGATCCGGGTTCGACTTCCGGCGGAGCAAGTACTTTTTGTGATTCAATGTTTATTGAAATTATATATATATATATATATATATATTGCTCATAATTTATATTTTTAATACATTAAAAAAAGTTGTATGAGCTACTAAAACAGCCTGACACTACAGGATTATATGACCAACAGTTAAAGGGTTAAGGAAAATCAGCATGGAAAATTTCCATTAAATTCTACTTTTCCAGTAATTTATTTATCAGTAATACAGTTTCATTTTTATTTGCTTAAAAAATAATGTTTATTCAAGTCAATGCTAATAATATAGTAGATCATTTAACAATGTTATTAACACTTGAGTTATTTATTGCACCCTCTTCATAAACACAAAACGTTGCTCAAAGGGAATTTGATTTGGTCATTCTCAATTTTTATCCTCCTTCAATGAGAACCTTCTTTAAAGAACCTTTGCTTAGTTTGAATACCTTTCTCATATAATATTTATATTTATACGTAATTTAAGTAAATTACATATAAAACTTTACCTATAAAAATCAAGTTGCAAATTACAAGTGCTGTACAATTTTACATAAAATTCACTTTATTTGAGAGGATTGCATGTGGACGAATTGCCACATGTACTTCTTTAGGCCTTTGAAATAAAAACTTGTCTTATAACTTAAAATAAAAAATGTATATAATAAAAGAATAAAGTTCAAAATGGATATTGGATTTATATATATATAAGTGAATGTATTTATACTTTAAAATTTGTTTCTTGAAAATTATTACCAAACTGGGTACAGGGAACTAAATTATTTTAAAACAAAAGTGAGTAAAAGACTAACTGGTTCCAAGGTCATATGAAGAAATTATGTAAATAAAGATAAAGCGAATTCTCTAATTGCTAATATTATTAATCACAAAAATATTATGAAAAAATCTGAAAAAGTGTCGGATATAGTAACTGGAATGACCTCTTGCATTTTACCTATTGAAAATATATGAAAGTTGTGCAATGCAAATTGTACAAATAATGTCAATGTAACATTAACTAGACACAAACAACAAATGGCCGACAGCTCATCAGTCTTTTCATATCAGGTGTACATTATTTTTACATAATTTTTTCTGTTGAAACAATACTTTAATTCTAACTAATGTTCCTGATCTATATTTTAGACTTCTAAAATAATATTCACATGTTCTTGTTTTACATTTCAATGATAGAATTTCATTAGACAAAAGTATCCCATCAATCACAAGACCTATTAAGAATAATAAAACGTATTCATGCAGCAAATGTATCATGCAGTAAACACATCTAAAGTTCATGAGTATCTGTTTAATTTTCCAGCTACAGGCACCACCACACTGTCAAATGAGATCCTATTTACTTCCATTATTATAGAAAAATTTGTCTTAAAAAAACATCAGCTTTATTTCCAATCAAACTTAAGTAGTCATTTTTTAATTTCTACATATATTAGTATAGCTGTCCAGTAATATATGCTATGGATTACAATGGTGGAACTGTTTTAACTAATGTTTTTTTTTTACAGCTGGTGTTTTTGGATATTGTTCATAAGGTTATATTTACAACAACAGACTATGGGAAGAGTTTCAAGTACTATTCTCTCTCCTTTAATCCTGTGGACATCTCTTTTCATCCGGAGAATCCTTCTTTGTTTCTGATTCATGATGACAAGCATTCAGTAAGTCAACTAGTGTTGTTTTACTGTAGCTAGATTTTATTTTAAGTTTAAGATCAGAACTTAAGGGCAGCTGAAACTATAAAACATTGAGGCCCAAGACTATTAAAGTTAAGGGTTGTGAGTGTTAAGTGTATATTCATATTTTTTCTAACACATATAACTCCTTGTACTTCATTACCATCTCTGCCATTGGACTGCCATCACCTGTAGAATTTGAACCTCCAGTTTCATACATAATATTTTCTCCACCACTACTGCCACCCTTTTTATCTCCATAAAACCCATCAGAGTAGGTTATATTTCTCACTCCTTATGCACTTTCACCAATACCTCCAATCCCTAGAATATGGATCTGCTGCATGTTATCCCACCACCTATTCCATTTGCAGAATGAGTCACCAACTCTGTATGCACCACTACTTCCAGCTTGGTATGAACCCATTCTGACCCTTTATTACTACTGCCTTATATTTATATGAATTTATTATTATTTTGTCATTTCAAGAGGTGACGGAAATAACCTACCAACTCACTGTCTGCAAAATTTTACTTTAACCCTCCGGCTGGCGCGCATTTGAGCCTTGACTGGCACCCTGTTTTGAAGCTTCGTGCAAAGTTTTTAATTTTTTATCCTGTACAATTAATTTTTGGAGAAAACACAAAAGTGTTATACATCAAATTACTCTGCAGAATATGTTCTACAATATAAACATAATTATAATTTGACTTGCCTAAATAATGGTGGATGTTTGATGGTCAGAACTCAAAACTTTTTTTTTTCAAAAAACACTTTTTTATATTAAGCCATTAAAAAAAACTCAAAATTAATTTTATTTAAAAATCTAAAATATGCATAGTGTTCACTTACTTATGCACAAAAAGAAAATACATAGTTATAAACACTTTTATTTACAAATGAAATTACAATTGAAAAAAACAAGACTATATACAAGCACTAACAGTTGCCGAGTCGCGTCACACAGAAGTAGTCGGGAGCTTTTAGCGGCCCAGTAAAATAACAAATATTCATATATATATATATATATATATATATATATATATATATATATAAAAGTGAATACATTATTAGAAGGCTTGGGATCTTGTGATTAAAGTGATATAACTTTTATGCGATTCGAGCGGTAATTATCGGAATTATGACGTAATTAGTAGACGATGTTTAATGAGTCGTATATTACGACTCTGTCAGTTCACGGCGGGAAAAAAATGAGTCGTAATTTACGACGTTGCGAGCCGGAGGGTTAAAGTAGGTTAAACTCTAAAATTTTTCTGATTCTTTCAATGCTTACTTCAAATTTATCTTCTCAAAAGATACATAAGTGTAGTGTAAAAGACATATTTCTAGTTATATAGAAAGGCAAAAGGTCAGGAAGAAGCCATCATGACAGTAGTAATTTGTACTAATCAGACAGAAAGACTACAGTGCCATTTTTTAATTTTCTTTTGCCTTTTTAACTAATTTAATATAACGGATAAATTATCTAATGCTATTAGCGACAAGAATAGGTATATCATAAGTAATTATTTTATTTTTATTTTTAATGTGCAATTCTGAAAATTTAATCCTCTTCCATTATTAACTGCTAAGCAAAAAATAAATAAAGGTAGACCTACATAGTTAAAAAAAAGAATGGTTGTGAAATTAGGATAAAAGCCTTGGTAGCTTCTAGATATTGAATCATTAAAAACATTCCAAAAACTGATATGTGGAACTGTATATAGTAGGGTAAATAATTAAAAATAAATGTAATAAAAAAGGAACAGAATTCTTGGAGGACATTACATGGCAATGTTCTTAAGATTTAGTTGTCTTTCATAATATAATGAACTGTAAGATTCAGAGACAATTGTTTAGTCTACTAACTGTAGGCTACGCAGTGGGGGTTCTTTGTCTATGAAGTGTTGACTCAACCTGCACATGTGCAAGAGTAGCAGTAACTGATACACTGAGGTCTGCAGATGACTCATTACTCATGTGATGTATGCAGATGACTCATTACTCATGTGCCACGTTTCTTGGAATTGTGTAGCTGACTGTCTGAGAACTGAATCTATGGGGTCACTGCTGGTATCAATGTTTGATAAGAAAAGCTGTGGTTTCTGATAGAAAAGTTTATATAGTTGATAAGAATGGTTACTGAGTCATAAACCACTGTAAAATGTAGATAAAGTAGTATTAGAATTAAAGAAAATTAATTCCTTGCCAAAGGAAATCAAGAGTTTTTATTCCCTCACTATTAAAAGGAATTCTTATATATTTATTATATGTCTCAACAACCAATGTAAAAATTATATATGTATATATATATATATATATATATATACATACACACTACTCAGTAATATATATATATATATATATATATATATATATATATATATATATATTATTTTTGAAATTCTATTGAATAGTGCCAAGGAAATTTTTGGAGATGTTAACAATTAGTGTTTTGCAATTTGTGTAGAATGTTGTAGATGGAGCTTATATTGGTACTGATAACTTACTTACATTAAAACATAAAACCAATATTTAATACTTTTAATAATTTAATACTTATTGTATTTACTTTTGTGATGTGTCCGAAGAAGATATCCTTGATATCGAAAGGCCTCACAAAATAATAAAAGTATTAAATATTGGTTTTATGTTTTAATGTAAGTAAGTTGTGTAGAATGGATAATGAATGTAACTATTGTTTATTGGCAAATTTTTATAATTTATAATGTATAATTCTTTTCTGTTTTTTGCAAAAAATGTAAATAACAAATCAACATTTGATATACTCAAGACCTACATAAGATTACAAAAAAATTTATAAAGGAAAAAAAACAAAATTTTGGTTTGATTTCTTATTTTCAAATTTCATGGTTGAAGTACTAAAATAATTCCTCTCTTTGAAACCAAGCCACACTCAAAGAAAACTTGTATGTTTTATTATCTAACAGTTAAGTTCTTGTAGAAACGCCTAAAAAATTTGCATTAAAGTTACACATATTCATGTTAAATGTCATAATAATTGTATCATCTTCACCTTTTTTTTTCTGCACCGTTTCTTGCATTTAATTTTCTTGGGAGGGAGAGAGAGAGAGAAAGAAATAAGAGTGCATCTTGTCCTTGATGCAGAAATCTAAATAATAGTATTAGATAATAGTATGCTCTTTATGTCTATGCACTTATTGTTTTAGTAGTTTGAGAGAACAGCACTGAGTTGAACATTCATAATTAAATAATTGGTTTAGACTCTTCATAAACGTAGTTTTTCATGTAGTGTTTGATAATTGTTTACCTGTCTACAACAAAACAATTAATTAATGGATGGGCTTTGTATACAGAACTTAAATTGTTCTTTGTACAAAAACTATTTTGCATCGGCAGTCATTGTTTCCAAAAAGGTTAAAAACTTATAAGCTATATACTTAAAACCAGAAAAAACAGCATTATTTTTACCAATAAATAGAGCATTATAGAGCGGTTTTCAATATGCAAATTAAGTAATGATAAAATATCTAACAATAAGAAATTGATGTTATAATGTAGATCAAGAAAGTTTTTATTGTATAGGTTATTGATCTAAATCTATTACAGTATTAAACAAAATCATGTAAAAATTTTTGAACAATTTTTGAAAGTGGATTTATAGTTAAGTTCAATTTGACAGGTATAAGCAATTAATAATGCAGATCTAAATATTGATTGACAATGTAGCACAATTTTAAAAAAGTTAAAAAAAACAGTAAAAATTGTGTATTTTTGGGGTTTCAAGATCTGTAAAATAGAATAGCTTCCTCGGTTTTGACTAGTTAAGTGTGACAACAAGAAGAACAACAAGAAGAGAAAGCTCCATCATATGCAAACATAATGATTGCTGATAAGCGTACAACACTTCAACTCAAGGTCTCTCTAATAAATATGCATTACTGTTGGCAGATCTGTCAAAATAATCTGCTTATGTTATAATGTTTAGTTTTCTTCACTAAATACAGGCATTTGAATCCAGAATGCAATTGAAGAGCATAGCATGTTTTGCTATATCCATCAAACTCAACATGATTAATTTAGATACATTTTTGAATGTTTATTAATTCAAGAATAATTTATATTGGGGCCAATCTGATGAATATTAAGGTTTAGTAAAATCTGAATTATAATTAAAAAATTCTCCAAAACGTTAGTTTTTGTATTTTATATTGGTGTTAATGTATATATTATTTTAAAAAGATTAAGATTAATTGGGTAACACTCTTACTAGCTGTTTGTTACTCATGGATTGTTACTAGCTGTTTGTCCGCATTCAATTGTATAAATTGAAGCTTTCTTAGTAAAATTACTCATGATGTAGTTTGATGATGTTTTTCAAAAATGTAATTTGGCACATATCAGGTAGCCTACATATCAGAATAATGAATGTACATTTAGAAAGGAATAACCATACAAAATTTTGTTATTTCTCTCATAAATAAATTTGTTATGACACATTTTGTATAAATACACATAATTGTATTTCGTAACATTTTATTTGTTAAAGCAACTGACTCTTACAGTACAAATCACAGGTATTTACTTATATGCATCTTGTGCTGAGTTGAAAATCTGTCCTTAAGAATCTATATAAGGAATTTGACATTTGATAATCAATGAATATAATGTTGATTGTACTTTAGTTTCAATTGTGTGGTGTTTGCTGGTTACAGTTATGGGTCACAACAGATTTTGGGATGACATGGAGTCGCAATCAGGAGTTTGTGAAGGTATATTTCTGGGTGGTAGAAGACAATGGGGAGCAATACCTAGTGGTTCAGCGTGAGGAGCCAACTACATCATCCGTTATAGCGGTGACTGGGTTATTGCCTGGCCAAACCTCCTCACTGAGCTTGGTTATTCGTGATGTTGTTGACCTCTGGGTCAAGGGCGAGTTCATGTTCGTCACCCGCAAAGACCCCAAGGTAAGAAATGGCTTTGGTAATGTAACACATGAAATGAAAGACATTTAATATACAAAATTTGAGGCAAGATAGTGTAAGTATTAAAACGTAAGCTAACACTATGATTTTGTATAGATTGTTTTACTGTCGAAACAAAACTTATATTTGTCAAAATATGTAAGTCCAATGTAACAACTACAAAAGTAGGAATAGAACAAATTTAAATTTATTTATTCATGATTTTGAAACTATAATTTTTGCCTGAAATGTTGGTATTCAGTCATAAAAAATTGAACATATGGAATCATCCTCCTGAGTTCCTCTTAACAGAATATTACAGAGATCACATATATGTAACGCAGGTTCAAATCCTGTCTATGACCATTGCACTTTTTATCAGTACCATCGACCTTGTACTGTATCGACTCTCCCCCTTATTCTGTTTGATAAGATCCTCGCACAGGCCAGTGGCCCATGAGGGCGGACAGAATAAGGCTTAAAAGGGGGGGGGGATGTATACTTAGACTTTACTTACTTTTGCTTAACTGTACATTGGGTAAGACATGTTCAACTTTATTGTGGTCTTCTCAATTCCTAATAGGAAAAATTCCACAGATCTTGGAATCCATGTACCTAAATTTCATTCAACAGAGTAGTGGATCGGTTGTGTGCAGACTTTTGTGATCCGTTTTACTCAGTAAATTGATGTGGACTTCTTTACATGCCACATTGAGTGTATTGTAAAGGTAGCGGAGGGAAAGAAAAAGATGACAAATAATTTATTTCTATTTTTTTGTTTGTTTAGATAATGTTTCCCTTGTTTAAAATGTTTATCTGTTCTTTTACAGTTTCTAAATCTTATATTGTATATTGTGTTCATTTTTACTTAGTGCCTCTTCTAAATAGACTTTTCCTGGAGTAAGTCTGTTGTATGGTATATGTATGGTAAGTCTATAGAATTTAAATTGTGAAATAATGTTAATATTTTGTCTTCTCCATCATAGAAGTTTTTTTATGGTTGAAACCACCGACATAAGAAAGAAATGGACTGGGCACTCTTATACAGGAGACATTAAAAAAATTGATGCTGAATAATGCTCCCTTATGGATGATTTTATTATACCAAGGTCCAACAAAAACTGGCTTTTAGTTTTAATTAACTGTGTTTCATTACCACTGCTGAAACTGTTGTTTCTATATTGGAAACTATCTGTTGTAAAGCATAGTTACAGATGTAATAAAAGTCTAAAATTTCGTAACTGTGCACATAACAATATTTAGATGTAAAGTGACAAACCCCAGAAAAAATCATGACTGACTGACTACAGTTATAGTAAAGTCGACTCTTAGGAAAGTTGTATTTTCTGTGGTAAAAATTCAACAAAATATTACTACTTATATACAATCCAAAACTAGGAACACATATAACTCAATTTTCATATAAATATTGAAAAGGTCTGACAATTTATCCGAAAAAACTTCATTTAAATACTAAATTAACAGCCTACCAGCAACTTTATTGTTACCAAATAAAATCTGACAAAATTGATTAATAATAACAATTTTTGTAATTTTTTGGTAATTATTTAAGCTCTCTAGACAATATACCAAGATATTACAATATAAAGCTACAATTCAATCTCAGTGACATAATCTACTGATGTCATTGTCAAACTACAATCTAAAAGATACCAAGCTTCTACAGCATACAATATTGGAACACAACTGCCAGGCCAGCTGTAACTAGGACATTGGCCCAGACACTACGTCAGCATTGTCAGCATTGCCAGCCAGCTGTTTTATTCCACATACATTTGACACAGCAATTGGTTTCCAGTTAACCAAACCAATTTGAAGTAATAAATTCTACATGTGTTTATCAATAAATGACTCAGACCATGTCTTTTGCCATTTTAAAATAATAGACTGAAGGAAACAGTGAAACCTTCAACAAAAACTGCAATGATTTTCAATCAACAGAGCTGATTATCAATATTTTTAGTAAAATTAATTCTTGAAATTGTAAGAACTGCGTAACTGCCATCTTGCCAGTCATGACTGAAACTGACCACCAAACTACCCATGACACTGACCACCTCTCTTCAAACCTCAGTCAGAGGGAAGCAAACACTCAGTACAACAGCAGATACTGGAGGAAATCTAAGACAAGAGGCTACATTTTCAAAACACTGAAGACTTGGAACCATCTCTAACATTGGTTGCAGAAGTAGGGAGTGTTTTATTGTCTGAAAATGGTAAATTTAAAAAAGACCTACCGTATATACATTACGGAATTCAATCTTAGCCCGACAATCTTGCATAGACCTATGAAGAATAATGTAGAGAAAAGGAAATAACAATTTTAAACATTAAAGGAAAGCTAAAGAATATCAAGACGTTATTAATCAACTAAGAAAAACTAGTACAGAGACATGATCTTGATGAAGCGGAACAGATTTTTAAAGGCACACAAACATGGAACACTGAATCACAGCTCCCTAATTTAGGCCAGATTTTTTTCTCACATATTTTACAACATATTCCCAATTTAAAAACATGGCAGGACCAACTAGAAATCTAATTTAAAGCATTAAGAAGTTAAATAAGAGATGAAACGGAGGATTCAATTCACCAGTAATGAATAGGATATGGCTAACTAACATGGTTAATGCTACAAACAGTACGGTTTTTACTTTAAAATGTTAAGATAGTGAACGTCCATTTCTCACATACAAAAGACTGATAACAAATCTAAAGCTATTTTCAGGTTATAAATAGTGAAAGTAAAAGCAAACCATCCAAAATACCGCAGATTGAACTCAACATAGAGGGAGAAAACACCTGTGACCCAATGAACGTAGCAAATCATCTTAACATTTTTTTACTCAGATGGTTGATTAAACCTTTATAATAAACCCTGCTAGAATAAATAACTTTCAAACCTCACCTTAATCAACCATAGATTTGATCTAATTTCCATTCAGTGACAAAAGAAGAAATAGAAAACAAAATAATTAAAAACTCAAACTCAATACCTTAGCTGGACTTGAAATAGTCTGAGCTAAGATAACAACACATTGTAGGTTTGCTTTTACAAAATCCTAGGTAAAGTATTAGGTAAAATACTGATCTGTCACAGCTGGAAGGCCATTTTTCACTCAGAATAAAAGTTGCAAAGGTGTACCCCACGTTTAAAAATGGTTCTCATTTGAATGCCAACAACGATCATATTAATATCACTCCTATCAACATTCTTGAAGATAATTGAGACAGGGTTTTGGAAAGATTTAGAGATCACTACAACCTATTACAATATTTTAATGACTCAACAAGATGGATTTTTTAAGTAAAGGTCAACCACGACTAGTTGTATTTATCATTGATAACCTTGAAGAAAACTTTACATAACAACTATATGCTGAACTTCATTAAAGCTATTGATTGCCCAGGCCATGATCTAATAACAAAGAACAAGCTAAACAGGCAGTGCATAAAGGATTGATGTGTTGGTTCAAGAGCTATTTCGAGGGAAGAACACAAATTGTTGAACTGAGACAAACATACCTAGAGACAACACATGAGGTAAAGTTCAAACACGTCCCAACTAATTAAGGTGTCCCTCAAGACTCTGTATTGGGCCCTGATTTTTTTTATTTTACTGACAAATGATACTCGCTGATAATACAAAAGTCCTGGGTGGAAATTCACAAGAAGCATTAGCAATTGACTCATTTGTTGGACTTATCACGGTCTGTCAATTCTGCCATGAAAATTACTAAGCTGTAAAAAATAAAACAACTAGTATACGGCAGAAGAGGAAATGAAATCCCAAACTTATCAGAAGTCGAGATCGAAGAACAAACAATATTTCTAGGAATCACAATGGATGAGAAAATTTCTTGGAACCAACATGTTGATGCTCTTAAGCAAGAAACTAAACACCAGTTTTATGTGTACAAAATTAAACATATAATTCGTGAAGACGCAGCTAAAGTGAAGTAACATGCACTCTTTGAATCTCATCTCTGTTACGACATTCTTACTTTGGTAGTAACATCTGCAGGAAATCTCCATCTAGTTATACTGCTACAATAGTGAGCCATTTGAATTCTTTCAGGCATTAGCTTCATACATAGCTGCACAGAATTATTTCCAAAACTAAAGATCATGACAGTAATTGTGCTTTACATTCAAGAGGTGATACTGAATGTAGACCAAGAAGTATTGCAACGAGGATCGTACACACACAGCTGTGACACCCCCAGATACCAGCTGTCACTCCACCACAGTTCATTGTATGAGAAGAAACCCTCATATATAGACTTCCAGAGAGGATATGAAGCAAAAGCGGAAAAAGCCTGAAGACTGCCCTAAGCGAATGGCTTATAAACCATCCCAATGGATGGTCAGTACATTTACTCACTGGACAAATTCTACCAGTAGAGAGATACCTATGCTTAAAGATCTCATACAAAAAAGTTTTTATTTTCCTTTTTAAATGTATTTATGCCATTATGATTCTCTAAGTTTCTGAGAATAAAGAATGTTTTGACTTTGACCTGAACATGATAAGCATTTTAGAAAGTCTAGTTTGCTTTGGACTTTTATTAGAATAAATAATAAACATGCGTCAACTTTTCTTACATACAAAGACATCAAAAGTCCTTTGAGAAATATTTTCTTTATTTCGACAGTCTATTTTTTTTAGTGGAAAAGTTGTTGGAAAGACCTGAATAAAAAGTGTTTATTTTTCATATTTTTTCATAAACTGTGAGTTTGATAGAGGAGGCATGAAAGATTGTTTTTCTCTGTTACTTAAATCGTTGTGTAAGTCTGCATATTTCTGTTACTTGGAATATATCAAGTGTAGAGAATGGAATAAACAGATCAAATTTAGCTTGTCCTGTTACTTAATTGGCCTTTCACTGGTTTAAAGTTTTTCCTATCTCTCGTGTTGCTTTGTTTATAAATATATATTGTGATCACCCTTACATTAATTTATAAATTTTTACCCACATGTATAATATACGAGGGCTGTTTTTTTTTCAAGTTCCGTTTGTTTCTCCAAATAACCAGCGTAGTGGCGGGAGGCGGGGCTGCGTGTTGTGCAATTGCGCCGCTCCCCCACTACAACCAACGCCGTTGCCGGCTCCAATCCATCAGTCGTAGCCGAGCTACGGGCGAGTAAAGATGGCCGCTACGATCAATTCTCCCGCCAGTTGTGAGTTGCGAAGTGTGATTCGTTTCCTTCAAGCTGAAGGATGTAGTGCTGCTGAAATCCATCGCAGAATGAGTGTTGTGTATGGTGAACACTGTATGAGTGATAGCGCGATAAGAAAATGGTGTAGGCTATTTGCTGAAGGTCGAACAGACGTCCATGACGAAGGCGGTCAAGGACGCAAGTCGGTCGCTACTGCAAGTTTGGTTGAACGAGTTGACCAAGCGATCCGGGAGAAACGGAGGTTTACAATTGATGAACTTTCTACCGAATTTCCAGCCATTTCAAGGTCTTCCTTGTACAAGATTGTGACCACCGAGCTAGGGTACCGAAAATTGTGTGCCCGTTGGGTACCCAAAATGTTGAGTGAGGATCACAAAACGAAGCGAATGGCGTCAGCCCTAACTTTTCTGACGCGATATGACAACGAGAAAGACAGTTTTTTAAAGTCTATTGTTACTGGGGATGAAACTTGGGTCCTGTATGAAAAATCCAGAAACCAAGGAACAATCAAAGCAATGGATGCACACTCACTCCCCTAGCAAGCCCAAAAAAATTCAAGCAGACTTTGACCAAAAGGAAAACAATGGCTACAGTGTTTTGGGACCAAAAAAGGTGTGCTTCTGGTTGAGTTCATGCAACAGGGAACAACGATAACAAAGGAATCATACTGTGAGACTCTACATCGCCTCCGGAGAGCAATACAAAACAAACGGAGAGGAATGCTGTCATCCGGCGTGGTCCTGATCCACGATAATGCACGACCGCATAGTGCCAATGTCACAAAACAACTTCTGCA
Source organism: Homalodisca vitripennis (assembly GCF_021130785.1). Taxonomy (NCBI): domain Eukaryota; kingdom Metazoa; phylum Arthropoda; class Insecta; order Hemiptera; family Cicadellidae; genus Homalodisca; species Homalodisca vitripennis. The sequence goes on along the minus strand of NC_060209.1, from coordinate 143,497,363 downwards.
AAAGTTCAAATGGGAAGTTTTCGACCATCCGCCGTATAGTCCTGACTTGGCGCCCAGTGACTATCACCTCTTTCGAGAAATGAAGGCGTGGTTAGGTGGACGACGCTTCGCTGACAACGAAGAGCTTCAAGCAACTGTAAGGGTCTACCTGAGCTCACTGGCGGCAGACTTCTTCGAGGAGGGTATAGGAAAGCTTGTCTCTCGCTACGACAAGTGCCTCAACATTTTTGGTGACTACGTAGAAAAATAAGTAAGAAATTACGAATCTTTTGGTAATAAAATCGTCTTTTTATCTCAATGTGTTTATTATTTATGGCCTATCGGAACTTGAAAAAAAAACAGCCCTCGTAGTTATGTTGTTATGTGTATTTGCAAGTTTTTAATACTTGTTATAGAATTACATTTGTGGTTACAGTAAAAGTTGTGACTAATTCATAGAAAGCTTTGTATTAGGAAAGTTTACTGTATTTAACATTACAACCAGAATATACTTGCTTTGCCTACTTGGTTCAGAACTTGACTGCTGTCAAGTGCTCTCCCTTCCTCTACCATGGTCATTAAGCTACCCTCATATTGGACTATGACTCAATCATGGTTCCCTCATCTTGTCAAGTGATTTCTTCCTCCATTTCTTTCAATTACTCTTCGTTGAGGGGTTAGCAAAACATAGAATGTACTCTCCCTTCAAGAGATTTATTTTTGTCATCCCTTTGCCTGTGCTCGGGTGAAAAAATTGCTCAAAAAATTTGTTACCTGCTAATTCTTATACTTTATTTGAAAATAAATTATACAATATAATGTATGTATGGTTAGGCTCTCATATTGCTAGAAAAGACAATTATTACACGATAAGAATATGTTTAAAAATTAAAAATATAACTTTAAGAGTTTTAAATGTATTTATGCAAGATTGGAAATTTAAATGTACTGCAAATTTGCTTATTAAATAAAAAAGTAACTAGGATTTTAATACATTGGTGTTGTTACTTTTAGTAAATTTTTAAGCATTGTTAATAATTAAGTATTGGAATGGTGGTGAAATGTAGCATGAAAAAGTTAAAAATTAACATGTAAGTTTAATTATTTTATTTTCTGGCAAGGGCACTAAATGGGAGAACTTTGATTTATTGTCTAATATCTAATTTAGAAGGAAACAGGATTTTTCCTGCACAATCCTTTCGTCAAAAATAAACTTCAAACAAAAAATCCAATTTAGTATCAGATTTTAGAAAAGGTGTAAAACATGTTTCCGTACTTGTAACCTTTCCAAGACATTGTTTTTTTGTTCAAACTATTAACATTCCTGTTCATTATAATGAATTGTTTGTTTTCTACCACTACTTTTGACATAAATTTAGTATTACATTTATTGAATTGATTACACACACCCATCAATTATATGATTAAGTCAAATAAATTTACTGTAAAGGAATTGCATATCAATATCTTATATATTACAGGATGCTCAAAGCCTGGATCTGCTGGTATCACACAAACGAGGAGAGTTCAAGAAGGCTGTGTTCCAGTCAGAGCTTCGTTGCCAGGCGTATCATATTGTGGATGCAGACAGGTAACAAGTACAAGATTACTTCTCCCTTGTTCTGGATTTGGATTAATTTTTCACTTCATACTTTTTAAGTAATGCTATTTCAATAATTCCTTTTCACTCGGATTCTGATGTTACAGTAACCCTTACTGGTGTTACAGTGTACGTGTGATGGTAGCAGTGAGTCACTCTGAGTACATGGCCAACCTATATGTTTCTGAGCTGATTTCTGACTCCAATGACATCAAGTTCAGTCTGTCCCTAGAACGAGTCTTCTGTTATTTCCAGGACAAGATGTGGACTGACTCATGGCTCAGGTGGGAAAATATTCACAAAAATTCAGTATTGTGTAAATTTAAGTTTCAAATTAATTCTTAAATTTAAATCTTAAATCTAATTTGATCATCTGATAATAGTAATATAAAATCTTATATTGGTAATATTTGTATGTAATAAGTAACTGTTTGTTGATAAACTTTGTAATGTTCGCAAATGTTTTAGTAATTTTTGAACTATTTAATTTATTAGTGTTTATTGATAGTCTTCAAGAAAGTTTTTCTTAAAATAATTGTTCCCATTTTTTACTATTGGTATACATTTAAATTTTATTCAATCACTAATATCTGAGGAATATGTTATAGATAAGATCTGATCATGACCATTTTCTGAATTTATACAAAAAATATGAACCACTTAGACACTTCCAGTTAGACACTTTAATTTGTTTCACAGATTGCAGTCTAATGTTAAAGATGAGAAAGAACCGAGAATTAATTTGTAAGTTGTACTCAGCAGTTGGTTTGAATAATTGTTAAAATATCCATCTGAATGATAACACTTAAAACTATGAACTAATGGTTATGGAAACTAAGGATGTGGTTTTGTTATAGCTTATTATGAATAACATTAAGTAATAATAAGCCTTTGGTCCAAAAAATGGAAATAAAGACAAACCTCTTTAATGTTATTATTACATCTTCAACTCTGTTTGACGTTTTAAGATTTTTAACAAAACATAACTCAGCACTTCTTTGTGTTGAAGTATTTTTACACTGTATTTGTGTAACACATTTAGAACCAGTTAAAATGATTTAAATGAAAATAAAAATAATTTAAATTTATATTTATGGATGTGCTTGCGGTAGTGTTGCGGTAGTTTGTACTGAGTCAAAATGCGTCTGGACCATGTTGAGATATGAACACGCTTGTGTTGCATGTGGTCGTGCTTCATCAATATGTATATTTATCATGTTATTTTGGATTTTTTTATACAAATAACATTTTGTCAGTGCCATACCGTGTCTGTTCTTACCATGTAGCAACAGCAATGACCTACAAAAATTTATAATCATATACTTTTTTATCAATTTTTATGAATAGAGAACCACAACAGAAATTGTAGCTATCCATAAAAACCCAAAATAATTGTTTAGCAAAAAATTAACCCATTGCGGATCGTATTGTTTTTGCGCGCGGGCACCAGCGGGCGTGAATTAATTCACGGTCAGCGGCCGCACGAACAGCAATGGTGCGCCACATCATATCGCTCGCTATTGTATACTAGAAAATTCAGCTGTGAAGGTATTCGTTTAGATGGAACATGGACCTGCTGGGGTATCCGTGATGTAGGAACGATAACACGCGAGCAAGGTTACGGCGTGGCAGGGATGATGTCTGAATCATAGTCTAAATAAAGCGGCTCGGGCGAATCGATTGCAACATCTGGGCCATTGTCTAGACTAAACCCACCAACATGTACGTCTGCGTCGTTTAGTTGTGTCACTAACCTCAAAAGTATTATAATAACAACTGAGGAAAACACCCAATCAGAAGCGCTAAAAAGCAGAGAGTAAACTCATATGAATGATTTTTCAACTTCGATATACAACTGCGATCTGTAGGATATTTATAAAAGTTTTGAAAACTCTAAACGTAGACCGTTGTTAAACACTCTTAGTAGACAAGTGAAGACGATCGCCCGATCTATCAGACATTAACAGAACTATTTGGAGGGAAATTTAAAAGCAGACCGCTTTTGCGACTTGAGCTCGTCACCGTGCCGTTAGGCCCGGCCGCTGCGTGACGAGCCCAGTTCGTCAGTGATCCGCAATGGGTTAAGAAGTTAAAACAAGGTCATGTCTGATTTAAATGTCTAGTTTCCAAAATTATTCTGGTTATTTTTCATAACCGTACCATTTCTATTTAAAACTTTTGATTAATGTCTTCTCAAGCCAAAATGTTACTTTTGAATTTGTGATGTGATGATAATTTACTTTGTTTAGTATCTTCCTAACACCGATTTTGTAAAAACACAAATAACTGTTTTATTACTACTAATTCTTAGAAGTCTGTGATTCAAATTGTAAGTTTATTGAGGTGTGATTCAATTTAAGGCTGCCCACATTCCTTGGATTTTGGTAAGAAATTGATACAGTAGGTGTCCTCAGATCAACTGTCTACCCACTTAAATGTTGCTGTTCCAGGAAGTCAGTTACATCTGTTTTAGCCACAATAGCAGTAAACAAATCGCTACTAATTAATATTTCTCCCAACTTCGTTCTGAGTTATCTCTTGTGCTGTACAATTATTTTGTTATAGTTACAACTCCATAACAAGTGGTGAAATAAACATTAATGGTTTTAAATGAATAAAATTATGCTAATTAGTATACTTTAAACCTAAAAATTAAATAGTCAAGATTTTTGTTTTAAGAGATTTCTCCCTTATTTGACTAAGTTTTGAGTCCATAGGTGGTCGGTTAAGTGGGCATCTACTGTACTGTTCACCTGAAATAATGAAATTGAATCCAACAATATTAATCAGTTATGTAATTTTATCAAAAAAATCAAAATCTAATTGGAACTTAATGGAAATAAATTGTTGTATATTTTAATGTTTGTTTTGTTGAGGCAAACTACCTAGGAATTAAATAGTGAAGATTTTTGTTTTAACCCTTACCACGCGTATTACGGGAAATATCGCGTGGTGAAGATGACGCTTGACGCGTATTACGGTAAATCTCGCAATCAATGTTTTTAATTTTTGTTGTGAACTGTAGTTCGTAAAATTGCCGATAGAATGTTGTCCGAACATCAGACAACAACTGCACTAGATTCATTGTTCTCGGCTACCCGTTACTGATCCGAAACTGCTTGTCATAGCAACTGAACACCATTCTGACCTGCAGACTGGCGCGTCTTACGGAATTTTCCGCGTGGTGAGGGCGACTAGTGCTGTTCACGAGACCTGCTCGTGAGCTTGTTCCTGTGTTGAGTTGCGTGTTTTAAGTTATTTCTGAACATTTCTTACAGTTATATTATTTCAGCAATTTTTAATTCAATTTAAAACACTTCGTGCTTCAAAGTGTTTCATTCACAAAAATATTTTTGAAATTGGAAAATTCCATGTTTTGTTTTGTTATTCATTTTAATCTTTAAAAGTTACAAAAGTTGTTAAAAAATTAAGTTTTTATGTTTTTTTTATCTTATAATAACTTTAAAAATATTAAATAAAATAGAATTTTAAACAAATTTAAAATTTATTTTCTACTCTAATAGCACGCTAGGGGAAAATATAGGAATTTGTATTCAGCGCTCTAAGGGTTAAGAGATTTCTCCCTTATTTGACTAAGTTTTGAGTCCATAGGTGGTCGGTTAAGTGGGCATCTACTGTACTGTTCACCTGAAATAATGAAATTGAATCCAACAATATTAATCAGTTATGTAATTTTATCAAGAAAATTAAAACCTAACTTTGGAACTTAATGGAAACAAATTGTTGTATATTTTAATGTTTGTTTTGTTGAGGCAAACTAAAGTCTAGAATTAAGTTGTACTGAACTATAAATGCTTCTCATATTGTAAGACAATGATTTTAGTACATCACAGACTTCTACTTATCTTTAACAAAAATAACTTGCATGTGGAGGAAAAAAATTAAAAACAAATGTTATTTGAGTGTATTGTAGTTTATGTAATGTCAAAATTAATGTCTTGCATTTTATTTTATGCTATCAAACACTTAGCATTTATTAATTGTAGCTTATATTTCTTATATAAAACCACTGGTGGTTATTATGATATTAATTTAATTCTCTATTGATTAAACAGATTGAAAACCATGCTGGTTATCCCATAATGTATTCAATTAATTCATTAAGAATATTTTATGCACTTTTTAAAATTGGTGAAAATAAAACTGGCTCATTGGTTTCCTGCCACACTTTGCCTTCATTATAATTGGAGTGAATTTTGTACTTTTGTATTTTTAAGGGAAATCTTTAGTACACTCCTTGGTTGCTCCTGTGCCATGTGAGCATATAAATTATTACATGATCTTACAACAAGAATCAGCTTGTACTGTGCTCCGTTCATTATTTGACTTTTGACTTCCTTTCTACTCTTTCACTTATTATGTTTGATAAGATCCTCGCATTGAGCTCAGTAGAGCTCGCATGAGGAGGGTAGAATAAGACTTAAAATGGATTTTCCTCTCCTTTTTTCTTAAAAAAGAAAAAGAAAAGAGTTGTAATGTTTGCACATTTAGAATTATCTCTCTTAATAACCATTTTTAGAACTAATATGTATATAAGAAATTATTGCACTTCAAAAGCAACATAATTGATTCTCAATACTGAGGCCTATCCTGACACAGAAGTGAGAAACCAACGTTTATCTGCAAGTTCTTAGTGATGCTCCTCAAAAACCTAGGGAACTAAGAACTGAAGCTGGAAAGAGCAATCTTACTCTAAATATAAGCTTGATAAGAAAGCTTAAAAAAAATAAGAAAGCTTGATACTGAAATGAAAAATGCCTTTATTTAAAGAGGCGGAGTTTTACCATCAGGCGGACATTTACCATCAGAACTTGATGTTGATCATCAGAACAAGATGTTGATCATCAGAACAAGATGTTGATCATCAGAACAAGATGTTGCCTATGTAGAAATGAAGCTCCATGGAAAATTTCAAATCTACAAGTCTGATTTTTCTCAAAATATTGTGGGACAGACAGAGAGAAATAAAATTTTAAGAGTCTTTTTGAAAACACCCAGCTAATTACAGCTACAGTTTTTTTGATAGTGGTGACAATGTTACTTCAAATATTGGTACTCATTTTAAAATTATTCTGAAAGCAGTTTGGAATTCTATGAGAGTAAAAACTACTCTCAATCAATTGATCTTTATTGTGGATCACTGTAATGTGTAGTACTCATACTTATCCTGTTATCATTGTTGTTTAATCCTACAGTAGTACTTAATAATGTAGTCATTATAAAACGGAAATCTTGTGAGAAGTTTGATAACCATTTCTTTTGTGTAAGCAAAATTTCAGCTTTATTAGTACTACATTCCCAGCATTTGGAATATTAAGGAGATGAAGACAGATCGATAGTTCAATTGTTTATGATTCTTTGAATTGATTGGAAATGGGCATTAATATGAAATTTATAATGCGTTTTTCAGCGATTTATCAGACAAATCATTTGCGGATGTACACAAAGTGGAAGGGATGAAAGGCATTTACATTGCCTCACAAGTGCTGGACACGGTTGGCATCAACCCTGGAGTAGAACACCTGCGTAGTGTCATAACCTTCGACTGGGGTGGAGAGTGGAGACCTATTGCAGCCCCCCACTACTCTTCTGACCATCAGCCTATCCAATGCAATGCAGTGAGTGAAATATAAGTTAAACTAAGAAAAGTTTACTATTTGTTACATTTTCTAATTTATTCTTAATAAATAGATTTTTAATAAAAGTGCATGTTTCAGAGAAACTAATTAAGCTTTTAATTTTATTTAAAGATCATGAACCAATTTTTGTTTACTTGCAAAGTAGGTCGTCCATTAAAAAGGATATTAAAATCTTCCTTTTGATTTGATTATTTGTCAAATAATTTTTATAACAATTTTTCTATATTTCTTAACTCAAATCATTAATTTTTTGTCTGATTTTTTATGTGTTTGTAATAATTTTGCAAAATTATGTTAATGTTTAAGTTTCATAAACTATATTTCGTTTTATGTTCAATAAAAATCTATGTAGTGAAAATTTTATTATGTAACTTGATTTAGGTGTTTATTAGTCTATAACTTTTCCTCAACTAAAATGGTCATCTGGATATGTTGTCAAAATCGGATAAATTCCACTTTTCGGATATTTATTTAACAACAAAAGTGTTATACAGCTTGATTTTTTTGGTGTATATATTAATATCTCAGTAGCACTAAAGGAGAATATTAACATACTCTTTAACTCTTAATTTAGAAAACAATATTAGGAAAGTTTTTAATGATTTGGTATCTTCTAAGTGTTTGCATCTCTAATAGAAATGTGATAACATTCTGAAAGTTAGACAGCTCACAATGTTTTTATATAGAGTTGAGTAATACAAAAAATGAAGAAAATAATGTTGGAGGCAATGATAATATATATATATATATATATATATATATATATATATATATATATATATAAATTGTTAAAAAGCAGAGTGGACCTAACTACAAATCTTTATTTTTAGTTGTAAACACCATATGAAAGAAAAATTACCTCATTTTAAAATAGCCTAATCTCAGAAATCTACTTTGTTGCTTCTAATTTGTGAAGTGCTGAATGGACTGATCCACAATAGCTGGTCCATACAGCGTGGACTATCCTTCATTACAGTTCGTTCACTATGCTTCTTTTCATGCGTCATGCAACTTGCGCTTAGGTTTATGAAAGATGCTGCTGTTAATGTTACTTGTAACGTTGCATGCCAATAAGGCAGTTGCACAGTTTGCCGGAAGTAGATGCATGTGCTCCCTATGCCTCTCTAGCAGTTCAATATATATGTAATTATCTTACATTTTATCATTTGTTTTTGTCAATTGATATTGTGGTGTGGAGAATGGAAGACCATAGACTTTTGTGATGAAATCCAGAAAAGACTGTGTTATGGGACCAATGAAAGTTAGTGTAAAAATCCCATGTAATGTCTAGATGCAGTTCAGAAACTTTCCTTCAATTATCAAGGCATTCTCAATAAAATCATAAACATGAATTCATGTTTCATTGTGAAAAAATGAACTTGAAGACCAAGAGTATGATGTGTGGTGATAGCACTTGGATTTCAGCTTGATTTTGATTATTGAAGAGTATAATCATTGGTTAATATCCATCTAAAGTTTATTAGTAAGTTGACCTCTATTAAGTTCAAGACACTTAAAACCCTACCACCTAATAACCGTGGTTCCAAAGTATTACTAGGCAATAATAGGATGCTGTTATTTTTCTCTTCTGACTTATCAAGATGATAGATGCAGCAACACAACAGCACATACATTTTGCATTGTATTAAACTGTAAAAAGTTGCATAGTAGTGGAAACACTCGCTGTAAGAGGCAAGATACATGTATTGGATCATGTAATGTTGCACTGGCTTAACCGGTTATGTTGGTGTGGTTATGTTTCCTATTCAAATAAAGCTTTATATTTTAATAAAAAAGTACTCTAAAATCCTTGAAAAGTAGAATAGAGTATTGTTATTTAACGATATTTAAGAATTTTACTACTATTTTGCTCCGATGTATATGACGATGAGTGCTACCTTTTATTTAATTCCAAACCTGCCACAAGAGTGATCCTGACCACTATTATTCTTAGTACCTCACCAAAATCTGGAATGAATGTATGAAATCAGATGTTTATCACACATGGCACAAAAGTTAACATGGATGTATCTGATGAGAAATACTACCCTGATTCTTAGCTCCACATTTCCCCTAGAAACGATTCTGGCTATACTGGGACTTTAAGTTTCTCATTGAATTAACTGTGATTGTTCACAGGCCAACAACTGTTCGCTGCACCTGTCACAGAAGTTCGCCCAGATGTATCCAGTGACAAGAGCTGCACCGATCCTTAGCTCCAAGTCTGCACCAGGAGTGATCCTTGCCACTGGAACCCTTGGCTCCTCGTTGAAGGGCCATGTTGGTCTGTACATGAGCCAAGACGCAGGGCTTACCTGGTCTCAGGTACGAGAGCCGAATGTATTTATGAATAAATCTAAATAGCAAAACTTTCCAATGTGATGATCTTAGTTGTTTTTATTAAATTTTTAGAGGAAGACTATATATTTGCTGCAGTAAAAGATTTAAACATGTCTTGATATTTTTTAAATTTGATTTTATCTCTTGATGCAAGTATAGTAACAACCTTTATATATAGCAACTGATTATTGTTCCTTTAGCTGCTGTCAATGGATTTATGACTTACACAATGTTTTCAACATTTATAATTGGCCAAGGTCAAAATTCAAGTTAATTATAGTTTTATTTGCAACTTTTACCACATGACTATGCTAGGTAATAAACACTATTGCTGTTACGTCTAGTATAATATTGTATTCTCAGTATTGTTCTTTATCAAGTCTATTGCGTCTTTATGTTTTCATTACCACGCAAAATTAGCATCTGTTTCTGAATGGAGCACATGGTGAATGTGCTGTCATACAGGTAGCAATTGGAAAATAAAATAGTAATTCTCTACTGTAAACATTTGCAAAAGGTTTCTTTATACTCAATTGACAATTTACAGTATAATTATTACTGAAATTACAGGGGATTGTAGGTATATTTTCATTGGAATTGTTGCCAGTGATGATGCATCCATTGGAATCTTGTCCAACTCAATATTTGGTCAGCATATAGACATTATTACCATTATCTTCCTTAACTAATAATGTCAGTGTCAAATATTAGTTAATGCTTTTAAAATATTGTCATTTTTAAAAACTTTTATATTCGTTCTAAGAATAACAAAATTTAGAATATAACAATATAAATATGTGGAAGAACTAACAAAATATTGTAATATACAGAACTATACTACAGTTAAAAATACAATAAGGTGCATTCAATATCAATAATCAGATAATTATTCCTTGCCAGATAAAAATATAAAACACCATTTAGGGAATATAAAATTTTATTCTGTGTATAGTCGTTTTTATAATTAAATAGCCATTATTATTGAGTAAAATATAATAGTAAGTTAAATGTAATATGTTTATATTTACAATATTTTGTTTATTTCAAAATTTATAAAAATAATAATTATTTTTCCACAATTAATTACTTTATAAGCTTGGTTTCCCAGAATGAAACTTTCAAAGAAATATTTCTGAGAATATAAAACTTATACAAACAGTTATAGATCATATTTAGATACTCAGTTGTATGTAGTTTATGAAAATTATAAAGATTTGTAAAGTACATAAAATGAAATTGAATATGTAACCATAACATCAACATGTGGATGCAATAAACATTTTTATATTATATTACATTATTCATCCATAAATTAAAACATTCATAAATAATATACAAGACAACCTTCTAGGAATTATAAAGTTGTAGCATTTATAAGGTCAATGATATTTCAAAAGTAAAAGTTGTTTACATTACAATTATTCATGTGGAAAAAAGAATAACCCAAGGTTTCAGTAAAAGAACCAATTAAAATCAACACTTAAATAATGGTCTGACACCATACTATGACATAAACATGATGATTATCATAACACAGTTCCAATTACTGAACAGTTAAATATGTAAACATTTGGCAATAATGGTGAAACATGGCTGATTTTCAACTACTGGTGACGTTGTAACTGGAATGATTGTTAACAGTTTCTGTAGAAGTGACAAAAATCAATGTTAGGCCTATTTTTTTAAACAGTATATTAATTCTGTTGATAACTTTATGTTTCTAATGTAAATATGCAAGAGTGAGCTAATCTTTACTTTGCACAAATCTGTGAAAGTATTACAATTACCAGAATAAAGTGGATTTCTTATCATTGTTCTCTTGGTGTTTTACACAATGTCTGTAAAATCATTAGCTTATCTGTTAAATGTATACTAATTATTATTAGATAAGCCTACTTAATATAAATTTAATTTCACATGCCAATATATATATTAATTCTAATTCTAATAATTTCAAAATAGATAAGATAATTCGACGCCTCCGAATAAGAACATCGTATCTCAAAATCTGCAATTTTTCAGGAGAAGCAGTTTGAAAGTTATAGAAAATCCCTGAGCCCAGACTATTCTCTCTAAAGTAATGAATTTTGTATTGATAAATACACTTATGCTGACACACATTTTAGTCGTATTGTGCATGAAGAATTTTTATTAATTTAAATTGTTTACTGAGTTACGATTTTTTATACTCACAGTTTTCCAAATAAGAACATCGTATCTTGAGTTAAGATATTCTTATATGGAAAAAAATTTATCTTCTACTCACAGTTTTTCCAAATAAGAACGTCGTATCTTGAGTTAAGATATTTCTTATATGGACAAAATTTTTATCTTCTACTGACAGTTTTCCAAATAAGAAACGTCGTATCTTGAGTTAAGATGTTCTTATATGGAAGAAATTTCATCTTCACTGTTTTGACTTGGGTAATTTAATGAGTAAAAAGTTATTGTTTAGAAAGGAACAGTTAATTTTATTTATTAAAGAAACATTTTCATGATTAAAACTATATAAAGAACTAACATTATTTTACTATTAAGAAACAAATTATGATTGATATTACATACAAAATGCAGAATACAGTAGTTTTTATGCTTTAAAACAGCTAAAATTACTACTTCAAACAGTATTTAAACTTTATAGAAACATAAAAAACTGTTTTTAAATTGGAATACAAAAAATTCTGAATACAACAATATTTAGTATTCATAAATACAACTCTATTCACAATCACTTTCTACACTTGGTGGTGGTCTTGCTATGTTTTAGTTTTCTAAAAAAATGTTGGTACATTACTGGAATTTGCATACCATTGCACAAAGATAAAAGATCTTTTATATATTGAAGTTGTTATTGCTAACTTAGACTTGTAAGCAGGTCCTAAAACTAAGTCTTCAATATTTCTTCTGCTTCCAGTGTGCTTATGGTACAGATCAAGTACAAAGCATGTCTCTTTAGTATGGTTATATTTTAAAGTCAGTGTTGTAGGGTTATCCTTTTCCATATATGAACTTCCTTTATACAGTTTCCACTTAATTTTTTCTCCATTTATATTAATCTGCCAGTTCCTGTTATCAAATGTTACCAGATCTTTACATTTTACAATGTCTTTTTGACATACCTCTTTAACAATATATTTTTCTCCACTTGACTTAACCATCCGTATGAGCATGACCATTGTTCAGGAACATAAATGGTTTGGTTAGAATCACCTTCATTCTGTGTGTGCCCTTTTTCTAAAAAGCGATGAGTGATCGTTACACTCAGTTTTTTTCCGCCATAGCTGAATACATACTGTACATGATACGATTTCTGTTTTGGCCAGGGCAGTTATCGGAGTAAAAATAAATTCCTTGACACCATCTTTTACTCTAGACAAGATAAAATCCATAACGAAGCTAGCAAGTTCATTGGAACCTTTTTTCCCTATTTCTTCATGCCAAAAGTAGCTGTATTCTTTGTTATTACCAATATCAAAAATTGTAACAAGCGTACTTTCTCTTGTAATAAAATATACTTACATCGGATTGAGGGATGTTCAAGGTCTTCTGCAAGTCGAAGACAGCTACACTTACTGTACTTGTCACTTTGTGCTCTTTTCTTATCTCTCTCTTTCATTTCTCTTACAGCATTTTTGTTTTTCCATAACTCACAATGGTCTTTCTTGGGAAACATAAAGGCCCAGATTGAATTCTGAATTAAATATATCAGTATATTGCCTGATTGTTGCACTTTCTCCACCTTTGTCTTTTATCCCATTCCTGGTATAAGCCCGATACATTTTTTGCGATGCTCAATCCTTGCTCAAGATTACTGTCGCTTACTTTCCTTTCTTATACAGTGGGATTCGACACTTTTAAAAGATTTAATGTGATTTCTTACACCTTTGTTTAATAGAATGGCTTAAAATCCGCTTACCACGCTCAGTGTGTTTCCCCCTTTTATCTGGGGTTACTGTTACTTCATCAGACCTTTCCAGTTTATTGAACGCTGTCCTAACCCACATATCAGTTATGCATGTATCTAAGTACATTTTTTTTGCATACTTCAATAGAGGTGTTTTGAACTGGAATAGTATATTTAATTGAATAATTTCTTCCGAATCTCTATTTTCTTTGGTGGTTGCAGTTGTTTTGTCTGTCTTGGTAGCAGTTTTCACTATGAAATCCCACTGCCTCGTATGATTGCCTAATTTCCAAAAGTTTTCAAAGATAACAAGGCATTGTTCTTGGTTTATCCCTCGTTTGGCATTTCAATCGGCATTTTTCAATGCAACCACCACCCATTGTTTTAGCCGAAACAATTTAGTAGGGCTAAAATATTCCAAGGCCAAGGTTTTTTTCAATCTTTTGGGCTTTCACACTTTGCCAATTTTCAACAGAAACACTCCTTTTTTTGCCAGGACAAGTTTTTTAGCACACATACACTTTGCTTCCTTTTTTTATTAGTATTGGTACAATCGACTTCTGGTAAATCAGTAATATTTGTGTTCTGATTTTCTTTCCTACCACTGGAGGAGGAATCTTGAGTGTTGCTTTGATAAGCCAGTGGCAGGGGATTGTTTGATTGGCCTGAGAATAGTAACTTTTTTGCTACTTGGAGCAAATAATTGTCTAGTGGCTTTTCTTTTATTACTTCTTTTAATGCTGCTAAACTCATTCTCTGATTCATCACTTTCTTCACCAAACGGCTCCCAATCTGAATCATCCCAAAATTCCTCTTCGTAGTTATTTAAATTTTTCAACAATTTCTGCAGTTGCAGCTTGCTCTGGGTTTAGAGGCGATGAGCGGAGATCTATCTCGATCACATGAAATAATAAACTTACTTTTATTGAAGATGTAGAAGGCTTTGTTGTCATGTCTACCATTAGTCGACCTCTTGAAGTCATTTTTAAATGTTATATTACTTCTGATTACATTGAATTTATCCAAAAGGAAAAACATAACCTATAAGAACAAAGCTGAAAACACCAATACACATAAGCAGCTGACTACTACACTAAGATGCTAATATTACTATTTTCTGACATTGAACAGCTGATTTAAATAATCAGTGAGGCAACTCATGAGTTCCAAAACAACTTTTATAAGAATAGCTCATTTTATAGAACAACAAAAACATTATTGTTTTTTAAACTAATGCCTTGAAATGTTATAAACATACCATCACATTGTTTTGAAATGTTCTAAACTTACCATGAACTACAAAACATCCCAAAAATCATCGTATCTCAAGATACGATGTTATTATTGGGAAAACATAGAATTGTTAGAAAAGATACGATGTTTTATTTGTTTTGATTAATTTAAAGACAAAAAGCAGTTTTAACACAGAATTTATACATAAAAATAGAAGATTTTCTTCTCCATTGTTTATATTAAAAATATAAAAAAACATAAAATTTGAGTTACGATGTTCTTATTCGGAGGCGTCGAATTACTTAAATGGAACATGTTTTGACATTATACTTCACGGTAGCAACACTGAGCAAGGTAGCTGTTGCTAGGTCACAGCAAGTATTAACAAAAACACAATGCTACAATTACATTAGAACCTGACTATGGGGATAGTCAGCCACTCAAGTTTTAGTTGCCATATCATTTTATTTTGTCAATCTAACACAAGCTGGTGTGTAAAAAGTATTGAATATTATGTACATGAATCTGCTCTTCTATATTTGGTACCAATAACATTGCTATATTTATTCTTAGAAGGGAATAAATATTGATGGTGGATTTACACAAATGAGTCTGTATCACGCGAAGTGTCTGTATCACGCGAAGTGTCTGTATCACGCGAAGTGTCTGTATCACATGAAGTGTTGACTGTATATTAATTTTTTGTAATTACAGGAATTACAATTGAGTTTCTGTTCTTATTTTTATTCTCAATAAAATAACACTTTGATCTTTTGTAAGAACTTATGTTAAGCTGTATAATACTGTTTAGTAATGAATAATATACTATACCAACTTCAAAATATTCTGTAATAAATATTCTAGACAATGACTTTCATAATATTGTATATAAATATTATTAAAGTAGATTCCTCGTTTTAGTTAAAACTGTTAACTATACAGTGTCATCGAAAAATAATGCCTAGATTTAATAAAATTATAACATCAAAACCTTTCATGTTAAATGAGTAATTCTTTCACTGGGCGATAACTGGTGAACGCAAGTTTTGTTTTTAGTTCGTCTGATTGTGTTTCCCTGTCTTTGTGATGCGCAGACAAGCTGCGCAATCGTCAAGGTCAGCCGGCCACAGACGCGCCGCCGCTCAGTACGATGTTGACCGTGCAACAAAAAGCACAGTGCGTGATTTGGTACGCGGAGTCAAAGTCAGTTGTCAGTGTACAGCAGCGGCTCTTTCGGAGAACATATCCGGGTTAAACAGCACCTGATAACAAAGCTATCGTTCGATGGTTTAACCAGTTTAGGGAAACAGGGACCGTCGGCAAAAAATCTAGACCAGGCCGACCAAGAACATCAGAAGAGAATGTTGAGCGTATCCGGCAATCTTGTGTTAGGAGCCCAAAAAAATCCATTGCTCGACGAAGTCTTCAACTAAACATTCCAAAAACAACAATACAAAATGTACTGCACAAACGGCTAAGACTTCATGCGTATAAAATTCAGATAAAACAGCAAATAAAACCTACCGACCGCCCTAAACGAACTGAATTTGCAAGTTTTATGTTAAATGAAATTGATGATAATCCAAATTTTCTACAGAGAGTGTTGTTTAGTGATGAAGCTACGTTTCACATAAATGGATGTGTAAATCGTCACAATTGCCGTGTATGGGGATCGCAACAGCCAAACGAAATCCACGAGTATGTGCGTGATTCTCCCAAACTCAATGTGTGGTGCGCGTTATTTCATGACAAAGTTATTGGACCTTTCTTTTTTGTAGAAAAAACCATTACAGGCCTAGTATACCTGGACATGTATGAACTGTTTGTGTTCCCCCAATTAGACGATATCGAACAACAGACTGGACAGCGAATCATTTTTATGCAAGATGGGGCTCCACCTCACTACCATCGCGAGGTACGCGCTGCACTAAACGCACGCTTCCCAAACGGTTGGATTGGTAGAGCAGCCCCCATTTCATGGCCTCCTAGAAGTCCTGATCTTACCCCTTTGGATTTCTTTTTCTGGGGGTACATAAAAAATATAGTTTACGCAGAAAAGATTCGGGATTTGGACCATCTTCGGGAGCGAATTTCTTCCGCAATCTTAACTGTTACGCCAGATATGATTGGACACTCGTGGCAGGAAGTTGACTACAGACTTGATATCTGCAGGGCAACGAACGGTGCTCACATTGAAACATACTAAGGTATGAAAAAAAAAAAATTTATTTCTTTCCGCACATTTTATGACTACAACCTTTAAATTACCTTTAATAGTTTTTTTATGACAGTTATTTAAAATCTAGGCATTATTTTTCGATGACCCTGTACTTATTTTAACCAAAAAATCCTTGCCTTCATTGTAGCTGTTTTTAATTAGGTGCATCATAAGTGTCCTTTTTCCAAACAGACGGATTTGGCACTATTATGTGGTAAAAAAATATATTTCATCATATAATATTAGTAATGGTTATACAGAGTGAATAAAATGTGTCGATACCTCATATTATTTTTTTAACAACTGCACCTACAAAAATTAAACTTAGTTTACATCTGTAGGGTACAAAAGTGCATTTTTTCGTTAGTTTCACAAGATACCAATATATATATATATACCTGCCACAAAATACCAATTTAAGGTCCAACTTAAAAATTTTGGGCTCTCAAATTACACATTGTTTCAGAGGTCTTTATGAAAGAAAATTAACAGTGATCTTAGAGGTCCCTTCTTAAGCCAAAACACAAAATGGTGGCTAATTTAAATTTTAAATAGTTTTAGTCGGAAAAGCAATTAATATTAATATTTGTTGTTTAATAATGAGCAAAATCCATAATAATGTTCTGAGCAAGTTTTGATCTGCCTCGACAAATGAAGGTATCTTGTCTTATGAGCTACCGTTTGATTTTTAGATATGTGTATTATTTTGATGATAGTATTTTCAAAGTTAAGAAGTGGTTATTCATTTAGTTATCTACTAGTGTTACTGTATGGAGATCAATGAACATAAACGTGTAACAAATCGATGCTTGGTTATGGAGATCGGAATAGATCTTATGGTGTGGTAAAAAACAACGACACTTTTCAAAATTGCAATCCTATTTCAAAATTAGGAGTGTAAAAATCCAAAATTTTTAAGAAACAGGTAGAGCTGAGAACTGAATAATCAAAATCAGCTGCTTCTGTTTATAATAATGTTGTTTAATTTTATCTTACAGATTTTACAAGAATACTATCTATTCAACTTTGGAGACCATGGTGGTGTGTTGGTGGCCGTAAAGTATTTCAAGTCCAATGGGGAAACCAATATACTGAAGTACTCTACTGATGAAGGTGAGAGCTGGAAGGATCATGCGTTTACTGATGAAGATCTCAGAATCTATGGGCTGATGACGGAGCCTGGTGAAAATACGACCATCTTCACCATGTTTGGATCTGCCCGATCCCAACACCAATGGCTTATTGTCAAGGTTGACCTCAAGAATGCTTTTAGTAAGTGGCAAACTCAAATAGTTATGTTTAAAAATGTGTAAATATTTAAAATTTCAAGTTAAGTCCAGTAATATTTGCATGGGATGATATCAATACTCCAATTATGTTTAATTTTGAGTATTTCCAATGTACAAATACATTTGTCAGGACATTATTCAAAAAATTTCGCTTCACATCCAAGTCATTTTCTTTGTTTCATATTCAGAAGCCTTGGATAGAGGATGAAAAAATCCATTACTAAATGGGTTTTTTAACAACAAATTATAGTGAAGGTGATTACCCTTTATTATTAGTTTAATAAATTCCACATCTGCTTTCTTACCTAAATTCAGGGTTTATTTACACTAAGAACTGGAATATATTTATAATACTGTGTCTGCCTATTTATACATTTCCCCCTTAATTGTTATGGTTTGTTTATGCAGATTGAAACATTTATGTCTCAGTCCATATATTTCTAAACGAATTTAGATATCCAGTTCATAACTTGACATAATGATTCTGTAGCTTAATGTTGTTTTTATTTCTTTTGGTTATTCTTAAATAAAAAGAAAATTATAAAGTTCAATATCATATTCAAAAGCTATTTTTATTTTCAATTTAGTTGTTAGTGGTACAATAGGCAGATATAAAAAAGATTATACTTTGATCAAATATTAAATTTTGCAATAGTATAATCAGACTTTTTGCAACCAAGATCTTCAGCTCTAAATACTCTTATTACTGATTAGACAATTATTATTATATCTTACACCTTCTTCAAAATGTCAAATACAAATATATGTCACGTAACACGCTTCGCTTAAGTTAATTGTGAAATTTCAAGCCTCTAGATCATTTCATTCTTGAGATATCATGCAGGCAGACGGTCAGAAGAAAAAAGTTTTCCAGCCTAATAAATTAATTATAGGCTTCAATGAAGCTCGGCCAAATACCATGGATAGACATGCACCATCATTCAACTCATTCTTGTCTATTTAGAAATTAAATATCATTTAAAATTTAAAGTAGAAAGTTTTTGATCTGTCCATATGGAGAAATATGCCCATCATCAAACATGGTGTTGCTTACGTAGAAATGAAGTTACATAAATCAACAAACTAAAAAAAAAACTTTTTTGTGTCTGGAAAGTTATCAAGTTAACACAATTAATTTGCTACTTACATTTTTTAAAACAAATTTACAAGTGGGATCACATACAAGTTTTTGCATAGATTTTAACTATCCCATTAAATGGAGGAGCTGGCATTTAAAATCCTAATCAGTGACAGTTTTCTTTTCTTGCCATTATAAAGGAATTTTCACTGCTATACTCTGAATAATACTGGAATTTTGTTTTTCAAAACAAATATTTATGTGGTTTTTCTAAGTTTTCATTGAATATAGACAGATTACTAAATTTATTTCATTTTACTCCCAACATTTAACTACTATTATTATTTACTATAGTCAATAAATCAGTTGTTTTTTTACGTACGTATTTAATGTAATGCGGAAAGTCTTGAAGAGCTGTAAAATGGTAATCTCCAACCCAATCATCGTGCTCAATGCATCATAAATGTCTACCCATTCTATTATTGTGTCATCATAAATTTCACTTTGAAAGTAGACATTTCGTTGAAAGTCTCAAATTACAAATATACTGTTATGGTCCAACCCTGGATCTGCTTATGGTGTACTATGTACTTTAGCATTAGTCTTATTTGATTTGAAAAGGTAAAATTGAAACACTTACATTATGCTTTTTGAAGTTCATGTACACTTTATAAAGTTTTTTCCTGATGTCATGTTTTATTGAGTCAGACCAGTACGGTTATTTTGTATAGATGAATTGTTGTAGAAGATAAACTGTGTGTTTAGCTTACAACTGCACTCCTGACGATTACAAGTTCTGGTCGCCCAGTAGTGGTGATGAGGGGGTAAAGATGACCTGCATCCTGGGAGTCAAGGAGACGTACGAACGCCGTGTGCCTCACTCTAATTGTTATAATGGCAAAGACTACGACCGACCCATAAAAATGGAGGTGTGCCCGTGTGATGCAGAGGACTTTGAGTGGTAAATGTATTAGTGATTTAAATTACTTATAGGAATGTAAATATAGATGCAACTGTTACTTGCAGTTATAGTTAACTCTTTCAGTGCTAAAGCTTTTGGCGTACTGTTATACGCAAGAATGTTAGCAAATTTCAACTAAAATGTAGTAATTTGAGGGAAAAGTCAGAAATATTTATTTGAAGAGATAATTTTTCTATATTTAGTTGTATTATACTTTATACAAGTATCTTTCCAAATCCATCACAAGTGTTTAGTTTTATTCAATAAACAACACAGGAATTTAATAGTGTTTTTTTAATACCAGTTAATTGTACACTGTAAAGAAATCTCTTAATATTTCTATAGTGTTCACTTAAAAAAATTATTGCTATTTAATTTTATCAAAATTAAATATTTATTTTATTTTTGTGTGTGTCAAATTTAACCCATTGCGGATCGTGAAAACGGCGCGCGCGCGCGGGCCTTAGCCCTCCAGGTGCTGACATCGCGTAGCGCGATGTTAGCGTACCTGTTTCCAGTGCTGACCTCGCGGAGCGCGATGTCAGAAACGCGATCTCTTTAAACCACGCTAGTGGCTATATATTACGGAATATCACGAACTATTTTATATAGTATTAAACTAGAAGAAATGCGGAACTCGTTATACTCTATGGAGCACGTCTTTGCTCAAAGACCGGCGCTATACGACAGCTGTTTCTAAGCGTATGTTTATTTCCAAGTCATACGGTTCGGTCGTTCTGTTTATTGCTGTTCCGTCGTTGTTTGCATCATACCTTTGGTGTTGTAGTTGACTATTACTGTTTTATATTGTGTTTTATTGTAAAAATGAGTGAATTAAGTAGGTCTAGTGCAATAAGGAATGTGAAAGGTGTTACAATGTAGTACACAATGTTTCAAATATCACTGATTTTTTACGTGTTACAATTTATCGTTTTTTGCTCTGAGTGAATTCTGTCAATATGTAAACCCATAAGATGTATATACTTTTGGGTTCATTATTAAATTACCTACAACTTGTATATCTTGGATTTTTATTTTCATAACTTTGGTGAAATGATATCTAAGCTCAAAGTGAAAAAATAAAAACTTTTTTTTTTTTTTTTTGTCAAGATTTACATTCAGCAATATTTTACCATGTAAAGGTAAGTCATATAAGTATTATTATCATATTCTGTGATCTTTCCTGAAAATAATGATATATAATATGTAGTATTTACATTAAGGTAACAGTATATAAAAAAAAACTTTCTAAACGCTTGCAAACATACTGAAAAATGCCCAGCACTTAAGGCAGTTCTAACCAGCACTTGGAGGGTTAGAGTACGAATTAATCCGTATTGCAACGCAGCACCCGCAGTGTTTGCACGCCTACCTGCCTGCTTAGCGCGCTCGCTAATTATACATGTTTTGTTTGTTTATGTTGTTATTTATGTTATATAAACATTATACAGATCATATTAGACAAGTATATTATACTAGAAGTATATTCAAGTATATTCATAAATATCCTCGGAAGCACTACTTTGAGCGTTTTTATTGACATTGAAATGATGTTGAAATAGAGTTTCCACATCCGGTGGTGTCCCAGGAACAATGTCTGAAATAGTCTGAACATCTGAATCATGGTCACTAGCCCGCTCGTCACTGTCAACATTAGTATCCGCGTAATTATGAAAACGTGGACAAATACGCGTGATACAACCGTCTCCATCCTCAATAACACTATCGTTATCACTTTCATCACTTCCACTTTCTAATAATAGTCTATCTAATTCAGATGATCGTAAATTGTCACCCATTTTATTTACGTACACGCACACGAGGCAAAGGAAAATAGAACGCCACGACTGTACGCCTCAGACAAACAATTTGTCGCAAATAATAACGTTATTGACCGATAACGAGGGGAGTATTTGTGGACGAGTATCAGAGATAAGATAGGAAGCCAGTCCAGGAAAACTGACTATAAATATCTCCGAGGCTTATAACAGCGATAAGCGTTCAAAACAAATGAGTCATCCGTACCACGTCATCCACGTGAGGGTCACGTCATTGTGCTTTTGGTCCACGCCTCGCTCGCTCCGCGTCACCCTCACGTCGTTGATCCGCAATGGGTTAATAGAAACATACACTATTTTTAAAATTTAACACTTTTTATTTTTGTGGACTGCATCTATGTATTCAAAGAAATTTAAATAAACAAAACAAAATTTTAATGTAATTATAATTACAGGAAGTTACAATAATAATTATGTTTGGCATAGTACTAATTTTATACTATTTGAAAAGTTATGTTACGGCCCGGTCTTAGTCCTTTATTTTATTTGTTTATTAGACATAGTTCATTTATGTTAGGTATAAATATATTTGTAATTAGTTTAGTATCTTACTGTTAGTTTATTATTGTATTGTTAGAGGGGAGAATTGTTGTCTTAGATATTACGGGTGACATCCCTAATATTTATGACAAGGTCACCTGGAGGTGTGGAGTTCTTGTTCTCAGGGCGTGGGAGGCGACAGAGCTTTCACTCCCATTGTTAGAGGTGGCCTTCCACGAACCAAGGGATGTTACCCCCAGGTTTATGGTAGGGTCGCTTCAGGGCGGGAGGGGCTGGCCCTCACGCCTCGTGGGAGCAAGAAAGAACCTTTACCTGGGACAAGGGCCTAGAACGAGTCTCCTCTAGTCAGTTCTTCATTGTACTCCGGAGGCGTAGGGTAGAGAGCACACAGCTCTCTACATTACATATAGTTTAGGACAGCTAGCGCCAGCTAGCTGTATTACAATACAGTCCGCTTATTCCACTTTTTGTATTAACATTTTAGTTTGAGTAAATACAAGTTCAGTTCGTTCAAAAACAAGTGTTTCATTTCATATAAATATTCCAGTATTCAAGGCCCGTCATGCGCGCCGCCAACAAGTATGAAACACAAATAAAAATAATAAAGAAAGGTACAAAGTTGAAAAGAACACACTAATTTGACTTAAAGTATAATATCAAATCAAGTTTTTACAAATTAATTATAATTGATAAAAAGTTACAGTTATTACAGCAGGCTTAATACTAATGTTATATTGTACTGGTTAAACAATTATGAAATACTAACACAAATAATAAATAATACCTTGCCATGGTTGCATAATAAAGTAAAAATACCAATCAAATATAATATTATGAACTATGTAAAACTACTAATGAAGTCTTATTTCAAAGTAGATAACCTTGTGCAACAGTCATAATATTGGAGTATCAGTTTACTATCAAAATAAGTGCATACACAGCAGCTGATGGTTACGGGTGAGTATTTCCGCTTAAAGCGACAGCTAGCGAGTACTTCTGCTTAGAGTGACACTGGGCCACTGAGGGTGCCCCTTGACTGACAGAATATAAAAGCTTGAGTTGTGACTGCTGCCAGATGTTATGATGAGTAAGGCATTGTATCACACTAAAATACTAAGGAAGCACTTTGACGCAGTCTGTCGTAATTTTATAGAACTAACATTATTGTAATGTGTTTTTCAAGGTATAACAATATATTCTGCTTGGCACGTTTACACATTGTTTTAAATTAGAATTCAATTTTAATTGCAAAAATATATAGGTTATGATTAAAGTTATTTGTTTATGTTTGGTATTAATTAGGAATATTTCATCCATCAAGCCTTATTTTATTTAATGCATTTTAATAGTTTAAATAATGTGTTTAAAATTTATTTTAATAGTAGTTTTAGAAGAAAATCTGCTTTAAATTGGAAGGCTAGATAAAATATTGTGTATTCATTATTGTGTATATCTTAAAAAAGATATATAATTGTATTTCTAAATCATTGAACCTTTTTAAACAAGGTAATATCATGTGTCACCAGATATAAAAAACACACAAGGTAAGAGTACGCCACACTACATGTCCCATAACAGACTTCACTAAGGTTACATGCAAAATTTCAAGCTTATAGCTTATTTCATTGTCGAGATGTCCTGTGGTGAGGTAGACAGACTGACATCATACAGAAAATAAATTTTTACATTCCCCCAAGCAGAGGAAAAAGAATTTTATGAGCTTACTAAGTGGTAGACTTCAATAACGCTCAGCCAAATTCCATGGTTAAACAATAGCCATCATAGAACTCATTCATGTCTATGTAAAAATTAAGATTCAGGCACAATTTAAAGTGCAGATGATCTTTATCGAGATACCATACCACACGATACATTCACATTTCTGTTCATTTAGTTAGGCTTTATAGAAGTGTTTAAATAATAAATGTTTTGGTGGGTTAGGGAGGGTACTACAATGCAAGAGTGTGCTGAAATCAAATCTTTGTCACCAAATTTTAACATTGACTTTCAGTATTTTTTTTCTTTTTTACTGTACGAATAATCTACATGTATTACTGTATCACATGTTAAAATCTCATATGGCTGGTTGTACTAAGATTGTTTACAATTTTATGTATTCAGGTATTTTCTCATCACCATCTTAGTTACCCATAAGACCAATATACAAAATAGAGTAGTTGCTGACGCTCATCCAAATCCCTGTAGTGAAATGCACCATCATCGAACTCAGTGCTAAAATGAAGATTCATGTAAAATTTCAAGTCTAGCGGTCAGTTTGTTTTTGAGATAACGTGTGGACGAACAGACGGGCAGAAATAGAAATTCAATTTTCTCAATACAAATAATAAATTTTGCTAACGCTCAGCCAATTAACACATCTAATTTTTGGTGTTAATAGTTGTTCTAGTTAGTTATCGAGTTATAGTCTATCCTAAAATCTATCTTTGTTCTAAGGAAATTCTATGAAAATATAGTACACATACATGTAATGATTTCTTGAGCATCTATAAGTTTTGAGCATACTTGTGGGTTTTCAGTGATTTTGGATTTGACAGAGCAGTGGGCATGGCCCAGTGTATACGCAACAAGAAGACCTTATACAATCCTTATGCAGTGCCAGAATGGTGTCAGCCCGGGCAGTTTTACAACCGCACCAAGGGTTACCTCAAGATAGAAGGTGATGCCTGTGTAGGGGGCCGAGACCGTCACTTCCTGCCTGACTTGTTGCCGTGCCCATACGAGTGAGTCTAGGACTTTAGAAAACTATTCTCATATTGGAAAAAAGATAACACACATATAATTGTAAAACTTCTATTTGTTTATTGTTATATGATCACTAAATCTCTATGAAGTTATTTGTATTCAGATTTTATTAGGAACGTAGAATGTAAATAGACATCTCACATTTTACGTTTCACAAAACAATATTGATACTCTAATGCAGTATACATAGCAGAACAAGGAGTATTTATAAAAGCCTTTAAGCTTAATACAATATTGCTGTTTCAGATTTTGTATAAACCCATAAATTGCTGAAAGATAAGGTGCTGCAGTGATAATAAGCAAGAGGTGTATTTACATACTAAGGTCCTCCAGGGAGTGTACATTTTTCTGATTTAGACACATTTATTGAACTTGTAATTTTTAATTTATTATTTAAAACAGACCATTGTAAATAAGGTTTTCAGCATACTAAATTGAAATTAGGAATTAATAAAATAAATATTTCTTTTAAAGACTCATATTTTTGCAGCTAATAATAAGTTGTAAAATTTATAGAACAATGTGTTGAACAACAAGTAGAAACAATGCACATCCCTCCAATTTCATAAAATATGTAGGACTTTGCATCCAAATAGTGTGATTGCAAGTTCCACAAGATTGCAACTTCGACTTGACAGTAGCTTTTACTTTCTTCCAGTCTAATAAAGTTCCAAATAACACAATGAAACCTTTGTCGTTACAATAGCAAATGGCCTATAACTCAGAAACATGGTGTTGCTGTTTTCTCAATTAATATTTCGCACAAAATATTTTTATTGAGGTTGTTTAAATAAAAATAGAGTTGTAATATGATACTTGTATATCTTGAACGTTGTGGCTTATGACATAAAAATAACATATTTAATGAAGTATTGACTTACTTATGAATGATTTGTTAGTGAACGCAAAGAGTTCCTGCTACTTGCTCAGAAGGACCGAATTGTCCGATTTGATCTTGCCACATTACAAAGAGAAGAACTGCCCATCAAAGGTCTACAAAATGTGATAGCAGTGGACTTTGATATCCACAACAATTGTGTGTACTGGGCGGACATCATCAACGATACCATCTCGGTTAGTATCTCAACATCTTAGCCATGTAGTTATAGTGTAGGTTTACTTTGTCTTGACAGGTAGGAGGTTGGTATTCATTATCTGCTTGTGGTCACTTTAAATTCTTTGAAATTATGAAAACAAAGAATCATTAATTCTGTATGTAAGGCTGATTTTATGACACAACTCGTTGTCTTATAAATAATATTAGAAATAGTTTGTTTTCAGTAAAATACAGTTCAAAATTTCTTACGATTTTGGAATATTAGTAAAGTAATGTTGTATTGAAACATACAAAGGGATTTATTGAATATTTAGAGGAATAATAGTTTTCATTAAAATACAGTACACAATTTCCTATCGTTTTGGTACATGAGTAAATTCGTATTGCATCAAAGCATACAAAGGGATTTGTTGAATGTTTAGTTGAATAAATGAAAATGAATAATGAATGTGAGTGGATGTTCCAGCGCCAATGCCTTGGTAAGGACAACACTAATACCAGTGAGATACTGGTGGAGAATGACTTATCTTCAGTGGAGGGTATGGCTCTGGACTGGATGTCCAACATGCTATACTTTGTGGATGGTATCAAATGTCGTATTGAAGTGATCAGAACCGACATTGATCACGAGGGCCGCATGAGATACACAGTCTTAGGACCTAGTGTCCTCAGAAAACCTCGAGGCATTGCTGTCCACCCTGCAGCTGGGTAAGTGTGGCTTTTTGGCCCTAAATAAATATTTAAATTGTAAAAAATTATGTGCTTTTGCTAAACAGTTTTATCACATATTACATTTATAAATTCTGTATGTTGGTATCTATGTTTTGTTCTTGGTTCTTTAATATGTATATAAAAGAAAAAATATATATTGCCTGTATATATATGAGAAAAATGTGCTGATGAAAACTGATGAAAAAATTTTAATTCTTTGGTTCTGGACAGCAAATCTTTACAACTAGTCGTATTATGATTCGTCATTCCTCTTTAAAAACAATATGAAAACAAATTCTACATTTAAATTATTATTTACTACTCATAATCTTTTATGAGTGCAGTCTATAACTTCAGTTGTGTTTCTGTAGGAATGTAATCTTATGTGATACACTGTTGGATTTTCTACTGAGATCATTTATATTTCATCGTTTACACCACATAGTATGTATGATATTGTTATCATACAACTGACCTTCTGTTCAGGCAAAACAAATCAGGCTCAATGTTACTTTTAAGCACAGATGTTGAATTCTAGCTTTACTAATCTCAACTCAAAAATTTGAGTACTCAGCTAGTAAATTTATAAAACTGAGCTGTCTTAGTTTATAAAACTATTGTTGAAGAAGCAGATAAAAGAAAACAAATTGATAAACAAAAAGTGCAAATATAACAAATCAAAATTTCAATATACTTAAAATAATTATTTGTTGATGATTTATACTATTTTAGTATAATAATAGCAGTTTAGTTTTAATCTGAGTTAGGAAATTGAGATTTGAATTTGGGGTATATTAATAGTATTTTCTATGTTAGAATTAATGCTATAAATGAATTTCAATTATGAAATAAAATTTTAAGGACCTGTTTGACATGCAATCTATGTATTGAGTAAATATATGGTTATATGTAATTGAAAGAGAAATCCATAAAATAAATTTAGAGTGGAGTCACTTGGTAAAATTTCAAATTTATATTTTATTCAATCGAGCCAGTTTTGAACCATACAACTCATGGTTAACGATTTTATTGACGACTAAACAACTTCAGAATCATATATTTTCATTCCAAATCTATGAATAAAATGAACATGAATCATTCTATTATCTAAGGCGTTTGTGATAAATCAAAGTAAAATTTATCAATATGTCAATCTAATTTTGCAATGCCATAGATAATTCATTTTTCTACTATCATGGTGGTTGTTTATCTAGGGCTTCCTTAGAAGGCTCAGGAGTGAAACGTAAGATTGGCAATCCCGGTTTGATGTGATCCAATTATATGTTTAGGTACATGTACTGGACAGACTGGGCTGTTGGAGACCCTTGTGTATCTAGGGCTTCTTTGGATGGCTCAGGAGTGAAACGTCTGTTTGGCAAGCCCGATGTGGAGTGGCCCAATGGAATTACCATTGACTACATCGCAGAAAGGATTTATTTTGTTGATGCCCATGAAGATTTCATAGGTAGTGCTGACCTTGATGGCAAACACTTCCGAAAAATCATTCATAACAAGGTAAATCATAAAGAATGATATATTAACTGTTTCAACTCATGTCTTTATTTTCACTGACACTAAATAGAGCTACATTTTGAACCAATGAAAAATTTGGCCATGTTTTATTAGGACCAAGTCAGGCTCTGTCCTAAGTTAAAAATAGCAAAATCTTATAAGTTCGAAGAATTTTTCTTGACCGTATTTAGCCATAATAATTAATAATATGAATTTAGCTGTTAAAATATCTAAATTTTGCAAGTGAAGCATGAAAGATATAAAAAAGTTGTTATTTTTATGTAACTAAAATACTAGTTTCCATCCTACATTATGTTTCCCCATGTGTGATTCTATTCTTCATTGAGTGTATATATTATGTCAAATATAATCTTCTGTGTACTTGCATTGTAGAACACTGTACAAACAAAATCTTTGTAAAAACCATAAAATTGTATATTTAAATTCTTATATAAGTACATACTTAGAAAATATAACTCATAAATATGAGTCTCAAAAGACTAATTTCTCTTGTAATTAACATTTGTATCATCATAGTTTTTCGATTATTTTGTATTACACATTGACTGCAACAGAAGCCCTAGTGTGTACTTAGTGGTTAAAAGTACTCAGTTTCACTCACTGTAGAGCCGGTGTGAAGATGTTTTTGAACAGTTTAGCACTAGAACTTATTTTGCTTGCATTATCTAAAGATACCATTGTTATCTTTACAGGAGGAAGTGACACATCCGTTCGCAGTTGCAGTATTCAAGGACATCATGTATTGGGATGACTGGAAGCAGAATGGACTATATTCTGCAGATAAGGACCATGGTGTCAGCATACGGGCAATAGACACAAATCTGCCTGGTCTAATGGATCTGAAAGTGTATGCACACAGCCTACAGGAGGGCAGCAACCGGTGCAGCGGAGGCAAGACTTGCTCCTACCTATGTTTTGCCCGACCAAACAACCAGAGCACATGTCAGTGCCCGGATGCCTTGGAGTTATTCAATGGCGAATGCTACTGTCCTGGCAGAGTTGTCAAGCCATATGCCAACGGCACATGTCCTGAAGGTTATTCCCATGTTACAGTTACATAGAAATTCTTTTAATGAGTGATTTTGGCTACAAATTTTGGTTAATGTGTTAATGGTTGTAATCATCACTGATAGGTCCAAGAATAGTTACTGTCAGTTTATTTATGAAATTGTAGAAAATACACTTGTGACCTGTTTTATCAAGACACACAAACCGATCTCATGTACTTAACTGATTTCAAACTATGTCCATGTCAGTTGTGAAGTTACAATTTTTAAACACTTCCAGTTATTCTTAACACATTCACTGTGGCTTAGTTCACTGATGACTCAAAGTACACTTTTAGTTGAAAACCCCACTGGAGTTCACCAAGCCTTCTCCATTTTGCGGAACATATTACTTTACTGATTTAATTGGGAATTTAAGTGGTGACAAGTATATTTTATAGTTATTAGAATGAAGTGTATTGTTATATATGAGTAACGTGGTCACTCATGCTGCAAAACTTGTTATTTCTTGTGTGCGCCATGGGTCACCTGTAACAGACGAACAGTTGTATTCCTTGTTAGTGTCGATTTCAGCTGCTGTAGTTTTCTACAAAGTTATTGCGTCAGTCTCCAATCTGCAGGGTAAATCTTTAGATGTGTTATATTTTGGAGCTTTATTCAATAGACAATAGACAAAACATCTTTATTACATGATCATAGAGAACAGTAATTGAGTCATTACATTTTTGTTTACATAACAAATAAAATTGATAGCTAATAACATATTACATAAATAGGCCAGAGTTTAAAAATTTGTCTTCGTTGTAGAAGAGTCTCTGTTGGAGCCATTCATTCAGGGCTTTCTTGAAGTGTTTAGGCTGTTGCTGTTTGATATTATCTGTAAGTTTATTGAAGTATAGGGCTCCTTTGTAAGATGGTATTTTTCCAAAGAGGCTCAGGTGATGTGTTGGCAAGCTGAAGTTGGAGGCATTTTTTTGTATTGTAGTTGCGAATATTGTTATGTCTTTGTTGTCCTGAGTTAACTGCTTGTAGGATAACATCTTGAATATAAAGAGATACTAATTGTGAACATTTTAAGTTGCTTGAATGGCTCTCTGCAGCTTTCTCGGAATTGCAGACCTGCCAGACTCCTGATAGCTCTCTTTTCGTGCTTGAGAACTCTCGCAAGGTTACTTCCCCACACTGCTAGTCCATACCTCAGATGTGATTCAATCAGCGAAATAAGCAGTTTTAGGTACTTCTATGTTACTCATGTGTCTTATTCTACGTATTACGTAGATGCCTGAGCAAAGTTTTTTGCAAAGTTGGTCAACATGAGGCTTCCAGTTTAGGTTTGAATCAACGATGACGCCGAGGTACTCAGTGTGGTTTTTGGCTTCCAAGCCGGGTGGTGCTGTCATGTCTGCATTTCTGTGTTTTGTTGTGAAATTAATCTGGACAGTTTTATTTTTATTTAAGACTAAGTCGTTGGTTTGGCAGAATTGCTCAGTTTTGTTCAAAGTATTCCTTGGTATACTAGTTCAATATTGGTATAATACAATATAAATAGTATGTGTTACAGGTGGTTCATGACTGAAAACTTGTACATGTTCTTAACAGTTTTGACTTAACAGTTTTCCTAACAAAACACAATGTGATAGGTGTGTCAGTTTTGCCTAGAGCCCTTAACACTGACCTACACTTAACTATCAGAAACAAAATTCTACCACCTGCATGAGTGATCAGTGACCCATATTGCACTGAAGTAATGTATTTTATGTCACGAGCTACTCTCGTCGCAGTCTGAAAAAGAATACCAAATTTAACAATGCAAAAAACAAATTAAGAACTGCTAAGATTTTTGTAATCTAACTGCAGAAGCTGATGTGAAGTCACTTCTAAAGTGGATATAAATAGCAAAAATCATGTTTGTTTAAAATTAGTTGTAAACAAATGTAAACAATAAATATAATGAGAGAATTGAATTACATGAATTAAGATAGACTCTTATTTGTTTCACAGACAAAGACAAGAAGTGCTCACCAGATCATTTCAAGTGCAACAATGACCTTTGCATCCCCAAACTGTGGAAATGCGATGGAGACAACGACTGTGGGGATTTCTCTGATGAGGTAATGGTCAATCTAATGTGTCTGCGTTCTGATATATCAAGAGTGGATAATAGCAAATGTTACCGTATTTATGACATAAAATAATATAAAGTCAAGCATACACTAAAGTGAATGTTACAATTTGTATTCGTGTTCCTCTGTTCCAGTACAACTGCGGGGCTCTAACCTGTCAGCCAGACCAGTTTCAGTGCAACTCTAGCGGCAAATGTATCAGCCCTGACTGGCACTGTGACTACGATAAGGATTGCGAGGACGGGAGTGATGAGTTAAACTGCAGTGAGTAATCTTGTTTCAAAGAGATGATCTGTTATTATTACAATATTTAACATATTTAATTTTAACGGTGTAACAGGTTAACTAGTTTTTTTTTAGTTATGGATTTTAGAATTTAATTATTTCTTCAAACGCAAGTACAAACAAAATTACAATATAATGTGGTAAGGATTCTAGTTCACTATAAAATTTCTGTACATAACACTGAACAGTTAGAGGTAAAACTAGATTAATTGTACAGTAAAGTTACATTGTTTTAAAGGAATAAATAACATACAGTACAAGCAAAATAATTAGTAGGCTTTACTTTAAATAGAAATATAGGCAGCCTGTGTGCAGCCTTAGGCTCTAAATCTACCAATTCTCTCAAATTTATATATTTACAATGGAAAAACAATATTGAGTTAAAGGACTAAATGGTCCCAAAACATTCTCTGAATAACTCTGAAGAGCCCTCTTGAAGTTCTCTGTGTTATATCATTTAATTTGTGAACACTCTAAATAACTATTTTGTGATAATTCTCAATATTAATGTTGCAGCATATGTATCGTGCACCAAGGGCCAGTTCAAGTGTGATAACAACCGCTGCATCTCCCAGCTCTTTGTCTGTGACGCGGAGGACGATTGCCGAGATGGCTCCGACGAGGCCAATTGCTCTTCTGTGATCCTGCCCAATTCTTGCACAAGTAATGTTATTACATTTCATCCATCATTTATTGATCGGAATTAGAATTAATTTAATGTTGTTCTTCAACTCATTGGGCAATAAATTAAAGTTATTTTGTGCAATATTGAAGGTTAGGTATAGTATTTGAGATTAGTATGGCTTTACACCTGATTCATCAAAGATTTAAGTGGATAAAGGATTTATCTTCTATTTTTTAAAATATAAAATACTACACTTTAAAAAATTTTTTAATGCTACTATTCAACAGACTATGCTAATTTATCACAACAACTGTATTGTGAGAAATTAGACCACTCATTTATAGTTTTTGTACCACTTCTGACTATCCCAATGCTTCAAAACTACATGAAACAACTTAGTATTATTGATACTAAACAAGAATAATACTTTCGTGGTTGTTGTATTGCTTGTGTATTTTAACAATAGTATTTGAGTAGTCTTTCAATTTTGTATGTATTGTAGGTGGCGTGTAAGCCATACATACAAGTCCATCTAATAAATCCAATCACATATACATTTGAATATTAAACCTTAGAATGTTGGATGCCTGTTAGGAAATATCCAAATAATAAAGTCATTTGAGAGGAACTCATATAGTTTTCTCACACGGGAGACTGAAAAGCACAACATTCAAGAATATTCATAAATGTTTATAAATTGTTTTAATTCAAATAAAATTAAAATGCTACATGTATTGTTAATTGAGAGCATTTGTGAAGATCAGGTGGCTGGAAAATGTGTGTATTGTTAGCTATTCACTGAGAACCTTAATACAACCTGTGTTCTGTCACAGTAAATCTGCAATAACTCAGTTATTTATCATCTGATTACAATAATTTTGGTGTTATTTGATTTGTGATAAAATTTGATAAGAAATGTTATTCTTGTAATTGTTTTTTAAAATTGCTGGTTTTTTTTAAATATTCAAGGTTGAACAAAAATAATGAAGTCGTTTTTAAAATATCAAAGATCATAACATTTTGAATGTCATAACATTTTGTGTAGTACCTGTCTTTGTTTACATAAATATTGTTACTGTACAGACAGGAAACTAAGCACTGGAGATCCATTATCATCTGGTGAAATGTGGTTGTTTTGATCTTTGATCTGAGGTAATGTTACATACTTTTATCCAGAGAGTTACAGAACATTCTGTAGAATCATCTGGGTTGAATTATTTGCATGCATTTCCAATGATGTTTTTCAAAAATATTCTTAATTCAATATTGGTTAATACATTTTTAAAATTCCAATACATTTTGGAGAACTTATTACATCATTTAAGATTAAAAGACTAAATACATCACTGCATTATGTCCATCTCCTTGAACAATTATTCAAAAAGAAACAAATAGGAAAAACTTTCATATTCCGCCGAGGTACAAAATTACTTCGCCCAGTTTTGTAATTGTATATTATAGTAATGTGCAAATACAGAATTTTTAAACCTCAAATTCAATTCCAAATTGTAACATTTAGAATTCCAAGCCCGACCTCAGGCATAATAGTCTTTTTAGATTGTGGTAACTGCTAATTCGTAGTACTTATTTTTTTTGACAATATCTTGTGTTTAGCAAGTCATATAGAAGTAATTTTACTCTTTGGTTTTTTTGTTAAGTTATCACAAACAAACAAAATCATAACAAAACATGTTCACAGTTGACAGTTCACAGTTCAAATATGTTTATTTAGTAACAGTTTTTTTATTTGATACATGATCCCATGTGCCTGACACAGCACGTGCGGGATTCTGAAAAAAACAAGCATCTTTAATACACTTTTTTTCATATGGCTACTATACAGTGCAATACTCCCAGGAAAAGTCAACTCTAGAAAGAACATTACTTTTTATAACTAATCATGATAACAATAACAATCTATAATAACAATTTAAAACTATCAAATACAACATTTTAAAACAAAACTATACCTCAACAAAACACAATAAATACTATTACAATTATTACACCAACAAAACACACATTTTCTGACTAAAAGGTATTCCAAGTGACTACCATGTGAATTACCATGTGACATGTGTGAATTAACACTGATTTAACGTAGTTTTCTGCAAGTTGCTGTAGTGTCTATGTTATTTATGTTCACTTACCTCGTGTTTCACAGTAAAATAAAAGATTTTAGTTTAAAATGTTATAAATTTATTATTTTGTACTAGCACATACCCACGGCTTCGCTCGAAATGTCTATGCAACATTCTGTGAATTGCTTTGAATAGCTCCCATATTTTCAGTAACACTTGAACCATTTTAGATCAATGTAGAGGAATTTCAAAGTTGAAGTTCATAGTTTTCTTAGTGAAAACACTTATGATGTAATATGATAAGGTCCTATGATATTTTGAAAGTGGAATTAGTCATGTATCGTGTGTCAGGTACCTATTTTACAATGTTTCATTGGAAAGGACCAGAAGTCAAGTAAAAGTGTGAGTAATTCTTATTTCAGGTTTTGCACTTCTAGTTCAAATTAGTTATATTTCTAACGTAAAATTGGAGTTTGGTATTTTGTCCCAGGAAACAATATAAATAGACCTATATATAGTTTTGTAATAAGATTGTTTTCACAACAGAATAATTTTATAAATTCTATGGATATAGATATTGTTATTAAAAATTAAAAACTAAAATCAACATCAATAATACTAACACATTTCTATACTTACATTATGACAGTTACCAACCATATATGTAAAGATAATACATAATACAGTAAAGTTCTTGCTTCCCAATCCATATCCGCTCTATCATACTATTTTCACGGTCCAGTCTAGAAATTATTTCAGTATTTATATATCTAATTAGTATCATATACCTTATCAGTGATAAATGGATGTGATGTCACATCAACGATTTTCTGTCATAAAAATTACATTTCATGTCTTGCGTATTGCTTTCTGACCCAGAATAAATCCATTGGTTTGCCTTGCTGCTGTGATGTTGAAATATGAAGTGTTGTTACTTTTGTTATGCTTTCACTCTATAAATTCAGACAAATTTAAAATATTGGTTAAAATAATAAAACTTATGGTTGTGCTGGCATAATACAATGTTGATACATAACAGTTGAATACATTTAACTGGCTCTTTGAATTCACATTACACAACTTTAGAGACCAAGATGAGATTTTTTGCTGCTTTAAAGACCATTGGGGTGTAGTCCGGAAGGATTTACGAATAGGAGTATGTTCTTCCTAGGAACCCTAATTTTTTTTCTTCCTAGGAATGTAAAATTTGAGGACAATCAGTTGAATAGTTTATATGTAAAAGTAAAACAAACAAACAAGGCACTTTCACATTATAATATTATTAGGATGTTCATTTATATTTTTTATAATGTTATTTACCTTACACGTGTAGAGTGAGTGAACTTTGGATCCATATTGTTACATATTGATGTAAAAGGGTAGTTTAAAGAAATATTGGTGATTGGCTAATTTTAATTCATTATTTTTTACCTGTTTTATGTACTTGATTAACATTACAATAGTCTAATTCTACCTCCAGACTGAATCATTTTTGATCATTTCATTTTATTATTGAACTTAATCTTAATTTGTCTAGGTTTTATACTCATGACCTGTCTCAACTAATTACAGTTCCTGACATCTTTCTGTGGCAGAAATCAGCATAGAATGAGAAGTGTTATTAGTGTTTGATATAAGTGGTGCATTACACATAGAAGGAGTAATTATTAATTAAATAAACAATAGAGAGCCCTGCACATGTGCTTTGAACTCGAACAAAGATTTAGCTTTCAACTTTCAACGCTGCTGCTACTAAAGATTGTATATTGTTATTTACATAAAAATACTAATAAGGATTGTTGACAGCTGGCTACTTCCTATGCAGCAATCCTCATGCTTGCATTCCTGCGTCCTGGCGCTGTGATGGAGAAAAGGACTGTGGCGACAACTCTGATGAGATTGGCTGTGATAGTAACTCTTGTGAAAGCTGGCAGTTCCAGGTATGACTTTATTAATTATTCTGCAAACTTCTCTTGTTTGAAAATTGTATTTTCTTCCAATTTTCTTAAAATAAGTTATTAAAACACAAGTTTAGAATTTTTAAAAAGTTAAAATTTATTTTCCAAACTATATTTATTCAAATGTATTTATTATATATGAGTGAACATAGTTAAGAAGCCCTTCTACATAAGACTGATTTATCTCATGTATAACTAATGTAATCGAAGGTTGTACTATGTATTAATACTTAATTGCATTATTATTTTCAGTGTGATAACCACCACTGCATTTTCAAAACCTGGCAGTGTGATGGTGACTACGATTGTGGTGACAATGACACAAGTGATGAACGCAATTGTCCAACTACGGTCCGCCCCCCCACTATTCCACCCCGCCCACAACTACCAACAGTGAGTGTATATCCTATAGATATATTAGAAGTACACATCTAAATGTATTCATATATGTTTTGCTTGATAGTAAAAAAAATCCACGGGCCCCTAAAACTAGCCTCATTTTTAAGTAAGCAATTGTTCAGTGAATGTCTGAAATTTCCAAAGATTTTCATGGTGCTTCAAAATATTTTAAGCTGTATAATTCTTGTGTCGAAAATGTACAAATTATTCATTGTTGTTGATTTAATAATTTCTGATGAGGCACAATTGACCTAAGGGACTGACCATGGGCTCATATTGACTTCAACGGTTTCACATGTACAGTACTGGCAGGTCCAACTTTTTAAGGGAACCATGTAAACTAGAAAGTGCTTCATCCGTGTTCTAAGTTTTACTTCCAGCTTAGCATTCTTCTTCCACTCCATATTGCAAAACAAAGCGGACAAGATGGACAATACCCTGATATACAGGGTGCGGCAAAAAGATCTGATGTATTTAAAATTAAAAAAAACACAAAAATTAAAAGTGATGAAAAGTATTTTATTGGTTATTACATAAGGGTGTTGATGTAAATTAATGGAAATAACATCAGTACAACTTATTTCACACATTTAAGACCTGAAGATAACGTCCTTCAAATGATGTCGTTCTTTGGCCAAGCATTCTTCAAGTGTTGCACTGAAGCTGTTCAACACCTTCTCTAACATTGCAGGAGGCAGGTTTGCAATTTCTTGGCTTATGGCTTCTTTTAGTTCGACCAGTGTGCGGGGTTAGTTTGTGTATACTCTTGCTTTAAGGAACCCCCACAGGAAAAAATCACAAATGCTAAGGTCTGGGGAGCGAGCCGGCCATGCAATGTCCCCAAAACACGATATGACTCGGCCACGAAACTTACTTCTCAAGAAGTCCATCATCTCATTAGCTGTATGTGAAGTTGCCCCATCCTGCTGGAACCACATCCTCCGGCGCACTAAACGATTTCTCTAGAGTTCAAGGAGAAGGAAGTTTTTCAGCATCAGGAGGTAACGTTGCGAATTGACCATAACGGTTCGACCACCCTACTGAAAAATGTATTCCAATCACACAACTTTTAGTTACACCACACCACACAGTAACCTTAGGACTATGCAGAGGATGTTCATGCAGTTCTTCAGGATTTGTAGGTGACCAATAGCGAAAGTTCTGTTTATTGACATAACCATCTAGATGAAAATGTGCCTCGTCGCTCATCATGACAATTTTGTCATCAGTCGTCAAATCAATCATTGTCTCTGCAAACGCTTGCCGATTTGCATAGTCAGTAGGCTTCAACTGCTGGACGATAGATATCTTGTATGGGTGGAAATGCAGATCAAAACGCAATATTCGTCATACCGAGCGGTCAGACATGCGTAAAGCAGCAGCTTGTTTACGGGCCGGCCGCCGAGGACTGGCTTCCACCGCTTCTCTCACTCGATCGGTATTCTCTGGTGTCCGGGCTGACTTTGGACTTCCAGTAGACTTACGTTTTAAGGCTGAACCGGTAGCTCTGAAGTTACTCACCCATAACATAATCGTGTTACAAGTTGGGACTCTTCCTCTGAGACCAACATTAAAACGTCTACGGAACTGCCGCTGAACAGCAACGCAGGAATCGCCGCTTTTAAAAAACGCCTCGACAATGAATG
Source organism: Homalodisca vitripennis (assembly GCF_021130785.1). Lineage (NCBI taxonomy): Eukaryota > Metazoa > Arthropoda > Insecta > Hemiptera > Cicadellidae > Homalodisca > Homalodisca vitripennis. The sequence goes on along the minus strand of NC_060209.1, from coordinate 143,458,574 downwards.
CACGATGCTCAGCCGACCACTGCTCCATGGCTACTGAAAATGTCCACATGTGGGCTCCCGAACGCGCTTATCCCCACCACCCCCCACCACTTACTCGCTCTACAGCACGGTGGCGAAAACCGTCAGATCATTTTGCCGCACCCTGTACAATCATATAATTTTCCAACACTACAAATCAAAGCACAGATTACTACTAGGTATAGAATAACCTCAGATGTTCAATAGATGACTGATTCTTTGTACTTATCAACAACTTTAAAACTACTAGACTGAGTGATAGAATACTCACATAATAATAATACACTTTATACTCGTACATATATTAATATAAAACATATATTATTTTTTCATCATTAATATTTGATCAGTATGAAGCATGTGTACAATGTTAGTACTAATGACGGAATGTAACAAATATGTTTCCCAATTCATTTTTGGATTATACTTAGCAACTATATTGTTGTATAGTTATGATTACATAAAAATATGTGATAGCAATGGTGTGCACCTTTCATGTTTTTGGGCTTGGCGTAAATGAGTTTTTAAGTAAATATATATATAAATATATATATATTTATTTATAGACTCCCGGCGGAGCAAGTACTTTTTGTGATTCAATGTTTATTGAAATTATATATATATATATATATATATATATATATATATATATATATATATATAACTAGATGGCTGGTAAACAGATTATTTGTACTTAACTGATATTAATTATAAAACACATTTTATTTGTAAGTTAAGAGTTCATTTATATACCGAAGCAGAAAACATTTTCACAGTTTTACACTAAGATGTTTTTTCTAATCTTTTATATTAAAAAGACACATTATATGTAACGTGAATTAGTTCTGTGTTCTAGACCTCATTGTTAAGAACAATTTACAATTCTGAATACTAATCGTACCAAACATAAAATGAAATATGTAATCATTTGTAATCTCTATGTATACATCTTTGTTTACGGATGTTAGTTTTAATTAAAGTACTTGTGTTATTCTAAAGCAAATTTGCTGACCAAAATGATTGTAAAATTATAAGTTCATAACAGCATGTGCTTCTTGTCTAAAACATCTAGTTGTTCACACATCACTGTAGCATTCAAATGTTATTTATTTAATAAAAGTTAATCAGAAAAACATAAAATGTTATGAACATACTCAGCAATATCTAAGAAATGTGTGTCTAGATATAATATTTGATGAAGAAACTGAGACACCTCTGCTTCAATAAATAATCTTGTCCTAGAACAACGTAGTGCTTAGTATTCCATTTAAATTATGTTAGCATAGTCATATATTTGTCAAGCAAAATATAACAGTAGTATACGCTCAGACGGAAAATTGTTTTAGTAAGCTTAATATTTATTTCATATTTTCAAACACTGTTTAATAAGGGAAATGCAACAAAAATATACGGAGAAGTTTTAGAGATTTGTAAAAAAATAGGCCTATTTAGATATCTACATAAATTTTCATTGATTAAAATGCAACAAAAATTGGAAAGGCAGTTGCGGGACTGACCGATAGAAGTGACTACTTCTTATAACAGGCTGTGAATATAAATCTTGGGAGTATAAATGTTACAATACCATAACTTATACCTCAGGAGTTAGACCTAGAGAAATCCATGAAAAATTAAAATTTCAATATTATAAGACATAACTTAAAAACAAATTTCAAAACATTTATGATATAAAATTTAAGTACCTAAACTATTAATTACAGTTATTTACACAAGCCACCATAACCTTTTGATTAGTACGCGATTTAAAATACTGGAGGTTATCCTAAGAATATAGTATTCCGCAACAATGTATCTCAATAAATATGCATTTTTTCCAAAAACACTAAAGAACAATTTGTGTTTAAAATAGTCAGTTTTGTTTGAAAGAAATACTGTCGTCCTATAACTTTCAACATTTTAAATCAGTTTAATTTTATAACCTACTGAAATCAATCATCATAAATTTAATAATGTAAATAATTTTGTAAAACACAGTAAGCAAAAAAACTTCATTTCAGTTGTTTTTCATTATCAAGTAAGATTAATTGCACTTTACTTTGGCTAATACAAGTAGGCTATCGGCAGTATATCTCCACATTTAATTTCTGAAGAATCCTACCTCAGTTACAAAAAAATTTCAAGAACAATTTCTGTTTAGAATTATATGTATTGTCTAGAAAAAATATTCTAGTGTTAGTTTATTTGCAACCTTTTACTTGCCTCAGTAGTTTGACCTAGAGAAATTAAAATTTCAGTATTGCAAAATAATTTTATAACCAATTTCTATACTTTTTTTATAGTATATAATTAAATAACCCAAACCATTAACAATTAGTTATTCACACAAACCATCATAACCTTTTCATTAGTACGCAATTTAGTATATTTGAGGTTATCTGATGAATAGTGTTCCGCAACCCTTTATTTCAATAAATATAAATTTTTTTCAAAAACACTAAAAACTAATTTGTGTTTGAAATAGTGAGCTTTTATTAAATTTAATAAGCTCTCTCTAGTATGCCTGCATAGCTACTGAAATCAAACACGCATGACGTGACGTTTCATGAAGTGAAACAAAAGTTTTTCCCCCATGCAAAACATGCATCCAAAGCCAAAAAAAGTAGTCACTTCAAAAATTTAAAAAATTGGTTTATTTATTTTTAAACTAACAGTCATGCATTGTAATTTACTAAAAACTTTAAAAACATTTTTCCATGACATTTAATAAGTTCAAGGATTTGATTATGATAACACTAATAATTAGGATCCAGAAGAGTAGAGCGAGCTGTAATTCTTTGTAATGATAAGGTATCTAACTGTATTAAAAAAGATATGTACAGTAAAAAGCCCGCTAATTCGGCACTTTCGGGGATCGAAAGTGTTCCGGATTATTGAAAATTCCGGATTACCGAGCGTCCATATGAAAATGCCGGAAAATTCGGTTTTCAGCCGCTAAAATCGTATCACACTAAAGTAAAAGGAGTGAAATCAAGTGATATTAACTCAGAAAAGCTGAAAACCCAGCCAAAATACAATCACTCTTTAAAAATAGTGGCTGGGTTTTCAGTCCCAAAGAGATAATGTACAGTAGCTTGATTTTACTTTTTTTTCTACTTTAGCGATGATAGCGGGCTAAAAATCGTCGTCTAAGTTTCAGAGCGTGGCTTTAAAAAAAAATCACTCTTTACGTGTACATAATTAAAGAATTACTAAGGAGATAAATAAAATTAAACAAACATTAGTTTGAACAACAAAATGAACATTTAATGCCTAGAAAAACATTTCTAAAAACTTAGGTTAACTTAGATGTAGGCTAACTAGTGCGTACATTATGTAATAAATATTATGGTAAACATAATTTTTGTGTACTGTATTTTATTTGAAAAAAAGACCTAATGTCTGTTTGTTTTTTTTGTATCATGTTTCTTCTTTAAAAAGTCATTTCTCAGAACAACACATAAATTTACAAGCTCTGAAGCATTGTAGGAGCTGCTGCGTTCGGCAAATCGTATAAACGTGTCGATAGTGGCACTTGCTTCACTCCACGTAGGCACGGGTGTTGGATCATCATCAACTGATTCGGACTCCACAGGATGAGACTCTGACTGAGGTCCAAGTACACGTTTTGATGAGCAGTTCATCCGTAATTTCTTCTTCAACTGGTTCGTCGCAATCAATGTGTATCCACTCCAAGATTTCTTCTTGTGGCACTTTCCTTATTTCGTCTTGGGAAACTCGTGGGCCACCAAGTCCAGTATTGCTTCATTGTCGACTGAAACAGCAATGTCCTCTTCTTGGTAGGCAGCTGGCCATAGTTTTCGCCAAGATTTCTGTAGAGTGGTGGGCTTGACCTTTTTCCATGCCAAGGCGATTCCGAAAATTGCATCTTTTATGTTGAATTTTTTCTGAAAAATCAACCACCATACACTCCTGAGTTTATCAGGGCCTTGAAGAAAGGACGCTCTGTAAAAAACATTTAAAGTTCTGAATCACCCCTTGATCCATTGGCTGAATCAAGGACCGTGACATTTGTCGGGAGGTATGCAGTAAAAATATTTCCCGATATCAACTCAGACGCTGCAGAGTGAGCTCTGCAATTGTCTAGGATGAGCACAACCTTGCTGTCTTCAGGTAAGCCACGGTTTTTCAGATTGTCTTTTACAGATGGTACGAAGTGGTGGAAAAAAACCAATTTCAAAATAACTCGGAGTTCATCCACGCATTGGATTGAGCATCGTATATTACGGGTAGGTGGGTAATGCCTTTCAGAGGTCTTGGCTTTTTTGCTTTTCCGATGACGAAAGGCGTCAACATGTGGGTCCCCTGAGGCATTGCCACAGAGCAAAAATTGTCAAACGGTCTTTGTTTTTTTTAAAACCCTTTGGCACATTTCTCATCCCCTGCTGCCAAAGTCGAATTAGGCAAAAAACGCCAAAGTAGGCCAGTTTCATCATCAGCGTTGTAAATCCGGCATGCTGACAAATCGTAGTCTTCAAGTAGATTTTCAAATTCAGCTTTATATTCTTCAGCCGCATTTTGGTCCGGCTGATCGGAGCTCTCCAGCTACATCAAGCTTCCGTATTCCCCGTTGTCGATTTTTAAATCGGTGCAAAGCCAACCATCAGAAAAAGGCACATTCTTTTCTCATCTATTTTTAATTTCCTCACGGAACTGTTTAGCTTTTTCCATGATCTTGGGCCCAGTCACAGGCTTCCCTTCAGACCGCTTAGCGCTAAACCATTTGAATAAAATTTCGTCAAGGTCGTCAAGTTTAGGTTTTTTTAAAGTTTGTCGAGACTGCCATGTATGACTGTATGACATTTGTAGTTTGAGACTTAAATTTAAGTAACTTTTCTTTATTCTTCTTGATGTCATACATTGTTGATGAACCAATGTTGAATTCTTCCATTAGCTTCATTCTACTCTCACCTTTTTCTACACGTCTTATAATTTCTAGCTTTTGTTCAATGGTAAGTGTGACATGCTTACGTTTATTTCCAACTTTGCTGGTGGATGAGCTGGGCTTGGAAAACATAGGGCACAACTTTGAGAAAGTTAAAACACAATATGAAACGAGCACAACACTCACGACTGCACTCGAGTACGAACTGACAGTGACTGAGACTGAGGCAGAAGACGCTAGACGCTAAACAAACACGTAAGACTGGCCTACATTTTCACAATAGACTGGCCTACTGGCCGACAGTACAACCGATATACTTGCTGGCCAATAACTTTCCCTGTGTAAATGGAAATTGGTGGAAAGTGACGTATTGTAAAGTACTGGCCGCCAGTAAACTTGCTGTTTTCTACTTTCCCCCCGTCTATAAGCCACTTAACGGCGGAAACTCGGCAAGTGGCCCTGAACCCCCTCACACACAGCTGCTGCGTCACATACGATCCCTTCCGACTGAGCACGAACCTTTCCGAGCGCTCTTGCGAACTGTAACGTTTCACAGTGCGGTTAAAATTTCTCATTTACGCGAATTTTTTTTAAGACGGTGCCGGATTAATGAAAGTGCCGAACCATTGGATGCCGGATTAGCGGGCTTTTACTGTATGTATTTTTTTAAGGTTGTCATTAAAATACAAAATCCACTGTTTACTAAATAGTGCCAACCATATTAAATTAATGTTTTATCTCTGGTTATATCAACACTCTGCAGATTTCAAAACATTCATTTTAGTTTAAAGTCAGCAAATCTATTTTTACAAATCTTGAAGATGTATAGTATTTCTGATCATGCTATTATTATTGTTATTATTTTTAGAACACGTGCGTTGATTGGATGTTCCGCTGTAATAACAAGAAATGTATCCCGTACTGGTGGAAGTGTGACTCTGTCAACGATTGTGGAGACAACAGTGATGAGATCGGATGTGAGCCCATCACAGTACCTACCAGTTACGTGACTCCAGCCCCTCCCTCCCAATCTGGTGTCTGTCAGAGCCATCAGTTCCGCTGTCTTAATGGTAAACTGGCAGTTTAAAGAGTAATACATACAAGATTTTTTTAGTGTGGTTTATATGTGTAATAACAAGTTATGCTGTCAAAATAAGATTTCTTTGAAATTACAAATAGCAAATAATCTTTAGGGAAACCACAACTTCCAACAAAAGATGATATTTATTTAAAATTGGCACTTCAGTAAGTCATTAAATGTTCAAATACGTTTCATAAGCCCCAACTCAGCAATTATCTGTTCAATACTGAGTGATTTTATGGTTTTTGTCCAAGTCAACTGATTTATGGTAGTAACATTCTTGACACATTTAAAGATTATCATGATTTGAATATTAATTTATTTAACCAGTTGCTTTGAAATCCAAGTCTAAATTAGCATTTTTCAGAGGAATTAGTAACATATTTCAATATAAAATAATAAAAATGTTGGCAGCGTAAGAAAAGTGATCGTTCATGTAGTTTTGTCAAGATGGGTTGTATGTCAATGCACCTGATTATGTTAAATCATGTTAATGGGATTTTGTAGGAGTGTATTGTATGTGTGTGTGTGTGTGTGTGTGTGTGTGTGTGTGTGTGTGTGTGTGTGTGTGTGTGTTTTTGTACATCTGTACACATAATAAACTTAATATACTTCAAATTATAAACTGTAATATATAGTTTATTTATTACTATACTATTTACTGCATGAAAGCAATTTCTGAGGGATACCAATGCATGGTATAGAGATTTATAACAGGCTCAGAGAACAATGAACGGTTTTGGGAGAGAAAGGGAGATTTAATTAGTTTCGCTTAGTGAAGCAACACAGAACCTAACCAACTTGTTTTAAAACGTATATAAATATTATTCATGTAATTTGCAGGGGATTGCATTCAAGACTCATGGGTCTGCGACAATATCAAGGACTGTGAACAGGGAGAGGATGAGGAGCATTGTCAAGGTACTGTGTTATGTGACAGCAAGACTCAGTTCAGGTGTCGACAGGATGGCTCGTGTATCCCTCTGCGACAGGTGTGTGACGGCAAGTACCAGTGTCCCGACTACAGTGATGAGATGTCATGCTCCCACTCCAATGTGCCTAGTGAGTTGTGATTGATTGTTTTCAACTTAAATTTAAAAGTTAATTATTGGATTTCTTGATTAATTAAATCGAAATTAAATCAAAATAATAAAAAATATATGCAGTCGTCATATATTGGATGGTGGTACGATATATTCAGGACCACAACTGCACTGAAAACAGGGCTGCCACCAAGAATTAGAATCTGGAAAAGTGTGGATTATGCACGAATCTTTATAATGTCCCTAGAATTTTTACTACAGATGGATCGATTCTAAGACTCTATACCATAGTCCTGACACCAACTTTGTATTTTGACTAGTTGCACCTAGATTCTCTCTAACATATTTTTCATATATTTTAAAGTAAGAATATATTCTGGAAGCTCATGTTATATGCTACCATTTATATTATTTAAAAGGAGAGGGTGGAGGATATAAATTGTGGTTTTAAAAGTATGAATCTGCAAATTCCTTTGAAATAGTGTTCTTAGTCTTGTTTTTCCAAAGGTCAAAGTTTTTTTTGTTCTCTTATGACAAGAAGTTCAGAAAACTACACCTATTCCTGTAAGAACCTTTGCACTGCTTATGAGTGGCAGGATATTTTGGATGGATAAGGTTGGGAATAGTGGCCATCTCCTGTCAAGATTTATGAGATAAAGTTAAGGGAATTATCTCAAGTCATGTCCCCTAGAAAGAAGGAGAAGCCTGTTCTGAATTAACCTCTGCAGTCAAAGCATCCGGGGGAGGGCACACCCTTATGTCTAGGTTGGCAAGAACTTTTGTCTCTTAGGGAACAAACGCGGAACTATTGAATTACTTTTGCGCCCCAGAATCTCGATATTTGCGATTAGTGATGTGGCGCTCTTGGACATCCATAAGATTGCCCAGATTTAAGTGACACATCGATTTTTTTCTGTATCCACCGTGGGTTCAACTGGAAGGTATAAACCAGCCAGAAATGAACCCTCCTGGGGAGTGCAAAAGAAAGAAAAGTTAAAACTTGAGTTCAGATGAAAGTTTTTTATTTATATGTTTGTTGTACTGAGCCTGTTTAGTGTACCGGCAAAATTATCTTGTACTCACAGTTTGTGCACCGCAGACCTCTGACCCGGAATGCTGGACTGCAGTCTACTCTACGGTTGCACTGTGTTGGTAATTGGTTGTTTCTTTGGTTTTCCGATTTGGATACATGTATTTTTCAAAGATCATAGAAAGGCAAGTTATTAGTTATTTATACACAAAAATAACAAATGTTAACATATTGAAATACACGGAGATAAAAACTAAGAAACTTAAAATAGGTGGCAGTGATGAATCGTCACTGAATTTCTTGCAATCGCTAGTGACAAAATTTACTACACTACCACAACTTTGTGACATTTCCTGCAAATACAGCTGGTGATGATAAACTGTCATTGTTACACTTAGCGTAAGGGTTAAATACAGTATTACAGTTAGTGGTTTATTTTGTTTGAAAATGGACTATAGAATTGGACATTTTCAACTGGAACCAAACCGGGAATCAGAAAAGAAGTTTTGAATGGTCACCCCTTTATTAACTGAATAACTTTAGCCATATTAATTTGCATCCGATTAGCTTTAGCTCATCTGGTTAATTGTTATAGCCAAAATGTAAACAATCTTTCTTATTTATTAGAATATTTTGTTATTCCATGTTAAATGAACAAAAGTTGAATCTGATCCTCATAATATTATGCTACATATAGTTCAACTTAATAAAAGACTGTATTTAAAAGGTAAAAATTACTTGCACAGAAAACGATCTTTAGGTAGCGAAGTGTAAACAATAACTGAAATAATCTGTTACAGTAGTACCAGGCCCCAGTTGTGGAGTAGGATTGTTCCCTTGTGACAACAAGTGTCTGCCAATGGTGATGATGTGTGACGGACATATAGATTGTACTGATGAAACCGATGAACACAATTGTAACAATAATACGAACAAAGTTTACCAGGTACAGTACCGTCCATAGTTCTGTATAATTGAAACCCTTGCATCATTATAAAATAGAAATGTATATATCCATACACATGTAAATATCCATATATTAACTTAAATTACAATATAGATAAATGTATATATTGATATTTCACAAATCAGTACATTTATAAATTCTAACAAATATAAAAATGGTTTTTCAGATTCTAAGATTCGGAATAGAAGACAGTTCGACAAATTCAACCAGTCTAAAACTGTTCTGGTGGCTGCCAGTATCAACTGGGGTTGTATTTCAGTTCCTACCTTCATACAAGGTTGCCAACTCCCCCCACAGTCAGTGGGTGAACACCTCGTGGATCTCAGAGAGCATGTATCGCTTCACTGGCCTGAGGCCCTACACACTGTACAACCTCACTGTCTATGTCAAGAACACTAACACCAGAGAGATCTACCCCCCAGCAAAATTCATTACAGCTGCCACTGCTGTAGCAGGTATGCTTATATAAAGTGCTTAATAACATTTTATTCTCAACTAACACTACTCTTGTTTGAAAAATACTATTATCTTTTGTGAGAAGTTCATATGCAATAATGTTTTATATGTCTTGTGGCCACTGTGCTGTGACCACTAGTACCCAAATCTTTTTACTAAAACAATTATTACTGGATTAATAATTGTGTGACACACACAAATTAAAGATTCAGATGGAGTCACCTAGAAGTGCACTTGTTTACTTGCACATGTATTGGAATTGATCAACTACTAAGTGACGTAGAAAGTAAACGAGTTTATTTTTATCTTATGCAATTATATGTGTCCGTATTTTTTTGCAACTATTCCTGCTTGTGTGTTATTTATGTACAACAGTTATATCAACCAGATATTGTAAGTATTGAAAATATAATATCCAAACAGTGAATTACAGGCTAAAAACATCATCTATCTATATATATAAAAATGAATGTTTGTATGTTTGTCCTTTATGGAATCGTGAACTATTGGACCGATCATGATGAAAATTTGTACGTATATGTATTTTTCCACGGAGAAGGTTTATAAGCTATGCCCATCCCTTTCCCGATTCAGGATTCCGCCCCACTGGTTACAGAAATACCCATAAGAAATGCATTGCAGCAAACATATGTTAACGTCTTTTCAAATTTTTAATCAGCTGTTCTTTGTAAACATATATTACACTTATAGTTTTAAAGCATAGAGTAAGCTTAAGAGAAACGACAAATTTTGTTTAAACTGTTTTTGCAATCACTGTTAAACATAGACTTTACTATCCAGATAATACAATTCAAATTTGACGTAAAAATTCACCTTTAACTGCAATATTTGTTTAATATAAACCATGCTCATGCTTGATCAGAAGAGTAATGCAGATATCATAATTACTATCTTACGTTGGCTACAAATATAAAGAATGTTATAAAATCAACCTTAGTTGTTTTTTTTTGACAGAAGTATGGTTCTCAAAACTCCGTGTGTACATATTCTCTCGATCGAGACAACAAAGCAAGCTCAATCGTGGCATCGGAGATATAACTAATATAATCTAAAATTTATTATAGTAAAAAAAAAATTTTACTAAGTAATATAAGGACTTCGGTTCTTAAGATTTGCGTGCGAAGCCGTGGGTAACAGCTAGATAGAGGCAGGAATATGGTACATACCTTCATAATACGCCCAAGAGGCTCACGATGGAACGACTATCAATTATCTCAGCAATGTTTAGAATGTGATAGAAAAAGAATAAGTGAATATAGTGTACTGTTTTCAATGGGAAATTGCGTGCGAAGCCGCGGGCAACTTTTGCAAAAAATTATTGAAATGCGCAGCAAAGCGCGCCGGGCCCGCTAGTTAGAATTAAAATAAATTACTACTTTGCTTAAACATTTGGATTAGTGAGGTAAGCCTAAATTATAATTAGAAGATCATGTGACCACAAAACACATTAATTTATTTTATATTATTTTTAACAGAACCAGAGGCACCCTGGAATGTGACTGCCAAACAGCTGACTGCATACCAGGTGCAGGTGAACTGGATGCCACCTCACGAGTCCAATGGTCCAATCACAGGCTATTCGGTGTGCATGACTCCCCCAATCCCTCCCATGTGCAAGACTGTGCACGGCAGTAAAACCCAGATACTCTTCGACTCTGAGTTCACCACCAACAACAACTACTCATTCTGGGTAATGCAGCTATTAGATGTGTTCTCACTTACCATAAATTATTCCTCTTTAGATTAGATTTTCAAGAAGAAATTTGAGGGTCAAACTGTTTAAAAAATCAAAGTGGCTCATAGGTTTAAAGCTCTTAAAAAAAAAAAAAAACAGTTTAGTGAATTTAAACAAATTTACTGAAACATTATAAATTTACAAAAAGCTTGATACCATGGCCTTTTCCCACAAATCCAATATCAGTATTTTATTGCAAAATAATGAATAAAATCAACAGATATGCTTTACATACGTTTGAAAAGTCATGATAATTTATTTATATGATTTGAGTCAGTTATAAATAAGTATTTAAAACACTGAATACCTTGTAGAAAGAAGAACGATAATTAAAGAATCCTGTATTTCAGTTAAATACCATATTACTGGTTGTTTATGATTTAGTTGTCTTTGGTTTCAGTCCCATCTGTAAAATCAATTCTTATCTTATTACATAGAAAAGAAAATAATATATTGTAGCTGGATAGTCAAAATATGAATTTACCAAACTGACATCAATTGCAGTTAATTTGCAGAAGTAGTATACTAGCAATCGCTAGTGCTCCTACTCGTCCGATTTTCTCTATCGATAACAAAACAAAAACCCATTGTGTGGTGTGACAGGAACCAGCAAGCTGTCATCTATGAAATCTTTGTCTTCATTTATAATGTCTTCAGTAATAAGAAAAATAAAACCTTTTTTGAATAGGCGTATGATATTTGTTATAAATAACACAGAACTGTACCAAATTTAAAATCCAGCATCAAGACTACAATTTTTATGTCAGTATCTGAATAGAATTTTTTGTATAGACCCTTAATTTTCTTTATGGTAGGCTATAAATGGTGTACACATTGAATATTTCCATATAAAATTACTTTTATTATAATATCTTTTATTAACATGTAACAAGAAATTGTTTAATACACAATTATAAAAAAAATTTAGAAATTATTAACCCTCCCACAGCTTACAACCAGATACCGACTCCTTGTTACATTTCCAGAACTACTTGGGATCAGAATCTAATCCTGTATCAGGCATTATGTGTGTATCCGCTAGAACTGCTTGTAAAATTAATTTGATTATGTATCACTGTTAAAGGAAAATTGTAAGCTCCCTCTATGCCAATGTTTCCAGACATGCTTTGAAACGTTATACTTTATTTGTGAATCAATGACGTTGCCCCATCAGCTGTTTGCTACTACAGCTATTAATGGGTCTGCTCGTTTCTTGCGTTTTGGTTTCAGGTTTTTGATATTTTGCATCTTAAAATGGATAGTAGTGGTATCAAATGTTTGTTTTTCAACTGATTTAGAGCAAACTACTGTATTTTTAATGGATGCTAAGTGATAAGCAAGAAGAGTCAGACTGCAAAAGACCACATTAGTAAAATTTTATTACCTTTTGGCTAACATTTTACAGGATAAAAATATAAGACCATACCTCCAATTTCTCCGAAACCGTCGTTTTATATATATATATATATATATATATATATAAAACTCATTATACTATTATATATTATATATATATATATATATATATATATATATATATTACTTTTTATACAATTTTGAACAAAATGGCTATTTCTGAAATTGTACAAAATATTTTTTATTTCATTTTGGCTGGGCGCTGACTTAATATATATATGTGTGTGTATAATGTTTTATTTAAATGTGGGAATGAATAATTTTTGATGCGTCAAGTATGTATATATACTTGTGTGACATGCAAACAAGGCAGGCAAACAATGTGTGACATGGAGGAATGCTTGTAATCTTGCATGCTACACAACATGTAATCTTGACGTTTTTCTTACTTTTACTTTAACTTAAATCCTATTTATACATAAAGACATTAATTGAAATAAAATTACATTATGAAATTGTACGTTTAATTGCAGGTGAAAGCTAAGAACTCACTGTACGAGTCAAACAGTTCGTCTGTGGCTGTAGTACAGTTGGACGAGTCAGCTCATATGCTGCCCATCACAGACCTGAAGGTGGATGCGCACACGAGCAACAGTGTCAGTCTCTCATGGACTTCGGTCAAACATGCCGAAAAGTACCACATCAAACCTAAGGCCCTGAGTCTTGTCTCACCGGACTCCATTCTTTATCCTCGATTGGCTGTTGTTGACACATCATCCTCAAAATACACCGGTTTGTTATTTAATATATTCCTCACTTTTTTACGTAGCTAGTTTGCATTTATTTAGTATATATAAATGGTGATATCATTAAATAAGCTCTCATTTACTTTTCCATATAACCTTTTTTTTAACAAACTGTCTTAAATTTATTGTGTTCATTTGGGTAAAAATGAATGGCTGCTTGGTAAGGATTCCACGTATTACATTAGTTCTGGGGTCTAGTTGTATTTTCAACCAACAGTGTAATCATTGAAAACCAACCTAAAAAATTAGATTTTAAAATTTGAGTGTTTACATGTGTATAAATAAGACCATAAGTGAATTTTTGTCAATACAGAAGTGTAATAGATGTATATGGCTACATTATTAGTAATAAAATCCATAATTTAAGAATGTTAAATGAAAATTATTAGAATATTTTAAATGAGCTTTTTCTCAATTACTAGTGAGAAAAGGAATAAATAAAGTAGCGATCAAGCCTAAAATGTCTTCCAGAAGTAGGTAGATTCTGTGAGACAGAAGTATTAATAATTTATTCTCATGGAGTTACTTAAACTCAATATGTTGAAAACCGTTTGAGGTACAACAAATGTTTTATTAAAAATGGGTTAGGAATTGTTATATGCATTCCAAAAAAATCTTTAACATTTGGTCTAGGTCCATAAATAATGAAGTTGTACATTTTTAAAAATTTGAATGCCCGCTATATTTAAACGAAATGGTGGACCAAGCTGACCAATGAACTTAGCTGAGATATTTATAACATACATTTTTTTACCAAGTTTCATCTTGTTTGGGTTTTTTTGGAACTCTTAACGGTTTCCACAAATCGTATCATGCTATATATGTAAATAAACTTCAAACAGGGTGGTTTTGGGCTCTGAGAGTCATGTTCAGTAGAGTTATGTAAAAATATTTTGGAAGTTCTACTATGAGAACCATTGAATTAGCTGATTTTGTGAAGAAAATCTACCTAAAATCAAGTTAAATATTTAATGAGATGTTTTTTGAATTGGCTACTATTTCTATTTCATACAATAAATTATAATAACTTATTGTTTATGCTCTTTTGGCGTAAATGTGCACTGTAGTAATAAGTTTTTATTTCCAGTGACTGACCTTGCACCTGGAACTGATTACACATTCGAAGTGGTGCCCTATAACAGCAAGTTTGAGGGACAACCGTCGTCCATTACAACCAGAACTGATGGTAAGTATACCTAGAGTCCTTAACATTTTATAATGTGCAAAATGTTCTTTAATTTTTAACAGGTATGAACATTATTAAGTTTTATTCAAAATATAACATGACACAGAGTATAAACATCTGTGCTATGATGAAATGTAAAAAATAATTGTTGATGAAGCCGAATCTTAAATCCACCGAATCTTCAATGATTTGACAATTGTATCTTCCGCATTGTTAATAATCGGCTGATCGCAAGTACACAAATTACTGATCGTTAAAATATGTTTTTGCCTTATTTTGTGTTTCAAAAACTCTAAGTAGATATCATAGTTTACAAAAGATTGTACTAAATGTTATTTAGCTTGCCGTTAGTGTTGTCTGTAACCACGCTTGTGCAACACCGTGAGTTTCCGGCATTCATTCTGTAACACTTCCCGAAAGGGAATAATTAAAATATGATAGATACTGCTGCCACGACCGAATGATTCCGGAAAAGAAATAAATTTTGACACCAAAGTTTAAAATACAAAAAACACTATTGAATGGTTTAATATAGGAGAACACTTCTGATCAATGCATGATATTTAACTACATTTAATAGTGTAAAAAATTTAGAAAATTATTTTAATAGAGCTACAGAGAATTACATATTACTGAGGTGTGATCTAGACTGTTTTTCAAAATATGCAGGGGCTGACCGTGCATTGTCAGCAGTCTTTCTGCTATTCTACTCACTTTCAGCACTGCTTTACACTTAATTATTATTTCAAATACTAAGATTTTACAAGGAGGATGAAATGTTTATAAAACAAGTAAAGCATAATTTTTGTATACATTAGTATATCTAGGTTTAATGTAGTGATCAATATTATTGGAACTATAATTCACATTATTAGGTATGGGTCTTTACAATTTCCGGGTGACAGCTGATCGGTATAATGTAAATTACTGATCACGAAATGTGGTATGGTTTTACTTTGTGTATGAAAATATGTAAACACATAACCCTCTAATTAATAAATTATTGTAGTTTTGCAAATAATATTTTGCTTGCAATTAGTATATTCCAATACTTACGGTCGTTTATCGCTACGAGTCGTGTACATCTCTTTGCAGGCGACTGCTGAGCGGCAATACACAAATTACTGATCGCTTAAACGTACTTTGTAAATACTGTGCCTTGTAAATCATCAATTGCTTGCAATTTTGCAATTTACATTATGTGTTTATGTTACTTCTTAAATTATGAGACAGCCTCAAAACATTTAAGACTGGCAGAAATTCTATTGGATTTTGTTTAAAGTGTTAGTTTAAAAAAGGTATTAGGATTTAAAATTTGAGAATTGGGAATAGATTTTTTAAGATTAGAAATTGTATTTGAGATTTGAAAATTCATGATTTGCCCATTATTAACAAAAAAGTAACTCACAATGAAATTGTGTGTGTCTATCAATAAATTTACATCCTAAATATTAGTTTGGAGTTGTAGCCCAATAAAAATATGTAGTATTTAACATGAATTAACATTTAGGTAAGCAATTATCTTAGAGTCTGTTTGAAAGTAGGTAATGATTTGAAATTCTATTCATTAAATTTAATGTAATGAATTTTATGTGAGTATAATGATGGTAACCAAATATTATGTTTTTTGTTTAAGGAGTTACACTTCCACAGATCACAGGTTTGCATGTAGAGCTGGTCAAGTCTCATGGCACTGCAGTCAAGATTGGATGGTCTCCACCCAATGATAACCGAAAAGTCTCTTGGGAGTATGGTATCTTCTATGGGCGAAATCTGAAAGAATTGCTTTCCAAAGGTAACTTAAGGAATCTCTGTATAATAAATGATTGGTTAAAAACAGGTATTGATCATGCTATATACTTATAGATAGTTATGTATAGTATAAATTTGCATGTAAGTCTAAAGATTTCAAGAATATAAAGAATTTATTTTTGAAGTGAAAACTTCTTTAGGCGCGTTGAGCGTTTTGGTAGAGGGTAAAATCCTGGGTTCGCGTCACCGACGTGCTAAAGTGGTTTCCATGGAAACGTTAATAATCTTTGGAAAATTTGTTTATTCTATTTTAGTCACTTTGTGCTATTTATGACATATTAAACGCCTAATACTAAATCTACGCAATGTAATATGCTAATGATAATAGTATATCTATAGCTATGGAGAGCCAGACTAGCGCACGCGCAGTAGCCTGTGTACACGTATACACTAATACATCGACTATTTCTGAATGTATTATGTGCGCGTTGGACGCTTTTTGGATAATTATAATTTTGTGAGTCACGTCAACAATACGTTATAGTAGCAGTACATCTGTAATTGTAAATGAGACACGTTGTACATTAAGTATTAGAGTGTAGAATACATAAGTAAAGTTAAATTGACCACGTGGGAAGTTCAACTTGTGTGTACTAGATTTTGTTTATTTAAGTGAATTTTTAATTTGACTATTATTGTAATTATTTAATTGAAGGATTACTGTTTATTTATTGAATTTAAATTCATTGACTTCAGTATAAAAGTGAGTATGAAACATATTAATATTTTTATACAGATAAATGAATAATGAAAACAACGAATATATTTTTAAACATTGATATTAAGCGGAGACTTTTATATTAACTTCGCAGATGAAAAAAATTTATCATTAATTGAATTTTTGAATGAAACATTAGGTTTGACTATGTCTAATGATCGAAAAGTCAGTACAACAAAGTAAAAACGACTATCGATGCTGTTTTTATACGATATTTAGATAAATTTCAATCAAACATTTTTATCTCTTATTTCAGTTACCATAAACCTATTGTATCTTTTTTAGAATACAATGAAATTATTGAACGAACAGATAATCTAAGTATTGTCGAAATTAATGATGACAATGATGTAAATAATGAAAATAATGTTCAAACTTGAATTCATTGAAATTCGTGTAAATATAAATACTATGTATAATTAAGATAATTGTATATTAATTATTTTTTCAACCACTTTGTATTTATATTTTGTTCATAATTTGTTTGACCCATCATATGTAAATAATAAATAAAACATAAAAAATTTCATGTAATTTTTTTTTCAACCACTTTGTATTTATATTTTGTTCATGATTTGTTTAACCCATCATATGTAACTAATAAATAAAACATAAACAATTTCATATAATTTTTGCATATAGTTTTAATTACTCTCAACTTAATAGTTCCGTTTTCACTTCTATCGGCAGTCCCACGACTGCTATTTTTTTTTAATTTAAAATAGTATAGGAAAGTTAAAACATTTGAAAACAAATTAAAATAGTATTAGTTAGTGATCATTATTTAAGTTTGGAAACAATGTGTAGGAGCGTTACGGACGACAAACACGTCAGCTACAGTGCAGGATCTGGCAGCGTGTGAGTCGTACGTGTTCGCAGTGGGGCTTGTAGCACCCTTGGGAGTGGGTCCACTCAGTAGTAACCCTCAGACTGTGGTTACTCAGTTCAACATCCGTGCCGCCCCCAAGAATCTCCGAGTTTTTGCTGACCCTCACAACACCACGGCCATGTCTGTTACGTGGACTGCCTCTTGTCCCGTTGTTACTGAGCCCATTGCCTATGAGGTTAGTGACAACATAAACCACAGTTCCTCTAGGGGCTACTAAACTGTTGTTTTACATCTTGTGTTGTTTAAAATTAAACTGTAGGTTTACTCTCCACTAAAGAGTTGTTATTGATATTACTCAGAGATTTGAAATGTAAGGTAATATGACTTGGTTCAGTTTATCATTGTAAAAAATTAAATTGGTGCAGTTAACTTAGAATTACACAGTTTTTAAATGTTGCCCTCAAGAACTAGTACTGATTTTAGAATGCAAGAATTCCTACAAGGAAGTTGCATACAGTATTTTAAGCTAATCCAAAAA
This sequence comes from Homalodisca vitripennis, assembly GCF_021130785.1. Taxonomy (NCBI): domain Eukaryota; kingdom Metazoa; phylum Arthropoda; class Insecta; order Hemiptera; family Cicadellidae; genus Homalodisca; species Homalodisca vitripennis. Next base: position 143,440,075 of record NC_060209.1, on the reverse strand, counting down.
TATACACAAAATCTTGCATACAAATCTACAAAAGACTTCATTATGGAGAATTTGAAAATGTGTAATCTGTTTTGGTATACAAGTTTAAAAAGATTTTTTGTTTATAAAATTTATTAATAAAAATAAATAATTGTTGCCAGAATTTTGATAGCATTAGTTCTTGACATATAATTTTTAATATGAAATATCACATAATGCATGTTATTAAAAGAATAACAGGATTTTGTTCATTTTCTATTGTAAAAATTATAATAAAGAATTTTATCTGTCCTCTTCTTCAAGTGTCAAAACCCAAGACATAACTTAGTATGGAAAAAATTATCATAGCAACAAACACACAATTTACTCACTGAAGTCATACTCTACAGTGGAAAAGTTGTACGTTAAAAAGTCAAACAAATACCTGAAATTCTGCAATAAATCAGGAAAAGCACAAGTAAAAAAATGTTAGTACACAATATAGGCACTGCTGCAACACACAATGCTCATACACTGGATACAATGGATAAGTGGAGACTAAACAAAAATTACATCTTGGCATGGTCCACGCCATGACTAATTGGCCAACACCATACACTTAAATAGTCATGAGGCAGGACGGTGGATTTGCGTATGCTTTTTGCACTACACTTAATTCCTATTTTAAGTTATAGATATCCAAGTAAATGTATGTGTCTGAATTTTATTGAATGAGGTTTCGTTGATTCTTATTAGTTTTCTTTCTGTTCTATTACAAGATAGGAGAATACGTATAATACTAAGAATACGTATAATAAAAAATGTCTTTCAATAAATACAAAATTAAGACACTACAAAACAGTTGCTCTGCCACAAATTACATACGCAAGTGAAACAATATTTAAAACAACAAATACTATTGCAATAGATAAGGTTCTTAAGATGGAGAGAAGAATAGTCAGAACTTGCTTAAACAAAAACTATCAAGTAGACGGAGTTTGGAGACTAGCTTCCAATGAAACAGTCTACAAAAATATAGAACCCATTACAAGTATAATTAAAAAGAAACGAATATCATTCCTGGGGCATTTGTTAAGAACACCTGAAAATAGAATTAGCAGGAAAATAGTAGAAAAAACTGTGGTATAGTAAAAGTGACATTAAATGGATCACAGAGTTAAAGGAAGATATGAGAGAGTTACAAATTACAGTAGAGGATTTAAAACACAAGACAAACACATTGAAGATATTGAATGACAAACACTCTACACTACAGCTGAAAAGAAACAAACAACGAATAGGAAGAGTGGTTCCGGAGGAGGAAAGGAAATTACGCTCGGAAAGGATGAAGAAATATTGGGTGGATAAAAGAAGAAAGACTAGAAAATATAAAGTGACTAAAGTGGTCCAATGTAGGCCATAAAATTATAAATAAATAAATAACAAGATAGGAGTTCACCATATCACGTATTGCATAACAAGCTTTGCTGAGATTGCATGCAAATTTCTAATCTATAAATCATTGAATTCTCGAGATGACCTGTAGGCAAATAGACAATCATACAGAAAAGAAATAAAGAACAAAGATAACAAGAAGAACAAATAAAGAAGAAATAAAAGACAAAAATAATGTTCAGCCAAATTCTTTGGTTTGACATGCTTCACCATAAAACACCTTCTGGTTTATTTAAAATGAAGTTTCATGCAAAATTTAAAGTCTCCATATATAATTTTTCACCACATGATACATTCAAATTTTTGTTCATTAAGTAGGTTTCATAGCAATGTTTAAATAAAAAAAACATAGTCCTTGTAGGGAGAGTACTACAATGTAAAAGTGGGCTGAAATCAAATCTTGTCACTGACTCTACTATATTTTGTTTGTTTGTTTTACTCTATGAATAAAAATGTCACAAGTTCAAATCTCATAGGATTGTACACAGTTTGCTTATAAATTTATTTGTTCAGCTATTTTCTCGTTGTTACCCAATGTAAAAATATTTGCCAACGCTCATCCAAATCCCATGGATTGACATGCACCATCATCGAAATCAGGGTTGTCTGTATAGAAATGAAGCTTCATGCAACAATTTCAGACTGTATGTCATTTCATTTTCAACATACTGTGTGGACAGATGGACAGAAATTACATTTTTCTACCCTCTCAAGTGCTAGGCTTCGCTAAGGCTCAACCAATTTTTATGTTTTTAAGATTGGTAACCTAAGTGCCTAACTTTAATAGATTAATTGATTGGTTGTTTGCTAATTTTAGGTATGAGGCTTCAATTATTTTTGTTTAAATATTCTCTACCTGATACATTATGCTTTTTTATTCTGCTTTGTTGTTATTTTCTGACCAACAGTATTGAGAAATTTTTAGAATTTTCCACTTGTTCTTTTCTTGTATTCTAGTGTATCCTCTACTAAAAGAACAATGTATACTATTAATACAATTTTTTGAGTTTTTTATGCCATTTTTGGTTTGGTTTATGCAAGACAATGATCAAGAGTTTTTTTATGCTTTAAATAAGGTTATAATATTATATTTTCTGCTTACTTTTCTAAATTTCCCTGATAATTACAGCAAATGAAAGATTTGACGTGTATGCAAATGTTTCGATGTGTTCTTTCCATATTCATGATTTTTCGAATTATTGATATTGTACATTTATGGCAGACTGAGGGTTTTCTTTCTGTTAAAGTTCTCTGAAAATTTAGATATTGACGTGTGTGTTTCCCTTCAATAAAGTACTGTTTTAAGGATGTTTCTGTCTTTAATTACACACACGTCCAAAAAGGAGAGCTTTTTTGACTTCTTCCTCCACGGTTCAGTGAATGAAAGATGAAATGCTATTAGTGTGGATACTTCATAGTAGACAATGCATCCCAATAATGAATCGTACCAGTTACTTCTACTGGAGTTTTTTCGGCATTAGTTTTTAATTTAGTATAATAGGTATAATTAATATCTCTCTTAAAAAAGAACTATTAATTTTATCTATGTATGTAAAAGTCACCTGCAGTAGAGAACTGTTATATAAAGAGAAAAATGTTTTTATACAATTTTTAACTGTTGCATTACATTTTATCTCAATACGTTATATTATTTAAATCTGTAGATGACTATAGTAAACTAGTAGAATTTTCTAATATATACCTGGTAATTACCTAAATGCTATTGTTCCCTAAGAATATACCTAAAAAGTAATCACAAACATTAACTTTCTCAAATTTTTGTAATATTAATTAATTGAATTGAAAATTAAATAATAATAGATAATTAATAACAGGATAGTAACAAGAATAATTAAAAATTTTGATTGACTAATACTGAAATGTTACTGTTAACTGTAGATTACAATAATGGAGGTGAACCTAGATCAGAAGGCATCATATACTAACATGCCTACCAGTGAAGTGGATCTGCAGCACACATTCTTCATACAGTACGGTGGGAGATACAACGTATGTGTGTCAACATCAGTGATGGGCTCAGCAGAGGGGCCATGTGTAGAGTACTGGGCCCGACAGCTGCCCCCACCACACCAGCTTCAGGTCCTGCAAGAGACCAATGGCAGCTATGTGCTGTACTGGCGACAAGATCAGCTGCCTGCCAATCTTTCCTCCAACGAGTCAGTATATGGTTCAGATAGTCATAACTATCCTGATGCTTGTGCAGTAAAACCCTAATTGTCAAAATCTTGATTATCAGAAACTCGGATTAGTGATAACGACTTGAGAAGTAGTGAAAATAATTCCAGTAGCTTTGAATCGAGAAGTTACAGAAATAACACATTATTTGGACAAGAGGCAACAACAATATATTGATAGCACTCAAAATATTAATCGTGGGGCTATCATTGGAGAACGCCTGGCTGGCAGGCCGATAATCACAAATATAAGCAATAAATACTCTCCTGCTCAATAGCTTTCAATGTTTTACTAGGCACGCCCCAGTCATAACTTTATTGTTATTAGATGATTCTCTATCCTTCAATCCCTACATGCCCTCCAACACCCCTTCCACATTTGTCTTGGACTGTCAGTGCCGCACTTGCCAACCCTGCTGGCAACAGCAAAATCTGTTTCCCATTATCGCTCAGTGCTTGTCTTGCAGTGGCGAGTTCAATGTCATTTACTCTTGCCTCTGATTTATTCAAGAGCAAGTTTTTATATTCAATGAATTGGAAACATTCTGTAAAATATTATTCTTGTTCTGTACATATTATAAAACAATACAATAATGTTATGATTTTGTATTCCTACGTATATTTCCTGAAAGTTCTTTGTACTAACTAAACCTAGTTTTTTTTTGGAAATATTGGTTATCCGTAACATGTTCAGCCCCATTTTGTTTTTTGATAATTGAGGTTTTACTGCACTATTACATTAATTACAATTTGTTGACAAATGGGAAAGATCTGACAGTATTAGTATTCTTGATTAATTTGGTAGTTTCTCTTAAATTAGCTGCAAGGTTTATTACAATGGTAACATATCCAGGCTGTTTATGATCCAGTAGTTCTCTATACATAAGATAGCATAAAATTAAAAACAAAATAAGTTTTAAATTAATATTATGAAAATTCATAGAGAGTAGAAAACCTGAGTACGCATTGCACTAAAACTAAAGTAATTTTATTAGTAGTAGGTTTTCACTGAATTTATTATATTGAATGAATGAATGTTTATTCCAGCAACTGTACATGAAATACACTTACAAATTAGGTACAAAAGTAATGCACTAAACGTATGACGAGAGTATGATTGCCACAAAAACCCATTTATGACTTTTACAATACATGCCCAAGAAACACCATCGCTGGACTTTCAAGTTGTGCGTGCTGTGCGAAGCAGCATCACACTACTGTGCAGGTTTATTTGTTTACAAGAGAGCTGAAGATGGATATAATAATTTGGTAAGCAGGAGAGGGTTGGGGTTTTCAGTTGTTTGAAACAAAACAAACAAAGGCACTTTCGTATTTATAATATGATTAGGATTAAATTGTGCTGTCAGTTGTGAAAAATTCAATTGCCCTATTCACAACAGAACATTTATATTAAAAAGTTTAGCAAAGATAAAATTAAAAGGAGAACTGACTTCATTTGGTGAATTAGCTTCAGTATTAGTATTTGGAATAAAGATTGCATATGTAATAATGCATTACGTATGTTTGATCAAAGTAATAACTGTTTCAGGATTATGACTCTGTTTTTCCAGTCTAGCAGGTTTTTCCAACTAAAAATTTAATATCTGTGTTTTTCCAGTCTAGCAGGTTTTTCCAACTAAATATTGAATATCTGGGGTAGCGTTTCTCTTTAGATATTAGATATAAGGCTGTACATTTATTTGGTTGTTTATTTTTTCTTTCAATATTTTTAATATTTACACTGACATGTTATGTTCCAGTTACCACTATGTTGTACTTGTATCTCCTGGCAGTTCCCTGAACATTTCCACAGCGAAAGAGCTGAAGACAAACTCTGCACCATACTTCTTCTCTCCTGAGGACGAGGACACTATCTACTCGTACGCAGTGGTGCTGGAAACTAATGCTGGTTACAGGTCACTGCCCTCCGAGGTTGTTTCGTTAGCTTCCACCAAGGGTCAGTCTTACTTGTCTCACTGGATAGTATTCATTATTATTGGTTATCAATAAGATTTAAATTAGAAATTAACACATCAGTGACAACATCAGTTAATTTATTTGTGCAGTGAAATAAGCTTGTTTTGTTGTTTCCAAGCTTCATGTGATATTCTTCTTCTCCAATTTGTTATATACCTCAATCTTGTTTCAATTTAAAAAAATTAACTGTTGAAAGTTATAATAATAAATGTTATCAAGTAGCTTATATAGACATAGAAAAATGAGGTTTGTACTTTTGTTTCAGACTCATGGCCAGCTCTTTTCCACCAGAAAAGCGTGATGTCGCTAATCTTGCCTACGCTCCTAGTAGTTGTAGTAGTATGTTGTGTGCTGGCTGTAGCCCTGGGCTTCATCTCCATCAGGCATCGCCGGCTGCAGCACACCTTCTCCAACTTTGCTAATAGCCACTTTAGCACTCGTTCTGGGACAGCCACTTTTGGCAGCAATTCCGATGGGCTCGGTAAGGACTTTTGTTTTGAGTTGTATACTTTAAATAATCTGTTATTGCTGTAGCACTTTTCATAATTAGGGGTGTACAAATAGTTAAAAATACAAGCTTTTCATTTGAGCATTTTGTTTTTTGCCTTGAGCTTCTTCTTCTAAGGGGCGGCCTATTACCAAGCACTTAAACCTCAAGAGCCTTTTACTCTCTCTGAAGTATACTATGAGGCCAACCAGTTTAGAGTTTCAGCAGTTCTACAAACTGCTCTCCCTTGCTATTGCAGGACAGTGAAAGAGCAGGTATTCAGCAGTTTCCTCCTGTGCGTCACATTCTACAGAGCAGATCCTCCCAACTCTGTGAAAAGGTTCCTCAGATGACCATATTCCATAATTAGACCAACCACTCAACAAGACACTGATGTATTTTAGGAGAGAAGGTCTTACGCCACCTTGGAGGAAGGTGATTGTAGAACCATTCTGCTTATTCTCAGAACCAGATACAGCCTCCACCTTCCACCTTCTCTCATGTTCAGCGTAAATCTACTTTGAGACAACCCTAGAGGATTCATACTTAGAAATACCACAGAATGTTAGAGGCTTCATCATGTTGGATGCTGGGCCAAAGTTTGTCAGGACACCAACTCAAAGACCACCCATATGACCAGGAACTCAACAGTCATTTTGTTGATTCTGCCAAGGGAAGAATGAATTAGCAATGCCAGACAAGTTTGGAGTTGAACACACAAGAGCCCATCGCCTTTAATGCTGCCTGGCTATCTGTGAAAATGCTAACCATCTTACTCCTATACCGTAGATGAAGATTCTCAAAAGGACATTCCATAATGTCTGTGACTTCTGCCTGAAAAACTGTAGGATAAGGACCCATAGAGACCACCAGTTCCCTACTTGGTCTTACTCACATAATTCCTGTGACAAATTTTGTTTTAGAGTCATCCATAAAGTATTCAAGCTCCGCTGTTGGAAGAGTTTTCTTTCTCTCCGACCAAGACTCCTAGAAAGTATAACAATCCTGAAGTATTTATTGAAGGAAAATCTGTGAGGTATCTGATCAGAGATCGTGTGCAGTGCATTCCTCTGAAACAGGATGCTAATTTTGCAGTGCCCTCTGTTGCAACCCGAGGTTGCATCTGCTGAAGACAGTAGGCACTGGCTATAGCCCAAATGACAATGCCCAGGGCGGCAAGGTTGAGAAGCAGTCTAGAGCTGCACCTGACACATTTTAAAAGGCCTCAGTAATAGCAAGGAAAGCCATACCTTGGAGAAAAGACTAGCTACCACCATCCTGGTCTCTGTTTTTGGCCAACAGACGACAGCACCAAACTTGTAGATATAAACCACGGAGATATAAAGCCTATACAAAATCCTCATCATAAGTCACCAAGACCCACCTATCACACGTTCGCATTGCATCTAAAATCATTTCCCTGTGGTCATTAACCCTTTCCAGATTGGGATTAAGGAGCCTATCAAGGATGACGTCCAGGTACTTAACCTCAGACTTTATCTCAGTGGCAGAGCCTTTTCAATAAGAACGGACCAATACCTTCTAACTGACGCCTTCTTGTAAAGGCAACCACAGCAACCTTCGTAGTCCATTCTGTCATCAATTTCCCGCCATGTTCAGAGCAGCATTGGTCAGTTCTGTGACTGTTGTGTTGAAATTGCCAGCCAGAAAGATACCTATGTCTACTTATTTCAATGTCAGCGCCTTCTCTATCCTGCATACCATTGATGCAGGGCTGAGTTGCATGATCTTGAGTGTAAGCATGCTGATTTGGATGTAGAATCTCCCAAGACAGATCCTCCCAAACAAAACGAGCAGTCATCTTCTCCATGGTTTAGAGGAGAAAGGAGGACAGACATATCGGCCTAAAGGGCTTAGGCCTCTCCAGGCTAGACCTCCTCAGCTTCTGTCGGTGCTTAGTTATGTTAGAAAGCTTTCTTAACCCAAGTTGAGTCTGTACTAATACCAGGACAAAAAGAATTAAAGATTAGAAGCTGTTCTCATGAAGTACAGATCTCACTCCAATGACTTTGCTTTTACAAAGTAAAACATTGTGGTTAGGACACATCACTAAGAAAATATAAACACAGTAAAGCGAGAAAAGATAAAAGAAGTATTTTGAAGGGTACAAAATTCACTAGCTAATTTTGTTATTAATAAATGTTATGGATCATTAAGTGTTCTAATTGGACAGACCTAAGCATACCACTATAATAATACTAGTAGTACTTGGTGTTCCATTTATTTATGACAGTTTAACTTGTGACTACCTCAGTTTTCCAATTCATTATCATTATGTAGTGCTGGTAACTAACTGCCTCTAAGCTACTATTGAGGACTGGGGAAGAATTTTAAGTAGTGCATGGTTTTGTGTATTTAGAGCATTGAATTTTCTATTTATGGCATTACATTTTATGGTCTTTGTCCAAAAACTTTTAGTGTATTACTTTTAGTGTTTTATGTAATGTTAAAAAATTATTAAAAATTTTAAGTTATTTATACCTTGTAGGCTAAGTAAGTACTATATTAGAAACATAGCCTCAAAAAGTATTTGATATATAATATACAATAATACACCTTTTAACATTTTTGATATATTTTATTTTTGTACAATTTACATTTTGAATTCAACGAATTCATCAAGTACTTGTAGGTTCATTGAATTTGAAATGTAAATTGTATAAAAATAAAATCTATCAAAAGTGTTAAAAGGTGTATTATTGTATATTATAAGTAGAACTATTTTACTTACATTTTATTGCATTCTAGGTGATCGACTTTCTGCTCACTTTTGAACCTACAATATTACATCTAGGGTGAGATTCTAATACTTTGATGAGGGCACTTTTGGGCTTAAAATAACTGTGTACTAACAATATAGAAACAGTTTCTTTCCTGGGAAATGAATGATCTTGTATATGTTGGTATATTCTGTTTACTAATCACTTTCAGTGTTAATGGGAAAATAGAGTGTAGCAGACATCAGAATTTAGAACATTAAAGGAGTATAAAAAATTAGATTCTTCCTACTGATTGCTCATAATTCGTTAGTTAGATATAGTTATTAGTCATAGTTCGTTCTAGTTTAGATCAATTAATGTCTGATAGATTCTATATAAATTGATATATTTCGTACCAAGACTGATATATGGATTTAATAAAAAAGGTTAATTAGTTTTAATCAGTCTTCAGTTTAAAAAATCCTACATAGAATACTGCAGTTAAAACATTTCTGTTTCTATTGTCAAATAACATAATATATTAAGGTTAAAAAACTGTCGAGTGACAGTAGTGAATTACATTAAAATAAATATTAATTAAATTCTTTATGATACACATGCACAACATATAAGTCAGTATAATATATCAATTTAAAATAAACTTATTTTGATTTTTAAAAGCACACAAGAAAATATATTATATGAGATGAATAGTCTCTTGTGTGTCGTGTGCTCTATAAAAATCAAAATAAGTTTATTATAAATATTTAATATTCACTGCATATTTTATTCATATGTATTTTATAAGTTATAATAAATATTTATTTGCTTAATTGTATTTGATGATGATGACTATTTAAGTTATTATATGTTTTACACTAGTAATAGTTGTTGATGGTTGAAACTAACTTAAGTAAATTGTATTTTATCACAGCTGTGTGTTTGTAGCCAATAAGTTATAGCTTTCATCAAAAAGTAATGAAAAATCAGTTTGCACATAAAACTACAAACTCATTACCTAGTTTTGAGTGTGATGGAATTATTAAGACAAATTCATAATTTAACTTTTCAAAAATAGTGTGTAAATATTTTTATTTTAGGGACTTTTATTAACAGTACACCTCTGCTGCAAATGTTATATAGTTCATAACTGGTTTATGTTGCATCAGGGTTTGTCAAAGCATTTTGCATAACATTTGTAACTGGAAAAATTAAAAATAAACGATAATAAGTGTACATTATACATTTATATATATATTTATTTCTTGACATATGTTTACTTTGAAAAGATACGTTTAAACGTGTTTAATATTGTTAACTAACAGTGTTGGATTTGACATTAGAGTTGATGTTTGTAACTTACTGATTCGTTAATATAATATCCTACACATTCTGTTACAATTTCATCAAATCTTTGTTTCACAAAAAAGATTTAGTTCTCAAGTTTCACTAATTGACATTTTAATGAATTTGGAATAGTACTTCAATGTGTGTGTGTTCGCGCGCGCATGCACGTGCGTGTGTGTGTGTGCTTGTGTGTGTATACAGAGTGCTGGCCCTGATTTTTTTTGTTCAAGTCTCATTTACATGAAATTTTATAGATTACTGAGAGTTTTAGTGGTCAAAAAATCATAAGTTAAAAAATGTATAAAAATGCTTAAATACCTGTTTTTGTGTGTTTTCTTCTTATTTTTGATTTTAATAATATGTTGAATTCTGTTAAAAATTAAGTTATTTAAAAAAGTTTGAGTGCGTGGTTAAAAAACCTAATATAAGTTGATTTATTATGAACAATGTAAACTGTACATATTTACATTCATTTTACAATGCTGCAATTGACTATAGCAACTGTCCATTGATAATTATGTAAAATGTGCTACACTTTGTAGGTTTTGCATGGTAAACATTATTTAATGCTTTGATGCTAATGTTTCGCATAGTGGGATTTTGTAAAACAAGCCAAGAGCTTTTGCTTTATCACTAAGCTGATTCAATACATCACACACATTCTAAGTAACTAACATCCTGATAGGCATCACAGAGTAAGCAGAACCCTTAACATTTGGATTATACAATATAATTGAATATAATGACAAATCACGTAAATCTATGTTATTCATGTTCTTCTGAAATTTTGCCGTCCCATACAGCAGTCACACTCAAAGTGGTAAGGCCAAAATAAACTAGTGCTTTTTCGTGTAAGATTAAAAAAGGGCTGTAACGGATATATAATTAGGTCAATCAATATTTATTTATAATACAATATGATGTTTGCCAAAGATGTTGGGGTGGTTTAAATGTCCTTACTCTTATACTACCCTATATAATACGTGAGTGTACTGAAGCTCAGTGTAAGTGCATAGGTGAGTGGAAAAATGCACTCTAAGGGGAAGTAGAGTAGAGCTACTTTTTAAATAGTAACACTACTCTGTCAATTACTAACAACTCTGGACCTGCTACTCATTATGTTTACATTGTCTATGAAGCATTTTCATAGAATGTAAGTTAGTCTATTGTACCACATACTCACCGGTGGTCATCATATTTTGTGTACCAGCATTTTAAGGCCTTGTGATTATATATAATACTTTTTCTTGTTTTGTAAAATAATATGTATTATTCAGCTTTTGCTTATAATTTCTTCAACTTATTGCTTCCTTTTTTTTGCTGCTTTTTAGGCAACAATTTGATAGGTAAGCTGATGCTGCTTTGCCTATTAATGTATTTATTTTAATTTTTGCAATATCACTTTGTATTTGTTACTCACATATTAATTGGCTATATTTCCTTTTTAGGTTAGTATCGTTTATGAATTAGTTAATCAAATTAAATGTTTTTGTTATTAAATCTTTTTTATTTCTTCAATTTCTTTGGCCATTACATAATTTTTTTGTTTACTTTGAATTGCAATATATTTAGTTCGCATAAATCTTATTTTTTTCAAATACTATTTTATTATAATGTGTATTGTTCATATAAAGAGCTTGTAGTTTATAATGTGTTTTAATTAGGTCAGTGTCAATTAGGTCAGTTTTACTAACAGTCGATTAGAAATCATCAGTCAAATCCAAAAACAACTGGTAATGTGTTGTCAGAAGTTATTGTTTCAGAGATAACACTCCATCACCAGATTTCAGCAAATTGAGTCCGCTAAATGGCTTAATTTTTATACTTAAAATCGCACAACAAACAAGCTCTCACTTAACAAAGATGTGTTAAAACTTTAGAGCCCTTCATCAACACAGCACAACAGCAGACTTAGGCATGAACAGTTTGACGTTAGACGACTGATTACATAATCTCCACCCCTGCACTTGGAATTATCATTAGTGATAGTAGAAACAGCTGATCCCAGTTTATTCTAACTGAGGATTGCATTCAAAATTATATTGGATTGGGAATTTCATTTTTAATTTAAAATTATAATTTTTACATCTTGTTATTAAATGTCTTCTTCCTACTCTAGAGTAATCTTGGTTGGCCTAATGTGGACCGAAGTTTGGTCGAGCGATAAAAACTGAGTTTTCAATATATAAATTACACTAAACATTTATTTGTTGAAAGAATAGATAAATTTGTGTGCAATTTAGGAGTATAGAGTCGCAAACTCTCACTTGTATAAACGTAACAATAAAGCTACTTCACTAAGTCAATAAAGATGAAAATATGTCAATAAAGATGAAAATATTATAGAAAATAGCACACGTACATACTGCTCCAGCAATCTCCCAATTTGTACTGAGCAAAACATTTCACAAAAAGGCAGAAACTAAAGTCAACTTACGGGTACAGCTGATTGTAGGTAGTAGGTTTAAATTTATCCTAAAATATTCCTAAGTAATAATTTAGCTTGAATTTTTGAAAATCAGTTATATTGAGATTCTTATAATAAAAGAAAACAATCCAATGGGCAGAGGGGTTTAAGATGTCAGATATTGGATCTGAATTAGAGATAGCGGAGGTTCAAATCCTGTCTGTGACAGTACTACTTTTTATTGGTACTATCAACCTTGTACTGTACTGATTAGAAATTGCCTAAGTACTGGGTGATCCAGTAGGGTTCACTTCTGGCTGTTTAATACCTTATGTTTATTGATTGTAAAGTCTATGATTGTTGCCATAATCATATATTAAAAAATATATAAAAAAATATATTCATATATTTAAAATTTTCCTTGAAGTTTAATTTATTCTCAAACTAAATTTGTTAATTAATTGTGATTGAAATCAGAAATCATAATGCTTTATTCAACATCTTCAAGATATGAATAGGCATCATTATACATATTTGTTACATTGGTGCATGTAAGTCAAAAATATTGCAAATTAATAATATAAAGGTCAAGTTATATGCAATTTATAAGTTATAATTAGGTAGTAATAGAGCAAAGCTCTTCAATAGTGTAGATGAACTTCTCTACAAGCATGTTGGTTAGTCGTTTCTTGAGTGTCTTTTGATTCCCAAGCTTGATGTTAGGAGGGAATAGGTTGAGAAATCTTGCACCAGTGTAGGAGGGCTTCTTGGTGTTGAGGGGTTGAGAGTAGTCCTGTGTGGTGGCAGGTCAAAGTTATTGGCATGCCTTAAGTAACGTTCATGGTTATCCCCTCTCCTTGAGTATTAAGTTGCTGTATTATTGTATTAATTACAAATCTTTTCAAAGAAATAACTATTTATTTGTACGTTATATGTAAACAGATATAAAAATGTCTTTAAAACTCATTTAAAATATACTAAAAAGAGTTTAATAATTTCTCTTCCATTGAAACAGATTGTACCATAACTAACATGTAATAGTGAATTTTAATATATCACACCTACGTTTATCTATACCTCGTTTATCTGGATCTCCAGGTTATAAAGATTGGTTTGACAGAATGGAGGAAAGTATGAACCATTTTTGTTGACTTTCCTGCATAGTTTCTTTAACCGTTAAAACACATGTCTGTGTTTAGAATAATGTGCAACAAAATAGATATACTAGACAGAACAACTCCTCAGTCCACATATTGAAATTAGGGGGGTTGACCCAAATTAGAAGAAAACACTAGCTGGCTGACAACCACGCATCGGAAGCTCAGCTTTTAATTTTTATATTTCTACTGGAGATTATTTTTTACCAGTTTAATAAACAAATGAGAATCCAAACTATTTAATAAATTCTTGGTTTAAAAAAATTACAAACTGTCTCACCCACACATTTTTCTATAATGTTATTTTGTGTTTTTATATGTTACAGACGACGAGGACTCGCCAGTGATCCGAGGGTTCTCTGACGATGAGCCACTTGTGATTGCCTGATCTCCTCGCAACTGTGATACCTAGAGCTTCTGCTTGTCTACAGTATTGGGTCTGCTACGACCCTAGTCACTTTTAACAACTAGACCAAATACCATTTTAACAGTACACAGATAGTCAGTGTGCGATTTTGCGGTCTTTAACCTTTTCATTATAATGATAGACTGATGTAAATTTGTTTAGTTTTATCACCTCAAGTGTTAATTGTGTACCTGCTATTTCATTCCTGACTATGAAGAGTGATAAATTAATGTAAATGTTTGGGGAAATAATAAGATTTATTCTCTATTCTTTATTTATAACAGAGTGATTTGAGTTTTTCAGTGATTAGCAAATGTGCATTTAATAGCTAAGCTATGTAGACACATATTTACAGCAGTTGTACGACATAAATGCTTGAGGTATTTTTATAATAGTGTTTATTCGGTGTGTCTAGTAAATTAAATATATATATTTTATCTACAAGTTTAAGTGTTCCTGTGCTTTCAGTACAAGGTGTATTGTGTAGTCCTGTGTAAAGTATGATGACACACAGTGAATCTTATCTTATTGAGTTATATTTAGTAAGTTATGTTTGACTTTGTTTCCTTAAATTGTTTACTGTTGTCTTTCAGTCTGAATTTTATCAATTGTTTTCACCAAAGACAGCACTGTTTGATTTTGAGATTAATTAATAAAATATTTAAAATAGTTAAGTTATTTTACTTCAGCCCTCCTCCAACTGGTCATATAGTAACTTCTAAACCGGCAAAGCCCATTCTGGTTGTTGAACCACAAATATCAAGTTCCCTAGTTATAAAACAAAATCTTTTTGGATAAATCCAAAATAGCCAAATTTAAATATATAAAAAGTGTGGTTAACATTATGTTGTATTCCCATTGGTATTTTTGTTGTAAATTCAATAATATTTCAAATAGTGTAGAGTCTACATTTTATATTTATGTACATTTTTATTCTTACGAGAATAAAGGATAATTAAAAGTAATTGTTTTGTTATATATAAAATAACAAAACTTAACAAAATAGGTACGATTTTCTAAAAATACTTGTCATGTTTAAGTATAAAATATAGTCACAATAATAAAATGCAAAAAAATATAAATTATGAAGTAGTTTTCATTGTTAACTTCCAGGCTTCCACAATATATGCATTAAATCTACAAAAATTAAAAACAAACGTATTATTTATAAAACTATTTTAAACCTGAAATTTAAAAAAATGTCAAACCATCCTCAGCCCTTATATTAATATCTAAACAATATATTTCATTGTATTTGTTACATAGGAGATAAACCATTCATATGGACGTGGTGTGATGAAGTCTAGGTCACTCAGTTTATCTATTTACAAGTTTTCAAATATAAGTCCGTCCTGGGTATGACGTTAAACTGCCTCTTCCTCCCTAATGCCTATCCCAACTCCTACTCATCCCCAAA
This sequence comes from Homalodisca vitripennis, assembly GCF_021130785.1. NCBI lineage: Eukaryota > Metazoa > Arthropoda > Insecta > Hemiptera > Cicadellidae > Homalodisca > Homalodisca vitripennis. The sequence continues at coordinate 143,424,549 of NC_060209.1, read as the reverse complement.
TGATTGTTCCACTTTGCCACCCGCTAGAATTTGCCAGTCTTAATTGGAAAGTGCTTATCTGTTAGTGTGTTGGGCTGATGTGCGCTTGAGCTGCAGATTTGTCAGTGACGTTATGGATCTGAGACCAGCCACATCAGTCCTTTGTCAAGAAGTGTGGAGTGAGCAGAGATATCGGGAGTTTCGATTAAACAAGCCATCGTCATGCCCTGGGAACTGGAATAGGGTCCATTTGTTCAAGGATCTAAGAGCAGCCCTGTTTCTGATGTTGGCCCGCATCTCTACACACAATACGCTGGTGAACATTATGACAACTCCCTAAAATCTTAGGCATGGTTTAATAGGTAGAGGTTGTGAAGATAATATAAAATGGCATTTGTCTTTTGACTTCTGAAGAAGACGAAAACAAACAATAAATAATAGACAATGACGAAGAAGCTAACCTAAAATCTATCTGCTATTTCTGATATTTAAGTCAATAAAAGAAGGTAAACCTCTCTCCAATGACTGATAAATAGAGGGAATGTTGGACCGTGTCAGCTGAACTCCATTTAAAAGACAAGGAAAATGGAGTCCCCTAAGGAAGTGTGCTCAGGTGCACCCTGTTCGCAATATTCATAAATAGCATAGTTAACTGTGTCACAAATCCAGTTTGTTGCTCACTTTTTGTAGATGACTATGCAATACCCAAAACCGCAAAGAGAACGCGGGCAATGTTGCAATCGCGGTGGTCAACACTCCCCCGTCAACTATCCGGGTTGTCCCAGCTATTGTCTGAGAAAAAGCGTTCTTCCCACATTGACTAGAGAACGGCTGCCTCCGTATGGATAAGCTGCAAGGCCACAAAAGTCGAGTTTCAATGCTATCTATCAATTGAACATTATTTTGGCTCATTACAGAGAAACATGAGGCAAAGTGATCACAGAATAAGAGAAGAAAAAGCTGACTATATGAACTCTGCATCCTCATTGTGAGAACCTATCAGAGCACATTACCCCCAACATTAACGCTGATCTCTCTACAGAGTAGTTGTGGAGGAACGCGGCAAGCAGCCACGAAGTCCAGCTAATGGAATCTGCGGTAACTTGCATAATGGGCTGAAGCTATACTAGGTCAACTAGCCTGATCACTGACAACAGCGGCTGACGCATGGCACTCCAGCACATGTCCACGCCTGATCACATGGAACTGCAACGGCCTACCCAGAAGACGGCACGGATTGCTAAAATTTCTTTGTAAATATGATAATATAGACATCGCCCTACTGCAGGAGACCCACCTGATCCATCGACAAACTTTCACCGCTTCCAACTACGTGTTATACCGCACAGATCGTCTGTCCGCTCCCTTACGACCGGAATAATAAAGATGCTGGTGGGACAGCCTTTCTCGTACACTGGCGAGCACCAGTACATCCCTCGCCAAGGCTGGACTACGGAAATGACCTAAATCGCTACCTGCTTTTGTGGACCAGAGATCGAAATCTGAATCAAGTCACTGCTCTGTCACTTCGTCCCCGCTGTGTTTGATCAGCTGCTATTACGCAACGGATACCCATATATTATTGCAGGATAACTAAGTAGTAAAACTACAACTTGTAACCCACTACTTATCAGCAAAACCACAGAGCCGACATATTGGACGATTAATTGCAACTTCCTGCGGCCATTAGAGCTGATGCCGCCCCAGATATCTGTCATCCGTCCATCTACTTGTTATTGTCATCCTGAATCAGCCCGGCACTTACCGCCTACCGCGTGGTAGACGACCCTGCATCAATTGGTTGACATATTTCAACTACTTGACCGATCGCCTACGTCCTTTGGTTATCCCCGTCTCTTTCAAGCTTGACGTGCAAGATCTAACGCACGCTCTACGACGAACTACCCGCTCTGGTGATTTGTTACAATCCTTACTTCAACAAGGAGGCGGTTACGTGTTCTAGGCCGCGCCTGCCTAGTACACTTTAATATCTGCCTCGACCAGGAAAAGCTTAGAACCGTTCAAAGTACCGTACTGCGTTTCCTGAGTTCCTGCGTTCTCTGAGATTAGTTTGTCTCAATCAAGCCATACAACACTCCTCAAGACCTACACCGGCCTTTTTTGATCACCGTCGCGCCTACCTCAAGATCTTCATGACGAGGGTCAAAAGAAACAAACTTAAAAAGTTTGACAAAGATCACTATGTTCTCGAGACAAAGTGGCTTTTAACCGCCAATCTGAAAATGTTACGTGTCTATTCCAAGAGCATAGCTAGGGGAGATGGTCAGAATTTTCAGACTCTCTTCAACTGTAAAACTACCCGCTCTGGTGATTTATTACAATCCTTACTTCAACAAGGAAGCGGAGAGGCCAACGGCCTTGTGTACTCTGCTCCTGAAAAGGCGGACTTGTTCGCCGACTGCATGCAAGATCAGTTTTCTCCACATTTACACTTGATTGACCAAACACACACCACGATAGTTGAGGTATTCCTGGAAGAAGCTACCCACAAGTGGATGACGTTGACTTCCATCGTACACCGTGGTAGAAGTATCCAGAGCCCTCTCCAAGCTACGACCCACAAAAGCCCCTGGCCTGGACAACATCGGCTTTTCAGCAACTGGACTATTTAATGGATCTTGGCTTTATAATCGTTGCTTGCAGCTTCGACACTTCCCTGCTCTTTGGAAGAAGGGAAATGTGGTCCTCTTACCAAAGCCGGTATATCATCTGATTTCTCTCCTCAACCCTCTCCAAGGTTCTGGAGAAACTTTTGTAGCTAGATTTCCAGAGGACCATCTTTCGCACCGGGACCATTCCACCACCTTTCAACTGACTAGGGTGACTCAGCTGACGGGTAACATGAACATGGGTCTAGTCACGACGTCGGTCTTCGTTCGCGTGTGACACGAGGGACTTCTTCAAGCACGCACACAGTCTTTTCTCGTATATTCCAATTTCTGGCATCATATCTCAGGACCGTCCCGTCTTTTCTCTGTGTTAAGGTTTCGACCGGTGTGCCACATGGAACAGTCCTTGAACCGATATAACTGTGGTACAACAATGACATTCCGCTGAACCCAAAATGGACCTCGCACTCTACGCCAACGATACAGCATTCTACATGCGATCAGCGCATCTTCGCCATTCCTGCATGTTCATGCAGTAAAAACGAGAACTCCTGAAACTAAGGCTCAAGAAGTGGAGAATAAAGTTGAACACCAGCAAATGTGAGCTGTATGCCTCACTAGGAAGAATTGGAGACCAGTCTTTCGTGAGTACCTTCACCTCCAGAGCGAAAGGGTACTGTGGATCACTACAACCACATATTTGTTAAACCGCACCTTGACCACCACACCAGCCGCCATCGCCACACTGGAGAAAGCCTTCCGCAAGGATCTTTTCTCGCTGCTATAAAGCCGACCTCTCTTCTTTCGGAGAACACTAAGCTGCAGCTGTATAGGACTACCATTCGTCCATTCCTTAACTAGGTCGCGCCTGCCTAGTACACTTTAATATCCTCCTCGACCAGGAAAAGCTTAGAACCGTTCAAAGTACCGTACTGCGTTTCCTGACTGGATCGCCATGGTACGTTAGGAACAAAGTGATAATATGTACCATCGGTTACATCGATCCACAATTAATTACCTCTTTGGCTGTAATCAGCGGCTGGACAATCTGGTATCATATCAAGGATTGAGTTTCCCGGAAGGGTACCTCACATCGGAAACTGTAGAGATCTAAGGCACTGTTGGTCCGCCCGCTCTAACCTAACATCACTACCCGAACATCACTGACCAACGACTGCATAGTGGCCATCCCACCTGATCACGCCCTATATTAAACTCCTTTTTCCAAGCAAATATTCGAAAAGTTGGTATTCCTCACCTTACATATTTCACAAAGGGTCCGCTGTGAGTTGGAGCGCTATCTGTCCTACAGCTAGTGGGGTGTTATATATTAGCTCCAACTATTAACCATTTAAATCTGACCTTTCAATTTCAAAGTTACCTAGCTTTTGGGAGGACTGGATTCTATAGATGAAATAGAAAATATTTAATTCAGTTTAGAAATAGTTTAGTAGTTGACTAAGTTTGTCACAGCCACATACCTCCGTTCCAAAATGTTTGAAGACCAATAATTGTGGTCCCTGCCAGCCCAATGTAGCCCTCCTCATGTATGCGAGTAACGTCTTGACCTTTGAATAACATGATCGTAAACTGTAACTTCCAACGTTAGAGGTGATATTCAAAAGTCAATGTACGTACCGTTTCCAAGATGTCTAATACTTACGGTATTACCACTATGTTCGGTGAACCCCTGTTGCTTAATTGGGACTTATAAACAAGCAAGGAATCATGTATAGTATGTTTCTGTTTAACAATTCTATGAACTAAACCGTTTGTACTACTAAATCTACCACAGTTTTTTCTCTTTTTAGCAAATATCGATGGATTATACAGCTCCTAGTACTAAAACTATCAGAGTATTTCTCATGTTTGCAACTATTGGTGGATTACACCATTTCTAGTACTTAAACTGTCAAGGTATTTCTCTGTTAAAAACTCGAATTATTACATCATTACTATGTAATTTAATAAACAGTCATCCCGGCACATCCTCGAGACGCTGATCGGTACAGGGAAAGAACGAAACAAGCAATCATCATGCAAACATCAGATTATTATTCTATTTAGTAACTCGGTGGATTACGTCGTTTGTAGGATTAAATCTATTAGATCTCGCCGAAAAAAATTCTATCTAGTAATAATTCATTTTGCTCCTAAAATAAAATCACTCTTCTACCTATGTTGCCTCTCCATTTCATCCCAAATGGCGTAACGCTTCTCGCGAGTTCAGACTAAAACCCAACGGATACCATACAAGCGAGCTCTATCTACCACCCTGCGTAACGGTCAGGATCAGAATAAACGCTCCGACGAGCCGGACTGTGTGCTCCCCTCACTGCGAGGTATGGATCGCTACGCTTTCACTAACCACCGACATGTAGCTGACCGTACACGTCTTGCGTGTACTTTCTTGTCCGGGCCGATCGTTCTGACGAGTCGACAACAACATTCTCTGATAATTTGAAATCTACATAAACTATTCTTAGGGAGAAACGAAATGATGTGTGCTCTTTTCACTTTTTGACAAGTAAAAATACAAAAATCGTGTTTATATTAGCAAGCATTAAATAGAATATCGTTATCTATTTCTCGTACACTCTCGTCGTACTTTACAGGAAAAAAATAAGATGATTTTCTCTCTTCTTAATACCTCTGTTTATAAAGTAACACCTCTATTCGAAAATAAAATAATCTGTGAAACTGACCCAATGTTCAATACAAAATCTGAAATTTCAACACAAATGTTCTATTCAGGCCCATCAAAAGAATCAAATGTTAAACTAATATATCTTCAAATGTTCATAGCATAATAAAACTCCCTCTTAGAGCTGCTGATAATATAAAAAGAAACGTAAACAACTTAAATGAAATATAACTTGAAACGAAAGAAAAGTTTTTTTTTCTAATAAAAATAAGTTTCACGGTAAACTAACATGTTTAATTGTTATTACCAGAACGATGGTGGTCTGCGGAGTAAACTTGCTGAATTGGAATATGCTTTTTTCAACTGTCTTCATGATATTATCTTCTCTGAGTTTAATTTGACTCGTGATATCAATAATGCCGAACTTGGTGCCTCTAATTTCAATGTATTTCTGAAGGATTGTTCCGGTGAAAGTAGTGATTAGCACAGCGGTAGAGGAGTACTCATTGCTACTAAGAAATGTTATCCTGCCCATTGCCTTTAAACTACAAATCAAATCAAATCAAATTCTTTATTGCCTTTATACAAGTTTCACAAGCATGGCATCGTCAAATTAGAACAGGAACAAGAATAAAAATTCAACTTAATACTAAAAAAAATATTAAGAACATTTCACAAATATAATATCGACTGTAGGGCATGAGTTATTATATTAAAAAATTTAGTTTAAAATTAAAGACTACATAACAGACAACTTAAAACATTTAGATTCATACATTTTGAGATAGGCTGCAAAATTCAATAAATTCCTTAATGTCATATACACTTAGCTCTATCAACAGTAATTTTAACTTAAATTTAAATTTTTTATCGTCTAGACATTTTATTTCATATGGTAACATATTATAAATTTTCTTACCTAATTCTAATGTCGATTTAATTGTTGTGTGATAATTACATTGCCTAACTCTAAGAAAGTTACTCTGTCTAGTAAAATAATCATGAACTGAGCTGTTAGTAGGAATTAGATCTAAGTTAGCCCTAATATACATTAACAAATTCAACAGATACAACGAAGGGACAGTAAGAACACCCAGACTTTTAAATAGAGGCTTACAATGAGTTCTACAGCTAACACCACATATAATTCTTATAACTCTCTTTTGCAAAATTAAAAGCTTTTTTACATTATTATCACAGCCCCAAACAATTATTCCATATGACAAATGGCTTTGAATGTATGCATAATAAACAGACATCAATATATCTAAATTTACAGATAATTTAAGTCTTCTAATCATAAAAGTACATTTAGAAATCTTTTTACAAACATTTACAATGTGAGAGTCCCATTTAAGATTTGATTGCAACAGAACTCCCAAAAATGTAACTTTACTATAACTGACAAAGTTGCTTAAACTAAACTTAATGCTTTGAGTTTTATCCATATTAAGGCAGAGAGCATTAGCTGCAGTCCAGTCCTCAGCTACTGAGTTAAAATGAGACAACAACTGATTAGCCAAATTAAAATTTGAACAACTTATTTGTACTGCTAAATCATCTGCATACATAGAGGATGAGACACAGACATTCCTAAGAGCCGATGGCATGTCATTAATATATACAATAAACATAGTCGGTCCTAGAATTGAACCTTGCGGTACACCAGTATGCACTTGTAAATATTGAGAAAAGCAACCATTATGAAACACAGATTGAAACCTTTCAGACAAAAATGATTGCATAAGATTAACAGACCTAACATCAAATCCATAAAATTGTAGTTTCTTTAAAAGAATAAGATGATCGATAGTGTCAAAAGCTTTCGACATATCATAAAAGTTACCAACCACACATTTTTTTTGCATCTACATTTAATGTACAATCTTTCATAAAATTAATTACAGCCATACTAGTACTCTTACCAGGTCTAAAACCATATTGACTATTAGAAAACAAAAAATTATTCTAAAAAAATTTCATAACTTGATTATTAATCAAAATCTTAAGAACCTTGGACACAACAGGTACAATCGACACTGGCCGGTAATTAGCAAAGTCACTCTTTAAACCCTTTTTATGCAAAGGAATTACCTTAACTAACTTAAGACACTGTGGGACAATACAACACTCAATACAGAGATTAAACAAATAAGACATTATTTCAGCTATAAAAGGTGATGCTAAGTTTTGCCTGAGGCACATCCTGGGCAATAGACTTAGCACTACTAAGAAAAAAATTATTAAAACCAGAACTAGACAAAGTTGAGTCTAACTTATTATCAGAGGGGCATTCATTACCACCTAAACTGTCTTTGACAATAAACCAGATTGCTTTAGGTTTGTTAATAGCGTCCTTAACTTTACTACCATTGAAAGCTAGTTTAGCTTGCCTTACCTCATATTTATATCTACACCTAAGTGCTCTATATGAATATCTATGAAAATCCAAACCAGTACTTCTAAAAATAGTATAAGTATGCAAGCATTGCTCTTTAAGTAACCTCAGTTGTTCATTGTACCATTTTGGCTTTTTAGGCCTACTTTTACAAGCCCTATTGTATTTAATTGGAAAGGCTATATCAACAATATCTAAAAACATACTAAAAAAAAGATCAAACTTATCTTCTATCGAGGATAAAGTGTACAACATTAGCCAATTAACTTTACTTAATAGTAATCTAAAATATGCACTTTTTACATCATCAATTGCTCTGGATATTTTACAATGACTTTCAGACCTACTGTAGTCTTTAGAGCAAGAACCGCAACTATTAACTGAATCAAGTTTACCCTTGAATATCACGCTATGGTGATCAGACAGTACCATCAGTTCCACAAAGGCAGAAATAATCCTATCCGGGTGCATAGATACAGCTATGTTATCAATACAGGTACCAACACTATTACCATATAGGCCAGGTCTAGTTACATCATACACAGAATTCCTCAAATTGAAACTAACAAACAAGTTTTCTAAAACCCTTTTCTGCATGCTATTACTTAAAAAATCAACATTAAAATCATTACAAAAAGAGGCATTAGTTTTATTTTTACTCACTAAAACATTCAGTACATTATTCAGAGCTTCGGTAAAACTATCAAAATTGTCATGCTCTGGCACTCTATATATTTCTAAACAAATAACATTAACTTCCTCAATGTACACTGCAGCAACTTCACATATTGAGGGTATGGATAGATTCACAAGGTGGGTTAACTCTTTAAACTTCAGAACAGACTTTAGGAAAATTGCCGTGCTTCCACGTTTTGCTAAAGGACGGTGATAGGCACTTGCCAATATATAACCAGGAATACCTAGGGATGTAAGATTATCTCTGTGCTCCCAGTGTTCACATATACAAATCACATGAGTATCAAATTTGTTAGAAAGAAGAATAATTTCGTCCATTTTTTTTGGAGAATCCCCTGAACATTCCAATGGACCACTGTAAAGTCTACACATTGAAGTTGAGTTGGTTCCACAATAGGAACATTTAGGTAGCTCGAAGTGACTGGGAATTGTTGTCCAAAAAAGAATCACTGATATTCACAGTAGGCTTAGGCCTATTTCTCGAAGCACGGTATTTTCCAATAATGCAACCTTCGAACCATAAATTGGGATGCATAAGTTCTTCCCCCAAGGCATAAGGAACTCCAATCTTGAAAGAACTATATGCATTATACCTTGTTTCAAGTCGTTCACACACAAAAGTTTCAGATTCCTTAAGTGACTCTAGGTAAGTTATTATATCCTCTGAGCTAACAGAAGGGTCTAGCCCTGATAGGAACAACCAAAACAGCTTCTAGGCCGGTTTTAATAACATGTTTTCACTAACCTGTCTAGTACCGTGCACCACATTGCTTTTTACAGTTTTTACTGCATCACTGTAACTAAACCTGGTTGAGTTAGGCTGAAGAACAGATTCTTTAGACTTAGTCTCCGAGGCTGAAAATTGTTTCACCTTTGTTATAGGTTTAACCATGTTAGGCCTACTTTTGTAGTTATTTCCACTACGTCGACCTCTGTAACTTGCAGTTTTCCACTCTCTGTTAGAATTAGTAAATATCCGCTCAGAATTTTGCTGGATATTACCATTAACAATAGAACTAGTCTCTGTCCTAGTGGAAACTGTTTCTTCATTCTCACACGTTAAATTTGACTGAAGGCCCAAGGTAGTGTGAGACTGTACTACTTTGTTAGAATTTAAGTTATGCAAAGGCTCACTTTCCATTTGAGGTTGTTTGCTAAACTGTAAACCTAAACCTGGTTTGTTACCTATAGACCTATTATTATTACCCTTAGGCCTATCTGTATTACTCAAGATTATTGAAGACCGAGTGTCATCGGTATTAGAGTAATTATTTAGGGACGGTGTAGAAGAGTTAAACTGAGACCCAGAGCACACCCCCCATGAGTTTCTCATTTAACTTTGAGTATTGTTCAGTTAATATGTCCATCCTGTTGCATAAATTTAAATTATTATCATTCTGGATATCTAATTGATCCAATACAACATTTAGAATGGAAGGCCACTCACATGAGACTGAATCATCCATAAGTCTTGATTTTTTAAACAGCATATCTAATTTATTTTGACACTTCGAGCAGAACCACTTAACATAAGCATCAAGATCGTTAATTGCTGAAAACACATCATCATCTATCTCAGCACAAGCGGCATGGAAATGTCGATGACAGAAACCGTCACATACCATTGAAAGGTTAACATAAACACGACCATTACATTTTCCACATGTTGCCGTTTGATTGTCATCGTCTAATGAAGGTTGTTCAGTTTCAAGGTTAGTTAACCTTGGTTCAGTTTCACTGATCCTCTTCTTTACTCCATCCAATTCTAAACCGCCTCCGCTACGGGTTCTCATTTCCCGTGAGATCTCGTGATTCCTCACTCTAAGCGAGATTACAACAAAACTGAACTGAACCAAAACTGAAACACATTCGGTACTGAAAGTATGTTCGTCTCTTTAACAGCTGCCACTGGAGTCTATCTTACTCCTAGCCAACCATCACAACTTTATCCAAAATTCTGTTCAGCTCTAGACGTGGACGTTGCATCAACTGAATACTCATATATTATTGTTCCGACAATGTTGCTACTTTGCCTCACTCTGTCCGTTATGTTCAGGAATCAGTTGACTCTCAAATAAATAAATACCAGAGGGGAGTTATTCTTGACCTGGTCTTTTCGTCGTATGTTTAGATAACCACTGCTCATTCCCTGGATCTAATTCTATCTGAAGTTCCCCATCATCCAGCACTGAACATTCTTCTGCCCTTGGGCGCTAATTATATTGCTAAATCTCAGAACTTTGTACCCAATTATAAGAAGTGTAAGCTGGAAAAAGTGTTCTCAGAACTACATTATCTTCCTCTTTATGGTGTTTGCAGCAACCATGACGTCGATGCTAACAACTGTTATCAGTAATTGGTTGACATGCTTGGTGGAAGTGTCTCTAAATTCACACCGCTAAAGTTAGCAATTTCTACTTTCCCTCCTGGTTTAACAAAGAATTTAAACCCAGTTTTTTAGAAGAAGATGCTGTATACAAGCTACAAGGAAACTTTCGATATGAACACCTATTTCCCACAGCTCGTTTCAGGCGTAAAGAACTCTTCTAGGAGTGTTTTAATGATTATACCGGCATTTTAAAAAACGTTCTGCCTCACAATCCCAAAATTTATTGGAGATACGTGAAAACTTAGAGAAACAGTTCTGAATGATTGTTCATCTGTAATGAAACTGGGTAATAAATCTCCTAAAAATCCAGTTCTCTTCTATATTTCATGTTTCTACCTCTGCTTCATCTACTTCAATAGCTTTTCCACTAGAGCATGTCTCATCGTTTGGCTTCTCTCTGCAAGACGTAACAGATGTTCTGGAATCTTTAGATGTGTCCAAGGGTTGTGGACCGGACTGTAAACCCCCCTCAGTACTAAAGCGTTGTTCATCGGTGTTGGCTGCACCTTTGCAAAGAAATCTTCAACAATCATAGTATGTGGTACTTTCCCAGATGTCCTCAAAGTTAGTTATATTGTCCCTATTCATAAGTCTGGACCAACGAGTGATGTTAGAAATTATAGGCTCATTGCGATCCAACCAGTACTAGCCAAAATATTTTAACAGCTTGTTCTTTCCAAAAAATCTATCCTTTCATGCCGAGAATCATCACATCCAATCAACATGGTTTTATGCCCAATAAATAACTGTACTGTAACAAAACTGGACGTTTTTCGGAACGAGATAATAGAAGTCGAGCTCAGACTGATGCTGTTTACCTTAATTTCTTAAAAGCATTCGATAAGTTCAGCCATCCGCATCTTTTGATGAAGCTACAAGCTCATTGAATATATGGGTCCCTCTTGGAATAGTTTGAAAGCTATCTACGGAACCGTTGGCTCCGTGTCCGATTTATTTGTACATTCTTCAGCGACTTTGCTAGGTCTGGTGTTCCACAAGGCTTCCATCTTGGTTATGTTTTCAACTGTGTTCAACTTCTTTGTGAATGGCATCTCTGAAGTTATTATAGTTAACCACCTATTGTTTGCCGATGAATCAGCTTTATAGTTCAGTCTCTTCAGTTAACGACTGCCACCTTCAGCAAGAGAGCCTGCGAGCATCGAAGCTTGGTGTGTGGATAATTGAATGATACTTAACGCTGACACTTTTTGTAACAGTGTCCTGTATTAGATATCATCAAGCAGTTCCTTTTAACTACACACTACACGAGAAGAAGTTATAGAGACGTCGATGGTTGAGGGAAGAACTTGAGGTTGTTCTTTTCTGTACCCGTTACTATCAAAATCCGAAGAAATAAGAACATGTGCTGGAAAGGCTTCTGAGATATTTAATTGACTCCGCCAAGAGTAAGATGATTTTATTATTACTTTTAAAACAGGCCACATGTTAATTGTCCATTTATCAATAATCCTCTGAAATAATAAACGAAAAACTAATATTACGCACAAACACTAATACAAGACAGTACACCACACCATGTGAGGTGCATGGTTTTGGCTGAGGATGCATCAATATTTCAAATCTAACTATTTTATTTCCGAGTTGTTCTGCGTTGAAGACAAATTTCTTGATTAGATATGCAGTCATAGATCACATTTTTACCTACGCAAAAATGAAATTTCATGCAAAATTTAGACTCTAAACGCATGAAATATTTCTAGGGAACAATTATATTACCAACTTTCAACATTGTCTATCTACTCTATTAGTATTTTCTTATTTGATTAATAAGTATTGTTAAGAGTCTGCTCAACTGAAACACTCGGCAAATATTAAATCCACTAAATATGTATTTATATCCACTGAGTTTCTACTGTCACAACTAACTAATACTATTTTTTTATCTAGTTACACACAATTTTAAATTAAACTGACGCAGTAAAAAATTACTAATACAAATCCAGCTGTCACTAGTATTACCACTACTTTTTCACTTCACAAGTTCACTTTTGAAGCTCGACTCGATTCGTCGCTCCGAGGGTTACTTATAAAGCTATTCAAGTTCCAGAACTTGCTAGACGGATGGAGAAAGGTCACAGTGCCCAGCCACCGCTTATGTAAGGAGTGGTGGTGCGGCCGGATCAAAGAATATAACCCAACTCACTGAGCGCCCTCTCTCCAACGTCATTATTCACCTATTTTTGTTTTTTTTTTATTGTTAGGGGTCTCCATGGTGTGGTCACATTCCCTTGTATGGCAGGTTTGTTGTTTATACCCTTATGGGAGCAAGTGTCAGTGCAAGGACTGCGAGGACCTGTCCCCAGGGTGGCGTCCTTTCTCCTCTCCTGTGGAACCTAGTTGTGGACGACCTGTTCATGTCTGTGAACAGTAGTTTGTCTATGCACAGGGGTACGCAGATGACATTGTGATTCTTGTGGGTGGTAAGTTCATCACAACAGTCACGAACTGACCAGTGCTGCTCTGAACATGGTGGGGAATTGGTGTGATGGGGTGGGCCTTAATGTCCAACCCACCATGGCTGCAGGCTGTGGTTGCTTTTACTAAGAGGCCTCAGTTCAAGGTTTTTGCTCCATTCCTACTGAGAGGCATTTCCATTGAGTTAAAGTCCGAGGTTACGTAACTGGGCGTGGTCCTTGATGGGGTTCTAAACTGAGAACACCATTTGGAAAGGGTTATCGCCAGAGGAAAATCGCCTTTAATGCACTGCAGACGTGTGAGAGATGGCTTTTTGGGATTTAAGTCGAAGCTTTTTTATTGGATTTATGTCTCAGTGTTCAGAACTACACTAATGTTTGGGGCTGTTGCCTGGTGGCCAAGATGGTGGTAGCTGGTCTAGCTGGCATCCAAAGGATGGCTTGCCTTACTATCACTGGGGCTTTTCCATGTGCCCCTGGCTGGATATTGTCATTCGGGCAATGGCCAGGATGAGTGCCTATTGTCTTTAGCAGGCGGGATTTCGGTCTGCAGCGGTGAGCAATGCAGAATTCGCATCCCGATTCAGGGGGATGCTCTGCACAATATCTCTGATCAGATGCCACCAAAAGTTTCCTCTGACATAGCCTTTAGGATTATTATACCTTCTAGGGACGATTAGACGGAGGGATGGAAACATCTTCCACCAGCGGAGCTTGAATGGTTTACAGACGTTGGAATTGTGGGGATGAGACCATATAGGGAGATTGTGGTCCCTATGATTCCTTTCAGGTATAAGTCGCAGTCATTATGTAGTGTGTTCGTGAGAATCTTCGTCTGCGGTATAGGAGTAAGACGATCAGCATTTTCACAGATAGTCAAGTAGCGCTGTTGGCGCTGGACCCTTGTGTGTTCAATTCCAAACTTGTCTAGGATTGCTATCAAATAGTTTCTTCCCTTATCAGAATAAAAAAGTGACTGTTTCCTGGGTTCCTGGTCATAATGGGATACCTGGCAACGAGATAGCTTATATCCAAGTAGCACTGTTGGCGCTGGACCCTTGTGTGTTCAATTCCAAACTTGTCTAGGATTGCTATCAATTAATAGTTTCTTCCCTTATCAGAATAAAAAAGTGACTGTTTTCTGGGTTCCTGGTCATAATGCGATACCTGGCAAGAGAGCTGATATCCTGGGGTCAGCGTGCAATATGATGGGACCTCAACCGCTCTGTGGCATTTTAGGCGTGAATCCTTTGGGGGCGTCTCGAAATGGCTGAACATGAGAGAAGTTAGAGGCTGCATCCGGATCTGAGAAAGAGCAGATTGGTTCTACAGTCGCCTTCGCCTAGGGTGGCGTCTGACCTTCTCCCAGTACTCTAGGGAAGTTATAGCATGACCGGTGGGATGCGCGTGAGGAGTGGAGGAGTTGAGCGCGTGGGGGCACAATCTAAAGTAGGGGAGTGAATACGGTGCTACTAACCCTACTGAGAGTTTTCGGCTCCCGGCTCATAGTGGTGGCGGGAGCCGAATATTGTAGTGTTTGCCAACATTTCTAGACCCTTATGTTCTTACCACGGTGGTCTTTTATGATGAGCAATTTAGTATAGGAGACCTTGAGAATATTTGAACATTTCTAGACTCTTTTGAAGTTACGGCGACGGACTTTTATGATGGGGAATTCAATACAGGAAATCTTGGAAATATTGGGACCGGATGTACGTGATCTTAACAATGACTATGTTCTGCCGAATTGTGTTCATAGCTCACCCTTTTTAATGAGTTCGCAGTAGAGATACCTGATGGTAAGAAAGGGTTCTCATAAATTAGGAAAGGGTAGGAATTTATATTATTATTGATTTCCAACGACGACAACAGTTCAGAATTGTAATTGTTACGCTTTGGTAGCCATTAAAATTCAATTTATCATATACTAACCGTGTAAGCTCCAGGATTTACGATAGTAGATACAATTATACACTACAAAATTTTCAACTGACATAGCCTAGCTGCTAAATTAAAAATAAATATAAAACTGTTTAAACTAATTTGTCAATATACACAGTAGAATAAGAAAAAACGCAGTTTTATCTACCAACTTGTATCAAGTTAATTATGTATACTTAAAATAACAATAACGCCAACGATCCACACGCAATAGTTAACATAACAAAACCCCGTTGTCGATGAAAATTATTTATTGTTCTTCGAACTACACCCAAATCAAAATTGTCCAGATTACTTTTAGTATGTTTGCGTTTTCTTACTTTGTTGGGCGTACTAAAAGAATTGCCAATTGGACTTATTTTTTTTCCTCCTTCAAAATTCGTCTCAGCGTACTTTCAGAAATTCCAGTTGCCTCTACGACACGCTGTTGAACTTTCTTCAAATTTATGTGTGTTGGTTTCTGCTTCCCGTTTCATAAAATGGGAAGCACTTCTCTTGCTTGGCCGTGTATAACCTTTCTACCTCCAATTTTACTTTTTACATTATGATCCATCTCAAACTCTTTACTTAAAACGTAATGAGCACAACGCAATTAATTCACAAATTGTATTACAACTCGTGAATTGGCACAAGCGAATGTTTTTTGGGCGGCACGTATAGAAGACTGGAGACCGAAGTTCACAAGGCTAAATACGGCAACAGACTGAGCCGCTCCACTCCCCACCACTTTAGTTCCGTCTTTGCCTACGGCGCATCTCGAAGTCACTGGTCATGCTATAAATTCTCTACTATAAGTAGATCGGTGTCTTCTTGGGTTATGGGTCTGATTACGGGACATGGTCACTTGAACAAGCATTTTCACAGAGTCGGCATCCTTCGGAAGGGTCTGCTCTGTAGAACAGGAGGAAACTGCAGAACTCCTGCTCTTTGATTGCCCTGCAATAGCAAGGGACCAGTACGCCAGCTTTGGTAGTTTGGATAAGGGTGGTGAATTTCCCCAGGAGGACCATATACGAGTACGTTGTTTTCGGCGGTTTGTGGATCTGTTAAAACCGTAGACATTTAGGGTTCATTGTTGTGTTTTCTCGATTTGTCCCTTTGTAAAACCAGTTAGTATGGCGGTTGGAGTTCAGAATGCAAGCAAGGGAGAGGTATTTCTCAACAAAGTGTGTTTTCTCGATTTGTTCCTTTGTCAAACCCTTATGATGTGTGGAGTTCTGATAGACAGATACATTCCTATTAATCACGTTTCCCACCCTGATGCCAGTGACTGTTGTTGTACAGTGATAGTGGTAACTCGATTGGTCCTCGGGGCCAGATGTAACTGTTTTAAATTATTTCTCAAACTTAAAAAGATTCAGTACCAATTATTGTTAAAATTACAACTCGATATTCCACAGGCTCTGGGCCAGCGATATGCACTTAAAACACTAAACGAATTGAGATAGTACATATGTTTATATTAACTTTTTTGCTTGTCTATTAACATTCACTGAAGTTAATTTAACCTCTCGTGAAATACCCTGTTTATTAAATGAAAGTGAAGTTTCTTAACCCAAAAATCAACACTATGCTTTAAATAGGAGATGGTAACTTTCTAACACAATACCGTCTTAGATTCACAGAAAAATTGCTCACAGACTTTTAGAAAAATGTCTAGAAACAAAAGTTCCTTTTAGTAAACCTCCTAGACCGACTTTTTATCGAGTCTAATTATTATTTATTATATTATATAATTAATTATTATATATAGATACTCCAAAAACTAATCGAAAAAACAATAACAATAAAAATGCTAATTCCAATGCTATTCATGCAACAAACCATTTTGTGGAACATGTAACACGATAAGATCGACAAACTTTCAGTAAAGCAGTATTACCAAGAAATAATATCTGGAGAACAAATTGCCTTTAACATGGAAAATGTGATTGATAAATTATCATTTCTATATTGTCCTAAAGACTACACCGGTGAAACATAACTACGTTCCAAACTAGCCGATGTTCGACGAAAAGATTCAACTAAACCCACGTACAAACAACATAATCTTCTGCACTTGCTGTTCAACACTATAACATTAAAAAATCTCTAATTCATTGGTCTCAAGAGATTTCAAAATCATAACAATAAATATTACTCCAAAATGGTGTTGAAAATATGCCAGTAAGCCAAAATCTTGGTTATTCAAAGAAAATCGTGTGTGAGACTCGGTGTTAGACATACTAATATATATTTTTTATGTATTTGTAAACTTTTAATATGTTTAAATGTTGTATTTACTTGTTAGAATACTGCATGTTACATGCATGATAATGTATGTTTGTAACCTAATTTTTTGTTTTATTTGGTTTGGTTTTTGTACACAACTTCACTGGAAAAGGACGAAATATTAAGCAATGAGTTAAAGAAACACGGTTTACAGCTATATACTATTAGGTAATGATATAATGATCTTATACAAAGCAATTGGTCATTGCAATTCTTTCAATAAATTAACTGTAAGAATGCGGGAGGGATTTTGAACTGGCTTTGTGTTAATACAAGTTTAGTATAATGGACATTTTTACGAATAGTCAGCCACAGACAGACAAACAAACAACACAATAAGCTTATAGCCTGAAAGTAGCTCACTAATGCTACTGCCGGTCCGGGTTCGGCTCTGCCGTGGTTTGTGTAACCAAAGAAATCCGCTTATTGTAAGCTTCTACTTTGTTCTCTTGTCCTAAACCCAACCTCCTGGAACAAAGTAAGGATAGCCACCCTGTTATTCATTCCAGAATACATTAAAGTGCAATACCTTATACATGAACAATTTTAAATAAAATAAAATACACAATATACTTATAACAATACTTGTCATGATCACCAAGGAATTTCATTCAATATTTAACACCACATAATCCAATATTTAGAACCAACCCAAAGTAAAAATTATTCGCTCGGTATTCTTGTAAGGGAGACTAAATATTCAAAGCGGTTTCTACAATAAGTTTTAAATTACTAGCACAACAACAATTTACCACATTTTTAGACGTTTTGATCAATGTATGAGAGTGTAGATTTTGTAGACATTATATATTTTAAATTTTAAATATAGCAATAGCCTAATGTAATTTCACGAAAGACTCATGAAACAACGTATACTCGTTCAAACGAAAGCTCTCGTAGGAGCCCTGTGACTTTCCAAACTAGGATGTCATCAGAAGTCCAAGTACTTGTCAAACTACCTTAAATGCTCATTAAATTTGTACGTGTAACAATAGCCTTGGAGCCTTTAAAGTACTCGATCCACTAGAACTTACACCAGCAACCCTCACTTGCAGGACGAGTATGCTACCATTATGTCACAGAGTCCTTAAAAATTAATTTATTGATTCCAGTTTATTAAAAGGTAAGATAAAACTCTACATAGATTAAAATTTTTACTAAAAATTGTTTTCTTACTTTGAAAAGTTTAATTACAAAATAAAATAATTTATCTGTATAATCTAAAAAGCAAGTTTTGCAGCTCTAAAAAGTGTACTTTTACAAATTAAATTTTGTAAACTCATCTGTATTACGATATTGATTAAATTCGTACATTCAAAACTAGTTTCTTTAAATATAAAAGTAAATTTTTTAAAATTTAATTGGGTATCTTATTTGTTAGCTAGCACCAAACCTTTAATTTTTTATAACTTTGTGTGCATTCTAGTATTTATTTTATTCCTATTATTTTGTGATTTAATTGTTTAAATTTTTATTTTATTACGTCTTAGGCACTATCTCGAGGGATGGTTGCCGCATTCATTAAAAGTTGTAGCTTGACTACAAAATTATAAAGAAGCGTAAAAAGTAGATAGGGACATAGTGAAGTCTAATTATGTTCATAGACACAACACCTTCTAAAAGAGGCCCACATGTGTCATTAAACCATTTCCTAGTCTCTAAAATGGTGATATCATCCACTTACTATAGTGTCAAGATCCTTGTCGCCACCACTTCTCTATTTTCATGACGTATAAAATTTTTATTAGAGTTTGTTCTGGAGTCATAGTCATGAAAGGTATATATGATATATTGTGTTTAATACCACACTTTAGAGTTTATCATTTCCTAATAATTCTTTTGGAATGGCTCTACCTGAATTAATCTACTGATAATAATAATAATATAAGTTTTCGCATTTCGGTAAAACTTTAGGTATGAGTTAAGATATCGCATTTCAGTCTTTTTAGAGATCAGTTCAGGGTTTGTAACTCTACTTTTCCCAGCCTCAAAAATGGTGATTTCATCCACTTCTTTTGGTGTCAAGATAACTGTCGCAACAACTTCTCCATTTTTATAACATATATAATTTCTATTGGAGTTTGTTTTGGAGTCATAGTTATGAGAGGAATATAGGTTATATTTTGTTTAATACTACACTTTAGAGTTTATAATTTCCTATTAATTCTCTTGGAATGGCTCGACCTGACATAATCTACTGCACAGAGTACAATATCTTTGGTATAGGTTAGAGATATGTATCACAAAAATTTGCCCTTCCTACACATACATCGACTTCCCGATAGTGTTACATGTTTGAAATAAAGTTTTGCTCTTAAGCCTTTGTATCAATCAGGTCAATGTTTGTGACCCTACCCTTTTCAGTCTCTTAAAAGTTTATCTTATTCATCTCACTAGTTGTCAAGTTCCCAGTGGCCACTACTTATCCATTTCTTCGACATCTATAATTTCTATTGGAGTTTCTTTTTAAGATATATTTATGCAAATTATATATGACATGCTTAGTTTGATATTACACTTTAGAGTTTCTAATTTGTCAATTAATTCTCTTGTGATGGCTCGACCTGACTTGCACTCCACTGCACATAGTACCATATCTTTGGTTGAGGTTGGATATATATGTATATTACTCCAACATTTGCTCTCCCTACTCACAAGTCTTCTTTTTGATAAAAGGTTTAGGTATGAGATAAGATATCGCATTTCATTCTTTTTAGAGATTAGGTCAGTGTTTGTGACTCTCCATTTCCAACCCCGTAAAATGGTGATGTCATCCACTTCTTATGGTTTCAAGATCCCTGTCGCCACCACTTCTCTATTTTAATAACGTATATAAATACTATTAAAGTTTGTTCTGGAGTCATAGCTATGAGAGGTATATATGACATATTTTGTTTAATACCACACTTTAAAGTTTATCATTTCCTAATAATTCTCTTGGAATGGCTCGACCTGACTTACAATGTATGCACACAGTACAAAGTCTTTGTCTAGAGTTTGAAGATATATCACAACAAAATTTGCTCTATCTACTCATAAGTCTTCTTCTTGATAAAGTTTCAAGAGTGATATAAGTTTTCGCATTTCGGTTCTTGTAGAGATCAGTTCAGGGTTTGTAACTCTACTTTTCCCAGCCTCAAAAATGGTGATCTCATCCACTTCTTATGGTTTCAAGATCCCTGTCGCCACCACTTCTCTATTTTAATAACGTATATAAATACCATTAAAGTTTGTTCTGGAGTCATAGCTATGAGAGGTATATATGACATATTTTGTTTAATACCACACTTTAAAGTTTATCATTTCCTAATAATTCTCTTGGAATGGCTCGACCTGACTTACAATGTATGCACACAGTACAAAGTCTTTGTCTAGAGTTTGAAGATATATCACAACAAAATTTGCTCTATCTACTCATAAGTCTTCTTCTTGATAAAGTTTCAAGAGTGATATAAGTTTTCTCATTTCGGTTCTTGTAGAGATCAGTTCAGGGTTTGTAACTCTACTTTTCCCAGCCTCAAAAATGGTGATTTCATCCACTTCTTTTGGTGTCAAGATCCCTGTCGCAACAACTTCTCCATTTTTATAACATATATAATTTCCATTGGAGTTTGATCTGGAGTCATAGTTATGAGAGGTATATACGTTATATTTTGTTTAATACTACACTTTGGAGTTTATAATTTCCTATTAATTCTCTTGGAATGGCTCTACCTGAATTATAATCTACTACACAGAGTACAATATCTTTGGTATAGGTTAGAGATATGTATCACAAAAATTTGCCCTTCCTACACATACATCGATTTCCCGATAGTGTTACATGTTTGAAATAAAGTTTTGCTCTTAAGCCTTTGTATCAATTAGGTCAATGTTTGTGACCCTACCCTTTTCAGCCTCTAAAAGTTTATCTTATTCATCTCACTGGTTGTCAAGTTCCCAGTGGCCACTACTTATCCATTTCCTCAACATCTATAATTTCTATTGGAGTTTCTTTTTAAGATAGAATTAATGCAAATTATATAAGATATTTTTAGTTTGATATTACACTTTAGAGTTACTAATTTGTAAATTAATTCTCTTGTGATGGTTCGACCTGATTTGCACTCCACTGCACATAGTACCATATCTTTGTTTTAGGTTGGATATGTATATATATATATTTCTCCAACATTTGCTCTCCCTACTCACAAGTCTTCTTCTTGGATATAGGTTTAGGTATGAGTTAAGATATCGCATTTCAGTCTTTTTAGAGATTAGGTAAGTGTTTGTGACTCTCCATTTCCAACCCCGTAAAATGGTGATCTTATCCACTTCTTATGGTGTCAAGATCCCTGTCGTCACCACTTCTCTATTTTAATAACGTATATAAATACTATTAAAGTTTGTTCTGGAGTCATAGCTATGAGAGGTATATATGACGTATTTTGTTTAATACCATACTTTAGAGATTATAATTTCTTATTAACTCTCTTAGAATGGTTCGACCTGACTTATATTCTACTGCACAGAGTACAATATTTTTGGTATAGGTTATAGATAAATCACACCACAATTTGCCCTTCCTACCCATACATCGACTTCCTGATAGAGTTACATGTTTGAGATAAACATTTGTTTTTTAGCCTTTGTAGAAATCAGGTCAATGTTTGTGACTCTACCATTTCCAGCTTCTAAAAAGTTGATTTTATTCATCTCCAATGTTGTCAAGTTCCCAGTGGCCACGACTTATCCATTTTCTTAACATCTACATATAATTTCTATTGGACATCAATCAATAACACGCAATCAATAACATATCATCCTGCGTTACCCCTCCTGTGCGCTGTTCTTTGTTTGTAGATGATTTCTCTATTTACATCTCTACAAAGAAATTAGCGGTGGGGGAGAGAGCTTTACAGCTTACCATCAACAGGCTTGAGCAGTGGTGCGGAGTTACGGGTTTTTCAATTTTCGCCACCTAAAACAAAAGCCATCGTTTTCTCCAGAATGCGTACTGTTGAGCAGCCAAAGCTCTCTTTGCTGGGTCAGAGAATCTCTACTTGTAACAATATCAGATTCCTGGGTCTCACATTTGATACCCGGTTAACTTGGGTGTCTCACCTGAGAGACCTAAAAGATCGATGCGTGAAGCGCTTGAACATACTGAGAGCTTTAAGCGGAACAAAATGGGGGGCTGACAGGACATGTATGCTCAGATTTTACAAAGCCACTATCCGTTCCTGTCTAGATTATGGATGTCAAGCATATGGGTCCGCAAGACCCAGTGCTCTCAAAATGCTTGACCCAGTCCATAATTCTGCTTTAAGACTGGCCACTGGTGCTTTTCGTTCTTCTCCTATTAACAGTCTTCTCGCAGAAACGGGAGAAGCACCTCTTTCTCATAGACGACAACAACTGTCCCTAAACTATGTTCACGGTCTTTCAGGGAAGCCAGAAAACCCTGCATTTGAACCGGTCCTGCGAAACCCACTCTATTATTCTTTCCTAGCGAGACCAAATCATCCTTCACCCTTAGGCGTTAGGGCCAAATCCTACGCTTATGAAATAGGCCTAAACGATTATGAGTTTAAAGTCGTTCATCAATGTGATATCCCACCCTGGAGCGTCTCGATGCCAAAAATTATTTTAAATCTTTCTAGGTTTAAAAAAGTCTCCACTCCAGAAACAGTCTACCAACAAGAATTCCGTCAAATACTAGGCAGCCCCGCACCCTGCGATGTTGTCTATACTGACGGGTCAAAGGAACGTTGTAGAACTGGATGTGCTTTCGTCACTGGGGTTAGACGATACGGATTTCGTCTCCCCAACGACTCTTCCATTTTCACGGCCGAATGAACAGCCATCAAAAAGGCCCTAAATATAACGTTTCCTTTGACAAAAACATTGGTTATCTGCAGCGACTCCCTTAGTGGTATACAAGCCATCAGCGACATGTTTTCAAAACACATTATCATCCGCGAAATATGGCACTCTTGTCTTCCCTTCAGTTCGAAGGTGTTGCTGTCTTTCTTGTCTGGGTACCTGGTTACATTGGAGTATCCGGAAACGAGCTGGCAGATAGAGGAGCTAAAGAAGCATTGGAACTCCAGCATTACACCGCACGGATGGTTTCTTCCGATATTATCCCGGTGGTGAAGGGCAAACTGAAAGCCAAATGGAATACCGAGTGGGAGGCAGTCGTTAACAACAAGTTACGACGTATTAAAGACTGCGTTGGACTCTGGGAGACAGCGAACCGCCCGAGTCGTCGTGAGGAGGTTGTGTTGTGTCGCCTGCGGCTAGGCCACACACTTCTCATACATGGCTTCCTCATGAGTAGAGATGATCCTCCAGTCTGCGACACATGTGACACTGCCATTACTGTCAAACATGTGCTTGTTGACTGCCCTCGCTACTCGGTACATAGGCGCAACTCGAATCTGCCGGCTTCGTTGAATGATATTCTCTGTGATGACGAGACGGCAACTCAAAGACTACTATTTTTTCTAAATAAAACGTAGCTGATTAATAAAATATAGTATTCTGTTAAGTTTATTTATTCTGATCATCCATTGTTGTTAATATTTATTAATAGTGTCAGGTTCCTTGTCGCCACCACTTCTCTATTTTAGTAACATATATAAATTGTATTAAAGTTTGTTCTGGAGTCATAGCTATGAGAGGTATATATGACATATTTTGTTTAATACCGCACTTTAGAGTTTATAACTTCTTATTAATTCTCTTGGAATGGCTCGACCTGACTTATATTCTACTGCACAGAGTGCAATATCTTTGGTATAGTTTAGAGATATACCACACCACAATTTGCCCTTCCTACTCATACATAGACTTCCCGATAGTGTTACATGATTGAGATAAACTTTTTCTTTCAGCCTTTGTAGGTATCAGGTCAATGTTTGTGACTCTACCATTTCCAGCCTCTAAAAAGTTGATATTATTCATCTCCAATGTTGTAAAGTTCCCAGTGGCCACGACTTATACATTTTCTTAACATCTACATATAATTTATATTGGAGTTTCTTCTTAAGATATATTTATGCATGTTATATATGACATTTTTATTTTAATATTACATTTTAGAGTTTCTAATTTGTCAATTAATTCTCTTGCAATGGCTCGACCTGACTTACATTCTACTGCGCATAGTGCCGTATCTTTGGTTTAGGTTGGATATATACGTATATTACACCGATATTCGCTCTCCCTACTCACAATTCTTCTTCTTGATAAAACTTTAGGTATGAGTTAAGATATCGCATTTCAGTCTTTTTAGAGATTAGGTCAGTGTTTGTGACTCTTCATATCCTAGCCTCTAAAATGGTGATCTCATCCACTTCTTATAGTATCAAGATCCTTGTCGCTACCACTTCTCTATTTTAATAACGTATATAATTTGTATTAAAGTTTGTTCTGGAGTCATAGCTATGAGAGGTATATATGTCATATTTTGTTTAATACCGCACTTTAGAGTTTATCTTTTCTTATTAATTCTCTTGGAATGGCTCGACCTGACTTATATTCTACTGCACAGAGTGCAATATCTTTGGTATAGTTTAGAGATATATCACACCAAAATTTGCCCTTCCTACTCATACATAGACTTCCCGATAGTGTTACATGATTGAGATAAACTTTTTCTTTCAGCCTTTGTAGGTATCAGGTCAATGTTTGTGACTCTACCATTTCCAGCCTCTAAAAAGTTCATCTTATTCATCTCACTTGTTTTTCAAGTTCCCAGTGGCCACTACTTATCCATTTCCTCAACATCTATAATTTCTATTGGAGTTTATCCTTAAAATATATTTATGCAAGTTATATATGACATTTTTATTTCAATATTACACTTTAGAGTTAAATTTGTCAATTAATTCTCTTAGGATGGCTCGACCTGACTTGCATTCCACTGCACATAGTACCATATCTTTGGTTTAGGTTTTAGATATATCACACCAACATTTGCTCTGCCTACCCATAAGCCTTCGTCTTGATTGAGTTTTAAGTCTGAGATAAGTTTTCGCATTTTGGACTTTGTAGGGATCAGGTCAGTGTTTGTACCTCTCCCTTTCCCAGCCTAAAAAAATGGTGATGTCATTCACTTCTTTTGGTTTCAAGATCCCTGTCGCCACCACTTCTCCATTTTCATAACATATATAATTGCTATTGTAGTTTGTTCTGAGTCATAGCTATGCAAGGTATATATTATATTTTTATTTTAATGTTATACTTTATAGTTTCTTATATATAGTTATATATATAGTTTAGAGATATATCACACCAAAATTTGCCCTTCCTACTCATACTTTGACTTCCCGATAGAGTTACATGATTGAGATAAACTTTTTCTTTCAGCCTTTGTAGGTATCAGGTCAATGTTTGTGACTCTACCATTTCCAGCCTCTAAAAAGTTGATATTATTCATCTCCAATGTTGTAAAGTTCCCAGTGGCCACGACTTATACATTTTCTTAACATCTACATATAATTTATATTGGAGTTTCTTCTTAAGATATATTTATGCATGTTATATATGACATTTTTATTTTAATATTACATTTTAGAGTTTCTAATTTGTCAATTAATTCTCTTGCAATGGCTCGACCTGACTTACATTCTACTGCGCATAGTGCCGTATCTTTGGTTTAGGTTGGATATATACGTATATTACACCGATATTCGCTCTCCCTACTCACAATTCTTCTTCTTGATAAAACTTTAGGTATGAGTTAAGATATCGCATTTCAGTCTTTTTAGAGATTAGGTCAGTGTTTGTGACTCTTCATATCCTAGCCTCTAAAATGGTGATCTCATCCACTTCTTATAGTATCAAGATCCTTGTCGCTACCACTTCTCTATTTTAATAACGTATATAATTTATATTAGAGTTTGTTCTGGAGTCATAGCTATGCGAGATATATATGTCATATTTTATTAATACCACTCTTTAGAGTTTATCTTTTCCTATTAGTTCTCTTGGAATGGTTCGACCTGACTTATATTCTGCACAGAGTGCAATATCTTTGGTATAGTTTAGAGATATATCACACCAAAATTTGCCCTTCCTACTCATACTTTGACTTCCCGATAGAGTTACATGATTGAGATAAACTTTTTCTTTCAGCCTTTGTAGGTATCAGGTCAATGTTTGTGACTCTACCATTTCCAGCCTCTAAAAAGTTCATCTTATTCATCTCACTTGTTTTCAAGTTCCCAGTGGCCACTACTTATCCATTTCCTCAACATCTATAATTTCTATTGGAGTTTATCCTTAAAATATATTTATGCAAGTTATATATGACATTTTTATTTCAATATTACACTTTAGAGTTTCTAATTTGTCAATTAATTCTCTTAGGATGGCTCGACCTGACTTGCATTCCACTGCACATAGTACCATATCTTTGGTTTAGGTTTTAGATATATCACACCAACATTTGCTCTGCCTACCCATAAGCCTTCGTCTTGATTGAGTTTTAAGTCTGAGATAAGTTTTCGCATTTTGGACTTTGTAGGGATCAGGTCAGTGTTTGTACCTCTCCCTTTCCCAGCCTAAAAAAATGGTGATGTCATTCACTTCTTTTGGTTTCAAGATCCCTGTCGCCACCACTTCTCCATTTTCATAACATATATAATTGCTATTGTAGTTTGTTCTGAGTCATAGCTATGCAAGGTATATATTATATTTTTATTTTAATGTTATACTTTATAGTTTCTTATATATAGTTATATATATAGTTTAGAGATATATCACACCAAAATTTGCCCTTCCTACTCATACTTTGACTTCCCGATAGAGTTACATGATTGAGATAAACTTTTTCTTTCAGCCTTTGTAGGTATCAGGTCAATGTTTGTGACTCTACCATTTCCAGCCTCTAAAAAGTTCATCTTATTCATCTCACTTGTTTTCAAGTTCCCAGTGGCCACTACTTATCCATTTCCTCAACATCTATAATTTCTATTGGAGTTTATCCTTAAAATATATTTATGCAAGTTATATATGACATTTTTATTTCAATATTACACTTTAGAGTTTCTAATTTGTCAATTAATTCTCTTAGGATGGCTCGACCTGACTTGCATTCCACTGCACATAGTACCATATCTTTGGTTTAGGTTTTAGATATATCACACCAACATTTGCTCTGCCTACCCATAAGCCTTCGTCTTGATTGAGTTTTAAGTCTGAGATAAGTTTTCGCATTTTGGACTTTGTAGGGATCAGGTCAGTGTTTGTACCTCTCCCTTTCCCAGCCTAAAAAAATGGTGATGTCATTCACTTCTTTTGGTTTCAAGATCCCTGTCGCCACCACTTCTCCATTTTCATAACATATATAATTGCTATTGTAGTTTGTTCTGAGTCATAGCTATGCAAGGTATATATTATATTTTTATTTTAATGTTATACTTTATAGTTTCTTATTTCCTATAAATTTTCTTGGAATGGCTCGACCTGACTTACAATCTACTGCACAGAATGAAATATCTTTGGTTTAGGTTGGAGATATATCACACCAACATTTGATCTCCCTACTTACTAATAAGTTTTTTTCTTGATAGAGTTTCAAGTGTGATATAAGTTTTCGTATTTCAGTTCTTGTAGAGATCAGGTCAGCGTTTGTGACTCTACCTTTTCCAGTTTCTAAACGGTTCATCTCGTCCATCTCCCTTGGTGTCAAGGTGTAGTTGCTACTACTTATCCATTTTCATGACATATATAATTTCTAATGGAGTTTGTTTTGAATCATAGCTATGCAAGATATATATGGTATTTTTATTTTAATATTACACTTTAGAGTTTCTCATTTTTCAATTAATTCTCCTGGAATGGCTCGACCTGAGTCACATTCTACTGCACGTAGTGCAATATCTTTAGTTTAGGTTGGAGATTATCTTTCTTGATATAAGTATTTCTAATCTTAATGGAAATCACTCATTTAAAGTTTATAGAAAAACAACCCAAATAGATTTTCTAATACCATCATCCTCTAACCATCCTTGGAAATATAATTTAGCTGCATTTCACTCAATGGTAAACAGAATATTAAATATACCAATGAGTGATGAGAATAAAAGTAAAGAAATTAAAATAATAATATACCTAGCTGTCAAAAATGGATATCAACCCCAAATTGTAGACAAAATGATTAAGAAGAAAACAAGAAAAACGAATAAAACCAACAAAATACTACCTAATCCTAATACTACTGAAATTTAGAAATATATATGTGTACCATTCAATACTAAATTAAACAAAGCCGTTCGAAAATGTTTTCTCAAAATTCAAAATTCTCCATCAGTCAAAAAACAAGAAATAATACATTTAAACTTATTGAAAACAAAATGAACCAAAATGATGACAAACAAGAATTATACAAAGAATCTAGAGTATACAAAACTAACTGTAGTGACTGTGAAAGCTATTATATTGGGCAAACTGGAAGAAATTTTAATAAAACATTTACAGAACACCTACAAGCTTTGAAAACAAAATAACATGTCTACAATAACATAAAATTTTGCTGAACACTTATTGGAGACGATTATAACTACACAAATATTGAAAAGAACACGGAAATTTTAGATATCGAAAGGAAAGGAGAGAAATTAAACTCAAAAGAAGAATTACATATCTATCTAAATTATAATGAATATCCTCATAACATTTAAAATAGTAATCTGAAAAATAAGACAAAAATCCAATTTAAAAAAAAATTTAAATATTAAATACAGATTTCTAATAAGAAAGTTACAACTGTGTCATTTAAAATTTAACATATGTTTAAAAGGTCCACATGTGTATATCTAATTGTTTATTATTTATTTATTTAGAAGGGTTTTAGTTACTTTCATTACATTTATATATATATATATAGTACACCAACATTAGCTCTTCCTACTCGTAAATCTTCTTCTTGATAAAGCTTTAAGTAAGAGATAAGATTTAACATTTTAGTCTTTATAGGGAACAGTTCAGTGTTTGTGACTCGTGAGGTAAGCTTGGTGTGAAGATCCCTGTCGCAATTACTTCATTAAAAAGTTTTCTTTTGTAAATGTGGGCAGACGGAATTAGTTGCAGAACAGTCAGCCTTAAGTTCTCTCCCGAAATTGACCCTTCTACTGGCTGAGCTTTATATAAGACCCAGGTTTGAGCAGCTCGCCAAATATCCAGTTTTTTTACAGCTAGGCCGTCTTGTTGATCAATGTACAGTAACATAATTGGGCTGCTTGTTGAGAACTTGCGGATCTCTGGCCCTGATGACCACAAAATGTTAACTTGTGGAATGAGAACCGTCCCAGATCATCCCTAAAGGTAACTACGATACTCACACACAGTAACGAGTACGTGAAAGAGGGTATTTTTAAAACACAAGACGGCAGCACAACAAAAACAAATTTCAAGACTTTGGAGTGACTGTGACCACAATATTTCCAACGATTCACGATACACTGGAAACGAGTTCGAGAAAGCATTTAATAAAAATTTACCTTTATTGACATTATTTGTTTTACGGCAACCTGTTAGTAACGGATTTAACTAGATTTACGGAACTATAAAAAACGCGTAACCTTCACCAAATACCCTTTAAAATACCAAGGGTATTGTTTCCCGGACCAATTAATAATTATTAACACCGTGGTAAGCTATTGCAAGCCCAAACAAAGCTGAAAAGAAACAGTATGCAAAGTCATGCAAGTTTGGTGAAGTCACTACAGGTCCATACAAGCCGTAACACCAGCTAATAATATTGAGAGTCTGAGAAACCCCTCACCTAGTCCTAAAGGTACCTTTGCGCATTCTTGCGGAAGTTTAGGAGATTCAGAATTAGTAACAAATATGAAACTGTGTGTAAAATAAGAAAGAATATTAATGAAATAATTAATTTTATTCCTTCTAGAAAAATTAAAAAAGAAATATAAAACATATCAAGTAAGCAAATAAACCTTCCTCCATTTATAACAGGTTGAAGTGTAACACAATTTACTTCTGAAACTATAACTCAAAGAGAATTGGGTCTAGCCTAGGATTTTACATAGATGATTAAGCTGGCTGACACAGTGCCGTCTGTGTAGTCTGATTTTTAAATTTTAAACTTATACAATATTAAGCATCAACAAACTTAAAAAATACAATATAATTAATAATTTTAATTGTGTGTAAAACTAAGGAAATAAAATCTGGCTAGTCTTTTACTTAGTCCTGGTATTGAAATGAAAAACGAAACATTACTAACAGTAGTACAGAATCAGAACCAGTAATATTGAGTGTAAAGACCTTTTCCAGTTGAATTCCACTAAGAAGGGTACTATTCCCCCTGACGTGTCACCTTGGAAGAAAAGGAAGCTAGCTCTGTACCAGCCTCTGCAGTCAAAGCGGACACGAGACAGTAATTCTTCGTGTAAAGGTTAGCAAGAATCTTCAACACTAAGAAGATTTGTTTCCATCCATTCTAACAGGCATTCTCCACATTATATTAGATATATCTATGTACCCTTGCACCCGAATGTTTACGGTTGCAAAGGTTGTGTACATTTGTGGTTGGTGATGTGCTGCTCTTGGAAATTCATAGGGTTACCCAGATTAAAGAACGTCGATTTCTGCTGTTCTAGTGTAGATCCTACTAAAAGGTATCAACCAGCAAAAAATGAAACCTCATGGGGCATGACTGGATGTTACTAAATCAGACTTAAATAGTTCCCAGATAATGTGCAAAAAGAGAACATTCTTCCCAACTCTTACTTCGATTAGTAAACTTTTTCTTTTTAACAAGTACAATTTTTATACGTTTCAATTACAAAAACTATACATTCGTAAATTAAATTTGAATGTGTTGTCAGTTTAAAACAACTAGTTTCATGTATATGTTGTACAGATTATATTTAATCTCAAATCTGGATGTAAATATTTTGTTTTAAATTGATTAGAGAACTATAATTTTACACATGCTAGTATAATATGGAATATATCTAAACGAGGTAATCATATGCCAAACACGTGTCGCATGACAGGCTTAGTTAAAGGTTGTATGAACAATTTGAAGTCTAAACTCATTTCTAAAGCTATCTTGAGATGTCCTGCTGACAGACAGACAGATAGATAAGAAACTTTTACAGCCCCCAGGCAAATATTCAAATCGGATGGATAGATATGCACTCTCAGCGAACTCATTATTATCTACGTAGAAATGAAGTTTCATAAATAATTTGAAAAGTTTACAGATATGTTTGTTCTTTAAATATCATTTGGACAGTTAGTTAGTCTACGTAAACGTTCAGAAAAATTCTGTCGATAGTTAGGACCATGTTAAAAAAAACGACGTTGACATCACATGCAAACTTTTAAGTCCATAGCTTAATTCGTACTGAAGGTATTCAGCGGAAAGCAAACACACAGTCATGTAGAAAAACAAAACAGAAAATCTTCCAGAATTCATAGTTGGCACAAATAGTCAAGCAAAAGATGAAAATTTCAATTTTATACCTCAATTAATTCTCTAAATATCAACTTGGTTAATAATCTTTGCTAAAGCTCGACTAAATCCCATAGAGTGACCTGTATTATTATCTAACTTGACATTTCTATAATTGAAATGAAGCTTCATACAAAATATCAAGTCTATATGACAGTGGTTGTTTTCGAGGTAGCGTGTGGACGGACAAATCAAATTTTTTGAACCCATTGAATGATAGGCTTTGCAAATTATTCATAAAATAATTATGGAAGTAAATTTAAATTAAAATACTGCCATATATGTAGTTTGGTCTAGCATAAAAATGAATTTTGAATTGTACTTTCAATATAAAAGAATATTTAACATTTCAACTTTAAATAGAACGGTATAAAAAGGTGAACTATTACGTATATTATAGGAAGGTCGATGCCACAACGTTATCTATAAGTTCTAGTTTTTATTTTATTAGTTACACAGGAGATAAATCATTTATACGGATGCAGTGGGCTAAGATCCGGAGGATTATTTCAGTTATTTATGTGATCCGAGGCTAGGGCCTTGTCACTTAACTTTGATAGTTACAGTTGAATTATTTTCTACCTGAAATCTTCAGATATTTTCCACCTGAAATCCAGTCTGAACGCTTACTTTTGCCACGCCTTAATTTATAGAATTGGATAAGTTCTCTCTGGTTTTGTGCGTTGACTGAAATCTTGAAGGGACTCGGAAATGAAATTACGTCGAATTTGTAATCAAGTACTACCCGAATAAGCATGAATACACAGTACATTATTAGTTAATGACACACGATAAATTATATTAAAAACATTACATTATAATAGGAGGAATGAATATGTAAAATAAACCTAACTTCAATTTTAATAAATTATCATCGACATTGAAAGACAGCACCATAGCTTACACAGCAGCTTCAAATTCCGAGTCTCTGTTTGAACCGGCATCTAGCCAGTTCTTCTAAAGTGAGCATTGCCATTGATTTTCTCCTCTCTTTTGACGATTATATAAATAAATTTATTCTGTAAATAAATATATACTTTAAGCGTATTGTTACGCGATATTATTTTGGAAAAAATTTAATTTTTGTAAGTTTTCTATACTTTTCTATAAATTATTAAATATAAAATATCTCTATAAAGCAAACTTTTATTGTAAACCCGTTTTAAATATTGTATGTAGGGATTGTAGAGAAATGTTTAGGCACAACTTTATTGAAGTGAGAATAAAATGCAGTGGATCGCAATTTTATTTGTTACTATTTGCTCGTACATGCGAAGTCAATTATGCTTGATTTGCTACCAGTCCATTTAACTGGAACAAGGTTCTGCTGTTTTGCATAGTGCTGATAGAGCAAAGACAATATTTTTTTACTAAAACTTTTCAAATTTAATTTTACGAAATATTCAAAATATCTTTATCCAAATTATTTGGTATAGTCATAAAGTATAATTAATATGTTGAGAATATCACTGCCGGGTTAATGATATCAAGTTTCAATCGTTTCTAAAATTAAATCATAGTATTTAACATTTTTAATAAATAATATTTTTATAAGCGTGTTACAATTATTATTAAAAGCACACTTTATATTTATAGGACATTCAAATAACTGAATAAATAAAACTTTAACAGACAAATAACTAACTTTATTAACTGGTTTATTTACTGATGAATGTTACAACTTGAAGCTGGAATTCAGTATAAAATATAAAACGTAACAAGATAATTATTCAGTCTAAAATCTTAACGGATACAAAGCTGAAGTAAATATTATATTTGAATGTATTTTTTAATAATTATTAGAATATTTCAAATAATATTGTGATAGTTATCTAAGAATCTACTCTATAACACTCCAACACATGTTGATAAATGAGACGGAACCAAGGAGCAGCACAATAGCTGAGACCACAGCCTGTGGTTTAATACAGTCAGCCTCATCTGCCAAGATAATTGAAGGCAAGATGTATCATAAGGTTTGATTAAAGCGAATAATGGGAATGTGGTATCTCCACGCACAATATCCTGCTCACAAAGTGGTTAGCTTCGCTGGGTGATGTTGCTTTCCTTATTTTACTTTCTACATGATGTTACAATACTTCGGATCAAAAGTTTGGAAGGGAAGAATTGTATTCCTGCTATATTAATAATTACCAGAATCTGTGGCCAGTTTGCCTTCAAAATATATTTGCTTTCCCGATCTTACAGTACAACTCTTTTATATTCTGTGCAGCTAGCATTTTTCTGACTCCTAAGAAGCCGCCTCTTCAACCTGTTTTTCACTTTTGTGAGATCTGCAACCTGTCGTGTTCTCCAAGGGGCCTTTTTTGTTACTCTTTCAGTAACCATTGGGGCATGTTTGTCAAAAATGTTTATAATGTTGGAAGATATGAAATTTTCTATATCATCGCATGCTTTACCTCAGTCCACCACTTCACCAACCATGGCCAAGGTGTCACTCAAATTAAACCTGGAGTAATCTCTGTACCGTATCAACTTGGCCTGAGTCTTCTCTTGTTAAAGTGA
Organism: Homalodisca vitripennis; assembly: GCF_021130785.1. Taxonomy (NCBI): domain Eukaryota; kingdom Metazoa; phylum Arthropoda; class Insecta; order Hemiptera; family Cicadellidae; genus Homalodisca; species Homalodisca vitripennis. The sequence goes on along the minus strand of NC_060209.1, from coordinate 143,390,167 downwards.
CTACTTCTTTTGGCGGGCTATGGATGTATGTTTTGCACGGGGGAAAGAACTGCCGTTTTGCGTGATGAAACGTGACGTCACGCTTGTTCCTTTTCAGTGGCTATCCAGGCGTGCTAGAGAGAGATTGTTTAAATTATTTCAAACAAAAATAGTTTTTTTGTGTTTGAAAAAAAAAATTTATTGAGATGGGTTGCGAAATACTATATTCTTCGGATAACCTCTAGTACTCTTAATCGCGTTCTAATCATAAGGTTATGTTGGTATGTGTGAATAACTATTGTTAATAGTTTGGGTAATCTAATCATATACCATAAAGATACAGAAATTGGGTATAAAATAATTTTGCAACATTGAAATTTAATTTCTCTTTAGATCAAACTACTGAGATAAGTAAAAGGTTAAACATTGTAGGACCAGATTATTTTTCCTAGACAATACATATAATTCTGAAGAGAGATTGTTTTTTGCGGTTTTTTTTAAAATGCATATTAATTAAGGTAGAAGGCTTCTTCAGAAATTGAAAGCGGAGATATAATGCCGATAGCCCATATGCATTTGCCTAAGAAAAGTGCAAATAATCTTGCTTGAGAATGAAAAAACAACTGAAATAAAGTTGTTTTGCGATTGGGTTTTACAAAATTAATTATATTATTAAATTTATTACGTTTGATTAATTTCAGTAGGCTATAAAATTAAATTAAATTTTAATTTTAAAATTTTAAAAGTTTTAGGATGACAGTGTTGTTTTAGACGAAACTCATATTTCAAACACAAATTATCTTTGAGTGTTTTTGGAAAAAAATGTTATTTTTACAAATTAGAAAAATATTATATTCTTCGTATAACCTCAAACATTCTAAATCACGTACTAAATCAAAAGATTGTGGTGGTATGTGTGAATAACTATAGTTAATAGTTTAGGTACTCAAATTTATATCATAAATGTTTTGAAATTGGTTTTTAAGTAATTTGTTATAATATTGAAATAATTGTAAATTTTCACGAATTTCTCTAGGTCAGAATCCTTAGGTATGTAATATGTTGCAAGTTATAGAATTGTAACATTTATATGACCAAGATGTATATTCACATCACTTCTGTCGGTCAGTGCCGTGACTGCTTTTCCATTTTTTTTTCGAATCTTAAGGCACAATATATTAGTCTACTTTTCCCCAGAGAAGCATTAATGGCCAGAAGAATTTGTGAGCCTTACGTTCTCGTGCTTAATCATGCAACATGATTTTATTAAAATTTTAAATAATTAAATGTGGCAAGGTTATACTAATAAATTTCAACTAATTCTAGCTTTCAGGACTAATTGGTAAAATAATCCAATCTTTACGTACTGTAACCCCTATAAATGTTAAATGTTAAATGTCCCATATAGTTTAAAATTGAGTTGAAAATCGTATGGAATAAATTGTAATCCAATTATAGAGCTCTATCTTGAAATAAAACTATGGAGTTGCATAACCAGAAAGGCAATTCCTATTCTGCTAGAATTATGATTAATAAAATTTAGCATAAATAGTGTATGAAACAAATGTCAATGTAATATACTTATAAGACACGTTTGGAGGTAAGTAGTTGCAGCTTCAAAGTTAAAACCTTATTATATATTTTATCTTAGATACGTAATAAATGAATACATGAATTAAGTAATTAATTAATGTATTAATTAAGTTTAATACATGAATTTTATAGTAAACTTATATGAACAATATGTTCAAATAATATAAATAGGTTTATTTACTAATGTCTATTAAAAGAGGAATCTCTTGGCCGTAATATACAAACAAATTATGAATGAAAGTAAGTGTATTCAAAATGGTGTAATTTTACATTTAATCTCACAACAGAGTTGTCAATACAATTGTCTCAATATAAAAATGTTATTACGCCTAATATTGCTGTCTTGTAAACATATGAGTTTGATCAGTCAAGTGGTCAAGCAGGTACATTGAGGCGTCCAAAGGTCATTAGCTCAAAGAGTTCGAGAGATCTTTTATTCCATAAGGTTTTAAACTCGAAAACTTCCTTAGATTAGGATCTCTGAGAATCTAGAATGTTCTATACGTCCAGACACTATTAGTAAGCTCCTAGAACCAATTCCAAGTAAAAAAGCTCCACAGGCTAGGATATTTGAGAGGCTGGCGATAACCGTAGACAGAGATTTGCCGGTGACCAGCAGCTTCGAAGACGATAGTTTGTAAAATGCGGAAGCTTCTGTAAGACTGAAATCCCCTAAGTGTGAACTTCTAGAAAGGTAAAGCTGGTAGGAGCTACAAACTTGCACGAAAACGTGCACCAAGCTGGGTTTTTGAAAAGACCAGATAGTGACATAATATCTGTAAAGAGCCAGATGTTTCAAGAGGTTTGTAACTCCCAGAAACTATAAGATTCCCATAATTTGAGATTCTGTATTAGCTAGAAAATAAAATAAACTAACTTATGTGTTACGAAATACGTTTCCAAAGGCAAAGAGATCCTGGAAGCTGTAAGCTCTAAAGAAGTACTAGGAGATGGAAGATCTAATAATCTGTGGGTGAGGACAGAATATTCATGAGATCATGAGCATAAAAGTTCAGGTGCTCCCAGAAGATGAAAGAACCCAAAGACAGAAAATTCCACAGTACACAAACTCCCCAGATTAAGTTGCTTCCTTGTTTCTGGAGCTCCCAGATGTAGAAGTAGCACGAATTGTGCACTAACACTTTACGCTGTTAACTATAAATCTTTATTTGTTATGCTTTAATAACTATACGCAATGAGTACATAAAACAAATAAAAATTACATGTCAATTTAAAAATTGTCTTTAACGACTTTTGACGTTCAAGGCGGTTTACAAAATTCTGTATATTGCACTGTTTTATTTAGAATTATTTACGTAGAGATAGTACTTTAGATGTGTTTATATACATTTTAATCTTACCGTAAAATCGTATTTTGGAAAAAAGTAGGTAGATACAATCAGTATGCAGTAAGTTTATCTATTTTTATGTAATACCAATTGGCCTGTCCGCTTAGCAGTAAATACAATTTTGGATTCAATATTTACATACTAGCGCGTTTGTACGCGTACGAGTAGTATCTGTAAGACATAGTAGGAGTACACCACGCCACGTATCGCGTAACAGGCTTTACTAAGGTTGCATACAAAACTTGCACGGAATATTCTCTACCATATTTCATTCTAGAGATTTCCTGCAGACAGATAGATAATCACACAGAAAAGAGATCTTTACATGCTCCTCGGCAGACAAAAGAGTAATGGTGTCACTAATAGACTTCAATGACGCTCAGCCAAATTCCATTGTTGGACATGCACTGTCATATAACTAATTTTGGTCTATATTCAAATAAAAGTTTCACGCCAAGTTCAAAGTCTGTCGTCTATAAAGTTGAAGTCTTTCTCAAGGTATCCTCCCACGTTATATTCACAATTATTTGGGTTTAATAGTAGTGTTTAAATAATGAAGTCTACACAACAGGTCACCAAAACATGATGTTATGTGTTATGATAATTTAGATGCATGTGTTAATATGTCATTTGTTAAAATTTCATAAGGCTATACTTAATTTGTTTACATTTTTATTTATTTAGCGATTGTTTCGTTCCCATCACAGTTACCCATAAGACCGATTTAAAAATGTGTGCTAACGCTCAGTGAAATTCCATGGAATGATATGCACCATCATCGGTGTTGCCTATATGTCCGTTCATTATCGAGACAACATGTGGACAGACAAACAGACAAAGAGACAGAAACGCATTAGGCCCAGCCCCTTTCCTAGCGCTCATCCAATGATACATCTCCCATGATTCTACGATTAATAATAAGGGTGTAAAAAATCTTTCAGGTTTAATATAGTTTTAACGGGATTGAAATCAAGATAGCATTTTTTACAAAATGGCGTATGTCAGTAATGATTCGATGATATTAAAATAATTTGTTATTTACAACAATTCTTGCGGAAGTCTCTTATTATCATAATGTATATGGTGCATAGCTTATTAATGACTGATAATTAATGTATAATAGTTTTTAGACAAAGATATTTTATCCTGCATAGTAGAATATTACAGAAGAATTAACAAAACAATGTATGCACTGTATTAGGATTTAAAGTAAATCACGAATCAACTTTAACTAGACAATACGATTTTAAGAGAAACCCTGCTATAATTTGATGGTCTGGATATAGTTTTCCCTACAAAGACAAAGTAGGCTGCATAGAGATATACGGGTTGACAACATACCTAACAATGTATCAGGGTTGTATATTACAGCCTGCCATTCTCTTCAGCCGAGCTTGTTATCCTGTGTAGGTGTTTCTTGTATCAGGCAGAGACAAGTAGTAATTTATCCTTGCTCATCCTTCCTTTACTACTCTTTGTTAACTTTTGATTTATTGTATGTAGGAGGTGTAACAATAAAAATATTACTCTTCTAGAATTTAATTTCATACACATTTCGAATGAAATAGAATTAATATTCACTTATATTTTAAAACATTTGTTTAGAGGATAGAATAAAAACCCATATATTTTAGGGAATTGTGAAACAAACAAGGCTTTATTGAAAATGCTGAAATAATTTTTCCGATTATTGCCTAATGTAAGTAACTGGCAAAATATAAAGTGCATAGTATCAACAAAAACAATCAAATCACACTCTGTTCAAAGTAAGGATTTTAAAAACTGACGTAGTAAATAGAAATGGAGATAATATCCGGTGTTGAGAACGACCGACGTAGCAACTTGTTGCTCACTAAACTTCCAGTAGTTACAAAAAAAGTACTTGAATTTTGTACTTAATAATGCAGTACCGTACATCTTCGTTTCCATAACAACAGTTTTTGTTTATTTAAATCATTGGTGTAACACTTCAAAAATGGTTAATCATTTAGTTTATTGTAATATCCAGATGTATTAGAATTGTTGCTTGTCATACAGGAAAGTAAAAATAAACTACTTCATATGGATTGTTTCCACTTGGTGACAGTCAGTGCATTTCAAGGGGGATTCATTTTGGGGAGCTCGTGCAGATATTCACAGTTCTCCAGTTAGAATATAATAAACATATTCTCATTATCTACATATTGCAGGAAATATTATTTACAAAATGTATTGACTATTTTAATTTCTTATTTAAGCTTGATGACAGCTTAAAAATATAGTTTTAAATAACTACCACGATACTGTTTTTTACCATTTTCAATAACGTTTTGGAAAATAAGACACTCCTCTATTCCGTCTTCTTTTAGAATGTGTATCCTTTTGAACTATATTAACATAAGTTAAATCCTATGATTACCGATAAAAAAGTGGGCTGACTGACTGTATGTTTGTTTGACACGCATATTCCTGTTTTACAAGACTCCGATGTATATGAACAGAAGGTTCAAGAAAACAAGGGACATATTAGTATTACGTACATTCATGATACTTCGTCCTATGATATTGACTTATACTTCATCTGTATCTTTATGTTATCTTTATAATGATGATCATAATAACCGTAAATTAAGTTCTTCACTTTTTTTATTACATTTGAATGTACAGTGGAACCTCGATAAGTCGGATTAATCGGAACCGCGGCCGATCCGGGTTAACGAAAATCCGGGTTTGCCGGAGAATTAGGTAAAAATTAATAAAATACGGTATACTTACAGATAAACTCCATTATACTGTTAATTATTATTAATCCTTACACTACATTTATAACTGTTCATTTCCTGGTAAAACACTCAGTTAGCTTTGGTTGTGCCAATGTCGTCTGCCGCTTGCGTGCTGTGTGATCCCGCAGTCTCTTCAACATGAGCAATTCAGCCGGCGATGTTTCTGCCTGCCGCTCGAAATAAACCATTAGTTCGTTTAGTTTGGTCACTGCATCTCCATGACTCATCACTGGATCTTCAATGTCCCCGTCTGCCTCCTCAGCGTCTGATTCATTAGCATCAGGTAAAAATGATGCGATCACTTCCTCGTCAGTAAGTGGCTCATAGCCTCCGTTATTGTCTGCCCTTAACCACAGAGTAATGTCATTTTCATCGACTTCAGAGCAGCCATCAATATTTTGGAACATATCCAAAAGTTCTTAGGGCTGGACATCGTCTGGAGAGTCATTTTCCCAACTGGTTGAATTGTATTTTCAGGCAAGTCGCATACACCCTTCCACAGTTTTTTCCAAGATTTAATTAAGCTGATTCTAGTCATTTGGTCCCAAGATTCTGCAATCATGTACATTACAGTTTTCACATTAAATATTTTGAGAATCTCAACTACACCGTGTTCTCCTTCATTGTCAATGATTGTGCTTAGCATCTGTCTTCTGTAAACCTTCTTGATTTTCTCGAGAACCCCCTGGTCCATGGGCTGTAATAGCGCTGTTACATTAGGCGGCAAAAACTTGACGGTAATGTCCCCACTGACCAGCACATCTGCAGACCTGGAGCATTATCAATTAGTAGGACAGCTTTAATTGGCAACCCACAATATTTTAAATATTTCGTCACACCTGGCTCAAAGCAATCAAAAAACCAGTTTTTAAAAGTGTTGCTGTCCATCCATGCACTTCTTTGAGACTTGTAGACAACTGGTAGAGCATCCCGATGTACGTTTTTCAGTGCTCGTTTTCGCTTTTCCTATTAAGAGTAGAGGAAATTTATGCTTCCCCGAAGCATTGCTGCAGGCCATTATTGCCAATCGGTCTTTGCTTTTTTTGTATCCCTTTGCGTCTTTTTCAGTTTTTGAGGCTAAAGTTTTTCTCGGCAACATTCTGTAAAACAGACCCGTCTCATCGGCGTTATATATTTGATCTACCGTTAAATTGTCTTCTTTAACAAAATCCAAAAACTTGTTTTTATAGTCATCAGCAGTGCTGTTGTCCCCAGATAGACTTTCTCCTGTGATATATAGTTGGCGAATACCATGCCGTTTTTTCCACCTATCCAACCATCCTTGACTCGCAGTAAAATTTGGTTCACAATCAGGCAACTGTTTATTTAGCTTGATTACCTTTTCTTGAATGCCCAGACACTGGCAAACCACGTTCCCTTTCCGCACAAAACCAAACATACAAAGCGTCGTCAAGAGTATCGTTTTTAGCTTTCTTAGCTGTGCACCGATTGCCCAAACTGTCGTTTGTTATCATCTTGAAACAAAATTCTTCTATTATTGTCCTATTTTTTTCCAATCCGATACTGTAGAAGTACCGACACCATAAGATGCTGCAATTGTCTTTAAAGATTCGCCTTTATCAATCCTACCTAATGCCTCTAGTCTCTTTTCCATTGTCACTACAACATTTTTACGTTTTGTTGCTATCGCGTAGATAAAAACAAACGCACAACACAAATGAAGGACACTATCTGAAGTACGATTGCAAAACAGAAGTAAACAATACAGTACACTACACACACAACACGGGCACAAGCGAGGTAGGAACGGTACTGAGAGGCCAGGCGTGGCGGTAGCGTGGGAGAGGATTTGGGGAAATACGCGTCTGTTATTGTTTCCGAGAATCCGGGACAATGACCGCCATTCTGCCGCCGTGTGCCATGAGTCACACACTCACTGTCTTACAGTCCCATCAAATACTGATGCAACATCGATTCATGGATACTATACCACTCAAAAATATTACGTTTCTATTATTAAAATGTTTGTCTGATTTTTTATTTTTTAATTGAAAATCGGTCCGGGTTAGCCGGACTTCCGGGTTAACGGGGCCGACTTATCGGGGTTGTACTGTACTTTCACAATGGTACTTAAATGCGGCAAAAAGTCTATACAAGTATGTAAAAATAAAATTCTTTAATATGTTTTCTGGGAAATTATAAGATTAAAGGTCGACCTGGCAACTCACGAATTTGACGTTATCAACGTATTCTGCTCATCCTCCTGAACAAAAAATAAAATATATATGATTTTAGGAGGTGCAAATGACGAATAACATGATTTTAGAGGGTATATACATAAATAGTTAAGTTCTTGATGTTTTTTAATGTTCTGTTTGTGTGCTGTGTCTGGATATCTGTAAATATTATCTGCGGGTAGGGCTGATAGCGTATCTGTTATCTGAGCGCTCTGGGGCAGAAGTCAGAAATAACGTGTGCTGTAGGTTGGATCGAGTGAGTGCATGACAATCATGGATCAACCATCCACTAGTTCGACCAATCGTAGTGAACTGGTGTGTCGTAAATATTATCTGCGGCTGGGACTGAGAGCGTATCTGTTTTCTGAACGCTCCGGGGCAGAAGTCAGTGCTTCACTAGATATCGTGTACTGTAGTTTGGATCGAGTGAGTGCATGACGATCATGGATCAACCATCCACTAGTTCGACCAATCGTAGCGAATTGGTGTGTAGGAGTGTTTTGTCGGGCATGTTAAGAGTTTTCGTTTCGACCGAAACGGATTATTTAGTTTCTGTAAATTCTGTGGAACACACTATTGGTAAGTGTTCTCTATTAATGTCCATGTATATACGTATTCATATTAGGGGTATTCATGATTTATTAAGTTTTTTACACGGTACATAATTGCCTTTTCATTACAATTCAATTTATATTTCTGATCAGCGCCTCTAGAATTTTATTTTTACTTGTAGGTACTATCTCGAGGGATGTGTTTCTTCGTTGACATCAGCGCGGGGCAGCACCTTCTATAAAGCCACCTTCTGTAATAAGTACTGCCCCGCGCTGATGGCCGGAGGCACTCGTCTCATCTTGATAACAACTAATTAATTTTGTAGCTCGAAATTTAAGAAAAACATTGTTCATTTGGATCAAAATTCTGCTCATTTCTGTATTATTTTAAATTTACGTTTGCAAAGATGGCGCCGCATCCGAGGACGTCATCACGAGGTCGAATCATGGTCACAAAAGGTAACGTGATGTCCGATGTGGATGTAGAACATGGAAATGTTGCTCCGAGCTTAAACAGTTGTTCCATTTTAGATGGATGTGACAATTACCCTGAACATTTTTGAGACAAAAATGTATGTGTTTAATAGCCACCGAAAACTAGTAGTAGAACACAATTTCAATTTTCCTGTCTCAATTGTTTTTGAGGCACTAATGGTGGCAATGTCAAGATATATCCCATGTGTAATCTTTTAATTGAATTGAGTAATTTTGGTTCAAGGTACAACCGAAAATTATAAAACATTTTAAAGTAAGAGAATCGCTTTTATCATTACATTTGCTTAATTTTATCAGAAAATCTAAAACAGCAAGGGAGTGTACGTGCTGAGACGCTTTAACGTTTACCTTAACTGCGATATTTACTGGCTCATTCTATTTCATGTTTCACTTGTTACTACCTCTAAATTAAGATAAAAACAAAGGGCAAATTATTTGTTCAAAACGCTAATTGAAAATATAATTTTGGTATAATTATAAGGAAGCAATATTAATGTAATATTTGTCACTCAAAATTCCATTAGGATTATTCTTTAAATAAATGAAATCTCTGTTTAATCAGAAAAACTAGGCCTTTAGGTCCTAGAATAACAATTTAAACTAAAATAAACTCAAAATCATTAAAACAATTTCACTTAAAATGCTATAGGAATAAATAAAACTAAATAATGTTACCTCTTGCCGTATAAAGAAAATGAAAGCCCACGGTGCAGGCATCCCAAGCACTATGGATTTATATAGGTGCAAGAGAATGGTGGCTTGTAGAGATGAGTGACCTCAAAGATGTACGATTTTCTAAGGGAAAATAATCTCCACTGTCTCAGATGCTACATGTTAGATGTTTAACTACAAATCTGCGTTTTGTGATATCGTAAATCAAAGGCCTAAGAAAGATAATACTTAGAAACCACTAGAGGAACTTGTTTTGTAAGTTTCCAAAAGTCTTTAAGCACGGAACGTATAAAAAATACCTTCCTAACAAGCCGGAATCAAACGGGGGAAGGGATAATAATATGAGAAAGGAGGAACAGTAGCATGCAAAAAGAGTTCTCTGATTACTACAGTACTAATTTTTATTAATCCATTTTTATTAACTCATATCTCACACATACACGGATGACCACACCTTTATCCCGTTTAACCTGTAGACCAAAGCGACAATACGTAACTTAGAAAATCGAATCAGTTGCTTAAGGATTCTATTGAGGAAATATATCTGAAATTATAAAGTAAGGAATATCTTATAAAAGAACTGCCTATTTGAAAGAGTTTTATATTTTTTCACTATATTAAATTATTTTGAAACTTTAATAATATCATAGCTTTTGTTATTGTTCTCAGAAATCAAAACGTAAACGATTTTCTGACATTCTTGTTTTAAATCAGTATTTCTGTGGTTATTAATATGGTAAATTTTATTTTTGGTTTATAAAAAAAATATGTAACTCGGTAGCCTTTACAAGAAAAATAATCGAACCAACATCTAATTTACAGATTATTTAGAGAATTTGTCTATAAAAAATAGCGAAAGTTATGTGATATATCTACCTAATTTGCAGAAAGCAACAAAAAATAAAACAGAAATTTCATCTACTAATGTATAACGTAATTATTTATAATAAAGTAAATAAATATAACGTATGTAGTAACGAGTATTTAATCTCTTTGAAGTTTTGTTTTTGTTTTGTTTAACTTGTTTAGGTTTAGCCTACTGAATTTTCTTTTTCCTTATTCAGGCCGAATTGCTCTTGGAAAGTTTACGAATTATGTAACCCAACCCCTTGGCTTGACAGCCTCTTGAGTTTTTCTATCCTCTAGAAGCAGTATTTGAATAATGAACGCTCTTACTCGTTAGATGAGCGTACTACCTGTTCTAAATCCTTAGTTTTAACAAATATATATATATATATATATATATATATATATATATATGTATATTTATTTGTAGCAATATATGCTCTTCATCAATAAATATGAAACCATTATTTAAATTTTTAATCGTATCTCTGTATTTTAATTTTTACAAATTTGCTGGAAATTCTCCAACGTATATGAATAACTAAAGAAAATTAAAGTTTGTTTAATTGGTTATTGCACGTATGCCTATTGCAGTTACGTAGTAACGTTATTTTTTAACATTTTGCAGCTTCTTTCGCAATCGTTTTATATAAGTTTTTAGAAACTTATGGTAGTCTTTTAATTCTTTGTAACATGTTTGTACTCGGGCTAATTAAAACTAAATTAGTCATATTATTTATTTTTTTATCAATTTTAATAGTTGTCGGAAATTATGTATTTTTATCTTGACGAGAGCTTATTTCCTTCGGCAAAGAGGACTTTCTATTGTTTTTTACGTTTAGCTCGGCTATATTAAAAGTTACAACAGTTTTGTTTATTATAGCTCTAACATAATAATGACTTATTATGTTAGACTTATGACCATGTTATAATGACTTATTGACTATACAATGTAAAACAAACATATAATGCACCCCTATTGTAAAAATAGATTATTCCTGTTGTTAAGTTTTTTATAAAATCACAGAAAACGTTTTACATTAAAAAAAGGTATATGTGTTGAATCTGTTATATATCTGTTAAATAATGTCCAAAATATTCTAGATTTATTTATTTTTCATACATCCGAAACGCAATGAAATGAAATACAACATTTACAGCATAAACGTATGTGGAACTAACATACAATATATCTACCTAATGCAAACAAAATCAATTCATTAAAGTTAACTTCAATATTTACTTTAAAATAGTCCACTAATGCAACTATAAATACAAAGTTAAATCATAAAATCAGTTAAAATAACAATAGTATAAACAAATTAGACAAAATAAAGGTTTTTCCAATTGAAATGTTCACGTAAAAAACAATAATAACAGTCAATTATGGTTGACTCAAACTAAATTAACGAGTAATTGTACTTACTAGTTAACTCTACATCTGGCAGTATATAGTGAGAGTGTAATATTATTGAGCCTAGTGACAGTCAGGATGATGTATCCAAAGGGATACATGCTGTATAAAGGGTTAAAATCTTTTGGAATAAGAAAATGAAGTCCGTGTCTTTATAAGAACTGTACTATTCACGGTAGTTTTACTCAACTGCATTATATTTTTCTTCTGTAAATAGCTACAAATTTACTGTGTAAAAGAGTTGTAAAAAGTTATAACTGAAACATTTTAATAGTAATAGGGTAGTTCTTTAAAATGTTTGTTGTTGTTATCTAATAATTAAGTTTACTTCAGTTACTCCAATGCATTTTTATCAACTTATTTTTCAATGGTACGTATATAAAATTTCACTATTATTCAAGATAAAACGTAAAGAACGGTATGCGTGATGGTTTTGGAAACAAGCCACAAAACAAATCGAAACAGCGAGACAGATAGCTCAACATTCAAGTGATTTGTTACCAAAGAGTGTCATACATATATCAGACAGGGGACTCAGGACGACAACCTGCCTCACGTTTCTTACACTACACAAACAAAGAACACGGTACAGAAACTGTGACAGTCTGGCACCATCTGTACTCTGACAGCCAGGAAGTGTACACTTTAATTCCTAACTCTTCTGTGGTAACTATGACAAATGGCTCAGAGTGTGTTCTAACTGTCCGGTGATATGCAGTAGTTAAAACATTACTAATACAGTAGTTAACACGCGTCAAAACTTGTTTTGGTATCCAAGTCATGTGCAGAGTAAGCATCCCTGCTCATCAATAAATATTGTCAATCACATGTTACGACAGTTGTAAGTTAACTCGTGTGAAAGTTATTTTACTTTTATAATTGTGTAATTCATTTATGATGTTACTCCTCAAATATCGAATGGTATATGTAATAAAAAGATTGCTGACGCGTTACCGTATCTTCAGCACATAGTTCCAACGTGTGATTCTTTGTGTAAAGACGCGGTCGAATCCATTTGTTTTTTTTTATAGAAAGCCGTTAAAAGCTTGCTTAGACCTATAAACGACTATTTTTATTAAATTTTCATATCCAACTCATGAGAAACATTAGGCCAGAATAATACTACTGTTAAAATTACAATTTATATTGAACAATAAAATAAACAACGAGATCACTTAAAACTTTTAAATCTTAGATACTGCGGAATTTTGATTTTTTTTACAGTAGCTAGAGAAGTAAATAGGTGTTTTATTGGCAAATAACATGTTTAAAATCGTTACGCATAGTTTATTTCTGTGTTGACAAATCAACCATTCTTATTTAAACTGATTTACAACTTATTTAAACATTACAATTAATTACAAATGCATTACTAACACTTCACATATTAATTTTTAATTACAGTATAACCTGAATAATACAGCACAATTTTACAGCACGATGTTACTAATACCCAGACAACGATTGTTATGTGGCTTAATACTGTCTATAACTATACTTACGATTATTAATCACTTTGGTTTCTATATTTGTTTCCTTTCTTTCTTTTTCTCGCTAATGATACAATATTTTATTTCAAGATGTACTCGCATGAAAATTCCTTATTAAGATACTTAGTAAAAATGTATATTTATTTAATTTTATATAACTTATTTATATAAATTGTTGGATTAATGTGTCTGAAAGGGATTATTTTGTGGTTAATACTTATTTTTTAAGTATTTCAAAGTAAAAGTACGCCAAGTACGTGTCGCGTAACAGGCTTTGCTGAAATTGCAAGCCTATACTGCATTCCAGAGGTCTTTCAGTATTGTGTACAGACAGAGGCAGATAATCGCGCGCAACATAAATGCTTACGTCTTTCAGCAAACAAAAGTGAGAATTTGACAGCCTACTGAGTTAATAGGCTAAGACCAAATCCGATGGATGAGCATGCACCATCCTAGAAGCCGTTCTTGTCTATGTAGAAATGAAGTTCTGTGCTAAATGTGAAGTCTACAGGTTAAATGTTTCTCTAGATATTTTCCCATGGTATACAGTAAGACTTTCATTAAGTTGGGATTCACATCAAAGTTAAATAATAAATTCTACGTACCAAATCACCAAATGATGGTGTATGTTTTGGTGTAGTTAAGGTAAATGCCACATGTTACAATGTTATATGATCATACTAATGTAGTTTATAAACATACTTATTCTGTGATTTTCTCGTTGCATTTTGTAATTCATTTTGTTACTTATCCAAGCTATCATGTATCTGAGAGGGATTATTATTTGTGCTAAGTATTTGTTTTAGTAGTAAGTAGGTAATTTAAAATTATTATATTTTAATATGTAGAGAGTATAGCCTACACGAAATAATCTAAATTCAAATGAATAATAAATACTTCAAATGAATTAGATTACTTAAGAATTTCCATTGTATATTTTGATGAATACACATTTCAAGTTAAAAATGTACAAAGAAACCTTGTAGGGTCGTTTGAATTACCTCTAATACATTAAATTTCGCTTCAATGCAATTGAGACAGTTTCATTTGTATGAAAAACAAATACTTACCAATTGCAAAAATATATATCCAAAATATCAACATGCCAATCACTAAAATATTATACATTATTTATATTTTCTCATCACCAAAGTCTCATGATATATTGAATCCAATATTGTGATTTAATAGTTCATAGAACAGTCTCAATTTTATAAAATTGATTGAATATAAAATAATGATTTGTATTTGTTGGAAACTCTTAAGATAAGTTTAAAAATAAACAATCTTCTGGCTTTTCACTTAAAAGATTCATTACTATTCTAGTTATGGAAAAATTAAACATAGGGTGTAACTGATACCATTTTTATTCCTTATTCGTTTTCCAATGTCCCATTTTAATGTCGTAAAGTAATAATCAAATTTCGATTTTCTTTTGTACTTCCACTTCAATAAAAAATGTGAAAAAGATTTCATTAATGCATCATTGTAGTGTATCGACTGTAGTCAGTGAATAATGCAATTGAGAACTAATGAATAAAATTGATTTACAATAGGAATGTCACTGATGTTGATAACATACATCTCCACATTGGCATTTTAAAATTTATTTACTACGATCATTTACAAGTTTCTTATAATTTCAAGATATTTTGTATCTAATTTGGTATTAAATTCACAATTAAATTTTATGTGTATACAACTATCTGTGTCCAAAAATTTCAAAACACTCCATGATATTGATAAAGATAATGACAGATGATCGAAAAGTTGGCTCGAAACTAACTTTTTACGAAGACTGGAGAAGTAGACTGCGGAACGATTCAGTCAAGTTTGCAATAGCCGGATGCGAAAAGTTGGTGACCAAGTCTAAAGACTTACTGAAGTTTCAAACCAAAATACTCGTATAGTTAGTTATAAAGTTTGACATTTTTATACTGGTTACTCAAATTCCTTTTCTCCTCCAGTCTTTCAATTCGTCTTTCCTTGTTTCCCCGATCAAGAAAATATACGCCGTGTACATCCACAGGTCTGAGAAATCTGTTTCTGTCAAAAGACAACTAAGATGGGTTTTTTAACAGTATTTACATTGTAAAAGTAAGATGTTAGCTTTGTCTTTTATATCTAGATTACAACTGAACAAACACTGCATACTTAATAGTTGCTAAAATGTACAGTTAAAGTATATTTTTTGGAACATTAAAATTTTCTCATATGGATATTTTAATGTTTTCAAGACTTGAATTAATTAAACATATTATGATTAAATTAAATCTTTTTCACATTTGTTTACTAAAGTGCAAGTACAAAACTAAATTGAATTTGGAATATTACTTTATCAAATATTTTAAATGCAAGATAGAATGGCATCAGTTACACATATCTTAAGTACATATCTTTAATTTTTACAAAACTAGAATTTTTGATTGAAATATAATGTATATAATGCATATATTGATAAGCAATAGTTCTTTTCCACTTCATAAAAATTTGATAAAAAAGGTTTCTAATTTTATTTAATCTAGGATAAAAATATTCATTTTAAAACAAAGATTGTTTTACAGGCTGTTTTGTGTCACGTCGATAATTAAAATAGTTTATAATATTTTAGTGATCAGCATGTTGATATTTTGATCAATTAAGTGTGTAACATTTGAGTGCGTTCAAACACTATAAGTTACAGGGACTATTAATGATATTACCACCTTTGAATTTATTATTCTTTATATTTCTCAAATATAAAAATAATTTTTACACGTCTCATAACGCAAAAAAATGTGACCGAATGTTTTGTATTTCTTTAAGTTATTGAGATAAAACTATGGAATAATATAATCCAAGACTAAAATAAACTATGTAATTCAGATTAAACTTGTGTCATGTTATGCACTATATATAATTCAATTGGCACCAGATAACAAACTTTAAGATAATAGTAGGCCATATTATATTTACTATTCACTTGATCGGCTATTTTTTCCAGCTATGAATGTAAACTTCATCATAACCTTCCCCAGGAAGGTTTACTTCTGGCTGGACTGTACCTTCCAGTTACACCCATACTGAGTACAGCAAAAATCGATGTCTCACTTTCATCAGAGCTAACCCATGGATTTCCTGGAGCGGCACATCTCCAAGCTCAAATTTGGACATATTGGGATAAAATGAAGGATCAATAGGTCTAGTCCACTGTAGAGGATGTCTGTTGGAGTGGATGGAGCTCCCTTAGTGTGAAAGTTCGTTGATACACTATACTTGAGGGAGTACCTTCCCCTACCCGGTTTGTCTAGAGCAGGCTGAAACTGAGCCAGCCTCTTCTTTCAAAATGGCATTACTGAGATGTAGTGTCCGCTATCCCTCTTCCTCATAGGATCTCGGGAGGAGACGGCTCCTGCCACCTCCAAAGTACATATCATTCACCACTATCAACCGCTAACACCTAATATGGCTACCTACCCCATCAACCATTGATTTGCATGAGCTCTGAAGAATAATAATGCTGTTTTCTTTGATAAAGTGCTAATAAGTGAACAAACTTACCGTGGTCATTTCTCCTTTCTAGATGCAGGAAGAATCACTTAGTCTGTAACATCTTTAGCTTAAATAACACTTAAGAACAGTTTGGATCACGAATACCTGTAATCCGCAACTTCGCTATCATTATTCAACAGTAATTAGAGTTGTGATGAAACACATTTGTGTACTCATCCGTTTGTATTAATTGATCGTCATCGTTAGGTGTTTGGATTTGATGGATAATTTTGAATCTAATCTATCTAAAAACGCTTAGTCTGTGAGCCAGAGTTGTCATAGTTCCAACATGTGACAACAACACCAAAGAGTATTCGTCGTATTTGCTTAAGAGAGAATATTGAATTTGTATTAGTTGTGTTTAAAACCAGCATTTTGTTTCTAAAATAATAATTTAGTATATTTTTATACTCTACATTAATGAAATTGTATTAGTTGTGTTTAAATCCGGCATTTTGTTTCTAAAATAATAACGCATAATGATAACACACGCAATACTAGTGCTTACCTGCAGACCAAGTGCTGCGCAAATCAGTCGTGTTTCAATAATAAACTGTTTCAATTATTGGGATATCAACCAAACACGGTCGTTACCTTCTCTTAATTTCGAATTCATAATTAAAGAAGCCAGAGGTCAACGTAGATACTCCTAAAGGTGCCGAGACAGACAGCTTTGATAAATTTATATTTATACCTATCCAAAAAAATTGCTCCGGACAGTAAGGGGAGAGAACAATGTAACTAATGTTATTTAAAAGTATCTTTTATACAATCTAATAAGCGTTTATAAATAGTGTTTAAGCCTAAAATAGGTTCTATTTAATGGTTTAGTGTTACCAACATAATCCTTCCCTAATCGCATTTCAGCTACTTTTCAAGTAAGAGCGAACAGTCTCGATGTCTTGCCATACGTTCTTGTGGCGCCATCTTCCCGTACAAAAGAAAACTACCTTTCTCTGCTCGAATACCCACCACCCATTATTAGGTGGTACAAATTAGCAGTAGTTGAGACAATGGATTAAGGATCTCAAAAATATTTTTGTATGTTAACCAATGTGCTTTAGTTATTACTCTGATTACAGAAAAAGTAAACATTTTTCACTCCTCGTGAAATTAAGGGCAAATAAAATATGAAATTCAGGTAAAGATGTAAAATGTTTACAGTATATGCGTGAGATATAGTTTCAAGGAAAGACGTGTATTAATTAAATAATGACAATAGAGATGTATTTTTAAGTCAAAGAATTAAAATTTGTATATACTTAAATATGATTGCACCACCTTAAAGCAGCATTGATTCAGTCTATTCATAGCTCCGATGGTTTAATCCATATAGAAGATGTTCATTTCACAACTTCAAACTCGTATTAAAAGACTTATAGCCAAAGTATTAAAATTCTGTAAACGGGAGTGTTTAGTACTAATTGGGGGAACAAACAAATTACTTTCAAAAGGGGGTTACTCACCCATATGACCCTCCCTTACCCAAAGTCAAAATGTTTAATGGTAATAACTATCTTTTGACACCTCAAATTAAAGGTCATAAAAATGCTGTATTTTGATAAAATAAATATTTTTGAGATCCTTAATCCATTGTCTCAACTACTGCTAATTTGTACCACCTAATAATGGGTGGTGGGTATTCGAACAGAGAAAGGTAGTTTTCTTTTGTACGGGAAGATGGCGCCACAAGAACGTATGGCAAGACATCGAGACTGTTCGCTCTTACTTGAAAAGTAGCTGAAATGCGATTAGGGAAGAATTATGTTGTTAACACTAAACCACTAAATTGAACCTATTTTAGGCTTAAACACTATTTATAAACGCTTATTAGTTTGTATAAAAGATACTTTTAAATAACATTAGTTACATTGTTCTCTCCCCTTACTGTCCGGAGCAATTTTTTTGGATAGGTATAAATATAAATTTATCAAAGCTGTCTGTCTCGGCACCTTTAGGAGTATCTACGTTGACCTCTGGCTTCTTTAATTATGAATTCGAAATTAAGAGAAGGTAACGACCGTGTTTGGTTGATATCCCAATAATTGAAACAGTTTATTATTGAAACACGACTGATTTGCGCAGCACTTGGTCTGCAGGTAAGCACTAGTATTGCGTGTGTTATCATTATGCGTTATTATTTTAGAAACAAAATGCTGGATTTAAACACAACTAATACAAATTCAGTAATGTAAAGTATAAAAATATACTAAATTATTATTTTAGAAACAAAATGCTGGTTTTAAACACAACTAATACAAATTCAGTATTCTCTCTTTTTACGACGAATACTCTTTGGTGTATTTGTCACGTGTTGCAACTATGACAACTCTGGCTCACAGACTAAGCGTTTTTAGATAGATTAGATTCAAAACTATCCATCGAATCCAAACACCTATCTAAATTACATTTATTCACAAGCGTATAATGCATTGTCGAAAATTATTCCTGGAAACTTTAAAATCTTAGTGAGTCAGCACTTACACCTCGATCAAAGGGTTTCTTTGCATCAAAGGCCTTTTGTTTTCTAGAATAATTGGAAAGGCGAAATTTCACTCCAGTAGAACTTGCCAGGTGTGAGCTGTGAACAAGTGTGTTGAATGTTTACGGGGATGTTTCAATAAGAAGAGGGTGGATGGTGCGTGATTATTTGGCTTTAATTGAAACACACCTTTACGCATAAGGAATTACACATTGTAATGGAAAACACAGTTTTGGACGTAAAACGTCAAACATTCTACTATGAATATTTACTAGTTTCATAATAGTTGCAAATGTCATTTCTAAAACCACCTATAAAATTTTAAAGTTATGTAAAAATAGAAAACAACATTCTCTAGCCGTTCCTGAGAGAAAATCATACTGCAAAATGCATATAGCAACTGCTAAATTATACTGCCAAATGCATATAGCAACTGCTAAATTATACTGCCAAATGCATATGGAATTTCACGGTGACAAAAGAACTTTTAAGTATATTCATGACACATTTTAGTTTAAGTCACATAAAATTGACTAGCTTGGTACGCCATTTCAATCAATCTCGTACTTTAAAAATTACCAATTATTTCTAGATATATGTTTTGTATGTAATGATTATCCACCCATATTTATATGTTTGAATAATACTAAAATAATGCTTAAAATACATTACATAAAGATTTTTCAAAGGATTCTTTGATAGTGTTTATATGCGGTGATGTAATTTTAAAGCATCTCTGTATTTTTAAATATAAGGTATTTTAAAATTTGTAAAATGGGCAAATTGAAGTTGATCTAAAATTTTTTAGTGCTGTTATTTAGTTTTAGAATAAAATTGCAGGTTTTATGAAGTAGAGAAAACACTTTTCTTAAATTTTAATGGATCCAAACTGCTCTTATGTCTGTATTTACAGCTGTAATTACAGTTATTTATTACGAGATTTGTTAATATTTTTATTAAACACCATAATATTATATAGCGATTGAACATACAATGGTCAAAGGAACATTGTTCCTGTAAGTTTTTTTAATAAAATACACTATATATAGGTTTTTGCAATATAGAATAGACAAATATAACTTTTTATATTACTCTCCTATTAGTCCTTGGCTATCGATAAACATTCTACTCGTTTCTATTTATTTTATTGAGTTACCACAATAACGTGTTTTCCCTGATGAGAATTTAATACGTGGGGGAGATAAGATATTCTAAGTCGTTTACATTGCCACTATTCACTAAATTTTCTCTCTCCAGGTCATATTTTTGTTTAACATTTTGCAATGCAACTATAAAAATAGGCTTGTGCTTTTTACTCCAATATGCATTATTCTCGGTCAGTAGATTAAAATACATTAATTTATAGTGAGTTGGGTGATTGAAATTGGTTAATATCTTGTAAATTATTCTTTCTGTTAACATATTTCTTCTCATCCATAGTGGAATTGTATTACACTCCATCTCAAGTGCGATTATTGGTGTAGTTTTAAATGCTCCAGTTATTATCCTAAGTGCTTGATTTTGGATAACATCAAACTTATGTATTGTACTTTTTGCTACGTGACCAAATACAAAACAGCAATAATCAAATTTTGATTTGATTAGGCTATGGTAGATGTTTAATAAAATTTCAGGATGTGTGCCTTTTCTTCCACAAGCTAAATATTTCAAGATATTAAGATCCCTTATTCCTTTACAAGCTAACTTTGCAATGTGTTGTTTAAAGGTAAGTTTCTTATCAAAAGTAATCCCCAGTAATTTAATTTCTTCGACTAATGAAATTATTTTATTGCCCAAGTAGAGCGGTTTTAATCTTTGTGTTTTCCTCCGTCTAGATATTATCATTGTTTTACATTTTTCAGCATTCATATCCAATCCCATAGCTTTGACATAAAAATTAACATTACACATTGCTTCTTGCATCTTATCCTGTGCCTGGCTTTGGTTTTTATTCATTGTATATATAGTAATATCATCGGCATATTGAAGTGAAAATGTGTTTTTTGGTATATCTTTATTTATTTCAGCTATGTATATACTGAATAATAAGGGGCTCAATACACTTCCTTGGGGGATGCCTCTGTATGTATATCTGCAGTGACTATGGTTAGTAAACTTTAATGTTAATTTCCTCTCGCTTAGCCATTTGTGGCAGTGCAATATAAATTTGGACGGAATACACCATTTAAACATTTTATTTAATAGAGTAGGTATATAAACCTTATCATATGCACTGGATATATCTAAGGAGGTTATAATAATATTTTCATTGTTTGTTAGGCCTGTATAAATATCTGATAGTAAGCTTAGCATATAATCGCCACAACCAACATTTTTCCTAAATCCATATTGAGTATCTGGTACAATATGTAAGCTATTAGTTAAGCACTCTAGTCTATTTTTTATCATAAGATTCATTAACTTAACCATACAGGGTATCAAGGAGATTGCTCTATACGATTGTTCTTCATGTCTATTTTTATTGGGTTTAAGTATTGCTACAATTTTGCAATGTTTCCATTCTATATGCATTTCTATTTTATTGTTCCAAATGTTATTGTAAATGGATAATAATATATTTAATGCGTTATTAGGGAGATTCTTAATCATACTGTATGATATACCATCAATACCTGGGGCTGTATCCTTGTTCTTAAGTTGTATTACTCGTGTTAATTCATTAATTTTAAAGTATTGTTCCAGTATATGATTTGTATTTATTACCATGGGGGGAAATATTTCATTAAGCTGAGGGACATAATCTGGGACCAGGTGTTCAAAAAACCTGTTACACAATTCTATATTATTATCCATATCTCCATCATTTGCCTTTTCCTTAGAATTTTTAATACTATTTACAATTTTCCAGGCATATTGACTTGATTTTTTATTATTTATTTTATTACACACTTCTATCCATCCTTGTTTTTTTTTGCTTTATATATTATTTCTCTTGCGTTTAATTGGGCTTTTTGATACTTATGATAATTTAAAGGTGTCATGTGTAATTTGAAAATTTTTAATGCAATTCTTCTTTGGGCGACTGCTAATGAACACTCATTTGTCCACCATGATTTGGATTGGAACTTATTATTTTTACATAATTTAACCTTTGGAATGGCTTGATCAGCTGCACTAGTTATAACTTCACATAATTTATTGATTTGTTTATTAATTGGTAATCTTTTAATTTCATCAATATGATTATTTACTATCACAGTGTAAAGAAACCAGTTTGCCTTTTTAAAATTCCTGTTGTCTGTGTTAATAATAATAATAATAATAATAATAATAATAATAATAATAATAATAATAGTAATAATCTTTATTTTCTTCAAAATTACATGCAATACAATATAATTCTTATACCATATGAATACAACATGCACACAATAGGGTAAAGCTGAGAAATAAAGATATAATCTCCCAGGCATGCCTGATTGGAGAATTTTACACACTTTCAATTAACTGAAAAAAATATAGCAGCAACTCAAGCAAATACAATAAACATTCAATATATTATACAAGTTTACAATCACCAATTGAAATCATAATTACTTTCCGCTTAGCTAGAAATACTATAAATAATTTCAGATAATTTATAAGAGCCTATATATACAATTACACGAGTCAAAAAATACAATTACAAAATTAATATAACTAAGGAGAGTAAGCATAAATAAATGTTTGTCTTTGCATAAATAAATACATTTTCCATAAAAATAGATGAGGAGGATAAACAAATAAAACTTTCATTACTTAACCATTTAAGTATCAAACTTAAATAATATTGGTTCAATATCTACAAATGATAGAAGCCATTTTTTAAGATGTTTTAAAAATACATTTAACGAATTTTCATTTCTGATTGTTTGTGGTAACAGATTGAACATTCTTGGTGCCATATAGAAAAATGTCTTTGTAAAAAAGGTATTAAAAGGTTTTGGTACTAATAAATCGTTTGCGTTTCGTAGCTTTAATTTATATTCATTTGTAGGCTTATAGTTTTGGCTTCTCATAAAGAAAATTTTTAGGACTTTAAATAAAAACAAGTATCTTAAAGGTAGTATATTCAAGCATAAAAACAATGGATATGATGATTCAGTTTTCGTTTTATTCATAATTATTCTTATAAAGTGCTTCTGCGTAGTAATTAAAGTTTCTAAATTTGAGATGTACGTCCCTCCCCAACACGTAATATAACCATTACAATTGTCCTTGTTTAATGTTATTTCTATTTGTATTGGAAAATGATCACTTCCTATTGGGTCTGTACCTACTTCCCATTTTACCATTGTATTAAAAATGTTTGGGGTTACAAATGTTGTCGATTACTGATTGTTGATGGTATAGATTTGGGACTGTAGTAAAACATTTATTGTTCATTAGTATACAATTGGAATTAGTATAATGTTTAACTATATATATCGTTACCTCTGCTGTCGGTCTTATAACAATTCCATAGTATATGGTGCGCATTTATATCTCCACATATAATTATATTGCCATTATCCTGACTGAATAGTTGCTCGCTCCAAAATTGCTGGTTGATTTTGTTATTTGTGCAGTATATATTATAAATCGTCAAAGGGATATCAAGGTTGTTGATCTCTATACCTATTAATTGTATTGTATTAGTGTTTAATTCTTTAGAAACGTTATATATTTATTTACAATAAAAGCTATACCCCCGTACCCGTCCTCTCTATCTAATCGAATTATATTGTAATTTTTATTTTGCAATATATATCATTCTTTGTTAACCATGTTTCTTGTATTATACCAATATGTATATCATTTATGCTAAAGTTGTAATTCAGACCATTTTGGCTTTAAAGATCTAGAATTCCATTGAAAAATATTCATGTTACTTATGCTATACATGCAGTTATTACAATATTCTAATAACCCACATTAATTGTTTGTTATGTTTGTAAAGGATAAGCCTACCATGTTATTGTAATTATCTACTAGGCTATATTCTGACATTTATTTAGGCCCTTTTTTATCTCTAGAATAATTAATTGTACTTCTATTACTAATTCCTCTAGATGAGGACGTTTGCTTTGTATTAGTTGTAATTGGTTTATTAAGTAGAGAGTATTCATCACTGTTCACATATGCAATTAAAATTTCATCAATTTGTTTCTTGTTTGAAACTGTACTCTTTTGTATTTTTTTCCTGATTTACTCAATTTTTGCATTTATTAGGCTTTTAAGTCTTATTTTGTCTTCCTCACTTATATTACTTTCTTTGGTCACTTTAGGATTGAATTGGCGTTCTCCCGTGTGTTCTGTAATTTCTTTACTGTTTATGTTACTTGGACGCTTAACAAATTGTGTTTTAAAATTATTTTCTCTATAATTCCTGCCTGCATTATAGGGTCTAGAATTTTGTAAAGGTGATGAGCTGTCTTCTACCAGTTCTTGGTCTTGCAACGGTAAATATCTATTTTGAGATGCTAAAGTTTTAAAACTAGGCCTATCATATACTGAGCCTGTACCAGACAGATGTGGGAACTCAGTCTCACTACTTATAGAAGTATTAAACAAAGCAACCTCTGCGTAAGACCTTCTTTTTGTGGAATAATGTTTTTTATATGTTATAGGAAAAATTTGTTTAGCAGAATGATAATCCTCCTTCATTAAGCTCATTCTCTCTTTAATATTTTTTTGTCGAATGAATTCAGGGCATTGTTTAGAATTATTACTATGAGGGCCACCGCAATGAGTACATTTCTTTGGGTGTTCACAATTTCCTGTATGATAAGGCTCGCTACAATCTCTACATATCCTATCCTTGTTACATGGAGAGTTAGCTACATGACCGTATGCAAAACATCGAAAACATTGTTTCACCGGTATCATATATGGCTCCACCCTCATTCGGACATAGTTAAGAAAAATTGTTTCAGGTAGTGTATCTGATTCAAAAGTAATTTTTACAAAATTAGTGTCTGACAGTTCACCATTAACCCTCCTTTTGATTCTTTGGGCGTTAATGATAGGGCATTTTTTACCAGAAACTGTCTCCTTCATAATTTCTTCCTCCGATATTTCTTTTTCAACGTAAACTACTCCAACAGAATTAACTCTTATAGAGGGAACAAAGACATTGAAATTTGAAAGGTGGGGGGAGTCTACCAAATTATTTGCTGATAAGAAATCATTGCAAATTGCAGAAAGATTTTTTCCTGCACGGTTAATATAACTTATGCCATCATAATGTTGTTTAATAATTTTGCCGATGTTAAAGGGATTAATTTTTGTTTTGTTTTTGCTTTGAATTATTACTTCAAATGGGCCCTTATTTGTACCTTTATACATCCTGACCATGTGACTTTTTTGCGATCTGGGGATAATGGTGTGGATTCTTTGAAATTGCCATCAGTAAGTTTTCGTTTTAATTCTTTTGAATCATTTGGTAATGGTATTGAAATGTAATTATGTTCCAAAATAGAGCTGATAGCCTTTTCCGTTTCCATTTCATCTATCTCTGTGCGGGTGGTTTGGGAGTTGGCTAAACCCGACGGCTCGTCAGGTTCAGCCATGTTCTGACCGGTCTTACCGAGCTAAATTTATTACCGTTTCTTACAACTATTTGAACTAAAATTAAATGGTTAGTAATAATGTTAAACAATACAACTAATATTTACATACCAACACTAATTACATACACACACTATATTTTAATACCATAGGGAATATGATAAAAGGCAACCACAAGATTAACAGTAAGGCTTCACCAACGATGATGAATGTGTTCGAAGACTTGATACACTACCTTTGAAATTTAAATCTTCTGCGAGTGTGTTTTTTAATAACTTTAGCGAAGGAAGTGAACGCTCGGATTTGTAAAAATTGTAAATTTTTCTTCTTATTACACATTTGTCAAAGTCGTCAATATCTGTGACGATATTACTTCTTTTCTTTCTCTTGGGTGTAGAAAATGAGCACGTTGTATCATCCGTGTTGTCAAGATCTTTCTTCTCTTTACGAATTTTCTTCACTACTCCAACCGAAACTCCGCAAGCTGCCGCTGTTCTTTCTATACCTTTCTTTAACGGTATAAGGTTTGGCTCAATAGTTTCGTTAAGCATGAACACGCTCACTCGCCAAATTATTTCTCTTGCCTGACTGTGAAGTTTTTTCCCTGAAGTTACCTTCGATACGAATGTTTCCATTATATAGAAGCCCGCACTAACCTAAAACACACTCCAGTAAGCAAAACTTAAAATGTTAAAAATAAAATTCGCACTAAGTTATAGGCTAAGCAATTTTCACGAAGCGATCGTCGAGGTCGCGGCAAGTGAACTGACTGAACTGGCAGGCAGGCAGGCAGGCAGTCGATATAGGACAATAAATATACCATAGAGTTCTGTGTAACGGTATATAACTTTACTGACAGTCGATGAGAGGTCCGACCGTCTATTCGCATCTATCCCGCTAGTCACAAGCGCGTGACCTTGAGCGTACGTTTGCAGAAAGCCCTTTACAATCCTCCCGCACCGCACCACTCGCCTACCACCGCTCTCCCAGCTCGAGTCTACGGTTAAAAAAATTGGACTTTACCCTCTTACTCTTTCTCGTCGAGGTGTGTTCCGTGACCATCTAGCCTATTACACATGGCACACCACGAGTCACATAACAGGTTTCGCTAGGTCTGCTAGGAAAATTTATTGTAAGTATATAGCCACATGTGCTATGATGTAGCATATTAGAATGTCATATGATCATACTCAGTTTGTTTACAAATTGATTGTTTTTAAATTTTCTTAGCCAAATCTAATTCGATGTTTCATATACGGAAATTAATGCAGCTTCGTGCATAATTTTTCATTCTAGAGGTCGTTCTTTCTCGAAATATTGCCTAAACAATCTAATAGGGATTTAATTTTCCAGCCCCAAGAGTAATGGGCTTCACTAAGCTTGGTGAATCATAGTTATAATAGTCATGTCGTAATATGAAAAGGCTGGAATTGTTACTGGGCCACACAAATTCAACGGGTTAACTAAAGATTGGTGAGACAAGAAGATTTAACTAGTCATGTCGAAGAAAACTAATATCTTCCAATCATATCGCAGCAGGCATAACTTAGTACTATGGATAATAGTCTGGTACTAATATTACTGGGTACGATTAAGTCGTGGTCCAGTTTTAAAATTGATCGGGATAATGTTACAAGTAGTACTGTAAAAAAGACAAACGTAGTATTATAAAATTAAAGGAAACGTGCAAGTTTCAAAAGCTGAACATATTTAATTTTTGTAATAGTTCAGGAGCCAATGTGCTGTGTCATACAGGGAATGTAAATTTATAGAGGAATTTTGTCATAAGAAAGACATTGATCACCAGCTGCGTTAATTTTCGAGGAGTTCGAAATGGAAGAATATCATCAAAAGGGCTAAAAATTTGAAATGGTAATTTTTTGAGATTATATATTTATTAGCACGACACACTTAAAATGGGCAGTCAGATACGTAAATAAATATTAAATAAGCATCACCTTACCTATACAGACCGCTAAAAAAGGTGCCTTCTGAATATTCATTTCACTGACATTTATCTATTCGTTTAGATATTGGAAATGGCATTTAAAATTGTTGCTAGAACGCAACATTGGTACGTTTAATAATACCGATCTATTAAATAATGAGGTTTAGTTTTAAAATGGCCATTATTTAGTTATGTTTACGTTAAAACCAAAACAGTAGTCTGTCCAGAAAAACCTTGTCCTAAACAATAAAAGTGTAACAATATTATCAGTGATTTATATGATAGTAAAATTAAAAAACTACAATTAATATTAATAGAGCTCAGCGAAGAGCTGCGTAATCAACGACAACAGGAACAGTCTCGAGTTGGTAGGCTGTCACTGCCGGCTCAGGGTGTATCCGCTGCATCAATAATGAGACCTTACAGCTGATTGCTGGGTATTGAACGTCCATTTCACATTTAATGAGTTAAATATTCTATTTAGCTAAACATATCCTAATATAAACTATTTTAATCTATATAGATTTAGTGACCAAGCTTATGTCATACTTATATCAGAATAAGGTTAAACGAACGCCAGACTTCGTGTCGGCGAGGAGGCTTCGCGTTCACCCAGCAGAAACGAACATCCTGGATTAATAGACAAATGGTTACCATTTTTAATTTAAATATATAGGTAGTAGAAATATATAGGTAGTTTTATTAACCCTCCGTCGCTTTAAGACCGTGCATTGAAATGTAATAAAAAGGTTTAGGCCTTTAAACCTTTTAATTCTCTTTAGTTTTACAACCTGAAATTAAACTGTCAATTTAAAAAAATCCAGTGTTCCATTTTGTAATATAGCAATATTACCACGGATGTACTCATACTTGTGTGCTTTAGAGTGTGGAAATTAAACAGCAACACACAGTTATGGTTAATTGAGTTTGTCATTAGCTAAACGTCTTAGCCTTATCTTATCTTTGCCTTAACTTTATATTTTTAATTAACAGGATGTATTTAGTGCTTCCACTTCCGTTTTTAACGACGAGACAAAATGGAACACGACGCGGCGCGGCGCGGCGCGATGCTGCTGGGAATTGCTCCAGTTCTCATTGCTTACGCAGCGTTTTCACGCGAAACACCATATCTACGTTATTGTTAATTGGAATTTCTAACCGAAGCATTTTTAAATTCAACAAAAAAGTCACGTTTTATTCGTATAACCGTCTATTGATATTGGCTACCAAAACAGTAATTAGTGTTTTAATAATTAGGCACTATCTCAAAACTTAAATGACTAATCACGCAAAAGTACCGAATGTAATTACACATCCACCTATCTACAGTTTCATGAAATTTGAGATCTATTAAAGAGTCTTTAATAAATGCAGGCAGTAAATTAAATATGTACATTATACATTCAAATGATATATTTTCTATCTTTTAGGCGTAATGAACTCTTTTTTCAGTTTGAATGCGCATTTCAAGTAAACAGTATACATATACGGTTATGTTTCAAACTCGATGTGATATGTTTCAAATTCATAACATAATTTAATAAATTTAGCTCATTCGCCTTCCATCCAAAAAGGAACTCTTAATGCCAAAATTTGTTGTCAATTACAGGGAAAAACTAAAATCAGCTTTGGTGACCTTTTTATGTTATTTTATATTTTTTCTGGCTTGTTTTCCCCAAAAAAGGCAATTTAAAATAGATTAAATAGCAAATTTTCCTGATTCGAACAAACATTACAAGTGCAATTGTATACAGTTTAATATAACTGACGTGTGCAAAGCAATGTACACAATCCTTTATTCATAGAATTATTGGATAAGGAAAACTAGCTTCTGAGAAGTACCAGGCTTAACACAGCTTGCATATTTCACACACTTTCTATTAAGAGTAAGTATTTTTTGAGAAAGTAAGTATTTTATTTAGAGCGCTTAAGACGGGGAATGAAATATTAAGGGAAGAGTACAATCACGAAAAACTTATTTTTTCTGGTCTGTCTAAAGGGTTAGTAATAGCTTTGATGTAGATCGAGCAAAAAAGAATAGGTTCAGTAACATTTATTAGCAATATAAATAATGTTTTGATAAGCAATGGATTTAGTAAAATATATAGTGAAATTATAATTTCTCGAAATCCCACTATTTTGTTATGAATTCGCTATAAACGTTCTTATTTTACAGGTCAATAATCTGGCTAATGGAACCTGAATGAAGATTGTTGGACGAATGTTAGAGAATAAAGTGGCTTTAATATTTTAAAATCAAACTAACCACTTTTTCGCTTTTTATTTTGAACTATCACCATATTCTTATGAATAATAATATTATAATTGATATGGTGGATACACGAGTATTATGATTGTTCACTTATCAGAGTGTTGCTTAACCAAAATAAAATACAGTTTTTAAGAACTATGAGATTAATTAAAATACTTGTAAATAGATGAGTTACATATCATACTTCGGTGAGTATTGTTTACATCATTCTTTGAATTATTAGAATGTGTAATTATATGTGATATTCATGGTAAACCATAAAATAGTTAATGATATGCGAATAATAATTGACATCCGAAAGGACATTTAAAGATAAAGGCTTACCACAATATTATTTTGAGTCCAATTGAATAGAATGAACTAGAAAGGAAAAATATACTAGCAAAAAGAAGACAAGAGACTTTAAATATTCCACAGTCCCACTATGTCACTGAGACGAACCCTGGAGGGGTTTCCCAGATGAAAGCTGTACTATTGTTCTATATTCCCCAGGGCCATTTCTTGTTTCAAATAAGTCTTGTCTTTATTTGTGTCGTACATCTCATCGAGCTTCAGTTTGTTTAATATATTAGTTTGCCAATATTTAGCAAAATATATTAACATAGTATCGACAAGTATTACGTTATTAATTTTCAAAAACAATTCCTTCTTTTCTCCAGAAAAAGAATCCTTAGACAAGGTTTAACATGCACAACAAATTAAAACTAATAAATTGTGGCGATGGTTTTGCAAGATTTTAACTTGATAACTTAAGTTGAATTTGTTATTTTTTGTACTATGCTTAACGTTATTTAATAAGGTTTTTTGACATATAGATAAGAGGATAAACGCTTTTAAAACGTTGTGTTCTCTTTTGAAACGTAATAATGTCATTAGCCAACGTCCTACTGCAACCGTTTATCAAGTCGTAGTATTTTCATTATTGGATATTCTCTTAATTAAACAATCGTGTCGTCAGTGAAGAATATAAGGTCAAAGTAAACAATGATAAGGAGTTTTCTAACTATAACTATACATGAAGACTTTCGGTTTGCTAATACATGTGGTGTTATTTTGCGGTTGCCGATATGACAAGTTCAATAAAACAGAATTGTTTTACGTAAATGCTCGATTGGATGCTTGCATATCAGGCTACCGTGGCTCTCGTAAACGCCTTTAAATTATGAAAGTTACAAGGGCACATCACTGGTTGAGCGTTAGCGAAGCCTATCACTCAAGGTGCAGCAAGAATTTCATTTATGTCGGTCTGTTAGATAAGTATCTCAAAAAAGAAATGACCAACAGACTTAAATAAAATACGTTAGTCTTATGTATAACTATGATGGCAATGAGAAAATTACAATGTAAATAAATTTGTAAACTGACTTAAAATAACTTGAAATAAATAAGTTTTTAAATAAACGTATGAAATTTTACATGTGGTATAGTAACACATTAGCCTAACTATTCGCTAGATATATTGAAAAACATTTAATCTGAAAGCTTTAGATTTTGCATGAAAGTTTATTTATACATAGACATGATAAGTCTGATAAAGGTGCTTGTCCAACCACGTAATTTGGCTAGGCGTAATTGAAGACTATAAACTCAGTATGATGGTACAATTTCTCTTTTGTCTGCCAGGGGATGAACAAATTTCTGTGATATATGATTTTTGGCCGCATAGCATTCCAAGATTGAAAAACTATATGCTTGAAACTTCTCATGCAAAGTAAAGCCTGCTGCGTGACACGTGCTTGACATACTCCTACCTTGTATGGGTGGTAGTTAACGGGAGAGAAGTGTAATATGTTAGCTATATACATCAGTCTCTTCAGAATTTATGAGATTAGAAATATTTATGATGTAAAATAACATAGCTCACGATTTATTGCTGGTTGTAGAGGTAGTAAATGGCTCGTCAAATTTTCCTGAAAAAAGTGTTTTCTTCTAGGAACAAGTTACAATTAATCTCATTTAAAAACGCAATAAGAAACTGCAACCCGAAGGCAACAAATCCTATGAGCGTTAGTGTATTATAATGTTCGCGAAGGTTTGATTGCAATAATTCAACATTAACTGAGAAATTCGTTTAAGGCTAGTATTAAACGGTAAAACATCCTTTAGTTAATAACGCTCCTTCCCTGTTGAACTGCATTAACTTGGAATATCTTCCGGGAAACTTTATTAACTACGTTGGAGGGTTACTTTCATGATTACCTCGGGAGGAAAATGTTTCATATGCCTCTACGATTAGGTTTATTCGGGTACAACGTAATTTCACGTTGATTGTTTTCTTAACATAGTAATGTTTGCAGTAATTATTCATAGCTTCAATATTTATGAAGCTTAAAAACTATATGAATCGTATTATGAATTCACTGTATGTCGTACCACAAATGGTATTTAATTATACGTACATTAATACAACTGTATAGTTTAGTACAATTCCTCACATAATTAAATTATAATGAATTTTTAAATTGTTAACGTAACAACATTCCAGTGTTAGGTCACGAATGAAGTTATTTTATAGCAATGTTAGTTGTACAAAACATATGTTATTGTTTGCGTTTTATGTAAAACTGTTATTTACTGAACTGAAGCAAAGCCTATTACGGTTGAATAAAATTCATTTCTGCCTCCCTGTCTGTATGTACACACAATATCTCGAGAACAAACTTACCATAGACTTGAAATTATGCACCAAACCTAACTTATATGGAAAAACTTAGTTCTATGATGGTGCATGTAACTTTGTCAAATTTGGCTGAGCGTTAGTGAACACAAACGCATTGATCATATGGATAATCACGATGTCAACAAAAAGTTACAAAATAAATGATTTTGTAAATAAACAATCATATGAAATTTGAACATGTGAAATAACTTAAACTTGTTATGTACCTTCAGCGAAGCCTGTTACGTTACACGTATGTGGCGTAAGTATAAATAAGGTTTCAGTACAATGCATTAAGGGGAGCTAATAAAAGAGTGTTCGCACATATTACGAGTATTTCCTTGACATTTTTATTTGGATGACAATATGGACAATCTTTGTTGTCGGGCAAGTAGGTTGTTCTGCTTCATCTCCCCGGATCAGCTCAAGGTTTACGCAGTCCCATGGAACTGAAATCTCTATATTGTACGTCGACTTCTTGAAATGCCCTGCATTTTCTGGTCACTTCAGGCTTTTTTTTTCAAAAAATTAACTTAGATTCTTTTGTTGGAGCTTAATTAGGCTCTTTGGTGTCTGACAGGGAATTCTTACAGGAAATTTCGTGTCGTGTGACTCCCATCGGTCTTACTTTTCAGTGAATTATACATATATATATACATATACATATACATATATATATATATATATTTATTAATTCAGATGTATTACTATGAACACATATTTAAGGACTAGTTTTTACATATACAGGAGCCAAACGTTGTAGAAAAACTTCAAAGTTCCAGTTTAAAAATTATTGATAAAAATATATTTTCTTGTACAAAAATTATCATTAAAATATTTGTGTCAAACATAAACTACATTAATTAACAAACCTAATTTGATAATTAGGTATATCTTAATGTGAAAGAGCATAATACTGATAAAATAAGTGTAAATATATTTTGGTTGTAATAAAATACATAAAACTAGAGGAATACATTCAGAAATTACAAGTCTCGTATTCATTACATCCTGGTTTAAATTTATGTTAGGTGTAACAATTTGGAAGACTATTGAAGAGCTTTAGCAGGCCCAAGGGTGAGGACGTTACTGGCTCCTGTATATAGACAGCCTTGTCCTATTTGAAAGTGGATATTCCAATGCCTTCAGTGACTATATCGGGTTATTCTGTTGATGGCATCATGTCAGAGATTTTTACTTCCACAGAGCAATGGCAAGGATGCTGCGACAGGTTAACTCTGTGTGTCGAGATAAGGACTGCTAGGTGTCGATGCAGTTAGATGTTCTATTGTCTACATCTTGGCCGGTGGTGTTGTCTTCCTTGCTTCTACAGTATATGAAAAACAATGTAATCCATAAAGTATTTCTTAAATTGACTTTAAACCAAACAGTTGTCACTGTTATTTTCAATAAAGTTTTACAAATCAATAGTTATTAAAAAATAACTTATGTATTATACATAAGTATAACTTAAAATTTATTTTTCATTAAATAATTAAACTAGATAAGTAAGGAAAATTGTGTGATTGTTATTAAATTTCCTTTTATTTTAAATATAATAAAATTACAGCAGCATTAAATAAGGAATTAGTCGTTACTACAAAAAATAGAATCCAAGATATCATAACATTATAAACAATTTTGTCTATAATTTTGTTAACGTTTTGCAAGCTAGCTAATATAAGAACGTCATATGACAAGAAGTTGGCATGGCTGAGAAAAGTTTTGCAATTTCCTTCGCCCCAGAAGGCATTGTGAGATATCTGAGAAGACAAAGACATCACGAAACTTGTTTCAAACAGCTGTTATTGTAAACATCTGTGACTGTCGTAGTTTCAAGAATCACCCTTGTTGGTCTTCTTTCCACTCGTATTTTCGCAGCACAAAAGTTATTGTAACGCACGCAGTTAAATAACAATATTTTCATAGAGAGGAAAATGTTCCATTACGTTTGAGCTCAAATAGTTACAACAACTTATTATAATAAATTTAGACTTCAGTACAAGAATGAATCCTACTGTGTCGGACAACTGCTTAAAATAAATGATCTTAAGTGTGCACAAAGGATATTATCATTTACTCTATCATAGATTAATTTTAGTTTTAGTCCTCATCTTAAATTTAATCCAATATTAATCCAAGCATGTAAATATTTGCTTGCATACTTATATTAGATCCCTTAAATAATTATAAACATACCAAAATTACACTACAAATGCAAGTTCAAGCACAATGAGCAAAATAGAAGTCTCAAAGTTTTGCAATCAGACTAATGTAATTGCTTTGAGTATTAATTAACATAAATTTAAATGGATAAATTATACATTATATTTCTTGTGAACAACATAACATGGAAAAACATTTTCAATAGCTGTTTGCCGTTGTTAGTTTTTTCAAAAATCTATTGTTAATTTCGGAGTGCATTACACGAGATTCGCTACTTCAATCAGAGTAGAACTCAAACACGTGTTTTATCTTACAAATAAACTTATAGCGTGTTTATACATTTGCAAGCGTAATATGTATCTACTATTAATTGATTTTGCGAGTGTAAGACATCTGTTTAGATATAGGTAGAGATAATAAGAGAACATAATTACTGCACCCAATCGTAGCCGCGGGAGCTTGCTCATATTGCAATACTATTATAATTGTATTTGTTTTTATTATCAACCTAATTTAGTTCGAGGGGGTTGCATATAAATGGTTTTAAAAATGTTTTAAAACATCAACTGGCATTCAAAACTAATTGTTTTTACTTATTTTAATTTATGTACACGCTAGATTATAGTTTGAACGGTACAATTTAGAAAACCATTAATAATTATTGATACATAAAAACACAATTAATTGACACATTTTTACATTTATAAAATTAACTTTATTTGTAATCGAAACAGATTATGGATAATCTATTCTTCAGTTTTTATTTAACGTTTTAAACAACTCTGCAGCATTATGTTATCAAATATTGCGATGTCAAGATAGACCTCAAATATCTTATAGCATAAATATGTAAAATATTTATTAGTACTAAAATATTTCAAGTCTTATCTTTAAGATCCATAAAACTCTCTAATATCTACCTAATGTCATCTTTATAGTCATAAAGAGCAACAACGCACAAAACATGTAAGCAACCAACCGTGCTCCAGTCAAAATTAATTGTACTGCCAGCTGCTCTCAACTGTAGTTTAATGTTCCTGAACTCTTTCTTACATAATTATTGAAATGTACTTTAGTTTGGTCGTGTTTGCAGTTACTCTGTCAGGTAAATTTGGACCAATATTACTCAAACAGTGATTAATATATCTTTTTATTATTCGCCATTTTATTCCCTCGGAAGATAATAACAGAAAGTTTATAAATATAAATTCGAGTATTTTGTAAATCACAAATATTTTAAAACTCTAAGGTTCCTCGAGGAATAGTTTAAAATTTAATACTTGTCAATGAATGTATATAACTGCCAACCAAATTCAACTTGCTCAAGGTCTGTTAATTTGATGAGATTGTAGACACAAGTTTATATTACCTCTAAGTTGCTCATTAAAGAAGAAGATGCACAATAAAATCTGTTTCGCTCGCTAAAACTCAGGTTTACTCGTGGCGGTGGTAAAAACTGCTGACATAGTAACTTGGTACAGAAAAACCTATCCCATATATAGTGAGAGACCCGGGTTCGAGTCTTGGCGGAACAATTAATTTCTGTGATACAATTTTTATTGAAATATATACGAGTATGTGTAATTGAGTAATATTCTTATCTTCTGTGTAAACATTTAGGTTTGATGGCAATAAAAAATGGCATAACTACTTCTGTTAGTTGTAATTATTTAATCAAAGAGAAAGAATTTGGTCTCAGTATGTACCTTAAATATTGCTTAACTTAATTGTTTATGTAATACCACAACTACGCATTTTAATAAAAGGTCAAGCTGAGCAGTATTTCCCTTTCCTTATCAATTTCCACAAACCCAACTTGGAGGCGGAGGAGTGAGGAGTCTCGAAACTGATGATGATTGCCGAGTAGATCAAGATTGTGCTGTGGTGATTTACAGTGGCTGATAATGGTAATTACGTAGTTCCCGTTCACTTGGAATGTTCCACTCCTAATCGATTTTCTACAGTTACCGTTGAATAGTAACTAATACATAACGAAATATTTAATCTGTTAATTTTTTTGTTTGGCTTAAATTAGTAAATAATACAAGAATTAATATTTTTATGTTAAAAATAAATAAAAAAATGTCTTAACATATTTAAGAAAATATTAACTTATTCATGGTTGTGATAACGGTTTATTTATCAACGGTAACGGTTATCATCTTTTCCCTTTTTATAATAATAACTTTTCTTCATTGGGACCTAAGGAAAAACAAGCAAAGCACTGTTACCTCGCTACTGGTACTAATACCTTAGATCGAAAGATCACAAATGCCGGTAGTAGTAAAGAACGGTTTATGCAATTGTACAGATCAGCCTCCGTAAAAAAATCAAGATCTTCTTTAAATACATATGTGTTGTACTGTATTGTACACACACTTGTAATGTGTTGTGAATGTGTGTTGTGATTTTTGACAAAGTCCTGGACCTTTTAGTTTTACAGCCAGATGACGGAGCTTCAACCCCGATACCAGTTGTTTTAAAAACAGAACTGAAGACGGATATCAGGCGCGTAACTTTCCTTTGTAACATGTGTATACTTGTTTGTTGAAATTTATCCCATACCAGGACTCTACTGCAATCATTTGAAAAGTAATAACAATATTTATTAATACATCATAACCTCGTCCACTAAATCCAGCCCACCACTCTGTTGAACTGTGTCGAACAACTGCCCTTACGTTTCACTCCACATATTAGGCGATGCTCTTGTAACCGCGTCTGTTACAGTTATGTACAGTATAACCTCATCACGTTTAGTGCTCGCCCCGTATCACTTGAATGCAGTCTTTGATGTATTACAACCAGCTTAGCTCTGAACATCCAAATGTAACTTTTCTATTACCGTGCACATTGCTTTTCACCGGCAGCTTATCTGATCGCTAACGAGTTGAGTATATATACAATTCTGATTTAGGATTCCATTGCAAGTAGTGTCTACTTCCTTAGTAGAAGTAGTTGCTATTGACTTATCTCTAGGTTGAAACTTGATAAAAAAATTTTACGCTCTCGGCCCACACCTACTGGCTAACAGAATCTGTATTATTAATTGATTAACATACAAGATCTTTAAATGTTAGGACAAAAATTATTATTTAAATTACAGTAGACTGTACATGACGTTTATACCTAAGTACTTTAAGTTTTTTAAGTTAATTTTGGATGTAGGCTTCATATTAGAATCCTGATGATATTGCTTAATTTCTACGCTACAAGTTGATATAAAAATGGTAAACAATGTTAAAACTATACGATATTGTCTGGAATACATAAGGAAATTATTATACTACTGTACGTCCATAATACTATAGAGGCTTATAATTATAATATAAACTTTTCTTGTGTTGAAATATAATACATCAGGAAGAAGTCTTGTGAACAAACTTTAGTTTGTTAAACGATTTTATTTTAGTTTAACGATGGGTAACTGAACAACATATCGAGTGATACCAAGTTAAAGATCTGCAGAAAAATATTATTATATAACTCGTAACTTTAGCTTTGCTTATAAAAATACTCAAGCACCCTCAGGACACTCATAGTCAGGACTCAAGAAAATAAAGTTGGATCTCCTCTAAATTCCCTAACTATTTTAGTTAATGATATCTGGAAGAGGCTTAGACCAGATAAAGCACCCTAGTTTGATAACAGAGAGGTGAGGTGTCTGTATTTACAATAATAGTTAGCTCATACAATTTTGATTTAACTCACTATCACAATTTAATAAAGTAGTATTATAGGTTCCATGCAATAAAAAAGGGCTAAAAATCGTTGATCTGGTATTTTTTTATACGAAGGAATACAGAGAACCTCTTTTTGTCATTGAAAAAAGTTTCAATTACAATGAATGAGAGTACTCTATGAAAATATGTATTAGGCTTTTACGTTGTTGTAAGTAGGTTCGGGCAAGAGAATCAAGGAGACGCTTACAATAAGCGGGTTTCTTTGTTTACCCTAACAGTGGTAGAACCGATTCCTGACTATATAGCTGTAGTATTACTGGGTCCATGTAAACTCTAAACGTATCGTATTCCTTGTTTCGTGTCAGTGTTTTTAATGTTAGTTTATTTATTTATTTTTTAATTCATATCTAAGGATTTTGCTTAGGAACACTTAATCATCCCACTAATATTATAAATGCGAAAGTTGAATTTTTTGGATGTTTGTATGTTTAGATGTTTGGAGGTTTGTCCTCGAATCACGCTGAAACTGCTATACGGATTGTGCTGAAATTTGAAACAGGTATAGCTTTTGGTCTGAATTAACACTTAGAGTGCTTTTTTACCACCCATAACATATTCATTTCACGAAATAAAGTTCAAATTGAAAAATTAGTTTGTTTACATTCGAATGTTATGATATTGGAGTATTTTACATTGGATCTGGCAAATTGCCTACGACACGTAATATAAATTGAACTGATACTTAACAGCTGTTAACACTTTCAGCTGAAGTTCATCAAAGAGGCAGAAACAAGTGTTTACATTTAAATTTTAGTAAATATTGAATTATTGTAAAGTGCTTAATCAGTAGTGTAATGCAGATTGCAAATACGAAGTTATTTAATTTTAAATTTAGATTGCGCCAATGATCAATAATCCATCTACTACAATAGGAATGCTATTTATACGCTGTTATAACAACTACCTTTTTGTATAAAGCTGTGAATGTTTGCACAACACGTAATCTAATCTGGTTAGTTCCTTTAACATTGTGTATGGCATTTTTACTGTAGTTATTGAAAAGCAAATGGAGATAACATTGCCCTAATACCTGATGCATTGTACCATAGTTATAATTATTATGCTGAATCGCGGTAGGAAGTAGGCTCCATTGTTAACTAGACGCGGTGCGTGGACATTGTTTGTTGGTTAGACCAGGAAAACAGCTGATCGAGATGTCGACGGTGATACGTTCCCGAGCAGGTTGGCTTGAGGAGAGAGGGGAGCAGTTTTGGAGTGTCGATCACAGCGTACAGACGTCCAGTGGAGAAGAAGTAGTTCTTCCTCTAATCCTTTACTTTTGGGATCTAGAGTAAATTCTTTACCGGGTGTAATTTAAATCAAGTTTTAAAATTTTCTAAGTGTGTAATAGTTTCCTTTCAGCCTCCATAGTCTTCAAAGTAGTAAGTCCCGTACCAGTTAATATCTTTTATTTTATACTGTTGTGATTAAATTTCTAAAGTTTCCCATATTACAGAGTCTGAGAATTAATTCAATTTTGAAGTATTGTAAATTAGATTTTGGTCGTAAAGTTAATATCAAGTTTTGTGTTATTTTGATTTTGAATATTTTTAGAAGAGAACTTTTTATTTTATTTTGTTAATTTAAAATATTTTGGAGAAGTATACATTTTTAGTTTCATTTTAATTTAGATCAGACTCTTAATTAGATTTGACCGATTGTGAGAATTTTTGAAGAAAATAAAATCTAAAGTTTGTAAACTTTGTTAAATTTTTGGGTGAACTTTAAATCGGAATAAATTAAGTATTTCCGAAAACTTGTTCTGATTTGTAGAATATTAGCTCGAAAGTCAATTAATATATGTACTATAATACCGGTATAGCATATACCCCTAATACATATTTAGTGATCGGTAAAAATATTAAAATCACTTAATCATCAAAATTTAACCTAAGTTAGACTCCGAAACCAGCATATGAGACCATTGTTTTGGTTAGTGCAACAGCATAAATCAATTGTGGAACTGTAAATAGATTAGACCGGGGGTGAATTTAAACGACCAGAACAGACCCATATTGACCGCAGCAACTTTTTAGTTGTACGATACACTTTCGTCATTGGGATAAAAAGGCTAACTCTTGTTGTTACTGAAGCCATCGAAGAACTTCAATAAATTATCATGGAATATGGGAGGGAAATACAAATCCTATAAAAACTGTTTCACTTTACGACTTCAGATCCCAAACCTGTGTTCTTTAAACTTAAATCTAAACTGGATCAGGAGATTGGAATAGCTTTGAGTGACTATCGATTATCTCTAGATTGTTTATTATGTCATAGAAAAAGAATACATAGACATATTTCATTTATTGGAGTGTTTGATTATATATTAAGCACATAGACATATTGTCCAGTTTTTCAACAGAAAATTGCGTGCGAAGCCGCGGGTAACTGCTAGTTAAACATAAATATGGCAATATTAACAACAATGACAATATAGTCGGTTTCAGATTTACAAATTACTTCCAACATAGAAGAGCTTACAGGAAGCGGTGTTACTAATTTCCAGATCTTCATGAATAACATACATCTAGTCAAGCATTAGACTTGGGTCCATTTTAGTCTCACTTTCGTTTATTTCAATCCAAAGAGAAAGTAAAAATGTTTATATGAACATCAAAATTCGCAATGTTTTTACATCCAATAAGTACATATATGCATTGGATGTAAGCACAAAAACTCGTCTTTGAAAGGAACACTAAACATGTCTTTGTTAGATGTTCAAAATATGTCAAACCGTCAGATGCAGGCCTGGCCTCTCTTTATATCCCCGATTTGTTGTGATTCCTAAAGGTTAAAGCGCACCTCACAAGTTGACACTTCGGTCACGAAGCTTTCAATTTTGTATCAAATTTTTACCATCAATACATTATTATATCCTCATATAGTTTTGTAAATTTGATTAGTAGAAAACAAACATACTTTACTGGATCAAATTCATGTATTTTGTCCATTGATAACAAAAGTATTTTACTATTACTGAATATCATTCATATATTTTGTTCATTAATCTCGTAAGTTGGTTTTCATAGCCATTCATGATTATTCGTGGTTTCGTAGACACCTTTAGTTCATTTTCATCTTCTTCATTTTTCTCCTTCGAACTCGCTCCTTGCCGACTTCAATCTTTATTATTTCTTACACTGAGACGTCTAATCTCAAAAATCTTGAGGTACAAGATGTTTCAATCTCCAAGACTTAATCTCTCCTCGCAGTTTACTCGTCTTTACTATCGGGAATCGTTGGACTTGGAGCAATTCCAGTGCCTTTAATGTTATTCCGGACCTAAATACTCTAGGCTCTGTTCAAACATCATTTTGAATCATAAGAGTAATGCCTCTTTACTATTGGTTCGGGATACTGGCGGGCTGTTTACATACAATTTGTACGTTAATTTATCTCATTTGATTGATAATACGATACTACTTTTTAGAAATTTGTATAAAATAAGTTTTTTAGCTCAAACCCCAACTCTTTTATCTAAACAAGGTCCTAGCTATAGAACTTTTTGTGGCGTAGCTTAACGTATATTTATAACATAGAACAGATAATTAGTTCTATTAGCAATTGATAGTATTCCATTACGCTTTTTAAATAGTTTTATTTAATCGCTTGCCGTTGTGGATAATTTTAGATAACTCATTTATTTTGGAGCATTGATTTTATTAAAAAAACTTGTGTTTTGTTGGATTATTATGTTTAATTTGTATGCAAATTCCAAATGATAAATACTACTAACATAGCAAATAATACTACTTCAAGTACTCTCACCAAATCATTTCGTAATATATAATTTTATAATTTTGAATTAATTGATTAATTATTATTAATTTATTTGTTACATTATAATATTAAAAAGATTTCTGTTAAGATTTTGTTTCGTTCTGTCTGATTTGAGCATTACTTTAAATTGAAAAGCTTTGACACTAATTCAGGCTTTTGTTATTTTTACTGTATCAGAACATCATATGAGTAAATAGCTGGATTCTAAAAACCAGCTTCATACTGCGATGAGACCACCATAGATGTAAAGAGTTTAAGAAATTCAATAAAATACAATATTCAGAGTTGTAGCGTTCCGAAAACTAGCGTTTTGGAATAATTTATTTACGCACAGTATTCTAAATTGTCGTCATAAGTTTAAAATTACAGTTAAGTTCAACCTTTATAGTGTCATAAGTCTCGCTAATATCGTTGAGTTACAGATGCCGGTAAGGATGAAGACGAGCACAGAATGTTAGGTGGGGGAGTGGTGGGTGGTTGTGTAAATCTACACTAACGACGACATCAACATCAGCGTATCTAGCATGATCGCCTCCCTGTACGTCCATTTGTTGTCTGTCTGTCTGTGTATTAGCCGCAATTTGTTCGCTTGATGAAGCGGATCCATTTCATTCGCGTTAACCCAAAACCTTGAAATTAAAACATGTTGTAAAGATATGTCCCTGAAATAATGGATAAGTTAATGTTAAGTTTTACTACTTCGTTTTATTATAACGTTTTATTTTTTATGTTACGTTTGAACAAAATTAATACCAGGATTTTAGAATTACTATAGTAATTTCTTGTTTTCCTATTGAATTTTATTTAAGATATATTAGACTAGCTATTGATACCAGATTGCCACCGATTGCCTCACAGGTAACACACACAGGTCACAGGTTATCTGTTCTAATTCATTATAAATAATAAAATACGAAGACTAATGACTAAGCTTTATCGCAGAGAATTCTCCTTTTATTTCAATATGCCTACTTCAGAGTCTGCGACTAATGGTCATAATTCATTATTTGAGGGTTTCTTGATCGATTTATAAATGAGGTTATTATTTTATAATTAAACCTCATAATTCACGAAGCCCATTTAATGGCTCCCACCTCATCCAATTTTAAGACTATAGACTTATAACGGAAGCTCGTGGGAGGACCGTGGGTGGATGAAAATGTCGAAATACTTTTATTAATTATGTATAAGAAGTTGAACGCTTCAATTTTTATTAAGGTAAATGGTTGATGTGAGTATTTTGCAACACAAGAAAGACTAGTATTTTGATAGAAAATTATATGCCATGACAATAACTTTTGTTTAAATATTATTTGAGTAATTACTGAGCATTGTCAAAAACATTTTGCAAAGTCTGCTGAGTGTTAAGCTTCAATGACGCTTTGCCAAATCCCATGGATATACGTGCACTATCACCAAAATTGATGCCTGTATAAAAAAATCAGCTTAATGCAAAATTTAAGTCTATAGTTCTTGAACTTACAGACATTTGCCCAGTCTATCTAGTGATAGGTTTCGCTAACGCTGATGAATGTTGATTATATTAACTTATTCCATATCTGTCACATTGAACTGCAGTCTTAATCTGCAAAATTTTAAAAGTTACTCTACTTTGCACTGCCCAGAATATACAGTAGTCAAGTTTAATAAGATTGTTTGCTCTTTGATAATGGTCTAAAAATCTCAGTATTTTCTTATTTCATGGGATTCGGGACTCCTATTTATGTCTGAAATAATTCTTCATTTCTTCTTCCAAAATAATATTAAGAAGTTTTTTTTAATTTTTTAAAGCTAATTTCTATATATTATTTAATCACCATTAAATATCGTGGGGCTCATTAACTTCGTTAATATCCTTACAATAACTTTTAGTCGTATCTATATTAATGGTATAGACAAGAAAAAATACCTCTAACATCACAAAACATGTTCTAATTATCTACCGTTACCCAGACGCTAAAATTTCACCAAATGGAAAACAATAAAGAAGAACCAATTTAGTTCCAAAGTGCACAACGTTACTATTACTCCTGTGCTTGCTCACCGTAAAGACAAGAGTAACGCTACATTGTTAGAGTTTCTCAGCTTGGAGTGGGCATTTCATAACAACATTCTAGCGGAAATATCTCAGACATGGAATCCTTAGTGGCAAAAATTACACTTAAGTAAACATTTCCCGTGACATTGACATGTGGCTCAATGTTACATACATAAAGTTAAATTTGTTAACGTTTATTCCTTAGTTACGTCGAATGTCATAAAAATGCAACATTTCATTTTTTAACATAACTTATTAATTTGTAAGAAGTATAGAATTAATTTTTTATTTTAATATTATTAG
Source organism: Homalodisca vitripennis (assembly GCF_021130785.1). Classification (NCBI taxonomy): domain Eukaryota; kingdom Metazoa; phylum Arthropoda; class Insecta; order Hemiptera; family Cicadellidae; genus Homalodisca; species Homalodisca vitripennis. Next base: position 143,345,344 of record NC_060209.1, on the reverse strand, counting down.
AAAATATGTATTAAGTTTGAATGTATCTGCGCAACCTATTATATAATGTTATAAAAATGAAATAGTGTTCTGCTGTTCCTTTTAAAACACTTGTTTGTTACATTCTGAGTGAAAATACTATGATTTACCTTAATTTAGATTCTTGATATTAACAATTAATAATATAAAGTAAGGTCTAGTGAAATACAAGTATTTAGAAAACAGTTTACAAGTCATATAAATATGGAATGAGTCACCATTTATGTAAAAAAAGTGTTCTATACAGTTTTATAAATAGCTATTACTACATTGTTTGAACGTTGTTGTGGATCTTGATACAAAAACTAACATTGAAAGGATTGGACGTGGAACTAGGCACGTACACTGCAGACGAGACTTGGGAACACGTAGCGGCCCTCCTGTGATAGACTGCCTGCTCTAGTGATCCGCGACAGGGATTGAATTATTGTCTTAAATTCAGAAATGTCACCTTGAAATTTTAAAAGAGGATAATCTAATCGCCAATCTTTTTTATAATTAATACTAGCAGTTTAACCGTGGCTTCTTAAGCAAATTTCTGCCGAACAAGTGAGACATCAAGGGACAGCCTATTTAATTGTAGATGACAGCACTAACGAATTCAAACTAATTAGTTTACTCTGGATTTTACTTAATGAACAAATCTAAGAATATTTGTAAGTACAATTTACTTGAAATTTGTTTCCTTTACCCCTGTGGGACGGTATATTTAAAGTAGGTAAAGGAATAAAAACAGAGGGACCGGTTACTAACATGATTCAAAAAACCATATGATCTCTGACAAAAATGGACGAAACGGGAAAAAATTGAATAATATAAAATTGAACCACATGTCAATACACCACAGCTTAGACGCAAATTCGTGACATAAAATCGTCGAGGGAACCATTTTAACAGATGGCATAAGATACCGATTAAGTATACAAACATTAATGTAATTTCTATACTAAACCAAAGAACTGGAGAGATGTAACCAACTGGATTTGGGACCAAGAGAATATACTGTATCGTATAAGATGAAAAATACATGCATTTTTTCTAAATACAATTACCAGGGATTAAAAACAAGAGCAGCGAGCTAGCTAGCCCCTAAAGCAGGTATACGTTTACTTCTACAGAATTAAATCAATTATTGTAACTATTATGAGTAAATCTAAACAGTTTGAAAAGGCATGTCATTGTGTGTTAATGTGTACTCCCGCATATGTTTGATTATACATTATCTGGAAAACCATTTGAAATATAGTAAATAAATTAAACACTAAGTTTACTGAAGAATAACATGCAGCCGGAACGCTTTTTGACTGCAGTAGTCAAAAAGTCCACCTGAACATGTCTGTTTTGTTTCAAGGAATATATTGACAAAGCAAATAGTCTTTTTGGATAAAATGTTACCAAACTAAGTAATCATCAGTTATGAATTATTTACCAAAATTCTGAGAGACAGAAAATCTCCATGTGCAAATCATTTAGAAAATCGCTCCAACCTGAAAGGCGTAATTTAGGACCGAATTCTGTACCTAATTAAAGTGTAATAAATTTACTGAATGTTGGAAGAATCACATACCAGCTAATTTTTAAATCTAGGGAGACCAAGCGATTTGCATATAATGATAATGTTTATAGCTCCCCCTTAAATTATATTTCACTGTCGAAACTTCCAATATTTCAAATAAAATCTGATAGCACATGTGTTTTGGAATCTCGATGTATAAAAAAAATATTTTATTACGTATCTGACTTAGCTTACTAAAACATTATACATGGCCAATTAATATATATTCTTTATCGGTATAAAAGGCTAATTCAAATTTGGTGACGAAAATATAATTATCGCAAACTAGAAATTCTTCTACAAGCGCAAAACCCAAAATAAGAACAACCTACGTTCACGAAACCTGTGACATGGAAATCTTTGCTTAAATATAAAAACGAATTCTGGATATATTAAAATCTCAAGTTTCTTTTGCTGCTATCTGTTATTTAATATTAGTTGTAGTTTGAAATTAGTAAAAACTATTTATTGAACTATTTATAGTTTGATTCAGTGTAGAAAAGTCCCACTTTTAGTTTATGAATATGTACTTTCAAGAATATGAAACATCTCTTGCTCTGTAATATATAACTAACGAAAAGGTGGTAAGTTTTGTGTCTATCAACTAAACATGTTTTTACACTTGGCTGGAAGTGAAAGAATATATTAAAAAACACTGTGTGTGTGTTACACATATATGAAACTTTTAATACATAAAAAGGCAGGTAGAGTAAGTAATATTAAAAATTGTAAAACCAATGAACTGATCATTCGTTTTTAAAATGTGAAAGCAGTTCTTGAGGTCAATAATAGACAATCGAACGGTTGTGAATTAAAGCCATTAAGAGTTTGAAGTAGTTACTGCGCGAGTTGGGCGCTGAAATGAGTGCATTAATGACTATGTACGTTACATTTTACTGTATTATTGACGATTTCTTCCATTAAGGGATAAACTTTAGTTGTAGTTAAATCCTCTTACAATTGACTACAAAATCCTATTTTGAAAAAAATATTAGGCATAATTAGAGTACAGTTTAGAAGGATTAACTGAAGCTGTATCAGTGTAACAGTTTAAACGTTAATATAATATCTAAACAACACAAAACTGAAAGCTGTATCTCAGCTTATTAATCACATCAATAGTGTGTTTTTATCAAGATCTTCATGTGTCATGACAACGAGTTAGATTCCACAGTTTGATATCTGGCTTCACAGTAAAGCTAGAACGGAAGTGAAAATATTTTACGTCCCATTTACCGTCTATTTCCGTCTAAGCGTGTTTAATCGGAATAACTTGCCCGAGCCACGGGAAAACATCCAGCGCGGCGGAAATCCTTCCCTTCCTTATATGCTGATATCCCATCAATTTAGCTCAAAGTGTTTCAAAGGGTTATTAGTGACCAGATACATGTATGGCTTGCATTGTGGTTCACTTGGATATGAAGTTTTAAAGCAATAAATCAATGCATTAAATACGTCTACTGGTATTGGGCAGAAGTTTCAGTAATAACTTTTCTAACATTTTTACACTAAACAAGGCACATTACTGTACAAATAAAACGATAGATCTGGCGCCAAATGTGACTTGACAGGTGGGGAAATCATATTTTAACTTGTAACTCTCTTGTTTGAATCTATGGAAAACTACCCTTCACGTATTCCTTATGTCCAACGATATGACATCACATTCCTACAATTATCATACAGGGCTAAGCCAATAACCTATTACATGTTTGTTACACTAAACTATGTATATTACAGATAAATATACTTTCATTAGAAATAAGAATCAACTGTTTGTTATATATCGTTTGCCAATTTGTGAGAATCGTTCTTGGTTAGGATAATACTAGAACATATAATATTTTGTATAAAGATTCATCAAGATGCTATAGAGTTGAGTGTTACTCACTTTCTTGACTCTAGCTGAGCGGTCGTAATTGGGCTACTATTCGCCCTTGTATTGTTCAATGGTTTTTCATTCAAACTAATAACCAATAGCTCATTCATCCCATCGAATGTCAATTAATAAGTCATCCAATCTAGCTAGCATGGGCCATTAGATCCTACAAAGAATAAGTAATGACTCATCAGTAACTTAAACGAGATAGAAAGTCAATATTCCATTTGAATATATTATCTTATGACGGGTTGATACAACGTACTGGCGCTCAAATTCAAAACTGCTACATTGTTTCTTTATCTGTTAGTATGTTTGCATTCTTAGTCTCTTATTTGAATAATTTTTCAGAATACAGTTCTTGACATGATTCTTCTAACATGGAAAATGCCAAAAATTATTTTATTAATTTACAATAATTAACTCAAAAAGTTACTGAAGCTTCATACGGTACAATTGGATTTTTTTATCTTACAGATGAATAACCATCAATTTTGGATTTTGGAGAGGAATATTTTGTCCTGCACAGTAAAATATTAAAGAAATATATATTAAACAAAGTTGAAGTGAAATTCTAAATGATATTATTCAAATTAAACATACTGTATTCGTAACATAAACCTTTATATAGTTCATAAGCGTGGAGATGAAATATTTCCTACACTATAATGACAAAGAAGAGGCTGCATAGAGATATACGGGTTGACAACTTATCTAACAATGTATCAGGGTTGTATATTACAGCCTGCCATTCTCTTCAGCCGAGCTTGTTATCCTGTGTTAGTGCGTGTATCAGACAGAGACAAGTAGTAATTTATTCTTGCTCATCCTGCCTTTACTACTCTTTGTTAACTTATGATCATAATTTTACGAGTTGTAATGTTTATAACATCGGCTATTAAATTGATGTTCATTATTTAATCAATCGAAGTAGATAATATATGTTTTGAATATAGAATCAACATATAGAGTTAAATGTGATTCACTTCTTTGCTCTAGTTAAAATGTCGTAATTTGTCTTCTATTCGCCCTAATGTTGGCGAATTGGTCATCCGTTCGCAAAGGTATCGGCCAATAGGTAATTATTTAAGCTAGTGTCGAATAAAAGGTCGGCTTCTCACAATAGTGTAAAGCAATAGGTCATCCGTTCACGGTAATTTCGTCCAGTATATCATCCATTCACACTAGTGTTGACCAATAAATCATCCATATTTCGACAATTGAAGATAGTGATGTGCAGCTGCTGGACATCTATTAGGTTCCCTGATTTAAGTGACACATCGGTTTTTGCCTTACCCAGTATAGATCAGTCTGCTATACACCAGCCAGAAGCGAACCGAATTGTGGGTTTTAATAACTTAGATCATATTCGAATGAAATTAATTTAGATAATTAAGATAAAATATTTAGCACACAGGTATGAAATTTGTTACACGTCAAATTGTTACATTTGTTCGTCTTATCAATAATATATCTTTCGTTCATAAATTAACGTAAAGTATTTAATTAAAAAACATAAATGACATAGTATTACGCCGATAGGGTAAACGTATCTAATGAATAAAACGAATCAATTAGAGATAATGTTTAACCGTAGTATATACACTTGCAGTAAGATTACAACAACCGAGGAAAGTCTAATCGGATTGGAATACTACAAACACCGAGATTCTTGCCAAGGTGGTGTATTTTGTCATTATCTGTTCTTTAAGCTGCATGAGATTTAAACTTCTGTAAACTTCACATTTCAGAGCTCTTCTAACCGACAACTCTGAGACTGTTGCTAAGATATTTACAATTACCTCGCGTTGTAAATAGAGACAGTTGTAGTGTAGCTCAGTTTTTGTGCGACGTACGTGGACTATTTCACTTCAAAAAATAGATAAATAGTTCCGGGCTATAGCTAAAACCACTCACAAAACTATTCCCCGAATTAAACAAACACAGGTGTACATTTAATCAAGTGGATTTGTGACAAACTTTAGTTATGATTGCCTTTGTGGGCGGGCTGCAGAAGTTTGAAGGGTCAACAGAACGCCCAATAATGCTGCCACTTGAGGTCCTTCAGCAGTCCTTTCAGCGGCTTTTCACAATTTACTCTAAGGGTAGCATGTCGCGATATATCTTTACAGATTTATTTTAATTCAAAATGAGATCGGTTTACTCCTTGAAATAGAATCCCTCTAAATGTATTCTTTCACTATGGTTATATATGAACAATAGATCAATATTATGTACATTCACACATATTGTACACAAGAAGGGCATATCCATAGACAATATATCGCAAAAAATTATTTATAATCTGTATTATTTATCGTGTAATGTTTTGGTTGTGAAAAAAGACATAAATACCACATGATCGCTCGCACGCACAAAATCTGAATCCACAACGAACAATCACAATAAAAATGCCATAAATCACTGCAATTAGTTCACGTCATACCCTATAGTACAACTTCAAAATAAATTATGTTTAACATTAAATAAGAGTCTTGACATTTACACGAATGTAATTGATGTTAAAAACACTTGTTTATTTTTTCGAAAACATGTCTATTTATGTATCACATTTGTAGTATACTGTACTGTAGCCATTTTAGTGGTTCAATACTTGTGCTTCCGTGATGTGTATGTGGAAAGATGTTCTTACATGACGTAGAAAGTGCTGATTAAACAAAAAATTGTTCTTTCCATAGTTAACAGAGGGTTTTAATTAGAATGGATAATTTATATCCACAAAGAGATTTATTTTTACATATTCATAAACATCAAAGTAGCTTTAACACTTTTATTTAAAACCAATCTATACAACTATAACGATACATTTTAAATAACACACTTGTCTTGATTATTTATCGAAGGTTTAAGGATTTCTCAAATATTTACGTAAGAAAACTTTTAAATACCATAAATTTGGAACCACGAATTATATTATTTATTTATTTTTATGTCCCTTTTATTGCTTTTCAATTTTTAACAAAAATGCCAACTTATTATTTTCATTAAATGTTTTTCGATATAGTTTCTAGATAATAATAAAGGTGGACAGAGACAAAACGAAGTGAGATAAAACGTATAATCATATAAAATTGTTTCGTTGTTTTCATGTTTATACAAAAGACATCACACAAAGACGGGAGATCTGCAGGTTTATATAACTAAAGCACGCATGTCTTACTCGTATATTTAGTTTTTAATGAAATCTGTATGGACTAAATCTGTGATAGGTTAATATTTTAATCTAATAGATTAACTTTAAAAACGCAATCGGTCAAAAACTAAAAATAATTAAAAGACTCAGTAAATAATTCAAACAAATTTACTCTCTTCCATATCGAATTCTCAGATTTGCAATGTTGGCGACCAATCACTTTAGTATTCTTGTCATGAATAATAGATATCCCTAGTGACGGTTCTGAGCTTTAGAGTCTTGGTCAGCGAGATGGAAGGATATAACGATTTCTCTCAAAAACTCTCTCCAACTTCTACAGCGCCTTTAGAACGATGTCAAAGATAAGGTGACGATCCTTCCGGAGCACATAGATTGGTGAATAGTTCTATATTATAACATATGGAGTCTCAACAAACCCTCAATGAAATGAGTCGGTAGTGCCAGTAGTATATTATCATTTTAGGTCGTGATTGTTGTACCTTCTGTATAGTTCAATATTTTGTCACTGGTGTTTAACTTATAGAAACTGTTTGAATGGAGACCTATATATTTTGTTAGTTTTTAGTACAAAGAGATAACGTAAAGTACGACAAAAGTTGAGAACTGTCAACTCGCAACTAAAAAAAATTATTCTTATATTAAATCACAACCATCTTTATAAAGTGAAAAACATCCCCTAAAAATATGTTGTCCGAAAATTCTAATACCTTTAGAATAGTTTACCAAAATACAATTTACTTTGAAAACAAAAAACATATGAAAAATGAAAATGAATGAAAAATTAAAAATATTTGAAAATTCAGATTTATAACCTATTATGTCCGCTCATGCGCACAGGGTTAATTAAGTGAACTAAGATCAATAGTCGGCTAAAACTGTATCAGGAAATATTTAGATTGTATTTGTGTGTTTAGGAAACAGCACTCAAGAGTACAGTAAAGGTAGATGGTAGAATATTGATCAGAATATAATTTGAATATAGTCCAGATAACTTTACTTTTATTTGGGGCGTAGAACAGGTACAGAATGTAATAAAAATAGGAAATTCCCATTTCTTGAAAATTTGTTTAACATTTTAGTGACTATAGAATTGTATACAACTGATATCAATTGTAAATTCTCACACACGCAAATCTTTTGGGAAGGTGTATGTTATTTTATAGGCTATAGGACAGATAGGACAAATATCGGGCAGAAACAAACATATCATAATACTGTAAAACGGTGGAAAACGATTGTAGTTTCGAAACTTAAATATAGCCCTAATTCATTTGCTATACGAAGGCAATTCATATTGGGTACGTTTGGTTTAAGACATATCGAAATTATAAAGTGAGAAAAGTATAAGACAAAATACTTTTGTAACATAAACTTAGAAACCACAAAACAATTTCTATAACTTTAATAACGGTTTCCTTTCTGTGCAATTTCTCAATATGACATAACCCATAACGTTATAATTTGTAACAATGGCTCACTTTGCAAACAATGAGATCTTACATAATTTTCACCATCAATGTTTAATAGAAGTATCAACTTGGTAACTACAATTTATAACCCATTACAACCGTGGTGTAACTAAGGAACGGTAATGGAAACTGTGCTTAACGCTTGTTCCAATAACGGCCCTTTTATGTAGCTGTTATCAAATATCATTCAAGTGCTGATTGTTATGTGACATTGACATCCTACAGTACTTTAATAACTTCTACAGCATTATGTAATGCAGTTTTGTTACTCGCAGACTTATTCCGAAAATGATCTTCCATTATGTAAAGTATTTGTAGTCAGATTAGTTTAAGTTTAAAGTTAAAAAAGTGTTAAACATAAGTATCATCTATAATTATTAAAACGTAAGTTATTATAATGTTTACCGATGTATGCCAGGGAAATAGGAGTTTTCCTGAAAAAAGGATAATAACCGTTTAATTCCTGAAACTCAATAATTCTTATTCTAAAGTTTATAGAATTTGTCTTATTTTAAGAACATAGAATTCAGAGCGTTATAAGTATGTTCTAGTTTAGTATTTTCTAGGAAGAAGAAATATACGTAAAGTATAAGTTTTACAAAAAACCCCAAAATTAATAACAAAAAAATAAAGTTGATTGCAGCAATTTAAACGATATATGATAACGTGTACGCCCAACATTAAATGTTTAAGATGTTCTTATTTATTATTACAATACATAATTTTTCCTTGAAAGGGCGTGCAACCACATTTTGAGGTTTAAAGAACCTCACAGGTACAAGATGTGTCCTTTCGTTTGGTTCAATATCCATTTTGATAAATTAGTCGTTTCAAAATAGGAATTTATAAAATCGATTTCATTTCAGTCTGAATTTTTATTTTCATTGTTGATGGTATGACAACTCTTTAATAGTTTGTACACTCATATAATATGTATAGATTTGAACGTTTCATCATATTGAAACTGTACGAGGATAGTTTAATAAAAAAGTTTCATACTTTTTTTTAACTATACGTCATCTTATTAGGCAAAAACAGATACACTAACACACAAAAAGTCTTTTGAATGTAACTTTTATCTTTTGAATGTAAAAGAAAAAACTAAAAAGCTCCAATTTATAGCTACAAAACGCAGGAAAAAAGAGTTTTCAAGATGTCAGGACAGTTATTGAAAGCGAGCAGAATACAGTATGTGTTAGGAGGTCTTCTAAGTAAGTTTTTGGATTAAAGTTTTAGTATTTAAGATTTGTAATGCATATTTCAGATACAAGGTGTTTTGAACGAATTGTATTAGATAGTTCAATTAGTGTGTTCATGTACAAAAAAAATGACAATGTCTTTTCAATAATAACTTCCAGACAGTTCTTATGTGACAGCTTGTGAACCGTACCATATGAAGTTAAGGAATGGCAACCGATTATTTGGTCTTTTACCTACTCGTAGACGTAATTTTCCTGGAAGTAAATTTAAATGAGATGAAGGAGAAGGAATACTTTTAAAAGTGTAGAAGGAATTGAGTAGAAAGCTTCTATTGTAGTTGGCACAAAAACGTCAGGAGACATTCGTTTGTGGAAACTTTACTGAACTTAATCGGTTTCGTGGCCGTGAGCGGTTTATTATCAATAGATAATGATGACAGTGAACGAAGTTTCGTTTTTTAGGTCAGGAACTTGTTTGAAATATAATCAAGTTTGTCATTCCTAATGTTATGAAATGACCTATTGTGATACGGTTGTTGGCTAGGCTTATATAGAAAAAAATTTAAAAACTAATAATTGTCTCCAAAATAGCACACATTATATATACACCACTATTGAGTCCAATTGAGTTTTCTATTTTTTTGTGCTCTGTAATTGGGCTGACAATTGTTTTCTGTTAAGAAATGTAAGATAACTTAAAATTACTTAAAATGTTGTATTAAAACAATAAATAGCTCTTTAAGATTGATTTCAAAAGAATATTAAGTTATTTGGCACTCATGAACTACATAACTTCAAGCTTAATAACCGTTTTCTTCGAAGGAGATCTGTCTATAGTATAATTGCCTATCTGCCCACCTTTTATAATTCATTAAAATTCTAAAAACAAAATTTTACCCCAAAAAATACATTCTAACTGTTACATTCTGCTTTACATATTTGGTTGTAAAATCACTAATAAAATACTTTGTACTCTCATGGGTATAATCCTCCCTTGCGAAACAAATCTGCAGTTAAATGATGGATAAAGATAAGACTTACTGGATCGATAGCAATTAGCAGCTTACAGAAATATGATCAAGCAGAATGAGGGCCAATGAGAAACACATCATATATGGAAGAAAGAACAGTTCTAACCGAAGGCCTAGCGTTGCTCAAATCATAAAAATATTCGGGCCAATGAGAAACACATGATATATGGAGGAAAGAACAGTTTCTAACCGAAGGCCTAGCGTTGCTCAAATCATAAAAATATTCGGGCCAATGAGAAACACATGATATATGGAGGAAAGAACAGTTCTAACCGAAGGCCTAGCGTTGCTCAAATCATAAAAATATTCGGGCCAATGAGAAACACATTGATATTTGGAGGAAAGAACAGTTCTAACCGAAGGCCTAGCGTTGCTTAAATCATAAAAATATTCGGGCCAATGAGAAACACATGATATATGGAGGAAAGAACAGTTTTGATATATGGAGGAAAGAAACAGTTCTAAAACCAAAGGCCTAGCGTTGCTCAAATCATAAAAATATTCGGGCCAATGAGAAAGACATGATATATGGAGGAAAGAACAGTTTTGATATATGGAGGAAAGAACAGTTCTAACCAAAAGGCCTAGCGTTGCTCCAAATCATAAAAATATTCGGGCCAATGAGAAAGACATGATATATGGAGGAAAGAACCGTTCTAGACCGAAGGCCTAGCGTTGCTCAAATCATAAAAATATTCGAGCCAATGAGATACACAATGATATATGGAAGAAAGAACAGTTCTAACCGAAGGCCTAGCGTTGCTCAAATCATAAAAATATTCGGGCCAATGAGAAACACATGATATATGGAGGAAAGAACAGTTATATAACCGAAGGCCTAGCGTTGCTCAAATCATAAAAATATTCGGGCCAATGAGAAACACATGATATATGGAGGAAAGAACAGTTCTAACCGAAGGCCTAGCGTTGCTTAAATCATAAAAATATTCGGGCCAATGAGAAACACATGATATATGGAGGAAAGAACAGTTTGATACTATGGAGGAAAAGAACAGTTCTAACCAAAGGCCTAGCGTTGCTCAAATCATAAAAATATTCGGGCCAATGAGAAACACATCATATATGGAAGAAAGAACAGTTCTAACCGAAGGCCTAGCGTTGCTCAAATCATAAAAAATATTCGGGCCAATGAGAAACACATGATATATGGAGGAAAGAACAGTTCTAACCGAAGGCCTAGCGTTGCTCAAATCATAAAAATATTCGGGCCAATGAGAAACACATGATATATGGAGGAAAGAACAGTTCTAACTAACCGAAGGCCTAGCGTTGCTCAAATCATAAAAATATTCGGGCCAATGAGAAACACATGATATATGGAGGAAAGAACAGTTCTAACCGAAGGCCTAGCGTTGCTTAAATCATAAAAAATATTCGGGCCAATGAGAAACACATGATATATGGAGGAAAGAACAGTTTGATATATGGAGGAAAGAACACAGTTCTAACCAAAGGCCTAGCGTTGCTCAAATCATAAAAATATTCGGGCCAATGAGAAAGACATGATATATGGAGGAAAGAACAGTTTGATATATGGAGGAAAGAACAGTTCTAACCAAAGGCCTAGCGTTGCTCAAATCATAAAAATATTCGGGCCAATGAGAAAGACATGATATATGGAGGAAAGAACCGTTCTAAACGAAGGCCTAGCGTTGCTCAAATCATAAAAATATTCGGGCCAATGAGATACACTTGATATATGGAAGAAAGAACAGTTCTAACCGAAGGCCTAGCGTTGCTCAAATCATAAAAATATTCGGGCCAATGAGAAACACATGATATATGGAGGAAAGAACAGTTCTAACCGAAGGCCTAGCGTTGCTCAAATCATAAAAATATTCGGGCCAATGAGAAACACATGATATATGGAGGAAAGGAACAGTTCTAACCGAAGGCCTAGCGTTGCTTAAATCATAAAAATATTCGGGCCAATGAGAAACACATGATATATGTGAGGAAAGAACAGTTTGATATTATGGAGGAAAGAACAGTTCTAACCAAAGGCCTAGCGTTGCTCAAATCATAAAAATATTCGGGCCAATGAGAAAGACATGATATATGGAGGAAAGAACCGTTTCAAAACCGAAGGCCTAGCGTTGCTCAAATCATAAATATATTCGGGCCAATGAGATACACATGATATATGGAAGAAAGAACAGTTCTAACCGAAGGCCTAGCGTTGCTCAAATCATAAAAATATTCGGGCCAATGAGAAACACATGATATATGGAGGAAAGAACAGTTCTAACCGAAGGGCCTAGCGTTGCTCAAATCATAAAAATATTCGGGCCAATGAGAAACACATGATATATGGAGGAAAGAACAGTTCTAACCGAAGGCCTAGCGTTGCTTTAAATCATAAAAAGTATTCGGGCCAATGAGAAACACATGATATATGGAGGAAAAGAACAGGTTTTTGATATATGGAGGAAAGAACAGTTCTAACCAAAGGCCTAGCGTTGCTCAAATCATAAAAATATTCGGGCCAATGAGAAAGACATGATATATGGAGGAAAGAACAGTTTTTGATATATGGAGGAAAGAACAGTTCTAACCAAAGGCCTAGCGTTGCTCAAAAACATAAAAATATTCGGGCCAATGAGAAAGACATGATATATGGAACGAAAGAACCATTTTAACCGAAGGCCTAGCGTTGCTCAAAATCATAAAAATATTCGGGGCCAATGAGATACACATGATATATGGAAGAAAGAACAGTTCTAACCGAAGGCCTAGCGTTGCTCAAATCATAAAAATATTCGGGCCAATGAGAAACACATGATATATGGAGGAAAGAACAGTTCTAACCGAAGGCCTAGCGTTGCTCAAATCATAAAAATATTCGGGGCCAATGAGAAACACATGATATATGGAGGAAAGAACAGTTCTAACCGAAGGCCTAGCGTTGCTTAAATCATAAAAATATTCGGGCCAATGAGAAACACATGATATATGGAGAAAAGAACAGTTTGATATATGGAGGAAAGAACAGTTCTAACCAAAGGCCTAGCGTTGCTCAAATCATAAAAATATTCGGGCCAATGAGATACACATGATATATGGAAGAAAGAACAGTTCTAACCGAAGGCCTAGCGTTGCTCAAATCATAAAAATATTCGGGCCAATGAGAAACACATGATATATGGAGGAAAGAACAGTTCTAACCGAAGGCCTAGCGTTGCTCAAATCATAAAAATATTCGTGTCATAAGAAGATAATGGGTTCAAGAAAATATGTGTGGAAACTTAAGCTTGAAAAGCTCCATTTATAGCAAAATCAATTTAGTAATGGAAAATTACAGCGGAATCGTGGGTACTGAGGTTTATATTGGGAGGGAGGGCCTTCATGGTGTAGACACGTTTTAACTAAGTGTTTTGGTTTGATTTACCGCTTACAAGAAATATAGTTTGATCTAATTAATCCTTTTAATGGTTCAAGTTTCTAATTGATTCTAACCAATACCTAGAAAAGATAAGGATTTAATATACGGACACTATACTAGGATCTGGTAAGATATTTTTTAGGTTGCGAACCTAAACCTATTAGAAAAATAAATGTACGGTTAGTTAGTTATCACACTGGAAACACCACTTGAATTTTATTGGTTTATAATAATACAATCTTGCCACTCTTAAACTGATACCATAAAAAATGTCCAAGGGCTGAAACACTAAGTTTAATCGATGAGAGTCATCGTAAGCTTCGTGAGTTTTATAAAGGGTCGCGCAAAACGAACGAATGGTTTTTAGATATTTAAACTTTAAAATTATAAATCGAAACAGTTTGTATCATTGTAACATATCAATGTATTTACCTAAACACGAAAAGATTTGCCGCACTAGTATTCATTACAATCTCCACTACTTAAAAAGGACAATAATGGAACGAAAACAAATGAAAAACAAAAATATTACCTTGAGCAAAATATAGAATATATTGTCACAAACATATTACATTAGCTAATAGAAGATTGAATAAACCAGCCTTAATGAACGATGAATTAAACCAGTATTTCCTACCTGAACAGAAACACAGTAAACAAATAGTTTTGTTTGAAGAAAAAATAACCAATAATTGTAAAATGTAACTGGATCGGGGCTATTAGTATTATTCTAATGAATTGCAAGTTTTTGTGAGAGCTGAACAAAATAATTTAGTATTTGCAATTCGTTAGAATAATATGAATAGTCCCGATCCAGTTATATATACATATACATATACAGCCATTTCATAAAAGAATCAACATATTATTTTTTGCTTTTGGCTAGTTCGTTTGTACGCCATTATTAGTTGAGGAATGGGTATAAAAGTGTAATAGTAAAAAGTTGTGGATTGTAATTCATTTAAATTACTATTTATTAATTCCTATGATTTAAAACTTTATTCACGGTTAAGGCAAAGAAACAGTATGGATTCATTACTATACGTCATGTTTATCAGGATGATAAGATTTCTTTTGGTATGTTACTAAAATTACTGCCACCACCACTGAGATCCATACCATTAAGTTCTAAAATATCATACCATCATACAAGTATTCTGACAAAAAAACGAGTAAGCTATCCGAGGGAAATTATCACTTCCATTGCTCTTGGAAATGTTTACCATTTCGTGCAAAAATCTGATATAGTTAAATTCATCAAAGCATTTAGTCATTCAAAATACATTTTGCAAGTTATTAACAATTGGATTATTGTTGGATATATTGATATATATAATATGAATGTATTAACAAGTTATTGTTGGATTATTACAAGTATCGTAGTTGCATTAAAACAATAGAATTATTGCAAAACAAATGCATCCGTATAGAAATTTACACTGATGCTATTTACAAAAGAGGATGAGTTATTTGAAATTCTGTTAAAATGTCAAAATGACATTTCTGAATTGAACACCAATAATTCGTTCCCCGTCTTGGATGATTAGAGCGGGCAGCCTACCACAGGTTTCCTTAATTTTTCACTAGCTCATCATTTAAACTATTGATCGACTAGTACTTTACATATGATTTTATTGACTTGTCCAACATTATTATTTGTTAAGAGCAAGAGTCCAACTTTACGTCACTCGGTATTTAACAAAACTGTGTTTTAAAACGTGGGAACGACAAGACACTAACTCGCCTATATAACAATATGCATTAAGCTACGTAGGTAGTAAAATTTCACTATTATTCTGTACCGTAAATTAGTTAATTTAAAATTTCATACAATGTAAATTTCGCAACCTAATCAGCCAGTATAATATAATATTATTTTACATCCAATGTTCCGGAACTAAATTATTGGGCGGAGTAACTACCTAATTGGCACGCGTATGAATTTTTTCTTCTAACCCTTTGTAGCAGCCCAACTACGTAAACCCATCAGACTCGCGCGCTTTGTCCGTAAGTAAAATTTATCTTTTCGTATTATTAAATTAGCCCTTTGATGCCAAACGTATAAAATGAATGTAACGTAAAGTAAAAGATGTGAATAGTAAAGTAAACTTACCCTTGAAAATCTTTTACTTGCTTGATGGAGATAGATATAAAGGTTGTGGCGTCGTCCTTATGGCGACGAGCACGTTGTTATAAATAGTAATTTATATCATTAAATGGCTAATACCGTCGCGAATTTGTTTTAGGCGAGTTTACGTAGCTGATGTATCTCACGTGTTGTTTGAATAGATGGCTACCACTTCCCAACTCTAATCCTCTTCTAGAAATAACCGTTCTTAGACTACAGCTTCAATGTCTCGTGCCAAGACGCCGACACCGGGTTGTGAGTCTACCTATTGCGAAGGGAAGTGAAATATTATTGTTTTGTAAAGTAAACGTCGTACGCATAATTCAATAGAAACATTGGATATTTTAGGCCCACCTAGAAGAGAAGATATACTTTTTAGTTATTATATTCTAATTGGCAGCAACGTGGCATTACATAACTTTTCCTTTACCATCTAAATGTGGTGCTTTTAAGTTTTCGTAATTAAACTGAACTTATAAGTTAAACTTTGTATTTCTAGTATTTATTACTACGACCTCAGAAGTCACCACCCCCCATGTGTTATCGTCATACGGTACACAATTTTATTGCGCAAATCTGCTATTGATGTGCCTACTCTGCCATCAAATGGGTGTGAAACTGAGTGAAAAACGCCACAATGCCTGCCATTTAAAATAGAATATTTGTCTAAAGATGAGTTGGTATTTGAACTGATATCTAGAGGTATTAAATTAAATAGTGACAGTACAGTAAATGAACTCAGAAAGTCCTTTAAGACAGTGTTTGAGAAACAATATTTTACCTACTCCTAGTAGCCTATTAAAAATAGACCACAATCAGGAAGTAAAACTTCTCAGTGAAAAAGTGATTATTATTAGAACATGGGGTTGCAGTGAATTGAACAGTGCTAGTTCACCTTTAGAAATCACCAAATTCCAAGAAAAGTGTAAACATTTAATAAACCGTTTATTTTTAGACAACCAGCTAGAACTAAGTTCTGTACATAGTGAAACTTTATCAGCTTTAAAGTGTAGGCTAGTAAATGTTGAACAACAGTTAGCTAAAAACTTAGTACCTACAGTGAACCTAGAACAGCTTAAAGTGTTAGAAGCCAATTTAAATGAATCATTAGAACAAGATGAGGCTATGGAACAGGCAGTGAAAGAACAAATAGGCCCTATTTCTGTACAACCACCAAACAATATCACAGCCTACTGCAGTACCCCACTTTGCCTATTAATGCCTATTTATAATGCAAACAATGATTGTATTAGTCAACCTATGTCTGGTTTAAATATGTTTAATAAGTTAAAACAACCCTGTAGAATGTTATTTACAAAATTTTACAGTAACAAATGGCTTAGTAGTACCTGGAGCTAATAAAACTTTTTGAAAAACTTTGTTAAAACTAAAATGTGAAACTAGCCTATCAGAAAATGAAATTTTAGCATTGTTACCATGTTATGCAAAAAGGTCCACTTTTAGCCAAAATAATACAGTGTAAGTCTGTCATGCCAAATGTCAACTTTCTACATAGGGAATTAATTAGTGCTTTTATCCTATAGGCCTAATTGAAAGACTGAGACTAGATTTAGTTTATAGGCCACAAAGGTTTGATGAGCCACTGTATGAATACATCTATGACATCAAAGAGCTCAGTCAAGTTTTATTGTGTAACATACAGTGAACAGGACTTGGTAACTTGTATAAAAAGAGGGTATTAAGCCTACAGATAGAAATAAGTTAATTTTTGAAAACAATCCCATTTGTTTTACAGATTTGGAAAAATGTGTGTATAGCTAGTAACAATATAACCTTTAATGATAACTTAAGGGACAATTTAGTAAGACATATGTTAACAACATGTATCCACCACATGTTGAACTTAGAAAAAGTAGGCCCTACTGTCAAAAACCCTAAGTTATGTTTCAATTGTAATAGGCCTGGTCACTTAGCAAAAAATTGTTTTTAAGAATCCAAAAAACTAGTTGATAGGGGAGTGGTGGTATTACACACAACACCTAAAAAATATCCCTCCCCGGTTTCAGAAGTTTAAGAATAATAATTTTATAAATAGTAGTACAGTAAGAAAAGAAAAACACTATTTTATGAGAGTCTATGGTAAGGTAATTAAAAATTGGAGTAAATTAAACTATAGAAAACCTAATTTAAGACTAAATGTTAGACAGTGTAATAATATGCCTTTAATTGAAGCTATAGTGGGTAAAAATGTAAAAAACAAACTGCTTATTAGACACTGGTGCTACAAGAGATATAATTGAGTAAAGAATTTTATGATAGCCTATTGTTGAATAAAAAATGTTTCTAAATTAATGAAGTCAGATGATTAGAATGTTTGCTGCAAATAACACTGAAATAAAAATGTTTTGGTTACTGTTATGCTAAGATAAAAATTTCTAAAATTTTTGTTGGAAAGTAAAAATTTATTGTATTGGATAATTTAAAATGGGACATTGTATTGGGAAACCCATTTATAACTAATAGCAAATTAATTTTAGATCTTGATGGAGATTCATGTTATTTTAAATTCAATTGTAATGAGAAAATAACTATTGTCAGACAACAGCCTTTTGAACATGAAGTAAACAGCATTGATGTAAAAAATAGGGTTGCACTAGAGCTGAGGCTGAGATACAAAACCTTATAGGGGATTTTCCAAATGTTTTTACTCCGAAATTAGGAGAGGCTCTAGATTTGGAAGTGAAAATTAGTTCTCAATGACCCCACACCTGTAAATATTAGGCCTTATTTTATGAGCCCTCCTACTGTAAATAAGATGAAAACAATAATACAGGATTGGTTGGACCAAGGAATAAATTGAACCCAGTACTTCAGCCCTACTCCAGTCCAGCCTTTTTTAACCAAAAAGGACAGACTTGTAGTCAATTATACCGAATTAAATAAAAAGTTACAGAAAATTGATTTTCCCATTGGTGATTTTAAATTAATTATTATCAACATCTAAGTGGAGCCAAATTATTTTTTCAATAATAGATTTAAGAAAAAAGTTTTTGCAATGTCCATTATCACTGATAGTCAAGATCTTACCTCATTTAGCACTATATTTGGTAAATATAAATTTAAACGAGTACCCTTTGGTTTACATGTTGGTAGTGCTGTATTGTCCGCCTATCTGGATAAAGTCCTAGACAATATAAAATTTAAATATGTGATAAATTTTTGTGATGATATCTTAGTGTACAGTAAAGACCTTGATTCGCATTTAGTACATGTCAGAGAGATTGTAAATAGACTAAGCAAACATGGCTTAACGGCAAACCTAGAGAAAGCAAAGTTTTGTTTTGAGGAAATCTCCTTTTTGGGGAACTTAATAAAAAATAATACCAGTAACTATAGATCCCGAGCGAACAAGGAGTATAAGAGAATTTATGCCGCCTAAGAACGCCAAACAAATTTCACAGTTTTTAGGTATGACCAATTTCTTTTCAAAATTTTATAAATAATTATGCCGAATTATATGTAATCCTTTTTAAATCGTTTTAAGAAGGAATAAAAACGCTAAATTTTATTTGGACAAGTGAATGTCAAGATTCGTTTGTAAAGTTAAAAGAAGCTATAATGAATCCTCCTGTACTCCAGTTAGCCGATTTTTCTAAGCAATTTATAGTAATGACAGATGCTAGTGGAATAGCCGCAGGTGGTTGTTTGTTACAGGGAAAAACGACCAAAATGAATTAATGCCAATAGCCTATTACTCTAGGAAATTTTACTGATGCCGAATTAAAATATACTGTTTATGAAAAAAGAAGCTTTGAGTGCACTAATTTTGCATAGAAAAATGGCACGAATTTTTAGAAGTAAGAACCTTTTAAATTAATAACTGATAACCAAGCTTTATCCTATGTCCTCAATCACAAAAGGAAGGTAGGAAAGACTTGCCCGGTGGATCGAGAGGATTTTGAATTTGCCATTTGAGGTGGAATTTAAAAGTTCCACCGATAATGCGCTGGCAGATGCCCTATCACGTATGTTTGAGGGCGAGTCGACGGGAACAGCTGATCCGAGCCCAGTGACTGCCGGAACTTTCCAGACCAAGATAAAAAATAGATTATCGATTTCCTTCTGCCATTCAAACTCCTCCGAAGGCAAAACATGTAAACGAACATGTAATGTAAAGCCTAAAATGCAGATAAAATAATAAGTGCAATAAGAAGGATAATTTGTGGTTGTTAATTAATGATTTGCCATTAGCGTTTAAAGATTTAGAAAAATATCAACTTCAAGATAAAGAAAACTCAGCAAATCATTCAATCTGTAAAAAGCAATAGTAACAATTTATGTTATTTTATAAAAAACAATTTACTGATGTACAAAAGGAATGTAAAAAGTAAGAGTAAGATATTTTTGCCTGTACAGTTAATTGATTTAGTATATGAATTCTTCCACAATTCTTTAATAGGAGGTCATTTAGGCATTGCTTAGAACGCAAAGAAAAATTTAATCAGTATTTTTATAGACCTGATTTAGACGAAATTATAAAGGCAAAAGTCAAAGAATGTAATGTTTGTAATAAAATGAGTAAAGTGTGCCAAAGAAAATATGAAGGCGAATTAGTATCTGTGCCATTTAAGAACAATATGGATTGTTTATTCATAGATCTTTTAGGTCCCTTAGTGAGAACTAGAAACAGCAATGTATATTTTACTTGTAGTTGTAGATGCTGCCAGTAAATTTCTATGGCTAATCCCTTTGAGGGAATGTAAGAGTGCCTGAAATATGTAATAAATTAGACCGCATAATTTTTAACAACTTTTCTGTACCTAAAATAATAGTGTCAGACAATGCCGCATATTTTACATCACTGTATTTTAAGAGAGTTCTTATTTAAGAATTTTATTGAACACCGTAGGACTAGCGCCTTACAGGGCTAATGGAAAATCAATCAGAAAGGGCATATTAGAAACATAATCTACATTATTACGTAGTTTCTATCATAACTGTCATAGTAATTGGGATAATGACCTAGGCTATATACAATTAAGTTTAAACACCGCCCATAATGAAAGCACTGGTTTTTGCTGCCTTTGATTTAATGTTTAATCATTCCTGTAATAATGCTTTATCTAATTTATGGAAGCTAAATGATCTAATTGGTGAGAATTTGTCCAAGGAAACTGTTGTAAACAATTTAAAGAGAGCTGTGGTCAATGTAAAAAAAGGAGTATAGCACATAACAGTAATAGACAAAAGTACTCAGAGCAAAATGTAAAACATCCCTTTAAGTTGCATTCCTTAGTATGGATTAGAACCCACTATTTTAAGCAATAAGGTAGAAAAGTTTTGTGCAAAATTAGCACCAAAATATGTAGGAATTTATAGAATTTTATATTTTTTAAGCCTGTAACTTGTATTGTACAACACACTGAAAATGTTTTGAATGTAAAAAAGGTTCATATTGTAGATTTAAAATTAAATTAAGACCTGTTCTGTATAAAAAAAAAAACTTTGTAGCATCCCTAGCTTAAGGAACCACTTGCTGCCAAAATTTAAAAGATAAGATAAAATCCAGGAAGTTAATTGTTTTAGTGAATTCTTAATGAATGTGTCAATGGAAATAAAATATAGAAAAAGAATTTGTAAATAGACTTAGTGTAAAGAAATGAGACAAAAGTTGATCCTGGACTGTTTGTAATGAGGGAACCGAATATGAAAAATTATCTGTGTTTTGTAGGTATGCCGAAAATGTTGAATTTTGAATTTTGTAGATATATTTGAAGTGTTAAAATTCATGTAGATGTAAGATGTATAGGATGTTTTATGTAAATATATACAATATTAAGAGTGAGGCAGTATTAATACGAAATGTGAGACTTAGCTTCTCGTGAGGGGACGTTTCATTCCAAAGTATTCGATCCATATTGGTAACTTGTCCGCAAGTCTCAGGGTATTTAATGGCAAAACACTATACACAAAACACTGGTATGAATGCAAAAAAGAAGTATGAATGTGGCGCCTATATAACAAAAACACTACACTACACTTGTTTACGATTTAATCGCCTTAAATGCCCTTATTCTTGCAACGACCCGCAAATTCTAAAACGCTGCAACGTGCACTGCATGAAAATAGTTTGCCTAAATTGATTTTCTATTTTTGGTCCCTAAGCGAGCAGTCATAGAACTGCATTGGCATGCGATCTAGCGGATTTCATAGGAAACTTTTGAAACCCCGCGCTATCGTATTGTTATGGTTGAATTTGAATTTATGTAATGAATAAAAGGTTGAATTAAGTTTGTTATTTAGAATATGTTTAAAGTAAAGCGACTAATTAGGTTGCGAAATCAAAAGAGGGGGGATATTCTGTACCGTAAATTAGTTAATTAAATTTCATACAATGTAAATTTCGCAACCTAATCAGCCAGTATAATATATTATTATTTTACATCCAATGTTCCGGAACTAAATTATTGGGCGGAGTAACTACCTAATTGGCAACGCGTATGAATTTTTTCTTCTAACCCTTTGTAGCAGCCCAACTACGTAACCATCAGACCTCGCGCGCTTTGTCCGTAAGTAAAATTTATCTTTTCGTATTATTAAATTAGCCCTTTGATGCCAAAACGTATAAAATGAATGTAACGTAAAGTAAAGATGTGAATAGTAAAGTAACTTACCCTTTTGAAAATCTTTTACTTGCTTGATGGAGATAGATAAAGGTTGTGGCGTCGTCCTTATGGCGACGAGCACGTTGTTATAAATAGTAATTTATATCATTAAATGGCTAATACCGTCGCGAATTTGTTTTAGGCGAGTTTACGTAGCTGATGTATCTCACGTGTTGTTTGAATAGATGGCTACCACTTCCCAACTCTACTCCTCTTCTAGAAATAACCGTTCTTAGACTACAGCTTCAATGTCTCGTGCCAAGACGCCGACACCCGGGTTGTGAGTCTACCTAATGCGAAGGGAAGTGAAAATATTATTGTTTTGTAAAGTAAAACGTCGTACGCATAATTCAATAGAACATTGGGATTATTTTAGGCCCACCTAGAAGATATACTTTTTAGTTATTATATTCTAATTGGCAGCAAACGTGGGCATTACATAACTTTTCCTTTACCATCTAAATGTGGTGCTTTTAAGTTTTCGTAATTTAAACTGAACTTATAAGTAAACTTTGTATTTCTAGTATTTATTACTACGACCTCAGAAGTCACCACCCCCATGTGTTATCGTCATACGGTACAAATATTAAAGTAACAAGGGAATTATTTCACAGTTATGTTTTTACAAACTAATACGTTTGGTTGTTAGTTGACATTTTATATTTTTATAACATTGCAAGTAACTAAGATGTACAAGTGTAATAAATTTAACATTAGGTATTTAACGTTGAAACAAACATCAATGTCACGGGAAATCTTTACATTAGGAGAATTCCATGCCCGAGTTATTTATGCAAGAATGTTGTTATGAAATGGCCACTCCAAGCTGAGAAACTCTAACAATGTAGCGTTACTTCTCTTCTTTGCGGTGAAAAAGCACAGGAGTAATGGTAACGTTGTACAAATTGGTACTTCTTTATGGTTTTCCATTTGGAGAAGTTAGTTATAGATGTGGCAAAGGCCCCAAATTAAGTTCCAGCGTCTGCGTAACAATAAAGAATAATCTATCACATGAATAGCAAATTGTTAGAGATATGAGGGGTATTTTTTCATGTCCATATCATTAATAAAACCAGCTTAATATTTAAATTAAGAATTGCTTACGAAAAAAGTTAGAATCTTGTGATTATTCTTTAAGAAAGTTAAAGAAAAATATCATACACAAAACAAAAGCTTAGAATCCCATGAAATAGGATCAAACTGAGACTTTTAGCAATATTAAAGAGTAATGAATACGGATGATTTCTTATGGAACTTGATCATAATTTATATTTGGCATTTAGAAGTAAATTAAACCTTTTTTAAAATTTGCATGTAAACCCTTTAGGTTAATATGAAAGATGTATGAATAATGTGATAAAATAAATTTCCCCTAAATTCGTTAGTTGGATGAGTGTTAGGGAAGCCTATCACTGGAGGGGCTGGGAAAATATCTGTTCAACGAACAGGAATTTTTGAATTTTTCATGCAGCTTCATTTTTATATAGACAACATAAGGTTCGGTGATTGTGCACGTATATCCATGGGAATTGGCTGAGCGTCATAGAAGCCTATCACTCAGCATCCTTGTATTATTTCTCTTTTCTATGTTAAGAGGATGGCATGAGCTATATATAAAAAACTTTGCATGTAGTCACAGCGATGCCTGGTATGCAACACGTGGTGTGGTGGCGTACTTCAACCTAGTTGTTAAATAAAATGAACACATTTCAGAGTGGATAATAATGCACAAATCAGAATTATCAATAGTGGTATGTAGTAAATTACAAATAAATATTTAAATTGTAGTTTACAAGATTTAAATGACAAGTATTATTATCAGATGATTGAACCATAGAACTACTAGTGTTTCTTGCGATCAGGAATACTCACATCAATCTTTACTAAAAATTTAAGGTTGCAGTTCCACCAATACAAATGTTACTGTACGATTACACTGGTTTTACAAATAATACAGTGTACAATGGCTCCACTTTTTGCAGTTATTACACTCCCCTTCCCACCCGAATCAAATTGAAAAGTTTGAAAAAACCTATTATAATACTTAATAAATACAAGAATGCCTTATGACACACATTTACTGACATCCTAAGTGTGATAATTCATAAAAAGATTTTGACATTTTCTCGAGTTTTGTCTCAGGTATATATCTTTGACAAAAGAATGCGTTGAATGCGGTGAGATTTTTTAAGTCAGCGTCGGGAAGTGAGTGGTTACATTATAAAATAATATCAGAGACGATTTTTGTAAATCATCATCAAATAATGATTTAAATGGTATCCCATCTATCCCAAGCAATAGTAAGCAGATGTAAAGCTGATCTAGTGAAGTAAAAGGAGGATCCTCCGTGATAAAGCTTAGTCAAATTAAAATATTAAAAATATTTTACTCGTAACATTTTAACGTACAGTTTAAGTATATTTGATGTTTCATTAATTTCTTACTTGGTATTTATAACTTATAATGAGTCAGACCAGCCCACTGTGAGGCAATGGGAGAAATTTGGTAAAAATAGCTAGTCTAATATATCGTAAAGTATTATATGAAGATAAAAATAAAGACTAACTATATAGTTAAAATACTAAATCAGTAATAAAAAAGGTCGTAGTGAAACGTAACATTAACTAATGTAATCATTATTTCAGGGAAATGGTAAGTACCAAGAACCTTTATAGCACGTTTTCATTTTGCATGGTTTTGGGTTAACGTGAATGAAATGGATCCGCTTCATCAAGCGAACAAATTGCGGCTAATACACAGACAGACAGACAACAAATGGACGTACAGGGAGGCGATCATGCTAGATACGCTGATGTTGATGTCGTCGTTAGTGCAGATTTACACAGCTCCTACCTCCCCCCCCCATTCATCCAACTATCCTCTCATACTTCCTTACAGAAATCTGTACTTCTAGCAGGAGTATCTGAGAATTCAATATCGATACAAATTGAATTGAATTTTTAACGAGAAAATACAATACAGCAATTTTTTTACATTGAACATAAACAATTTATTCCAACACAACAAATATTAAGGACGTGCTACAATTATAAATATTCAATTTTATTAAATTGAAGGAGAAAAATGGACAAAGAAAAGAATAATTTCTTAGGATACACGAGTCATTCATTATTTAATAAACAAAATCCACCTCAATCAGTGACATCTTTTATGTGAGGATTAGTTTAAATAATTAGGTTATTACATTCTAAAATTATAAGTAATATTTCAGAGGATAATTATACTGGCTAATTGATTGAGTATTGATTTCAATCAAGTAGAAGTAGTAGAAGTATTTGTTATTTTGAAATTTGTTTACAACGGAGACATAAATAACTCACGAAACGCACGTTATTTTTAATGAAATATTGCCATACACGAAATCCGCTGTCTAACCTTCACAGTATTGTTTAATTTTGAAAATTTACATTTACATTCAACTAGAAGTAAATAAAAAGTCAAATAAAAACGTTAATAATATTTTATAGTTATATAGTAATAAATATAATTATTACACGTATGTATTTATCAAGTATTTTTAACAGGTTTGCTTGCAGTTTTGACAACCCCTTTATAAATTATACAAGTATATATTGATAAAGAATGGAATATTTGTATTATGCAATGTTACATTGTACACTGAATACAATAATATAATTTTCCATTACTATGAAATCTGTTCATATCGCATAAACATGTATATATTCTTATATTGAGGTAAACACAGAGAGCTCTAAAACTAAGGGCTTGTGTAAATTAGAAGTTTGTTTGTGAGCAAAAACATTATTGTACGATTTTCCTATTAAATATACAATACAAATTTGTGTAGATTTAAATAAACGGTTGCAAAACAAATTATTTCAAGTCACATACTTGACTAGACGTCTGTTAATTCATGCAGATTCTGTAATTAGTAATAAGTCCTTGCATGTTGGATTTAATTGGAAACAGTTTATATTTAAATTGTTTATAACATCGCCAGACTTATTTTTGTTTACAAAGTAATTCTAAACAATATTCTTCGGTTTAAATAAAAGGGAAATGTATCCAATAAATATAAGGCAAAGTTTAAAAAAAAGCCTGGCACTGACAAGGAACAAACAATACAATAAGTGCCGAGTCTATAAGGTCACAGTAATGCTAAAACTATCCGGTCAGGATTCGGTTCATCACGATTTGGGTAAACAAATAAAATCCCCTTATTGTAAGCGTCTACTTAGTTATCTTGCCCAAACCTTTCTAGAACTTTGTAAAAACATAGTACATTTCGGCAAATAGTACTCTCATTCATAGTCATTCCAAATTTACGTTAATGACACAGAGAGTATTTTTGTATTCGTTGGTATAACTAATATCAGATCAACGATAGTTGGTTTTTTTGTTATTGCAAGAAACGTATAACAGTACATACTACGTCATTAAGTGTAAAAGTAAGTTTTATAAACGTATTATAAGCTAATTATTATTGTAAATACATATACCCTCTCTGTTATTAAAATTGGGTTTTACCTGGCCTAGGTCTCTTTCAGATATAAGTTTCGATAGTAGCTAGGAAATAAAAACAAAATCCAATTTTGTTTAGGTTAGTTCTGACCTCAGTTAAAAGTATTTGCGTATACAACAGAAATACAATTCAGAAGTACAGAATTGGTCAATAGCTGAGCCGGTTTTATAATTAGTAAACATCATGACAGATGCATATGGCTTTTTTATCGGAAGTAGGAGGTCAAAATAAAGTATTACAGTTAAATTTAGTTTTAAGGGAAAATGTGTTAGATGTTGACCTGATATAATAAGTATTCAGGTCTATGTGTATTTGGAGGTGAATTAATTAAAACTATTTGAACGGTAAAAATGAGTTATTTAGACTGTTTACCTTATCAGTAGACAGTCATTTTGCAGGACTAAAAAAATAATAATTCGTATTTATTTAAATTGTAAGATGAACTATATAGTATAAGAACTTATAATAAACGATTTTATTTGAAACGAAATGTGTCACGAGTATTTCATTTTCAAGTTCAATATTGGTTTTACACAAGGTGATGAGCACATAATGTGATTTTGATCCTGAAATTAAATAAACAAAACCTTAACTGTTTGTTAATTCGATGAGGTAGAATTTAGATCTTATTATTAATATCAAAATACATACTTATACTATGTTAAATTAAAAATAATTTACAAAGTGGATAAAATTTATAACATTATAAGACAGTAGTGTAAATATTAATAAACGTTGAGCAAATTAACCGCCCCTTAGCCATTAAGAGTCTAAATCAGTTGCTGCACAAATTGTGCGATAATAGTTGTTAACTTTAAATGAGTGACTATGTAGGTTACATTGTACTGTTTTATTTACAAATTTCTTCCCTCAAGAAATAAATAAACATTTTTTGTGTTTAAATACACATACAACTTACCACAAAATTCTATTTCAATTTATATAACAGGCATACTTAAATTAGAGTCCAGGAAGATTAACTAAAACTGTAACAATTTAACATTTTATTTTTTGTGGATATATAAGTAGTATTTAAGTAACATAATTGTGAAAACTATCATTTAGGTTACTAATTATTAATGAAAAATAACAAAAAAGTATGTATAAAATAAAGCAACAGTGTTTATTTTAGTTTTACATGACAGATGACTAAGTGCAATGGACATTCAACAACAGGTTATATCTCTGGAACAATATATTTCCACAGCTTGACACCTGACTTTACCGTAAAGATAGAACGGAAGTGAAAATATTTTGCGTCCCATTTCCCGTCGATTTCCGTCTGAGCGTGTTTAATCAGAATAACTTGCCCGAGCTGCGGGAAAACATCCGGCGCGGCGGAACTCTTCCTCCTTTCCTTATCTGCTTACGTGCAATCATTTTAGCTCGCCGTGTTCCATAGGTTTATTAGTGACCAGTTAGATGTATGAGTTACATTGTGGTTCGCTTGGATATGAATATCTATTTTTAAGTAATATAATTCAGTTAAGTTATAAAGTAGTATAGTTGTGATAGTATTTAATTGATTTTTCCTAATATTAAACATTTAAATCAATACTTTGCAGTTAAAAACACGACTATGACAAGGTTTCTAATTATATAAAAATAACATACATTCAAAGAAATTTATATAATTTCATGACTTTATTGAAGTGACTACTTCTTTTCATGGGCTATGGATGTAAGGTTTTGCACAACGAAAAACTTTCGTTTGGCGATACGGAACGTCACGTCTTGCTGTTCGCTCTGTAGCCGCTAGGGGCGGGACAAAGGCGGCCATTTTGATGTTAGGACATTTTTTCGTTCAGTTCCGTGGCTATCCAGGCGTGCTAGTGAAGGTTACTGTTGCTCCTTGTTGAAGTGACTATTTCATTTGGATGGCTATGGATGTATGTTTTGCACGGAGGGGGGGGGTGAATGGAAAGGCAGTAGCGGAGACCAACAGAAGTTACTACTTCTTATGACGGGCTGTGAATAAAATCAAACTCAGACTAAAACCGCAGTGCATTCGAACTGCCAGGTACTGTCGAAAAGGCAACACTTTCATCATATTACACCTCATTTATAACTTACTTTAACTAGTGTAATTAAAAAATATACTACCGTAGTGTTAAAAATTTTTTCTATTAACACATAACGCATAGTTAATTAAAAGCTATCAATTACCGTGATATTGAGTTTGTTATGATGAAAAAAACATTATTTAACGCAATCATTATGTCATTTTGTAGAATAGGTTATTTTTAACGTAAATAGACAGAGCAGGAATCCACTACACTATGAGTCATATATGAAGCTTCGCTGAGGTTTGAATACAGTCTATAGCTTATTTCAATTTCTACAATTCCTGTGATCCGATGTACAGAAAGTCATACACAAAATAAACTTTACATCTCTCGGCAAACAAAACAGAACTATTTGAGGCTATTGAGTAATAGGCTTCAATTATGCTCGGCCAAATTCCATGGATGGACACTCCCTATCACAGATTCCCCCCCCCCACACACACACACACACACACACACACATTTTGGACACTCCCTCATTCTTGCCTATGTACAAATAAATTTGCCACTTTTATAAGTAATATCAATTTGTAATGAAATAAAAAATGCCACCATTATTTATTACATTCCCAATTTAATTAAAATCGAGTTACTATACGAATCTAAGCTTCAGACAAAGTGGAAATTTAATGAACATCTCTAATTACAAATAAAGCAGTATACTTTCCATTACACAGTACACAAATGCTGTTTAAAATTCAGTTCAATACACTTTGCAATATTCTAAAATTGCAATGGTGGTAAAATATTAGTTTGGCATAAACTCATTTTTTTAATAAATATACATCACATCAGAAGGACTAACATAATGAGGTCGTTAAATAAATATTTTTAACTCAAAAAACATAAATTAGTATTAACTTGACGTAAGTAATAAATATCTGGCACAATTATGCGAAAATTGTAACTAATTTTTTGGTACTTATCCATAGAAAGCATAAAATACACAACTGCGCTGTTCAAGGAAAATAGTTGTATTTGTCAAAACTATGCTAGTCATAAAATAAAAAAAATTCCTAATCTATACAAGAGAGATTTGTAATTTGACGAAATTATTTTGTCAACTACTAACTGGAGTAAAACTATTAATAACTAAACGTCAATCACAGACACGCGTATCGGTAAATCCAAACCCAAATAATTTCATTAGTTGTAATGTATTGTAATATATCCATTATGTAATTTGGTGATTTCAAAGGACAGAACAATCACACCAGACTCTAGCTGTCGTTGAGCGTTATAAACACTTATATACAATCTCGAGATGTAAATGGCTCGCTAATTATCGGCGTCCAATTTGTGAGAATCGTTGTTCCGTTTTGTGCATTGACAGGTGTTCCTCTGTTGGTTAGGATAATAATAGAAAATAAAATATTTCGTATACAGATTCATCAAGATGCCATAGAGCTGAGTGTAACTTACTTGACTCCAGCCGCAATTGGTCTACCATTCACCCTATTGTCGGCCAATGATAATCCTTTCTCCCTATTTTCGGTCAGTGAAAATCCATCCGCATGAATGTTAAACAATAAAGCATCAATTCTAACTAGCACCCGCCAATAGATTCTACAAATAGTTATTAATGGCTCACCAGTAACTCGAACACGATTTTGCTAAGTTTATTTCAATTCATGCTATATTGCACCACTCTAAACACCACTGCCTTAAATACAAAGTAAATATTCCATTTAAAAATGTTATCTTACCGGTTATCTAAAACAATAGGTTTAAACATTATGTTAGAGCATAAATTCAGATTTGCTACGTTCTTTTTGAATTTTTTGTATGTTCTTCAATTTCTCATTTGAAAAATTTAACTGATAAAATTTTTTAATACTTTTTACAACATGGAAAATTCCAGTAGATATTTTAGTAATTTTATATTCAAGTCGAAAACTCGTACAGCAAACTTTTACTTTTTTTTTAGCTTCAGAAGAATAACCAGTATAATAACTATGTTAGCTTTTGGAGGGAAATATTTTATCTTGCACAATAGAATATTAAGGAATACAATTATTCAATAAAGTTTAAGTGAAACTTATAACGCCACTATAACAATTAAACATACAACGTTCTTAACATAAACCCTTCCCTGATTTGTTAGCGTGAAGATGAAATGTATCCTACCGAATAAAGACAAAGAAGAGGCGTCATGGAGATATACGGGTTGACAACATATCTAACAATGTATCAGGGTTGTATATTACAGCCTGCCATTCTCTTCAGCCAAGCTTGTTATCCGTTGTTAGTGCGTGTATCAGACAGAGACAATTAGTAATTGTATCCGTGCTCATCCTTCCTTTACTAATCTTTGTAGCTTATGATGTACTGTAGGCGTAACAATTAAAATATAACCAAGACTGGTACATTTCAAAGAATACAAAATATCGTCAATCTATATCGATATGGCAAACAAATTTAATGGTAGAACAATTATTTTTACTCGGTAGAAAAATGTTTAGAGATTTATAAATTTATAAAATGTTTACTGCCACATTGCAATACGAGTTTATTAATTATTCATCACAAATATCCATAACTCATGAACCATCGTTTTCATAATATTGTATTTAGCAAAGAAATTGTAAATCGCAAATAACAAGGTAGGATGTGTACATTACACCACATGTCGCGTAATATGCATGGCTGAGATTGCTTCCATAATTTTTAGTTTATTTTTATCTTGCTTACTTATTTTAATATTGAGAAGTCCTGTGGACAGATAGGTAGACATTCAATAATACAAGAAAAGAAATTTTTACACCCCAATCCCACCACGGGCAGACAAGACCATGCAGCATCATAGAACGACTCCTCTTTTCTATGTAGAAATGAAGCTTCCTGGACAATGTAATGTCTACAAATGAAATTTTTTTCGATATATCTTACAATAAATATGATACATTAATGTTTTTGTTTGTTAAGTTAGTTTCATAGCAGTATTAAAAAGGCTCCAGTGAGCTAGGTAGGATAGTATAACTTAAGAACGGGCTGAATTTATATCTTACCACCGAAATTCAACGTTGATTTTCTATTTTATTATTTTTCTTTTTTTACTCTATGAATAAAATTGACTTAAGTTCAAATCTCATATGATTGTTCTCAGTTTTCAAACAAATCTATATATTTTGTTATTTTCTTGTTTCCATCATTGTTACGGATGAAACAAACCTAAAAATATACCCAACGCTTAACCAAATCCCATGGAGAGACATCCACTATCATCGAACTCAGTATTACTTATATAGAAATAAAGCTTCATGCAAACTTTCATGTCTACAGGTCAGTTCGTTACAAGATGTCGTAGTGATAGACAAACCGTCTGAAATAACAATTTTCCAGCCCCTCAACTGATAGGCTTCGCTAAGACTCAGCCAGTTAATAAATACGAAACAATCGTATTATGTTCAACATAAAGATTTAAAACATGTATATAAATACTAGGAGAGTAAAGTAATTTTTAATGGAGATCATATCCGGTTTATGAACTACCAACGTAACTAGAACGTAACTACCCATCTTAGTGCGTGCTTAATTCCCACTCGAAATCATAGTGCTTGAATTTTTCGCTTCGTAATGCAGGAAACGTCCGATTCCATTACAGAAACTTCTTGTTAATCATAATCATTAATCTATTAGTGTATTAGAATTAATTATTTTTTTATCACCATATACTAACCAATGTATTGGAACTGTTACTTATAAATACAAGTACATTAAAAATATGCTTATCTTATAAGACAGTACCTAATATAAATATCCTCTTGACGTTGACAGTCAGAATAGGTAACAGACTACCCAATCTTTGACAGTTTGGGTAAAAAGTAAAGTTCCTTTGGTTTACAGGTTGTTTGGGTGTAGGTGTAATGCTCTTAGACCTATGGTTGTTCGTTATTCTGTTTTCTAAACTGACAGAATTCACGTTTTCTTAAATTGTCCAGACATTAAATATTAATTGATTTCTCATGGTATCAAAGGGTATCAAAAGCATAATGAAGTTTTATTTTCACCTTGGTCTTAAAAGTTTACAAGTTATTAACTTTTCGTCCCCAAGAATAAAGTACACATACTTCATGACTAGTATTTACAAGAGCCTGCTAGTTCTGAAGCTTTGTAGATGGCCAGGACAAGGCTTTTGTGAAGAACCCTTTGATATTTATAAAAGTGAATGAAGAACACTCCAGACTTCTGCTGTTCAGTCTACTAAGTTTATAAAGCTTCCTGACCATGTTTCCTTGTATTAGGGGAGTGGTAAAACCCTTCTGATGTTCATATTGCTTAGGTTTTTAGCGATTTAATCCTCCGGATTGACGACGGGCTGATATGCGTACATTCGCTTTATGAGAACTATTTGGTTACTGTGTTTAATTTACTTAAAAGGCATATTGTAAGATATTGGAAACCTAACTTGAATTATGGTTTTTCATTTTCTTTAAATAAATAGAACTCACGTAGATTAGAGTTGTTTGTTGTCTGATTATCCTCATACTCTAACGAGTCCGACCACTATCCAAGGTAGAAGTAATCAAAAATAAAACTAATGTTACATTTGTATTAGAGGCAAGTGAAACAATTACATTACAGAAGATTCAGTAGATCAACCTCCCATGCCATTATCCAGTCATTAGTTGTAATGTTAAAACCGCTGGTCCCTCCGCGCCACTGACAAATCACTTTGATAGATCCACGTCATTTATATCCATGATATATCCAAGGATATTTAGATTCGTGTTACTCCCGCAATGTAAACGCACGGACAATACACTGCCTGTTCATGAATGATTAAATAAATTAAATGACTTCTCTAAGTTCTCTATAAATAAGTTCTCATTGTTAAAACTTTAAATATGAGCATATTATATTCTTCCTATTACTTCATACAATGAAAAGACGAAGTACAGATTTTAAATGTGTAAATATTTTAATTAATTAAAACCGAATGTTTAAAACCAATACAGTATAAGGTATGTTTTAAAAATTTTATTTCAAATTTAAATATACCTGGTCCAACAAAATCGGATAAACAACAAGTAAAATATAATGCTAGATATAAAACATTATTTAGCAGAATTGTGTTGTAACAAGTTATAAATTTATATAACAATTACAATTACAGTTGTTTGAACATAAAAAGTTTTCTACAACAATAAAATACGTTATTGAAGTTTAATTGAAAATTTGGCTCAGTAATTGAAAAACGCAGCCTAATCACAGGATTGGTTGTAATTGAAATCTCAAATACAATTAGAAGATATTTCAAACGTTATGAAATACAAAACATTTTAAATAACCTGTTTAACCATGGTATTAGTTACTTTACGTAAACAATGTTTTTTTAAACAATACCATAATAGACATTCACTTAATTGTTATCATCGAATCTAAAACAGCAAGGGAGTGTACGTGGTCAGACGCTTTAATGTTTATTTTAACTGCGATATTTACTGGCTCATCCAATTACAAGTTTCACTTAACACGCTACCTGCACAGTAACGGTGGTTTTGAATGATGATATAAAACGGTGGTTTCGTAAGCAATATCAATGTAACATATATTTACACACACACACACACACACACACACACACACACACACACACACACACACACACACACACACACACACACACACACACACACCACACACACACACACACACACACACACACACACACACACACACACACACACAACACACACACACACACACACACACACACACACACCACAACACACACACACACACACACACACACAC
The DNA here is from genome assembly GCF_021130785.1 of Homalodisca vitripennis. NCBI lineage: Eukaryota > Metazoa > Arthropoda > Insecta > Hemiptera > Cicadellidae > Homalodisca > Homalodisca vitripennis. The sequence goes on along the minus strand of NC_060209.1, from coordinate 143,310,534 downwards.
ACACACACACACACACACACACACACACACACACACACACACACACAACACACACACACACACACACACACACACACACACACACACACACACACACACACACACACACACACACACACACACACACACACACACACACACACACACACACACACACACACACACACCACACACACACACACACACACACACACACACACCACACACACACACACACACACACACACACACACACACACACACACACACACACACACACACACACACACACACACACACACACACACACACCACACACACACACACACACACACACACACACACACACACACACCGCACACACACACACACACACACACACACACACACACCACACACACACACACACACACACACACACACACACACACACACACACACACACACACACACACACACACCACACACACACACACACACACACACACACACACACACACACACACACACACACACACACACACACACACACACACACACACACACACACACACA